>NC_057356.1:6357500-7607500 GCF_016509475.1 Prionailurus bengalensis
CTGCCCTTCCCAGTTTGCAAACCCAAAGAAAGCTTTGACTCCTTTTCACTCGTTTATAGGCTCGCTCCTGAGGTTTTTGCTTAACAGTTTGGAGCCGAGTTTGGGATATGAAGCGACCTGGACACCTCCTGCGGATCTCTGGACCTGCAGAAGCGAGCACCGCAGCCCGGGGTTGCTTCTCTTCCGGCGGCTCCTATAACCCCGGGCTGGGAGTGGGGGATGACAGGTATGGTCCTCTCACATCCCCGACCACCCACCTTGGTAGAATTCAGGAGACTTTTCTGCTAGCAATTCAGGGAAGGATTCTTCCAACGCAGAATGGGTACCAATCTCTCAGAAAGAACTCTTAACTCACCAGCCATCTGGGGCCCAGGGAGCTGTAAGTTTCCTCAACCTGGGCTCAAATCACTAAAGATCATTTAAAACCTCCCTGGTCCCGTTGGGCGCACCTTTGGTATCCCTAAATTGGTGTATTTAAGAGCACAATTGGAAAGGTGAAACTATCATACTTCCCCAAATCAGTGGAAACCTATTTCAATTGGTACGTTTGGAAGTAGCCTCCAAAAGAACAGACTCAGCTCTGGCCTCCGCAAAAGGAACAAAAAACCTCAATAACCAAAGAAAGATGAAAAGGATTAGAACAACTCAATACTGAATCAAAAATGACCCACTCCTCTTCCATCCAGTTCCCTCCGCCCCCCTCCCCCCCCCCCCCCCTGCACACCTTCTGTTTCCTCCAGTGTATGCAGGTCTTTCCAACCTTCATATTCTTTGAAATTTCTCCCTCCCCAGCCTTGCCACCATCCACACTCCCAAAACTAACATCATAGCCCCTTTCAAAGTCAAAGGCACTAGCCCTAATCCCAGTAATCTGGTCCTCTGACCCTCTGGTCCTAAACAGAACTTCTAAATCTTGCAAGACTTTCCTAACCCTAAAGAAAATCCAGAAGAGTTTCCCCGACAACTAATTTGGACTGTCAGTGCCTATAATCCAGGCCCTTCTGACCTTTACCAACTAGTACGCATGCTTGTTGGACCAGTATAGGCCCGAGAATGGATAAATAAGGCTGGATGGGAAGACCCCCTACAGGATTTAAAATTTCCTCATAATGAGGCCCTAGAAAAAACTACTGATACAGTTGCAAATTTAGTCAAAATGATTCCCCATATGTGGGGACCTCAAAATAAATTAGAAGGCAGTACAAAATAAATAAATAAATCCTGAACCTTCCAAAAAGGAATACTTGAAATATAAACGATGGTTCCAAAAGAACAAAAATCTCAAAAACCATTCCTTTATCAGATTTGAGGACAAAACGGGGATTTTTCCCTTTCTCTTAGCAAACACCTATAACATTTAGAATGAAGATGGTTTTATTCTTATAGACATTAGGGCACCTTATTCAGTCCTCAGCCGCAATTTATTTTCCAGTCCCCTGCCTCAAGAATACGAAAGCATCTGACCATGATTAGGGTGCTTAATCAGCCACCAACTATCCCATTATCTCAACCCCTAGATTTATTCTTGGCACTTAACAAGGCAACCATTCCTTTTTATGGGTGCCCTCATCCCCAGCACTTTTTTTTTTTTTTAAGTTGGCTCCATGTCCAACTTGGGGCTTGAACTCCGGACCCTGAGATCAAGAGTCACATGCTCTATAGGCTGAACCAGCGAGGTGCACCACCCCCCTTTCCCAAACACTTTTCTTAGGAACAAATTTTTTGCAGGCTTACTGGGCCCATATTTCCTTTGACCAAAAAAATGAAATGCTATTTGATCTGCCTTCTCAATCTTCAGAATTCCTAATTCTACTGATCTGTTCAGGACTGCCCCCCAGTCAGTCCACTGCCCCCCATTCCTAAACGCACTCCCTGATCAATTGTGGGCCACCTCTTCCACCGATATATGACACATAACCTTGGTTCCCCAATAACTATTCAAATTGATCATTAAAGGCCTCACCCAGGGGCGCCTGGGTGGCTCAGTCGGTTAAGTGTCCGACTTCAGCTCAGGGCATGATCTCGCAGCCCGTGGGTTCGAGCCCCGTGTCGGGCTCTATGCTGACCGCTCAGAGCCTGGAAGCCTGTTTCAGATTCTGTGTCTCCCTCTCTCTCTCTGACCCTCTCCCGTTCATGCTCTATCTCTGTCTCAAAATTAAATAAACGTTAAAAAAAAATTTTTTTTTTTAAATAAAGGCCTCACCCAATATTAAGCAGTACTTATGGCCATTATAAGAATAACTCCTGTTATCAACAAAGGATTGATCATCCCCATTACTAGTCCTTGTATTACCCCCATTTTTCCAGTTAAAGAGCTCCGTAATAGAGGAAAGTATCTTGTTCAAGACCTTAGGGCAACTACCAGTACTGTCATACCCTGTCACTCTGTTGCTCCTGACTCCCACACCCTCCTTTCTAATATACCAGCTGCAACTACTGCTTTTTCTGTTGTTCCCTTATGCAGTGCCTTTTTCAGCATCCCTGTCGACCCCCAAAGTCAGTATCTTTCTACTTTTGCGTGGAACAATCAACAACACATTTGGAGAATCCTACCCCAGGGATATACTGAAAGCCCTACCTGTTTCTCTCAAACCTTCCATGCTGACCTACAAGATCTTGATTTCCCTGGGATATCTACACTTTGCAATATATAGATGATTTATTATTATGTTCTCCTACCCTAAAGGCCTGTGGCACTGACACTAAATGCCTTCTGAAGCAATTAGCCAACAAAGGACACAAAGTATCTAAAGATAAATGACAATTCTGTTCTGCCTCAGTCAAATTCCTAGGCCACCTTTCTGCCAGATGGGCTAAAAATAGAACCAGACAGAATTACTACCTTCACCCAGTTCCCTCAACCCCAAGACTAAAAGACAATTACACGGTTTCCTGGGTCTTGCTAGATACTGTCGCCCTTGGATTCCCAAATATTTCCTCATAGCTCAACCCTTATACTAAGCCTTCCATACTACTACCACTCCAAACCTGATCCCATGGTCTTAAGAAGCTCCTTTGTTATTTTTTTAAGTTTATTTGTTTATTTAAATAATCTCTATACCCAACATGGGGCTCAAACTCTACTTGAGATCAAGAATTGCATGCTCTTGGGGCACCTGGGTGGCTCAGGTCATGATCTCGCAGTCTGTGAGTTTGAGCCCTGCATCGGGCTCTGCTGACAGCTCCGAGCCTTGAGCCTGCTTTGGATTCTGTGTTTCCTCTCTCTCTGCCCCTCCCCTGCTCGTACTCTGTCTCTCTCTTGAAATAAATAAATATTAAAAAAATAAAAAAGAAAAAAAAAAGAGTTGCATGCTCTTCCAATTGAGTCAGCGAAGTGCCTGCCTTTATATCTTTAAAAAACAGGGGTGCCTAGGTGGCTCAGTCAGTTAAGCGTCTGACTTTGGCTCAGGTCATGATCTCACTGTTCGTGGGTTCAAGTCCCACATTGGCTCTGCACTGTCAGTGCAGAGCCTGCTTGGGATTCTCTCTGCCTCTCCTTCTCTCTCTGCCTCTCCCTCACTCACACTTTCTCTCTCTCTCTCTCTCTCTCTCTCTCTCTCTCTCAAAAATAAATAAATAAATTTAAAACCAACCAAACAAAAAGAACCTCACCTCTTCTGCAGCTCCAGGACACGCTAATTACCAACTGCCTTTCTTTGTTTTTGTCCATTTGAACATCCTTTCCCAAAGGCATGGAGGCCTACAATGCCCCCAAGGGTATGGCAGTCTTCAATTAGACCCTGTGGCCAAAGGTTCACCTCCCTGCCTCCGTGCCCTGACAACCCACCTGTATACTCATTATATGAGTATACTCTATACTCATTACTGCCACCAAAAAACGAACACTAGATTCTCCCCCATAGGTATTAGGCCTACATACAGTTAGAACTCTGTTAGACTCCCACCACACACACCTGTCTGCCAGTTGACTTAGAAAATTGGAACTCTGGTTTCTTTGCTCTCCAAACGTTTTAGTCTCTCATTGTCCCCCTCTCAGTCCTTCTACCTTATGTCCCTTACCCCTCCAAAACTCAACTGAACACATCCTGTGACTGCATCCTTGTAACGGACTCATTACTTACCCCTTGATTAGACCTTCATGAAATTCCCAAATACAGGTTTTGGGATTCTCTCTCTCCTTCTCTCTGCTCCTCCCTCATTTGCTTGTGTGTGCTCTCCTCTCTCTCTCAAATTAAATAAAGCTTAAAATTGAAATAAAATAAAATAAAAATGCTTTTAAAAACTTACATATTAAAACTACTTGACACCATTCTCCTTCCCTCCAGCTTATCTATTAAAAGTTCAAGCCCGTTTCAAACAAGATACCCCTGAAGCCAAGGTCAATCATTATGCTGACCCGGCCACCAAAGATGTGACACTTCCAATTTCTGCTTCACAAATGTCCATCTGTATGACATATGGGGCACAAATAAAATGGTCCTATGGGCACAATACTGTTGGAAGCCATCTCCAACTATTGCCCAACAAATATTTCAAAATGTACAATTTAGCCCCTTGCACAATCCTGGGAAACCATATCACACTGCATTAGGTCAAGTTCCTCTTCCCAGTGGGCCTTTTGACATCCGGCAAATTGATTTCATCCAGCTTCCTCAATGGTAATGATCTGTGTGTTTCTCACCAGACCAAGGCATTTCCTTGCACTCAAGCAACAGCAAAAGCAGTGGCCAGAAACCTATTAGAAAAAAATCATTCCCGATTGGGGTATTCCTTGACAGCTACACGGTGATTGAGGAACACATTTTTTTCTGGTCATACTGTCTGAGAGGTCTGCAAAATCTGGCCATCTCTCAACATTTTCATTGCACCTACCATCCTCGATATTCAGAGGATTAGTTGAACACTCTAATGGCATGATCAAAACTCAGTTGGCCAAACCAACCTCTGCCTTTGGTCTACCGCAGCCCAAAGCTTTGCCTCTTGTCCTTTTAAATCTAAGATCTACCCCTAATGGAAGGGCTCACTTGTCTCCATTCAAAATCATCACCGAGTGCCCTGTGAACATAGTTGAGGATCCCTTGCCCTCTACTTTGTTATAAGGAGAAATTCTTCGGTACAGAATATATATGGAAGGCCAAATTTGTTCAAGATTCATTTTAAAGAGTGCTCCTGAGAGACAAAATACTCACAACCTTAAGCCTGGAGATCTAATATATTGGAGGACACATCAACTTAGAGATTCTTTACAGCTGAAATGGAAAGGACTTTATCCGGTATTGTTAACCGCCTTGGGTGCAGCAAAGCTACAAGGGGCTGACTCATGTATAGATTCATGTTTCTCATTTAAAAAGGGCTCCAGATTCTGAAAACAACTTTCAGAAACCCAGAACTGAAGGAGACAATGTCTGATCCCAAAAGCTGATACCCAAAATTTAGGACCAAGCCAGAACCCTCCTTTTACTTGAATTCTCATTTTTTTCCTTTTGTCTTGTTTCCACCACCCAAGATAGGCCTGAAGTCATTCGTGACTTCTGCCTGCTCCGTTGGTTCGAGTTCTTAACTGAAGACTTCCTTATTAACTCTTAGGTTTTAATAAGACTTGACACTGGGGCACCTGGCTGGCTCAGTCGGTACAGTATGCGACTCTTGATCTTGGGGTTGTGAATTCAAACCTCACGTTGGGGATAGGGATTACTTAAAAAAATAATTTTAAAAATAATAATAAGACTTGACACCCTATAGTCTCTACCCTTTGTTCTCAACTCCTATACAAATTCAAGATGAAACACCAGTTAACAATATTGTTACTACTAAGTTCCATCAAACAGAGAACCGCCTCTGATTGGAATACTAACTCCATTATTAAGCTGTCCCAACCATAGCCCGGGGGATTCTCCCCCACCCCCGCTGAAGAATTGTTGCGTGTCATCATAACCCACTCAGCAGACATCCCAACCAAATACTAAATGCTCCCTTTTAACTCTTCTTCGTTCAGTAAAAATGCCCCATAGATTAGGATCATGTGCAGTGCCTCTAACCATCGCTCCTCCACCCCAGAGGCATCCTAACTCCATTGGCTTCAACCTCCTTTCCCTGTTTTGACATTATTCCTATCCCTAATTTCACTTCCTCTGTAGGATATGTCCACCTGGGACCTAGTGTGGTCTCTACAGATGTAAATCTCATCTTTACATTAGCTGATTGCTATAATCTTATTAAACTACAACTGTTTTTTAAAGATAAAAAGGCAGGTGCCTGGCTGACCCAGTCAGAAGAGCATGCAACTCTTTTTTTTTTTCCTAATATTTATTTATATTATTTGGAGCACCTGGGTGGCGTTCACTTCAGCTCAGGTCATGATCTCATGGGTTCATGAGTTCAAGCCCCGTGTCGGGCTCTATATTGACAGCCCAGAGCCTGGAACCTGCTTTTAATTCTGCATCTTCCTCTCTTTGTCCCTCCCCTGCTTGCATGCGTGCGCGCTCTCTCTCTCTCTCTCTTAAAAATATTAAAAAAATTTTTTTAATAAATATTTATTTTGAGAGAGAGACAAGAGTATGAGCAGAGGAAGGAAGGACTTGGGCAAGGAAGGACTCCACTGTAATGAATTTCCCCCACCATAACTGATCAATGGGAAATGAAGAAGAGAAGGGGCCAGGGAAGGGTTGACAACCCTGACTCCATCTTGCAACAGCCACCATTTTATGGAGTTTTCCAGAGAGCAGCCACTTCCTGGAATCATGATAAACGTCTTGGTGTTTAGACACCTGGAAAGTTCCACTTGTCTCACAATACTGAGCAAAATCAGTCAGCCAGTCTCTGAGTGACCCATACCAACTGAAATTTCTCCCTCGCTGTAGTTTTAAGCCTTAAAAATAAAATAAGCCTTAAAAATACCACCTCTCCTTGTCCTCTTTGGACAGGCACACCAACTGATTTGGATTGTCCTTCTGGGTTTGCAAACCTAAATAAAGATTTGTCCTTGCTCATAGGCTCACTCGTAAAATTTTTCTTTAACAACATGAAATTTTGTACATTTTCCCAACCCCTAAATTTAATAAATTCACTTTCGACACAAGCAAAATAGCTTTTTAAATTGAGCTTGGGGCCTTTGACTTTAGAATCATGTGGGAACTTGTTAAAATGCCATTTTCTGGGCCCCGCTGGGATCTGAGAGCTCAGAATCTCTGGAAATTTGCATCTTTTGCAAGTCCCCAAATGATTCTTGAAGCATACTAAAAGACTCCTGCCCGTTAGAGTCATGGTTAAGAAGCCCAGATTTAAAACTTGGGTGTAGGAGGGAAGAGAGAACCAGGTGGTCAATAAATATTTGTAGAACAGATGTATGCATTCTGATTATGGTATGTTTCTTTTTTCATAGGTGCTTATATTCCAGTAGATTACAACTTGATTGTGTTACACCTTGAAATTCTTCGATACAGTTGTGCTTAAATTTGATGGTGGGTGTCTGGTGGTTTTCTTAAGCCACTCATTTTCTGATTAATCCTTACAAGTGGATGATTTTTGCAACTGCTATCTTCAATGTAATCTTATCCTTAGAAGGTAAGTTTATCTCTAATTACTAAGAACGGTATTACTGTTATCTAGTCTTCATTAAATTTAAGTTTTTGGGGCGCCTGGGTGGCGCAGTCGGTTAAGCGTCCGACTTCAGCCAGGTCACGATTTCGCGGTCCGTGAGTTCGAGCCCCACGCCGGGCTCTGGGCTGATGGCTCAGAGCCTGGAGCCTGCTTCCGATTCTGTGTCCTCCTCTCTCTCTGCGCCTCCCCTGTTCATGCTCTGTCTCTCTCTGTCCCAAAAATAAATAAACGTTGAAAAAAAAAATTTAAAAATAAATAAATAAATAAATAAATTTAAGTTTTTATTGGGGCGCCTGGGTGGCGCAGTCGGTTAAGCGTCCGACTTCAGCCAGGTCACGATCTCGCAGTCCGTGAGTTCGAGCCCCGCGTCAGGCTCTGGGCTGATGGCTCAGAGCCTGGAGCCTGTTTCCGATTCTGTGTCTCCCTCTCTCTCTGCCCCTTCCCCGTTCATGTTCTGTCTCTCTCTGTCCCAAAAATAAATAAACGTTGAAAAAAAAATTAAAAAAAAATAAATTTAAGTTTTTATGTATTTATTTTGAGAAGCAGAGAGTGTGTGAGCTGGGATGGGGCAAAGAGAGAGGGAGAGAGAGAATCCCAAGGAGTGAGAGAGGAACCCGACCTGGGGCTCGATCCCATGAACCATGAGATCATGACCTGAGCTGAAATCAAGAGTTGGATGCTTAACTGACTGAGCCATCCGGCATGCCCCTTTATTGAATCTTTATTTGGTAGGTGAACATAGTTTCTAAATATCTACAGCTTTCTTCATAGTATGTTTTCTAAAAATATATTATTAATAAAAATGTATGGAGCACCTGGGTGACTCAGTCGGTTGAGCAACCAACTCTTGATTTCGGCTCAGGTCATGATCCCAAAGTTGGGACTGAGCCCCACATCGGGCTCTGCTCTGACAGGGTGGAGCCTGCTTGAGGTGCTCTCTCTCCCTCTCTCTGCGCCTCCCCAACTTGTGTGTGCTCTCTCTTTCTCTCTTAAAAAAGTATTAATGGGGCACCTGGGTTGCTCAGTCGGTTAAGTGTCTGACTCTTGATTTCAGCTCATGTCTTGATCTCAGGATTGCGAGTTCCAGCCCCACACTGGATTCCATGGTGGGCATGAAGCCTACTTAAAATTAAAAAAATAAAAATTAAAAAAAAGGAAGGAAATTCTGATCATTGCAATAACGCGGATTAACCTAGGAGACATTGTGCTAAGTGAAGTAAGCTGGCCCAAAAGAACAAATATTGTATGATTCCATTTATTTACATGAGGGACCTAGAATAGTCAAGTTCACAGAGACAGAAAGTAGAATGTTGGGGGTGTAATGTTAGTGTTTCATGGATGCAGAGGTTCAGTTCAGGAGGATGAACAAGTTCTGGAGAAGGAGGGTGATGGTTCCACAACATTGTGAATGCACCTAATGCCACTGCACTGCACACCTAAGAAGAGTTGAAATCGTAAATATGCATATGTGTTTACCACGTTAAGAAAAGTTTTGTTAAATATTCATGTGCACCTCAGTAGCAACCAGCACAACCTAGCACCCAGATCTTGTTTTCTGGTGTCATCCTCTAATAAAAGTAACCAGTGCCAGGGCACCCGGGTGGCTCAGTCAGTTAAGCATCTGATTTCAGCACAGGTCATGATCTCATGGTTCGTGAGTTTGAGTCCGCATGAGGCTCTCTGCTGTCAGCGCAGAGCTGGCTTCGGATCCTCCGTCTGTCCCCCTCTCTCTGTGCCCCTCCCCCATTTGTACTCTCTCAAAAATAAACATTAAAAAAAAAAAAAACAAAAAAAAAACCAGTGCTCCTTGGAGAAATGGCAGTTCTAGCACTGGGGCAAGAAATACACAAGGTGAACTTGGAGCGACTTGTAGTGCCAGAAAGTAAGGAAGGGCTAAAAACAAAGCAAAACAAAAAACAATGATGATGATGTCACAGGGACACTGGAGCCACCTAAAGGCTCCCCAGCGGCCAAAGCAGATAAAGTAGTGTTCTTCCAGGTGCCCCAAATCTGAAGTTGTTCTTAAATTAAAAGTTTATAAAATGCATCTGGGTGGAGGGGCACCTGGGTGTCTCAGTCGGTTAAGCGTCCGACTTCGACTCAGGAAATGATCTCACGGTTCATGAGTTCGAGCCCCACATCAGGCTCTGTGCTGACAGCTCAGAGCCTGGAGCTGCTTCGGATTCTGTGTCTCCCTCTCATTCTGCCCCTCCCCTGCTTGCACACTGTCTCTCTCTCTCAAAAATAATAAACATTAAAAAAATTAAAATACATATGCGTGTGTTTAGAAAGAAAAAAGAAGAAACCTACTACCATATTTAACAATGTGGTTGAATCTCTCAGATATGATGATGAGCAAAGAAACCGGACTCAAAGAGTACAGTCTACACATTTTAATTTATGGGAAATTCTAGGACAAGCAGCATTGACCTGTGATAATGATAAGGGTCAAAATAGAGGTTTCTTACGGGGGAAGTTATTACTGATTGGGAAAGGGCATGAGGGAGTCTCCTGGAGTGCTGGGAATGTCTTATATCTTTATCTTGATGGTGGTTATAGAGTTACACGTTTATGAAAATCCATCAAGGTGTACAACAGAGATCTGTGCACCTTAACATAGAAGGTATAACATGTTTATACCTCGGTCAAATGTAAATATGTGCGTGGAAGTGTGTACATACGTGAACATCCAGGAGGCACCGTGGCTGCCAGCATGGTGGCCTCTGGCCCTTTGCGGCTGGCTGTATAAAAGTCAACTTAATTCATTCCAATTTTTAGAATTTAAAAACTCGGTTTCCCAGTCGGATCAGCCGCATTTCAAGTGCTCCATAGATGTGGCAGCTAGTGGCTCGCATATCCGACAGTGTGGATACAGAACATTTCCATCACTGTAGAAAGTTCTGTCAGACCACACTGATCTAGAGCAGTGATGTTCCATAAAAAGAGGATGTCAGCCACATGTGTCATCTTAAATTTTATAGTAACCACATTAAAAAAATAAAAAGAAATCAGTGAAGCTAGTTTTAATCACTTATTCTAAATAGAATAAACCCAGCACATTCTAAACATCATTTTAACAGGTAATCAGTAGAAATATCATTAGAGAGATGGCTTATATTCTCATTTTTGAATTCCAGCGTGCACTTATAACTTGGTTAGGACTAGCCACATTTCAAGCACTCGCGTGCTGGTGGCTACTAGATGAGTGCGGGTGTAGGTAGGTTACATCAAGCTGCCAGCATTAGCTGTTTCTGGGGTAATGGCGGGACTGCAGGGGGAGGATCTCTCACCTCTTATACCTACTCAAGGAACATTTACAATTTTTCACAGTGAGCATATATTTACACGTGTCTTGTGTTAGTTAGGTCCTCTGGTGAGCAAAGGGTCAGACCAACTTAGGAGCGCAAAGGGGGTTAGTGGAGATACACCTGTGAGTCACAGAGAAGGAGGAAGCAACGCTGGGCAGAGAAACTCGCCTTCAGACCAGGATGCAGATTTGACATGTTAGAAAGGAAAGGAAAGAAACAGGAAGTGAGAGCCTCAGACTACAGCGTGCACTTGACCACGGAGGGGGGGAGGACCCAGAGCAGGTTGCCCCTTAGAGCTGTCCCGTGGGGGACACAAATGGCGTGGTCCTCGTCTCCCTGCTGTGCTCAGTCATCAGCTGAGAGCCCCTGGGAAGTGTGCCCTGGCGAGAATGCTGTGCGGAATCCAAAGGTGCTGAAGCTAGAGGCAGTCAGCGAACCACAACCCTCGCACTGACCGGCCAGTGCTTTTTCCTTTTTTTTTTTTTTTAATTGTTAATTGTGGTCAGAGGAAACATAAAATTTACCATTTAAATTCTGATTGCCATTTAATTTCTAAGTATACAGCTCCATAGTGTTAAGTGTATTTACATTGTTGTGCAACCAACCACCAGAACTTTTTTTTTTATCTTGCAAAATTAAAACTCTGTCTCCATTAAATAAAAACTCCCCCAGCCCAGCCCCCTGCTCCTGGTAACCACTGTTCTGCTTTCTGCCTCTATGGATTTCACTATTCCAGGCACCTCGTGTAAGCAGAACCGTAGAACGCTTGCCTTGTTTTTTTTAATGTTTTATTTAAGACAGAGAGAGACAGAGCATGAGTGGGGAGGAGGCAGAGAGAGAGGGAGACACAGAATCTGAAGCAGGCTCTGAGCTGTCAGAACAGAACCCGAGGCGGGGCTCGAACTCACGAACTGTGAGATCATGACCTGGGCCGAAGTCAGACGCTCAACCGACTGAGCCACCCGGGCACCCTGAGCACTTGCCTTTTTATGATTGGCTTCTTTCGCTTAGCATCACGTTCTCAGATTCATGCATGTTGTAGCAACTGTCAGAAATTCATTCCGCCGTAGGGCTAGGCTACATTCTGCTTATCCATTCATCTGTGGACGAACATTTGGGTTGCTTCCACCTTTTGGCTAGAGTAAATAATGCTGCTATGAACATGGGTATACAAAGATCTCTTCCAGATCCTGCTTTCTTTCGGCTATATGCCCGAAAGTGGAATTGTGGGATCATGTGGCTATTGTATTTTTTTTTAATGTTTTATTTATTTTTGAGACAGAGAGAAACAGAGTATGAGCAGGGGAGGGGCAGAGAGAGAGGGAGACACAGAATACGAAGCAGGCTCCAGGCCCCGAGCTGTCAGCACAGAGCTTGACGCGGGGCTTGAACCCACAAACCACGAGATCATTACCTGAGCCAAAGTCGAACGCTTAACCGACTAAGCCACCCAGGCGCCCCAGTATTTTTAATTTGTTGAGCAACACCATACTGTTTTTCACATGAGCTGCACCGTTTTACGTTCCTACCAACAAAGCACGGGGGTTCCGATTGTCCGCATCCTCTGCAAGGCTTCTTAGTTTCTGGGTTTTGTTTTTGTTTGAAGAATCGCCATCCTAATGGCTGGGCAAGGTATTCTCCCGTTGTGGCTTGACTGGCATTTCTCCAATTAGCGATGTTGGCTATCTTTTCACGTGCTTCTTGGCCTCTTGAAGGGTCATCTGAAAGGCATCTCTGTGACTGCCATGTCTAGCGACAGCCGACTCTTGAATAACATAGTTTTAAACTTGGCTGGTTCGGTCAGTGGAGCGGTGGAGCGTGTGACTCTTGGTCTCGGGGTTGTGAGTTCGAGCCCCACATTGTGTGTAGAGATTACTTAAAAAGAAAATCTTAAAAAAAAAACTATGCGGGTCCACGTGGGTTGTTCCGATAAGTACAATCCTATAAATATAATTTCCTTATGTTCTTCAATAATCTTTATTTTCTCTAGCTTACTTTATTGTGAGAATACAGTATATGATACGCATAACATACAAAATATGTGTTGATTGACTACATTATTGGCAAGGCTTCCAGCCAACAATAGGCTATTAGTAGTTAAGTTTTGGGAGAATCAAAAGTTATACGTGGATTTCTGACTGCGCGTGGGGTCGGAGCCCCTACCCCTCATGTTGTTCAAGGGTCAACAGGTTCAAGGGTGATTAGAAATTAATAACACAATATTCTACAAAGCCAGCAGAAGACCTGGAGGGCAGCGTGGACCACCCTAGTTGACATTTGTGCACACGGATAGCATCTTATGCAGATCTGCCAGCACTGGGCCGGGATCATTCGTTTCTCTCAACGACTATTTGAGGAACAGATTTTTACATTCCAGGGTGGATCAAGAGCTGGGCTGGAGAGTGGGGAGGAGAATTTGATTCCCTTCTGCCAAAATTTCCTTTAATGCTTCCCCACCCACTCGGCACCCTAAATAAACATTTCACCTAAGTTAAAAAAAGAAAAAAAGTATGCTCTTGTGCAAACAGATTCAAAACTAGTGCCCTGGGCACTGCCCTTCCTGCAACCAGATTCTTTTCTAAAGCCCTTCAACTCCTAGAGATGAAGTCACTGACCCGGGATTGCAGGCATTTAAGCCAAACTGGGAAGTCTCCAAAATCTTTGCTGTTTCCATGCATGATTTATGGGTAAGAAGACCTGGAAAGAATTTAAAGAACGTGAAGAAAGCCATACTGATGTACCACCCAGGAAATAAATGGTGCCATAGGTATTCACAGGAGCGTAAGACTTAAGTCTACTTAACGTACCAAGATAGGACCACCAGATGTTTGCTAATGGAACTTAACTGCTGGTGGGCATTAGCTTGCAAACATTTTTGGTTTTTTTAAGTGTGACCCACCCACAACTTTTGTTTTCCATGTTCCATGTCACTTTTTCCTTTGTTTAACCATAAGGCATGACTTTACTCTAGGATCCCTTTTGCACTTTGGTTTCTACTCAAACACAGAGGGTGGAGTGGAGGTAGTGGGGGGCTAGTGCAGCTATATACACTTTTTTTTATGTTTATTTATTTTTAAGGAGAGGGGGAGACACAGAATCCAAAGCGGGTTCCAAACTCTGAGCTGTCAGGGCTCCAAGCTTTGAGCTGTCAGCACAGAGCCCTACACAGGGCTTGAACTCATGTACTGTGAGATCATGACCTAAGCTGAAGTCGAACGCTTAACCAACTGAGCCACCCAGGCACCCCTATATATACTGTCTTAAATCTCAGGGGAAGAGTGTTTCTTCAATTCTTTTTAAAACTTTGTACGGGGCACCTGGGTGGCTCAGTCGGTTGAGCGGCCGACTTCAGCTAAGGTCATGATCTTGAGGTCCGTGAGTTTGAGCCCTGCGTCGGGCTCTGTGCTGACAGCTCAGAGCCTGGAGCCTGTTTCGGATTCTGTGTCTCCCTCTCTCTCTGACCCTCCCCCGTTCATGCTCTGTCTCTCTCTGTCTCAAAAATAAATAAATGTTTAAAAAAATTTTTTTAAACTTTGTATAATGATATATCCTTGTGACTTTTTTTAAGTTTATTTATTTGAGAGACAGAAAGGGAGAGAACAGGGGAGAGGCAAAGAGAGAGAGAGAGAAAAAGAGAGAGAGAATCCTAAGCAGGCTCCATGCTGTCAGCACAGAGCCTGACGTGGGGCTCAAACTCACAAACTGTGAGCTCATGACCTGAGCCCAAGCTGAGTCAGAGGATTAACCGACTGAGCCACCCAGGCACCCCTATCCTTGTGACTTTAAAAAACTTTGTTGTAAACATGTTCTACATGTGTTACTAATCCAACTTTCCATATCTCGTTCCCCAATAATTATATGAACTTGGGAAATTTCTTATGTTTCATATTTGAGTGGTAACTAGCTTATGATAATAGCTGACATCTACTGAGCACTTACTATGTGCCAATCACTGTTCTAAAGCACTTCACAACAATCTTATGAACTATATTTTTTTAATGTTTGTTTATTTATTTATTTATTTATGAAAGAGAGAGAGAGAGAGAGAGAGAGCACGCACGAGCATGGGAGGGACAGAGAGAGAGAGAGAGGGAGACACAGAATCCAAAGTAGGCTCCAGGCTGCCACCCAGACAGAGCCACCCAGGAGCCCCACAAACTAGATTTTATCCTTATCCCCATATTACAGATGGGAAAACCAAGCCCCAGAGTAGAGGCATGATTTACTTACCTAACATCACACAGCTTGCCAGTGGCAGATTCAAGTGTTCAATATCTGAATACTTATGGTCTGGTCTAGAACCCACCCTTTTGAACACTGTGCTATCATTTATTGTTTTTCAAACTTGAGCATGCATTAGAATTATCTAGAGGGCTGTGGAAACACAGATTGCTAGGGCCTATTCCCCAAGTTTCTGATTCAGTGGGTCAAGAATTTGCATTGCTGAGAAGTTTCCATGCACCCCATTGCTGGTGGTCTGGGGAGAACACTTTAAGAACCGCTGTTGTAACTCATAACTGTTTTCATAATTTCCCAGTGGAGAGAGAAGGGTTGAGACTGTCAAATTCTATGAGGGATCTAAGAGTTGAGATCATTAATGCTTTATAATAATAGCCAATAATAGCCAACATCCATTGATGCTTATGATGTGCTAGACCCTGGACTAGGCACTTCTCATGCATTATGTCATCTAACCTTCATGCCAGTCTTGGGGAATACTTTTATTTTTTCCAGTTTCCAGCGAAGACATGTGGATTTGGAGAGATTGGGGAACTTGATCAAACTTACGTACCAGCAAGTGGCAATTGTGAGGTTCAAGTCATACTGCTCAACTCCAAAGCCCAGTTGACCACGACACTATAGACTTCACACATAGTAGGTGCTCTGTCTCTGTGGATTTGCCTCTTGACATCTCACACAAACGGAATCATACAATAGGAGGTCTTTTGTGACTGGCTTGACTTGGTGTAACGTCCCAGTAATGAGTTATGACATATGTGAAATGTTGTCTGTGAGAGAAGCTCATTAGATAGAGACTGTGCCAGAAGTTCTTAAGGGGGCTCGTCATGCAGGTACCTTCTGCCTAGCACATACCAAAATTCCAGACTCCCAGGAGGAAGCCAGTGAACTATGCTGTTTGCATGAACAATTAAGGAACACTGAGCTACTCTTTTCAGATGGGGTGGTGGGAACCCTCCCCAAACACAAGTTCCCAGATCCTAGCTAAGGCCAACCTTGAAAGCAGGATTTTCCAATGAGAGCATTCCCGGGCCTGCTATGTTAACTGTTTTCTGCACAGATTTCGATAGGGATTATGCTGATTCTGGAGATCAGTTGGAAATGTAAGATGGAGAATATTGCCATCTTAACCATCTTGTTATAATTTATAACACATGATGTCTTTCCATTTATTTACATCTTAATTCCTCTCAAAGAGATTTTGTAGTTTTCAGTGTGCAGGTCTTCTTCTTCATTTGTTAAATTTATTTTTAAATATTTTATTCTTTTTGATGCCACTGTTAGTTAAGTGGAATTGTTTTCTAAATTTTATTTTCAGATTATTCCTTGCAAGTATATAGAAATGCAATTGGTTTTTGTATATGGATCTTGTATCTTGGAACCTTGAGCTGTTTATTAGCTCTAATAGTTGTGTGTGTGTGTGTGTGTGTGTAATCTTTAGCCTGTTACTATGGTGGATGACATAGATTATCTTTTCTGAACCAGCCTTGCATCCCTGGAATAAACCCTGCTTAATCATGGTGTATAATAATTTTTATGTAGTGCTGAATTCTGTTTGCTAATATCGTGCTAAATATTTTACATCTATTTTTACTTTACCCATGTTTTATCTAGATTTTTTTTGTTTTTTGTTTGTTTGTTTTTTAAGTAGGCTCCAGGGGTGCCTGGGTGGCTCAGTCGGTTAAGTGTCCAACTCTTGGTTTCAACTCAGGTCATGATCTCACGGTTCGGTTTGTGAGATCCAGTCCCTCATTGGGCTCTACGCTGACAGCATGGAGCCTACCTGGGATATTCTCTTTCCTTTCTCTCTGCCCTTCCCCCGCTCACACTCACGTGCTCTCTCTCAAAATAAATAAATAAACTAAAAAAAAAGTAGGCTCCATGACCTGAGCCTAAATCAAGAGTGCGACATTTAACCGACTGAGCCACCCAAGTGCCCCTAGGTTTTTTTTATTATTGCATAGTAGGAGTTCTTTGTATAATCTGGATAATAACCCCTAATAACCCCTTATCGGATTTGACTTGCAGATATATTCACGCATTCTGTAGGCTGCTTTTACACTCTGTTAATTGTGGTCTTGGACACACAAGGTTCACAAGTTTTATTTTCTTATTTTTATATATTTTTGGATGCACAAGATGTTTTTTTAATGTTTTTTTATTTATTTGGTTTTTATTTTTGAGAGAGGAAGAGAGAGCGAGCAGGGGAGGGGGAAAGAGAGAGGGAGACACAGAATCTGAAGCAGCTACAGGCTCTGAACTATTAGCCTGTCGTGGGGCTCAAACTCATGGACCGTGAGATCGTGACCTGAGCCGAAGTCGGAAGCTTAACTGACTGAGCCACCCAGGTGCTCCTGTTTTTTTTTTCTTTTAACTTTGAAAGACAGAGTGTGAGCAGGGGAGGGGCAGAGAGAGAGGGGGAGACAGAGGATCAGAATTGGGCTCGATGCGGGGCTCGAACCCACGAACCCTGAGATCGTGACCTGACCTGAGGTCAGATGTTCAACCTACTGAACCACCCAGGCACCCTGAATGCACAAGTTTTAAGTGTTGATGTAGTCCTGTTTATGTATTTATTCTTTCATTGCCTGTGCTTTTGAAGAAATCGTTGCTAAATCCAGAGACATAAAGCTTTTCCCCTGTGTTTTCTTCTAAGAGGTTTATAGCTTTGTCTTTTGTATCTATTTTGAGTTAATTTTTATATATGGTGTAAGGCAAGGGTCCACCTTTATACTTTTGCATGTAGGTATCCAATTTTTCCAACAACATTTGTTGAAAAGACTGTCCTCCGCCCCCACCCCACCCCCCGCCCAAGAATGGTCTTAGCACCCTTGTTGAAAATTATTGGACCATATTTGCTAGGGTTTATTTCTGGGCACTCTGTTCTAATCCTTCATTCCTTTTTATGGTGGAGTAATATTCCATTGTTTGGATATACCATATTTTATTTATGGCAAGTCTAACGTTTTATCTCCTTATTTAATCACTGGGCGTTGTCACGTCTGTGATTTATGGATTACTGAGTCCTTGCCTGGGGGCCTGGCTCCAATCTTTAGAACACTGTACCCTGAAAATAGTGTCTTTTCTGTTTGCCTGCTTTGCTCTTTGCTTGTTTTATCCGTGGCCACTCACCATTGTGATGGTAGAACCTCAGTGTGGAGAAAATCAGGTACATCTGCCCCCAAAGAAAGGTAGCAATATATTCCCGGGAAAGACCAGCACCATTGCAGAGTTTTCTGCCTATGACTAGTACACATTTCTAATCAAACCTAAAAGAACTCGTTTTGTAATCCACA
The DNA here is from genome assembly GCF_016509475.1 of Prionailurus bengalensis. Lineage (NCBI taxonomy): Eukaryota > Metazoa > Chordata > Mammalia > Carnivora > Felidae > Prionailurus > Prionailurus bengalensis. Next base: position 6,375,904 of record NC_057356.1, read on the forward strand.
CTGCTAATATTCTTACTAATACCCTATCTGTAGAATGCTTTCTAATTTTCAAAGCAGTGATTTTTGTCTTGTTTATTACTCCTAACACCCCAGCCCACGTGCCACGTGTCTCTCACACAACTGGGGTTTGTTGGAGAACACTTTCTGCGTACTTCCGAAGTACTTTTGTCACATGCAGTATCTCATGACCTTACCTCGTATGTTCCTGCAGCAACCTCACCACGTAAGTGCTCTTACTCCCCGAGCAGGAAGCTGAGGGTTAAGTAATCTGCCAAGCCTGCAACGCTGCCTAAGGGGAGGAGCCCAGGAATCGGCCAAGTGCACAGCGCAGGGATTCTCCATTTTATTGAGAGTCAGATGCCACACACAGGTCCTGGTGACAACCGACCCGGGAGTAGTGCGCGACCCGGGCCTCCCGACTCCCGCGCGCAGCCACCAACAGCAGTCCTCTGTTTTGCCGTGGGCTTCCGAAAGTATCCCCCACCCCCCACAGAGACCCGGATATTCCTCCACGTACAATGCAAATTCTATGGCTGGAAAGCGTGAGCACAGAAGAAAAAGTTGTGGGCTTTTCACCTTTCTTTTCCAGACTCGCTGTGGAAACTCCGCTGCGTCTCCATAGAAACCCGGCGGCGGTGGCGGCCGTCACCGGGGGCGGGGCTCAGGCGGAGGCCCCTCCCCCTCCCCGGTTTGCAACCCCTCCCAGCCAGGAGAAATCGCGGTCACCCTTAACCTCTGCGTTCCTCTTCTCGGCTGCCCTCCCTTTCTGTTGTCTTTTCGTGCCCCAAACCACATCCTGGAGGCCGCCCTCCTGCACGGTCCTCAGCGGGCCCGGTGCACCAGGCGTCCGGGCCCGGGAGCCGTAGCGCTCGGCCTCTCTGTCCCGGGCCCACCCCTCGGCCGCGCTGATTGGCCGCTCCTGGGCCACCCTCCGTCCCCGGGCAGGCAGGGTCTCAGCCTGCGGAAAGTTTTCTGCGCCGGGAGGAAGTTAGACTTTTGGAGATTGTGCGAAAGCAGCTCTCGAGGCTGCAGGGTTCTGGGCGGCCATGGAGGAGCCCCCTTTGCGAGAGGAGGAAGAGGAGGAGGGGGAAGAAGAGGAGGAAGAAGGAGACGAGGCTGGGCCCGAGGGGGCTTTGGGCAAGAGCCCCTTCCAGTTGACCGCCGAGGACGTGTATGATATCTCCTATGTGATGGGCCGCGAGCTGATGGCCCTGGGCAGCGACCCCCGGGTGACACAGCTGCAGTTCAAGATCGTTCGCGTCCTGGAGATGCTGGAGACGCTGGTGAATGAGGGCAACCTGACCGTGGAGGAGCTGAGAATGGAGAGGGACAGCCTCAAGAAGGAGGTGGAGGGGCTGCGGACAGAGGGCTCGGCGGCCGGCGGGGAGGTGAGTGCGGGCTGCAGGGCGTGGGAGGAGAGTGCCCAGGGTCCCCGAGCCCCTGAAAACAACCACAGCGCCTGTCCAATCCTCAGATTAGAAGCATTGTGATAGCTACATTTATTGAGCACTTACTAGGTGCTGCATCAGGGCCTCCCAGCATTTTTGACGTGACCTAGAGCCGTGGCTCTCCTGCTTTAGCGTGCCGCGGAATCGTCTGGGGTGTTCATTAAAACACACATCACTGGGCCCTAGCCCCAGAGTTTTAGATTCCAGAGGGGGCCTGGAAATCTGCATTTCTAACAGGTTCCATCACATTTTGAGAATCTCGACCTCTAGTAAGAAATAAATTCTAAGGGAGAGAAATCAGTGCCGAGGCCACCAAAAGACACCTACAAGAATGTTCAGAGCACTTTTCTTCAGAAGTGTGCCGAGCTGGAGCAAATGCTACAGAAGAATGGATTTTTAAATTGTGGTATAGTCGCTGTGGAATACTACACAGCAGGGGAAAAGGGCAACTGTGGGCATGACTCTCAGTGGTGTTACACAGGGAGACAGGAGACCGGCACAAAAGAGAATCTACTGTGTATTTACATGAAACTGCAGCACAGGCAAAATAACCTGTTTTTATAGAAGACAGATTGGTGGTAACCCCAGGGAGGGGAGAGCAGGGGGAAGGTTCATGGGGAGCTCATCTGGGTGTGGTCACATGGGTATATACCTATGTTAATAATTATCGAGCTAGGGGCACCTGGCTAGCTGTCAGAGGAGCGTGTGACTCTTGTTCTCAGAGGTCATGAGTTCAAGCCCCACTTGGGGGTAGAGATTACTTAAAATAAATAAGTTTTTTTAAAAAAACCATCCAGCTATAAACTCAAGATTAGTGCATGTGTGTTATACCTCTATTTTACAGAATTACCTATTATATCACTATCCAATATTGATGAAACAGAAGTTTCAAGAAACAATTTACCCTAACTCACCCTTATTAAACATGATGCACAATCACACTTGCCTGTTCTATTTTTATGAGTTTTTTAAACTATTATTTAAATTTTTTTTTCTTTAATCCTTATTTATTTTTGAGAGAGAGAAAGAGCAAGAGCAGGGAAGGGACAGAGAGAGAGGAAGACACAGAATCTGAAGCAGGCCCCAGGCTCTGAGCTGTCAGCACAGAGCCCAATCAGGGGCTCGAACTCACAAAGCATGAGATCGTGACCTGAGCCACAGTCAGACGCTCGACCGACTGAGCTACCCAGGTGCCCCGGAGTATTTTTTTATTTTACAGTAAGAGAGAGCATGAGCAGGGGAGGGGACAGAGATAGAAAGAATCTTTTTTAAAAAAATGTTTATTTATTTTGAGGGAGAGAGAGAGCAGGGGAGGGAGAGAGAGAGGGAGAGAGAGAGCATCGCAAATAGGCTCTGCACTGTCAGCACAGAGCCCGACACAGGGCTCAAACTCAATAACCATGAGATCATGACCTGAGCCGAAGTCAAGGGTAGGTTGGTCCCTTAACAGACTGAGCCACGCTGGTGCCCCATGAAAGAGAGAGAATCTTCAGCAGGCTCCATGCTCAGTATTGGAGCCTGATGAAGGGCTTGTTCCCATGACCCTGAGATTATGACCTGAGCCCAAATCAAGAGTTGGTCGCTCAACCAACTGAGCCACCCAGGTGCCCCTATTTTTATGAGTTTTAAAATTCTTTTTGCAATTGATTGAATTAAGACCATGAATTACTAGTGGTCTCCAGCCACAATTGAAAAAAAACAAAACTGTTCTAAGTGGACATCTCACTTAATCCTCTTACTATCAGCATATCCATTTTATAGAAATGGAGGCATAGAATAGTTAAGTGATTTGCCAGGTGACTTTCTCGGAGTAAGAGATGAAGGCAGGGTTTGAGCTCAGAGATGCTAGTCTCAACCTCTGCACACTAAATGCAGACATTTGACCTCATTTGCTGGAATGACATTTGATGAGCAACTTCATAGAGCTGGATCCTGGGGCTGCGGGGGTAAATTAGACAGGAGCCTTCCCTCCCAGAGCTCACATCGAGTGGGAGAGCTAAGACACCCACACCTCCCGAATCACAAACCAAGAAGTGTGCCGGGAAAGGACAACAGGAACAGGGCGCTGACATTCGCGGGGTGGGGGAAAAGAGTGGAAGTTTCTGGTCACTTCTCTGGCAAACTTTTATTTCACCTACTCACGTGTCACAGTGACAACAGTGTTTGTGGATACATTTCTGCTTTAGTGTCCGTCATATAAGGTGGCTGAGTATCATGAGTACCATTCGTAGCCTGGCTTTGAAGACTCGAGAGAAGTTAAACGTCTTGCTCAGGATGGCTCAGCTCACATTCTGAGCTCGTTCCCGTCACCTCCGATTCCAGGACCAAGGATATGGAGGGAGCCCCACACGGACCATGTACAGTGTGCTCTGCCCAGGGGCCGGGTGATTTTTTGTAGTGGGCACAGCGGACAAGCTTTATCAGGCAGCAGATGAGATGGCATGTTCCTCCCAAACCTTAAACCCTAAGCCCAGAAGTGGGGAAAGGGGCAGAGAGAATGAATGTTTAGCGCCACTAGGCAGTTCATAAAAATACATCTTCTTCCTCTTTTTCTTTTAACTGTGGTAAAGTACACGTGAAATTTGCCATCCTAGCCATTTCTAAGTGCACAGTGAAGTGGCATTGAAGTATATCCACGCTGTTGTGTAACCGTCACCACTGTCCTTGCAGAATTCTTTCCATCTCACAAAACAAACTCTGTCTCTGTGAAACACCAGCTCCTTATTCCCCCCTCCCCGTGTCTATTTTCTATCTCTGTGAATTTGCCTATTCCAGCTACTACATATAAGAGAATAATATGTGTTTCCTTTTGTCACTGGCTTATTTCACTGAGCACAGTGTCTTCAAGGGTCATCCATGGTATAGCAGGTGTCAGAATTCCCCACCTTTTAACAGCTGAATAATAGTCCGTTGTGTGGAGATACCATATTTTGTTTGTCCGTGCATCTGTTGGTGGATGCCTGGTTTACTTCTACTTTTTGGCTAGTGTGAATGATGCTGCCATGAATGTGGATGTATAAATATCTCTCCGGGCCCCTGCTTTCACTGCTTTGGGTATATAATTAGAAGTGGAATTGCTGGGGGGACCCGGCTCAGTCGGTTGAGCGTCCGACTTCGGCTCAGGTCATGATCTCACGGTTCATGAGTTTGAGCCCCGCGTCAGGCTCTGTGCAGACGGCTCAGAGCCTGGAGCCTGCTTCGGATTCTGCCTCCCTCTCTCTCTGCCCCTCCCCCGCTCCTGTGCTTGAGGTCTCTTGCTCTCTCGTTCCCTCTCTCTCTCAAAAGCAAACATGTAAACATTAAAAAAAAAAGTATATGGGTACCTGGGTGGCTCATTCTGTTGTGTCTGACTTAGGCTCAGGTCATGATCTTACAGTTTATGAGTTCGAGCCCCACGTTGGGTTCTGCGCTGACAGCTTGGAGCCTGGAGCCTGCTTCAGATTCCGTGCCTCCTTCTCTCTCTGCCTTCCCCCACTCACACTCTGTCTCTCTGTCTCTGTCTCTCTCAAAAATAAACATTAAAAAAATTTTTTAAAAGAAGTGTAATTGCTGGATCATGGGATAATTCTGTTTTTAATTTTTTAAGGATCTGCCATATGGTTTTTCATAGTGACTATACCATTTTACATTCCCAACAGCAGTACACAAGAATTCCATTGTTTACAATAGCCACCCTAATGGGTGCGAGGTAGTTTTTTCCTTTCCCTTTTAAAACTTGAAGTTTAGGGGTGCCTGGGCGGCTCAGTCAGTTAAGCGTCCAGCTCTTGGTTTTGGCTCAGGTCATGATCTCACAGTTCAGGGGCTCAAACCCCGCTTCAGGCTACATGCTGTCATGTGCTGACAGCACGGAACCTGCTTAGAGTTCTCTCTCTCTCCCTCTCTCTCTGCCCCTCCCCTGTTCTCTCTCTCTTTCTCAAAATAAATAAATAAAATAAATGGAAGTTCAAAGTTCAAAAGGTAACAAAAGTGTTCGCCTTGAAAACTTTTCCTCCCCACTTCTCTCCACCCCCAGCCAACCACTTACTCTCCCTGGAAAAAATTAAAATGATCAGTTTCTTGTGTGTCCTTCCAGAGGTACTTTATGCAAACAAAAGCAGATGTGAAAATATTTTTTTCTTTTTTATACAAATGGTATTATAATATATACCCAGCTCTGCCTTTTGTGTATTTTCACTTAACATAGCATGGAAGTTGAGTTAAATCAGGATGAAGAGCTTCTTCATCTTTTAATGGCTTTGAAAACTTCCATTGTACAATATCAATTATTCAGCCTGAGGGTTCTTAACTCGAAGTTCTTCGATGCCCAAGGGAATCGTGATTCTAATCCAAGAGGTCCATGCCCTGGCATGGGAAAAAATTATATTTTCATTTTCATTAACCTCCACCTGAAATGTGTCATTTTCCTCGGTTGCAAATATAGACGACAAACCACAGTAATAATAGCAGTACCTGTGGCAGTCACCAGTGGAAACCGCAGATCTTTTCAAGTCCTGTAACAATATAGTTCCGATCTTAAAGCTTTGTTTTTGTTCAGTATTTTACTAGACCTGCGTCTAGATCACCTTATTTTTTTTTTAAGTTTATTTATTTTGAGAGAGATCTCAGGAGCAAGTGGGGGAGGGACAGAGAGAGAGGGACAGAATCCCAAGCATTCTCCACACTGTCTGTCACCACAGAGCCTGACATGGGGCTTGAACTCACGAACATGAGATCATGACCTGAGCCAAAAATCAAGTGTCAATGCTTAACCGACTGAGTCACCCAGGTGCCCCTAGGTCACCTTATTTGATAAAGAAGTAGATATAGGGGCGCCTGGGTGACCCAGTCGGTTGAGTGTCCAGGTCTTGATTTCAGCTCAGGGCATGATCCCAGGGTTGTGGGATTGAGCCCCGCTTCAGGCTCTGTGCTGAGTGTGGAGCCTACTTAGGATTCTCTCTCTCTTCAGCTCTGCCCCTCTCCCTGGCTCACACTCTCTCAAAAACAACAACAACAACAACAACAGAAGAAGAAAATATACATCAAAGTATTTATATACACACACAAAACACATATACGTATATGTATATATGCATATACAAAAGTAATATTTATATATATTATTTATTCACTCACAGTTTTTCTCAACTATTTGAGCAGACATTATGTTAGTTGCAGGATTAGTAGAAGATTAGGACCCTTTACCCTAAAATCTCACAAGACACACTATTGCATCGTGACAGTAAATGATTAAATTCAGGGGAAAAAGGTCATAGAATACTAAGATCTAATATACTATCCCTATTCAAAATTCATGATAATGCCCTTTACAGCATCTTCTTTCTGGTGCAGAATCTAGTCCAGGGTTACATAGTACCTTTAGTTGACACATTTCTTTAATCTTGAAGAGTTCCTCAGCTTTTCCTTGTGTTTTACAACCTAGACATCTTTGAAGATTATATATCAGTTTGTAGAACGTCCTTCAATTTAGGTTTGTTTTGATGTGCCATGGTCATCGTTAGATTCAAGATACGCAGTTTAGCAGGAATACCACTGAAGAGATGCTGTGTCCTTCTCAGTGCGATGTATCAGGAGGCACCTGCTTCAGTTTGTGATTATTGGTGATGTTAACTTGCATCACTTGGTTAACGTGGTGTCTGCGAGATTTCTGCACTGTAAAGGTGCCTTTATTCCCTTTGTAATTCTTTTTTTTTTTTAATTTTTTTTTCAACGTTTATTTATTTTTGGGACAGAGAGAGACAGAGCATGAACGGGGGAGGGGCAGAGAGAGGGAGACACAGAATCGGAAACAGGCTCCAGGCTCTGAGCCATCAGCCCAGAGCCTGACGCGGGGCTCGAACTCACGGACCGCGAGATCGTGACCTGGCTGAAGTCGGACGCTTAACCGACTGCGCCACCCAGGCGCCCCCCTTTGTAATTCTTAAGTTGTGTAGGAAGATGCTTTGAAACTGTGCAAAATATTCTATTCCCCAACAGATTTTCACCCTAAAGTTTTAGATCCATTCCTTAGTCTTCCCTGAATCAATTATTACTAAGTTGGTGGCAAACGGATAATTTTTTTTTTTTTAACTCTGTCATCTTCTGCACTTATTACTTGGCCTTCTGCTCTAAGATACAAATTCCCCTCCTCCTCTCCTGTACTCATCAGATCTCTCCAGAGACACAGAACCAATAGGAGAAATAGCTCTCAATATAAAGAGGATAGTTATTTGAGGAATTGGCTCATGCGGTTATGGAGGCTGAGAAATCTTACTTAAAATCTGCAAGTTGCAAGCTGAAGAACCAGTGAGTCCTGTGAACTGGGGGTGGGGGGCTGATGGTGGAAATCCTGGTCTGGATCCCAAACCCCAAGAACCAAGAGTGTCAATGTCTGAGGACAAGAGAAGAAGGGATGTCCTGTATCAACTGACAGAGCTCAAATTCACCCTCTTTCCCCCTTTCCTTCCTTGTGGGCCCTCAGGCCCTCAGTGGATTGGATGATGCCCGCCCCGCCCCCCAGCTGCTTTACTCAGCTCATCAAACCAAATGCTAATATCTTCCAGAAACACCTTCACAGACACACCCAGAAATGCTTAACCAGCTTTCTGGGCATCCCTTAGCCCAGACAAGTAAAATTAGACACATAAAATTAGCCATCACATCCCCATTAATTAGTTAATTGATTTAAATTTTAAGTATGAACTCCTGAATTCTCTTTTTATGTGAACTGTTACTGTCCATTCCTGTTATTACTCGTTTTGATACTCAAATTGTTCTCAGTCTGGCCAGGGGGAACTCCTTCAAACTGTCATTTTGACATTTTGTTCCCTCCCACAAGGAAACGTTCCAGGCTCATCTTATAGTTTTCCTGTTCCAACCCTGAAATCAGCCATTCTCCAAGGAGCCTTGGTTGTTTACTTGGAGAATGGTACTTAGAACTTTTGCTTCTTTACCACCAACCAAACACTTCCAACAGGCAGCGTCTCATCCGATAGGGTACCTGGGAGTAACAAAACTGAATTTTCCTTTCTGGGGTGGACAGTCCATCTTTTTACTTTTTTTAAGAAAATTTTTTTAATGTTTATTTTTTTGAGAGAGAGAGAGAGAGAGAGTGCGAGCAGGGGAGGAGCAGAGAGAGAGGGAGACAGAATCCGAAGCTGGCTCCTGTCAGCACAGAGCCCGACGTGGGGCTCGAACCCACGGACCACGAGATCATGACCTGAGCTGAAGTCGGACGCTTAACCAGCCGAGCCACCCAGGGACCCCAACAGTCCAAGTGCATGAGGGAAACTGTATAAGCAACCCGATATCTTTTCTTACAGGTAAACCTGGGACCAGACAAAATGGTGGTGGACCTGACAGATCCCAACCGGCCACGCTTCACTCTACAGGAGCTAAGGGATGTGCTCCAGGAGCGCAACAAACTCAAGTCCCAGCTGCTGCTGGTGCAGGAAGAGCTGCAGTGCTATAAGAGGTGGGGCTCTGATGCCGTGGGGACCCCTGCACTGAGGGATCAGACCCCGTCTGGAATTCCGTGATGTGCTATGTATTCGTTCTTGTGTTCACTCAGCCAGTTTCTCAAAGACCTAGTATTCCTGGGGAATAGCAGTGAACAAAACAGAGAAAGTCCATGCTAGTCTAGGGGAAGACAAGCAATCAACAAGGAAATCTGAAATGAACACGCAGGATAATGGCGACAAGTGGTCTAAAAAATGTAAAACAAGGTGACATGGGCGCCTGGGTGGCTCAGTTGGTTAAGCATCTGACTCTTGATTTCGGCTCAGGTCATGATCTCACAGTTAGTGAGCTAGAGCCCCACTCTGCTCACAGCGCAGAGGCTGCTTAGGATTCTCTCTGTGCCCCTCTCCTGCTTCCTTGCTCTCTCTCAAAATCAATAAATGAACAAAACAAAACAAAACATCTTTCAAAACAAGGTGAGGGGCGCCTGGGTGGCTCAGTAAGTTACGCATCCGACTTCGGCTCAGGTCACGATCTTCCGGTTTGTGAGTTCAAGCCCCGCGTCGGGCTCTGTGCTGACAGCTCAGAGCCTGGAGCCTGCTTCAGATTCTGTGTCTCCCTCCCTCTCTACCCCTCCCCGACTCAGATTCTGTCTCTCAAAAATGAGTAAACATGAAAAAAAAAAAAAAAAACAAGCAAACAAGGTGACATATGACAGCAAAGCAAAGTGCTAGGGAATGGAGGGATCCTGTTTTACATGGCGCGGTCAGCTCAGACCCCTCTGAGGTCAATGACAAGAAGTAGCCAACCATGTAAGGACTGGTAGGGCAAAAGTGGAGCAGAAGTGCTAAGACCCTGATGTGGGAACCAGCTTGACCAATAAGAGACCCACCATGGTGGAACTTGTAACATAGGTGGAGGTGTGCCACACCTGTGGGCCACAGGAAGGAGCTCTAATTTTATTGTTAAGTGTAACGAGAAGTCATTGGAAAGTTTTAATCAAGCAAATGACAAGATCCAATTTACCGTTTTAAAAGATCAACACGAGGGGCACCTGGCTGGCTCAGTCGGTAAAGCATGCAAGTCTCGATCTCGAGGTCATGAGTTCAAACCCCACGTTGCGTATAGAGCTTACATTTTTTAAAAAGTGTAGAATAAAATATCAATGTGGTAACTTGATAGCTGAACTACTTGTTTATGTCAGAAATGTCCTCGTTCCTCAGAAATACACACCGAAGTATTTAGGAATAAGGGGGTAAGGTGTCTCCAGCTTCCTCTCAAGTGGTTCAGAAAGAAGACAGATACGTGGATGGATGGGTAGATGGGTGGGTGGATGGGGATGGATGGATGGATAGGCAGGTAGGTAGATAGAGACATAGATGAACAATTGGGGGATTTGGATAAAGGGCATATAGGAAATCTTCATACTAATTTTACAATTTTTCTGTAAGTTTGAAATTATATAAAAATTAAAAGTTATGAAAGATCACAATAGGGGCACCTGGCTGGCTCAGTGGGTAGAACGTGTGACTCTTGATCTCAGGTTGTGAGTTCAGATCCCATGCTGGATATGGAGATTACTTAAAAATAAAATCTAAAAAAAAAAAAAAAAAAAAGATCACAATAACACGTGTAGGGAAAAGATTGTAGGACAAGCAAGAGAGGCAAGAAGAAGCTGTTAACATGCCGGGTTTGGACTTTGCTATATCCATCTGCATCCTGTTTCCCAAAATATTTTCTTTCATGCTGTCACTTCTAGAAAAGGGGGCTCTGTGGTCGAATAACTCTGAGAAACCGTTGAGTTGAACAACGCAGGTTCTCTTAAAGGCAGAAGAGGGAAAGACAAAGAGAATGAAAAACTCAGCACCAGCTAATATTTATCAATGTATAAATATTATACGTGCCAGGACTGTGCGAGGCATATTCGAAGCATCAGGTCCATTAGTGCTCACAGCAAGGTGAGTTACGGTAATGTTACCCGCAAGGTGTTCTAAGGTCCAGGGAGGTCAATACCTGCCGAAGTCCCACGGCTCGTGGTGGCTACAGTAAGACATGACCTCAGACAGTGTGATTATCGGAGCCCGTGCTTTCAATTCTTGGCCACGTTTGCAAGTAAGAACATAGGCTGATTCAAAACAAAGCAAAGTCCAAGTGATAACACTCTTTTTCTTTACCCCCCGCCCCATAACATTACGTTTAAATTTGCTTAAGGTAGAATCATTAAGAGGTCAGCGGTACAGTAAAAAAAAAAAAAAAAAGTTGTAGTGAGCCACATCCAGAAGGCCCGAGTTCTGGCAACAGGAACTTAATTTTCTTCCTTCTGCTGAGGTTGGAACCGTGTTAATGGAAAGACCTGTCTTCATCTCATTTAAGAAGTCCTTCAGACACAGGTAGTGAGATGTGGGAATGGCTGAACAGCTGGTGCTGGAGCAGCTTGTTAGCGAATAAAGAGACACACCTTATTTCCAGTTCCGAATTCCCAGAGAACTCTAGCTGTGCACGTCCCGTCTGGTATAGGCCAGTAGACAGCAGGACTCTGCTTACTCACGTGGGTCCTACATTCTGGAGAAACTAGCATGCCAGCTGAGGTGTTCTCCTAGCAACCGCATCAGTTTGGAGGTCCAGGCTCTAGTGGTTTTGTTTGTTTGTTTCGTTTTGTTTTTAACTAGGCTTCACGCCCAATGCGGAGCCCAACGCGGGGCTCGAACTCATGACCGTGAGATCAAGACCTGAGCTGAGGTCGAGAGTCGGGCGCTTGGCCCACTGAGCCAGCCAGGCGCCCCTAATGATAGTTTTGAATTGAGGCAGTGGTGGGAGGCTTCCAAAGATGGCCACGATTTTTCCCATCCTGCATGCCTTTGGCAATGCGACTTTTCCAGCCTCTAGAGGTAGAGTCTGTTTCCCCTTTCCTTCAGTCTGGGAAGCCCAGTGACTTGCCTTGACCAATGGAATATAGTGGAAGTGATGCTGTGTGGCTTCTGCGGTGAGGGTGCCGGGAGACCTCGCAGCTTCCGTTTTTATCCTTGTGGAATGCTTGAGACCATAGTTCTGTGAGGAAGCTCAAGGTAGTCCCACGGAGAGGTCACACAAAGGAGAAGTGAGGCGCCCCAGCTGTGTCTGGATGACCCATCAAGCCAACCATAAAAATGGAGTCATCGTAAGAAATCATAAATCTTCCTTGTTTCCAATCACTGTGTTTTAGGGTGTTATGCAACAAGAGATGATGGAAGGGGGGGTTTTATTAATAATAAATTAATAATGTATTAATATTAATACTAAAGTAAATATATAAATAATAATGTCAAGTAATAAGAGCTCACTCTTTGCAAAGGACAGAGAAGGATGAATCCTGCTCTGTGACATTCATACCTCAAGAGGTGTCTTAGTCAGCTGGGTCGCCATAACAAAATACCATAGACCGGGTTTAAACAGTAGGAATATTTTTCTCATAATTCTGGTGGGTAGAAGTCCAAGATCAGGGTGCCAATATGGTCAGTTCTGACTCTTCCTGGCTTCTTGCACATGGCAGAGAGAGCAAGCCCTCAGATGTCTCCTCTTACGAGGGCTCTGATCCAACCATGTCCCCCCTCCATGACCTCATCTAAACCTGGTTGTCTCCCAAAGGCCTCATCTCCAAATACCATTACACTGGGGCTTAGGGCTTCCATATGAATTCTGGGGGACACAATTCAATCTGTAGGGAGGAGGAAACACCACGCGCTTAAATTTGCCAGCAGGTGCCACAGCAAAATACCTAGGTGGATACAACGAGCTATGCCATTGAAATACTGCATTGTGGGGTGCCTGGGTGGCTCAGTCAGTTGAGTGTCTGTCTCTTGATTTTAACTCAGGTCATGATCCCAGGGTTGTGGGATCAAGCCCTGCATTTGGCTGGAGTCTGCTTGAGATTCTGTCTCCCTCCCTCTGCCCCTCCCCTGCTTGCATGTACACACATGCCCTCTCTCTCTCTAACATAAAAAAAGTTAAAAATTTGGGAGGTGTCTGGGTGGCTCAGTCAGTTAAGCCTCTTACTCTTGACTTTGGCACAAGTCATAATCTCACAGTTCATGAGATTGAGCCCTGTGTCTGGCTCCGTGCTGACAGCGAGGAACCTGCTTGGGATTCTCTCTCTCTCTCTCTCTCTCTCTCTCTGTCTCTCTCTGTCTCTCTCCCTCCCTCTCCTCTCTCTCTTCCCCCCTCCCTCCTTTCTCTCTCTCAAAATAAACAAATAAACTTAAAAAAATTAAAACTAAAAATTTTTTGAAATATTGCATTGTGGTCAGGTTTCTTTTTGTTGCAAGTGACAGAAATCCAATTCAAATTAGCTTAAGTACAAAAGAGAATTTACTGACCCACAGAGTTGGAAACGATCTTGGGATTGCCTTCAGAAATAAAGAAAAAACTGCAGTTAAGGCCTCAGGGTTGGAGCCAGGGACTTGGTGCCTCTTTCTCTCCTCCTTGCTTCTCTTTGTTTGTTGGCCTCATTATCTTGTAGACACACTTGCTGGGAATCTTAGGAAACATGGCTGCTGGCGACCCCAGTTGACCAAGTGAGAGAGAAGAGCTTTCTTCCAGCTTCTGTACATCAGGTCCAGGGAAATACTCTGGTCCTCTTTGAGTCAACCGACCTCAATATCTTATCAGTCAATATCAATTTAGCTCTTGTTACCATTTGACTCACTATATATTTTTTACTTTATTTATTTATTTATTTATTTATTGACTCCTTCCTTCCCCAGTGGAAAAACATGAATTGCATGATAGGAGATAATTTTGTCTGTTTTGTTCACTGCTACAGTGCTTTGGCACAGGATGTGGCTTAATAAATATTTGTTGAGTGACTGTCAGGTGCTGTGTAATATCTCACTTAATCACTCGATCCTAGATGGCAGTTACTCTTATTAGTCTCACTTTATTGATTAGAAAATCAAGGCTTCAGTTACAGAATTGATATGTGGTCATATTCCTAGAGACTGGAGAAGGTTGAAGTACTAGCCAATGCAGTTGGACAAGAGAAAGAAAGAAGAGGGATCGGCATTGGAAACATGGCAGGAAGAGTCTCATGATTGGAAACAGAATCTCTCTGACTCTAGCTTTCAGTTATTACTAATGTAATAATTATTATTAAGACCCTTCACTTTCAGAGCTGCACAGACAGAAGGTCTGCCATAAAACAACCCATTTATTTGGCCCCTTTTCCCCAGTGGTCTGATTCCACCAAGAGAAGGCTCAGGAGGACAAAGAGAAAAAGATGCCCTTGTCACCAGGCCCAGCAATGCCAGAAGTAACAAGGAGGAGAAGACCATCATAAGGAAGTTGTAAGTTACCCTGCTGCCCCATTGCCACCGAATAATTGCCAAAGGAAGGAGTGGGGGCCCGAGGAGGCTGGCCAGCTACCCAGGGTGGAGAGGTCCTGCTGTCCTGTTGGTGGTACTGCAGCCGATAGGAAAATTCAGAGAAGTATTACAATATCTGTTAGACAGCAGTCTAAGCACTTAACATACATTAATTCATTGACTTTTCACAGTGACCTTAGGAGGTAGGAACTGTCATTATCCCCATTCTGCACGTGGTAAAATAGATACAGAGAGATAAGGTAATTTGCCTGAAGTCACACAGATAGTAAACAGCGAAGTCAGGATTTGAACCCAAGGAAGTTCAGATTCTACACTGCTGCCTCCCTATGGTATAATAATACGACAAATAATACTTATTAGGGTGTAAGGGGGACTCACGGGGTGCCTGGATGGCTTAGTTGATAGAGCATGCAACTCTTGATCTTGGGGATGTGAGTTCGAGCCCCACGTTGAGTGCAGAGTTTACTTAAAAAAAGGAGGGTGGCCTGATTCATTACTTTTCTTACTTCCAACTTTGGAGGACCCTGTGTCTCCCAGCATTGGGCCACATAATGTAGTTTCCTTTGGATACTCCCCTCATGTTTATGCTCCCTTGTTAATCCGTCATTTCTCCGGGTGCTAAGCCTCAAACCATAGTGTGTGTGGTACTTGTTTAACATTCAGATTCTCAGAAGTCAAGTCTAGGATGAAGCCCAGAAGTCTGGATTTCTAATAAATCCCCTAGGCAGCTCTGATGTGGAGAACCCTTGGGCCACACCTCGAGAGGTGCCTTCTCGGTCACCAGGTGCTGGTACAGCGAGGCACGGCTTTCTCCCACCCCTCCATGAAGCAAACAGCCCGTTTGCCTTGGCTGTCCTGGGAATGTCTGGCCTGGAGACAGTTACCTGCCCCCGATCTCTTGGACAGAAACTGAGAAACAGCCTCAGTCAGGGATCTCAAACTCAAATGCCTATGGGGGCCAGGCACTTAATGTTGATGAGTGATGGGGGGGGGGGGGGGACATTTGCCAGAGTCCTGGCAAGAAACAAATCGCACACGTTAAAGGGGTGACTGAAAAGATTTAAAGAAGGGACATCTTACAGACATGAGCGGGGTTACACTTTGGGGAGTCCTGGAAGGCTTTCGTGAGGAGGTGACATTCAAACTGGGCCCTGAAAGACCATGAAGACTGAGAGAAAAGCATTCTTGGCAGAGGGAACAGCATGCCTAAAGGCGAGGCAGGAGGTGAATGGAGGGGAGACTGGAGATTAGTGGTGGTAGTGGCGGGGGTGGGGGTGGGGGGATGGCGAGGGTCCCACTAAGCAGTTTGAATTTCACTCTGACAACTTCGCTAAGACGTGGAGGGTTTTAAGCAGGGGGACGACGGGACCACATTTACCTGGAAAAGCTCATCGGGCTGCCTTATGGAGGAGGTGTGGGGGCAGAGTCAAAGCAGGGCCTAGGGGCGTGTTTCTTTCCCAAGGGAGCCTCTCCTGAGGCAAAGTAATAAAATGAAAGAGCACCTCCATTCCACACTAGGTGTCATTTCTGAAGGTGTTCTTTTAGCACTTTTATTGTCTGGACAGCCCATGTAGATAAGGCTTCCAGGAGACATAAACTGCTGGTTTCTTTGTGCCTCTTCTAGGAGAGTTCTTTGGGCCCCTTAGAGAGTTTGAGCCTGATATGGAAAAACAAAAAACCAAAAAAACCAGCCTGAGGTCATATGTCTAATGAGCACGAGGCCACAATTTCGTGGTCAGACCAGCTCATTGAACGAACGAACGAACGAATGAATGACTTTCTGAGGAAGTAGGTCGTGCTAAGAAGGATGTTTGTCTTTATCCTGAGAACAATGGGGAGCCATGGAAAGGTTTCAGCTGCAGAATGACTTAGCTCCGTATAGTGACACGGTCACTCTGGCTGCCGCGTGAGTGTGTTCTGGGGGGTGGCGGGAAGGCTGTTGGACTGGGGGGTGGCAGTGGAGGAGATGAGAAGTGTTGGGATTAGGAACGTATTTGGGGCATGGTGACTAACATGTAGCAGATGGGGGGGAGGAGCTGAGAACAACTCCCAGGTTCCCGGGCGTGAATGACGAGGCGGGGGATGGTGTCACTTCCCGAGACTGGGTACCGGTGGGGGTGGGCAGTGCGTCCAGGTTCAGGGGAGAGTGGCTGAGCCCTAACGCCTGTATCCGAACACGCGTCCGGGGCCTGCCCCAGCCATCGCTCGCAGAGCGGCTCACGGTCCTCAAGGGGTTTATCTTTGACAAGAAGCACGAGGCGGCATTCCTGTCACTGCCTTTCCAACCCACCAGCCAGCTCTGGGTCTCTCTCATAGCTGAGCCTAGCAAGCGCTGAGACAGCGTTGCACTCAACCCCCAGACAGTAGGCTTCCTTTTCAAAGCTTTGCATATGAGGGGGGAGACACTGAACGCTTGGTATTCATGTCTCGGGGGTATCTCTGTGTTTCATCTGAGAATTTACATGCCGATCTTTACTCATCGCAAAGATCCGTCTTATAATCGGAGGTCGCGTGCATGCTTCCTCCACGATAAACCTCCTGAAATTGAAAAAGGTGTCGGACACCATCTTTCGGCATAGCACAGGGGTCGAGTGGGCTCTGGGTCCTCCAACTCCTGGTTCCACAACTTACCGTGTGACCTTGGGCCTGTTGCTGAACCTTGCAGGGCCTCGGTGTGCTAATCTATAAAATGGGGACATTGATGGTACGTAGCTCATCAAGCTGTTTTGAGTGTGAAGTGAGCTGACGGAAGGAAAGCCCTAGACAGTGTCTGCCCCTAGTGAGTCCGTGGCCCGCAAGAGCCTCTTACAGATCCTTCGGGGTTCTGCACCCCTCCTCTCATTCTCTGTGTGCCCTTGACCCCTCCCTCTCTTCACACAGGTTCTTTTTCCGATCAGGGAAGTAGACACAGCTCTAAGGCCACGACTAAGGCAGAGGGTCTCGGACTCAACAAGGCAACGCGCCAAGACTCCCAGACACATCTCTCGGTGCCACGTATATGCACCGTCCTCGCTCATTTGTTTCCCCTGAAAGCCACCAAGGAGGAAGGAGGGGAGGCACTCTCATGATCACTGTCTGCCAGGCTGCAGAACTGGACACCCCTGGGCGCTTGGCCTGGGCAAGACAGGAGAAGGAAAGCAAAACAAGACCCAATTCCTGCTCCATTCAGCCTCGCTGGGGGGGGGGGGGGGGGGGGCCTCCAGCGTGCGCATGCGCCTTCCACTTGTCTGGTCCCGCAGGTGACCCTCGTCTCTACCGTGTGGTAGCAGTAAAAATGCATGAGCCCACAGGGAGAGGGGAGGAGAGAACACAGGAAAAAATGGTAATGACATTCCAGTGATTTCATGGATATGTAGTGAATATTCGATTTTGCTTCATGTGACTTTACATGATTTTACATGATTTTGTATCAAAGTAAAATGACTTTTATACTTTCTTGGAGTGTTTTAGAGTGGTCTTATGTAAGGGGCTTTCACCGTTCAGACCCTTGCACGCCAAATCTGTAAATTGTATGTATGTACGTATGCATATTGCAGGTGGTGGTATATATACGGTGCAGATATATTGCAGTGACTCTGACACACCAGCATTTTGTGTGTCGCTATGAGAGAAAAAGAATGCAGCAAATTATTATTTTTTGACAAAAGTTCCCAAGACAACCAAAGCATCTCGAGAAAGAAGAACAAAGCTGGAGGCATCACCGTCCCAGACTTCAAGATATGCCACCAAGCTGCAGTAGTCAAAACAGTATGGTGCCGGCACAAAAAAACAGACGCACAGATCAATAGAATGGAATAGCCCAGAAATAAGCCCACACTTACATTGATCTCTGATCAACTGATCTGTGACAAAGGAGGCAAGAATATACAGTGGGAAAAGACAGTCTCTTCAACAAATGCTGCTGGGAAAACTGAACAAATCGTAACATTAAGATGCTATTGATTTCAAGGCTCATCCTGATTTCAAAGATGTTAAAACGTGAGGGGAAAATGCACGTAGGATTCGGTGAAATACAGTCCAGAGAACAGGGAAGCTAATGAGCCTGCTGGACGTCCCCTGTGAGCCTGGCGTCCTGGTAAGGAACCCTCCCTTGCTGAATGTTTTGCCTGCTGAATGGATTACCTCGTTTACTCCTGTAACGACCCGGGGAGGTGGGGACCGGCACTAACCCCCCCGGTTTACAGGTGTGGAAAGTGAAACTCCAAAAGGTGAGAGTACCTTCTGCGGGGCCACGTCGCTAGGTGGTGGCTGCCCCAAATGCAGGTGAAGGCCTGATTCTAAGGCCTAGGTTCCTATCTGCAAAGTGAAACATACCCTGCCTCTCCAAGCAGCACTAATGCGAATGATGAATGCGCATCTCGCCTGCACCGTTTTGAGGACCTTATGGGTACTGCCTCCCCGCACCCCTGTGGGATGGGTATTGTCATTCCCGTGGGACACCCAAGGTTACAGCACCCTGGGGCTGAGGGACTCGTCCGGGGCCCCAGCTCACAAGTGGTGGAAGTTGGACCTGAACCCAGATACAAACTCCACAACCCAGACTCTGCCCACTCTGCCTCCTGAGAAACGCTGGCCACGCTGAGTCCCGTCCAGAATGCTGTCTCCGCAGAGCCTTCCTCCCATCAGGGGCTCCTGATTGCTACCCCCACATTTGCTGCAGTTCTCACTGGGTGCTGTTGTCTTAATGGAGGGAGGGAGGGGAAAGGTTTCTGCACCTTGGAGGGGAGAACCAGCTGGGGAAACAAATATGCATCCTGCCGTCCATCTGAAACCCCAGGCAGAGGCTGTGCGGAGACCACACCCAGGGGCGGTGAGGTCACAAAGCAGTGTGTGTGTGTGTGTGTGTGTGTGTGTGTGTGGCGGGGGCAGGGCAGTGCTGTGTCTTTTGCAGGACTGTGGAGCAGGCTCCGCTCCTGGGAATGACATTTAAAGTCCATCCTCCGAGGCACCAGCCTTACATCCTGAGTCCCAGCAATGGCAGCCAAGTCCCCTACACCTGACTCATTCCTGCCTTGGTTTCCCGATCTCCCGGCTGCAGGATGACCATAAAGTCTAGAAGCAGGCAGATCACTGTGTGCTGCTGTCAGTAAGCCTACTTAAACGGATCACCTGCATTTTCAGACTTGGGGGTCCCCCTGTATCAATGCTTAGCTGCCCCTTTCTCCCTCTCGGGGATAGATGAGGCAAGAAAACCCACTCAGAAAGAAATGTCGGAGAGCCTGAGTGGCTCAGTTAAGCATCCAACTCCGGCTCAGGTCACAATCTCATGGTTTGTGAGTTCAAGCCCTGGGTTGGACACGCTGCTGTCAGCGCAGAGCCCTCTTCGGATCCTGTCTCCCTCTCTCTCTGCCCCTCCCCCCCCAAATAAATGAACATTTAAAAAAAGAAAGAGAAAAATGTCAAGTTAAAACAGTCTTCGGGGAGCCTGGGTGGCTCAGTCAGTTAAGCATCTGACTTCACATGATCTTGTGGTTTGTGAGTTCGAGCCCCACAATGGGCTCTGTGCTGTCAGTGCAGAGTCCGCTTCGGATCCTCTGTTCCCCTCTCTCTCCTCTCATCCCCTGCTAGAGCGCTCTCTCAAAAATAAACATTAAAAAAAAAAAAAAAGGTGACAGTTAAAAGAGTGCTCAGATATTACCAGCTCTTGGTGAAATCAGACACTGGGGTGTGGGAGTTCCAGAAGGTAAGTCCTGGGAGCATTTCTCTTGGAGCTGGGGCCTGGTGCGACCACAGGAAACAGCTACAGTTGCTCCCACACTGCGGGCTTTCTTCATCAAACCCAGCACAGGGAGGAACAGGCTGAAAGGTTGGGGTTTCACAAGGCACAAGAAGCGGTCGCTGTAGCAGTCATCTTTAAAAAAGAAATATGACCAGAGGGGCACTGGGTGGCTCAGTCGGTTGAGCATCTGACTCTCGATTTCGGCTCAGGTCATGATCTCAATGTGTGAATTTGAGCCCTGCATCGGGTTCTGTGCTGACAGCGTGGAGCCTGTTTAGGATTCTCTCTCTCTGCTCCCCCCCCTCCGCCTGTGCTCTCTCAATAAACTTAAAAAATCTTTTTAAAAAACAAATCAATACAGCAACTATCAGAGAGTGGAGGCTCTTCACCATCAGTTCTGGGAGCTCGTGAACAGCAAATGGTAGAAACAACGCCTAGTTTTAATCCGAACAGCAAACATCAATGACAGGCGGTGCTCCACAGCGTTTCCTGCACGAACTCAACCCTCTCAATCACACACACACACACCAGCACCGCCCTGTGCCGCTGAGGACGAAAGTGGGCGCGCAAAGCTGTCACCTGCCCGAGGACACACAGCTGCGAAGTGGTTGGAAACAGAGGTTCCGTTCCAGGGCTGAGTGCACTCGGCCACCAGACCATTCTGTCCCCTCTGAGGTGAAGACATAATAATCCACGGCGGCTGAATCCTCAGGACCCCCCTGCGTGTCAGGGGGGCAGAGGCTGTTCTCACATGACGGGCAAGCTTCAGAGAAGGAAAGGGATTTGCGCAGGGGGACAGGCTGACAAACACTTAAAGCTGGTGCTGGCACCAAACCTCTGGCTCGTAAACCAAAGACTCTAAACAAAAATTAATTAAAAATTAATAAATATTTAAAAAAATAAATGAATACAAATAAAAAATAAATATTTTAAAAATAAATACAAAGAAAAAACAAGATAGATATTTTTAAAATAAGCGAATACAAATAAAAAATATTTAAAAAATAAATGAATACAAATTAAAAAAACAAAAACAAAAAAAACAACCCAAGGACTCTATCCACTGTCCCCATCCGCCCCTAGTGCCCGGAGAGGAAGGGAACCAACAGCTGACAAAGGGCAGCTGGTGGAGTGCGTGGTGGGGACAGAGATCTGGTGGGAGCAACTTCCAGCACAAGACGGGCACAGTTGATGACAGACTCCTCCTGAGAACTGAATCTCCTACATTAGAAACAGTAATAATGACAAGCAGCTAAAGACCTATGCTTACTAAGTGCCAGGTGCCGTCCCTAAGGGAGGACTCGACATGCATTAGCTTTTAATCTTATCTAGCACCTGTGACCCCCATTATACAAATAAACTATCCCCTAGGACATTCACCAAAACGCACACATACTGCTGTCTAACCTCTTTTAAGAGAATATTTTCCAGTAACCTCTGCACCCAACATGGGGCTTGAACCCACAACCCTGAGATCGAGAGTTGTGTGCTTTACCGACGAGAGCTGGCCAGGCGCCCCTGCTGTGTAACCATTTTCCTGTCTCCGCTTTGTAAAAAACAAACAAACAAAAACCCAAACAGAAAGACACACAGGTGGCCTCGCCTGGCAATAAATATTTTAATTTTTGTTTCATTTTTATGATGACAAATAATTTTCAAGTTATTTCCTTTTTTTTTTTTAAATACAAAGCTAAACCACAAACAGGTACAACCAAGACATTTTATCTCACATGTACACACTCTGTCGGATCCTCCTCCAATTCTCTGACCACTGACCAGGCAAGTGTGGGGGGTGGGGTGGGGGCGCAGGGGCGGGAAGACTTTTGTAGGTAGCACCGTGGTGAGGCCGGGGTGGGGGCCAGGGGAGCATCAAGGTTGAGGACAGGCTTTCATACCTGTCTCCATTCACATTTACCCGGGACCAGGGGAGGCCGGGAAACCCCAGGTCATGGCTTCAGAGCCACGGCCCCCTGGACTGCAGGTTAACAGAATAGGTCTCCCTTCGGGAGGGAGGAGGAAGCTACCTACTCCTCCTGCATCACAGTCAAGGTGAAAACTTTACCCTTAGCCTTGATCCCTGGGCTGCCGGGCCTGCCCATTCCCCTGCACATCAGCAGCTGGGGTGGGGGCCACGCATTTCAGGGCCAAGAGGCTCCCCCTTCGGTTCATGGCTGCATCTTCAGTTTTGCAGGAAGGATACCAGGTGGTCTGACAGACAGAAAGCCTGACAGCAGGTCTGGAACTTTCAACCCACTGGAATTGGGTCAGGGTTGGGGGGGGGGGGGGGGGGGGCGCGGCGGAATATTGGGTAAGTAATTTCTGGTCCCACTACAAAACTTTTATTTTTGATTAGAATAGAGTACCATCTCAAATCTCTTCTACAAAAACAAAAACCAAAAAAAAAAAAAAAAAAAACACAACGGAGAAAGAGAAAGAAGAAAAAAAATGCAGCCACTTCACTCACTTCAAGACCTATATACATGTAAGTTGTTTTCTGTGGTTTGTTTTTTTTTTTGTCTTTTTAAATTTTTAAATTTTTATTATTGTTTTTTAAAATAAACTCAGTGTTCACATTTCTATAAAGAATCAACCCAGTTTTGGGAAACCCTGCCCCGGCAGGGCTAGGCAAGCAACGCTTTTCCCTGCCCACGTCGACTCTGACTGCCCGCCCTGACGCGCGGAGGCGCCCAGAGAAGCGGCGGCCTGCGGAAGAGTGAACCGCGCTCACGGGCCACTGGGTCAGTAAGCTTTCGAGAAAGCAGAGGGGAAGACTAGCTTACTGCGAAACCTTTTTAAAAAATATTCATACACTTCCTTGTGCGCCTGTCCAGACGTCAGGAAAACAAGAGCTTGGGAACACCCCGTCCGGGCCTCGGGAGGCAGCGTCTTCCGGAACTCGCCTGCGCTCCGCCGCTGGCCGTCGGGGGCGTGGGGAAGAGAGTCCTGGCTCTGCGGCTGGAGGCAGGAGGGTCGCCCAGCTTCCTAATTCATGTCCACTCTTTCCTCTAAAGCCTGTGCTGCGTCTTTGACTGCATGCACGGGAAGCACAAACGTTTGACTTGTATGCAAAAAAGGTACAAAAACAACTAGAATATAAAAGTTTTGGTAATATAAGGCCATCTGTTCAAGTCCACCTTGGAAACCTGTAACAGATATTTAAATACTACAGTGAAAAGGCATCTTAATATACTTTTTAAAAACATCTGAAGTAATCTGCTAAGATTTAAGTGTGTAAAAAAAAAAATCAATTCCCTTTGAGGGCACTTTGTCCATGGAAGAAGGGAGGGGGGCGGGGAGGGCGGGGTGGTTAATGCTTCAGCCAGGGATAGGCTTCGATGGAAGCCCGGCTGCGGTCCCCATAGTCATACAGGAGCTCCTCCCCGGCCTTGATGTCGCGGGAGGCGATGAGGATGAGGTGAGGCACGCCGTCAATGTCGTGCAGTTTGGTTTGGCAGTTCCCACATTTACTGTGATTGATCAGTCTTCCCAGGCGATTTGTCTCTCTAGTTGCATCCACGCTGGCGGGAGGGAGGGCAACAGAGGGTTTAAATTGATAAAGAGGCTTTTGATCCCAGTCACAGCCAGCTCTCAACTCGGGTGGGATGTCGATTTATAGCCACGTTTTTGGGGAAAGCAATTCAAGTCAAAACAACATCTTTTAAGAGCCGAGGGAGGCACTGGGCGAGAGAGTGGGGGGTGGGAGGAGACAGGAATGCAAGAGGCTCTTTGTGGAGGCCCGTGAGGCAAGTGCATAAGAAATAAATGAATAAAGATCAACTGCGGATAGTGGGGGAAGCTGTGAGGAGGCAGGAGTATCAGAACTCTCCGTACCTTCTGCTCGGTTTTGCTGGGAACCCAAAACTGGTCGGAAAAATAAAGCCTGATGTCAAACACCACCACCACCACCACCAACACAACAAAACACTGAATCGAGCGCACTGGCCATATGGGGACAGGAGCAGTCGCTGGTTTCTAGAGCCGCTCTGGCCGAACGCCAGGAGCGGGAGCGGCCTGGGGAGCCTCGGAGCGGGTCTGCATGGACTGGTCCGCCTCTGCTTCTCGCCCGGTCAGATGGCAGCCACAGCAGCTCCAGGCCGAAAGGCTGAAGCGGCAAGTGGGGGGAGAGCCGCTTCACGGCTTTGGAAAAGGGCAGCGAGAGATAACCAAGAAGCAGGAGCAACAGAAAGAATCAGCAGGCTGTCGTGGCTCTCTGGCCCTCGGGCCTGTCGTCTCCGCCAGGGCGCGGAAAAGCCACTCGAAGCGCTAGCGGACTTACCAGTAGGTTTTGCTGAGATACTGGAAATAGTACATGTAGCAGCCCGTGGAGGGGTCTTGTGCGTACAAAGCCTCCCTCTTCTTGGCATCGGTGATCTCGATGAGGTCCCCGTGGTATTCTACCACGAACTCGCCCCGGGAGAACTGCTTGGTGGCGATCACGCCCCTGCCCTTGCCATCGATGAGGTCAATCTGTTGGGAGGCGAGGAGAGAGCGTTGCTTCCTAACACCACGCGTGGCCGGCTTCCTGGGCGCCTGGGGTTGCCCGCCCCCCCCCCCCCCAACCCCTTCCTCCATCGGCTTTCCTGAGGTGTGCCCTAGATCTCACTCTCTTTACGTGCCCAGCACAACCGGTATGAATGTACACAGCCGTGCAACTATCGCCACGATCCGTCACCCCAGAAAGTTCCCTTGTGCCCTTCGCAAAGCACTGTTACGCCTCATCCTCCTGAGGGATCTGCTGGGTGGATGTTGCCCCATTTTGCAGATGAGAAAACGGAGGCTCAGGGAGGCAGAGCCATGTCCAAGGCCACATGGCTGGGAAGTGGTAAAGTCCGGCTGGCAGCCGCATCCGTGGCCCCTTCCGGGGCGAGGTGGGGGCAGAGGGGGAGAGACCCCGTGTTCCAGGTCTCTCCTTTTTCTGTAATTTACCCTCCTGTGCTTCTGCTCACTCATTATAAATGGGGTTGCAGGCTGACTGCTTGAGGGGCCCAGACTTAAGTTTGGATCCTTCTAGATGGTACGTGAAACGGGAGCTTTTTTTAGGACTCTGGAGTCCCAGCCCAGACCCACGTGGCCGCCACTGTAGAGCCCTGCCCTTCTCATCCACCCAGTGTGTTTGCAATATGTGAAAAGAAAAGCAAATTTCTCAGGTCCCGTCATTTCCCAGGAAAACTGTTTAGGAAAAATTTGTTAGTTTCTCTAGGTACCCTCCAGGCTCCGCCTCCGTACGCTGGGCCCCACTGCCCCTTACCTTCATGCCTTCTTCCTTCCCGCTTTCAATCAACTCATCTATTCTTTTCCTCTCTTCAGACTGTGTGGAGAGGGAGAAAAACAAAAAGTACCTGAGCTTTCTCTCCTGGGCCGTTCAGGGCAGTCCGGCAGCCTGGGCCACCCGCAGGGCTACTCCCAGTTGGCCTCCATGACACGGGTCCCCAAGGACGCCCAAGCCCCCACACCCCTTGTCCTTTTCTCACTGCCCACCTGCTGTGGACAGTTTGGCACCTGGGGTTCAAACGGACCAGGAGGGATACAGTTGTAGCCCAAGGGCAGAACTGGGTTGAGGGGCTATGTTCCATTTGGCACACGCGCTGTTTTTAAAAAGATCTAAATTGCCGACATCTGCAAATCGAGACTCTGACCTCATCTGACATCGGCCAGGGCAGATCAGAGCACAGCCTCTCGAAGGGGCATGTGCACACTATGTTCCTCCTGTCTGATGGCCCCTATGGGTGCCTTGGTTTAGCAACTCTTGGAGGTGGGTCTTTTGGAAGCCACTGCCACGGATGAGAAGAGGGCCTCCCACCCCAAAGAGGTAATATAATACCACCCTGAATAGGGAAGTTAGACAGGAGTGGACATTCCTGGTCTCACCTGCCCCTCAGGGACACCCCTCCTGCCACCACCTCCCTCCCGGACCCAGATCCCATGCTCTGTACATGCACAGGACTGCAGGGAGGCACAGAGAGCCGCTGAGGGACCCAGCAGGAGCCCAGGCCCTGCACTGGCTGGCACGCGCGGTGGCCACGCCCACGGCAGAGCCCTCCACCCACAGCTGAGCACGGACCCTGCCTGCAGAGGCCTCAGGACGCCGTCTGCGGCCCACGCGCACTTCCCCAGTCCCTCTCCACACAGAAGTACCACGCGCCCGCGGTGTGACGGGCAAAGCCCAGGTCTCTGCAGGTCCAGACTGACTAGGCTGTCGCTCCCAGGCCCAGCCCACGTCCCTGCTCTTCTCCTGCCGTCTTCCAGCCACATCATGGCCACCTCACTGGTCTCCTGGCTTCCATTCTGACCACCCACTTCACTCTGTCCCCCACACAGTAGTCACAGGGGTCTTTTAAAAATGTACATAAAGGGGCGCCTGGGTGGCTCAGTCGGTTGGGCATCCGACTTCGGCTCAGGTCATGATCTCGTGGTCTGTGGGTTCAAGCCCCACATCAGGGTCTGCACTGTCGGTGCGGAGCCTGCTTGGAACTCTCTGTCTCCCTCTCTCTCTGCCCCTCCTCCTCTCGTGTTCTCTCTCTCTCTCCCTCTCAAAAATAAACATTTAAAAAAATGTACGTAAGATCATGTCATTTTCCTGCTTAAAGCCTTCCAGGAAGTTCACTGAATAGTGACGTGCCAACGTTGGCTCCTTAGTGTGACAAATGTACCAGGATAGTATACGATGCTAATGATGAGGGAAACTGGGTAAAGGGTCTACGGGAATACTCTGTACTACCTTTGCAACTCCCCTGTGAATCTAAAATTATTCCAAGGGTTTGTTTAAAGAGAAGCAAAAGCTTTTCCTTACCTCCCCACTCCTACCGAGATAAAATCTACTTTTCTGATGGCCGGTGAGTCTCTGCAGGATCCCGGCCCC
This sequence comes from Prionailurus bengalensis, assembly GCF_016509475.1. Classification (NCBI taxonomy): domain Eukaryota; kingdom Metazoa; phylum Chordata; class Mammalia; order Carnivora; family Felidae; genus Prionailurus; species Prionailurus bengalensis. The sequence continues at coordinate 6,402,721 of NC_057356.1, forward strand.
ACATCTCTAGCCTCGTTTGCTGTCTTCACCCTTGCTCTCACATTCTGGCCACACTTGGCTGACTCTCTTACAGGACCAGGCTCGTTCCCGCCTCAGGGCCTTTGCACTTGGTACTGCCCCCGCCTAGAATACCCTTTCCCCAGTCCATTCACCTGGCTTGTGTCCTCCCTTCCTTCCAAGCTCTGCTCAAAAGGCACCTCCTCAGGGAAATTTCCCCGATACCATAGCTAAAGTAGCCCTAAGCCTCACCATGCCTTCAAACTACCGTCTTACTAAGTTAATGTCAAAGGACTATCAGAAATTATCTTGCTCTATGCTTGTCTTTTAATGGGTAATCACTTGAGTATAACCTGCAGACTTTCCTGCCGTGACTGTGCCGGGAGGAGCTGAGCTGGGGAGAGCCGGGACAGGGCCTGGACCGGGCTGAATGTCCTGAAGGCAGAGGCACAGAGTCTGAGTTTCATCCTGCGGCCTCGGTGCTTAGGGGCATGCGTCAACCAGCTGCAGGCTTCCAAAAGAGAATTCAGGCAGCAGCCTATGGGCGTGGGAGGGGGGCTAGAGGCAGACTGAGTGGGAGGTAAGCAAGGCCTAAATTGGGTCGAGGCAGCTCTGCACATCAGGCCTGGGGCTGGGCTGGGCTGAAGAGGCCAGGGCACGGCCCACAGGTGCAGTCCTCGCCCCAGTGCGGGGCACCCGCAAGCAGGCCAACCGGCAAAGGGATCCCCGCGGCCAAACGACAGGGGTTCAGGGCATCTCTCCAAGGCCCCATGCCCACCCTCCTGCCCTGGACCCAACACCAGGCCCTGCCCGCTCGGTCTTCCAACTCAGTCAAATGCCTGCAAAGCTTCTGATTTTAGTTCCTCTCCTGCCTCACCCCCATCCCTCTCTTAGGCCCCATGGGCCTGGGCCCTGGTTTCCGCGGCCCCGAAGGACAGACAGGTCAGGACCTACCTCACCGCTCAGGTGAGGGAGGCGCGGCCGCCCCAGCCTCAAGCTTTACCTGTGCGGTCAGGAGAATACAGCACCCTGGCCAGCCACGGCCTGCCGCCGGGCCAGCAACCAACTGGCCGTGGTGTTCGCTCGGCAGAGCCAACACAGTGAGAGCACAGCGTGGCGCTCCCTCGCGACCGGCCCTCTGTCCGGGGACAGAGCGAGCCGCACCATGCTGCAGACCAAGCTGCGGGGAGGAAGGATCCGCTCCCTTCTGCTCCTCTGCTGCAAGACGGAGCAGACCTGCACCACGTCCTGTGGCAGCCTTCCCTCCTCCAGCCAGAAAGCCCTTCTTTTCTTTTCCTTTTTTTTTTTTTTTTTTTTAATTAAAAAGGCAAACTGAGCTGCGCCCACTCTGCAGCCCCCAGCAGCCCCGACCAGGGTTAGGAGGTGCCCCGGGTTCTGGGGCCCGGCGCCACCCCGCCCTCTGCAGTGCTGTCTTGAAGAGTGACCTAGCACAGCCTCCCACTGCAGGCACACACTTCATAACAGCTTGTCATTGGCTGCAAGACGCCGCCTTTCTACGGAAAGGAAAGCCCAAGCTTCTCTCTGAGGGGAAAATGGACCCCTTTTCTCTTTTATTTTAAGCGAAGCCTCATCGACTCAGATAAGCAGAGGAAGAGAATGCTACATCACCGCATCTACATATCCGCGTCTACAGATTGAACGTAAAACACGCTGAAGGTGTCTTAGGTTCAGGCCGACAAGGCCTCCAGGCGGGGTGGGCGGGGGCCGCCATCCTGAGCACTGCTCCCCCCACCTTGAGGTTGCTTTGAGGGTGTGGGCGAGAGAGGGGCTGGCCCGGCCTGGAGCGGGAGGGCGGCGGGATGCGGGGCCACCCGGACCACGCCCTGGGTTTCCTTAACAGAAAGGCAATAACCACACGTCACTGCATCAAATATTGATTGACTGCTGAGCAGCTCAGCACTCTGTAAACACAGAGGGCGGAGGCTTGCACAGTCTGGCTGGCCTTCCTGCCTGTTTTTTCAGGTGTTCCTAGGACCACAGCTGGGAGGGAAAGAGGAGAGAGGGGGCCTCAGGAAGTGACAACAATGGGGAAGGCATGGTGACGATAATAACAGTCAGCTAGTGCTTAACTGGGTGCCAGGCATGGTTCCAAGTGTGCTGTGTACGTTAATCCATTTAATATCCCAACATTCCCAGAAGATGCCACATTATTATCCCATTTTACAGATAGGAAAACTGAGGCTCAGAGCACTCAAGTAACTGGCCCTCGGTCACACAACCAGTAAGTGGCTTCCAAGCCACTGCTCTTTACCACCTTGAGACACAACACGGGAACTTGTGGATGGCGGACAGACAAGCCTCTGAAAGCACACACAGCCTCCCCCCGAGGTCCCAGGCTCTGACCGTCCTGCCAACAAGTCCTGGAAAAGAAGCCTTCATGGGAACGCAGGACTTTCCACACCATGTGCTACAGGTTACAAGACTCCTTCGCAGAAGCATCTTAACCAAGCCTCAGAGTGACCCCAAACGTTAGAACTAGACCAAGGAGAGTACCAAGGCCACAGAAGCAGACCTACCCCAGGATGATGGAGAGAAAGCTCAAGCCCTGCCTGCCAAGCACTGCCCTCGGAGCTGGCCTGCCCCTCCAAGAGCCAGAATTAAAGACACGTGACTCTACCTGCAGCTCAGCTTTGCTCTTCCTGGAGCTCCTTCGCACGGGGTAGAAATCCGTGAGTTTGCGATTCTGTTGTGTTTTTCCTTGAGCTCTTGGGTGGGAAGGGAAGAGGAGAAAACCAAGTGTTAGCACCGAAACCACACTCACACCCGGGAGGCCCCCGGCTCCTTGGGAGGTGGCTCCTCAGAAATGATGTCACGTAAACACCTTTGTCCACGGGGGCCCACGTAGGCTCACGTGCCCAAGGGGGGGCTCCGGGGGTCAAAGATAGGCTGCCTACTCTCAGGGACGCTGAGCCTCGATGAGAGCCAGGCCGAGCAGGGGCACTGCTACCCGCTTCCCTACCCCCCAGCTAGCACCTGAGCAGGGTCTGCTGGGGTCACAACAACCAGACTGCCCTGCATTAGTTAGGGGAAGGGCTCCAGAGGGCACTCACTTCTTCCGAGGGGCCTGTTTGCCCTTGACAGGCTTTTTCAGGGCCTGCTTGGCGACGGCTGCGACGGGAGGGTCACAAGACGAGGTCGGAGTTTTTGGAGGTTCTGCTGCTTTGGATTTTTGGTTTGGAAAAGGTGCCAGGGGACCTCTCCCGGCGTCTTTGATCTTCTGTTCCTCGGACTTCATGGTGCTTCGGATTGCGTTCCCACTGTTCCTTTTCTCTGCGGGCAGAGGGAGGAGGAAGAGAGAAATTTAGTCTGGACTCTCTGTCTCTCCATTTCTAGACCATCAGCTGCATTCTAAGACAGGCTTTTATTTACTTACTTATTTACTTATTTATTTTTTACGTTTTTAAGGGTTTTTTTAATGTTTATTTATTTTGAAAGAGAGAGAGAGAATCTGAAGCAGGCTCCAGGCTCCCAGCTGTCAGCACAGAGCCTGATGCGGGGCTCGAACCCACAAGCTGTGAGACCACGAGCTGAGCCGAAGTCGGATGCTCAACCGACTGAGCCACCCACGTGCCCCTAAGACATACTTTTACAGGAGACAGGATCCTGAGTGTGTCGGGCAGCATTGCCCTCCGCCTGTTAAGCTCGGTGTCTACTAATGGCTTCCGTGGGGGAAGCACTGGCTTTACTTTTTGACCCAGGCACAGGGCAGAGCTTCCGGTCTGTGTCTTTTTTTTTCTTTTTCTTTTTTCAGTTTTATTAAGGTATAGCTGACAAAATCGTAAGATATTGACAGTGTACTTCGTGACAATCTGATACACGTTGTGGAAGGATCCCTCCTCCCATCTAGTTCATGAACACTTCTGGTCTTCTGCATCGTGGTGGGGGAGAGCCCTTGCAGAAGCACCGCAGACAGCAAGAGCAGCGTAAGTGCTCAACCCGTAGCTTCCAGGAACTGGGATGCACACCCTGGAGAAAAAGCTAAACTCCTCAAGAGTGGGCCAGCGATGACGGACAGGAATAAGGTAATTAAGCAGAACTTCTTCCCTAGCAAAGACCTCTTCCCCAAGCCTGGCACACTTCATTTCAAACTCTTTAAAAAAAAAAAAAAAAAAAAAAGAAGAAGAAAAAGAAAGTTGGAGGTGCCTGGGTGGCTGGCTTGGTGGGTTAAGCGTCTCTTGATTTTGGCTCAGGTCGTGATCTTGAAGTTCATGAGTCCAAGCCCTTCAGCAGGCTCTGTGCTGACAGTGCAGGGCCTGTTTGGTATTTTTTCTCTCTTCCTCTCTCTTTGCCCCTCCCCCACTCACATTTTTTTCTCTCTCTTTCTCCCCCTCTCTCAAACTAAATAAATAAACTTAAGAAAAGAAGTTTCCTCTTCTAAAGCGGTCCAGGCCCTATGTTCACAGTGGTTCCCAGTATGGTGACCAATACTGGTCAGTGTGTCACAGTAAAGGACGTCAAAAATGATTTGTTACGAAAAATAGTTGCGAAATACCAGCGTGGGTGAACGATTCACTTTTTTAAAAAGATGATTTACTAGGGGCGCCTGGCTCAGTCGGTTGAGCGTCCGACTTCAGCTCCGCTCATGATCTCACGGTTTGTGAGTTCGAGCCCCGCATTGGGCTCTATGCTGACAGCCCGGAGCCTGGCGCCTGCTTTCAGTTCTGTGTCTCCCTCTCTCTCTGTCCCTCTCCCCCTCATGCTCTGTCTTTTTCTCTCAAAAATAAACGTTAAGAAATTAAATAAATAAATAAATAAATAAATAAATGATTTACTTTAAAGAATAAGCAAATAACACACAGCTGGTAGGAACATAAAATGGCGCAGTCACTTTCGCAAAGAGTATAGCTGGCAGCGGTTCAAAAAGTTCAACATGGAGTTACCATATGACCCAGCAATTCCACGCCTAGGCGGCTATTAGGAGAATTAAAAACATATGTCCACACAAAGACCTGTATGGGAAAGTTTGTGGCAGCATTATTCACAATAGCCAAAGAGTGGAAACAACCCAAATGCCCGTCAACTGACGAAGGGGTAAATAAAACGTGGTCTCTGCACACGATGGAGTATTGTTCAGTCACAGCAAGGAAGGAGGCCCGGACACCTGCTGCAACATGGATGGCCCTTGACAACACGGTGCTAAGTGAGAGAAGCCAGGCACAAAAGGGCACATATAATGTATGGTTCCGTTCACATGATATGTCTAATACAGGCAAATCCACAGAGACAGAAAGTAAATTACTGGTGGCCAGGGGCTGGGGGGAGTGGGGGAATGGGGAATGGCAGCTAATGGGTACAAGGTTTCTTCTTTGGGGCGAGGAAACGTGCTGGTATTAGACAGTTGGTGATGGTTGCACCTATCTGTGAATAGACTAAAACCACTGAATTGTACACTTTAAAATGGTGAACACTAGGTTACGTGACTTATATCTCAATCAGCTAAAGAGAAAAATAAATACATCAAAATCCATCCAGACCATTCTCACTCCCTTACACGTGTCAAGTGGAACCAGAGGGAGTTAAGTCTGGGACACCATGCAGAAACCCAAGGAGTACGTGATGCCCGTGAATGTCAACTATCACATCAGTCTGCATCAAGGCAGAAAAAAGGCTGAGAGTCAAGGACAAAAAGCGTGGCCCCTGGGCTCTCCTCCAGAGTGTATCTGGCCCCAAATTCTAATCGTTGCCATTTAGTAACACTACACCCAAATAAGCTAGCTTGTGCACCGTGTCACCATTTAGGATAATTTACATCCCACCCCATTCCAGAAGGGATGGGAGACTGGCTGCCCGTCATTCAGAGAGGGCCCTTTCCCCAGTGCCTGCATGGTAGGTGCTATCCTAAGTGCTGGCGATCCAGGGAGGAGCAGGGGAAAGGGCCGCCGGTGTGGGGCACTGTGCAAAGCCCTTTGCATCCATGCTTTAACCAATCTTCAGGATAGCCTTACGAGGTAGGAATCCTCTCTCCCACTTCAAAGACGGAAGAACTGAGACTCAGAAAATAGGAGTAAGCTGCTCAAGCCTCTCGTAAGTAGAAGAGCTAGGATTCGAACCCAAGCCATTTGAAGACTGACTGCAACAGTATCAGCCACTGCACCGGGGAGGAGAATCAAGCAGAGGGCTGGCTCCTGCCCCTAGTTCTGTGTGTCCCGACCCTCGGTTCTCAGATCTGGTCCCAGACGTTGGCCTAAGCATCACTTATGGCACTTTTCATAAATGAATTACAAGGCTGCCTTGTATGAAGCTGCTGGTAGCCAGAGTGCTACATCTTTAAGACAAGTTTTAATTAGAAAGGAGCTTGGTGAATTTGGGAAAGCTCATATTCCCCACTGCAGCTTTAAAAGGAAATATTTGGAATAGAGCAAGATTTCTATGAGGTTTCAGCTTGTTTTGCTGGGCCAAAGAGAATTTTCCGGAACTTTATATTTTCTTATTCAGTATTTTAGCTCCAAATCTCATCACAGAGTATGCTGCTTCAGAGAGCAGCACTGAACACTTGAGTAGAAAGAAACTCAGAAATGAGGTCAAGGCCAGCTCAAAAGAGGGAAGGAAGTCGGTTCCCTACGTTCACACAACACAATCAGGACTACAAGCACCTGGCCTGTACAACCCAGACTCAGAATTTCTATACTTTGGGCACTTGTGAGCCTCTTTAAATACAGGCCAGGTGTATTATTCTTGCAACTTGGCGACACAATCGAGCTTGAAGGACTAGTGCTAACTCTCGTGAAAGCAGGGAAAACCGGTTAGACCAACAGGGAACACACCCTGGGACAGGGCACTCTTCCCCCGTGTCTGTTTCTTAGCAGCAAGACAGAACATGGATCCAACCTTCTGAACTTGGGTTTGAAAAGGCTGGATAATCATTTAATATATATGCACAATTAATGGCAGAGAGGGGCTTTCTGCAACCCAACCAGCTGCGGTCAGAACGGGGCCACTTCAGAACCTTACCTTCTCGTTTCCTGTAGAGTCCGGCTAATGGCTTCCCCTGGCATTTGACTTCGTGATGTGCAACTGAGTTCTCTTCCTGAAGGGGGGAACGCATTCCAGAGCATTTGTTGGGGCTCATGTAGGAATAGATCTTTGATTGCCCGGTAAATACATTCTCCTAAAACGACAAATGCATGCTCTGAAAGAGGCTTGAAGAAGATCCCGTGGCAAATGGCGGAGAAGGGCAATCAGAATACGAAAACCAGAAACAGACACCATCTCTCAAAAGCCGAGCCAACCCAGGGTTGCCAGCCCCAGGAGATCAGTGGGAGGTTTAGGATCTCCCAGGTCCGAGTTAGACATTTCCTGAACTCGTGTGGTCTCTAATTCTGGTCACTCAGGCAGGGCACATCTGGCCAGCAGGAAGCCAGCTGTGCACCAAGGTGTACATAAGCAGACAACCTACCAGTAGCAGAGAGGTCAGAATGACCCAGACTAAACAAATGCGGAATTTGAAGGGCTGGCCTCTGTGCAGGAGCTGCAGGAACTCTAGCACGGAAACAGGCCTCAGGGAATCTGATTAACTACTTCTGGGTCCCGAAGTCAGCCGATAGGACTTATTACTGCCTGAGCCGTGTGTGTCCCCAAGCCTGGCCCCTTTCGAATCAACGCTGCCCAGCAGCCTCCCAGGACTGCGGACCGGACTGCAGTGGTAATTGAAGGGTGGGGTGGAGGGTGGAGAGCTTAATAAAAGCAGAGCCTATAGCCAGCTCATTTAGGGCGGTCACTCTATTGCAGACGGCATCTTGGCATCAATAGTAGGAGGGTGGGCAGACGGGTGGGGCGGTACAGGTCACTGCCGGCGTCTCTGGGCGTGGGGCCTCCCCCTCTGAGTAAGCACGGAATGGAGGAGGACTTCCCCAGAAACACTGCTAGGGCCTTTCTGCTGGGTGAACCTTTCAACACCAAGTCAGCGAGACCCGTGAGCTCTCTGAGGGCCCCCGGGCAGGCCCCGCACACCCTGGGAAGGCAGCCACCGCGGGGCTAGCCGGGTCTCGGGGTGCGGAAATGCCATAAAGACACAAACTTTTCCGAGGTCAAATATTGCCAGGGTCATGGCGGAGCCAGGGTGGACGCCACTCCCAGGCAGGCAGCAGAAAAGGAAGCTACCCGAGCCGGGCGCCCCGCCCGCACCCCCGCACCCCCGCCCCCGGGCCCAGGGCCGCGGGCGGGAGGGGAGGGGGGGGGGGTCCAGGGGCGCGCGCACGTGCTCGCCGCGCTGGGCCGGCGGGGGCGGCCGGCCGCGCGGCCCCTCGGGGCACGCTGAGTGAGTGCGGGGAGGGTGCCTGCTTACCCCGTTGGTGCGGGGCCTCCCCGGGCCCCTCCGCTCCACCATCTCCGGGCCCGGGGCCGTCGCTGCCACCGCCGCCGCCGCCGCCGCCGCCTCCACCGCGCGGGGCTTGGACATCTTCCTGCCTGGAGAGGGGGACCCGGGGGAAGCGGGGGAGGGGGCGCTCAGGGCGCGGCGGGGCGGGGAGCGGGGCCGCCCGGGCCGGGCGCCGCGGAGGCGCCTCCCGCCGCAGCCATGTTCCGAGGGCCTGGCGGTGGTGGGCCGCCCGCGCCGCCGGGAGGCAGGGGCCGGCCGGCCGGGCCGGGCCGGGGCCCGCGTCGCCCTCCCGCCGCCCGGCCCGGCCGGGCCCCGCGCGCCGCCCGCCCCCCGCGCGGCCGGGCCCGCCACACCCACCTGCAGCCCGGCCAGGCCCATGGCGGCGCGCCCCGCGCCCTCGCCCTCTCCGCCGCCGCCGCCGCCGCCGCCGCGGCCCGGCCACCACCGCTGCCGCTGCCGCTGCTGCTGTTGCTGCCGCCGCCACCAGCGCCGCCGCGGCGCCCCGGGGAAGGGCCGGCGGCGCCCCACGGCGCCCCCTTCCCCCATGGCCTGCGAGGCAGGGCCCGGCACCCGCGCGCCGCGGCAGCCCGGGCCGGCCCGGGACCGAGGACGCAGGGAGGGAGGCGCTGGCGGCGCGTCCTCCGCGTCCCGCCCGCTCGCCCGCCGCCGCCGCCGCCCACCGTCCGGCTCCCGGCCCGGGGAGGGGGGCTGGCAGGGGCGGCGCTGAGAGGCTCCTCGGGAGGGAGGGAGGCAGGGCGGGCCGCGCGGCCGCGACGAATCCCGACTCGGGCGCGCCCCCTCTCGCGCGTCCTCAGCCACTCGGGGAGGAAGGGGTGGGAAACATGATAATGACAGCCCGGGCTCTCGCCGGCCGGGCTCCTTCTCTCGCTGGCTCCGCGGATATTTTGGGAGGCCCGTCGGTGCCAGGCGCAGTCAGCAGCGGTGAGAGCGACAGACGAGAGTCTTCCTGTGTGCCCGAGCCTGGGCTCCCTGAGCATTATAGGGACATTTAATTCTCCACGCAAGTCCCCCCGCCCCAGGGGACGGGGAGGGGAGGAGGGGGAGGCAGGTCCTGTGGCAAACCCCTTAAAAATGAGCGTACTGAGGCTCAAGGGAGGTGCAGGGGCTTGGATGGGGCCACAGAACTAGAAAGCCATGGGTGGCGGGGCGGGGCGGGGGGGGGGGGGGAGTCAAGTGTCAAACCCAGGTGGTCTGCACCTGACCCTTCGGGCCCTGGGGAGATAGAATCAGTGGTTATTATGGTAAGTTGGTGGGGTGCTTCCCGTGCGTACACGATCTCATCCAAACCTCACAACAGGCCTGCGAAGGGACACACCCTTATCTCCTTTCCACAGATGTTGAAACTGAGGTTCAGAGAAGTGAGGAGCTTTGGCCAAATTCTCAGAACTGGAAATGGATTTCCAGGCCAACTGACCCCGGAGGCTGAACTCCCAGACACAGATGAGGAAATTCAAGATGGGAGAGCCAAATGCTGCTGCAGAAGTCTTTAGCAGGTCACCCGACTCTCCTGGCCACCCCATGAGAAAACATCCTAGGGAGGCAGGGGTTCCAGGCACTCAGGTGTCCGTGTTGGCATAGCTCACTGCCCTGCACCACTGTGCTGAGGCCATCAGGGTTTGAGGGCCCACAGCCAAGAGTCACTGTATTTGTGCAAAGTCATAGATGCAAACAAGACACCTCGGGACATCCAGCTCCTACTGCTTGGGTCATGGCCTGGGAGGCAAGGATTGGGTTTCTCTCCCTGCATCTGCCCCAGAGGTGCTTTGTGACCATGACCACCAAGCCACTTCCCTGGACTAGACTTCAGTGTCCTCATCAATAAAAACCAAGAATTTTAAATTTCTTAATGCACCCAGGGCACCTTTCAACATCTACAAATAAACAAACGGCTGTCACTTTAAGTAGCTGCCTCCCCTTAGAAGGGATAAGACTAAGTAGGATTAAATGGCAGGAACAGACTCAGGACAAATGTCTCCCAAATCAGCTCATGCTGTAGCATCCTGGGCAGGGCTGGGGAGCACCCTCCTCCCCACCGGATCTCAGTCCCCACCCCAACCCTAACTCCAGTCGGGTAGGGTCCTCTGACCATGTGAATACCCAAGACACTATGCAGACAGTGAAAGAGGATTCTAAAATAACACTCTGACACCCAGGCCAAGCCATTTGAAACTGTGTGCTACATCTCCAGGGCAGAGGTTTGCAGTTTGTCGTCAAACTATCATGGGAATCGTGGTTTGCGAACAGGAAGCAGCCTCTCAGATTATCTCGTCTACGTACGGTTTCAACATCACCCGACCCCCCACCCTCAAATACACACACATGCTCATGGCCGCAGCCTTCTCGATTTCAGCCCTCAAATGCAGGGGCGCATACGTTAAGGTCCAAGTCTAGCACCCATTCCTCAACTCTGCAGCTCCAGTACTAGAAGATATAATACAACTCATTCAGGGTAAGCTTCAAAACAGGTTTTCCTTTCTCTGTACATGAGGTGTCCAGGTGCATATAACAAATATACCCATCAGCAGAAATAAAAACTCTTAATGTTGCCCAGGGTCACACAGAAATAGAATTCAACAAAAATGATACCAATAGCTAACATTTATTCAATGTTTACTATGTGTTAGGCCCTGTAATCATGCGTTAACTTAACCTTCCCAACCCTTTATGAGAAAGTACTATTCCTATTTCAGAGATGTAGAAATTGAAGCTCAGGGGAGATAAATCACTTGACCGAGGATTACACGACTGAAGTGATAATAGAGCTGAGATCTGACCCCAGTGCTGCTATATGAGGGTACTTTATCATAAAGAATGCATATTGCTGGAGTGCCTGGGTGGTTCAGTCAGTTAAGTGTTTGACTCTTGATTTCAGCTCAGGTCATGATCTCAGGGCTCTGTGCTGACAGCGCAGAGCCTGCTTAGGATTCTCTCTCTCCCTCTCTTTCTGCCCCTCCCCTGCTCACGTGCTCTCTCTCTCTCTCTCTCTCAAAATAAATAAATTCAACATAAAAAAGAAAAAGAATGTATATCACTTCCCTTGAAGTCAAACGCAAAACAGCAATTCATTCACTCCACAAACATTTATTGAATACCTACTTTGTTCCAGGCCCTTGCTAAGGACACAACAGTAAAGGTAGAGACAGACAGGGCAAGTTGAGGCCAGAGGGGTAGGCAGGACAACACAGGCCACTGTGAGGATTGTGGATTTGATCCTAAAAGCAGTGGGGGAGGGAAGAGGAGTGAAGGTCACATGATAAAAATCTGTGTTCTTGGGGATCACTCTAGCTGCTAGGGGGATAATAAATTGGAAATGGTAAAAATGGAAAGAGGGAGACCAAATAGGAGGCCATCTGGCTGTGGCAGCAGAAATGGAGAAAAGCAGATGGACAGATCCTCCTCAAACTAATATATTTAAGGTTGAAAATATCTACGTGATTGTAAAACTTCAAAACCAGAGAGGAATTGCCTGGTATCTGAACATTTCGCTCATGTGACCCAGCAAGATTCTCTTTGTTTGCAACAAAGACCGCTTTTCTAGAAGAAAAAGACTGACCCTTCATTTGAAGTACTATAAATGATTTGATATTTACACTACCAAATGCCCAATTTAGTAATCTACAAGAGAAATAAAGGCTAAGAAATAAGTAACTAACGGGGTGCTTGGGTGGCTCAGTCGGTTAAGCGTCAGACTCTGGCTCAGGTCATGAGTTTGAGCCCCGCATCAGGCTCTGTGCTGACAGCTGGGAGCCTGGAGCCTGCTTTGGATTCTGTTTCCGTCTCTCTCTGCCCCTCCCCCACTCATGCTCGCTCACGCTCTCTCAAAAATAAATAAACATTTAAAAAAAGAAGAAAAAGGGGCGCCTGGGTGGTTCAGACGGTTGAGCATCCAACTTCGGCTCAGGTCATGATCTCATGGTTTGTGGGTTCGAGACCTGGGTCGGGCTCTGCGCTGGCAGCTCAGGGCCTGGAGCCTGTTTTGGATTCTGTGTCTCCCTCTCTCTGCTCCTCCCCTGCTCACACTCTGTCTCTCTCTCTCAAAAATGAAGATTAAAACAAAATTTTTTTAAACAAATAAATTTAAAAAAAAAGAAAGAAGTAACTACTAATTTGGGGGTCAAGTGAGATACTGAGAATCTCTAACCAATAAATTACAAAGGTGATTTGTAAGCCTGCTGTGGTAGGAGCTAGGAACCCTTGTGCTCACTTTGGCTAAGGGAGGGAGAGTGGAACAAGGAAAGCCACAGACTGCCCAGTGTCTAGACTCTGAATGTGGACTTTGGCTTCCACCTCTGAAAAATGGGCATAACAACTTGTTATTGTTGCCTGGCCCTCACTGGTAATTATTATTTGCCGCTATTAAGTCCTTAAATACTTCAATGGCAGAGTGCTTAGTTTTGTTTTCCCTATAGATCAATTAAAGCAAGCCATGTTGTTATTTTGTTTTTAAAAAAGGCAATACTGTTGAAGCAGTTAGCTTAAATGATTTTTGTTCTAATGGGAAAAATGAACCAGGGAAGCATCGATTTATTAAGACTTGTCAGATACTATTAAATATACTTTTAGATGCTTAACACTTTTCCGAGGAAAAAATATTCGTCTTAGCTTTCTCTGCGGATTGGGTTACAAAGCTCTTTAACTTAGAAGTTCACTCTGCCTCATTTCTGAATTAGAATCTGGTTTGTCCCAAAAGACCCTAAGCAGATGCTGGTATAATAAAACATGCAACTGGGTTCAGGGCCTGAAAACAAAGGTGCCCAATAAATATTTACCAAATGAATCTTTATTTTATTCATTATTACTGCTATAGGGAGCGTAACGCATTAAGGCAAATTCCTACTAACGTAGTCCCTTGGAATTTTGAGGAAAATGTCAAACCGCAACTTATTTTTCTAAAATAATAATTCTACTCAACCTTCACGCTCCAAGTTTTTGCACTGAAGGAGACACAGCGGCTGGAAATGACCAGTGGCTAGAGATCACTTTGACGCATAACGTGGGACTTCCTGTCCTGACACCAAACTAAGTGTGCAAAGCTCTTAAGGCTGGGACGTAGCCTCCCGCGATGGACAATCCCACCCAAACCGTCTCCCGAGGGCAAGAGTCCTGACCAGCCACAGGATGAAGGGCCGCCCCGGGTGGTGCGGGGAGACTCATCTCACCCCAAAGTGGGCCGGCGGGGCCCAGTCCTCGCCCCTGCGGCGCAGAGCTGACTCAGGGCGTGCGGAGGGAAGGCGCCTGCTGCGGTGTCCACTCCGATGCGCTCCCCACCATGGAGGTTACCCATCTGCGCCCTGGCCTGGAAGTCCCCTCCTTTCCCAACAAGAGAGAGACCCTAGGCGGGCGAAACTTCGCCCTCCCCCTTCTTCGTATCAATAACAACCATTCCCTGGAGGTGCCCTGTGCTTTAGTTTCCAAAGAGCTTTGACATATGGGTCTGTTGTCGCTGGAGAGGAAGGCCAGCGGGTGCCCATACTTTAGAAAGGGGAAACCTAGGCACGGAAGTGGGAGGGACTTCTGGAGGCTTGGGGGGGTTGTCTGGGGAAGGTTCCGCAGCAACCCCCCCCACCCCCCCGGCCCGGTCTCCGCGCTCAGTCCGAGCAGCCCTCAGCAGGGCGCTTCCCCGCTGCCGCTCCCGACGCCCTGGTCCCCCACTCACAACATGACCCTCCCCAGCCCGAACCGCCCCGGCGCTGGCCACCTGGGCAAATACCTCTAGCCATGGCCCGGCTCTGTCACCGCCTGGGATCTCCCGGGAAACGCAGCTTTCGAAAAAAGTTGCAACAACTGTAGCCAACTGCTCCGCGGAGCTACGGCTGCTGCCCTGATTGGCGCCGCCGCCCGCCTCTCCCCAGGCTGTCCGCCGTGATAGGCGAATGCAGGAGGAAAAGCCCGCCCTTCTTCCCGCCTCCCCGGCTGGGGCGGGGCAAGCGGCCGCACTTTCCACGAGCGCTTTAGGGACAGGTCCCGGCGGAGGAGGTGGGAGGGGGTTTAAATTTTACCGTCGTCCTGCGCTGATTGGCTGCAGTGGGAGGACACCCGCGCTGCCATTGGGAGGCCCCAAGCTCCGCCCGCTCCCGGCTCTGAAGCTCCGCCTCGGGAGGTTCAGTCACGCGGCTGGAGGCCCGGGCCCAGAGAGGACCGGATTTGGGACTTCCGGTTCTTCTTGGGTTTGACCGGAACCCGACCTCTGACCCCTCGGCCTCCCGTCATGACCTGCAAAGCCTAGTTCTCCCAGCAGTTTGGCGCCTCCAGCACCTTGACCCACCCCAGCAGTTTCATTCATTCATTCCTGAGTTTGAAAGGCTTAGGGAGTCTTCAGTATTCAAAACTAGCTGGCACTAAATGGGCCAGAACCTCAGAGATCCTAGCCCAACCTACCTACCCATTTTACAGACGGAGAAAGAGAGACGACCAGAAGGACCAGGTAACTTACTTGCTGCTCAAGATCACCCAGCAGTATGATTGCAGGGCCTGGATGAGTTTTGTGACTTTGAGTCCACTAGGTAGCCCACTACCTTAATCCCAGGGAAACAACCCTGCCTTGTGCCCCACCAGGGGACCCTTGGTCATGCGTTCCCAGAGAAACACAATATGTCTTGGATAGTCTTTGAACACAGGGAAGGTGTCCAATTACAGCTGTCTTCCGGGGGGGCCCTCCTGGAGATGCAGGCAGAGGTCACTCATCCATTGTCTCTCTTTGGTCCCCAAGAAGGTTTTGGAGTCCATGCCACTGCCCAAGGACCCTACCATTGCACAAAAAAAAAAAAAAAAAAAAAAAAAAAAAAGGAAAACTAAGGTGATGAGGTGATGTATGATATATGTGAAAACATTGGGAAAAGTACAAAGTGACACTTCTGTCACGAATTCACTGTATGGCTTTTTTTTTTAATTTTTTTTTAATGTTTGTTTATTTTTGGGACAGAGACAGAGCATGAACGGAGGAGGGTCAGAGAGAGAGGGAGACAGAATCCGAAGCAGGCTCCAGGCTCTGAGCTGTCAGCACAGAGCCCGACACGGGGCTCGAACTCACGGACCGTGAGATCATGACCTGAGCGAAGTCGGAGGCTTAACCGACTGAGCCACCCAGGCGCCCCTGTATGGCTTTGATATATCATTCCATCTCTCTGAACTCAACTTCCCCAGTTGTCAAATGATGGACTAGGACTGTTCTCTTCAAGGTTCTCCCAGCTTCCACAAATGTACGCAGACTTTTCCTTTCTCTAAGATGCATTAATTCAACACTTAGTAAATTGTATATACCTGGTGCCATCTGGTACCCTTAAAGATACAGTGATGAATAAGCCACAGATCCTTCACCATATTTTTTTAGGGAAAAAACAAACAAGTAACCACTTTTTTAAAAAGATAAATAGTGATGAATGCTATGAGTAGAATGAAAAGGGAGAATTTTACCACGTGAGTGGGGAGAGGGTTGCTTCTATAGATTTGATGAAGTGAGATATATCATCTTTGAATAGTAACTTTAAGTTATACCCTAAATAAATAGGGCGCAAGGGAAAAGGTACTTCTGGTAGAGGGAATAACGTGTGTGAATGTCTGGAGGCAAGAATGAGCTTAGTGTGCTTGGGAAAAAAGAAGACACCCAATGTCATTGGAATTGAGCACGTGCTGG
Source organism: Prionailurus bengalensis (assembly GCF_016509475.1). Taxonomy (NCBI): domain Eukaryota; kingdom Metazoa; phylum Chordata; class Mammalia; order Carnivora; family Felidae; genus Prionailurus; species Prionailurus bengalensis. The sequence goes on from NC_057356.1 coordinate 6,418,710, forward strand.
GGAGAATGGAGGGAATCAGGCTGGAGACGTAGGCAGGCGCTAGATCACATAGGCCCTTGAAGGCTGTGCTGGCCTCTCAGCTCCAAATCTAATTTTCTCGACCCTGTTCTGCAATATTGGGGCTACAAGCCACATTGGTCCTTTGTCAGCTAGCATTAGGTTCTGTCAACAGGAGAGGAAACAGGGAATCTGGAAATCAGGGGGAGGGAGAGGGGTCTTGCTAATGCCTGTTTGCTTGCAGTTCCCATCATGGTCACCTAAGTAATGACATTTTGCTTCTCACGGTGGCATTTGGTTCAGCGTCCATGTTCTTACAGGCTCCCCCTCTGATTCTTCTAGCTCTAACCTCCCCAATTTGTTCTCCAGCCCTCAAGATGGGAGCTACTTCCTGCAGTTAAGTTATCTTAGTGGTCCCACTACCTCTTTAGTGAATTTCCTATTTCATTTAAAATTGTTTTAATGTTTATTTTTGAGAGAGAGAGAGAGACAGACTATGAGCAGGGGAGGGGCAGAGAGAGAGGGAGACACAGAATCTAAAGGAGGTTCCAGGCTCCAAGCTGTCAACTCAGAGCTCGATGCGGGGGTCGAACCCACAAACTGGGAGATTATGGCCTGAGCCAAAGTCGGACGCTTAACCGACTGAGCCACCCAGGCGCCCCTGAATTCCTATTTTAGATTCTACTCCTAACGAGACCCAGACGGACACAAAGGTCATAGCAAGGACTCTGACTTTTATTCCATGTCTAATGGGAAGCCACTAAATGGTTTCAAGCCAAGGATAGATAGATGGGTGAATCTGAATAGTTACTCACTGCAAATAGTTACATAAATTACAATAATCTATTTTGAGGTTTGGAATCGTGGAATAATGTGACATGTTTTTGGACTGTTTGCTTAATGATCCCCACTTTCCTAAGATGGTTACATCATGTGGGTGAAATCACACCAATGCTATGATTACTTTCCTTACTCTAGTGTTATTTTTGCTTTCATATTTGCTCCAGGCTTTTGCTATTGTTAAATATTTCATATCAGCATCAGTTCTTGTAAGGTTCTATCAAATGGGGAATGTGCACCCTAAAGTTTCATGGCTGGTGGCCACTGTGATCTACTAACTGCATCCCATTCTCTGTGAATACATATATAGACACACACACATAAATATATATATTTTTCTATTATGTATATGTATGTGTATTTATATATATATATACGTATATATATATATATATATATACGTATATATATATATATGTAAGGATACATGGATACACACATACAAATATATAAAACTTCCCCTCTCGATATGTATATACACGTAATACATTAATATGTGTAATATGTATACAATATATGTACATATTTGGAATGCAAACAAGTGACAGTAAAACAATACTCTTTACCTCATAGGCTTATTGTTAGGCTCAAATGGGAGACTGAATATAAAGCATATGGGGATGTAGGAGTTGGAAATGGTAGCCATTTAGCAGTGACTAAAATAAAGTTACAAAATTGCATCTTAGTGAATTGCTATAATTTGGGTTGTTAACAGTTTCCTCTCCTTCTCCATTCTTTTCTTGGTGTCCTCAGAGGGAAGCCAAAACTTGTCTATTGAGTAGCATTTCAAGACAGGACTCTGTGGTCAGGCTCCTTGTTATTGAGTATGGAGAGAATATGCGAACATGATGTCTATAGCATAAAATTTGGTATCAGGTGATATAGACCCAATAGCTTCTATGCTTCAGTCTTTTTCCTCATCCTTTAAAATGGGTGTATCTTCCTTCCATCATAACATCTCTTTTTAAGAAACAGTATTATAAACTAGTTCTTTAGTTGACTAGAATTCCTTAAGGGTTTAACATTATTAGTGTATTGAAAAAGTAAATGGGGAATGTATGTATCGATCAGTAAGGGTGTTTGTTTGAAAAGTCAAGCTTAAAGATGGTTTAACAGCACAGGTCAAACTGTTTAATTTAGAATGTGATTAAAACTTTTTTTTTTGAGAGGGAGAGAGATAGATTGGGGAGGGGCAGAGAGAGAGAGGGAGAGAGAAAATCCCAAACAGGCTCCACGCTGTCAGCACAGGGCTCAAGGCAGGGCTCAAACCCACAAACTGTGAGATCATGACCTGAGCCTAAATCAAGAGTCGGACACTTAACCGCCCGAGCCACCCAGGCACCCCTAGAATGTGATTTTTAAATTTCTTTTATGCATGGGCTTTTAGTTTTTGGATAGCTCTTTGATTTATGAGTTTGAAGGGGGTGAATAAACATCATTTTCTTTCTGAGAGATGTACTTAATAGCTGGATCAGTTTGCTGGGACTGCTGTAACAGAGCACCACCAACTGAGTGGTTGAAACAATAAAACCATCTTGCCTGCACCTGGGTGGTCCGTTGGTTAAGCATCTGACTTCAGCTCAGGTCATGCTCTCGTGGGTTCGAGTCCCATGTCGGGCTCTGTGTTGACAGCTGGGAGCTTGGAGCCTGCTTCGGATTCTGTGTCTGCCTCTCTCTCTGCCCCTCCCCACTCTCAAAAATAAATAAACATTAAAAAAAATTTAAAAAAACAACCTGAAGTATCGGCAGGGCTGGTTCCCTCGGAGGGCTCTGAGGAGGGGTCTGTTCCATGACTGTCCCCTGCTTCCTGGTGGCATGTTGACAATCTTTGGCATTCCTTGGTTTGTAGAAGCATCACCCCGACCTCTGCCTTTATTTTCATGCGGCCTTCTGCCTGTCTGCATGTGCCTCCAAATTTCCCTTTTTTAAGGACACACCCATGTTGGATTAGGGATCACACTAATGACCTCGTTTGACCTCGTTTTTTTTTTTTTTTTTTTTTTTTAATTTTTTTTTCAACGTTTATTTATTTTTGGGACAGAGAGAGACAGAGCATGAACGGGGGAGGGGCAGAGAGAGAGGGAGACACAGAATCGGAAACAGGCTCCAGGCTCTGAGCCATCAGCCCAGAGCCTGACGCGGGGCTCGAACTCACGGACCGTGAGATCGTGACCTGGCTGAAGTCGGACGCTTAACCGACTGCGCCACCCAGGCGCCCCTCGTTTGACCTCGTTTAATGACCTTGATTTGATTTGTAAAGACCCTATCTCCAAGGTCACATTCCGAGGTACTGGGGGTCAGAACTCCAATATATGAATTCATGGGAGACACAATTCAGTACGGGACAATAGTGTGTCTGAGTTTAATAATTTAGACAGCTTATGTTTAATGTGATGTGTCTTATGTCTAATTTAAATGTGATGCTTTTAGGGGAAATTTACAAAAACGAATAGCAGGGCATCCATTATAAAAACATAAAAAAAGTAAAGTATCATTTTAAGTTAATACACACATAGGGTGAAAACTTTAAACAGAAACACTTCTCCTCCTTAATCTAATTCTCCCAGCTCCAGAACCATTCTATGCATATGCTACTATACTACGTTGGAGAAGGTAAAGACAGGTTATGGCAATGATCCAAACCAATAATGACCGTCAACACTTTGTGTGTGAAGAGTCGTCAGAACATTCTGAAAATCTGTATTAAGAAACAGGTAATAGGGCCGCCTGTGTGGCTCAGTCATTTGGTTGAGCATCCGACTCTTGATTTCAGCTCAGATCACAATCCAGGGTCATGGCATGGAGCCCCACAAGAAACTCAACTCTTGTTACCCGGGCCTTCATTTTTTCTTGTCATTCTTCCATTTCGTTTTCCCTTTCCTAAAGAGATACTCCACAGGGATTAAAAATGTCCATACTTTCTTGGGACAGTTTGAGTCCATATCAGTCTGTACTCCAAAAAGTTGGTTCTCAGGCCAGGGAAGACTTTTATTTCAACATTTATTTATTTTTGGGACAGAGAGAGACAGAGCACGAATGGGGGAGGGGCAGAGAGAGAGAGAGAGGGAGACACAGAATCCGAAACAGGCTCCAGGCTCTGAGCTGTCAGCACAGAGCCCGACGCGGGGCTCGAACTCACGGACCGCGAGATCATGACCTGAGCCGAGGTCGGCCGCTTAACCGACTGTGCCACCCAGGCGCCCCCAGGGAAGACTTTTAAAAATTAGTTTAAAAATATGTTTAAACCTTTCAACTTTTCACTTTAATTAGTGTCTGTATTAATCAAGATTGGTTTTGGATTGCCATTGAAAGAAGCCCAGCTCGACCGGGCTCAAGGAAATGAGGATGTGGATTATCGCTCATAACAGAAAAGTTCAAGGGTAGAAGTAACTTCAGGCAGGACAGGATCCAGGGAGTCAAAGAGTGACATCTGCATTTAGTGTCTCCTTCTCCCTCCCTGTCCACCTCTTTGCCCTACTGCTGTTAGGTCGGCCTCACAGACTGGTCTCCCATTCTACGTGGCCTCTGCCCCCACTTCCTGATGCTATCTTAGCAACGTCAGTGGCAAGGAACTGTCTTTTTCCAACTGCTTTCAGTTCATGTCTTGGTTTTATAATGATTTTTTTTTTTTTTTTTTGAAGTTCTAGGTCCAACATGGGGCTTGAACTCACAACCCTGAGATAAAGAGTTGCATGCTGACCTGAGTCAGCCAGGCGCCTCTTTTTCCTACTACTTTCGACATAAAGTTCTGAAACTGAAACTCGTTGCCTCGGCACCGAATCTATGGGTGTGGCCTGGAAATGCACCCAACACTTCAATTTGCCAGAACTGAATTACATGCTCAACTCTGGAGTAATGTGTATGGGAGATGATTACTGTTCTCCAAACCACATGGACTTTGAGACAGAGAGATAAAAATTAAAGTGCCACTATCTGAAGAAAGACAGGTGGGGCACCTGGGTGGCTCAGTCGGTTAAGCGTCCGACTTCGGCTCAGGTCGTGGTCTCGCGGTTCATGAGTTCAAGCCCTGGGTCGGGCTCTGTGCTGACAGCTTGGAGCCCAGAGCCTGCTTTGGATTCAGTCTCTCTCTCTCTCTCTCTCTCTCTCTCTCTCTCTCTCTCTGTCCCTCCCCTGCTCACACATACACTGTCTCTCTCTCAAAAATAAAGATTAAAAAAAAGAGAGACAAGGGGCGCCTGGGTGGCGCAGTCGGTTAAGCGTCCGACTTCAGCCAGGTCACGATCTCGCGGTCCGTGAGTTCGAGCCCCGCGTTGGGCTCTGGGCTGATGGCTCAGAGCCTGGAGCCTGTTTCCGATTCTGTGTCTCCCTCTCTCTCTGCCCCTCCCCCGTTCATGCTCTGTCTCTCTCTGTCCCAAAAATAAATAAACGTTGAAAAAAATTAAAAAAAAAAAAAAAGAGAGAGACAGAGATGGATTTGGGGGGGGGGGGGAGTCAAAAACAACCTGTTCCAGAGCACAGATTTTTAAGGCAGTGAAAATACTTTGATAACTGTAACGATAGATAGATGTCATTATGCGTTTGTCCAAACCCGTACAACGTATACCACCAAGAGCAAACTTTAAGGTGAACTACGGACTTTGGGTGATAGTGATGTATCAAGGTGGGGTTAGCACAACTGTAACAAATGTATTGTTCTAGTAGGGGACATTGATTAACTGGGGAGCCTGTGCATGGGTGGGGGTGGGGGTACATGGGAAGTCTCTGTACCTTCCCCTCAAATTTGCTGTGAATATAAAACTGCTAAAAAAAAAAAAAAAAAAAAAAAAAAAAAAGGCCTTCAAAACACAACCCGCCAAAAGCCTCTGTCCACATGATGTCTGCCATTGTGAAAAACCCAGTAGATGCTTTAGTCATATTCTGATGCTGCATTAGGTTGCTCACCACTCATCCCTTGAAACGCTACTTCCGTGGCATCCGTGATATAATCTCTCCCTGGTTCTGCTTTACCTCTCTGACTTTACTCAGGCTCACTGAGTGCTCACCTCTTAGATACACACCCTGAGGGTTCTGCCTTTGGCCCCCTGCTTTCCTCTCTGCATTCTTTCTAGCACAGTTTTATCCTTCTTCATGTTTTAATCCCCATCTAGATCCTCAAGCTGTAGACTCCCAACTGCTTGCTAGACCTCTCCACTTGGATGTCCCATTGGCCCCTCAAAATTCCTCATGATAGACTTACTTTCATGGCCTCCAATGAACAATACCTCCTACTGTTCATATTTTTTTTTTAATTTTTTTTTCAACGTTTATTTAGTTTTGGGACAGAGAGAGACAGAGCATGAACGGGGGGGGGGCAGAGAGAGAGGGAGACACAGAATCGGAAACAGGCTCCAGGCTCTGAGCCATCAGCCCAGAGCCTGACACGGGGCTCGAACTCCCAGACTGCGAGATCGTGACCTGGCTGAGGTCGGACGCTTAACCGACTGAGCCACCCAGGCGCCCCTGTTCATATTTTTTTAAAGATTATTTTAGGGACGCCTGGGTGGCTCAGTCGGTTAAGTGTCTGACTCTTGATTTTGGCTCAGGTCATGATCTCACAGTCGTGGGATTGAGCCCCGCATTGGGCTCTGCACTGAGCATGGAGCCTGCTTGGAATTCTGTCTCTCTCTCTCTCTCTCTCTCTGCCTCTCCTCGACTTGTGTGCTCTCTGTCTCTCAAAATAAACATTAAAAAAAAAAGATTATTGTATTTTCAAGTAATCTCTACACCCAATGTGGGATTTGAACTCACAACCCAAGATCAAGAGTTGCATGCTCTACCAACTGAGCCAGTCAGCCCTTCCCACCCCTTCATACCCTTGTGTTGTCTTTCCTTGAATCTTGTGCGGCCTTGTTAATTGACAGAATGTGATGGAAACATCACTTGGTCAGTTGCAAGCCTAAAATTCAAGAGAGGCTGTAAACTTCTGCTTTTGTGTTTTTGGGAGCCCAGAGCCACCATGTAAGAACCATGAGGCAACTGGAGAGACCACACGGAGAGAGAGAAATACAGCTATTCCAGCATCCTGGCTGAGCCCAGCCCAGCTTGCAGCGTGAGAAAAAACCAAAATGGTGGTTAAGTCATTAGGTTTGGGGGTGTTTGTTACATAGTAATAGATAAGCAAAACTTTCCCCATTATCTAAAGCCAAACTCATTGTCTTCCTCTTCACATGTTGGTCTTCCTGAGGTCATAGTTTCAGCTGTGGCACTATTATCTACCTAGGTTCCGAAGAGAGAAACTGAGGCTTCATTATAGACTCCTCCCTCCTCACAACCCCTATACAACTAGCCACTGTGTGTCGTTGGCTTTATCTCCTAAATATCTCTTGAACCTGGACCTCTTCTTTTGCTCAACAGAATTTTGCTCTGTATCACCTTCTGTTCTTATCTTCTCTCGATCTATCTAGTCCTCATATCTGCAGCCCAGTTCTTAGATCCCTCTGCTGCACTGCTCCCAGAGTGATATTCTAGAATGTCTAGCCAACCATGGCAGCTCTCTGCATAACAGGCTTCTGAGCTCCCTGTAGCCTGCAGAATAAAGTCCAAACTCAGTTACAAGATGCTCTTGGAGAATGACCTTCATCTATTTTTATAATCCTACTGATAATTCCCTGTTACTTGCTATGTCAATCAAGGTTCAGACAGGAGGCCAAAACTACACCGGGTTTTGAAGAGAGATCCATTAATGTAAAGAACTGTTAACTGGGTCTAAGCTGGTAAACTGGGTGACCTGAAAGGGTGGAAAGAGAACTTTAAGACATCACCTCTCCAGCTGCAGGAAGCAGCTCCCACCACTTGGGCTACGGGGACGCAGGGAAGGGGTTGGTGTCATTAAACTCAGAAACACGAAAGAGGGACCCGTGTTGCTCAGACCTAAACTCCAAGGAGGGGGCTCTGCTCAGCTGGTGCCAGCATCTCAGACCTTACAGGGTGGCCCAGTGGAGGGTCCTGCTGGTCCCGCCCCCTGGGAGGAGGGTTTGGTGGGACTATCCCGAAGGCCTGGGGGACACTGAGGAGAGCTGCTGCTAGGGTGAAGAAGTGTTGTTGGGATGACGTTCACAGGAAACTTTCTCCTCCTCCAGCTTTGTCGTCTCCCTCTGGCACTCCCTGTTGCAGAAACAAACACTGAAACAGCTGGCAGAGCAGAAATGTGGTTTTGCGCAGCACGATACAGACTAGGGAAGCCTGGGCGTGGAGCTGAGAGACGTCTGTCTTAATGACCCGTGCGCTTGCCTTGTTACTGTCGCTTCTCCTTGCTTTGCTCCTACCTGTTTCAGGACATTTGCATGTGCTGTTTCCTCTTCTTGAAATGCAGTTCCCTCTTCTCTTTGCCCACTTAATACCTACTTTTCCCACTTCCTCAAGGAAGCAGCCTTTGAGTCCTCTGGTGAGGTCAAATCCCTCTGTAATAGGCTGTTAGCTTCTTTGTAACAATGTCACAGTTACAAGTTTACATTTTGTGTAATCTTTGGATTAACACCCACTACAACGTAGGGATATTAAACAATTTTTTAATGATTATTTATTTTTGAGAGAGACAGAGTACCAGCGGGGGAAGAACAGAGAGAGGGAGACACAGGATCTGAAGCAGGCTCCAGGCCCTGAGCTATCAGCACAGAGCCCAACACAGGGCTCGAACCCACGGACCATGAGATCATGACCTGAGCCAAAGTTGGACGCTTAAACGACTGAGCCACCCAGGTGCCCCAACACTGTAAGGACATTAATCTATGGGTAGGAACCATCCCCGTCTCTATTCTCATTTGGTTTTCTTACATTTGTGCCCCTAATTTCTAACAATGTACCTGGCCCATAGTAAGGGCTCAATAAATACTTGTTGAATGGAGTGAGAAGTGCAGTTTTAACAGCCATGGAGAAGTCAATACCATGCCTCAACAGGGTTTTGTTTTGTTTCTGAATTAGCTGCTTCCAATAGCATCTCTGTTCTGGGTGGACCCAGTAAGTCTTCCTCCTGCTTCTGGTCCTCAGTAGCTTGACTCCCATCCCGATACAACTGCTACTTGCATTGTCATTCTGAGATGCTCTATGTGTACACGCAAGCAAAATATATTATTATACATACTCATAGATAGAGGTGCTTCATTCTGTTGAACAACTGTTTTTCACTGTAGGAAAGTACCACAGTTCAGTTAACCAGTCCTTTCCTCAAAGACATTTAGTTTGTTTCCCATCTTTGGATTCTACAAATAATGCTGCAGTGAATAACCTTGTGTGTGACATTGTGTGCAAATACACAGTTATATTGCAATATCTCCTGAAATACCATCTTTTACTTTGCTCCCAGAGAAGGAGATTATGCAGATCTGGCAGCAAGGACCCGGCTTGGATGCTCAGAAAGTATCTCTAAAGGTGGGGGTTTCTAGGTCAGACCTCCACTTTTTGGAATCTAGTATTTACCTAGTCCTAGCCTGCAGCTAGAGTTCGAGGGCCACTTGGAAACCAAATTGTACCAGCCATGCTCAGAAGACACTGATTCAGGGGCGCCTGGGTGGCGCAGTCGGTTAAGCGTCCGACTTCAGCCAGGTCACGATCTTGCGGTCCGTGAGTTCGAGTCCCGCGTCGGGCTCTGGGCTGATGGCTCAGAGTCTGGAGCCTGTTTCCAATTCTGTGTCTCCCTCTCTCTCTGTCCCTCCCCCGTTCATGCTCTGTCTCTCTCTGTCCCAAAAATAAATAAAAACGTTGAAAAAAAAATTAAAAAAAAAAAAAAGAAGACACTGATTCATTAAATACAGTGTTTTAGATTTTTTTTTCTGCATCCTTTTCTCCTTTCATTTCCTTGTCTTTTCATAATTTGACAGATTTGTAATGGTTTGTTTGGTGTCATCTACACTAGACCATAAACTAGGGCTAGTCTAGTGGCCAGCAGTGAACAGGACACATGAGGGCCTGTTCTTATGGGACTAGTTTTATCATTTTTACCTTTACCAGGTTTCTTTGTGTGTAAGGATGAAATGAAATAATGAAAGCAAAGTAATTAGTCAGCAATTTAAAATGTTCACTTATATGAATATATATATGTATATATATATGACACATACTTATGTATATAAACGCCCAGTTGGAAGATTCATAATCATCTTGCCATGACTACTTTTTTTTCTCCCCACTTTCCCTCTGCTTTCTCCTGAGGAGCTCACACCTTAACCTCCAAGTGTTTTGGGGACTTGGTTTTCAACGCAAGGCGAGCGGGATGCGCCGCCAGTAGGGGGCAAGACTCACCCAGGCGTGCCTATTACCTAAGCAACGGAGTCAAACAGCATTCAGAATGACTTTACAAAAGGGTTACCAAGAAGTTAATTTGTTTATTCTGTCAGGTCATTTAATAAGAACAATAATAATAGTAGTAGTGGTAAGAATAAGGGGAAGGAGAAGAAAATAAGGAAGCGAGAGGTGGTGGCGACAAACCTTTTCTGCAGCAATCATTAATCAAGAGCAATAGTTCAGAAAAAAGAAATGGGGCTGACTCTGCTCACACTCCTTAGGGTATGATAATGACAGTGGACCAGCCGAAGGTCTCCGAGTTATACTGCGGTTTCGTATTGAATAAAGTGCTTTGAGCGAGCCTAACAAGCAAAGAATAAGCGAATTATTTTTTTCTCGGATTGACTGGGTAATGAAGAGCTTTCCAAAGTGATAGAGACGCCACTAGGTAACTTCCTGGGCCGAAACCACACACCAAAAGGTTTTGAAAATAGCTTCGGGCCCCTCCTAGCCCGACTTTTGAAAGCAGGTGTGGGACGCATGCGCCCGGCCCACCGGCTGACCTCCTCGTGGCAAAACCAGAGTGTGGACCTTCCTCCCGACGGCCCGCGGGGCAGAAAGGGAGGGGGAACGGAATTCTCGCGAGGTGTTTGAGCGCCGGCGGAAGCAGTAGACACGTGACTCTTCCAAGAGGCCTTCGCCTTCCCCCCTCCCCCTTCTCGGAAACCCGGCCCCCTCACCCCTCGCCCACCCCGGAGACGCGGTAAAGGACCGTTTGGGTTCCGGAATTCTCTTGGATCCAACCACTGGTACCGGGTCGGCTGGGGCCGGCGGAGTCCGTGCTTGGCAGAGAAGGCAGGGGGCGGTCAAGATGGGGGGGGGAAATCATCTTCCTTCACCTAGGAGGGAGGCGGGGCGGAGGGGGGCGCTGGGGAGCGGGTTGGGGGGGGGGGAAAAGGGAGGAAGTCACGTGGGGCGCGCGGCGCGCGCTGCGTGCGCGCGGCGCCTCATCCGTCGCCCCACCCCCTCCCCTCCGGCGGGGCGGGGGGGCCGGGGGGAGGGGCGTCAAGATGGCGGCGGGGAGGTAGGCAGAGCCGGACGCCGCTGCTGCCGCCGCCACCGCCGCCTCCGCTCCAGTCGCCTCTAGTTCTCCAAGCTCTCGCCACCCGGGAGAAGCTGTTCCGGCGTCGGATCCCGCGGGGAAAGTAAGTCCTTTCCTTAGCTCTCTTCTGCTTCCACACTCCCCCTCCCGGACAGCCAGCCTCCCACTCCCACCCTCCTCAGGGGGCCGTGTGGGGCCGGGCTGGGGGGGGGGCAGCCACCTCACCCCGGCTTGGGGCCTCCCTCGCCCCTCTTCGCCCCCTCAGCTGCGCGCCCCAGGGTTCTCGGGGGCACGGTCCCAGCAGCAGCCCCGCCGCTCTCGCTTCCTCCGCCCGTCAGCGCCGGGCCCTGCGGTCGCTGCGCGTGGGGCTCTCGGGCCCCGGGGGCCCCGCTGTCCCGGGCCGGAGGCACCCAGTTTGGGCGGGGAGGCAAGGTCTGCGGACTCCGGCTCCCACTCTACTTGGGTCGCCCCCCTTGCTCTCCCCGCTCCACTCGAGGACGGCGAGGTCCCGGACCCGCAGGAAAGTGAGCTCCGCAATCCTTCAAAAGTCCTCCTGTCGGAGGATTGCCCCCGGCTTGCGACGAGTGCGGGAGGCGATGGGAGCGCCCCAAATCTGGACCCCACGCCTGCAGTTTTCTGATTACCTCGCTCTCAGGGTGTCGAAGCGGTACGGGGGACACGTGGGGGCCACCTTCAAGCCTCACCGAGCGATCAGGTTAATTTTGTCTCCAGCTCGCTCGCTCGCCTCCCAGACCCTAAGCATCTATGCAGAGAAAGGCGGTTGCGGATTTGCTTGCTCCAAGAGTGCTTGGCGTAGCGAGCATCTAAAGTTCCCCAAACCAGCGCTTGCCGGTGGTTTCCCTGAAGTGGCTTGGGATCGGCTTCACCGCTGAGGAGATGTGGATGTGCCCGAACCCTTGTGATTGTTTCTTTCCTGACCCTGGCACCCAGCTCCTCCCCTTTCCACCCCGGCTTTGTGCTGCTGTTTGGTTACTGTTTGCGGACCTCTAACTTGATCCTCGCACAGAGAAGCCCTTTTTATGTGCGGGCTCCGTTTACTGTAGGGAGCTTTTGTTTTGGGGAGTCGCTGGTTGAGAAACGTGGGGAAAGAAGGGCCCAGAAAACGAGAGTCAAATAAAGCAACGTCTTCATCCATTGAATTGCGCAGCCAATTGTAACCGCACCCGGAAGTTTGTACTAAACACGTGTTGCTGAGGGAAGGTTAAAAGCTGGGTCCCCTTTGACCTTTGAGAGTTGATTATTAGCAGTTTATGTTGGGTTAAATGGTTGTTTGTTTGTATTTTTTTTTTTTTCTAGACAGCCATGATTAGGGACCAAGTAGGGCTTGTACAGAGTCGGCCAGGAAGGTCTAGAAAGCTGTCAAATCCGGAGTTGCCCTAGAGCAGATAGACTCGGAGGCACGAGCCAGCTAACAGTGCGAAGGGATTCCTTTCCCCCACTATATTTATGGCAATCAAGTGATTTTTTTTTTTTTTTTCCGTAAGCTGCGGGGGAAAGCCAGGATCATTGCCCCAAAGACAGTTTGTATAGAATTTCTAGGACAAAATGCAGAGTTTGGCATGGGTGCCTTGCATGGGACCGTGATTTTGAGAGCAAGGGAACGTTTCATTTTCGTGTTTAAAGAAGCTGCTTCCAAAATTTCCTTTATCTGGAAAAACATCTATATTCTTTTGGCTTCTGCTCTTTTGTCCCCCAGGCTAACTTAATTACACACCGTTGCCTATAGAATTTTAAGTGAATTTTACTCTAGCTTGTGGGTAAGTATTAGAAGGGGAGGCTTAGTTGGTGGCTGACAGTCCCATTCATTCATTCATTGAATGCTGTTAAGCGTCTGGCAGTTCTACTTAAGGGCTTTGCTGACATTACGTACTGCTTAAAAACGGACAGTGTGGAGATTCTTTCATGCTTTTTAAAATGATTCATCTCAAAGACTCTGGCTGCAGATACATTTCTGCGTTTCTTAGTTTCTAAATTGAGCTTTGATTTGAGACTTGCCTCCTGTGAAGGTCCTGAACGCTTGGATCTGAGATCTGGTCTTGCAGGTACCCTGACTTCATGAGTCTCTCAGTTCCCGTGCTTTGTCTGCCTAAAATTAGTGTAAAGATACTTTCTGAGAAGAACTGCTTTCACATGAAATAGCTAAGTAGTTACCAAAATGATAGGATCCTAAAGTTTTTGCAGTTGTCTTTTTTTTTTTTTTTTTTTTTTTAATGCTGAAGATTGACTTTGATGTCGTTGAATTTATTAGGACAGTCTTGGGATACCACTGAAATTTTGTGTAGATGGAAAGATAGGCTCTTGAAGAGCAGGAACTCTGGTTTTATGAGTACAGTACAAAACCCATCAAGTTAACTTGCTTATTTAATTCCGGGGAGGCAGTGTATAGTACAGAGTAGTGATTTTGAAACCTTTTTACTGCATCCCGTGGTATTTTTACGTTGTGTAAACATAATGACATGTTTTACGTTGTGATCTAGTATATACGCACACACGGAACTGAAAAAGTCATGTCGTGAAACGTTTATCCTCTCTACACACTCTGCGCTAGTTTTCTGTTCTGTATTGAGATATTTAAGAATGCTGATCATGATACACTGAATTGACTTGACAACTCACTGTGGTGTGACCAGCAGATTGAAAAATATGTTCTAGAGTTAAGAGTACAGTATCTTGGGGGGATGTGGGGTCAGAGCTCCTAGGTTTCTAATTCTGCTCCATGCTTGCTTTGTTGTTACCTTGTTACAGTTCATCTCTCTAAGGCTCAGTTTTTATCTGTGACAAAGGGATAACAGGTAATATTTATTCATGGGTTATCTGGAGGGTTAAAAGAGAAAAAAAACACTGTAGTAAATCTCAAGGTGTCTAACCATGTGGATTTGATGGCGGTAATCAAGAAAGTTGTCCCACCCCCTCCATTCTTTCATGTGTTTGTTTGTAAAGCATATTTGAAATTTTGTTACCTGCACGTTCCTTTGTGAATCCATTCTTCCTATAAGTTTTGTAGTGAGAGCAGGAAGAGGCAAACTTCAGTGAGCAATTGCTCCCTTGAAAAATAGCTATTAAAAAATACAAATTATATTCCTCAAGGTAATGAAAATCCTTGTTAATGAATTTTTTATATTGTCTTTTATATCGTGATGTTCTTTTTTTTGTTGTTGTTAGTTTCACTTATTTATTTTGAGAGAGGAAGAGAGAGCGAGAGAGTATGCATGCATGAAAGGGATAGAGAGAGAGAGGGAGAGAGAATCCCAAGCAAGGCTCCCCACTGTCAGCGCAGAGCCTGATGTGGGGCTTTGAACTCACAAAACGTGAGATCGTGACCTGAGCTGAAACCAAGAGTTGGACACTTAACCAACGGAGCCACCCAGGCGCCCCTCTCCTGATGTTCTTAATTAAGGAATTGCATTCAGTAGACACTGAATAAATACCTTGTTCATAGATTATATTAGCTAAATTCTGAGTGGATCATTATCCTTCAACTTCTTAAACTAAATGTCATTCGTTACGTGTGGGCTTTGTAAAAGCAAAGTTGAAGCGGAGTTAAAAGGCAGACATACTTAGCGTTGTTAAGGAGAAAAAGTCCTGTTTGTTATTAGTTCAGGCAAAGAAAGATACTTGCTTTACATAAAGAGGTCTACCAGTCTCCTCTAGGCAACCTAACTGATTAGCTGGACAAATTGAATATCTGACACTTATAGGTAAAAAGGAACTCGTATTTTATAGAACTAATGTGGAAGTTATTGAATAGATTGCCCACAAGTAAAGTTGTATTTTAGGGAATAAAGCGTTGGATCAGTGATGTGGAAGAAAACCTGTATTTTTGACGTGATACTAATATTTATCCAAATGATATTTAATAGCTAGTAATGTAACATTTATGCAACAGCAATCCTGTAAAATAGGTTCTGTTTTTATTCCCATTTGAGGAAACAAGTTATTACTTGATCACATAAGTTATTATTTGACCGTATTATACTACTAGTGGATGATGTGGCCAGGATTTGAACCCAGATATTGTTTGACCCCATTGTCTGCACACTTGCCACTGCTACAGATAGACCCCTTGTATCTGCCCAGAGCTATAAAGATCTGCTTTAGGTCTCAACAAGAGCAATCTTGTCCTGGTTGATCGGTTTCAGTGTTGGTATTCTCAGTGGGAACTGTACCCTTGCATTCTTCTGATTGGCTGTTGTTTCTCAGGATTCTCTTCTTGCCAAAGATGGCTCTTCATTTCTACTACTGTGTCCTTGTTTCTTATTTATCGTAGATGCTTTCATAGGTGTACTATTTTGAAATAGGTGGTATTTTTGAATGTGTTTATTTATGATAGAAATGGAACCTTTTGTTCATTGTTTCAGATAGAGTCACTCTGAGGTTAGCAATTTGGGGGTTTGTTTAAACATTGCTACACGTTAAACTTCACCTAAGGTCTACGAAATCCTTTGTTAGATACACTGTAACACAGTTCTTTTATATTTATCTAACAGTATTTGCATTTATATTGTATTTAAAGGGTTCAAAGTAAAATTGTTGTTTTTCCTCTCAATAAATCTTACTTGTAAGGTGAGGAGAAGATTGAATAATATAACCTTTTTAAGAGCTCTCTTCGCCTGAACACTGAAATTCTGTGAGTCTGTAATAGTTTCAGAATAGGAAAATTAAATATTAAGAGTATTGCCTAATGGCATTAGAGAATGGCATTAGATGTTCCTCCATACTCCTTTCCCCCTTTTTCACTGCAAAAAAGTGCAAGTAAAGAATTTGTGCCCAGTTGACTAAGAAAGGATCCCTAGGGGCGCCTGGGTGGCTCAGTCAGTTGGGTGTCCTACTTGGGCTCAGGTCATGATCTCATGGCTTGTGGGTTCGAGCCCCGCATCAGGCTCTGTGCTGACAGCTCAGAGCCTGGAGCCTGCTTCGGATTCTGTGTCTTTGGATTCTGAGTGCCCCTTCCCCATCATGCTCTGTCTCTCTTTCAAAAATAAACATTAAAAAAAAAAAAAAAGGATCCCTA
Organism: Prionailurus bengalensis; assembly: GCF_016509475.1. Lineage (NCBI taxonomy): Eukaryota > Metazoa > Chordata > Mammalia > Carnivora > Felidae > Prionailurus > Prionailurus bengalensis. Next base: position 6,434,900 of record NC_057356.1, read on the forward strand.
GATTTTGTGTAGAAGATGTATATAAACCTAAAAACTCCTTCATTAACAGCTTGTAAAAGTCATTGTCGTTACTAAGTCACTACTGAGGTTAGAGGTCTCAAATTGTTATTCCTGTGAATGAATTTTCAGTAGGTCATTGAGTGTTATTTATAACTGTGCTGTTATTTCTTGTAAAAATACCAAGTTTTTCCCCAATTTTTCCCTTCCCTGATAATATTTTTGTACTTTCAATTCTCACTTTTCAGAAAATATGTTTCAAAAACTTCTCATGAATTTAGTAATGCTTTTCAGTGATTTTTTTTTTCATTAATGTTTTTATACTTTTTAGTATAATTAGGTAGGGCTTGGTGTGCCTCTAGTGGATTAATGGATCCCTTGGCCTCCCAAGCGTTCTTTGGTCTGTAGTTTAGGTGTCACTGGTTCAAAACAATTTTTTTTTGTTTTTGTTTTTGTTTTTTTTAACGTTTTATTTATTTTTGAGACAGAGAGAGACAGAGCACGAACGGGGGAGGGGCAGAGAGAGAGGGAGACACAGAATCTGAAGCAGGCTCCAGGCTCTGAGCTGTCAGCCCAGAGCCTGACGCGGGGCTCGAACTCACGGACCGCGAGATCGTGACCTGAGCTGAAGTCGGCCGCTTAACCGACTGAGCCACCCAGGCGCCCCAAAACAATGTATTTTTATTTCAAATGTAAGTAAATCATTATTTCTAATATTGACTTTAAAAAGATGACATTTTGATAGTTTCTGGAGTTTTATCAATCAATCTAGGTCAGGATTAGTCATAGCAAGCAGACCAGGACCACCACACATTCCCCCAGGTCACTGATCTTAGTGAAGTATTTTGTGGATTGAAAATGTTTTTATTTATTTTTTATTTTTAAATGTTTATTTACTTCGAGTGAGCAGGGTAGGTACAGAGTGAAGGAGAGAGAATCTCAAGTAGGTTCTGTGTTGTCAGCATAGAGCTGGATGTGGGGCTTGAACCCACGAACCGTGAGATCATGACCTCAGTCGAAACCAAGAGTCAGATACTTAACTGGCTGAGCCACACGAGCGCCCCTGAAAATGTTTCTAAAGCGTTGGCTTAGCTCTCAGTACATGTTTGTATTACTTACTAGGATTAGTTTGTAAAATATGGTCAGCTATTTATTTTACATCTTCATTGGGACATTTCTCCTATTTGTCTCCTCTGTTCATTCCCTTCATACCGTTTCCATCTTGCTGTGCACTGATCTGTCTTCCTTCTGATTTTAATCTCAAACTGGCATTTATTCCAAAGTTAAGTATTGAAACTTCTTAGGTTAGCAACATTGATTTCTTGATCTATTCATTGGAAAGAGAATGCATGGGCTTTGGGAGTTTGAACAATCTAGATCTGGGTAGGTGTAGGTAATATAAGCTTTCTGCGCCTCAGTTTCATCTCTGGAATTATAATACCTACCTTTTTCGGGGTTGTTGTGGGCTCATAGTGTACATGAAGAGCCTAACACTGTGAGCTTTGTAAAAGATACTTAGTTGTCGATTTCCTTTCTGTCCTTCTTCCTGCTCAAAATGTATTCCAAAGACTTCTTTTCCTTTTTCTGAAAAATTTTGGGGGAATCTCATTCGGCTTATCTGCTCTTCCTTGGGGCTGTTTAAGACCCTCTTTAAACAGTCTGTCCTTAGTTTCATTTCTGGGTATCTGTGGTTTCTATCTTAAACTCATTCATGTTTCTGTTAGAACTTCTTTCTAATTGATACTTAGGCTCCGGTGACATAGGCCTACCTAGTAGAGGATTTCTCTGTTAAGTATCTTGCTTTCATTTGAAACAGTATTTCTGCACATTGGAAGTCATGGTCATAGTGACTAACACCTTTCTTTTAGTAGGACATAGTGAAAACATTGGCATTAAATTCTGTCACACAGCCTGAGAACAAATGAACTAGTTGAAAATTAGTATATTTATGTAACATGAAATTAGTGTCTTGAGAAAAACAAGTACAGTCATTTTTTTTCCCGTGTTTATGTATGTAAATTGGTTATTTCAGATAATGACAAAAGTTAAAAATTGAGAAAGTTGTTTTTGTCCCTCTACAAAATGGATAAAAATCTGTTTTGGTGCTAAATTACTTTGATACATTGGATCAAAGTACATTGGTTCCTTAGAGTACAGTTGGAAAACCCAAACCTGAAATGTATTTGCTTGCTTCATTTTCCCCTACTAAACCATATAACTCCTTTTTGGGTCTCCTGGGCTCAATGCTTATTTTTTCACTTTGTGTTGGCTTATCTCTAATCGTCCATCAATTCATGCTTTTTGTGTATTTCATATTTTCTTTGATCTTAAGAGCTTCTGTATAAACTTAGCCTTATGGATTGTCCTTCCTAAATATCTTGGAATCCATCCCCCCTTCTTTCCACACTCTGTTATTACAGCACATCATCTCTCTCTTGGTGTGTGTAGTGGTTTCCTAAAATGTCTCTCTGCTTCTGGTCTTATTCTACCCATTCTCAGTTTGCTGCCATACTTCTGTGGAGTAACCTCTCACAAATCTGACTGTGTTCTGCAGTCTTCTATCTGATAACTCTTCAGTGACCCCCACCACCCACGGGATTAAGTGAACTCTCTAGCATTGTATAGAAGGTTGTGGGTGACATTTTCCTCATCTCTCGTCATCACCTATCTGAGCCTTGGATTTCTGTTCTGAGCTTCCGTACCAATGGTAAATTACTCATAAACGTTGTTCTTAAAGTACTAATGTCTTTCATGCCTCCATAAATTTTAATGCACTGTGCAGAAGATGCTTCCCCACCTGGTGATTTCTTCCTTGAGACTCAGTAGTTCCCGGTCGTCTTTGTCCCCTCTCTCCCCAGGCCAAGTTTAACATTGCTTTTGTGTTCCCACCGCATTTTGTACACAAATACTCTTGCTGTGTTTTACATATTTCTCTGTCCTTTCCCTCTTGTGAATTTTTTGGAATCAGAGACTATTTCTCGTTAGTCGTTCTTACTTGATATGTAACAGGTTCTTCATAAGTATCAAGTGAATGGATCTAGTAGAAAATGTTCGTTTATATTTAGAAGAGAGTTAATTGTCATTTTAAGTTTTTTATGTTAACATTAAATCTTTTGTTCTAAAGATGGTGGAGCCAGGGCAAGATTTACTGCTTGCTGCTTTGAGTGAGAGTGGAATTAGTCCGAATGACCTCTTTGATATTGATGGTGGAGATGCAGGGCTTGCAACTCCAACACCTACTCCTCCAGTTCAGCAGGTAAGAGTTTTCCAAAGCCTCTGTAAAAAGTAGATTGCTTAAATTTCATTTCTCCTTACAGAAATAGGTATTAAGGTACATTAAAAAATTTTTTTTAATGTTTATTTTTGAGAGAGCGCACGTGTGTAAGTGGGTTAGGGAGGGGCAGAGAGAGAGGGAGACAGAGGATCCTAAGTGGATTCTGGGAGCCTGATGCAGGGATCAAACCTGCTAACTGAGCCATGAGATCATAACCTGAGCCCAAGTCGGACACTCAACTGACTGAGACACCCAGGCGCCCCAAGACATAATTTTAAATATGCATGTGCATGTTATTTTTATGTTATTAGTCTTCATTCACGAGAGGGACATTTTTGCAGTGAAAAATTAAGACATTTTCTGCTCTGATATACATATATATTTATATAAGAGAGACGTATTATTTAGAGCTCTTGTGGGAGGGTTGTTAATTTCCTTACTAGTTGTCTTTGTTACTTCTTGGGGACCTTCTGAGGTTTCACTATATACTTTCTCTGAAAGTTAAAATAAGATTCTGGGGTTAGCATAATTTTGTGAAGATGTTGTACTTGGAAAGATTATTACTTTATACTTGGTATCATATTTTTTTTGAGGGTAAAACTTTTTTGTTTTTGTTGTTTTAATAAAATGAATACATCTTTGGTTCTTAAAACAGTTCACTCCCATCATATTTTATTTCTTTCTCTGATGTTATTTTCTCTCCAGTCAGTGCCACTTAGTGCGTTAGAATTGGGTTTGGAGACTGAAGCAGCAGTTCCTGTTAAACCAGAACAAGAGACAGTACCTACTCCAGCACTGTTAAATGTTAGGGTAAGAACGATTTACATTTGACATTGTTACTAAAATGGTTTAGGATCATAGTCAGAAAATAACCTATAAGATGAAGTCATTTTTATCTTACTAGTTCTGCTTTTTGCTGCTTTCCAATATGCTACTCTCACATCCTACTTGCTAAAATAATGCTTTCATTCTTCTGGTAGCTGTGTTGATCAAAAGACAATTAGGACAAAACAGAAAATTTTTTGAATTTACTCATTGTAAATGATATAAAATTTGTGAACTACACATTAACCCACTGCACTTAATTTTTCCTTGTTTATTTCAGCTTTTGTCCATTATGTGATCATAATTGTGCTTTAAATACAGAGTTTACCTTAAACGTAGCATTTATGAACTTAAGCCTAGTGGTGTAAAGGACATCCTAGTTAAAAATTTGATAATTATGATAAATTATTGTTGAGGGTTTTATTTGAAAGTGGTAAGTGGTGGGACGCCTGGTTGGCTCAGTTGGAAGAGCATGTGAGGGTTGTGAGTTTGATCCCCATATTGTGTGTAGAGATTACTTAAATCTTTAAAAGAGTTCCCTGCTTTAAAAAAGGGGGGATAAGTGGCAGCCTACAAAATTCTTACTATAGGAGTCATGGAAAAATACCAAATACTTTGAAGAGGGAAGGAAGTAGAAATAGACTGAAATTTATAAAAATACTCAGTTGTACTTCAGTCGTTTAAGATCACAGATATTTTATCATTCTCAGATCTTTGACTTTTTTTTCCTGCATTTTTGTCCAGCTTCTAATGTCCCCTCCCCACCCCCCAACTATAAAAAATAAAATGCTATATGGTTTTTCTTAAGCTCAAAGGTAGTACCTGTATTATCACCAATGTTTGATATTGATGATATTGGTGGATTCCCTGGATCATTCATGCAAGATAGGTATTTAAAATGTTGCTTGGGGTTGCCTGGCTGGCTCAGTCAATAGAGCATGGGACTCTTGATCTCGGGGTCATGAGATCAAGTCACACATTGGGTGCAGAGATTACTTAAAAGTAAAATCTTCAAAAAAAAAATGCTGCTTGGTAGTTTTCTCTTTTAAGTTCTAAATGTTGGTATAGTCTGTGTGATAGCAAACAAAACATTGTATAAGAATCACAGAATGTTAGAAATGGAAAATGGACTTCAGAGAGCCTGGGCCTCCAGGGGTGAAGTGATTTGCTTAAGGTTATTGACCTAGTTGAGGCAGTGCTGGGATTAGAAATACTTTCTCTTCCTAGCCCTTGTATTATATAGGGTTGCAATACATCACAGCTTGCTTGGGATAGTCCTATTTTATGCTTGCTGCCCCTGACAGTTATAGAAAATGTCACACTACTACTATACCTTTTCTTTCCCCCTCAAAATGGTGTTTTAACTTGGTAGTTTATAGTTAGGCATATTTAATTAAAAATACCCCACCAATAGTTTGGTAAGAAAGTCAGTTTTAAATTTTATTTTTTTATTATTAACTTTTAAATGTTTATTTATTTTGAGAGAGCGAGAGAGCCCATACATGTGCACGCATAGGAGCAGGGAAGGGACACAGAGCGAGAATCCCAAGCACGTTCACAGAGCCCAGTGTGCGGCTTGAATCCACAAACCATGAGATCATGACCTGAACCAAACCAAGTGTTGGATGCTTAACTGAGTGAGCCACTCAGGTGCCCCCCCATTTTTTTTTTTTTTTTTTAATTTTAGAGAGGGAGTGAGCAAGGGGAGGGGGCAGAGGGAGAAAGAGAATCTCAAGCAGGTTCCATGCAGACACCAGGCTCGATCCCATGACTCTGGGATCATGACCTGAGCCGAAATCAAGAATCAGACACTCAACTGACTGAGCCCCTAGTTTTAGATTTTTAAATGGCCTTCCATGTGTGTGGATCTAGGCTGTGTTAGAGAGTAAAGTACTTCTCAGTGGTCTGATGTGTTATGGTTTTCTTTTATAGCAGCAGCCTCCATCTACTACAACATTTGTGCTGAATCAAATAAATCAGCTTCCGACCTTGGGATCTACAATTGTAATGACTAAAACACCGCCTGTAACAACGAATAGGCAGACCATCACATTAACAAAGTTTATCCAGACTACTGCGAACACACGCCCTTCAGTCTCAGCACCAGCAGTACGAAATGCCATGACCTCTGCACCCTCAAAAGACCAGGTTCAGCTGAAGGATCTACTAAAAAATAATAGTCTGAACGAACTCATGAAACTGAAGCCACCAGCTAATATTGCTCAGCCAGTTGCAACAGCAGCTAGTAAGTCTTTCTATTTTCTATGGTGTCACCTGTCTCCCTGAGGTAAGATAGGTCAGTGTGTTTTTAACGGTTTGCTTGGGTCTTAAAAGAACTGGGCAGGAAGGAGATGTCTGCATGACTCTACAATTACAGTATTTATACAGTACAAAGGAAGAAGAAATGTAGAAGCCTTAGCATTTACCTTGAAGTAAAATATGAAATTTCCAGGTGGCTACAATCATTAACACCATGAGATACTGGTTTTATATACTGGGAATAACTGGTTAACACTTTCTTGGTCCTTTAAATCTGTGCTTCTCAAACTTTATGTGATCTTGTTCACAGCCAGAATCAGATTCAGTAGGTCTGGGTGGGGCCCAAGATTCTGCATTTTTCTAACAAGCTTTTTGGAGGTGTTATTGCTGGTGGTCCTTGGACCATGTGTGAGGTAACTGGCTTTAAACTGATACTTTACTGCTTTACTGTGACTTTTACAGCTTTATGATTTTGCCTGTCACTGGCTTCATTGCTTGTGGATAGTCGTGTATTTAGTAAATTCCCTTTTAAAATACATATGTTTTCATTATAAAATAATTTACTGCATTTTTTTTGAAGAATGAGCACCCATATAATAACTTTCTAAAAAAACAGCTTTATTGAAATATAACGTGCATACGATAAATTTTACCTTTTTAAAGTATACGGTTGAGTAGATTACAGTATATTCACAGTTGTTAAACCATCACCACTAGCTAATCCATAATACCTTAAGGATAGGGTTTAACGGGAAAAAGTTCCACAGTGGTTTGATTACATTTTTAAAGAGTTCATTTATGCATAAAGAATATAGATTTTGTAGTTTTTCTTTGGAGTTTGTTGTTGCTCATTTATTCAACGAATATTTATTGAGTGCCTTCTATATGCCAAGTACTGTTCTGGGGTTTTGAGGCTATGGCTGGGAGAAAAACTGTTGGAATCTCTGCTCTCATGGAGCTTGCATCCTAGTGGAGAGATGCAGACAATAGACAAAATAAGTTATACAGTACGTCTGATACGGACAAGCTCTGTGGAAAGAAATAGAAAATGGGGTACAGGGCAGGAAGAGGTTACAGTTTTAAGTGGAATGTTCAGAGGAAGCTTCGTGTTTAGTGTATTGAGGTGATTTTTAAGGGTAAAATAGAATTAATTGGTGTTTTTAAAAATTTTAGCAATGTCATATTTTAGTAGTATAGTTTTAGAAACTGAAAAATGTGAACTCTTAAGAGGGATATTCTTTCCTTCCCTCTACATTCTGCTGAAATATATTTGAGTGCCTTTTTTTTTAATTATTTTTTTTTTTTAATTTTTTTAAACGTTTATTTATTTTTGAGACAGAGAGAGACAGAGCATGAACGGGGGAGGGTCAGAGAGAGGGAGACACAGAATCTGAAACAGGCTCCAGGCTCTGAGCTGTCAGCACAGAGCCTGACGCGGGGCTCGAACTCACGAACTGCAAGATCATGACCTGAGCCGAAGTCGGCCGCTTAACCGACTGAGCCACCCAGGCGCCCCTATTTGAGTGCCTTTTATGTAACAGTACCATGGCAGGCACTGTTGGAAACCGTAACTGACTTCAGTCATAGTCTGAGCTGACCACTATTGTATAGTTTTAGCATAGGAATTGGTGCCTTTTTTTAAAGTAGATTTCTTTGGGATTATTGTATGTTTGGATTAAGGAGATAGAATGGAGGTTCCTGATGATTTACACTGGCACATAAATAGCATTTTTATTAGGGTTTTGGAATGAGGTGATAGGTATTGTACCTATCAATTTGTATTTCTAATTGTGGGAAATAAATAAGTTCTAATACCTGATATAGACCAATATATAATTTAGGGACAGAATTGACTGCTTGGAAGTTGTGCTTATGTTTATAAAGAAGAAGGCTGGGGCGTTCGAAAGCAGTGGTCAAAAAGTGTTTGTAGGGGCGCCTGGGTGGCGCAGTCGGTTGAGCGTCCGACTTCAGCCAGGTCACGATCTCGCCGTCTGTGAGTTCGAGCCCCGCATCGGCTCTGGGCTGATGGCTCAGAGCCTGGAGCCTGTTTCCGATTCTGTGTCTCCCTGTCTCTCTGCCCCTCCCCCATTCATGCTCTGTCTCTCTCTGTCCCAAAAATAAATAAAAACGTTGAAAAAAAAATTAAAAAAAAAAAGTGTTTGTAGCGCAATGTAGCACTAACTTTGTCTCCAGTGAGAGATGCAATTAAAAATATCAAATTATTTAATCTTTTCTTTGAGTCCATACCATTGTGGCTTTATGGTTATAGTTTACTCAAGGTCATTGTCCTGAACTAACTGCAGCCTGGCAGCTAGATGCCAACTGAAAAATAATTTTAACTGCCTTAGGACAGATTTTTATTTTCTGCCATGGAGAGCAGGACCGTGGCCCTGACCTGGCTGGGGTGCAGGGCAGCATCTGGGATGGCTCTTGGGAGACTTAGGGGTGGGGTGGGGTGGGGTGATCAGTTTTGGAAGCAACTTTCATTAAAAGTTTTTGGGTTTGAGGAAATACTGCTGCTTTTTTGAGTGGCTTTCTGAGCATTCTACCCCTCAGAGCAAATGTCCTCATAATGTAAAGAAGACTGTGTTATTGTGAGGGAAGTTCAGAAAGCAAAACAAAACAGGATAGGTTTGGAGCTGATCCAGTAATACATAGTAAGTACAGTAACATCTACCACATCCAGTGGAGTAATTTTAAAAAGACAAGAGTACAAATCAAGGCCATCTTTGTGTGGAAGCCTGAGAAACCGTCAGACTAGACCAGGGCTGAAAAAGAAACATGTAAGTGAATGCCGAAGATAAGCATACTTTTGTGTTGTAGCAGAGGATCATCTTTTTACTAAAGGGGAAGAACAATAAAAGTATGAAACTGCAAAGAGCAAGATTTTGCATGTTCCTCCCTCACTTAGCTATGGGTGTTGTGCCTTTTGGAGCCATGAGCTCTTTGGGTCTCTGGGTTCTGAGTCCGCTTCTGTAACTCTGTGAACTGTTCACTGGCTCTCCCACAGTTACGTTAAACAGATAAATCCGTTATCTCTGTTCTGACCTCCTTATTTTGTTAACACTTTGTTATTTTGGAGTCCCAAGTGACAGGCCTCCAAACACTCCCTATCTTTTGGTAGAATAGATCAGATCCGGTCAGTGCTCCTGGTGTGATTGTCACACTGTGGTCTCAAGGATCCCAGGTACCTGAAGCGAGCACTTCAGGGATGTAGGCTGGTTACGGGGCTCTAGACTCCTCAGTCAAGAAGTTCTCCTTGGCCTAGTACTCGAATTGAAGGATTCAGTTCTCTTGCTGTGTGTAAAAAGAGTTTGCAAACCACTGGTATAAAAGAAGAAAAAATTCATCGTTCGGATCTTTGAGGAGAGGAGGAACGTAGAATTTCCAAATTTTTTTCTTTTTCCCTTCCAAGAAAGAATTATTTTGCCTTGAAAGCAAGTATCATCAACTCAGGTGAGATTGATTCTGTCTTGGTGATAATACCAAGTTTTGTGGGGTTTTTTGATGAACCAAGTGAAGTGTCCCAAAGTAATGCTAGCTCTTGGTGTTTGTGTTGAAAGAAACTATCAAATATTCTGATTAAGGTGTCTTTTTGATAGTTTTCAAGTTTCCTGTACATGCATATCCGTTTAAGGTAACTTGTTTTCTAAGGTTAATTCTTACCTCCACGATAACACATTGCCTTGCATGTTTTTATCCTTATGCTTAATTTAAGGTAGTGATAAGCAGATCGGTATTTTTTCATTTGTGAAGTGGGTAAACTACTGAGTTTTTAAAAAACTGTTGGAAAAGAAATTCAGAAATCGTTCTAAAATGTAATGACTCTCCCCCTCAGCTGATGTAAGCAATGGTACAGTAAAGAAGGAGTCTTCTAATAAAGAAGTAGCGAGAATATGGATAAACGACATGAAAATGAGGAGTTTTTCCCCAACCATGGTGAGTTTTAAAAGCTGTATCTGTACTGTGTTATGGAAGTACACTTGGCTAAAAGTACTCTAAAACAACCCTCAGAAAACTTTTTTGGGGTGAAGGGGGGCTACTCAACTGCATAAACTAATGAGTAAGCATTAAATCTCACTGAAGTAAACTAACATACTGAACAAGGTGATAATAACTTGCATATTTGATAGGGTGTAGTATTACACGCGGTATTCACATCCTTTTTGTGTGGATCTCATCTGGTAGACAAAGACAATGTGAGTTAACCAAAAGTGTTTGATAACTGTCCATTTTAGGATTGAACTTGCATGTATAGCTAGTTCTGAGCTGTCAGATCATATAATGTTCTAGTTACAAGTAATCTTTTTCCTTATAGTTTGGAAATGTTGTATGTTTTGGGTTAGTTAATTCTGTACATTTATTTCATTGCTGTGTATAACACTGCATGTGTGTGGTGGGTTTGTACAAGAGGTATACTACACGGTTCCCCCTTCCATAATCACACAATTTGACAAGCACATGGTGTAAGTAGTAATAGAAGGTACAGCAAAAAGTACGTTGGGACAGTCACCATTAGGGTTATGACTTTGGAGGAAGAGGAGGTCTCCCTTCTCAGGACTCACATGGCCTGAGAAGATTTCATTTTGTGGCAGAGATATAATGGAGATTGGTGTTGAGTTTGGAGACACTGTAGGAGGGCATTTTAGGAAGGGAGCTAATGCATTGGCACAGAGGAGACGGCTATATGTTTAGGTGACCGTAAGCCATGAGGAAGTTCGAATAGTTGGATTTGGCACTTTGGAGGGTTCTGAGTTGAGTTTGAAAGATTTGGACTTGGTGCAGCACCAGTCGGGGCCACTGGAAGTGGAGGATCCTGTTAGTGACTCAGGATGGGTTGGTGGGGGGAAGACCCTTTGGTTAAGTACTCCAGAAGGAAGTATTAGAAATTAAACTTGGGAGACTACAAAGAGAATGATTGGAACAAGGTGAGAGGGAAGAAAAAAAAGAAAACATGTAACAATACCAGAGGATTGCTAAGACTTGGGGACGGAATAAGGAACTGGAGACACAGCGCAGCCGTCTGTGCCTGAGGTTTTGAACAGGGACTAGGAGAGTGAATGCTGGCCGGACCCAGTTTACTTAATAGTTGTGTGCCAGCAACTTACATGGAAGTTGATTTTTAGAAAATACAATTGCGTTTTTCTTTTTTTTTATTTTTTTTTTAAGTTTATTTTTGAGAGAGAGAGAACCAGCCAGGGAGGGGCAGAGAATGGGGGACAGAAGATCCCAAGCGGGCTCTGTTCTGACAGCAGACAGCCCCATGCATGGCTTGAACTCATGAACCATGAGATCATGACTGAACCCAAGTCTGACACTTAACCAACTGAGCCACCTAGATACCCTGAGATTGCGTTTTTCTTTAAAAAATGTATGTAGTACTCAGGTTCCCAGTTCAGCTTATGTTTGCCCGTAATATGCCAGAAGTTCTTTGTTGTCCTTGCAGTTAAGAAACCTCTAACAGGGAGTCCCTGGGTGGCTTCAGCTCAGGTCATGATCTCTCGATTCGTGAGTTCAAGCCCTGCATGGGGCTCTCTGCACAGAGCACGCTTCAGATACTCTGTCTCCTTCTCTCTCTGCCCCTCCCCCGCTCGTGCTTTCTCTCTCTCAAAAATAAATATTAAAAAAAAAAAAGAGGGGCACCTGGGTGGCTCAGTTGGTTGAGCATCCAGCTTTGGCTCAGGTCATGATCCCACAGTTTGTGGGTTCAAGCTCCACGTCAGGCTCTGTGCTGACAGCATGGAGCTTGCTTGGAATTCTCTCTCTCTCTCTCTCTCTCTCTCTCTCTCTCTCTTTCTCTCTCTCTCTCTCTCTCTCTCTCTCTCTCTGCCCCTATCCTACTCATTCTCTCCCTCCCTCCGTCCCTCCCTCTCTCTCTCTCTCTCTCTCCCTCAAAACCAATAAACTCTAAAGAAAGAAAGAAAGAAACATCTAACGGGCGCCTGACTGGCTCAGTCAGTGGAGCATGTGACTCTTGATCTTGAGGTCTTGAGTTCTGGCCCCACGTTGGGCATAGAGCTTACTTTAAAAAAAAAAAAAAAAAAAAAAAAATCGGGGCGCCTGGGTGGCTCAGTTGGTTGAGCGTCCGACTTCAGCTCAGGTCATGATCTCACAGTTCGTGGGTTCGAGCCCCGCATCGGGCTCTGTTCTGACAGCGCAGAGCCCGGAGCCTGCTTCCGATTCTGTGTCTCCCTCTCTCTCTGCCCCTCCCCCACTCACACTCTGTCTCTCCTTCAAAAAAAATAAATAAACATTAAAAAAAAATTAAAAAAAAAAATCTGTATCTCTAGCAGAGATCACAAACTGGTAGACTGTGGACCAAAGCCAGTTGACAAATGTGTTTTGTTGGGTGGGACTCCACAGTATTTTGAAAAAATTTGAATTTGTTGCTACCACATAAAAATCCTCTGATTTCCAGGTTCTCCTGAAAAACAGGAGTACCTGACGACTGTGGGCCCACATTCCCACCTGAACAGGCTTCTGGCTGAGTAGGAACGTGGACTTTGTGTGTTGGGTGGGCGTTCCACAGGTACCCTAGTCTCCCCACTCCCCCTCATTTATCTCCTTGACCTGAAGCTTGGGGACCCTCAGTTGCCTTTTTATTGGCTTTGAAATTTACCTGTGTGTCCCTGGATTTTGTGACCAGACAGTAGACCAGCTTATCTTCCAGTTAACACTCTTGGTGATTTTTTTTTTTTTTTTTTTTTAATTCAGGTAAGGGAAGATAAGATAGAGGGAGAGGGAAGGAGGCTGGTCATTTAGCATATGCATTCTTTTTTTTTTTTTCTTCGATGTTTTGTGTTTTATTTATTTTTGAGAGAGAGAGCATGAGTGGGGGAGGAGCTGAGAGAGGAGGACAGGATCTGAAGCAGGCTCTGCACTGACAGCAGAGAGCCCGATATGGGCTCACGAACTCACGAACTGGGAGATCATGACCTGAAGTCGGAAGCCCAACCCACTGAGCTCCCCAGGTCCCCTAGTCTTATTTGATAACGTGGGGAAAGGGCTGAAGGTGGGATGGGGAAGACACAGAGTTTAAGTGATTTAAGCAAGGCCACACAAATTAACAGCAGAATGAGGATTTGTATGTGTTTCCTTGCCAACCGCACTTTGTCTCCGGTTTCTCAAATTGAGTTTTATTTTGGCATACTTTCTAAGAACATTCGGAACTTTTTTGGATTTTTTTCCTAAGGATTCCATGGATTGATGTTGATTGGATGTTTATCTACCATCTCCCTCTTCCTTCCCACTTTTATTGAGCATCTGTTTGCCATCATAACTCTAGACAAAATAAAAAGAAATCGAAGAGCCTGCCCTTACCTTTCAAAGTTTTGTTATCCTTGGCGTTGCCTGTAGGCCCTGACTGGCTTCTCTCTCTCTCTTTCTTTTTTCCCCCTCCTTTTCTGGATATACTGGATTTCACAGATTTTTCTTTATAGTCTTTCTTGAACAAGCACATTAATAAATATCTTTGGTGTTGGTTTACTTGTAGTGAAAAGAGGCTTGTTCAGGGGCTTTCTATTCCCCTATTTCTCCCTACCGCTCCTCCTTTAAGATTCTGTGAAGAAAAAAAGGAACATGTGATTGGTAACCATTCACACGAGTTGTCTAGGACAGTCTGGCTTTATTCTAGTTTTCCTGGTGTGCTTAACTAATAGCTCCCCATTTCATTTTCACGTGTGCCAAGGATTAGAGAGTAAGTGATATGGCTTTCTTATATGTGATTGTTGTGTTTGTGGAGACACAGATGTCTGAAGTAAATGCTCCGTCCTTCAGAAGAACCTTTAAATCCAGAGTTTTCTGGGGTTTTAGTTTCAATGTCCGAGGGAGAGAAGACAGGTGACGTGAAGGTTCACTAAAATGAGGGTGGGATGTGTGGCTTCAGTGGTTTCTGCCATTGATGTTGTAGGATGAGCTGCTGGGGCTCATCCACCTTCCTTCCTAAGCCTTTTGGTCCTTCTCTTCCTGGAACTGACAAGGACTGAGGTTAGAAAGAGTTCTGGGCATCAGGGAGGGTGGTAGGCAAAGGGGAAAGTAGTTTGAGAGGTAGTGACTGGAAGGAAGGTGGAGCCCTGAGGTGACCCAGCAGTGTGTTAGAGCTGAGAGTAGGGCATGGATTATCTTTGCTCATCAGAGAAGCACGGAAGAACCAAAGTATGATCCAGCTTTGAGGGAACATAGAAGAGGAATGTCATGTTTCCAAGACTGAAGATTGCTAGTATTCCTACAGAGGAGTTTTCCTGTGTGTTGGCTGGACCTCCAGTCTCTGATCATGCTCTATGTTACAGAAGGTCCCTGTTGTGAAAGAGGAAGATGAACCAGAGGAGGAAGATGAAGAAGAAATGGGTCATGCAGAAACCTACGCAGAATATATGCCAATAAAATGTATGTCTTTGGGATTTGTCAAAATGATGAAAGACTTTTGGGTTCCTCTTGAACTTAAGTAACTTTCCCACACATGTTATTACCTATTAGGATCTATCAATATTGGGTACCTTGGAATTTGACAAGTGTGAGCCTTATAATCTGTTTTAAACTATTACAGGTTTTAAAATATCTAGGTGAAAATTTTACTGGTGTATTTTTTCCTACAGAAAGTTAAAACTGTTTTGGGTTGAAGTCCTTTAAAACTAAGAGTAAAAAAGCTTGGGCTTTATTTTGTTTCAAGTTAATTTTGCTCATGTCAGCAGCAGGTATAAAATCATAGTGAATTATAGAGGCGTAAGTCTGTACCTTAGCTTTATATACTTTATGCAAACAAAAGCACGGGAATCTTAAAAATACAATGTGCTATTTATTTCAATAGTGTACATTAACATTTCTCCCTTTTTGCCGTAACAACCATGTTTTATTTTTTAGTGACCACTATACTATGTCAAACTGAAAATTAATAGTTTTTAACTTTAGTAGAAAAATGTTCACTTTGGGTGGCTCAGTTGGTTAAGTGCCCGACTCTTGATTTAGGCTCACTCAGGTCACGATCTCATGATTGTGCATTTGAGCCCAGTGGGGCTTCAGTTCCGCATGGAGCTTGCTTGAGATTCTCCTTCTCCCCACCTCCCTCCTGCCTCGAGCATGTACTCTCTCCCTCTCAAAAAAAAACCCAAATGTTCACTCTCATTATATGGTGGTGATAAGATGGAAAAAATATACACATGGCTAGAATCTTTTATGTACTCTGAGTTTCTATAAAAAGCCACTAATATTACCACTTGAACTAAAAAATCTGTTTACCAACTGTGTATGGACTTCAAGCTCCCATAACTTTCTGGCCATTTAAAAAGAAATTATTTATTTTTAATGTTTATTTTTGAGAGAGAGCGTGCATGCATGTGAGTGGGAGAGGAGAAGGTGCAGAAAGAGAGAGGAATAGAGAATCCAAAGCGGGCTCCACACTGACAGCAGAGTGCTGGATGTGTGGGGCCTTGAACCCATGAACCATGAAATCATGACCTGAGCCGACATTGGACGCTCAACCTACTGAGCCACCCAGGTGTCTCTATTTATTTATTTAAGTTTATTTATGTATTTTGAGAGAGCGAGCCAGGGAAGGACAGGGAGAGAGGGAACTCCCAAGCAGGTCCATGGTGTTAGTACAGAACCCGACTCGGGACTTAATGTCATAAACTGTGAGAACTGAAACCTGAGGTGAAACCCAAGAGTCAGACACCTAATTGACTGAGTCACCCAGGTGCCCCTAAAATGAACTTTAGAAGTAAAAGAAAAACAATTTTTTTAATTAAATTTTATTTTTAAATTTAAATCCAAGTTAGTGAACATACAGTAAAAATAATTGTTTTTTGACGAACTTTAAAGAGCACTTGGCTTGCTCAGCTGGTAGAACATGTAGCTTTTGATTTCAGAGTTGTAAGTTCAAGCCCCACGTGGATGTGGAAGCTACTTAAAAATAATACGTACACATATACTTACATACCTGTATACATTTTTAAACTACGAACTTCAGGTTGTGGTATCCGAAATGGGTAGTTTCCCCCTCCCACCCATAATAGTTCATAAAAGGATTGAGAGTTTATCCATGGCCCTTGAAACCAAAGTCAGCAAACTAAATTTGGACTTTTGCTTGTTTTTATAAAGTTTTATTGGAACATAACCATGCGCGTGAGTTTATTTATTTATTGGCTGTGGCTGCTTTTACATTGCTACAATACTGATGTTCAGTAACACCAGATACTCTGCAAAGCTCGAAATATTTATTGTCTGACTATATATAGAAGAGGTTTGCTGACCTCTGTTTAAAGCTATTCACATAATGCATTTTGGGGAATTAGTTGCTGTTTAATTTTATGGCCAAGATTTCCATTAAAATCCCTTTCAAAATAAAATTACATTCCAAACTTTTGTTTCACCGATGCAAGGGAATGATTCATTCAAATAAATTCCCAAATCTAGGATTGTGTTTGTTGCTATTGGAGAACCTGGTGGTATGAACCAAGTCCATATTTTTCTAGACTTTTTTAATCAGTGGATCTTTATTTAAAGCATGAGTGTTTGATAAATAGGTCCTTTTAGTCAAATTTAAATAGTAATTTACCACCCATCAATGCCTTTATAGAATCCTGAAGTGTATAGTTGCTTATTTACTTTTACTTTTTCTATGATAGGAAAAATATGGCAATATCATATAATAAAACTGGAAGTGTTGTTACCTAGAAAAATTAAAATGACGTTTTTTAAATTTTTCGTTCAGTAAAAATTGGCCTACGTCATCCAGATGCTGTAGTGGAAACTAGTTCTTTATCCAGTGTTACTCCTCCTGATGTTTGGTACAAAACATCCATTTCTGAAGAAACCATTGATAATGGCTGGTTATCAGCGTTACAGCTTGAGGCAATTACTTATGCAGCGCAGGTAAGCAATAATATTTCGTAGCTACATACAATATTTATCTTTGAATCCTGGTCCATATAATACAGTTGTTTTAATGCAAAGGTTACGTTTTCCTTGCATGAAAAACTTGTGAATGTGATTTTTATAGAAGTTTCACGTGTCTGATAATTAAACAGGTAGCATGGATTCAGGAGGTGCGCATTTCTACTAGAAACGACAAATGTTACAGCCTTTTTGGAATGTGTATTAAAATTAAAAATACATATATCTTAAGGCGTCTGGCTGGCTCAGTCATGCAACTTTTGGTCTTGGAGTCATGCAACTCTTGATCTCGGGGTCACGAGTTCAAGCCCCACGTTGGGCGCAGAGCTTGCTTGAAAAAATAACATATGTCCTTTGACCTAACAAATGTATTATTGGAAGTCTATTCGACAGAACTATTAGATTGAGAACATATATATTAAGGAGATGGATAGATGGGTGGTTGACTTTGTTTTTGTTTTTGGTGGATGACTGTTGCAGCTTTTTTAACTTTGGTGGTAGAATGCTGGAAAAGACTTAAAAGCCCATACCCTTGTGGGTGTTTGAATAAACTGTAGTATTAGTGTATGGGTATGGTACTGTCTTTTAAAACCATGAATTAGAGTTATGCTAGTTGTCTTGAGAGGGCTTCTGTCGTACTCCATTTCTGTAAAATAAGTAATGGCCAAACAGCTAACCATCCCCCGTGTTTATGTGTCATTAAAAGTTTGTATTTGACTCTGCAAGCATTGAAACAGGTATGGGAGAATGCTCACCAGTTTGTTGACTTCAGTTACCTGGTGCATGTGAGTGTGGCAAGAAACAATACTTAGTAAATATAAAGGAAGTATTCATACTAAGCCAAAGTGTATGTCATTTGCGCATAAATCACATTAATATTTTCCTGTTTAAAAGACTGATGGCTAAGGTATTTGAAGGAGTAGATTAATTATCAACTTTCTCTTTTTTAGCAACATGAAACATTCCTACCTAATGGAGATCGTGCTGGCTTCTTAATAGGTGATGGTGCTGGTGTAGGAAAAGGAAGGACGATAGCAGGAATCATCTATGAAAATTATTTGTTGAGTAGAAAAAGAGCATTATGGTAAGTAAGTGCCAAAGGCTGTGTAAGCTTTCTTTTGTGAATAATTACTTACGCATGTGAGATGGGTTTTATTACTGAGTAGGTGTATTTTTTAAGTGTCGAGGCCTGGTTTTATTTATCCTGAGTACTGCTAGATTGATGGAATTTGCATTTAATTTGTGTGTGTGTGTTTGTTTTTGTTTTCTTTTTTATGTGGCAGGTTCAGTGTTTCAAATGACTTGAAGTATGATGCTGAAAGAGATTTGAGGGATATTGGAGCAAAAAACATTTTGGTTCATTCATTAAATAAGGTATGAAAATTTTCTATTCAGTCATTCAGTAAATATTGATTCATCTGTGAGATTGGAATAATAACAGGTTCTACTTTGTAGAGTTACAAAGATCAAGTGAGTTATTTTACCGAAAGCATCAGTTGAGGGCTAGCCATTCTCATTGGGTTGTGGATTACTGTATGTCAGCTACTGTGCCAGGTACGGTTGGGTGGTGACAAACAAAATAGGCCTTGTCTCTGTCGTTACAGAGTTTATTCTCAGTCTTCAGTGTTGGTCTTTGTTTCTGAGGTGACTTTATATGCTGAAGCTCACAACTGTGTGTAGAAGGGTGCACTGTAGTAAAGCTGTGTGGACAGGTAGTGTGCCCATCACAGCACATAGGGAATTGTTGACTTTTGGAGACTGATTTGGAGATTTGTCTGGTAGATTTGTGTATCTGTACCTGAGTTTATGTAAGAACAATACTGTCAAGTGGAAGAAAATGTGGGTAGGTATCTAAAGCAGTTTAATGTGATAAGAATCTTCATGTTCATTTAGCAAACCCTTACTGACCTCCTCCTGTGCACCAACTGCTGGAGTTACCAGGGTGGAATAGACAGACCTGGTTCCTGCAGGTGCCTCCCCGTTAGCCTTTTGAAAATAAGTAAGGACAAGCATTCCATGTGGCCCTAAGTTGGTTCAGTGTTGCCTTGCTCATCATCGGCTTTTTGGGGGGGGGGGGGGGTATGACTGAGTGGATTGGTGGTGCTGGTTCTTGAGTTGATAACCGACAGCTCAAACTAAAAAACTGACTGGCATAGCTTGTTACCTATGACACAGGACTGACAGTGACTTGGCATATAGCAAGTGCACAATAAATATTTGTAGAATGAATATCGTGACTTCTTTCTTAGAGGGGAGCTTGGTTTATAACCTTTCGGCTTTTTGTTTTGTTTTTGAGAGAGGGAGTAGGGGAGGGACAGGGAGAGAGGAGAGAATCTTAGGCAGGCTCTACATCCAGCACAGAGCCCCATGCGGGGCTTGATCCCATGGTGGCGAAATCATGACATGAATTGAAATCCAGAGTAGGATGTTTAACTGACTTAGCCACCCAGGAGCCCCTGTAATCTTTTGTTGTTGTTGTTGATAGAAGTTTTTTGAGGAGGGCCTGGGTGGCTCCCTGCTGGGTGTGGAGCCTGCTTAGGGGAGTCTTTTCCTCTCCCTCTGCCCCTCCCCTGCCAGCACTCTCTCAAAAAAAAAAAAAAAAAAAAAAAGGTTTTTGAGACTTTGACGAAAACTGGATCCTTATGTCATGAAGTTATGTGTGTGTGTATGTACACACATACAATGGTACGTGTGTGTGTATACGTATGTAGAAGAAATTTTGTGTATGGTCTTAGGGGTCCTTTGACTTCCCTAAAACCCATGATAGACTCACCAGTTTCCTGCTGTAGAAGCTTAGGTAAGATAAATGTTTCAGAGAAAAAAGTATATTTATAACTTCTTTTTTCTTTTTTAGTTTAAATATGGAAAAATTTCTTCCAAACATAACGGGAGCGTGAAAAAGGGTGTTATTTTTGCTACCTATTCTTCCCTTATTGGTGAAAGTCAGTCTGGTGGTAAATACAAAACTAGATTAAAACAACTTCTGCATTGGTGTGGTGATGACTTCGATGGAGTGGTATCCTTTTCAATAAATGTTTTTATGTTTTTTAATGACACAAAAGTGCATGTGAGAATAAACCTTTGGAAAACTACATCCTGAGGTTAACTGCAATTGCTGGGATGAGAGCTTTTAGGATAGCTCAGCACCCAAGGGGTCAGAAAGTTGATTCTGTTTTGTAGCTGCCATATAGGAGGCCAGTATGTAAGCTCCTGGTTTAGGGAAATGTTAAGAGGTGTGGGACGTGATGAATGCTATATTCCTCTTTTTGGGGATTCACGGTGCATATTGATATAGTAAAGCACCTGAGACGACTAAGGGGAAAAAACTGAACTTAGTGATGTTCAAACCTGTTTACCCATGGCAAACCTTTTGCTGTCCTGCATGAGGAATGCCAGTTTTTAAAATGCCCATTAAGTTAGTTACCAATTGTACTTCTACTTAGAGAATTTGCCAAAATTGTGTGGTGTACCTTTCTTGCCAGGGTGGATCCTTTCCTCCATTCTAATCAAGAATTAAATATCAGGTTAATAGAAATACCCAAATCAGAGGTTGCCTCTGAGACTTGAAAGGGAGGGGTTACGTCAAAGAGAGGCACGTAGAGGGCTTCATTTATGTTTGTGATCTTAAAAAGAATCTGAGGCAAGTAAGGTAAAATGTTATAGGTTTTACAAAGCTGTATGATGGGTATGTTGGTATTATTTTAAAAAGTTAATGCTCAGGGGCTTATTATCCATGGCAGCTCTCCCTTCCTGATTATCTTGAACTTGGCCCACTCCTCTACCACAGAAATTTGGGATGTTCCCCAAGACCTTAAGGAAATAAAAGTTAAGTCTTCTTTAAAGATTAGAAATACTTGCTACTGTGATATGTTCCTTAATTCACTCTGTACAGATAGTCTTTGACGAATGCCATAAAGCAAAAAACTTATGTCCTGTTGGTTCTTCGAAGCCAACCAAGACAGGCTTGGCAGTTTTAGAGCTTCAGAACAAATTGCCAAAGGCCAGAGTTGTTTATGCTAGTGCCACTGGTGAGTTGTTATTTTATTTGAAAGATACATGTGTGACTTATTTATTCAGCTATAACATGTTTTGTTTGGGGATTTTTCAGGTGCTTCTGAACCACGAAACATGGCCTATATGAACCGTCTTGGAATATGGGGTGAGGGAACTCCATTTAGAGAATTCAGTGATTTTATCCAAGCAGTAGAACGGAGGTAAGGTGGTTTACGGCATACTCTATTTGTTCTCAGTTGCAGTTTAAAAGAGGTGTTACTGCTAAAACCTTTTCCACTTATATTAAAGCCCTACTATATTTAATGATAGTTACTGTGTGTTTTAATTTTATTCAGAGGTGTTGGTGCCATGGAAATAGTTGCTATGGATATGAAACTTAGAGGAATGTACATTGCTCGACAGCTGAGCTTTACTGGAGTGACCTTCAAAATTGAGGAAGTTCTTCTTTCTCAGAGCTATGTGAAAATGTATAACAAAGCAGTCAAGCTGGTGAGAAGTTATTTCTTAATTCCTAGTATTTTTAATGTCTGTCAGCCCACAAGAGTATATTTTGCTGTAAAACAACAGA
Source organism: Prionailurus bengalensis (assembly GCF_016509475.1). NCBI lineage: Eukaryota > Metazoa > Chordata > Mammalia > Carnivora > Felidae > Prionailurus > Prionailurus bengalensis. The sequence continues at coordinate 6,456,727 of NC_057356.1, forward strand.
TAAATCACCAGATCCTTACTTTCCTAATTTTCTAAGCTTTCTCTTTGTTAAAGTAATTTATTAGGAGAAAAAAGCTATTGGGGAGCCTGGGTAGTGGTAGTTCAGTCGGTTGAGTGTCTGACTCTTGATTTCGGCTCAGGTCATGATTCCAGGGTCATGAGATCGAGCCCCGCATCAGGGTCTATGCTGGGTGTGGAGCCTGCTTAAGATTCTTTCTCTCCCCCTCTGCCTCTCTCCACCGCTTGTGCACGTGTGCTTTCTCTCTTTCAAGTAAATATAAATAAATAAAACAACATAAAAAAGCAATTTACAATGGGGTGTCTGGCTGGCTCAGTCGAAGAGCATGTGACTTGATCTTCAGGGTTATGAGTTCGAGTCACATTTAGTGTAGAGATCACTTAAATGCATAAACTTTTTAAAAAGCCATTTATTTAAGTCGCATAGTTTTAAAATTACAGTGTAACTATTCCCTAAAATGACTGTAGTTGCTAAGAAGAGTTTCGAGGCAACTGTGAACATCCTGAAAAACATTTGTTTAGAGCTTCCCAAGCTACTGAAGTTGGTTTATTAAATTAATGTTTAGTCTTGCACCTGACATTATTTTGCTTGAATCGGTCATTTTTTAAAAATGTTTGTTTATTTTTGAGAGAGAGAGAAAGTACAACGAGCGGGGGTGGGGTGGGGTGGGGTGGGGTGGAGGCAGAAAGGGAGACAGAGAATCCCAAGCAGGCTCCATGCTGTGCACGTAGAGCCTGATGCGGGGCTCGAACTCAGAAACCGTGAGATCATGACCCGAGCCAAAATCAGGAGTCGGACGCTTAACTGAATGAGGCACCCAGGTGCCCCGAATCAGTGATTTTTAAATAATTCACACTTACAGATGAAATATCTAAAATGTTGGTTGTGTATCTTCAGTGGGTCATTGCCAGAGAGCGATTTCAGCAAGCTGCAGATCTGATTGATGCTGAGCAACGCATGAAGAAATCCATGTGGGGTCAGTTCTGGTCTGCTCACCAGAGATTTTTCAAATACTTGTGTATAGCATCCAAAGTTAAAAGGGTTGTGCAACTAGCTCGAGAAGAAATCAAGAATGGAAAAGTAAGTTGAAGAACACATTAATAGATTTATTCTTTGGTTATGTTTCCTAGTCTTGTGTGTTCAGGCTTTCTGCTTGGAAAGCCTGCTCTTTCTGAGAGTTGTAAAAGTATTAATGTAGTCAGACTTTAAAATACACATTTCTTTAAAGAATTTAGATAGCTCAAAAGAGTATAAAGAAATAAACCACTATAATTTGGCCATCCATAGATATAACTACTGATGACATGTGGGTATTTATTGCCATACAGTTTTTTCTTTTCAGCAAAATATAGATATACTTGAAGTCCAAAGAACTGAGGCAGGGGCTTTAATTATGTCCACTGCTGTAATCCTATTTCCTAGCTAAGTTTTTTTACACACAGTAGCATGCCTCAGATATATACAGAATAAATAAATGAGCACGTATGTACAATAATGGGTCATTCTTGTTTGAAATCCTTTTTCTTAACTAAATATGTAAAATACATCTTAAGAAACCACATGCGTGGTATTATTTATAATTCTGTTTTTCTCTCCAGTGTGTCGTAATTGGTCTGCAGTCGACAGGAGAAGCTAGAACATTAGAAGCCTTGGAGGAGGGTGGAGGAGAATTGAATGATTTCGTTTCAACTGCCAAGTAATGTTTTTGGTTTTAAGTTTTTATTTAGATTAGTTTTAAGTGTTCGCATTTCCTGGAGGCAAAAGTTTTGATTCATCCTTAACATCATTAAAGTTTTTCTGATCTTAGTTTTTGCAGTTCTGTGCGATCCATGACAGTATATCCTTTGGAAAACAACATATGAATGCTCAGTTGTTAAGCATTTTGACAATATTGTGCCCAGTATTTGAACTAATGGAAGGGTATGATTTTTGTCTTGTAGATCTTGGAAATGTGTGACAGCTTGGATTAGTTTCTGTTTTAGTTTCAGCTTTGTGTGTTTGAAATTACCATTATCCACACGAACAATAAGTAGAGTTTGCCCCAGTTTAGTAATCTGTGTATAAAAATGGCACGCAATCATGGGATATTCAAAAAGAGTTTTAAAAAGAAGTTTTTAGACATCGTTTCTCAGTTTATTTGCCTACCCTAGCCATGTTAACTGTGGTAGTAAAATTAGCAAAATAACCTTTGCCGCACCTATCTTTTGCCTCAGGCGATATATTCAAGTGGTTCCTTTTAAGGTGGATATAATCCAAAACTGCTTCTAAAACCAAAACATGCACCTACTAATCTGTTGTCTTTTGTACTTATGTGCCTATTACTATGTTGTTTAAAATGGTAGGAGCTAGTCACGGGTGCCTATCAATGGCTAGTCCAAATTGAGATATGCTGTGAATGTAAACACAGGAGATTTCATTCAAAGACTTGAAGTATATGTTTTACATCTCACTGATTGCGTTTTGAAATGATACATTGTTATATAATAGTAGAATATGTCCTGAAATGTATTATTAAAAAACGTTTGTCTAGTTTTCTTTTACTACTTTTTAATGTAGTTACTAGAAAATGTAAAAATTGCATATTTGGCTTGGCCTGAACTTTATTTCAGTTAGCGTTGACCTACAATATTAAAGTTACTTCAGCTGGATTATCACTGTTTTGTAAAACTGAACAAAGTATACAGTATTTACTTTTTAGGAAATGTATTTTAAAAATATATTCAGTAAGACTTTATATATAATAAACTATTTGGCAAACTGAACCACTAATTGTCAACTTTTTTTTCTCCTATAAACAGAGGAGTGTTGCAGTCACTAATTGAAAAACACTTCCCTGCTCCAGATCGAAAAAAACTGTATAGTTTGTTAGGAATTGATTTGACAGCTCCAAGTAACAATAGTTCACCAAGAGATAGTCCTTGTAAAGAAAATAAAGTGAAGAAGCGGAAAGGTGGGTTTTTTTTCTTTAAATGATGTTGAAAATAGTGTAAATTTGAGCATTTTGAAGCAGCTATATTTTGGGATTGAGCTGCCTTCCTTAAATTGGCATGTAGTTGTATATTTTCACTGTTGCCTATGTGGTTTTGAACACACAAGTAACTCCCTGTTTTAAATTAGGACTTGAACAATTTGGTGCTAGGCACTATATTAAGCACTGGCCATACATTGTTTCATTTAACCCACAAGGGATCCATATGAAAATAGGTCTTGCTTTTTGTTTTCTAGACAGAGGACACTAAGGCACAGAAAGATTAAGAGGTTAAGGAATCTTCCCAGGTTCACATAGCTAGTGGGCAATACACAGCAAAATCTGGGCCTTGCTATTGTTATAGCTGCATATGCATACACACATATGGTGTTTTTACAGTCTTTAAAGAGTCATTTGTTAATTTATTATTTTTAAGAATACACTCCGTGCTTACTAGACATTTTATAATATGCAAACTTCAGCTTGTGTTTAGATGCTTAGTAAGATGTTTGGCTTTCGGAAGTTAACTTCTCGGGCACCTGGGTGGCTTAGTTGGTTAAGTATCTGACTTCAGCTCAGGTCATGATGTTACCATTCGTGAATTCGAGCCCCGCATTGGGCTCTGTGCTGACAGCTCGGAGCCTGGAGCCTGCTTTGGATTCTGTGTCTCCCTCTGTCTGCCCCTCCCCTGCTCATGCTCTGTTTCTCTTTCTCTCTCTCTCAAAAATAAACATTAAGAAACAAAAGTTAACTTCACAGGCTTTCTCTAGGACAGTGATAACTTCCATTGGAATGTCTGTGATGCTGTGTATTCTAAACACAGTGGCTGATACTTGAGCCTTAATTTTTTTTATCTGTTGTAAGTACATGTTTTTCACATTTTTAAAGTTTATTTTGAAAGAGAAAGCACGCGAGCTGGGGAAGGGCAGGGAGGGTGGAGAGAGAATCCCAAGCAGGGCTCAAACCCACGACTCTAGGATCATGACCTGAGCCAAAATCAAGAGTCAGACACTTAACTGACTGAGCCACCCAAGTGCCCCTACATTTTTAATATGCTTGGAAGTGGGTTGGTTATTATAATTGAGAACGTCTTTTTATGGTAGTGGCACAAAAAGTAATGCTGTGTTTTAGAATCAGTGGCCTCTTAAATGGTCGCGTGGTCGTTTCCCTTTGCTGAGTTATGTTCTTACCATATATGTCATTAATATGTGAACTTTTAATGGTTTGTTCCAGATCTCTTTTCTGAATATTCAGTAAAATAATTCAAATCAGCACCTTGTTTGATTTCTAAAATGGTGTGTTATAGATTTTTTTTTTAAGTATTCCATAAGTTATTTTTTTAAGGTATTTTATTTTTTAAGTACTCTATAAACCTATAATTATTAGGTCTGTTCTCTCAACCTGATAGGCAGTTGGATTGTGTGAAAATGCCAGAGATTCTGTTTTGTGTCTGTTGTCCTGAATTTGTTTTGAAACATATATTTAAAGGCAGTCTTGGATATGTATTGACATGTTTCATTTCTTCTTAATAACTAAACTTAACCTGATTTCTTATGGGAGTCTAAAAGGTTAACACTTGTGAATTTTATGTACTTAAGGAAATGTTTTTCCTCTGTTTTCTCATGTGATTTAAAAACATTTATTTTTCTAATGTTTATTCATTTTTGAGAGACAGAGCACGAGTGAGCGAGGGAGGGGCACACACAGAGAGAGATACCGAATCTGAAGCAGGTTCCAGGCTCTGAGCTGTCAGCATAGAGTCTGATATGGGGCTTGAACTCACGAACCATGAGATCATGACCTGAGCCGAAGTTGGATGCTTACCCGACTGAGCCACCTAGGCGTCCCCTCTGTGTTTCTCATTTGAATAACTCATGAGTTAAATGTAATTTTTTGGATATTTAGAATAGTGTGTTTGGGCTGACTGTCTCGTTTGGGGGTTTGAGGGTAGGTGAAGAAATAACCCGAGAAGCCAAAAAAGCACGAAAAGTAGGTGGCCTTACTGGTAGCAGTTCTGATGACAGTGGGAGTGAATCTGACGCGTCTGACCATGAAGAAAGTGACTATGAGAGCTCAAAAAACATGAGTTCCGGAGATGATGATGACTTCAACCCGTTCAGAGATGAGTCTAGTGAGGATGACGAAGACGGTAAGTGTGTCGGTTAAATATAAACTAAAGGATACTTATCTCTGTGTCTGAAATGGGATATATATATATAAAAATATATATATATATTATTTTTTTTTCCCCCCCTGTGCAGTACAAATCATCGCACAGATTCTCATCTTTGCTTGGTGGACAACTCCCAAGCTTGTTTGTCTTTTGGTAGTTTATCTCATTTATGGGAGATGGTGGCCTCCGTTTTGTGTAGTGCTTTTTAACCTCAAACTCTGGCATTGTACCTTATGGTGTGTTGGATGTATTACTGGACCAGTGTAGCTGGTGACAATTATAAGTTACCAGTTAATACAGAAAATTCAAGTGTTACTGCCTTTGAAGATTCTGCTTCGTTCACAAATGATTTGACACATCTTTTCTTAACTTTCAGATCCCTGGTTAATCAGGAAAGATCACAAGAAAAACAAAGATAAAAAAAAAAAGAAAAGTATAGATCCAGATTCTATTCAAAGTGCCTTATTAGCATCAGGTCTTGGATCAAAACGACCTAGTTTTTCATCTACGCCAGTAATTTTGCCTGCTCCTAACAGTGCACCAGGTATCTTAAGAGGAAGCTTGCTTTGTCCTTGAAATGTACTTTTTAAACAAAACATATTTAAACTTTGTACTGATTTTTTTTTTTCTTACCAAATGTGCCTTATCTAGCCAACAGTAACACCAACAGTAACAGTAGCCTTATAACAAGTCAGGATGCTGTGGAAAGAGCCCAGCAGATGAAGAAAGACCTACTTGATAAACTAGAAAAATTAGCTGAAGACCTCCCTCCTAATACCCTGGATGAACTTATTGATGAACTTGGTGGCCCTGAGAATGTTGCTGAGGTAAATATGACTCGATCAGGGCTGTGTCTCTCCTTGGTCTTTTTTTTTGTGTTCCTTTTGGCCACTTCCAAAATGCTGAGGAATGAGTGCTATTTTGGATATCATAATAATGTGTCTAATTTTCTCTTAGATCTTAGAACCTTGTTCTGTATTTGTCTTCCTAGAGTCAGTGAATTCTTATCCTTAGTATCTGGTGTTTACCCAACACTGATCTGTTACTGCACCTGTCATGCAGCCTTCGTGATCATTGCCCCACATCTGCTTTCTCTGCTGGAATCTGAACTTCTCCAAACCAGAGATTGTATTGCAGTGTTCTCTCCCCCAGGGTGCCTGTGCGGCCCAGGCTGCACAGTACATACTGGCTTCATCATCCCCTTCTGTCCCCCACCACGTTTCTCTAATGAAGGAGTCCTGGGTGTCCTGCGTCTTAATCAGGTAACTTAATTGTAAGGACACTTTGGTTTTTCAGATGACTGGCCGCAAAGGGAGGGTTGTAAGCAATGATGATGGAAGCATATCTTATGAGTCAAGATCTGAACTTGATGTCCCTGTGGAAATACTAAATATTACAGAAAAACAAAGATTTATGGATGGAGATAAGGTATGTTTTTCTGGGATGCTTTTCAATGAAAAGAACAATGCCCATATGTTAAAATTAATGTTTAGGGTTTTTGTTTGGTTTTGTTTTTTCTTTTAAAAGAAACTACATGTGGGGGGGGGGTGGTTCAGTTGGTTAAGCTTCTGACTCTTAATGTCAGCTCAGGTCATCGTCAGAGGGTTGTGGGATTGAGCCCCATGTTGGGCTGCCAGGATGAACTTTCTTGGGATTCTCTCTCTCCTTCTCTCTTTGCCCCCTCCCTCCACTTCTCTCTCTCAAAATAAATAAACTTTAAAAATAAATAAAAGAAATTGCGTTGAATGTTGTTATTCTGTATTTTTTAGTAATTGCACATACTGCACATTTTACATTTTCATTATTTTCTCACAAATTGGATGTAGTAAGTATTTTCTATTGTGCACAAAATTAAATGTGGATCTTAATAACTTTGGAGACTTTCTACATTTTTAATCAGAATATGAAAATGAAAATACTGAGTTCTCACAGGTCATCTTAATGATTTCACATCTAATGCTACTCTCCAGTGTCAGTCTAATTTTGAGTCTAAAAATACATTTAAGCACACACAGATTTCTGATGGTCTTTGGTTTTGCTGATTCTTACTGCTGTGCCGTGTCATATTAGGGTGATTCTTCTGAATGACGTTTAGATTGGCTTGCATACCTCACCGTTGTGGAGACAGACCTTGGTTGCCTCCGGAGGCTCTTTGTATAGCCTCTTACTGTTAAGTAACCATCAGTCAATTTTGAGATTCTCAGACTAGTTCTTCCCCATTTAGTTGGAATTAACCATAAGCATTTGCTGATGAGATTGCTAAAAAATAGGAGTGCCACTTAAACTTAATTCCTTAATTTAAAAGGTAGAATAAAATCTTAAATCTTTACTCACATTTTTCTTTATATTTCAGTGAGTTTTTCTGCCTTTGCAAATGAAATAATTGAGGATAGTTACCATTATCAAAGTCTTCTGGAAATACATTTATGTATTTTAAAAATTTATTTATTTTGAGGGAGAGCACGCATGAACAGGGGAGGGGAAGAGAGCCGGAGAAGGAGACTCGTAAGCAGGCTGTCTGCTGTCAGCATGGAGCCCTTCGTGGGGCTCAGTCTCACAACCATGAGATCATGACCTGAACCAATATCAAGAGTCGGATGCTTAACTAACTGAACTGACTGAGCCACCCAGGTGCCCCTTATAAGTATATTTAAAAGCTCATGCTACGTATTTTAAAGATTGTAGGAACAGGTATTACCAGTTGTGCTATGTACTTTGTTTCATGAATTTTTACCCATGTGCATTGGGAGTTGTATTAGTTGGAATTCGTTTTAGCTGTTAAATGACAGAAAATCCAAAATCATACTGATTTAAACAAGGTAGAAGGTAATTTCTCCCATGTACAAGTTTGAGTATGTAGACCAGGGCCATTAAAGCTCCTTGAAGACTATGCCTCTTCTGTCTTATTCCTTTAATATGTGGGCCTCCATTTTCAAGTTACCTATTTTAGATTCAGTCATAATACCTTTACATTTCATCTAGCAGAGAGGAGAAAAAAGGAGAAGGGCACGTTCTTGACTTTGAAGGACATTACTTAGATGTTCGTATCACCTACAGCCTACTGGAGTACGCCCACAATTAGCTGCACTGCAAAGTGAGAAATACAATCTTGATTCTGGGCAGCCGTGTACCTGCCTAATTTGGGGTTCCATAATTGAAGAAGGAGGGGAGGATAGGTATTGGTGGACCACTAGTACTCTAAGAAATTTACTTAGGGTACTGGCCCACTTGTCTTTGTGCAAAGGTGATTATTTTTCCCCCCCTTACCTTTAATACAGAATATTGCTATCATCTCAGAAGCTGCCAGCTCGGGTATTTCATTACAAGCAGATCGGAGGGCTAAAAATCAAAGGCGACGGGTTCACATGACTTTGGAATTACCCTGGAGTGCTGATAGAGCAATTCAGCAGTTCGGTAAGTTCCTACATTGAATATCACTTAATAGGTAGCTAGGGATCATTGGGGAAATGTGTACATATCAAAACCTGTATTTAATGTCAGATATCTTAAAGCATGACGTATGTGTAATTTTGGAGTGGATTTTGTATTGCATATACCTAAAAATCTAGAATACGTGAATTCATTTCTTACCTGTTGTGAGAAATGTAAAAGAACTGTGTTGGATTTCTTGGGGGTTTCTGGCATTATATCTAAGAATAAGGTTCCTTGGGAATATCTTCATTATAGATCTTCAGGATGTATGTGGTCTCTGTCAGAGCACCTGCCACCTCATGTCATTTTCAGCCCTCAGTGCCTTTACTGAAGGCATATTACTCCTCCCTTGCCCTACACATTCATGTCCCTGTGACTTGATGATTTAAAAAATAAAAATTTTGGAAGAACCCAGAGTGACTTTGCTTCAGAAACATTGTGGTTAACCCCAAGTGGGGCAGCAGTGATGATATGTTTATCATTGGACAGTTCTGTGGCAGTTTCTGTCCTTTTGTAAGGGGGGAGTAGTGCTCTGAATATGGATGTTGTTCAAGCGAGTGTTTTCTGTTTTGTGCCTTTTGGAGAGTCACAGTAATTGTTACTTTTTTTTTAATATTTACTTATTTTGAGAAAGAGACTGTATGAGTGGGAGAGGGACAGAGAGGGAGGGAGTGAGAATTCCAGGAAGGTTCTATCTACAGTATCAGTGCTGAGCCCGACATGGGGCTCAATCTCATGAATCGTGAGATCGTGACCTGAGTTGGAAGCTTAAACGACTGAGCCACCGAGGTGCCCCAAATGTTACATTCTTCAGTTTTTCTCTTAAAAGTTTCCAGATACCAGCTTAGTGTTAAAATGCTAGAAATCGATCTCAGAATACTTGGTGTATAGGGAACACATCAGTATTTTTAATGTCTTTACAGGACGGACTCATAGATCAAACCAAGTCACTGCTCCCGAATATGTGTTTCTGATTTCTGAATTGGCAGGAGAGCAAAGATTTGCTTCTATTGTTGCTAAAAGACTTGAGAGTTTGGTAAGTTTTGAAGTTGTATAGTTGTGTGTAAGAAATGGTGAATGTTAACCTGTCTTCTGTGCCTTGATTGGAAACTTTCTGTTTTGATAGGGAGCGCTTACACATGGTGACAGAAGAGCAACAGAATCTAGAGATCTGAGCAGGTTCAATTTTGATAATAAGGTACATTTCAGCTTTCAGTATCTCTGAAAATTTGTGGTAGTGTCTAGTTCTCTGGTGAACAAAGAGGGGAAGTGGTTACTGTTTAAAACTTAAAACCGCCTCCTCTTACGTTTTTGCTGTAAAATGATAGCATCCTGTAAGACACAGATTTTCCCATATCAGACCTTTGGTGATCAACTCTGCAGTATAATCGTATTTTCATCCTTATTAGGAAATAGGAATATAATAAATACTTGTGAGTGAATCAAATGTGAATTTAAAGGAAGTTATTTATTGGACATCTGCTTTCTGCTATTGTGTGAACTAGCATATATATGTATATGTATATGTATATGTACATACATATATATATATACACACGCACACATATATATGTATATACATATATATAAAGTCCTGTCATTTTTTAATCTTTGGTACCATACATAATAGTTTTTATAGCATTCAACTGGTCATGTGATTGAAGTGTAGCAAGTGCTGGAATTGGTTGACTTTTGTTTTTTATTGCAGTATGGAAGAAACGCTTTAGAAATTGTCATGAAATCTATTGTCAACCTGGATTCTCCTATGGTATCACCACCTCCGGACTATCCTGGAGAATTCTTTAAAGGTAACTTTTAAAAATAATCACTCAGGGGTGCCTGGATGACTTAGTCAGCTAAGCGTCCAACTTTGGCTCAGAACATGATCTCACAGTTGATGAGTTGAAGCCCCACATGAGGCTCCATGCTGGAAATGCAGAGCCTGCTTGGCAGTCTTGCTCTCCCCTTGCTGTCTTCCCCTCCCCCATTCACACTTTCTCCCACTCAAATAAACTTTAAAAAATAAAAATAATCACAATAGAGGAAAACAAGTACAAGGTAGGCACTAAAACTTATCCTGACATGCGCTGTTGTTTTACATCTTCTTTGGATGTAAATTGTATAAAATTTAGAAATTAAAGGTTAACAGACACCTTAGTTGACTTCTTACAATCAGATTATTAAATTTCATTTATATGAGGTATTTTTTGCCATTGGCAGTTTATTGCACGTTAATACTAGATTAATAGAGGAAAGTGGATTTGTTAACGTTAATTTAAAATGACTATGCCAGGTAGCTTTTAAATTTTCATTTTAGAAAGTGCCTAGGTAAATAATCTGTGGAAGTTGGTACAGGATGTACATAAAACAAAATTAACCATGTATTAATAGTTGTTAAAACTGGATGATGGGTTATGTGTATCTGGTTCATAGAGTAATTCTTTTTATATTTCTATACGTTTGAAATTTGCATATTAAAAAAAAAGCCCCAGGTAGTGCTATAGAAATTCTTTTGACCTGTCTTGCAAATCCGTAGAATACATTTTCCCCATGAATGTAAGTAGTCTAGATGATTTTGATTTTTGATGATTTATTTTATAATTCAGAAAGTTATGAAAATTCTTTGGAGTGGGTGCCTCGATGGCACAGTCAGTTAAGCGTACGACTCTTGATCTTGGCTCAAGTCATGATCTCATGGTTTGTGAGTTTGAGCTCCACATTGGACTCTGTGCTGATGGTGTGGAGCCTGCTCGGAATTCTCTCTCCTTCTCTCTGCCCCTCCCCTGCTAGTGTACACGCTCTTTCTCTCTCTCAAAATAAATAAGCCTTTTTTTTTAACGTTTATTTTTGAGGGAGAGAGAGAGAGACTGTGTGCAAATGGGGGAGGGAAAGAAAGAGCAGGAGACACAGAATCTGAAGCAGGCTCCAGGCTCTGAGCTGTCAGTACAAAGCCTAATGCAGGGCTCGAACCCATGAGCCATGAGATCGTGACCTGAGCCGAAGTCAGATGTTTAACCAACTGAGCCACCCAGGCACCCCTCAAAATAAATAAATCTTAAGAGAAAAGAAAATATTTTGGCAAATATGTAGATGTAGGGTATTTGAAACATTATTGTAGAGTTAGAATTTTTCACTAGAAAGTCCTTTCCAGTTGAACCAGTATTGGTTCATTATTTAGTATTGGTAACAAGCTATATTGACATACTGGCAAGGATGCTTATAATCACTGGTGGCATTTAACAAAGCAAAAACTACAGGGGCACCTGGGTGGCTCAGTTGATTGAGCCTCCGTCTCTTGATTTTAGTTCAGATCATGGTCCCAGAGTTGTGGGATCGAGCCCTGCATCAGGCTCCTCGCTGGGTGTGGAGCCTATTTAAGATTCTGTCTCTCCTTTTGCCTTTCTCTCCATCTCGTGCTGCCTCTCTCTCAAAAAAAGAAAAAAAAAACAAACCCCAAAGCAAAGAACCAATTAATTCTTTTCCTCTTTCTCTTTTTTCTTCCTGTTTTTTTTGTTGTTTGTTCTTTGTTGTTGTGTTTAAAATGACTCCCTCATTTGTTTCTTTTTTTTTTTTTTTTTCATTACATGTTACTTGGGACACCTGGATGGCTCAGTTGATATCAAGTATGCAACTCCTGATCTCCGGGTTGTGTGTTCAAGTCCCACGCTGGGTGTGATTACTTAAAAATAAAATCTTAAAAAAAATAAGTAAATTACATGTTACTCACAAGCAATGAAAAAGGTCAAAGTATATAATGAAGAACCAGTACTCTCCCCTTAATCCCCCCCTTTCTCATCTGGTGAGGTCACAAGTGTTGACAGTCTGAACAAGGACCGCCTTCTACATCTTTTCTCCTTGTTTGTCTAAACACAGAGCTTTTTTTTTTTTACTGTTGTTGATATCACGTACAGTGTACTTTTCTCATTTAATAACATAGACCCCTCTTAAAACTCAGTAGCTATAGCACTAACATTTTTTTAACATTTATTTATTTTTGAGACAGGGAGAGACAGAGCGTGAACAGGGGAGGGTCAGAGAGAGGGAGACACAGAATCTGAAACACGCTCCAGGCTCTGAGCTGTCAGCACAGAACCCGACGCGGGGCTCGAACTCACAGATGGCGAGATCATGACCCAAGCCGAAGTCGGCCACTTAACTGACTGAGCCATCCAGGCGCCCCTAACATTTTTTTTTTTTTAATTTTTTCTTTCTGTTAAATTTTATTTATTTGTTTTGAGAGAGACAGAGATAGCATGAGTAGGGGAGGGGCAGAAAGAGAGAATCCCAAGCAGGCTCTGCACTGCTAGCACAGAGCCCAGTGTGGGGCACGAACTCAAGAACCACGAGATCATGACCTAAGCCAAAATCAAGAACTGGACGCTCAACCAACCGACCCACCCAGGCGTCCCAGCACTGATGTATTTTTAACATTTGGATGATACTCTACAGCTAGCTTATACAACAGTTTTTTAATCATTCCCTCATTGGTATTCAGGTGGTTTTCATTTTTTTGCCATCATAAACAGTGATGAAATTATACAGTTATCCTTCTGTACAGATTTTCTTCCACAAGACTGGTTTCCAAAAAGGAGGATTTTTGGCAGCAGAGATCTCTGGCTGCAGAGTTGTCACCTACAGAATTTAAACAGTTTTGTGTGTGTAGCAGAGTACTGATTGATTCATTAAATGTGTAAATAGGATGCAATCATGCTTTCCTATTGACTCTGTTCTCTTAGACCTTCATTCTGTAAGTCTGGTTTGGACCCTGGACGTCAGTAATAAAAAGCCCCATAAACTAGGATGCATGGGTGGGTTCATCGTCCGACTCTTGCTTTTGGCTCTGGTCATGATCTTGTGGTTCATGGGTTCGAGGTTCACACTGGGCCTTATGGTAGCAGTGTGTAGCCTGCTTAGGATTCTCTCTCTCTCTGTTCCTTCCCTGCTTGGGCATGCTCGCTCACTCTCTCTTTAAATAAGTAAATAAATATATAAATAAACTTTATTTTTAATGATTGTATTAATTTTTTGAGAACGAGAGAGGGTGTGAATGGGGGAGAGGCAGAGAAGAGGGAGACGCAGAATCCAAAGCAGGCTCCAGGCTCTGAGCTGTCAGCACAGAGCCTGACATGGGGCTTGAACTCACGAACTGTGAGATCATGACCTGAGCCGAAGTCCAATGCTTAACAGATTAAACCACCCAGGTGTCCCAATAAATAAACTTAAAAAAAAAAAAAAAAAAGGCCCCATAAACTGCCTTCTTAGTAACATAATTCAGAACATGTTAACTAACTGTTACACATTTTGCTTTTGTACCACCTTGTCAATGGTGATGGGTAACATTTGAGAGGGAAGCAAGATTAATAGCTTGTTTACACAATTATTTAATCAGCTAGTCTTCTTTACGTGTCCAAAATTGTTTATGGCCTGTGGGTGACAGCTGCATAACCAAACATCTCCATTTCCAGTGACTTCTGTTGGGAAGATGAGATATTTTAATGAAGTAATATAGTGTGAAGTTTGAATACTATAGGATTTTGGAGTGCCTGAAGACTTGTGGGGATGGCCATTTAATTCAGCTAATAGGAACTGTGAAAAATACTTTAGGCTGTGTTTTAATGCTAGAACTTGATGTAGTTTGGTCATCTCACAGCTCGTTGAGTCATTTGGGCTATAAGGTTTTTCATCAATTTCTTGACAGATGTTCGACAAGGACTGATAGGAGTTGGCCTGATAAATGTAGAAGATCGCTCAGGAATTCTGACTCTAGATAAAGGTAAGAGTATGAGTTTTGTACATAGACATAACTGTTGCTGTATCATTACAGCCCCTTTTGTTTATACTTTTGTCAGTTTGAAGTTTCAAGTTTGTAGTTCTCAATCCCTCCTTAGTGCTCCTCCTAAACCACTCTGGCTGGTTTTTGCTAATGTGGTTGTTCAAAAGAGATTAAACCTTTATTAAGTCCATATAGCAGCAGTTTTCAACCCAGGTTGCATGTATGATCAACTGTCAAGCTTTTAGAAAATGCTGAAGCCAGGGCTGAGGCTTAGACATTGCTATTTCCCACAGTTCCAAATGTTGTAGCCAAAGTTGAGCTTCACAGACGTACAGCACTTAGAACTTTATAAAAGATTTCATGTTGGAGAACAAACATTCTCATGTGCTAAATTGTGTTCATACTTTCAGTAAGTGGAGTTGAAGATGCAGAAATTCAATAGGATCATTATCTTTTGGAGCATGTATGTGGCCATACTAATTGTTAGAGGTAGACATGGTCAGGTTACAGCTCTGTTCTGGGAGCAGGGCGAAGTCAAGGCTGTGAGGGAAGAGCATGGGGGAGAAAGGAGACTTGGCCTAGGCCTAGATGAATGAGTTTTTTCTTTTTCCTTTCTTTCTTTTTTTGATGTTTATTTTTGGGAGAGAGAGACTGAGCACGAGTGGGGGAGGGTCGGAGAGGAAGACTCAGAATCTGAAGCAGGCTCCAGGCTCTGAACTGTCAGCACAGAGCCTGTTGTGGGGCTTGAACTCACGAACTGTGAGATCACGACCTGAACTGAGTCATGACCTGAGCCACCCAGGCGCCCCATCTTTTGTTGTTGTTGTTGTTAATTCCAGGGGCGAGTAGATTTTAATTGCCATTTGAATGTATTAAATATTTGATATAATCTTGTCCTTGCAGATTATAATAACATAGGAAAATTCTTAAACAGAATTCTCGGCATGGAGGTGCACCAGCAGAATGCCCTCTTTCAGTATTTTGCAGACACACTTACAGCCGTTGTTCAGAATGCCAAAAAAAATGGAAGATATGATATGGGAATTTTAGGTAAGTGGAGAAACTTGGAAAATGTCCTGTGTGTTCCTAATAAAATGTTCTTTTTTCACTTATATGTTGCTTTTTCTTTTTTAAGATCTTGGTTCTGGAGATGAAAAAGTGAGGAAAAGTGATGTTAAGAAGTTTTTGACTCCAGGATATTCAACCTCTGGTCATGTAGAGTTATACACTGTAAGTTTGGAAAATGTGCACATTTAAATGTAATTTCCTTTTGTGACAGGCACTCACAGAAATGAGTGTAATTTAAGTTTTATTATTTCTTTTACAGATTAGTGTAGAGAGAGGAATGTCTTGGGAGGAAGCTACCAAGATTTGGGCTGAGCTGACGGGACCAGATGATGGCTTTTACTTGTCACTGCAAGTAAGACTTGTTTCCTTGCAGTGCTAATTGTGAAGATAGATAATGCATCACCATTGCCAGAATTCGAATTATCTATTTGCTTTGTGCCAGTTTTCCAGTTGTATTTAGCTTTTTCTGTTTTGATCATTTATCTCTGTAACTGGGTTTGTCCTTTTATAGACACTTTCATTTAATGGATTATGAAGGATATTAGGTACAAGTTTTGGATTATTATATGTTAGTTAATTGGACTGTTTTGCATGGGATAGTGACCTTCTTTTGCCAATATAAAGGACTACATAGTTTTGTAGTCTTATATTAAGCTTTGTATCTTAAACATTGATTCATTTTTAGCTATTAGTGTAAATAATTCTTTAATATTTGTCAGAGCTAAGGAGGAGGGAGGTGGGTATATGTATGTGTGTGTACGTCTAGACACACATCCCTACATCCACAAATGCATGCATGCGTGTCTATGTGAAATCACATAGGGCCTAATATCTTGAACTTTCCTCTTAAAGACTGTGGAATTTTTCTTTTCTCTGGTATCTGTGTGTTCTTTTTTTCTGCAGTAATAATCTTTATTCTCCATCGCGCACAGGATGATAAAATAATAACGATACTATACCTAAGTATTCCTGAAAATAATTTGGAAAAAAAAGCATGAGAGGTTTTTTTTTTGGGGGGGGGGGAGCTTCTCCTTCCCCTCATTCTCCCATTTTTTTTTTTTTTAATTTTTTTTTCAACGTTTGTTTATTTTTGGGACAGAGAGAGACAGCATGAACGGGGGAGGGGCAGAGAGAGAGGGAGACACAGAATCGGAAACAGGCTCCAGCCTCTGAGCCATCAGCCCAGAGCCCGACGCGGGGCTCGAACTCACAGACCGCGAGATCGTGACCTGGCTGAAGTCGGACGCTCAACCGACTGCGCCACCCAGGCGCCCCTCATTCTCCCATTTTAAAACATAGCTGTGTTTTTCTGCATTGTTAGCATATGGCACTTACATAGTATGCTTTTCTTTTAATACTTAACCTTAGCTCTTAAATTTAATGCTCACCTCTCACTAGTCCTGAGGTTACTATCACTAATCATACTGTTTGAAGCCTGTTCTGTAGTAGAATCCTCAAGAAGGGCTTGGGAGCATTACTCCCTGAGTTCTTAAATGGTTAAAGTTTGTGCCTTTGTACTTAAAAACCACTTTACCAGGGGTGCCTGGGTGGCTCAGTCAGTTGAGCATCTGATTTTGGCTCAAGTCATGATTTCACAGCTTGTGAGTTCGAGCCCCATGTCAGGCTCTGTGCTGACAGCCTGGAGCCTGCTTTGGATTCTGTGTCTCCCTCTCTCTGTACACCACTCACACTCTGTCTGTCTTTCAAAAATAAAGATTAAAAAATTGCTTAAAAAAAGATTGTTTTTTCTCAGCTCTTGTTTTATATGTTTTTTGTTTTTTGTTTTTTTTTTTCAACATTTGTTTATTTTTGGGACAGAGAGAGAGCATGAACGGGGGAGGGGCAGAGAGAGAGGGAGACACAGAATTGGAAACAGGCTCCAGGCTCTGAGCCGTCAGCCCAGAGCCTGACGGGGGGCTCGAACTCACAGACCGCGAGATCGTGACCTGGCTGAAGTCGGACGCTTAACCGACTGCGCCACCCAGGCGCCCCTTATATGTTTTTATTAAGGTATAGCATACATAACATAAATCTTATACAGTTCAGTGAATCTTCCCCTCCCCCCCCTCATTTTTAAAATGTTATTTATTTAGAGAACACAGCAGGGGAGGGGCATAGTGAGAGGAAGAATCCCAAGCAGGATCTGCACTGTCAGCTCAGAGCCCGAGGTGGAGCTTGAACCCACAAACTATGAGATCATGACCTAAGGCGAAATTAAGTGTTGGCCGCTTAGCCGACTGAGCCACCCAGGTGCCCAGAATTTTCCCCTTTTTAATTTGGTTGTTTTGTTTTCATCTACATACTCAAAGGATTCCCTTTAGAGTTTGATAATTTTGTGAACGTATATTGGTATTAGTTATTCTTAGTATTTTCAGGTATGTGATATGCTCTTTCAATATAGGAAGTTTCAAATCTTTTTTTTTTTCTTTTTCAAATCTTTTTATTTCAGAAAATTTTCTAAGTTATTTTTATTTGCAAAGACTTTAGTATGGTTTCCTTGAATTTCTCTTTTATCAAGATTTCTTATCTAAGTATTAGAGGGGTGCTTGGGTGGCTCAGTCCAACTTTGGCTCAGGTCATGATCTTGTGGTTCCTGAGTTCAAGCCCTGTATTGGGCTCTCTTATGGCTCAGAGCCTGGAGTCTGTTTGAGATTCTGTCTCCCTCTCTCTCTCTCTCTGCCCCTCCCACACTCTCATGCTGTCTCTCTCTCTCTCTCTCTCTCTGTCTCCCAAAAACAAACATTAAAAACTTGATTAGATTTTCACCTTTTATTTATTTTGTCGTGAGTTGTTTTTAATCTATTCCTTCATTTCTTTTTTTTAAACAGCTTTATTGAGATAGGATTCATATACCATCCAATTCACTTCAGTGTATAGTTCAGTGTACACTGTTAACTTTTAAAGTTGTGGTAAAATATATAACAAAATCTACCGCTTTAACTCCTTTAAAGTGTATAATTCAGTGGCATTATGTTCAGTATTGTGCAACCATCACCACTCTGTATTTTCAAAACTTTTTTATCATCCCACAAAAACTACAACCGTTAAACACTCTGCATTCCCCCTTCTCTTAACCTCTAATAATCTCTAATCTCCCCTCTGTTTATGAATATGCATATCTACGTGCCTCGTATATGTAAGTGCAGGCATAGAATACTTCTCCTTTTGTGTCTGGCTTTCACCCGGCATAAAAGCCTTCGGGGTTCATTCATGTTGTAGCACGTGTCCGTGCTTCATTCCTTTTTGTGACTGAATAATGTTCCTTTGTATGTATGTGCCACATTTTAGTTTTGATTTGCAAAATTTGTGGAGAGGCCAACTGTAAATGAAGACCAGGTTGAAGATGTAACTGCATAAAAGAGACCATATATGGTGCTGTCATAAATAAGCTATGTAGAACAGGTATCCGTAAATAACTTCTACAATGCATCAGATAGTAAATATTTCAGGTTTCGTAGGCCATAGATGGTTTCCACTGACTATTCTTTTTTGTTTTTGTTTTTCTTTTTCCCTTCCTTTCTTTCTTCCTTCTTTCCTTATTAAACTGTTCTTGTTTTGTTTTGATTTTTTTTTATGTTTATTTTTGAGACAGAGCACGAGCAGGGGAGGGACAGAGAGAGAGGGAGACACAGAATCTGAAGCAGGCTCCAGGCTTTGAGCTGTCAGCAGAGCCCGATGTGGGGCTCAAACTCACGAGCTGTGAGATCATGATCTGAGCTGAAGTCGGACACTTAACTGACTGAGCCATGCAGGCATCGCTTTCCTTAAAGTGTTCTTAAGCTTAGGAGCCTCAGGCCTGATTTGGTCACAGTCCTGATTTACTGGCCCTTGATCCAAGAGCAAAGCTCTCAAACTGAATCTGGCTCCTAGTTAATTTGTTTTTTGAAAATCTTACTGAGATATTTGTCGATTCACATGAGGTTATGAGAAATGATACAGAGAAATTGTACACCAGTTTTCACCAACAGTAACATTTGATAAAACTACAGCATCATAATATCAAAACCAGTATTACATCACAATTACTGATCGAATTCAACAGATTTTATTATTCTCCCTTAGATGGGATTTTTATTGATGCGGGCTAGGGTATTGGCTATTCTTTATTTGTTCCAAACTATGGCCAGAATTTACACGCTGGTCGGTTTTGAGGAAAGTGCTGATCCTCGTCTCCCTTTGAGTGGAAGGGCGTGGTAACACTGGTCCTTTGTTACTTCCTGCACGGCAGCGGGCCATTGGATGTGAGGAGACGCAGCCTTAGAAGGGGCAATCCTTCCAGGAAGGTGCAGGTGTTGTTTGTCTTTGACACTCTACAGAAACAAGCAGGTGTGCTTTACAGTGTTTAATGTGTGTTAACATTAGGAAAACCATGTCAAAATCACTTTTATTTCCACTGTAACGTGATGATTTATTTTGTAATTGTAATGAACTAATTTGACACTGTAAAGATAGATTACACTGTTAAATGCTTTAAACACTGTCCTCCAATCATAATTATTATATGGAGTTTTACATCAACTGATAAAACATCAGAAAATGTAATTTTTACCTTAGCTATTGTTTTATAGACTTTGTAAATGTATAAACAATGTTTCAAGATCATACAAATGATCTTTAATATCTATGAGAGATAAGTAAAATATTAAGTGTTTTTCTTTTATCAGCGTAAGAATTAATGTAAAGTTAGTAGCTCAGAGAACATTTTGTTTTGTAGAGGGGCTGAGAAAGTATCTTTACTTTGAAACTTCTTTTTTTCCTTCAGTTTTGCTCCAGAGATTATTGCTTACAAATTGTTCACCATTCTTTAAAGGAGATGTTAATTTTCCAGTCTTAATTTTCCTTGAGTTTAATGGGCTTTTTCCTTCCTCTTAGTATTTCTGCCATAACTCCCCAACTTTTTTAAAAAAATTAAAAATATGTGTAAGTTTCATCATTTGTCTGATACATCCACGTCTTCCCTTTTTACCTATATATATTTATTATTTGCTCAACATTTTGGCTTTTTTATATCGTAGCTTTACTGTTTACAGATCATGTGATGTCTTAACTTCACCCTACAGCAACCGTAGGGATAGACAGCCCTGATGGATGGATTATAGATGGGTGCAGGGAACTGTGGGTGATCAAAATCATTATCTTAGAGGTTATGGTTCATTGTAACTTCAAGGAGAGTAACTTTTTTTTTTTTTTTTTACACATTTTATTATGAAAATTTCTAAACATAGAGTAGAGGTAAGGCGCCTGGGTGGGTCAGTCAGTTGAATGTCTGACTCTTGATTTCAGTTCAGATCATGATCTCACAGCTTGTGAGTTGGAGGCCTGCGTTGTGCTCTTGTGCTGACAACCTGGAGCCTGTTTGGGATTCTCCCTGCCCTGCCCCTTCTCTGTTCTTCCCTGCACACGGTCTCCCTTTCTCCCTCTCTCTCTCAAAATAAATGAAAGAAGAAATGGGAGGTGCACGGGTGGCCCAGTTGGTTAAGTGTCCAGTTTCGACTCAGATCATGATCTCACCCTTTATGAGTTTGAGCCCCGCATCAGGCTCTCTGCTGTCCCTCTCGCTCTACCCCTCTCCCATTCACACTTGCTCTCTCAAAAATAATAAGCACTTAAAGAACAATAGAGTAGAGGTAAAAGGATTTTCCTCTGAAGACCCTTTCTACCCCCTCCCTAATCTCCTATCTCCTGGATCTCTGAGGCAAGAACATGGCCTAGAACAAGCGAAATTGTCTCCACTGGACATTTATGCTTTAAAACGTATTCTAAACAATCTCCTAAGGAGTGTCTTGGCCCTCAACCTATGTTTTGAGTGTACCTAAGAATTCAGGTTCAGTCTTCATTCTGGTGAGACCTTGTAAAAACTCAGGTAGATGAGCAGCTGCTGTCCTTTTCCACAGCTACAGATTCATGTGCCTATTTGGCGTCACAGTCTTTCAAAGGATTGCATTTGCTAATGTGATGGTACAAAAAAGTGTATCTTAAGGTATGCAGTACAGATCTTTATACTTTCTCACTTTTTTTTTAAATAGATCAGGAACAACAAGAAAACTGCCATCTTGGTTAAAGAAGTGAACCCAAAAAAGAAGCTTTTCTTAGTTTATAGACCAAATACTGGAAAACAGCTCAAATTAGAAATTTATGCTGATCTAAAAAAGAAATATAAGAAGGTATTTTTTCATTTGTATTATACTATCTATGAATACTTGTTTTATAATAATATATTGAAACTGTTTAGGAGTGCTTTATGTCTATATATAAAATTATGTTGTGAATTTTCCCTATTTGATTACAGGGAAATTATTTTTAGGAAACATTTTGTCACATTTTGTTACATTAACATACCAGTCTTAATGTCATCAACCATTTAAGAAACTTGTAAGATGATTATTTGAAAGAGCTTGTGTTGTAGAAAAAGAAAC
Source organism: Prionailurus bengalensis (assembly GCF_016509475.1). Classification (NCBI taxonomy): domain Eukaryota; kingdom Metazoa; phylum Chordata; class Mammalia; order Carnivora; family Felidae; genus Prionailurus; species Prionailurus bengalensis. The sequence goes on from NC_057356.1 coordinate 6,478,575, forward strand.
TTCGAGCGTTAACTCAAAAAAATAGAACCGTTAAAAATATTTGTTCTACAACGATTTGTAGAAAAGCGGTGAATGACTACTTTTTTTCTAGCATTACTATTATTTATTCTTAGTATTACCTTGTATTACTATTCTTCCTAGCCAGTTTCAACAATTAACATTAAACTAGCTATTGGAAACATTTGTTACATAGGAAGAGCCTAATGGCAGGATTTTATGAAGGGCGCTCAAATGCAGCTAGTAACGGCCAGATTTTCTGTATAGAGAGGATTGTAAATTGGCTTTAGAGAACATAGGAAGGCAACCAGCTTGTTTAAAACAATCCTGTTTCAATGGAATTTTTGTCTTATTTTCACAGGTAGTCTCAGATGATGCCCTGATCCACTGGTTAGATCAGTATAATTCATCTGCAGACACTTGTACTCATGCTTATTGGTTAGTATTTCATGTTTCTCACCGTATTTTCCAAAATGTAATCAAGACTTAATTGAAACACACGTTTGCTCTTTAGTTGTCTGTCTCTCGAAGTCCGTGAACAGATTATCTGATGTTAGGTGTCATTCTTCAGTTAGAATTGCTTGTATGTCTGTGGACCACACGCTGTTCAGGTGTCCCCTGTGTTCTTCACCAGTGCTTTGTGACTTCTGGCCAGCTGCAGTCTGGCAGTATGGACTTGTCTATCCTCCTTGTTAAAGCTGACTTTTTCTCCCTCTCCTCTCCTTCCTTCCCTTCATTTATTTGTTTGTTTATTTATTTCTCTCTTTAAAAAAAAAAAAAAGGTACTGGCATCCCAAATCACTTTTCATTTTTAAGGCTAGGAAATTAGAGTTGCTGACAGCACCAGAAGACTGTTGTTGAGCCCTGGAAGTGGTCCTACTGTGCCACTAGGCTGGCTGGAGGTGTGTTCTTTCAAGTCACTGTGTCATCCCCTAACTTACAGTGTCCACTTCAGCTGAGGCCGTAGGTGTGGAGGGCACGTAATACCCTGCACATCATGGTTCCCCTATTTCCTTACCTACTGTTTCCTCACCCATTTAAGTAGACAATGGGGTATCTGGCCCATTTTATGAAAAGGAATACAGGACATGGATGAATTTTAGCTAGTTTTTTTTTTCTTTTAAGACATGTAGGAAGATAAATTTGATACGAGCAATGTTTTTTGTTTTCATTTTGAGAGCAAATTAGTGTTTTGGAAATTAGGAAAATCTTTCAAGATAAAATATTTTTAAAGTTAACTTACAGTAGTCCTCTCTAAAACATTTGCTTTGAGCATTAGCAAGACAAGTGCCCAATACTACTGTGTATCCTCTTGAGTTACTATTAAAAATATAATTTTATTGAGGAATTATATAAATTTATAAATTTAAAAATTTTATAAATTGTATAATTTTATAAACCATGTCTTCTTTTTCTTACAGTTTAAAAAAAATTTAATAGTTCCATTCTTTTGGTTTGCTGAGGCCTTTCTCAGTGACATGATTTATAATATATTGGTTGTTCAATACTTTAAAAGTAACTGGCAGAATTATTTTATAAGCTAGCGTCAATATAGTAAACTAACAGATGTTAAAGTGACAAATGTTTACTGGAGGGGTTGTGGGTGGGGGGATGGGCTAAATGGGCAAGGGCCACTAAGGAAGACACTTGTTAGGATGAGCACTGGATGTTACACATAGGGGATGAATCACTGGAATCTCCTGAAATTATTATTGCGGTATATGCTAACTAACTTGGATGTAAATGAAAAAATTTTTTCAAAAGACAAATGTTTAAATGGATATCAAACCCAGTAAATAAATCCTTTTAACTGGGAGTCAGGCCCCAGAAATCTTATTTTCTAAAACAAATTTTAGAAACTTAACAAACCAGTAATGACACCTTACATTGGACAGGATAATCCAATATGTCAATAAGAGCGTAATCAAAGAAACTGTCAATAAAGAAAGGCAAATTGGACTAGGACATCTTTCATTTGAAACCTAGGTAGACTTTGCTAGCTGTTCACATGCGTGTATGTGTATACGTATATATTTTCCCCTATTTTTCCTAGGCGTGGCAACTGTAAAAAGGCAAGCTTGGGATTAGTTTGTGAAATAGGTCTTCGTTGCCGCACATACTACGTATTATGTGGCTCCGTACTGAGTGTCTGGACAAAGGTTGAGGGTGTTCTAGCATCTGTCAGTGGCACAAATGTGAAAATGCAGATTGTTCGACTGAGAACAGAGGATGGACAACGGATTGTAGGTGAGTCTAATTTTGGGGGGTTTGAGCTATCGGGAAAAATCAGATCCTATTCTTTTTTTATTTTGCTTCTAACGTTTTAGAATCAGTATCTCTTCCAGTAATGGGGGAGAGCTTGTTTTATATGCTCTTAAAAGGTTGAACGGAAGTTAAACCTTTGAATGGGCATTGTTGATTCTAGCTGAAGTTAACAATGTCATTTATTTTAGGCCGCTCTCAGCTGTTCTTGCTCCCCTTCCTCACTGTCGCTGTCTGTGCAGGCTGTGGTATAAAGACCGAGCCCAGCCTCTTGCCCAGGATCCTCTGAAGTCTACCCGTTTCCAGTCATTGAGCCAAATTGAGACTGCAACTACAGTCACTGCACAGAGGAGGGACTGGAGTTTTAGCAGAGAGCACGGGCAGACCGGGCAGCTGTTCCCACCATCCTCTAAATGGCAGGCCTCGCAGGAATTCATCGTTACTGCACTTTGGCCTGTGGTTTCGTGTTTGTTGCATTTACGACGACCTTCCTTTTTATTGTGGGCTGCAGGTTGGCAGCCCATGGGCCAGAGTCAGTCCATGACCCTTTTTTTTTTTTTTTCTTGACCCTCTTGATATTTTTGGTTTTTGCGAGTCTGCATTTGAATTAGTTGGCCAACATTTAAAAACCAAAGCCTGGGTTTTGTTTTCTCAAAAACCACACGCATGCACGCGCACACACGTGCACACACACACAGTTTATGTGGAACATCTAGCCCCTGTTCCCACATGGGAGGAGTTAAAGTTCCTTTACCGAGGGCGTATACTTTCCACAGTTTGCTAACACCTGTAGCGTGCCCACTTGGAAATTACCTGCTTCACTAAGCAGTTGAATTCACATCCACTATTCTGTAGCCTTGTTGGTCCATTAATACCTGCCCAAAGAAGGTCGTGTTCGCCTGCATTTGTGGAGCTGCAAAGACAGTAGATAGACACTCTAGTCCATTTTCCAATCCTCCACCGAGAAGTCAGTGTTGCTGTAGACTTTGCATATGCTTAGGTCTCTGCGAGTAATGCTGCTGAGGAATTGGGTTACTTCTGAGGGGGCAGTTTCAGTTCTCAAGTATTCGTTTAGTGTTTGGGTGGAGTCTTATTTGTTACACTTAATGTTATGCTTCATTTGGAATGTGCTGTGCAGCTGTAAAACACAGTATGATTTCTCTTGGATATAGCCTTGATAAGTTCTTGTTTCTAATTGCAGGTTTGATCATTCCTGCAAATTGTGTGTCTCCTCTTGTAAATCTCCTGTCAACTTCAGACCAGTCTCAACAGCTTGCGGTCCAACAGAAACAGCTCTGGCAGCAGCGTCACCCGCAGAGCATCGCCAACTTGAGCAACGCTTAAGAACAGACAGGTTTCAACATGGATGTATCTGAAATGCTGTTGAAGCATATCATTTGCATAAAAATCAGGGACAGTTTCCAAAGAATTATAATTTTTTTCAGTTGTGCTCTCTCTAGTTAATTTTTTTGGGAATAAGGACAAACCTGGAATAGATAGCAAAACTGAAAATCAGCAGTGCCGATGGTGGTACATATGTCTTTCCTTTTGCTTTTCCCATGGTACTTCCCATATGCTTTTACTTTGGGTGAGCAGAGGGGTATGTATGCGTGCGTGTGTCTGTTTGTTTGTGAGTTTGTTAAAGGCTACAAACCACAATTGGTTTAAAAATGCTTGGAACTTCCCAAACTGGCTTTACTTTTATGTGACACAGTGCTCAGGGTTAACACAGTACATCCATGCAATTGCTGTGGGACTTATCCCCAGATGCATGTGTTTTGAGTCTATAAATATAGAAAATATATATTGGTTTCTTTTTCCAACTTATTAAACAGTAGGTTTATTAAAGCATGAAATGAAAGGTTGCATATCATGCATTCGGGTTCTTTTTTAGTTTTTGTTCTGACAGTGCATGTCTTTGAAAGCATGCGTAAACAAGATGAAAACAAGTCAAGTAACGGAGAGAAACATTTGTAGATGTACAGCATTGGTTATTGCATTTTTATAGTGTTTATACCTGGGTATTGCTTCTCACCCCGCGGATTCCCCTCACCCTCTTCTCCCTGCCCCAGGTTTCTTGTCAAGGTAATGAGTATATACATTTTTTTGGTGATAAAACTCTGAAAGTTAATTTTAATGTATTAATAGTATTCCTAATGTGTGCTGCAAAAATGGCTACAAGCCTGCTTTTCTTAAAACTACATTTTCCTTAACTTAAAGATCGTTTTAGAAAGAAGTACAAATCGGCTTCCATCTTGCAAACAATCTTTTTTTACTCCATTATCTTAATTTGTCACTCATAAAAAAGGAAACCGTACTTGAGCTGTAAACTAGACAATGAGGAAACACTTGAGGCTTCTGCTGTATGTTTATTTCTTGTTGTTATTGTTGTTACCCAGTAACTTGAATATCGTTTAATGTGTTGTAAGACATTGTAGAGTTTATTTCAAGCTGTTAAAAATGGTAATGTACAAATGTGAATAGACACTTATCTATAATATGGGTAAGTTTTGTTTCGCCTATAATAGATGTTTATGAAACAAGTGAGGGGACAATTGGGTTTTTTTGTTTCCTTTTGTTTTCCTTTCCCTTTGTTTTGCCTGCACAGGTTGCACTATTGAAAAATTGAGATTGTATAAACCTGGTCAAAAGCTGCAAGATACCACAGTCTTGTAGATGTCAAATAAAAAGTTGTTCTACTAACCAGAAGTGGACTCTTGCTTAGGCCCTCACCACCTTCAGAGGCAGAGTCTGTGACGGGGATTCTGCAGAACTGGCGTGTTACGCGGCACTCCAGGCAGCCTTTTTGGGCTTAAAACCTACCCCTCAAAACTGAGATGGTGTCGAGAAAGGGGTGTAGCGATAGTCGTTTTGAATGTTTCTCAAGTTGAATTGTTCTCCTTTGTCACTTTTGAAACTTCTTGCAGAATCAGGCAAGATGTCTGTTCGGTGATGGCTAGGGCTTTCATCTTCCTGTGTTTCTTTAAGGCCGAGTTTGCTTACGTCAAGTTTACCGTACGTTTCCTTTGGATTTATTTATGCTTGATACGTGAAAGAACACATCGAGAATCATTTCTGTTCTTTGGCATGTGTTGCCAAGTGGATGCAACTTTTATCCTCAGTCTAGGCTTTCTATCTCAGGCAGTGATCCGTGTGAATATCAACCAGTGTTCTTTGTCAGGGCCGCTGGACCCAGCTGGCAGCCAAGGGCAGACCGTCCCACCTGCAGCAGAACTTCCCAGTTAGTTCCTCTGTTTTAATCCGGTAGCCCGCTCGGCATCCATCCGCGCACTAATGTGAAGTAGAGTTGGGGACGGGGACCGAACCCTGACAAGCCTGCTCCCTCCGGGGAGACGAATGTGGTCAGTTGACCCCCACGATTCCTGATGTGGTGTTGGCTCTTTGAATAGCTGTCTTGATACCAAAGGGCATAGGCGTGTTCTGTTCTTGGAGGAGCAGCATTGTTTCGCTTTTAAAAACAAGGTCCAGAAATAAGGCCTCTGGAAAGTCTGAAAGGAGACCTCAGAAAGGCAGCTGGTGTAAGGGGAGGTGGGCGCTGAGGTGCCACACGCCTGTGCTCCTCCCATCAGGACACCGTGAGTCCGCTGCTCACCCCCTCTCTGGAGGTTGAACGTACGACCTTCACACTGTGCCCTCATCCTCATCCAAGCCAGCACGTTCAGGTTGGCCAGCATTCAGGGTCCCCCTCTGTTAAAAACCCAAGTCTTAACAACAGCTGACTTCTATAAAACGGCTCCGTGTGTTTCAGGATCTGAATGCCACGTCTGACCCCAGGGCCTTGCTGAACCTGATGCGAGTCCATTTGGCCCCTGCAATGCCTTTCCTCCCTCCCTTTTTAGCAATATGGCTCTGAGCACAAAGATCTGATTGTAAATCATGTTAGCGTTTTCAGAGTTTACAGTGTCGATTGTGCTGAAAACCACTCACTTCCTGAGTCCAGAGCCGCTCAGATGGTATCTTGGGGGGAATTAGTGTTCCCCTAATCTAGCAACCTCCACACCACAAGGTCTTTATCTGCAGTTTAGTGAGATTACCCAGATAGGGATCGATGATGTGTAAAGTCCTACAAGTATTAACAAAGTATGTCTTTAAACACAACTTGATCAAAAAGTAAATATCCTAAGCAATTTTCCCTTTTTGCTGCTATGTTGCAGATACAGTCTTCAATACCCTTTCTTTACATCTGTATATAAGTTAGCAAGAACTTGCATCCAAAGCAATGTAGTAGTGTGTGTTTGTGTACATGTATTTATTCCAGTCCAATTAATTAGCACTTGAGACATTTTTTTTTGAGCTGCAACAATAACCCTTTTCATTTTAGTGTGCTTTATCTGTGAAGATAAAAGTTCTAGATTACCAAGTTCCAGGAGAATATAACATTTTAGAGGCGCGATTTTGTGCCTGTAGTCCCTGGGGCATTCTTCTGCTAGCCTCCGTGTGATGCTATTAGAACTTCTCACAGGCATGACCAGCACAGCACTTAACAGTTGTGTAACGGGAACCCTTGTCCCTACCCCTTCTACTTCCCAGTTAGCATGAGGGCAAAAAGCGGTAGATTACAAATGATTGGTGCACCTCAAGTCACGAAAGAGAGACGAAAAGTATTTTCCCTTTCAGTCCTGTTCTTGGTAAGATGTTAAGAGGAAGGTCCCTATCTAAATACTCTTATTTTAGAAACGTTACCTGGGTGATATTTGATAGCTTCTAAGAACGGTGCTACGTAAGAGTCGCCGTTAGGCCGGGATCCAGTTAGCCAGATGTCTGGTTAGTTCAGGCATCCCAGTGGCAAAGGCAACCGCTGTGACGATGGGCATTTGTTGATTCCCCCTCCTGTGTCCAGGGTCTCCCTGGCTAACCACAAAACCCACGCACAGGGCCGTGCACACTTTGCTGCTGGAATGAGGCAAGCAGTCCCCGTTGTGGCGATAGCCGCGAGCAGAACCCATTTGTGAAAATTCCTCATGGGATGCCAATTATCCGATACAAATGCGGTGTCTTTTAAGGGGCATGTAAGTGAAGGAAACTCAACTAAATAGATACCTGCAACTCAAGCTAGCTAGTAATTTCTTTCTGAGTACTTGAGGTGAAATCCCAAAACCCACCTTCTGATTTTATGCTGTACTTATATATATGTACATAAATGTGTATATATAGAAATGCTGAGTTCTTTTGAATTCTGAATGTAAATATTTCTTGTAAATTGGGACCCTACCCACTCTTTCTTTCTCTTTCCCCCCTCCCTTCAATCCTATTTATTCTTTTCTTGACTTCCCATACGGGGCATCTTATAATTTTTTTTATATATATATATATATATATATAAAAGTATGAAAAACTTCTTAGTTGAATTTGTTCATATATTTTAGGATTCAGTTTTGCATCTTGACTATAGAATTCCTATGTCTGTTTTGTGTTAATATTTTTCAACATGCCTGATTGTGTTTTGCATTTTTATTACAAATTTTTACTGTGTGCAATGCATTGTATTGGGGGGAATGTACTTGAGTGCAATTTCTGATACTGTCATTATATGACTAGTTATGCTCATTTATGTTGCTCTTTGGAAGCTGTAGTGAGCCTGATGTTTTCACATAAAAAACATTTCTTCCCAAGACTTCTTTAAGCTCCTCTAACTTCTTCAGTGCATTTGGGATCAAACGTAGCTCTTCAGTAACCTGACTTGCTCCTACCCTTTCCATTCTTCAGGCCCGTACCAAATCCTTCATCTGTGTGGCTTTCCAGCTGAGAAGAAAATCTTGCAGATCTGAACCTTGGTTTGTGGCCTGCTGCCGCAGAGTTTCCGTGTTTTTGTTTTTGTTTCTTGAATTAAACAAGTCAGGCCTCTACCATTAACCTGCAAAAAATAATCAGGAAGTTATTTTGCAGGGAGCACAGGTAATCTGCCTCTGCTCTCACCTGTTGAGGATATTAAGAGCAGACGGGGAGACCGGCCCGGTACATGTGGGTCTCTGTTTGGACAGGTAACGCTGAAGAATGTTCTGTCAGGAACCGTTGTCCTCCCAGAGAGAGCAACACAGCTGCTGTGGGGGCTTCACGCGAGCCTTCAGCCCATAGGTTGATTCTGCGCTGAGGGTAAAGCAGGCAGTGAACTATGGCTGGACTGGCCAGCAGGATCCCCTGAGCTGCTCGCACCACCAGTGGACTGCTACTGGGGCATTGACCTTGACTGGATCGGCCACAGATCCAGTGCCGAGCCAGATTAAGGCCCTCTTGACAGTTAGCGTTGCCAATAGGGACGACCCTGGGCTGGCTCGTGAGAGTGGTGGGAATCATCAGCCGGGAGGCAACCATTGGGTTTTTATGTAAAGATTTTGCACCTTTAAGGAAATGTTCCCCTGTAACTTTGAGGAAGGATTGCCATGGGCATTTCTTGGGCCTTTTCCTCACATACATGTTCCACTCACCACTACTGAACTTGGTACACTTGCTGAAAACTGAGAAGTTGTTTGCATTTAGATAGGTAAGTCTTGGGAACCTAGCGTGTCCTGAGTCAGGCCCAGTCAGAGATGAGCTCCAGTGGGAATCCCGGCCCAAACCCGCCCCATCCTCCCCCTTCCTCTGGCGCCCGAGGAGTGGTTGAGCTTGTGCGCAGCAGTGCCGAGGGGCGCCCCTCGGCGCCAGCCCCGTTCTCTTTGCTACTGGCAGTTCAGGCCGCCTCTGGGCCCGAGGGTCAGTCCACAGGCCCCTCAGCGAGGACACCCCATTCGTCCTTCCGCCTCCCCTCCCCACCACCGCCCCAAGGGCCTTTCTTGCTATGACAGTATTTGTGGCACTGAAGAGGATAGAAGCTTGAGCCTCCTTTCTGACTTCCCCTTTAGGGGGCAGAGAGCTTTTTTTCTACGTAGCACATCTGCAGTCTCACCGCCATTAGAAAAAACTCATCCTGTTCACGGTTTATACTGAATTTGCAAACTACTGATATTATTTTTCAATAACCACTTGTATCTACCATCAACCATGAGAGGTGGGAAGAGGTACGCCGCTGTATCTCTGCAATAAAACTTTTGCCAGGTTCTACCTCCGCTGAGCAAAGGATACTTTTATACGTAGGCATAGATCTTCCTCCTTTACCGATCTGACTTGGTGCATCTTGAGACAACGTCTGATGGAATCCAAAGACAATTTGAAAACAGAGGTGGATGTAAACTCTTGGTTGTTTTTATTTGGTTCTCTTTTTTTAAATCTCCCTTTTTATATTGCTACTCTGTCTTGAATGTCTGTCAGTGTACGAAGGGTACGCACTGTTCTGATGATACTGCACTGCTCCATTCAGCCTTCCGTGATGAAAACAGTACCGAGTGTCCAGAAATGACTGTTCCAACCATTTTGATGTGTAACTTTAAAAATTGGGTCTCATGCAATAAAAATGTGTCGGCTGCATTTAGCGAGGTTTACCCTCGCAAGTAAAAAACGATCAACCATGAAGCATAACCAATTCTGTATTTAGTTTTTTGTTGTTGTGGTTTTTGTTTTGTTTTCTTTTTTTTGTAAGATTCTTAAATAAATTAAACTGGCTAATACACTTTTTCCCACTCTGTGTGTTCTTTATCTGGGTGCCGAGCACCTCTTAAGTTTGTTTATTTCGAGAGGGAGAGAGTCGGGGTGGGGCAGAGACTCCCAAGCGGAGTCTGCTTGGGAGTCAGCCCCAAGCAGGTCAGCCCAGAGCCTGGCACGGGGCTCGATCCACGAGCCGTGAGATCATGACCTGAGCCAAAATCAAGAGTCGGTCACTTAACCGACACCCACCCAGGCGCCCCAGAAGCCGGCACTCTTTGGGGCGAGAAGCGTGCACACCGCCGCACCCGCAGACAGTGCGGTAGGGCCTGGGCTGGGGTCCTCCGGCCTCCCGCGGCTCCTGAGGCCTCCCCTCTCGAGTGTCTTCCCTGAGCGATGCCACAGAACAGAAGGGTGGCCGCCAGCATCGGAGGACGTGGAGGCAGGCACGAGGCTCTTGTTTAAAATCATTCATTCCTGGCGTTGAGCCACCCAGTCCACGATCCGAGCTCTGCTTATGAAAAAACTGAAAATGTTTGATGTAGAAAACTATCCGGGAATACGGAGTGCCTGGTGTATGCCGGTGGCTGTGGGGTGTTCTCTGTCTTCATTTCCCTGGTCTTCAGTCCCTCCCTCGTTCTCAGACGAAGTTACTTGGCTCGTGAGCTGTGAAAGGTGTTCAGTTTCCAATTTGGGGGGGTTGGTGCCTGTATATAGTAAGAGTTTAAGAAGAAGCGTGTGTCTGTCATCGGGTCACATGCTGTCCCCACGGGTGATTCCTCGCGGGTACTTCCTCTACTGTCGAGACAGCAGATGAGCGAGCACGGGAGATTCCTGCGGTCCTGGCAGTTAGGAGAACAGCAGGAATGCTCACGTGTGCCCGAGCAGGGGAGGCCCGGGAGGTGAGTGACCGGAGAAGCTGGGACGGGTGGAGGCCGGTGCGCGGCAGTGTTGTGCTCCCGCTGAGCTCTGGAGCTCGTTGAGAAGGATTGGCCAGGAGGCCCAGTCTTGCGCTGGCCTTGGGAAGCCAGAGAACAGGGAATGGACAGATGAGAGGACACCACGGAAAGATGAGCCACCTTCCCTGGGAGGCTGGAGTCCCTCCCTCTTTACAGAGGAGACCAGCGCAGATCTGGGAGCCGGCGCGGGGTGGGCTCCCGTCCAGCCTAGGTGGCCTGGGCCAGGAGCCAGCACTGTTGTCCTGGAGAAAGGCAGCGGGAGGCAGGGTGGGAACGCGTGGATGGACTTTTTTTTTTTTAATGTTTGGAATACAGCTTATTTGTGAGTCTTTGTGGGGTTTGAAATGCGTAAGAGAACCATCTCAATTTGTAGCTTGAAATCCTTGAGGGAATTGAATCGAGTTTGTAAATGGTGTTAGTGTTTAGGGGGATTTAATCTGTCAAATATGTGAGATAATTGGGTATTAATGGAATGAGTGAAAGGGAGTGTTCTACATTTTAACTAAAATTTTATTAAAATACGTGTAAGTTGAGGGGGCACCTGGCCGGCTCAGTCAGTAGAGCACGCGACTCTTGGTCTCAGGGTTGTAGGTTTGAGTCCCACATTGGGCATAGAGGTTACTTAAAAAATAAAAATCTTTTAAAAATACAAGATAAAATATTTGTAAGCTGAGCTTAAAGACTGAAACAGGACTTTAAAAATTTTTTTTTACATGTATTTATTTATTTATTTATTTGAGAAACACAGAGTGTGAGTGAGGGAGGGGCAGAGACTAGAGGGAGACAAAATCCAAAGCGGGCTCCAGGCTCTGAGCTGCTGGCACAGAGCCCCGCTCAGGGCTCGAACTCAGGAACCATGAGATCATGACCTGAGCCGAAGTCAAGCGCTTAACTGACTGAGCCACCCAGGCGCCCCTTAAAGGTATAACCTTAGTATTAACCTGAATAAGAAATTAAGAGACCTGACCTTCATTGGACGCCTCCACCATCCCCGAGTTTTTAGTTCCAGTTCGCTTGGACTTTGTGCCCCGTTGGTGTTTTCAAGTCTGCTTTCAGCCTCACCGTGGGACCCTGGGCCTTCACGCTATTGACATTTGGGCCGGGCCATTCTTCGTGAGGTGCTGTCCCGTTTGCTGTCGTGGGAAGTGCAGCAGCATCCCTGGGCCTAACGCATGAGATGCCGGTGGTACGCGCTGCTGTCCTCCCGGTTGCGACAGCCCCAGGTGTCTCCAGACGTGGCCAAATGTCCTCTGGGGGGGCAGGATCTCCCCTTGGTCAAGAACTACTGCCCGAGGGGCACGCGGGGGGCTCATTCGGTTAAGCATCCGACTCTTGACTTCGGCTCAGGTCGTGATCTCACGGTTTTATGAGTTCAAGTCCGGAGTTGAGCTCTACGCTGATGGCGCGGACCCTACTTGGGGTTCTCTCTCTCTGCCCCACCCCCTTCTCAAGATAAATAAAACAAACTTTAAAAATAAAAGAACTACTATTCTAGGCAAATTAGTCATAAAGAGGCAAAAAGTTGGTGTCTACAATAGGGGTGTGTGTGTGTGCACGAGTTTGTGTTCTACAGAGGACAAGGCCCGAGAACAAGGGCCTTGAGATACGGAAAATACAAATGTTAACTGGCTGGGGGGTTGGAGCATGTACAGTACCATTTCCATAAGTATGAATATTTAACAGCTAGTCATTTGAGAGCATGATGTAAAGAAGCCATCTGTGGAGGCCTTTATGGAGAGAAAAGAGGCTAAAAGAAATGTGCAAAATGCTTATTTTTAGAGTCCGATTCTCGGCACGTTGGCTTCGTCTCCCGAAAGCTACCCACGCCGGGCATCGAGTGCACTATTGGGTTAGGAGAGGCAAGTGCCTCGCGGTTGGTTCCAAATCGCCAAACCCTCCTCATTTAAGAATTACCACAGAGTATCAGGCAAGGGTAGGAGGACTACGTGGCTGCTTCATCAGTCTGGGAGACTTAACGTTTCGGGTTAGTCGTTCGCTTAAATAATACCACGGGACCGAAGCCGATCGGCAGACGAGAACACACAGCGAAACCTGCTTCCACTCCCACCACTCGCCCCCGCAGCCCCAGGGGGCTGTTCCACCCCTCAAGGTAGCCCGTCTCGCCCGTTTCTTCAGTATCCCTTCCTGGGGGAACTCTGGAGGGGACCTCTTTTAGCAACACAAACACCAAAACGCTCACCTCTGGTTCCAGGCGAGAGAAGCTTTCAACAAAGATTGACGTGCGAGCCCTTAATTACTAGAGAAATCCAAACTAGAATGAATTAGGATGGTAGGAAATGTAACAGCGTGAACCCATAGTAGGAAGTTGAGTGTTTCGTGAAGATGCCGCTGGTTAGAACAGGAAGACTCTGCAAAACATCCCCCATTTTCATCTCGAGCCTAAGATCAAGATAAAGTACGAATTTCTCTCAGTTCCCGCGTTAATCCTGGGTTTTTGTTTCACTTTGTGTTCCCACAGTTTATTTTTTGAGTGTGTTTCTTGTTCAGAGGTATCGATCTGAAACTAAGTTCACTCTGCCCTCGAAGGTTTACGTGCCCTGTTTTTTGGTGTTCTACCCACAGGGAATCACGCTTGAGAAACAAATTTTGTAGTCTAAAACAGGGATTGGCAAACTACAGTCCACGCACGGGTCAAAACCAGTGCATCACCTGTTTTCGAAAGACCCTGCAAGCTCAGAATAGTTTTTACGTTCTTAAATGGTTGGAAACAGGGGCGCCTGGGTGGCGCAGTCGGTTAAGCGTCCGACTTCAGCCAGGTCACGATCTCGCGGTCCGTGAGTTCGAGCCCCGCGTCAGGCTCTGGGCTGATGGCTCAGAGCCTGGAGCCTGTTTCTGATTCTGTGTCTCCCTCTCTCTCTGCCCCTCCCCCATTCATGCTCTGTCTCTCTCTGTCCCAAAAATAAATAAAAAATTAAAAAAAAAATTAAAAAAAAAAAAAGAGAAAAAAAAAATAAATGGTTGGAAACAATAAAAAGAGTGTTTTATAACACGCGAAAGTCACATGCCATCCAAATTTCAGTGTTGTAAATAAAGTTTTATTGGCACGCAGTCATGCCTTTCCTTCTATGTATTGTGTAAGGCTGCTTCAGTGCTACAATGGGAGAGACTGTATGGCCAATCTATGTGGCAAAGCCTAAAAGTTGGTTATCTGACCCCTCGCAGGACGGGAGTAATGGCAGAAACCGAACCGAAAATTAATACATTTGGGAATGGATCTCTGATCAAAACCTGACTTGATATAAAATCAAGTCTAGTTTTACTGTCCTGAGGGCATAACGCCACATTGGAGTCACTGATTGTGGTAAGCTAACCATGATACTGCAACCCACAACTTGTCTGGCGGTCAAACTGCCTACCTAACTAGTTTCTTAGGTCACGGGTCTCCAAACTTTTTTGGTCATATATTCAAAAAGGTTTTTTTCCGGGGCGCCTGGGTGGCTCAGTCGGTTGAGCGTCTGACTTCGGCTCAGGTCATGATCTCGCAGTTCGTGAGTTCAAGCCCCACGTCGGGCTCTGGGCTGACGGCTCGGAGCCTGGAGCCTGCTTCGGATTCCGTGTCTCCCTCTCTCTGCCCTTTCCCTGCTCATGCTCTGTCTCTCTCTGTCTCTCAAAGATGAATAAACGTTAAAAAAATTTTTTTTAAGTTTTTTTTTCTGAGAATACCTTTACTACTGTTGATTAGGTTATTTGTAAGTTCTGTGTATGCTGCTGTGCTAATAGGTACACAGTACAGCCCACTTAAATAGAATTTCTATATTCCCCCAGTCCTATGACTCCCCCTTCTTACCAGGTGCGGCCCACTTTGAGCAGATTGCTCCAGAATGTTGTCCAGTGATGGAAATGGCTCCAACGTGATGATGCAAAGGCCTTTCTGGGCTGATGCTTTAGAGATCATTAGAGAAAATGGTCTGTGCTGTGCATTGTCTCCCTGCTTTCTTAAGATGTTGGAGTTCCCAGAATTCTTAGAGCTCTGTCCCATCAAATCCCCAAACTTACAGTTGAAACTAAAGCCCAGGGAGGTTAAATAAGCTGAGAGCTAAGGAGAAGTATATGGATCCAGAGCATTATTTTAATAATGTTGTCCTGATTTACGTCAAGCTCTTTCACCAGGCTTCCGGTCTCCTTCATCTGCTCTGCTCCTGGCAAGCCAATCTGCGAAATGCCCATTAAACTAATGAGGAACCATTCTAGATCATTCTAAAACCACTCATTAAAAGGTTCTTTGAGTGTCATCACAGACACGTTTTGAATGGAGCCACTAGGTCTGTTTTCTTCTCCTTTGAGGGGTTTTAACTCAGAGACAGAAGGAAGAGAAGAAAAGGGGGGGAAATCCAAGTCGTTTTTGAAGCCTGTTGTAGTGGGTTGAATGGTTGCCTCCTAAAAGATGTGTCCACCTGGAATGTGACCTTTGTGGGGGGGGGCAGATATCTCTGCAGGTGTAATTAAGGATCTCAAGATGAGGGGCGCCTGGGTGGCTTAGTCGGTTGAGTGGCCAGCTCTCGATTTCGGCCCAGGTCATCACGGTTTGTGGGTTTGAGCACCGCATCAGGCTCTGGGTGCTGAAGCGCAGAGCCTGCTTGGGATTCTCTCTCTCTCTCTCTCTCTCTCTCTCTCTCTCTCTCTCTCTCAAAATAAACATTTAAAAAGTAATAAAAAAAGGATCTCGAGATGAGATCATCCTCGATTCGGGTGGTCCCTAAATCCAATGACAAGTGTTCTTATGAGGGGAGAAGACAAGGAGAGAGGAAGGCCGTGTGAAGACTGGCTTGGAATGATGTGGCCACAAGCCAAGGGACACCTGGAGCCACCAGCCGCTGGGAGAGCAGAGGATTCTTCCCTGGAGTCTTGGAGGGATACACCTTGACTTCAGGCTTCTGACCCCCAGAAGCGTGAGAGAACACACTTCCTTTGTTTTAAGCCAAGTTCCGGGTAATTTGTTATGGCAGCGCAAGGAGACGAAGGCATCGGTTACGGGAAGTGAGCTGTGAGCAGGAAAAGAGAGGGGAGCTGCAGACCTTCCTCCAGAGGAGAACCGATCTCCTTTCTAGGACCGTATGGAGGCCATTTATGAAATGTTGTATGTGCCTGACTAGAACACGCGAGGATGCAATTCTTTTCTTTCAGGAAGCTCAAGACTCGAGAAGGAGGCGGGCCAGATTAAACACAAGAGCGGACACCAGTAGAGGGCAGCCAGCCAGGGGAGACTTTTCAGAGGTGGGAGAGTTGAGCCGGGCTTTGATAGGCGAGCAGAAGTTTGCCCGCTGAAACATAGGGGCAAGTTTCATGAAGGCTTAGGTGTGAGGATGAACAAGAACCAGACTCATCACCCGGTCTGGCCTGAAGAAGAATAAGAAAGAGTGGGAGGTGAGGGGTGAGGTAATGACTCCCATGTGGTGGGGGGAAGGGGGAGAGCTAAGTGTGGCTGCTGTGCCTAGAACAGGAAGTCTCATGACAGCGTGGGGCTTGTCTTCCTTTGGTGCCCCTAGAATAGCGTCTGGCACTTAGGAGACTCTCAAATATTTGTTGGATAAAGGGAAAAGAAATCCCACATGATCTTCTCAAGAGAGACGCAGAAAAACGCCCTTGACAAAATCCAACTCTCATGATAAAAACACTCAACAGACTAGTGATAGAAGAGAAATTCCTCCACCCGATAAAGGGCATCTATGAAAAGCCCACAGTGAACATCATACTTCCTGGTGAAACACTGAAATCTTTCCCCCTAAATCGGAAACAAGACAAGGATGTCTGTTCTCATCACCTATGCCCAAATCGTTCTTGAGATTCTAGTCAAGGCAATTAGGCAAGAAAGGGAAAAATGAAAGACATCCCACTTGGAAAGGAAGAAGTGAAACTCTTTACAGATGACATGATCTTATATACAGAAAATCCTAGAGAAACCATATAGACACAAGCAAGTCAGTTCAAAGAGTAAGTTCCAAAGAATAAGAGTAAGAGCCAAAGAGTAAGTTCAGGGAAGTTGCAGGATACACAACACACAAAAATCAGTTGTATTTGTATACACCAGCAGTGCACAATCCAAAATCAAGAAGACAATTCCATTTTCAACAGCATCAAAAATAGTGAAATACTCAGGAATAATTTTAACCAAAGAATTACAAGACTTGAACACTGTGAACTATAAAACACTGCTGAAATCAAAGGGAAAAAAACCTAAGCGTAAAGACTTCCTGCGTTCGTGGGCTGGAAGACATATGTTGCGATTAAGATGGCAATATGTCCTGGGGCGCCTGGGGGACTCAGTCGGGTCAGCGTCTGACTCTTGATTTTGGCTCAGGTCACATCTCAAGGTTCGTGGGTCGGGCTCTGTCCTGACTGCATGGAACCTGCTTGGGATCCTCTCTCTCTGTCCCTCTTCTGCTTGTGCTCACGCTCTCTCAAAATAAACAAACACTAAAAAAGAGGTAGCGATACTCCCGACTTTCATACACAGATTTAATACGAACCCTATCGGAATTCCAGTTGTTATTGATTGATTGATTGATTGCAAAAATGGACAAGCCGATTCTAAAACTTGTATGGAATTACAAGGAACCCAGAATAGTCAAAACAAGCTTGAAAAAGAAAAAGTTGGAGTGCTCACCCTTCCTAAATTCAAAGCTGACTTCGCCCTACCCAAGGCCAGGGTGATCGAAGCAGTGCCATTTTGGTTTAAGGATAGAAATATAGGTGGATGTGGTGTCTGGGTGGCTCAATCGATTGGGCTTCTGACTTCAGCTCAGGTCATGATCTCGAGGTCCGTGAGTTCGAGCCCCATGTCGGACTCCGTACTGACAGCTCAGAGCCTGGAGCCTGCTTCTGATTCTGTGTCTGCCTCTCTCTCTGCCCCTCCCTTGCTCACACTCTGTCTCTCTCTCAAAAATAAACATAAATTAAAAAAAATTTTTTTGATAAAAAAAAAAAAAATATATATATATATATATATATATATATATATAGGTCAATGGAACAGAATTGAGAGTTCAGAAATAAACCCTCACATTTATCATCTATTGATTTTCAACAAGGCTGTCAAGACCATTCAATGGGGAAAAATAGTCTTTTCAATAAATAGTACTGGACCAACTAGATACACATACAAAGAATGAACTTGGACCCCCCCTCACACCATACACAAAAAAATAATTTAAAGGTGGGTTAAACACCTAAATGTAAGAACAAAACCTATAAAACTCGTTGAAGGAAGTGTAGGTGAAAATCTCCGTGACCTTGGAATTGATAGGACACCAAAAGTACAAGCAAACCAAAGGGGAAAAAAAAAAAGATAAATCAGACCTCAATCAAATTAAGAATCTGTGTGTGTCCAAGGACAGTATCAAGATAATGAAAAAACAGGGGCGTCTGGGTGGCTCAGTTGGTTAAGCGGCCGACTTTGGCTCAGGTCATGATCTTGCGGTCCGTGAGTTCGAGCCCCGCGTCGGGCTCTGTGCTGACAGCTCAGAGCCTGGAGCCTGTTTCGGATTCTGTGTCTCCCTCTCTCTCTGCCCCTCCCCCGTTCATGCTTTGTCTCTCTCTGTCTCAAAAATAAATAAACGTTAAAAAAAAAAAAAAGATAATGAAAAAACAGGGACGCCTGGGTAGCTCGGTCAGTTCAGTGTCCAACTCTTGATTTTGGCTCAGGCCATGATCTGGAGGTTCATAGGTTCGAGCCCTGTGCTGTCAGTGCAGAGCCTGCTTTGGAATTCTCTCTCTCTCTCTCTCTCTCTCTCTCCCTCTCTCTTGCTGCCCCTCCCCCGCTCATGGGCACACTGTCTGTCTCTCAAATAAATAAACTAAAAAAAAAAAAGAAAGAAAGAAAATGAAAAGACAACCCACAGAATGGAAGAAACTATTTACAATTTATATATCTGAGAAGAAACTGGTTTCCAGAATACATAAAAGAATTCTTTAAGTTTGAGCCCCACATTGGGTGTAGAGAGTACTTAAAAATAAAATCTTAAAAAAAAAAAAAAGCATTAAAGGGGTGCCTGGGTGGCTCAGTTGGTTAAGCGTCCAACTTTGGCTCAGGTCATGACCTTACTGTTCGTGGGTTCGAGCCCCGCTTTGGGCTCTGTGCTGACAGCTCAGAGCCTGGAGCCTGCTTGGGATTTTGTGTCTCCCTCTCTCTCTGCCCCTCCTCTGCTCACGCTCTGTGTCTCTTCTCTCTCTCAAAAATAAAATAAATGTTAAAAAAAAACATAAAAAACGGGCAAAGGATCAGAATAGACATTTTTCCAAAGAAGATATACAAATGGCTGGGGAGCACAGGAAAAGATGTTCAACATCACTATTTGTTAGGGAGAGATGTCAATCAGTCATGAGATACCAGTCTGTACTCACTAGGAAGCCTTAAAAAAAAAAGGCAGAAAATAAAAATGTTGGCGAAGACCTGGAGATACTGGGCCACTTAACACATCACTGGTGGGAGGGGGAAATAGCACAGACACTGTGGAAAGCAGTCTGATAGTGTCTCAAAAAATGAAACGGAGTTACCACATGGCCTGGGGATTCCGTTCCTGGGTATAGATCCCAAAGGATTGGAAACGTATTCACACAGACACTTGCACACCCATGTTTACAGCCGCCCTATTCACAAGAGCCAGAAAGTGGAAAGAATCCAGATGTACCTCAACGGGTAAGGAGGTCAACAAAATGTAGTTTATCTATACAATGGAATATTAGTCAGCCATAAAAAGGAACAGAGTACTGGTATGTGTTACAACATGAATGAGCCTTAAGAACACCATGCCAAGTGAAAGAAGCCAGGGACAAAAGGTCATATATTGTATAATTCCATTTTTATTTATTTATTTATTTATTTATTTATTTATTTATTTATTTATTTATTTTGAGAGAGAGTGAGCAGGGGAGGGGCAGAAAGAGAGGGAGACAGAGAACCCCATGTAGGCTCCGCGTTGTCAGCGCACAGCCCGGGGGTGGGGCTCGGACTCTTACGGTGAGATCCTGACCGGAGCTGAAATCAAGAGGCGGACACTCAACTGGCTGAGCCACCCAGGCGCCCCTCTATAATCCCACTGATATGAAGTGTCGGGCATACGTAACTTCTGTCGTAGAGACAGAATTTAGGTTACTGGTTGCCTAAAGCCAGGGGTAGTGAGAAAGGAGGAGTGACAGCCACTGGGTGTCTTTTGGGGGTGACAAAAATGTCCTAGAATTAGGTACTGGTGATGGCTGCACAACTGTGAGTATACCCAAAACCAGTAAATTGCATATTTTAAAGGGGAAATTTTGTGCTAAGGAAATTATACGTCAATTAAAAACAAAAGGAGGGGCGCCTCGGTGGCTCGGTCAGTTAAGTGATTTTGGCTCAGGTCATGATCTCGCGGCCTGTGGGTTCGAGCCCCGCCTCCGCCTCTGTGCTGACAGCTCAGAGCCTGGAGCCCGCTTCAGATTCTGTGTCTCCCTCTCTCTCTGCCCCTCCCTCGCTCACGATCTGTCTCTCTCTGACTTTCGAAAACAGATGAACGTTAACAAAAATTAACATCGAAAGAGAATAGCCCAGACCATTTGTCGGAGGGATGGGGCAGGTCGCTGAGAATCAGATTCTTGTGCCAAGGAAGACACAAACAGTTAATGGGTGGAGCCAGATTTAGTACCCAGGTGTGTGTGCTTTGTGAGCTCTGTGCTTGCAGCTTCTAGCCCTGCACTGTCCAATAGGAAACCCGCTAACTCTCGTGGCTATTGCACACTTGAACTGTGGCTAGTCCAGGGGCGCCTGGGTGGCTCAGTCACTTAAGCATCCGACTTCGGCTCAGGTCATAATCTTGTGGTTCATGGGTTCAAGCCCTGTGCCGGGCTCTGTCCTCACAGCGCAGAGCCTGGAGCTTGCTTCAGATTCTGTATCTCCCTCTCTCTCTGCCCCTCCCTCCCCTGCTCACGCTCTGTCTCTCTCTCTAAAATAAACATTAAAAAAAATTTTTTTTAATAACAACAAAAAAAGAAATGTGGCTAGTTTGAATTAAGATGTCCTAGGAGTGCACAAGCCACGCTAGGTTTTGAAGGCTGTAAGATGAAAAGAATATAAAGTACCTTAATTTATGTTCATGATATAATCAAATCATTCTGCTCAAGACATATTGGGTTAAGTATATGATCAGTTTTGCCAGTGTCTTTTACTTTCTAAACCGTGACCACTAAAAAATTGAAAATGACGTTTGTGGCTCGCATTTGTATTTCTATTGAACAGTGCTACCCTGTGGGACCCTGGGGCAGCAAAGGAGAGGGTGACATCAATTCATTCACTAAGTAAAATTTCACTGAGCGCCCTTGGCTGAACTAGCTTAACGCTGATCACCGGGGGCACTGCTTAAGCTGGAGAGGGGGTATCACCTTCACTATAAAAAAAATGTTGGGGCGCCTGGGCGGTTCAGTTGGTTAAGTGTCCGACTTGGACTCAGGTCATGGTCTCACAGTCTGTGGGTCTATGGGTTTGAGCCCCGCGTCCGGCTCTGTGCTGACAGGTCAGAGCCTGGAGCCGGCTTCGGATTCTGGGTCTCCCTCTCTCTCTGCCTCTCCCCAGCAGGTGCTCTCTCTAATAATAAATAAATAAACTAAAAAATATATATAAATAAACATTAAAAAAAATTATTCTTTTTAAGTAGGCTCCACGCCCAGCCTGGAGTTTGAACTCATGACCCCGAGATCAAGAGTCAATACTCTGCGGACTGAGCCAGCCAGGTGCCTCTCATCTGCACTTTTAATCCTAAAGGGAAGGAAGGAAGGCATGTGTGGTATCCCTTCCCTCTAGGCAGAGAGTTTGATGCGTTCCTCACTAGATCCAGATGTGCCTGAAGGTCTGTGACTAATGAAAAAATCTGCAAGGCATGGCGATTAAAAATGGCAGAAAAGGGTGGGCATCTTGTGTATGTTGACGAACTTTACCATTTAAGCTGAACCCCAAGAAGCAGTACCTTCAAAAGCTTAGTCATCTAATCCAAGATATATATTTGATATGTTTCAGCCAGAAACATATATTTGAT
Source organism: Prionailurus bengalensis (assembly GCF_016509475.1). NCBI lineage: Eukaryota > Metazoa > Chordata > Mammalia > Carnivora > Felidae > Prionailurus > Prionailurus bengalensis. The sequence continues at coordinate 6,500,350 of NC_057356.1, forward strand.
ATGTTTCAGCCCTGAGGATGGGCTGGAGGGGTAGGCGTTGAAGGAGAACCAAAAATTGTAATGCAAACTCCAGAAGAGTAGCAACGTCAAATTCATCCTCCTTGGCGCCTGGACAGGTGCCAGGCACACAGTAGGCGCTCCTCGAATACCTGACTGAGGTAAGATGTACAGTTACATGAATTAAAGAGTGAATTTTCCAGAAAAGAGGCCTTTGGCTTTCCTCAGAATCCAAGGAGACTCGCAGGCCCCCAAGGAGTTAAAAACCACTTAATACAGACAGGGACATGAAATTTATTTGAAATCAATGTCAAGAATTGGTTGTTCTTATTCTGGGGAATGGCCAGACTTCGGCGTCTGGAATGATCTACGTGCTTAAAAATACCACTCGCCACCATTTTCTCCAGGTAATTTTCCATCCCTGCCCCCACAGTCAAGGGGGAAAAAAGTAATTCTGAAATCCTACCTCGCTATTTAAAAAAAAAAAAAAAGAAAGAAGAAAGAAAGGAAGAAAGAAAGAAATGAAGCAGTAAAATAGCGAATATCCAGCCACAAGGAGAGACTCGAAGAAGAAAGGGACCCACGCGGGCCTCGGGCGCCGCCGGGACCCAGCCCCCCAAACTTTGCCAAGTTGCGGGCGCCGAGCGCGGCCGGAGGCGCGGGGCGCGGCCGCGGGCGGAGCCGCCCCCTGACGCCGGGCCGCGGCGCGCCGGGCCGCCCCCTCCCGGCCCGGGCCGGCCCCGCTGGCTCCGCTCAAAGTTTGCGGCCGCCCCTGCGCCCGCCCGCCCGATGTATGGGTGATATACTGCAGCGGGTGTCAGGGTGAGGGACGGCCATATTTGCCGGTGCGGCCCGAGCCGTCAACAACAAAAAGTGCGCGGGAGCTCGGCGGGCGCACGGACGGGCGCTCGGACGCCGGGCCCGCCTCGCCGCCGCCCGGCCTCGCCGCCGCCGCCGCCGCCGCCGCCGCCCTCGCGGGCCTGGCCCCGCGGCGCCCCGGCGCGCCCCGCCGCTCGGGGGGATGTCTTACAAACCGAACTTGGCCGCGCACATGCCCGCCGCCTCCCTCAACGCCGGTGAGTGAGTGCGCCCCGCGGGCCGCGCGCGCCGCGCCCCAAGTGCCGCCAAGTTGGGGGCCGGCGCGCCCGGCCCCGGCCCCGGCTCCCGGGGGCCCGCGGTGGCCGGGGGCGCCGGGCACCGGGTCCCGGCCCGGGGCAGCGCGGCCGCCGCCGCCATGATTCCGGCGCCCGAGCCGCCAAAGTTCGCGGGGGCGCCCCGCGCCGCGGCGGGAATCGGCCGGGTCGGGGCCGGGGGCGCGGGCGGCCGCCGCGGTCCCCCCCACGCCGGCGGCCGAGGGATCGCGGGGAGCGCGGCGGGCGAGGGCGGGGGAGGCTTTTCTCTGCTCTTTTTTCCTCCGGCTTTTGGGCGGCTCGGCGAGGGCCCCTGCCGGCGGGAGTCGGGAGCGGCCGGGCCACGCCGGGAGCGGGGCGCGGGGCGCGGGGCGCGGGGCGCGGGGCCCGGGGCCCGGGGCCCGGGCCGCCCTTGCGGAGCGGGGGCGCGGGCCCGGGCTGGGGGCCCGGGGGCCCGGGCTGCAGGGGTGCACGGGGCAAGGCCCAGCCACGCGTGGGCCGGGCGGGGGCGACCCGCGTGCCAGGTGCAGGCGCCCCTTAGGGCGCGGGGCCGCTGGGGTCACCGGCGGTGCAGGGGACTCGATCGTCAGGGGGCGGAGGGGGGCTCGGCCGGGCGCGCCGGAGCAGGGGTACCCGGAACGCGGCACGCCGGAGGTCCTCTCAGGCGTGCGCGGAGTGACAGAAGTTGGGAGACTGGGGGTTCCCGAGTGCCTGCGGGCGGTGGGTGGGAGCGGCGTTTCAGCGCAGACCCCGCATCTCGGAGCCCCCAAGTCTGGGCTTGGAAGGCCCCTTCTGCGGAAGCCAGGGAATGGGCTGGGGGCGTCCTCTGTCTTCCTCGGGGGCTGGACCTGGGTGATCCCAGAAAACTCCTCCAGAAGTTGTCAGGAGCTTTAGGCTGTGCCCAGGGGCTTGCCCCAGGGATCAAGGGAGACCCGGGGTGGGAGGGAAGAAAATTGTGAGTTAGGGTGTGACCGGCTTTTTCCCGGTGCCTGGGTCTTTCTCCTTTAGACGCTTGGTTGGAAATAGACTTCCAAAAAAGCAGGCGCGCTGGAGGGGGGAGGGGGCAGAGGCCTTGTGGGGGAGGGGATTGGCCTTGCTGGTCAGAAATGCCACGTTGGCAGTTGGCTGCAAGTTTTGGGCCTTGTCTCCAAACGATGACTCCATCACTCCAAAAATCTGAAGAGGAACCCAGAAAAGCCATATATATATGTGTATGTATTTTAACTTACGGGACACTGATTGGGGGGTTGGAAAGGGTTAAGATTTCAGGGTTCGGTTGGGGGCATAGTTGAATTGATTACGTTTGGTTACTGAGTCCCAAGAGCAAACAGCCACTATTTTCTCAAACGTTCTCACCACCGTTGGGGTCTGCAGACCTTACAAAGACAGGCTTTGTGGCCCAGGTAGGATTTTTCCTGGACTCCCGCGTCTGTCTCTGGGGTGGGCTGCCTGGAAGGTCTTGCTGCCAGCCTGGACACGCTGGAAAACTCAGGCCTGCCCTAGTATAGTTGAGGCAGGTGCCTTAAACGGGGACTTTTGGGGGTTGGGGTCAAGTGACAGGGGCACCCACTCAGGACCCCTGAAGCCCTGTTCTGGGCTGGCCGGCACCTGTGCACAGGTTTTCTTCTATGGTGAATTCCAGGAGGACTGCTGAGGTCCCCAGATAATCTGGTGTTTTCGTGGCGGGCTGCGCCCTTCCCCATGGACCCTTTAGAAAGCCCCAATCTCCCCCTGCCATTTGCATCCAAGATGGACTCTCCGCCGCCGCTCCTCCGGCTTCCTTGTCATCATCCCTCACGCCCTCCAGCCCTGCCTCCTCGCGGGTTGCCAAGCCGCGGCCTGGCCGGTGGTGGCAGTGGCGGAGTTAGACAAAGCCCCCGCCTCCCCGCCGGAGAGCACATCCCCCCCCTCCCCAGGCGCCCCAAGTGGCGGGAAGGCCGCCAGCTCCCCAGGCCCAGGCTGCTCTTTGTCTGGCGTGGGGGCGGGGAGCTGCGCCTGGCCCCAGGAGCTGCTGGCCTCTGCCAGTCCCTCCCTCGGCTCCGGGCCCTCCCTGGTCCCCGCACACTGCGCGCATTGTCTGTGATGCTCAGAGACAGCCGTGCTCACGCCCAGTCTGGTTTTCTCCCTGGCCTCCTGCAGCCCGGTGCACCGGCCCTCCCTGCCTCTGCAGGAGTCGAACTCAGGGCCCTTCTGCCAACTCTCTCCAGGACCACAGAAGCCCCCCCCCCCCCCCCGCCGCCCCTGCCTTCAACACCGAGTAAGGGACTGGCATTGGCACAGAATCGCGGTCATGTACCGCGTCACCTGACGATGGGAGAGGCAAGCCCAGAGCAGTTGTCCGACCTTCCCACCCCCCAGCCCCAACTGGGTGATTTCTCCTCCTTCTCCCTTAGCCCCCCGAGACTTAACCCTAGCCCCGTGGAAGAGTGGGATCTAGAGCCTTTAGACCTTCTATTGGGAACCATTGCCTCAAACAGAGTGAGAAACTGAGGCCCAGAGAGCGAAGGCCCTAGTCCAAGGTCACACAGCCAGGAGTGGCATAGCCAGACCGGTTCCTGGTCCGGGCCCTTGTCAGTAGGAGAGAGGATGGGCCAGGGAGGGAGACAGGAGCAACAAGAGGTGAGGGCAAAGGGTGGTGCAGAGGGTGCACACCTGAGTCCCCTCACCTCCTGCCAGGGAATGGAATCTTCTAGACACTTGAGGTGCTGTGTGGTGATACATAACCCCGTGCGCCCTGGCATTTATCATTCTGGCCTTCCAGAGAGGGGCGATGTCTTGTAGTGGTCAGGACTGGAACCCGGGTCCGGGGCTGCAAAGACCACACTCACTGCCCACGTCAGAGGGTTCAGGAAGTTGGGGTTTGGCTGACGTGGTGAGGGTGCTTGGGGGGCACCCACCCGGCCCCATTTCCTGTGCTCTGGCCCTTGCACATCGCGGTTGCCTTGGATGGAGCTCACGGACGTGCTGGTGGTGCACCCCCGTCCTGAGCGCTGCATGCCTGTAGAACAGGTGTATTATCATCCCCACTCCAGAGGCATGGCGACTGAGGCTAGGAGTGGCCCAGTGATGTGCCCACTTAGCAGCTTAGAGGTGGCAGAATCCGTGTTTCCCGACTGGGCATCCCACATTTGAGCCTAAACCTGGGTCCCGGGGTGTGAGGAGGTGGTGAAATCCAGGGCAGGCCTGAGAGCGAGAAAGACATCTTGGGTCCAGAGCCGTCCCTGGCTACTGGAGGGAGGGACGGGTGTCAGGGGGCTAGCCTCCTCTGTGCCGTGTGGCTCAAGGGAACACCTCCCCGCTCTGGACCATTTGTCTCTCTACCCTGAGGGGCTCCAGGGCCCCCTTCGGGCCCCTTCCACTCCATCAGCCTGCGCCCCTGAGCTTCCTTCCTCCCCTTCCCTCCCCTGCTCACACCAGATGAGCAGCTGGTCGGTTTGGCCAGCCTGGCACCAGCTGTCCATCCCCGGGGCCAAGTCTGCGTAGTCCGCCGTGTGCGCGAGAGACCGTTCGGCTCTGGGGGCGGCAGGCAGAGGGGGAGCTGCTCCTCGACTGGGCGTGGAGGCAGGCGGGCGGCTGCCGAGGAGGGCTAGGTAAATTCTCCATGGTTACCGCTGTTTGTAATTCTGCAGGACATCCTCTACCCGCTAATGGCCACTTGGACGCCATTATGGGTCTGCATGCTGCCAGTTACTGAGCCGGAGCCGGAAAATTCCCTGCTGATGACTCCCCACCCCCCATCCAGGAGACTCCATTCTTAGCTGGGTCCTGTCCCCACGTGGTCCCTCCCAGATGAGGGACGGTGTCTCCGAGTGTTGCAGTCCATAAGTGGGGCCCTCTCCCTCCCCTCTTTGGATGTGAGCCATCCGGGGCGTAGAATCAGACTGTCAAGAGTCCTGTCCCCACTTTGGGGAGGGAGCCACGGGGGCTCAGCGAGAGCGAGAGGCTTCTGAGGACACACAGAGAGGCTGTGATAAACTCCGGAGTCCTGACTCGGTGTCCGTCGAACCCGGCCCCAGCCAGGGTTGCGTCTCAGATCCTCTAAACCCTCCCTCTGTCTTCCTTACCGTGCGTCCAGCGGAGATTTGGGCACTCGGGAAGCTTTAGCCCGATGTGGACCAGCCTCAGGAGCAGGTGCGCTCTTGCGGCAGTGATGTGGCTCTAGGTCATCGACCTCTGGGGAGCAGGACCCAGGGAAAAGGGACTAGCGAGGATTAGGCTGAGAATGGCAGCGGGTTTCATCTTGGCCACCGAGCCTGACTGCACGGACGGGAGGTTGTTCTGCGGTCGATGAGCGACGTCTGCCCTGGTGGCGAGTACGAGGAGCAGTGAGCTGTTAGCTGCCTTCCGCCATTCATCTGGGCTGTGTTGGCCATCGCCAAACCAGAGGACGGGAGCGGGGTCTCTGGCCCATCCTTCGAAGACAAAGGACCGCTGTTGGTGGCCTGGGTCCTGGGGAGGGGGACTGTTGCAAGACCCAGAGTCTTTGCTTTGGGTGCGACTCCACGATTCCCGAACTCTCCTCTCCTCCCCCCACAGCTGGGAGCGTGCACCCGCCCTCCACCAGTATGGCGACGTCCTCGCAGTACCGCCAGCTGCTGAGCGACTACGGGCCACCGTCTTTAGGCTACACTCAGGTATGGCAGTGGGGGGACGCCTGGCAGGAGGGCTTCTGGCCTGGCCACTGAGGGGACATGCTTCCCACCGTCCAGGGCAGGGGAGCTGGTGGGACAGATGAAGGAGTAAAAATGATGTAAGGGAGCAGTCGTCTGAGCTTCCTGGCTGGGTGTGTCAGCGGAGGAGCGGCGGGGTGGGGCGGTTCACGGGGTGGGGCGGTTCACGGCGGGGTGGGGCGGTTCACGGGGCACCGAGAGATGGGGGATGGGGGAGCCCAAGGAAAGGCTGGAAGCCCTGAGCGCCGCTGTTCCATTGGTGCCACCACCCATGTGTATCCCTGGGCGGGGGGGTCTCTGATCCTGGTTCTTGGGGAAGTAAGTAAGCCTGACCTGGGCTCTGGATCCGAGCCTGGACAGAGGGGAGGAGACCCTGTGGCCCCTCACTCCCCACAAGGTCACGGCCCCAGCAAAGATAGAGGACAGGGCCGATATCCTCCTGGAGCCCAATGCACTTCAGCGGGGGCTGGTGGCCCCTGAGCCAGGCCATTTGGGTTTCCACCTGATTCTGCCACTTCCAACACTGACCCCTGCTTGGTGACCTCGCGGAGATGCGGTTCCTCGCCATTGAGTGGGGTCGATGCTGGCACTGGCCTCACTGCCTGTTGTTGCTCGTGGAGGGACCTGGCCAGGCCGTGGCCGCGGTAGGGTTCTCTGCCGGAACGTGTCTGCGTTCTGAGGTCGCCGTGGAGGCCGCCCCTGGGACGGGCTGGTGGCCGGTCATGCCCCACCAGGCCGTGCTGTCCCAGGAGCAGAAGCGGGTGTGGCGCCACCGCGGGAAGAAGTGGTGGCAGCCTGTGGAGGGCGCTGAGGAGCTGGGCAAGGACAGGAGGAAGGCCCTGGAGGCCAGGAGGCAGAGGCAGCAGAGGAGGAGGGAGGAGCAGGCAAGGGCCTTGTGGCAGGGGGTGGGGGGGGAGGGGAGACTCGTGGGGACCCCCTCCTCACTCCTTGCGGTGCTTGCTGGGGCGGTGGGTGGGATCTGGAGAAAAGGGTTTTGTGGGGTGGGCCCTGACGGGGGTGGGGGGGGTGGCAGAGGATAGGTGAACTGAAACCCGTTCTGGATTCTGTCCAAATGGTCTTTGGTAGTTATGTGTAGCCCTGCTGACCCCGAGGTGTGGCCCCCGTCTCATGCACTTGCTCTGGACTGTCATCCCCTAGGATGTTCTGGCGTGTCCACCTGGGTCCCGGGAAATTCCCGGTAGACCCTTTCTTGCCGAGAAAACCAGTCCTCCTTTTCCTCATTTGAGATGACAAAAGTTTTCTGGAGGCCGCTAGTGGTTTCCTCGCGTGTAGGAGGACAGCAGAGAGGCCCGGCAGTCTGGTCTGTGGTCGTCCCTCAGGCTGGACCCTCTGGGTCGGCCTCTCGCTGCCCTGCTCTCGCTGCGGCTGGCCTGTGGTGGGGTCCTGACCGTGGCCTTGGGGTCAGGTTAGGGTTCGGTCCAGCTAAACTTCTCCTCATTCCAGGGAACTGGGAACAGCCAGGTGCCCCAAAGCAAATATGCTGAGCTGCTGGCCATCATCGAGGAGCTGGGGAAAGAGATCAGACCCACCTATGCGGGGAGTAAGAGCGCCATGGAGAGACTAAAACGAGGTAAGTCGTGGGTCCCCGACTCCCTGGACCTCCCTGCTGGGTGCTAACTGCTGTGAAACATTTTCTGGGAGGAGAGTCCCCTACGCCCCAGGGGCTCCCTGGGCTCCCAGTGTGTTAATCTGATATGTTGACAGCAGGCAGGGGCAGTGGGGGGGCGGGTGTGTGGGATGTAGACCATCCTTTGGATCTGATGGGAAGGCCTGGCGTGCCTCGGGGGAGGGTCCTCGTGCTTTAAACAAGGAATCTTTTTTTTTTTTTTAATTTTTTTTTTTTTGAATGTTTATTTATTTTTGAGAGACAGAGGATGAGTGGGGGAGGAACAGAGAGAGAGGGAGACACAGAATCCGAAGCAGGCTCCAGGCTCTGAGCTGTCAGCACAGAGCCCGAGCGGGGCTCGAACTCCCGAACCGTGAGATCATGACCTGAGCCGAAGTCGGTCGCTCAACCGACTGAGGCACCCAGGTGCCCCAAATTAAAAAAATTTTTTAAAGGTGGCTCAGTTGGTTAAGCGTCTGGTCATGATCTCACGGTTTGGGAGTTCAAGCTCTGCATCGGGCTCTCTGCTCAGAGCCCACTTTGGGTCCTCTGTTCCCCTCTCTCTCTGCCCCTCTGCTCTACTCCCCTCTCTCTCAAAAACAAACAAACATTTAAAAAACAAAAAAAAGAATCACTTAATAGACTGAGTCACCCAGGTCCTCCCACCCCCAGCTTTCAATCTGTTTAAATCCCATTTAAATGTAAAGTATGTTCCAAGTATGCTGTTATTAATACTAGCGAAGGCATCAAACTTTGTTACTGATTCTCTCCCTAAAACAGCTATACAGGTATCCTTAACATAACTGCTCCTGTGTTTCCATGTTGGTTACTTGTTTGTACAGGATAATTGCTTACACGGGTTCAGGAGTGTCTGGATTTAAGTTACATGTCTCTGAGTTTCAAAGCAGGTTGAGAACTGCTAGATGACGTTAGAGACTTCTTGTTAGAAAATCTGTACATAATACTAATCCCAGGCACCCCTAAACAAGGAATCTTTATAGCCCAGATCCTGCAGCTTTGTCTCATGTTGGCTGACACCGGTCCCGGGAGCTGTAGGAGGTCAGACGCACGGGTCTCCCTCCTCTGGGGGAGCTGGTGACCAGGAGTCATGAGGTCCCGGGTCCTGTGCTGCCCTCTGCTGTCAGATCTTTGGAGCAGAGCCCAGTGGGGTGCATGGGTCCGTCCTGGTCTGGGCAGACGAGAGCGACAACACTGTGAAATTCTTCTGTGACTGAAGAGGGAGGGAGGGTGGGAGCATGAGGTCACAGAAAACAAGTGACTCCCGTGAAGATGTGACTGCCCGAGCAGGTGAGATAGGTTGTCCCCTCGCTACGTGAGTCGGGCGGAGGGGAGAAGAGGATTTCTGTTTTAGAAGGTGGCAGTTCAGAGCAGCAGTGGCCTAGGTGCGGATTTAATTTCAGAAGGGATGTGGGGTTTCTGAAGAAGGTTGGAGAGGCAAGTTCGGAGAGAAATGAGAGGAACGTTCTGTGGTTATAAGTGTGGGGCATGAGAAGGGGCTGCCGTGGGGGCGGTGACTCGGCAGCGATGGGCACGGCCGGCTGAGGACGGGCGCCTGCCCACAGCAGTGGGCTTCACCGCCCTTGATGAAGCCTTTGTGGAGGGACCGGCCGACTGGGTGGTGAACGGGCACCGGTGTGCGGAAGGGGAGCTGGCAGTAAGAGGCTGGACCTGGAGAGGACTTGGGGAGTGGTGGGATTGACCTGACCTAAGCTGGGGGTGAGGTGGGCATCGCTCTGCGTCTGGGCTGCTATTTGGAGTCAGGAGAAGCAAAACAGTCCTGGCACCCGGCGTGCTGGTTCCCTGAGTGGAAATCCCTGGGAAGATGCTGGACGCCAGAGTCAAACAGGCGATCTGCAGTCACCCAAAAGACCTGTTGGTTCAAGTCAACATATAGATAAGCCTGGTGACCCCTCCAGGGCATGTCTTGCGTGAGCACCTGTGAGCACCATTGGCTAGCCAAGTTTATGTCATAACGAGGTTGAAGAAGGGTCATAAAAGGTGCAAGGGAGTCAGGAGCACTGGTGATCGGTCAGCAAACTGTAGCCAATAGGCCAAGAATGGTTTTTAGTTTCTAATGGTGAAAAATGATTTTGTGACACGTGAAAAGTATCTGAAATTCACACTTCGGCGTCCATAAATAAAGGTTTATTGGAATATGGCCACACCCATTGCTTGTAAAATGGCTGCTTTCTCTGTCGATACAGTGGCAGAGTTGAGTAGTTGTGACAGAGACCGTGTGGCCTGCAAAGTCGGGAGATATTTACCGTCTGGCCCTTTCCAAGAGAAGGTCTTCTGAAGCTCAGAGATAAGATTTGTGACACGTGGGACGCCTACGTGACTTGGGGGACGTCATTCACAGCGCCCTCCGGCAGTCGTCTCTCAGGAGGAATAGATTCTTGGCGTCTATTAAAATGAGATCAGTATCTCACGGAGTTCAGTAAAGGCTAAACCGAACAAACCCCAACAACCAAACCATAACCACCAGAGCAGAGAGAGAAGAGATACACAGGGGCGTAATAGGGCAGAAGATGCGCACCAGGCGCCCCGGCGGGCGGACGTCACGGTGGACCAAGGTTGAACAAAAATGAGCAGTCTTGCGTTCTAACTGTGCAGGCTGGACATTGGACAAGTCCCTTCTAGAGGTTAGAATGTGAAGAAGCCAGAGAAAAATAAGGATTTGAAGTCACAGACTCTCCAAAGTGGGTCAGGTTTAGTGAAAGCGGGGGACACGTTTACTCCAGTCATCTGACGGTATGACATGAAGAGAGCTTGCTGGTTGCCCCCTTGTGTGCAGGAAGGGATTGTCAGGGAGCCAGGAAGAGGAGTTTGGCCAGGAGAGAAGGCCTTCCAGGAGGGGATGGGATGCTAGCGCCTTTCCAAACCGCGGGAATCCTGGGGTGGCTTGGATGCAGGGCCCCAGTTCCCTTCCAGGGTGAGGGTGTTTCAGCTGGGTTGTGAAGGGCCCTCTCTTCTGGAATGGGTCCTGCCGCATGATTCTCAGCCTCTGCTTCTCTCCCAGGCATCATTCATGCCAGAGGACTGGTTCGAGAGTGCTTGGCTGAAACGGAGCGGAATGCCAGATCCTAGCTGCCTGTTTGCGTGGAAGGTTTTCCGTCTTCTTCCAAGAAGAGAAGTTATAGCTCAACTCCCACGTTCAGATGAAACTCTTGTTTTCAAAATGGTAACAGTTCGGTTTCTCCTTCCCGTGTCCCTGCCATGGTTCATGAGGCTCTAAGATTGAGAAATATTTTGCCGTTGATTAGGATTTACATTTTAAATAGTTAGGAATTACCCAGGTTTTTTTTTTCTTTTTTTTTTAAACATTGATTTAGAAGATGCACGGAAAAGATACCTATCTCACAGCAAAGATACCAGTGTCTCCCTTTTGTCTTCCCTTTTGAATACCGTTATGTTACCCAGATTGTTCTTCGTTCCTTTTCATAAGCTAATACAACAACTCCAGGGTTTTGTTTCTAGTGCATACGTTTGCCACATGGTGTGGATTCTGCTTAATGTAACTTCTTTTGTGCTTAAGCATTTGCCTGCATGACTATTAGTGCTTTGAGGTCAAATTTAAAAATGCACAAGTTATAAATACAGAAGAAAGAGCAACCTACCAACCCTAACAAGAACCCCCGAAAATATTCCTACTAAGACTGTGTGTGGATTTCAGTTCTGCCTTTCGTGTAAGTTGATCCAAACATCTGGAAGGAAATGATTAAAACTGTTTGCATCTTTGTATGTATTTATTACTTGATGTAATAAAGCTTATTTTCATTAACAATTTGTGTGAAGGTGTGGGTTCCTTGAATTCTTAAGTGCTATCTTAAAAAACATCTCAGTGAGAGTGGCAGATACCTGTCACAGTGTTTTTCCACCTGGCCCAGAAACATCTTGTGTGACGATGCTGTTAACACCACGGGCCAAGGAAGGAATGTGTTTGCTTAAGTCAGAAGGTAGGGGTCAAAAGTAGCATCACAGCGCGTCTTCACTGCAGCTGAGTTAAACGCGTGCCGGGGATGAACACAAGACATCAGTGGAACCGGTGTTACTGACTCTGCCCACTGCCTCGCTCGAGATGAGGCCATTCTCTGATGATCCTGTGAGCGTTTCCGGGGTGCTAAATAAAGGAATCTGTTTTTCAGGGGCGCCTGGGTGGCTCAGTCGGTTGAGCGTCCAACTTCAGCTCAGGTCATGATCTCTTTGAGTTTGAGCCCCACGTCGGGCTCTGTGCTGACGGCCCAGAGCCTGGAGCCTGCTTCAGATTCTGTGTCTCCCTGTCTCTCTGCCCCTCCCTTGCTCACGCCCTGTCTCTCTCAAAAAAATAAAACCTTAAAAAAAAAAAAAAGGAATCTGGTTTTCATATAATGCAGCCGCTAAACGCAAGCTAGCTCGCTCTGGCGCTTGCCGAAGAATGGCCTGCTCTGTGCTGGGGAAAACCAGGTCGCGCCGGATGTGTTGAGAATCTGGTGGTCTCCAGCAGTGTCTTCCGAAGGAATTTTGTGGTAATTTTTACTACGTTCCGTAGGCACTAATCCCGTGTAATGAGGATTCACTGGGGTGAGGGGGAGACAGACAAATGAGGGACAGGGGCAGTTTTGCAGGCATAAGGCAAGGTCCCAGCCTTGTCCGTTCTAAAAGCCGCCAAGAACAGGTTCTAGGGAGCGGGCTTATCTACCTCTCTTTCATGCACGTGACGGCAAGTCCTGGAAGGTACGAGAAAGGAGACAGACTGAAGCCTCTGTCTCTCCTGTCTACGGCTCCCCATTTCCCTTCCCACCATTACCGGCTTGTCGTGTGCCATTGCAGGTACCTGGCCGCCTTCTGAACGGGGAAGGGCCCTGGATGCCGCTTGAATTTCCAAACCAGGTCACTCCAAGGTGAGAAGAGCCCCACCTGGCTGCCTTAAAGGTAAATTTATTTGGATCCGTGCACTAGGCGTGCCGTCTGTGCCTGCGGAATGGGCTGGTTTTGACTGCAGACCGCGACATGGGCCTTCTCGCCTCATGGCTTCTTCCCTCTACTTGTGTTACGCGTGAACTCCAGATGTGTTCTGACAAGCCAAGCTACTACTCATGCCTAAAAACCCCAAACGGTTGTGGGGTCAAATGCAGCTTGAGTGATCGGTGTTGCACAAATTCGCAAACAAATCAGGTTCTGGGCCTTCATCTCGTAAATCAACTTATAAGTCAACTCCTAGGGAATGTCGGGTATATATATATTTTTTTCTTTTTAAGTAAGCTCTAAACCCCACGTGGGGCTCGAACTCACAACCCTCAAGCATCGCGTGCTCTGCTGACTGAGCCAGCCAGGTGCCCCCATTGTGTGTATTTTGACATCAGAGAGGATATTTGGCAACATACAGTCTATTAAGTTAATGGGGTAAATGGGCAAGTAACTTACTGACGTGTACATCTTTCTCCACGTGGTCTTCTCTCATTCTCTTAGCCTGACGTTAAGCTAAGGGATGTCAAGTGTCACCTAGCCATGACCTCCCAGTGGATGAACGGTGGCACTAAATGCCATCAATGTTTGGCTCAATTCCACAGTTCCCCCCTGCCCCCAAAATGGACCTTCCTTATTAATGTTTTCTTTTTTGATAATAAAACAAGATACACAAATGTGTAGCTTAAAAAGATACGGTGACATCCTTCTAACTACCGCCAGCCATCCGACACCCCTCTGAGTGTCACCTCGTGGCGACCCCCTTCCTCCCCACAAAAAGTAGCTGCTGTCCTTTTATAGTAATGACTTCGGTGTGTCTCTTTATAGTTTTATTCTCAAAATGTGCATCTCTAGGGCGCCTGGGTGGCTCAGCCAGTTGAGCGTCTGACTTTGGCTTAGGTCATGATCTCGCATTTCAAGAATTTGAGCCCCGTGTTGGGCGCCTCGTTGACAGCAAAAAGCCTACTTGGGATTCTCTCTCTCCCCCTTCCCTACTTGCACACGTGCCCTCTCTCTGAATAAATGAATACACTTTTATTTTTTAATAATAGTATTTTTTAAAGTTTATTTACTTTGAAAGTGAGTGGGGGGGAGGGGCAGAGAGAGAGGGAGAGAGAGAGTCCCAAAGCAGGCTCCGCACTGTCAGCACAGAACCTGACGTGGGGCTCAAACCCACGAACTGTGAGATCATGACCTGAGCTGAAACCAAGAGTCAGATGCTCAACCGACTTAGCCACTCAGGTACCCCAAATGAATAAACTTTTTTTTTTTAAATATTTGTTTATTTTTGAGAGAGAGAGAGAGAGAGTCAGAGCGTGAGTGGGGTAGGAGCAGAGAGAGAGGGAGACGCAGAATCCGAAGCAGCTCCAGGCTCTGAGCTGTCAGTACAGAGCCTGACGCAGGGCTCAAATCCACAAACCGCGAGATCACGACCTGAGCTGAAGTTGGATGCTTAACCAACCGAGTCACCCAAGTGCCCCTACACTTAAAAAAAACAACAACACAAACGCATTTAGGGGCATCTAGGTGGCTCCTTTGGTTGAGCGTTGGACACTCCATTTCAGTTCAAGTCATGATCTCATGCTTTGTGAGTTCAAGGCCCGCATTGGACTCTGTGGTAAGTGTGGAGCCTTGCTTAGGATTCTCTCCTTCTCTCTCTGCCCCTCCCCTGCTCTCTCTCTCAAAATAATAAAACTTAAAAAAAAAAGTGTATCTTTATCCACCAGTTTAGTTCGCCATTAAAAAAATTTTGATTTAAAATTTGAAGTCGGTTAAAAATACAGAAACACTATAGTAATGCTTGAGGCGGAATAGAACTCCCCACCATTATTCCCTGGAAGCATCTGGCAGGTTCTTTAGTCAGAATCTGCTGTTCTTTCAGGGGTGCCTGGCCGGCTCAGTCAGTGGAGCGTGCGAATCTTGATCTCAGGGTCCGAGTTCAAGCCCCACGTTGGGTGTAGAGATTACTTAAAAACAAAACAAACAAAAAAGCATTTCTAATTCTTTCTCAGTGGACGTTTTTACTTGATTCCCACAGTTCTTTCAGGAGTTTCTTTTTTTCTAGAGTTTCCTTTGCTCTTTTTTTCCTCTCTTGCTTTTTCTTCTCTGCCTCCCGTTTTTCTTTGTAGACAAGACTGTTTTCGCCGTTGTAGAAAATATCCACTTTCTCTTGTAGGATTATCCGGGCTAGCTTTCTGTTCTGATCGACTGATCTTGTCTGATGGCACTGCAAGAGACAGTAATTCACACCGTGAAAAAGTTCGTTCTGGACACAACAAAGACCATATTACCCTCCTGCCTCTGCTCTGCTCCGCCCTCGCCCTGCCCCACCCTCCAGCATACGTCTGATGTGGCTTTTTCTGTGATTATTTGTAATTAAGAGCGTTGCTTTGTTCGGAAGCAATGACAGCAGTAACATAACGTCCCCAAATAGTTTTGAAAATATCAATTGCTATGTCTAGCTTGTGGCCAGGGAACAAACACTCTGCACCATTTATAAATGTAAAATTCTGGGGGCGCCCGGGCAGCTCAGTCAGTTAAGCGTCTGACTTCAGCTCAGGTCATGATCTTGTGGTTTGTGAATTTGAGCCCCGCGTTGAGCTCTGCACTGATGTGTGGAATCTGGGATTCTCTCTCTCCCTCTCTTTCCTCGTGTTCTCTCTCTCTCTCAAAATAAACGAACTTAGAAAAATTTATAAATGTAAACTTCTGTCTCAAGGAGGGAGATAGCATCTTTATTATTAGTCAGCCGTAACAGTGATTATGTCATACCTGAGTTAGGAAGGGTGAGCGCCTTGCAAAGCTATCTGATAAAGCCTGTGAAATCAGAGTCAAAGCATACTACTAAAGGCGAATCTGCAGTGAGGTTATAAAATAGTTAAACAAAAACCGTGTCAGGTTTCAGAATTTTATTTGTTGCTCATGAATGACACCGTTTCTCAAGGAGGAAAAAAGCGATTGAGAAAAAAAGAAAAGCGAGTGAGGTTTTTAGTTGATAGGCTCTTGGCTCAAAAACTTGGCAGTGAAAAAACAGTTGTTCGGAGCCAGACTGTGGGCTTGCTCTCGGTTGATGCCTGCGGCTGTGGGATCTTGGGCAAATTACTTAACCTCTCTGTGCCTGATTCCGCACTTGTACTGTGGAAAAGGTAAGGCAGGAGGGCTCATGAGGACAAAGACTGCATGCCTCATTGCACGGCGCCTACCACGTGTGGACGTGACGGACGTCGCTGCGGTTAGTACCGCCGGCACACGGGACAGCGGCTTCGCCATCTCCTCTGTTCCTCTGCCCGGGCCGCCCTCGGGCCCTTGGGCCACTCAGAAGGGCCTGCCAGTTCCACTGAGGCAGCGGGGCCACTACTTACAAACCAGGAAAACGGGGAAAAAGCATTTCCGTATTTCCGGGGGCTTCGAACCGTGCTGAGAGCTGGTGATGCTCTGATCGGAGATTGGTTTTGATACAAAAAGGGAAGACTCCTACAGGCAGCCAGCCGTCGCGTGTTTACTCCGAGGGCTAGAGAGGCTTCGCCCCTGTTACCTCACGCTCAGAAGGGCGCGTGTCACTGACATTTACCCAAGAGGGGACGGAGGGACACGGCCAGGTCACTGAGGGCCGGGACGGCGGGCAGACACCCCAGGCCAGCGTGCTGCTCGGGGACTGGAGCCCGCGGCTTCTGCCGGACTGCGAACACCCGACGGCTCTGCGAGAACCGCGCTGCCTGCCGGATGCCAGGCCCGCAGGTGTCCCCTGGCGCCACGGGCCCCCGGAAGGAAGCTTCTGAGGCTCTGCCTCAGGGCCGGAGGCGGGATCTGCAGTGCCAACCGAACCGGGCCGCGAGGAGAACACACCTCAGCCCGCCACCGCCGTCACTCAAGCCCCCCCCCCCCCAAACCCAAGGACCCCCAGCGGGCTTCCTCCTCTACCTTGACGACGATGCCAGAGGGGATGTGCTTCAGCACCACACAGTTGCTGGTTTTGTTGGTTGCCTGGCCCCCCGGACCGTGCCCTTTCACAAACTGCTCTTCAAGGTCACTCTCATCCAGGGGAGGCAGCAGAGCGGGGCGGTCCCTCCTGCCTGCCATCTGGACCGCGGTGACTGCCGCTCCCGGGGCCAACAGCGCTGGCTTCCCCCGAAGCCCGAGTCCCCACGGCGCCGTGCACATTCTGGCCAGCGGTGCGGGCCAACGAAAGAAACCCGAGGTACTCATGGAGAGGAGCTCTGCTTGTTGAGGACCTGAGTTGGAGGAAGAAAGACAGCCTTTCAGGAAGACGCGTTTGCTCCCAAGAGGACACTTCGGGATCTAGGACGACCTTTTAGAAACCAGTTCAGACGACGGCCACCCACCCGTCCGTCACCAAGGTATTTAGGAAACTGGCAAAGACAGAGCGTCGAGCCTTGCGTTGATCTCCCGTGGTCTTAGCAGCACGCTCCCTGCCAGCAGATACATGTTTTCTTACGATGGACTGAAAATATCTTTGAAGCACCCGGAGGTGCCGTTTTCTCAGGGAGGAGAGGTTTTGAGTGTGTGACACACAACAGAAGAGGGCCGTAATTCGCTAAGGAAATATTATACAGGGCATCAAGCGGGAATTAGGATCTGAGTCAAGCGACGTTATTTCAACGTTTGAGAATCTTTGAAATGAAAATGGAAAGAGCGACAGTGTGCGAGTCTATTTTATAGCGGAGCTTACACAGTCTGACACGGTAAATATCACTATCAATCAATGTCATGATTGTTGTTTTTTAATGTTTCCAGTTTCGTGGATTTGAATAGGAACATCTGTTCCCTCAGACGCACTGCCAATAACGTGATCCAAGTGGCGCTCCTTACTGGAACCATCAAATCAGCGGATTTTTAGTAAGGTGCCTGTTAGGTTCAAAATGCCACACAGGGTGTAGTGAGTGGTGCGAGGCGGAAAAGAGCGAGCCTCTGTCTTCATGGAGCTTGGAGTCTAGTCAGAAGATGCTAAAAAAAGAAAGCAGTATTTATTTGGACAATTTTTTTTTTAACGCTGATTTATTTTTGAGAGAGAGACAGAGAGTGGGAGCAGGGGAGGGGCAGAGAGAGAGAGGGAGACACAGTCTGAAACAGGCTCCAGGCTCCGAGCCGTCAGCACAGAGCCCGACGCGGGGCTCGAACCCACAAACCGTGAGATCACGACCTGGGCCGAAGTCGGACGCTCAACTGACTGAGACACCCAGGCACTCCAAGTAAGCAGTATTGAACCACTGGATTTAAGTAGCTGCTCCCGACGTAGCAGAAGGCTGAAGCGTCTCAGCTGACAGGTAACAGTATGGACAGGAGCTCCCAAAACATGGTGGTCCCGCGGGCCTTTGCTTCCAGGGGAGGAGGGCAGAGCGAGCTGAAAGGTGTTAGCTCCTTTCAAAGATCGGTAACCTCGCCATGCGGACAGGGACAACTCACAACGGGGGCCCGTCTTATCTGGAAAATGGGTGAATAAGCCCTTCTCCACCCATCCTGCACAGGCATAAAGATCAGAGAAAAAAATATATATCCCGGAAAGATCTGTTTTGAGACCAATTTGTGGCAAAACTCTTGTCACTCAGGTGGATTATGGGAACTATGAGCGTGCCGCTCCCTTGCTTGAGGCTTCTTGATCCGAGAGGGCGCAGGCGCTAAAAAGGGATGTACGGCCCTTTTTAACAACTGCTGCTTCCTCTCAGACTCTAAATAGCTGCTTTTACCGTTTGAGACCCTGTGAATTCCACCTGATGGCCCCCGGTCTCCAACATAGGTAGGAAGTGGCGTGTGCCTAAGCCCCAAGTAGCTTAACCTGCACCAAATACTTCCCGCAGGTTTGCTCTTGGCTCATTTACCTTTGTTGTCGTGGGATGTCAGGTCTGGCTGCTGACTTCCACTGAGCCCACGCTGGTCTCCAACTAGCTTTGTGGAAGCTCAATGCAGACACACGCTGCTGGGTATTGCTGCCTTGTGACTACGTGCACTTCTGTCATTTTACGTGTATCTATCTGAGTAGTCCTCTCAGCCGGCCCTGAGATGACACTGGCCATCTCTAGAGTGACAGTAAGGTGTTCATCTCTCTCCCTCTATGGAAAATAAAAACAATGAAATCTGCTTTTCAAGCCTTATGCCAATGCTAATTTTCAATTCTATGACTGACATTGTAGTCTAAACTCTTCTTCCTTCCTTCCTTTCTTTTCTTTAAACAAGTGTTTTATTTTATTTTATTTTTTTTTAATTTTTTTTTTTTAATGTTTATTTATTTTTGGGACAGAGAGAGACAGAGCATGAATGGGGGAGGGGCAGAGAGAGAGCTAGACACAGAATTGGAAGCAGGCTCCAGGCTCCGAGCCATCAGCCCAGAGCCCGACGCGGGGCTCGAACTCATACACCGTGAGATCGTGACCTGAGCTGAAGTCGGACGCTTAACCGACTGAGCCACCCAGGCGCCCCAAGTGTTTTATTTTTGAGAGAGAGAGAGAGACAGACAGCACGAGCAGGGGAGGGGTAGAGAGACAGAGAGAGAGAGAGAGAGAGAGAGAGAGAGAGAGAGAGAGAATCCGAAGCAGGCTCCAGGCTCTGAGCTGTCAGCATGGCGCCCGATGTGGGGCTCGGACCCACAATCCGGGAGATCATGACCTGAGCCGAAACCGGATGCTTAACTGAGCGGGCCACCCAGGCACCCCTAAACTCGTAACTTCTTTCTGAAAAGTACGCCATTCAGCGTGTAGGTCAGTCCCTGGGGGCGAGGATTAGCGCGGCATTGGCAAGATGCTCTGTGGCCGCGAGGGGCTAGATTTTGAAACAGAGTGTGCCGGTGCCACTTAAAAACAACAACCGGGTTTGTTTATCGTGTGTCAGGTCTCTCCAAAGTCCGCTCAGGAGCAGAGAAACGATAAACCCACAAACTCAGGCGCTTTTCTGAAATCGCTGCAACAAAGAATCCGCTCCCCTGTAACCGAGTGAAGTGAACGAGACTGAGTCGATGCCCAAAATTCCCCTTTCCCTTATTTCTGCTTTCAATCCACAGAACAAGATCCCTTTGTGTACCAGACAGCATCTAGTCCCTGGATCAGATTTGTTGTGGAACTCAAGCCCAGGGCCTCCCTTGGGGTTTCTCTTCCGCTGGTTGGTAAATCTGACCGGCCAGGGCGGCCTTGGAATTGAGTGCAGGGACAAAGAAAGGAAGAGAGTCGGAGACAAGGCAAAACTCCCAGACAAAGGGCGGAGAGGAGAGTGCGTTTATCAGCTGCTCTGTCCCCGGCCTGCTGTGTTTCCAATCTCTACCTTTCTGTCCTAGTTCAGAGCCGACACACACGCTAGAAGGTCTCCCACCCAACTGGAGTTCACGAAGGCCCCCGGTGTGCAGTTACTGGCTGCTTTGTTTAACAGCTAATTCCAACAGCCAATCGGACGATTCTGAATACTTTTAGTATCTCCTGGAGCTTTGGCTCTACGCCAACGACTGCTCAAAATGACAAACTCACCCGTGGTTCCGCTTCCCCAAAGCCCAGAGAAAAATACGGATTGGGTTTCAGTTTTTGTGATACCTGCAGAGCAACCCAAAGTCTTTGGGGGAACAATACAAGCATCTTCAATTAGAGCTCATTGTGACATTAAAAAAGAGAAAAGGACAAATGGCAACAAGTGCTGGCAGAGGGAAACCAGGAGTCATGACAGCTTGCCCCAGTTCCTTTCTGTGAGCGTGCGCCTCCATTCAGGGCCAGCTCTCCACCCCGGCGTCGCCTCAGTGCTGCTCTTCCTCTGACGGCTTCGGCCCCCAACGGCTGATGCAGTTGGGCTTAAAGCCTCTCTCGCTGTCCCAGTCCCTTCCCACTTGGTCAGGTCAGAGATAACGGGAGTTAGGACTTTACAAAAGGGAACGTTCATTTGTTCAATGAATGTTTCCAACACCTCCTATGTGCCGGGCATGGGTCTCAGGGAGCCCAGGGGGCCTGTTGCATAAATGAGAAATTAAGATGCCCCGAAATCTGACACGTGCTGTAGCCCGGAATGGAGAAGATACCACAGAGAGCGGTGGCTCTTGGTTACTGTGCCCGAGTCCCTTGGCGTGCTCATTACTGGGACTTGGAATCTGCATTCTGTTAGGTGCCTCCTCTCCTGACCTGGACCCAGCCGCCACACATTCCCACCTCAGGCCTCCGTGGCCAACCCAAACCCAGGAAGACGTCTAGCTGCAGGGATGGTGTGGTCGGCTCTGGGATGTGGCCCGTGACTGCGGCCAGCAGTCAGACGTAAAGCAGACGCAGCAAGGTGAGGCTCGCTTCGCCGGCAGCATTAATGCTCCTGAGACGGGCAAAGGGGATGCTAATGCCTTTCCCGTTGTGCCTCCAAGACAGATAAGGGTATCTGAATCCATTTGCAGGAAGTCATAGGATTTCAATCTCTGGACTCCCCTTCCGGATGCCATTTGCCCCAAATTCACTGTTTATTCTTCTGAGAGACAGAGAGAGAAACTATTTTCTCTTAGCCACAACTTTCATATTGTCTCAACCTCGGAGAGACTTCATCAAAGCCAAATGAAAGAACAGATGTGCAGCTCAATGGGAACAGGGTGCTTTAGGAAAGGCAACTGGTAAAGCTCTTGAGAGAGACAAATCCCCGGGAATCCTGCAAACCAGGATCCTGCTTCATTAGGCCTGGGGTGGGGCCTGAGACTCTGTATTCCTAACCAGCTCCCTGGTGAGGCTCTTGCCTCCAGGAACCCCACTGCGAGAGTCATGGCCAAAAGCTCTGAGCAAAGGTGCTGCCTGGGTGGTGGCTCTTGGGAGCGTCTAAATACTGGATGGGGTCCTGGGACGACGATGGAAAAGATGGCGATGAGGAAGGTGTGAAGGACAGTAATGGTGGGAACAGAAAACACTCACAGAAAGAACTGAATGCATATGGATTTGAGCTAATAGGGAATGTGAAATGGTAACCAGGGGACTGAGAAATGGGGTCATCCGAAAAAAGAACGCCAATAATGTGTTCTAGAACAGCGTCGTCTGACCTGAACATAATGTAGGCCACGTGTGAAATTCTAAATTTTCTAGTAATCACCTCAAAAACAGTAAAAAGGGGCACCTGGCTGGCTCAATCGGTGCAAAATGTCACTCTTGATCTTGGGGTTGGAAGTTTAAGCCCCAAACTGGGTGCAGAGAGCACTTAAAAATAAAATCTTAACGAAACAAAACAAAACAAAACTGGGGTGCCTGGGTAGCTCAGTCGGTTGAGCGTCCGACTTAGGCTCAGGTCATGATACCGCGGTTCGTGGGTTCGAGCCTTGCGTCAGGCTGTGTGCCAAAAGCTGAGTCTGGAGCCTGCTGTGGATTCTGTGTCTCCCTCTCTCTGCCCCTTCCCCACTCGTGCTCTCTCTCAAAAATAAATATTTTAAAACATTTATAAAAAAGTAATAAAAATAAACTCAAAACAGTAATAAGAAACTGATGAAATGAATGTTAACATATTTGAAAGATACACATTTAATATACTTTACTTACTATATTAACCTGGTATGGCCAAAATATCATTTCAACATGTAATCAATATAAAAATTATGCACACCTTATTATTTATATGAAGTCTTCAAAATCTACCCTATCAGCGTAGCTCCAGAATCTTTCTCCTCATTATGGTCCGCAGAGCGGTAGCAACATAACCACTTGGGAGCTTGTTAGGAATGGAGACTCTCACGCCCTACCCCAGACTTCCGAGCTGAGAACCTGCATTTTATGAAGATCCACAGGTGATTCAGAGTCACACTCCCAAAGTCTGAGAAGCACTGTACTAGGACACAGGAACGAGCAAGTTCTTTCATCTGTTGGGACAGACGCTTCTAGAAACTGGTGTTTCTCATGTTTGTAATATTTAAGAAGTTGAGGCCAGAATTCTGGAGTGCCGACAACCTTCTTGGTCACGGTCCTGTTTCCCTCTCCGTAACAGGACTGAAAGTGACAAGTCTCGAAACAATGACCTGATCGATCCTGAGGGACCAGAAACGGTGACTGCTGGAACAGGCGGATGTGTGGTGGTGAAGCTTGAAAAGGACAAAATGGCCAGCTGATGGCACCAGAAGCTAAGTGAGAGAATGACTTTCTGAGAAATGCTTAATCATAATCCATGTTGCCTAGTATGTTTCGGTGCGCCCTGGAAAATGGGAGTTAAAAAAAAGCAGCCGTTTCCCATGGGCTCCAACTAACTTGTCCCTCTGTTCTGCGTGTCTGAAGTCCTTGCAGGGGCTAGAGCACCTCCTGGAAAGGAACGATGGGGCCGCGGCTCAGGCCTGAAACAGACCAAGTCCTTTCCTGGGCTTGGGGGTTTGCCCTGAAGATAAGGCGCCTTTCACTCACAGGAAGTGCTGGCAGAGGATTATTTCTCAAATAAGACAAGCATAATAGATTGAGCAGGAAATGCCCAGCTGGGGACTGCGCCAGGTCTGGTCTCCACGTAACAGAGCTCAAGAGACAACCCATGAAGGAGATAAAGAGAAAAGCTTTCAATTCACATGACACTAACATCCCATTCTGTTTTTTTTTTTTTTAACAGAAAACTCTGAATCCACAGAGAATGACACCTGTCCTATTTGTGTGCAGTGCTGTGATTTTTCCTCTATTTATGGCATCTAACAGGAACTTTATAATTTTATCACCTGCGGTTTATTTAATTATAATTTTTTAAGTTTATTTATTTTGAGAGGGAGAGAGAATGAGCAGGGGAGGAGCAGACAGAGAGGGGGAGAGACGGAATCCCAAGCAGGCTTGATGTGGGACTCATTGTGGGACTCGAATTCACAAACCTGTGAGATCGTGACCTGAACCGAAATCAAGAGACGGACGCTTAACCGACTGAGCCACCCAGGTGCCCCCAACTGTTAAAATAAGGCAGAAACAGGGGCGCCTGGGTGGCGCAGTCGGTTAAGCGTCCGACTTCAGCCAGGTCATGATCTCGCGGTCCGTGAGTTCGAGCTCCGCGTCAGGCTCTGGGCTGATGGCTCAGAGCCTGGAGCCTGTTTCCGATTCTGTGTCTCCCTCTCTCTCTGCCCCTCCCCCGTTCATGCTCTGTCTCTCTCTGTCCCAAAAATAAATAAACGTTAAAAAAAAAAAAATTAAAAAAAAAAATAAGGCAGAAACACATGAAAAAGCAGCAGTAATAACACTCTACATGTTCTTAAATTCTCAACGCCTCCATTATCATGATTGATACCTTATATTCGCTTAGGACTTAGATGCTTTCAAGGTACTTTCAAGTATATTATCATATTTGACACAAATAAAGAAAAAAAGGGACTAACTCAGGAAGACTTATCTTGGAAGAACATTGGGCATCCCATTATTATTATTATTATTATTATTATTATTAATTATTTTTAATGTTTCGTTTATTTTTGAGAGAGTGCAAGTGGGGGAGAGGTAGAGAGACAGTGACAGAGGATCTGAAGCAGGCTCCCTGCCGACAGCAGCAAGCCCGACGCGGGGCTCGAACTCATGAACCGTGAGATCATGACCTGAGCTGAAGTCAGATGCTCAACTGACTGAGTCACCCAGGAGCCCCAGGTATTCCATTTTTAAACTAAACTTATCATTTCGACAGCTTTCTTTTTATCCCTTTTCCCTTCACCTTTCATAACATCTCTAGATGTTTTTTCTCCAGCTCCTTAAAAGTGTTAGCTCATTTTCCTCAACTTTCTCTTCTTGACTCTTCCTTTAATTTTTTTGTCCCTGAAAGGCCACACTGCCTATAGTCACTGTCTTGGCTTCATGATTTGCTCACTGTGCAACTCTGGTCATATTTCATCATCTGTAAAGTGGAAGTGATACCACCTACAATGAGAAAAAAAAAAAAGTACAAATCTCCACAAACATTGAGCACTTAGGAGTACTTCAGATCCCTAAACTATAAAGCTAAAGAGCCTCTGACTAACACACCATATAAATTGTGGTCTTATCCCACAAACCTAACCTGCAAACTGATTGTTTCATAGGCTTTAAAAAAAAGTTTTTTTTTTTTTTTTAATTAAGTCATCTCTACCCGCAACATGGGGCTCGAACTCATGACCCCAAGATCCCAAGAGTGACGTGCTCTTCCAACTGAGCCAGCCAGGCTCAGAGTGAAAAGGCATCTAGAACAGTGACCTGCAAATTATTTCAGTTGGTACGGTCCAATTTAAGAAGTACTTGAAAACCATGAGGTTACCAAAGACATGCTATTTGGTGAGGTCATAATTGTGGTCTATGAAATCAGGTGCCAGGAGATAATTATGATGCCACGAATACAGTGTGACTTCCCAGCAGGCTCACATTGAAAGATAAACCACCTGCATCCAAGCAAGTCCTGGTTTAAACATGAAGATCGTTAGGGATTATCTCATATAGGAAGAAAAACCGTGAAGGACAAGAGAGATGAAAAAATTTATATTAAAAACATTTTTTTTTTAATTTGAGAGAGAGAGAGCGTGCAAGCAGGGGAAAGGGGCAGAGGGAGAGAATCCCAAGCTGTCTCCGTACTCAGTGCGGAGCCTGATGTGGGGCTCGATCCCACAACCCTGGGATCATGACCCTACTGAAATCAAGAGTCGGATGCTCACAATCTACCACTCTATCACTCATGAGCTACCCGGGTGCCCTGAAAAAACTTAAATATATATCCGACGATTTCATGTTTAATAATTAAACTATAAAGTTTTAATGTTCCTCATATATATATATTTTTTGCTGTAGAGAACTGCCCCCCCTCCCCCCCAATGACAAACAGTTTGGACATAATAATCAAAGAGTAGCAACCCTAGGGCTAACAGAAACCAAATGCTGTAAGCTATTATCAGCCATTATGACTGCACAGCCTGGTCTTATCCACACCAACGTGAAAGGTCTCTGCTCAAAAAAAAAAAAAAACAAAAAAAACCAAAAAAAAAAACAGATCTCCACTCAAAAGCTGTCAGTGTGAAGCCTTCAAGGTCAAAGAGATACTTGAGCAATTTGTTATGATAAAGTCCTATAGTAATCATACCATCATAAAGGGCATAAAATAGTGGTGTCAGCTTGCACACAAATAGTGCAAAATCTCCAGGATGGGTGGTAGGTTTAGATTAGATGAAGTTATTATACATTTACTGGAATTTCTGAAGCCTCTACTTCTGTTTTCTACATTCAGAAATAATGTCTATGGGTTTTAAAAACTACTTTTTTAGGGCCGCCTGAGTGGCTCAGTTGGTTAAGCGTCTGACTTCGGCTCAGGTCATGGTCTCATGGTTCGTGAGTTTGAGCCCCGCATTGGGCTCTGTGCTGATAGCTCAGAGCCTGGAGCCTGCTTCAGATTCTGTGTCTCCCTCTCTCTCTGTCCCTCCCCTGATCACACTCTGTCTCTCTCTCTCTCAAAAATAAATAAACATTAAAAAAAACAAAAACAGGGGCCTGGGTGGCTCAGTCAGCTAGGCATCTGACTTCAGCTTAGGTCATGATCTCATCATTCCTGAGTTTGAGCCCTCGGTCAGGCTCTGTGCTGACAGCTCAGAGCCTGGAGCCTGCTTCGGATTCTGTATTTCCTTCTCTCTCTGCCCCTCCCCTGCTCATACTCTGTCTCTCTCTCTCAAAAATAAATATTAAAACAACAACAACAACAACAAAAAAAAAACGACAAAAAAACCCAAGAAAACTTGGTTAACCAGAATAGTAGCTCCTGAATACACTGGCTTATTAGGACATTAATAGATAAAAAGTTACCTAAAACCACACAGCCAAAACCAAAAAAAACCCCAAAACCTACATCCTCAAACTGAACAGAACCCATTGGATTTTGCAGCCATAAGCGATCATCTCCTGCCTCTTGCATGGTTAGGAACTAATCACCAGTACTCAATTTTGGGGTTAATATTTTTTCTTGTAAGGAAACACAACTCGGTCTGCCTGGAGATGTCTCAGTAATTCACACTTCTCAGTTCTTCTGAGTGTAAAAGATTCTACAATGTCTTGGGACACCTGGGTGGCTCAGTCAGTTAAGCAACTGACCGGCTCAGGTCATGATCTCGCAGTTTGTGGGTTCGAGCCCCACGTCGGGCTCTGTGCTGACAGCTCAGAGCCTGGAGCCTGCTTCGGATTCTGTGTCTCCCTCTCTCTCTGTTCCTCCCCTGCTCGTTCTCTGTCTCTCTGTGTCTCTCAAAAATAAATAAACATTAAAAAAAAAAAGATTCTACAATGTCTCAAATAACAGACAACTGGAATTATGTTCAATTATGACCAACTGAAATTAGTGATAAAACTTTTTTTTTTTGGTGGGCTTGAAATATGATCACTGAAGTCAGAGCCATTTGCTTAGAGTTAGTTTGATTTTGATTTTAGTGAGGTATTACATGAGCACAGATGGATGAACACAATGGGGCGGGTGTGGATTAAGTTTATTTAAGCTTGAAATCTATCATATACAGATGGGGTTTTGGACACAGACTGAATTTTTACTCTTTGAGACAGAATTGTTAGGAAGCTCAATGACATGGAATGCCTCGAAGATCTGTCATTCCTGCCAATAACATTTCACGGTGCATCCTGGCTTTTCAGCCATAGCTACGTGATAGGGCTAGAAAAGTTCTTTCACTTTGGACCCAGGAACCCTGGAGGGAAATCTATGAGCTGGCCTTAAAGGTTAACTAGTCTTAAGAATGTGAACTCAACAGGGGTGCCTGGGTGGCTCAGTCGCTTAAGCATTTGACCTCGGTTCAGGTCCTGATCTCACAGCTCTCTGCTAACGGCTCTCGGAGCCAGCTTCGGATCCTCTCTCTCCCTCTCTCTGCCCTTCCCCTGCTCATGCTCCCTCAAAAATAAATAAATATTAAAAAAAAGTGAACTGAACAGAGAGAATGAAATGGTGGGGCCTCCAGGAAGGGGCACAGATTCTCTGTCGTCCTTGAAAGGCCTGGCAAGAGCCATGCTGACACCTACTATGTGCCAGCTTGGAACAGCACCTGCTGCATGCTAAGAGCTCTATAGAGCTCTGTTGGACAAGTAAATGAAGCTCTTTCCATTTCTTCTCGGGCCTCGGTGGACCCGTTTTCTCCAAGGCGGTGAGCTGTCCTCCCCTCCCCACACCAGTCCTTGAAGAGCCCCGGGAAAGACCCCCAGCAGCTTAGGGTAAACCAGGTGCAGAGAAAACTTAGCTCAGTGTCTGGACAAGTTGCACCTCACCGCCAGCGGTGTCTCAGGTCAATTGGTTGCACGAATCAGGACCGCAAGCTGGGAAAGTCAGGCGTCCTAGCTCCCAGTCCTCTCTTCAGAGTCCTTGACAATCGCAGGCAACCGTACAGGCGGCTGGCTGCTCCACGGACGCTTACCTGGCTGCAGACGTGGTCTCCCACCCGCCACTTTCTAGGGTAACAGGAACCACTGCAGAAGGTGCATCGAAAGCGCACTCCTGGGTTTGCGCACGCGCAGTATTCCCGCCGTCGCTTCCCTCACTTGCCCTGGGCTCATTCTTACCAACTGCGCATGCGGAGAGCGGAAGCTATTTTTAGCGTGTCAGCTGTACGTTCCCAGAGAACCAATCAGACGGGAGGACTTCGCAGAAGCTCCGCCCCCCCCGGGTTCCCAAGCGCAGGACCTCCCCCTTTGGAGAAAGGGGCGGGAAGAGAAAGAGGAGAAGGACAGACGCTCCGCGGTGCGACCGTCTCCGCCTCCTTTCGTGCAGCCAATCACAGGCAGGACGACGGGCGCGCGCACGCTCCCTCGAGTTTAACGGTCGCGAGAGGCCGCTTGCCTGACGCTGACATCCACTGTGGGAGCCCCGGCCAGGTGAGTGGTCGCCGGCCTGCGGGGAGCCGTCAGTCGCGGAGGGCAAGGGGACGAGGCTCGGAAGACATGGACTTAGCAGAACCCTAAGTGTGCTGATGGGCTCAGGGCGGGGGTGGGGGGACGACGGCCACACGACGCAACCCCCACCACAGTCCTCGGATATGTGGGGGCTTTGCCTGCGGCCGGGTGCCTTTTCTAGACTCAGTGCCCTTGAGTGACACCCGCGCGGCCCAATCGCAGAGCGCCTCATCCCGAGTGGCGGGGGGCTTGTGGGATCTGTCTCCTTTTTTTGATCTTGCCTGGTTGACTTCGGGAATCGCGGTTGTAATTGTGGGAGCAGCGGCTTTTCCTTCCGCCTCCCCGCTGCCCCACAGTTCAGGCGACCGCATTTTGTTCTTGCTCGCCGTCCCACTTTGACCCGAGAGCCACCCCATCAGCAATTGAGGTCTGGCTGTGAAGGCAAGGGGGTCAGGATCTGGCCTCAAAACCTCTGGAACCCTGTCTTCCATACCCCCCTCGGGCTCCTAGCAAAGCGAAACACCTGGTTAACTTTCCGAGTATCAGGCCCCAATTTGTACCATACCATCCCCCATCCTCCCAGCGACCTTCTTTTTGGCTAGGGGTTTTGGGGACCAAGAGCGTCACATTTCGTTACTGGGAAATATAAAAATGGTTCTGTGCTTGTAACCGTTGTCCATCGCGTGTTTTTGTTTTATTTGTTTTAATTTTGCATTTATGTCGGGTTCCCCCCCCCCCCTTTCATTTCCCCTTCCACTCCCTCCCTCCCCCACTGGAGAAGCATCTTTGCGTTTCGAGTGGTTTTCCATCTCCATCTTCTGCATCCGGATTACTTGAGCGGGCGAAATAATAGATGGGGTCGCAGATCCAAGTCCCTGGAGAGCCTTGTGTTTTCCTGCTAGAAGAGCAGGGTGATTTGAATCCAGATATTCTCGTTGCCAGGTGGAAGGTGCAGCCCCAGACCTTTTCAGTACCCCATTTGTGGCTGGTGATGGGCTGAGCCACTGGGGAGAAATCCATTTAGGTAGGTCCAGTTACCCTTGGCTTTCACAAAACCTACCTCCCGCCAAGGAAGTGGTTCCTTTATGAGCTGATGTTTTTTAAGGTTGTGCTTTGTAAAACCAGGCCCTAGAAGTGGGAACCTAGTGGAATCTTGTAAGCAGCATAAATGGTTTTTTTTTTTTTTTCTTGCTCTTTCACTTTTTCAAAAACACATGAATTCTCTAAGTAGGAAGCATGGTGTTTGATTTGTTATGGCCAACTTGCCTCTGTACACCTGGCATCAGTTAACCTGCATCAGTTAACCTGCATCAGTTAGTTATTTTTAGTTGACCTGGCGAATAGTCTTTAAAGAAGTGATACGTGCATAGAGTAATAAAGGCTATGTAGTGCAAGATGCATTCCAGCCAATGGACAAACAACTGTTGTTAACCATTTAATTGGCTGTTTTTTTTTTTAACGTTTATTTTATTTATTTTTTTTTTAATTTTTTTTTTCCAACGTTTATTTATTTTTTTGGGACAGAGAGAGACAGAGCATGAACGGGGGAGGGGCAGAGAGAGAGGGAGACACAGAATCGGAAACAGGCTCCAGGCTCTGAGCCATCAGCCCAGAGCCTGACGCGGGGCTCGAACTCACGGACCGCGAGATCGTGACCTGGCTGAAGTCGGACGCTTAACCGACTGCGCCACCCAGGCGCCCCTTTAACGTTTATTTTTGAGACAGAGAGAGACAGAGCGTGAACAGGGGAGGGGTAGAGAGAGAGGGAGACACAGAATCTGAAACAGGCTCCAGGCTCTGAGCAGTCAGCACAGAGCCCGATGCGGGGCTCGAACTCACAGACCGTGAGATCATGACCTGAGCCGAAGTCGGACGCTTAACCGACCGAGCCACCCGGGTGCCCCTTAATTGGCTGTTTTTAATATCAAATTAAATACTAAGTAGTTCCAGTTTATCCGCCGTGTAAATCAGCAAGCATGGATACTTGGTAGAGCTTCTTAAATGAACAAGGCATGTACGTATTCCATTTGTTACGCAGTAGAGTAGTGTCTAGAACCTTGATAGTTAAACACATAAAATTCTGAAATAATACCTGGAAAAGATGAAGCTACTTTTGCAAATCACCCTTATTGTAGATTTTTTTGAGATCCAGTTCATGTATCGTAAAATGCATCCCTTTAAAGTGTACAATTCATTGGTTTTTAGTATGTTCACAGATGGGTTGTGTAACCATCACCACCATTTAATTCTGGAATTTCTCATCACCCTAAAAAGACACTCCATACCCGTTTTTTTCTTTTATGTTTATTTATTTCCGAGACAGAGAGAGACGGAGCATGTGTGGGGGAGGGGCAGAGAGAGAGGGAGACACAGAATCCGAAGCAGACTCCAGGCTCTGAGCTGTCAGCACAGAGCCCAACGCAGGGCTCAAACTCACAAACCGTGAGATCATGACCCAAGCCGAAGTCAGTCGCTCAACCAACTGAGTCACCCGGGCCCCCCTCCATACCCATTTTTGGTCACTTCATGCCCCAGCTCTGGCAACCATAAATCTACTTTCTGTCTCAAAAGATTTGCCTATTCTAGATTCCTCACATAAATGAAATCATACATTATGTGATCTTTTACTGAGCTTCCTTTACTTGATAATATTTCGGCGTTTGTCCACATTGTAGTATTGTATCAGTATTTCATTTCTTCTTATGGCTGAGAAATATTCCATTATATGTATATACAACATTAGTTTATTCATCAATTGATGGACACCTTAGTTGTTTCTGCATTTTAACTATTGTAAATGATGTTGCTATTCTTAATGCCAATTTATATAAAAGGATCAAGGTTTCCAAAGTAATGAAAAAGCAGTTGCTAGATTTAGTGGCTTTTTATAGTATTTTTTCCTCCATTCATTTTCAGACTCTCTTGGGAGCTTAGGATATTTCCCAGTTCTGAATGTTAGCCACTGAAAATGCCTGTAGACGATGAAGCATCTGAAGATGACTCGGATTCAGTTTCTTCAAACATTGAAAGAACCTACATTTTCAAATAAGAGAGTATAATGATTTCTATACACTATGGAAGATTTTGATTTGGTGAAACCCTTACGGAAAACGTCATCTTCTGTAGAATCTGATATAAAAAATTCTCCCCATTCTTTTGGACTGAACTTAAATATTAATAGGTAAGAATGGGATAGATAGATTTTTTTTTTTTTTTTTTTATGTAACAACAAATCAAAACAAGTTTATTTGCCCAGTTGACCCAAATAGCATCACAGTTATCGGTTCGCATTTAAATAACAACAGCCCCTGAGCAGGAACTGTTCAGGGATAGTTGTTTTAAGTCCAGAATAGTTTCATTCTGTTCCTGTTTTTTGTTTCTCCCAGAGATAATACACTTTTGCATGGGGAACATTGTGGAAAAGAACTTGTTTTCCTAGTTACAGTTCTCTGTACGCTTTTAAAACTTCCTCATAGATTACGAACATGCCTTTAGAATTTAATTGACTAAATACTGTTTCTACATACAAATAACGTTTAGTATTTCAGAACTACCTCACCAACCTGGGAAGTAACAATTAAAGTTGAATACTAGGAAGTAAGCAGAAAAACAGACCCTGAGTAGACAAAAATAGATGCTATCCAACAATGCATTTTATGCATTTTCTTTTTAAGCTATCCCGTGTTTGCACCTTTTTTTTTTTAAGTTTATTTATTTTTGAGACAGAGAGAGAGAGAACGAGGGGCAGAGAGAGAGGGAGGGGGGAGACAGAGAATTCCAAGCAGGCTCCAGACTGTCAGCACAGAGCCTGATGCAGGGCTTGAACCCATGAACCGTGAGATCATGACCTGAGCCAAAATCAGGTTTTGGGACGTTTAACCGACTGAGCCACCCATGCACCCCTTTGGTTTGTTTGTAATCAGAACCTGTTTGCTTTCATTTTGTACATAATCTGACAAACTTGGGTTATTTGATTTCTAAATTTCTAGTAGCTTAAAAACAACAAAGGGGTAGAGTCCATCAGAGAGGAGACCACCTATATACCAAGCAGGTACAAGGGAGCAAAAACTTACCAGTCTGGGCCCTACTGGTAAAGGGTCAGGTATTTTCGAACACAATAGATCTTGATGAAATTAATAAATTCATTAATTCCTTAAAAAGTTTGTTCATTCTCTGCTCTTCTCAGGAGGAATATAAGGCAGCTTACAAGAATATATAAAATGAAAAAGCAAGGTGAAAGGGTGGGAAAGTGTGTGGCAAATGGTCCAGGAGAGATGTCTGTCTTTGTAATCTATACCCACGTACTGAAAGTTTGTTTCCTGTATCACCTGGTGGTCCCTATGAAGAACTCCCTTTAAAATTTTTTTTATGTTTATTATTTTGAGAGAGAGAGAGAGAGAGAGAGAGAGAGAGAGAGAGAGAGAGAGAGATCCCAAGCAGGCTCCCCACTGTCAGTGCAGAGCCCAATGTGGGGCTCGAACTTATGAACTCTGAGATCTTGACCTGGGCCAAAACCAAGAGTCAGACACTTAACCAACTAAGTCACCCAGGCGCCCCTGAAGAAATCCCTTTTAGAACACAATTTTCCTAGGGGAACCTAAATATGTCCTTTTTTTTTTTTTTTTTTTTTTAAGATTTAATTAAAAATTTTTTTTTAATCTCTACCCCCAACATGGGGCTTGAAGTCACCAACCCGAGATCAAGAGTTGTGTGCTCCACCAACTGAGCCAGCCAGGTGACCCCTAAATATGCCCTTCTAATGAAAATTATGTAACTGAACTTGTCTCCCTTTTCATTGTGATTGGTGGTTAAATCAGCCAAATTTAGACTTGATAATTACACAACTGTGTAAATCCGTTACGGGCAACATGTATGTTCTCCTTTCCCTTGGGTTTTTATTAATCTTTCTCTGATCCTACTTGTCACTATTTTTCTGTTATTTTAATTAGTATTGTTTTTTTTAAGTGAACTCTTTGTGAAACAATATAGGTTATCGATAAATAAATGAAAAATGATCTCTTAGACTGGAATTTAAACAGATTTTATTTTCCTCAATTATGCTTTGTGTTTTTATAAAACAAATCTGAAATAACTTCCTCTCAAGTTTGGGAAAGCAGTCCTCCTGGAAAGAATGAGTGCTATTTCACACAATGAACAGGCTAAATAAGTCCTGAATATTTGCTGCTAATTTACTTGGCACAACTTTTATTCAAAGACAGTGCAAAAAAGATAAGCATCAGTTTATCACACCAAATTAGGGGGATGCGATTAACAACACTTGACTGCAGTTCTGGGCAGTGGAAAAAGAATCTCTGCTACAATCAAAAAGGCTCTTCTTACAGGAGAGTGCAATAATCCTCTGGAATAATGTAGATTGGAGAAGCTAGACCTTTTTCTTATCGTATGGCAGAAACTTACTTTCTGTTGGTACTTTGGAGTGTTCTCGCGCTTTTGGAGAAAGTCTTTCTGTTGGGTTCTTAAATAAGTGTTGTCTTTTTACTGCTATTTTCCTTTTGTGGACAAACGTGATCAGATTTTCAACAAACGAGGTGCCATTAAGAAGGATTAAATGTCAGTGGTTTTGTACTGCTCTGCTAAACTTGAACTGCTGAATTATTCAACACTTGGTAGAATGAAGAAAACCATTTGAATTATTTATGTTTCAACAGAAGTAGTCCCCACCTTAGTACAAATGGGGTATCCTCTTTCTCAGGGAAGACCAGACCATCTGTAATTCAAGGTACAGTTGAAGTCCTAACCTCTTTAATGCAAGAGCTACAAAACAGTGGAAGGACTGATTCGGAACTTTGGAAAAACTGTGAGGTATCTAGTTTTGTTTTATTTGTGGAATCTTAAAAAATATAATTGTACATGTGCCTCTACTAAACTCTAAATTATTAGAGATTTATCTTCTAAAGAGCATGATACTTATTGCTAAAGTGGTCAAAAGTAGTAATTGGGGAACAGCACTGAACGAATACGAAAAAGATGATCAAAAGCCTGTTTTGACAAATATCAGTCATTAGACACATTAATTTATATTTTAAGTGTCAACTAAAATATTAGCTTTGTTCAGAGAAGGGAGAAGTCCAAATTTACTAATACTATTACTAATTCTAATGTTTTAAGTAACACATACAGAAGTGTTACCATTTTGAAAAACCTAAATCCTCTTTGAACTATTTATAAATTAAGGCTTTTGCTTACTAATGTTTTATCCCATTTAGTTGTGATACATTGAGTTATATTGATTTTTCAGGTCAGTGGTTCTTTCTTTGGTCTACAGGTTAAATTGTGATATAAAACGTAGCAGATAAAAGAATACATAATATGTAAATTTTGATTCACAGAATAATGCCCAAGTTAGATTTTTCCAAGGCTAGATTTGGTAACGCTTTATAGAAATGTATAAAACATTATTATTATTAAATTGTTTATTTAGGGGGCAGTAGATTTTATTTTAAATGTTTATCATACTTTTAAAACCATTGTTTGTGTAATTGTCAAAATGTACAATGGAACGGATGAATACCTGGTTTAAGAATTCAGTAGCAGCCACCCCTAATTGTAATTATTTGTATTCATTATCCATAATCACTGAAGTTATAAGACGACTGAGTATTGGGGCACCTGGGTGGCTAAGTCGGTTAAGGTTCAACGTCGGTCTCAGTACAGAGCCCGCTTTGGATCCTCTGCCTCCCTTTCTCTCTTTCAAAAATAAATAAACATTAAAAAAAAAAAAAAAAAAAAAGAAAGAATGAATATTAATGCAAACTTTAAGAAAACTGAGTTTTAAGTGTTTACAGTTTTTATGTTTTTTCCATGTAATAATCAGTCCGTGATAATGCAAGAGACCGGTAAAATGATGCAATTAAAAGTGAAATCTTTTGTGAAATATTTCCCCTAATATACTTACTCATTAGCTTATGAACCTGAATTAGTATGCTTTTAAAAAAATAAGGCATTGCTTTTCTGGCAAATTCATGTTTAGCTAGAAATTGTTGCTTTTAATGCTTCGAAATCAGCATCTTTGAATCAGTATTTGTTTGTGAATCTAAGATACAGGTTTTTATAAGCCAGCATACCGACTAGCCACTAACACCTTAACGTTTGAGCCTGTTTCTTTACACCCTTTCTTCTTCACCTGGGATATAATATTATTATTTTTATTATGTTTAATAATAACTAATTTTTGTAATGTAGACATGTAATTGATTATTCAGTGAATAGTTTCTTAAGATAGTTCTTTGACAGAATATGAAATCTCCTGGTCATTTCAGTAAAATTTCTCCAATTTATTAGTGTGTTTTGTGGCAAACAAAACCAAAATATGATGTTTTAGTGTAGTATTGTAGGAAGAACGGGAGGGGTAAGGATCGTGCAAGCCTTATTCCTGACTATTTCCCCTGAATTTCATGTTTTCACCCTCTTCTGGAATTGTAACATTTGTCTGATTTCTACCACTTGTAGTGTTATTAAAATATAAACCTTCCACAGAGCTCAGAGCTCTGGAGATCTGATTTCTTTAGAATTTCTTTCTAAAACCTCTTTCCTGGAATTCTTTTTTTTTTAATGTTTGTTATTTTATTTTTGAGAGAGAGAGTTGGGGAGGGGCAGAGAGAGAGAGAGACAGGATTTGAAGCAGGCTCCGCGCTAATGGCAGAAAGCACCATGCAGGTCTCGAAGTCACAAACCTTGAGATCGTGACCTGAGCCGGAGTCGGATACTTAACCGACTGAGCCACCCAGGGGCCCCCATCTTTCCTGGGATTCTTAAGTTTATCACTGCTTAAACTTGAGAAGGTTATGTATTTTGATTCATGGGAAATAATTTTTTAACACATTTACATAGAAATACTTCAATATATTCTTAAAGACTTGCTATTGCTAATATTTCTGTGATGGTAAATTTTTAAAACACTTTATTAGCTAATTTGTCTTAATTCATTATTTTAGCATTTTAACTATTTAGTGCTACTGATTACATATTTAAGAGTAACGGGTGTACAATGATTGTTGTTATTATGTGTACTGTTTATTGTGTGTCGATTTGCCAAGCAATATACTGGACACTTTTTTTTGTCAGTGGCACTCAACCTTATTAGACCCAAAGCCCTCAATTTGTAATATTACAATTAAATTACTAATTTACAAATAAATTTTACAATTTCAAAAATAACATCAACTTATATTGTCCTGAAATGAAGTCACAGATATATCCTGCCTGTACCCACTTTAAAAACAATCATCCTCTTAACTGTGATATAAAGGAGGAATGACAGTTACTTATAGCATGATAACAGGTATTTCAGTATACACGTGCTCAGGCACATCCACATTTCAAGACCTAGTGAAGCATAGCCTGGTGTTTATACGTAGACTCATTGCGAAGGCAGTGGCTACAGACATGGACTGATACAGCTCTTCTGTATTGACAATCCAGAACTGCATTTGGTGACATGATTTTCTGAAACGGTGACCAATTTCTGATCAAGTTCTGAAGCAAACATAACATCTTTGTAGTTGGATTCCTGGACAATTTGGTGATTTGAAAGCTGTGCAAAATATATGTTATTTTTATAATATAAAGTGGACACAGGACAGTTTTTCGTTGTCGGGGACCATCCTGTGATTTGCATCCCTGGACTGCCCACAAAGTGCTGGTAGTGCTCTCCCTAGCTTTGTGACATCCATGACCTCACAGATTTTCAAAATCTAGTTCCCCCCCTTGAGATCACTGTTTTCACATCCATCATATTGGAATTTAAAATTTATCCTCCCAGCCACCTGGCAGGTGTTCCTCTTCCAATTTTATACTGCCCCCCCCCCCCAATTTATAAATCAGTAAAGAGCATAAATGAAATATACTTGTTGAGGACCATACAGGTTGTTAGTGGAGAGCAGGGAGTCAGGCCTAGGATTTCAAAGCCAATGGAATATTTACTAGGCATACGATAGAAACCCCATTCAGGCTAATAGCATCAAAAACTGTACAGGGGAAAGCTTTAATTAGATGCCTAAGTCTTCCAACAGTATGTACAATGCAGATCACATAAATAATGTTGGTTAGAAATGAATAATAGTTCTTAATAATTATGTGAAAAATGTTATTTGCTGCGTTTATAATGTTCTTAAATATGCTTATTGAAAATTAAAATATTATTTATAAAATCTGACTAGGGAGAACAAAACCTTCTCTACCAATTTATATCCAGAGCAAGCTCTATTCATTTGTATCCTAAAAAAGAAAATGATAATAAGGATGTGGTTAATGTTGCGTGTCACATAAATATAAGGCCATTTTTTGCCTTTTTTGTTGTTGTTATGTAATTCCGTCATTATTGTAATTTAGTTTTTTGTGACTAGTAACTTTGTCAGATTAAAATAACCCCTAAAGTAGTGCTTAAGTTAGTATAACTTAATAAGAAAACTGTTCCCTGATTTATTTTTTGTTTTGATTAAGATACTTCATATTATAGGTAAGTTGAGAAGATAAGGAACTGAATTTGATGCAGCCTACCTTATCCTTATCAAGTTAGTTGATTTAGAATTAATACTTTCTATTAGCACTATTCTCTTTTCTTTATTTTTCTTTTTATTTTTTTTCTTTTTATTTTTTGAGAGAGAAAAAGGGAGCATCCACCCAGTGTGGAGCCCAAAATGGGGCTCAGCGTGGGGCTCGATCTCACGACCGTGAGAGCATGGACCTGAACAGAAATCAAGAGCTGGATGCTTAACTGAGCCACTCAGGCGACCAGCACTGTTTTATTTATTTGTTTTTAAACATGTTTATTTTTGATAGAGACAGAGCACGAGCAGGGGAGGGGCAGAGAGAGAGGGAGACACAGAATCCGAAGCAGGCTCCAGGCTCTGAGCTGTCAGCATGGAGCCCGATTCAGGGCTTGAATTCTCGGACTGTGAGATCATGACCTGAGTTGAAGTTGGACGTTTAACTGACTGAGCCTGCCAGGCGCCCCAGCACTGTTTTATTTCAATCCTGGGGTTTTTTGCTTCCTTTGTTTTAATACAGTTATATAGTCTTCAACTTAATTCTGCTCTATTATAATTATAGAAACGGTTTTCAGTATTAATCTGAAGGACCTCTGAATTGTGTAGTCTGTAATACCAAGAAAAAAAATTCATCTTGAACTTGACCTTTTTTTTTTTTTTTTTTTTTGAGTAAACCACACCCAGTGTAAGACTCAAACCCTTGTCCCTGAGCTCAAGAGTTGCATGTTTTACCGCCTGAGCCAGCCAGGTGCCCCTGAAATTCACATTTTTATACCCTCATTTAGACACTCTTTCCTTGGTATTGTGTCCTAGGTGCTGGAGGCAAACAGGTTAACAAAGTGAATAAATGAGATGCCCTCTTATTGTGGTAAATGCTCTGAAGGCAAAAACAGGATGACATTGAGAAAGAGAGCAACTGCAGGATGGTTTGGGAAAACCGTCTTTGAGAAGGTGGTCGTTAAGCTGAAATTGCAAGGGGCGGGGGGCGGGGGGGGGGAGAAGGAAGCCATAAGAGCTGGAGAGAGAGCTTTCCAGGTAGCGGGTACAGTGAAGACAAAGCTTTCAAGGTGGAAGACCTTTTTGGCATGTTCAGGGAAAAGGTAGAGGCCAGTGTGGCTGGTGTGCTTTGAGCACGGAATAGATAGGGATGAGATGAAGTTGGGAGGTGTGCATGGACCGGGTCACTCCGGGGCCTGTGAGGAGTACAGGAGCGTAAAGATGGTGAATGGTTTTAAACAGGGAAGCTCTTTTCACGGTAGCTACTTACTGATATTGCATATTATTATGTAGAGTCTCTTACTGTAAACCAGCCTTGAGACTGAGTTTAGCTTCTGGAGATTTCCCCGAACCCTTTTCTGGCTTGTTTTGTAGTCTGATTATAAGAACACTTACTATACTCTTGAGTCAGCATGGATCAGAACCTCAGAATGAAGGGAGTCCTAGGCCAGTTCCACAGGTTTTCAGACTGATTTTTAAAATTCCTTTTTCAGCTGTGGCGCTGTAAAACACTTCAGCACCTGACTTGAAAGAGTTTTGTTTTTGTTTTTCCCACTTAAATCCCATGTAAATTAGGGGTTAAATTTCCATAATATCAAACTATCTCTTGTTTTAAGACGTGGGATTCTTTTTCCTAGGTACAAGTCATTGTTTAAGAAAATCACTAGCTGTTACAAAGAAAGGAAGAGAACTTAAGACAGATACGACGTATGACTGCCAGTTGTTGATGAATCAGAAACGATAGCAGATGACATGCCATTTGAAAAACAAGATTTACCCAGACCTTCAAATTTATCCAAACTACAGGTTACATATGAAAGGGGTGACCAAGCCTGTGCCTGTATTTTTACATTAAATACAGTTTTATAACTACTTAATTCAGCTTATAAATTTAAATTAAAATACATTTTAAAAAGGTCCTTTCCCACTGGAGGAATTTTTCTGTGAAATATTACATTGAAAATTATTTTTAACTAAAATATTTTATAACTTAATAGACCAGGTGGTTACAACTATTCAGTTTGGTGGAAAAACAATGCCAAGAGCAAATAGCCGCTCAGCAGGAGCAGTTCCACAACCAAATTCAAGTAAGTTGTTATTTGTATTGATTCTTTTTTATACTGTAAGATTTGCAAGAAGAACCCGTTAATACTTTGTATCAGTTTTGTTGATGAACTAGAAACATATCGTCTTTAGAGTAATGGGTCGTATTTTTAAGCAATATTTTCATAGTATTTATAAAAAATGCAATGTTTAGTATACTTACCAAATCTGTAACTTTGTTTTCAGCGTATACAGGAGGAGATAAAAAATTTAGTCAAGTTACAGACCAGTAATGCTTCCTGGGCTTCCTATGATACTTCTTTAAGTAAACAGTTATCTTCAGGAAGTCAAATGGGTTTTTTTTCTGAAAACAGTGAGAGAAATGAACCTATTATCAGTTATCCTAAGTCTGAAGAACCAGAAATGCAGCAAGAAACATCCACATCACAACCAGACTGCAATGTGGACAGTAGCTCAGTGAGCAGTGGGTATGGTACCTTTTGTGTCTCCGAATTAAATGCCTACAAATCTAAGGACCCTCGGGAGTTCATGGAGCACACAGAGGTTTCTGAGGGACAGTTTGGAGCATCTTTGGGGCAGATGGAGTCACTTGCAGAGGGTGTAAAAAACAAGAATTTTCGTATACATACCACTGAAGAGTTTTGTGCATCTTTAAAAGAAGATATTTCCATTTTTCCTGGTGAATTTGAACACAATTTTCTTGGTGAAAATAAGGTTTCAGAAGTATACAGTGGAAAAACGAATAGGTAAGTAGAATTTCTCCAACATTTGAAGGGAGGTTTACTTGTTTATTACATTTAGAATCTAGTAAATCAAGCTCTTTTTAGAGTCTAAATGTATACATGTGCATGTAATTTGCAACCAAAAATTATACACAAGCATACTCAATTTTATGCTTTTTATATAGAAGAGGAAATTTTCTAAGTTTGATGATAAGTGTGGCTGAATGTTTGTAAAGCAAACAATCATTTAAAATTTGTCATTTACCCTAAATGTTGAGTTTTATATCTCTGAAATTTGTTCTCTAAAATACGTGTTTAGCTATAGCAACACAGATCTTGTACACCTGTAAGTACAGTCACTAGTCCTTGTAAACAAATAAGCTTTTGCTGTAGAGCTACATTGAGTATGTGAACAGGCCACTGTGGTGGTTTTGTTCTATTCCATGGCTACAGGCTAAATCCTTTATTAATCACCGTTAGTCTTTGTGTTCGCTTTGCCTTTGGTAATAAGAAATTGTAAAAAGAAATGTAGGTGAATGGATAAAAATCCATTCTTTCTCTGCGGTTAGAAAAACAACTCAAAGCATTTCCCATGGACACAGTATTTATTAGTGTTTAGTTTTATGTGCAAAGGACAGCATCTAAAGAGAATAATTTTGTTTTCTCTTTCTGAATAGTAAGTCTATAACATCATGGGCACAAAAGCTGAAGCAGAACCAACCAAAGAGAGCACTTACAGAGGAGGGGTGTTCAAAATCTATGCAAGGAAATGAGCAAGCCAAGAAATCACCAGTTGAGAAAGTAGGTGATGAGTCACTTTATTGCTAATTATGGTGGAGTTTACTACGTGCTACGGGCAGTTTTTTGCCCTTTCTTTTGTATTGTTAATTTGTTCCATTGACCTATCTTTCTCTGGGTGTCCCAGAGGATTGGAAACAATGATTTGCTCTGGGTATTGCTTTTTTAGTAGTCTGGAAATCAAAAGTAATGAGGAATAAAGTACAATAGAAAATGAAAACCGTTTTGTAAAGGTCCTAATTCTCTTTGTGCTGCAACTGTTTACATTTAGCCAGAGAATAATCCATTTAACTTTTTTTTTAAACTCTCAAATAGGGGCGCCTGGGTGGCTCAGTCCTTTGAGCGTCTGACTTGGCTCAGGTCATGATCTCACGGTTCATGAGTTCGAGCCCCACGTTGGGCTCTGTGCTGACAGCTCAGAGCCTGGAGCCTGCTTCGGATTCTGTGTCTCCCTCTCTCTTTGCCCCAGCCCCTACTTGTGCTCTGTCTGTCTGTCTCTCAAAAATAAATAAGCATTAAAAATTAAACAAACCCTCACATAATTTATATTACTATTAAGTTGTAAGAAGTAGTACTGAATTTATAATCCAAATTGTAAGAGGTTAAATGTTTAAATTCTGTGTGGCCCTTTTACTAATCTAGCAGCTGCTTTCGTTAAAGAGATGTAGATATTGAGTAGGTTTCAAACATCTTTGAAGTCCTTTTGGCTTAAATCGTCATAGAGTAATGTTTATTCTATGATACTGAATTGAAATTGCAAAATCACATCTCTCTGCACACTTGATG
The DNA here is from genome assembly GCF_016509475.1 of Prionailurus bengalensis. NCBI lineage: Eukaryota > Metazoa > Chordata > Mammalia > Carnivora > Felidae > Prionailurus > Prionailurus bengalensis. Next base: position 6,542,394 of record NC_057356.1, read on the forward strand.
CCTTTAGAAATTGGCCACTGTTTTTAATGTTTATTTTTTTAGAGAGAGAGAGAGAGAACGTGCACTGGCAGGGGAGGGCAGAGAGAGAGACTCCCAGGCATTTTCTGTGCTGAGCGTAGAGCTAGACGCAGGACTTGAACTCATGAACCGTGAAATCATGACCTGAGCCAAAATTAAAAGTCAGATGCTTAATGGACTGAGCCACCCAGGCGCCCCTGGTCTTGATTGCTGTAAACATGGTCTTTCTATCATCCTGTGAAAAAGATTAAATAGAAGTCCTAAGAAGACAGTCCTTCAACCTTTATAAAGGACTATTCTCTTTTCTTGCCATAAGTTTTCTTCAGCCTGTGATATTTAGGCTTCTCAAGATCACTGTTCCAGAACCTATTCAGATTTGTGTTCAGGAGGGAAGTGAGGGTGATAAAGCTCCAGGGACCACTGGCCTCACCTGCAGGCGCCCTGTAGTACTGTATCTGTGGGTCTGTTCTTTTGAATTCGCGTGCCATTGGGATGGCACATCTTTGGTGTGAGCGCATAAGAGTATTTAGAGACGGGGTGAAAGTTGCTTTTTCCATTGGAATAGGTTGGCAGAAAAAATGTTTTCATATATGCTAGTTTCTCTTCTGTTTTTACATTAAGTAAAACTCAGTCTTGGGGAGGCTAGCAAAAAACAAAAAAACGAACAGACAGACTAGTCTTTTGGAGACTTTCTCACCGCTGATAAACTTTGGGTTTTTGGTATATACCTCGGTGAATACAGTAGTTTTCTTTTCTTTCTTTCTTTCTTTCTTTCTTTTCTTTCTTTCTTTCTTTCTTTCTTTCTTTTTTAACGTTTTTATTTATTTTTGAGACAGAGAGAGACAGAGCATGAGCAGGGGAGGGGCAGAGACACAGAATCTGAAGTAGGCTCCAGGCTTTGAGCTGTCAGCACAGAGCCCAATGCGGGGCTCGAACTCATGGAGTGTGAGATCATGACCTGAGCCGAAGTCGGAAACTTAACCAATTGAGCCACCCAGGTGGCCCTATAAATACGTTTTCATTCTGAACTCATTAAGTAACACCAGCTCCCAGTGTTCTTCCAGCTCCACAGAACCAAAATAAACTTGTGTAAACACACAGGAAAAGTAAATCCTTCACAGTTAATTCCTATCATTTTGTATTCTTGTAATCACAGGGAAAACTGGACTTTCGTAGTTCTTCCTGAACCCTCTGAGGCTTTCTCTGTGCCTTGGTTTGATACCTGGCTCTCTTTCTTTGGGTCAGTAGTTTGTGCCTAATGATTTTTATCCATCGACTAATGGTTTTCTTTCTTGCATTGCAGCCTAATTTCACTGCTGCTAAGCACCCTCATGCTTTTTACCTCAATAAACCAGATGAGAGTCCAAATTCTTGGATGTCTGATTCAGGAACAGGTATGAGACCTGTTGTTTTGTTTTGTTTCGTTTTGTTTTGATAACAACTTGTCTGCATTTCTCACGGGATGTTAATTCTATCCAGTGTATTAGCGTGCTTTCTGTAAATGTGTTCTGTTGTGCCTCTGTTAACTATAACTTCCTTACTTGCATTAGTGTTACAGATTCTGTAAAGATAGATGGGAAAAATACTTTTGCAGTTGTTTCAAACAGCTGCAAAAGCCATCTCAGCATTTTTCAGATGCTCCAGAATGAATTAAGACATTCAAACCCTTTATGAGTCATTCTTTACTCTCCATGGTAAGCTTATTCTAGTTTTAATGACTGAACATACTGATTCCCTACCCTACCCCCCACAATCCCACATCCAGTTTGTCAGGATAAATTAGCTTTGCCTGATGAAAATTGCCAGAATTCAACCACTGTCATGCTGTCACCCTAATAGAGTCCCCATCACCTGTCACCTGAATTCCTGCAACTTCCTGCCCAGCATCCATGCCCTCACCCTTGCACCCTTCCATCCGTTCTCCACACAGTAGCCTAAAGAGTCCTTCTCCAAGATGGGTCAGATCATGTGACTCCTCTGCTCAAAACCCTTCTATGCTCTTTCCCTCAGAGTAACAGCCAGAGTCGTATAGGTGCCCGTAGGCTCAGCAAGATCTAGCCTTGTTCTGTTTGACCTCATTTTCTGCTGCTCCCTTTCTCTGCTTCAGCAGAGAGGCTGTTTGCTTAAATGTGCCAGATAGGTTCTCATTTTAGGGCTTTTGCTTTGCTGCTTCCTATATTTGAAATGTTCTCTCCACCCGTTATATAGGGGATCTCCCTCATATGTGGCTAAAATGGCTAACGTTATCTTGTTACCTTGCAGCGAGCCAACCCTGAGCACCCCTCCACACACGCTACATATATTCCCTTTTACCTGATTTTTAAGTCTTACCATTTGGTGTTTACTGCCTTCTAACCTCCTGTGTATACGTTGTGATTTATTTACTGTTCATTTCTCACATTTTCTGCTCCCCAGCCTGGCACGGTAAACACTCAGTATGTATTTGAACCACTGAATTATTATTCTTATTAATTTTTAAAGTTTATTTATTTTGAGAGAGCACGTGAGGGTGTGCACAAGTGGGGGATGGGCAGAGAGAGAGGGAGACAGAATCCCAAGCTGGCTCTGTGCTGTCAGTGCAGAGCCCAACGTGGGGCTTGAGCTCACGAATCGGGAGATCATGACCTGAGCAGAGATCAAGAGTTAGACTCTTAACTGACTCAGCCACCCAGGTGCCCCTGAACCATTGAATTCTTTATATTGTTTCTATCTAAGTCTGTGCTATTCATAAAGAATTTTTTTCTTTTTTAAGAAATACATTTTAGATTGTAGTAGTTTATCTTGACTTTAAAAACATTTTTAAAAATAGTCTCTACACCCAGCATGGGGTTTGAACTCACGACCCCGAGATCAAGAGTTGGACTCTTCTCCAACTGAGCCAGCAGGCACCCCACATCTTGACTTTTAATAATATATTTCATTTTTAAATATTTCGATCATCAATTTAGAACCCTTCCATGGGAAGGCATTTAAGAGATTCTTGCGCCATTAAAATTCAATTTCCTGTATCCAGATAGCCAAAAACTAGTTACTTGTCGTATTTAATTTTCTGTAGGTAGAAGTAAGTTATTCTAGAAAGCACTTTTCTCTTTTCTCAGTCTTCTCTTCTGTGTATTTGTGCACAACAGGCCTGACTTACTGGAAGCTGGAGGAGAAGGACATGTATCACTCTTTGCCTGAGACTTTAGAGAAGGCATTTGCACCGTCCTCTGGAGATAGGTCACCAGGCCAGGTGATTTAAAAACACATTGTGTATGTGTTTGTGTCACACAATTATAGTTCAGAGCTCCGCTTCATTATAAACGTTGTATTTTTCCAATTATTCGTTTAATGTTTTATTTATCCTTGAGAGAGGGAGAGACAGAGCGTCAGCAGGGGAGGGAAAGAGCAAAAGAGGGACACGGAATCCGAAGCGGGCTCCAGGCTCCGAGCTGTCAGCACAGAGCCCGACGTGGTACTCGAACTCACAAGCCGCGAGATCCTGACCTGAGCTGAAGTCAGACACTAACCACCCGAGCCACCCAGGCTCCCCAAAAGAAGCGTGGGCTTTAAATTGTACTTGCTTTCAAATGTAATCTCTCATTCATTGCCTATGTGATCATAGGAAGGTTACTTAAAAATGGAATTTAAAATGCCCAGCTAATGTGTTGTAAAATTAAATGAGATGATTTTGTGCCTACTGTGCTGAACGTAGTAGGTCTGCAGATAACAGCTTCCTCTGTTCCTACACCTGGTTTTGATTCTCTGTCTTATTCCGCCCTCCTGCTAATCCATTTGTACCAATAATGCTGAGCATTTTAATTTGCTGTCGTCATTTTCTTTGAGCATGAAATGTAAATATTTTCTTTACTTCAGCACGGTGAAATCAAACTACCCAGCATGTGTACATTCAGGTGATGAGAAAGGTTGGGGAAAAGGAGTGATTACAACGAAGGTAACCAGGAGAGCTATAAGCATGAGTAATAGGCATCGGTAGGGGCAGTGGGGATACAGCGTATGTGTAGACAGCAGAGTCCCAAAGAGGGGTACAAACCAGCATCCCATCCTTCAGGAAGGGAGCCAAAGAGACAGATAAATGCAGGGAAAGGAAGGCTGGGGAGTGAGATTGTGAGGGACTGGAAGCCTCGGTGGGCTTTGTGATTACAGAGCTCACTGTGTGTGACGTGATCAGCACCATCAGTGAGTGACTACTGTATTTTGGTGATTCTAAGATACTGTCAATTTTAAAACTTCCTATTTCATAGTCTAACAAAATTATTCTAGGGGCGCCTGGGTAGCTCAGTTTGTTGGGCCTCCGACTCTTGGTTTTGGCTCGGGTCGTGATCTCGTTGTTCGTGAGCTGGAGCCCCACTTCGGGCTCTGTGCTCACAGCTCAGAGTCCGCTTGGGATTCTCTCTCTCTCTCCCTCCCTCCCTCCCTCCCTCCCTCTATCCCTCTATCCTTCCCTTGCCCGCTTGCTTGCTCTCCCCCCTCTCTCAAAAATAAGTAAATAAACTTAAAAAATTATTCTAACAAAAATAAAAAGCAGTGTATATCAGTGCTTTCTTACCACTTAGAATTTATATTTTATTCTTAATGAAAGATCTTGTAACTGAACTTGATTTTTGTCATATAACTCTTATACATACTTAAAAAGGACGATATAAGTGAAATAAATTTGTTAAAACCTCTTCACCTACAGAGGCTTATGCTCTCTTTTCAACTCAGTGTTCCTTTCTGTGTTTTTCCGCATACTGTTTTTCTTGAGCCATCAAGAGCTTTGGGGATTGGCAAAGATGAGAGGCCTTGGTGCTGAGTTTTTTTTTTATTTTATTTTTTTAATTTTTTTTTCAACGTTTTTTATTTATTTTTGGGACAGAGAGAGACAGAGCATGAACGGGGGAGGGGCAGAGAGAGAGGGAGACACAGAATCGGAAACAGGCTCCAGGCTCCGAGCCATCAGCCCAGAGCCCGACGCGGGGCTCGAACTCACGGACCGCGAGATCGTGACCTGGCTGAAGTCGGACGCTTAACCGACTGCGCCACCCAGGAGCCCCTGGTGCTGAGTTTTTACCTGGCCTAGTAGTTCTGTAGATCTGGCCTACTTTTGGCACCCAGATGGGGAATGCTGCTAACCATCTATGATTCACTGTCCCTTAAATACTGGTTCTCAGGGCTTCTGGTGTAGGCTCTAGGATTTTTTTCCAAACTGCTGACACCTGTTCGGCCAATTTGGATGTCTTCTATGTGTGCTTGTGAGCAGACAATGACAATTATATCACAATTGGTACTTGACCAAAAGCAATGTTAAGATGCCGTTAATTACAAGAGGCATCCTCACTTCTGAGATGTTAAAATATAGTGATCATAGAAGTGGAAAATGGTGAAGAATGGTTCGTTATGCTACCACGACCTCTAAATAGAGTAATTCCACCAGCTCTGCCTGGGGGTGCTCCACCAGGTTTGGGGCATCACCAGGCAGGGATTCCTCAGGCTCGAGGCCATTTCCTGAGTGCTCTGCTTGTTACAAACTTTCAGCTTGAAAGGGTCTTTTAGGTTGTTGGTGTATAAAAAGTAAAATTCCAGGGGCTCCTGGGTGGCTCAGTCAGTTGGCCGTCCGGCTTTGGCTCAGGTCATGATCTCCCAGTTCATAAGTTTGAGCCCTGCATTGGGGCTCTGTGCTGACAGCTTGGAGCCTGGAGCCTGCTTTGGATTCTGTGTCTCCCTCTCTCTCTGCCCCTCTCCTGCTCTCTCTCTCTCTCTCTCTCTCTCTCTCAAAAATAAGTAAACATTAAAAAAAATTTCAATTAAAAGTAAAATTCCAATTACAGAAATTGTGGTAAATTTTAAGGGCTCACATTCAGAAAATTAATGTTTTTATTATTATTATTTTTTTAATTATTTTTTTTTCCCAACGTTTATTTATTTTTGGGACAGAGAGAGACAGAGCATGAACAGGGGAGGGGCAGAGAGAGAGGGAGACACAGAATCGGAAACAGGCTCCAGGCTCCGAGCCATCAGCCCAGAGCCCGACGCGGGGCTCGAACTCACGGACCGCGAGATCGTGACCTGGCTGAAGTCGGACGCTTAACCGACTGCGCCACCCAGGCACCCCTAGAAAATTAATGTTTTTAATGCACACGTAAAAAGTTCGATTGTCCTATTCACAAGCTAGTTACAGGGTTTGTTAAAACATGTTCATGCATGGTAATCTGCAGCCTGTGTAGGGTCTGGAAGTGGGACACATAGTTAAAGCTATATGTGAATATATTCTTTGAGTACTTTCAATATATCTCTTGCTGAATCTATAATCTCATTTAAAACAGTTTAAATCTGAGACCCAAGTTAAATGATACCCCGGCATGCCCTAGGGTAGGTCCCACTTTGAAATAATTTGAGGCTGAGGTTTTAAATTTGGAGCTTTAGACCTCTTTGCAACATTTCCAGCGTGACAAAGCCCTGATTTCAAGCTGTAGGAATTAGGGTCGTATCTTCTTATCTTATTAATTTAAAAAGGGGCTTGTTTCCATTGGGTAACTTCTTTCTTAACACTTTTTCTTGGTCTGTGAACTCTTAGAAAAGTAGGAAACTAACTACACAGATAAGGAACTTCATCTCTGTATACCTGTCTCCCTGCGTCACATGATGTTAATCTGGCCAAAAGTCTTCTTAATCCTGCTTCACTCTTTTCATCATGAAGTCTTTTCATACCTCAAAACTTGGTTTTTATCTTGAGTACGGGGGACTACCAAGGTTTTTTTATTCTTTGGAAGTATTCTGAGGCTATTAAATAACTTTAGGTTCAGATTATCACCTTAATATTTATTATTAGGGGATATTTTTTCATTTTTTTTTCATTCTGAGGGAGACTCGTAATTAACAGGTGATGACATCTAAACTTGTTTTATAAGTCTGACACTCCAGAGTCTCAGTTCATTTAAATTCTTTCAGAAATCTTTTTGTGGTGCTGATCTTGTGTCAGTGAATTTTTTCCATCGATACTACCACTTAAATAATTTTGTTTCGTATCTTTAAGTCTAATACTAGTAATGAGATGAAGCTACCATCACTGAAGGATATTTATCATAAAAAACAAAGGGAAAACAAGCAGTTACCTGAGAGGAATCTCACTTCTGCTTCCAACCCAAATCATCCACCAGAGGTAAAGTTGGCAACACCCTGCTGAATGAAAATGAAAGATGCTTCATGACTCTCAACTTTTATCTCAAGCTTTATTTTCCGTAGGAGATCTAAAGCCTGCTCCCTTAAAAACAAACACGGAGTGCCGAGGGCAAAATCTTACTGTTGTCTGTCTTAATTTCTAGGTACTGACTCTGGATCCAACGTTACACATGAAGCCAAATCAGATTTCAGGAATTCAGCCGCAAGGCTTTTTGAATGCCCTTGATGACAGAATGTCCTTTTCACCAGACTCTGTTCTAGACCCCAGTATGTCTAGTCACTCTGACATAGACTCATTTTCACAAGCAAGTAATATCGCTTCTCAGTCATCTGGATTCCCCAAGTATCCTTCAAACACAAAAGCTTCACCAGTGGACTCTTGGCAAAATCATGGCTTCCCAAACGAAAGTAGGAGCAGTTCCACGTTTCCTTCGGTGACTACTACTGCTAGTAATGACATCTCGGTCAACACTGTAGATGAAGAAAACACGGTCGTGGTAACTTCAGGCTCAGCCAGTCAGTCCCAGCTTCCAGGGACAGCCAACAGTGTCCCAGAATGCATTTCGCTGACTCCTCTGGAAGATCCTGTAATACTGTCAAAGTATGTGTTTCAGCGCGTGGCTTGTAATGTTAATAGCTTTTCTTTGATGTCTGCTTGAATTATGAAAATGATTTTTATTGACCTCCACTAATGTATAAAATCTTAAAAAAAGAGACGCGGCGCTTTTAAAGTAGGGCATCTAAGTATCCACGTCTTTGTTTTTTTTACTTAATTAGTTGTTAACTTGTGTATTGATCTGTTACGTTTTGTGTGAGTGTGCCGAGGAAGAAGGCTGTAGTTTTGCTTTTGAGAAAGATTGTATTCTTAGTTTCTCTTGTGGGGTAGAGTGAGGAAATGCTTTCCTAACAAGTTGTTTTGCCCTCACCAACAGGATTCGGCAGAACCTGAAGGAGAAGCACGCTCGACACGTAGCCGATCTTCGAGCTTATTATGAGTCAGAAATAAATAGTTTGAAACAGAAACTGGAGGCAAAGGAGATTTCTGCAGTTGAAGATTGGAAGAAAACCAATCAAATTCTTGTAGACAGGTAAAGCTTATAATTCAACTCTAAAGTTAGTGTTTCTCCAACTTGGAAATGTTATTTTTTCCTAAGTATATTTAATTGTGGTAAAACATTTTGCAAAGATGTGCTTCAGATTTGAAATTTTTAACAGAGACCTATTTGCCTAAGGAATTATTTTCACAGATCGAAACCAACCTCGTGTAGCACACTAATGGCTGACGTGAGGACATTTGTTTCACACGGACAGAATACTGGAACAGTTGAGCAGATACCCTGTATGTAAAGGAACGTCATTTATGAGTGGATTAGTATTGTGTACAGATTTTCTCAGAAGTCTCTAACATCCTCTAGCAGTTCTCAACCTGCTTTGAAACTCAGAGACATGTAACTTAAATCCAGACACTCCTGAACCCGTGTAAGCAATTATCCTGTACAAACAAGTAACCAACATGGAAACACAGGGGCAGTTATGTTAAGGATACCTGTATAGCTGTTTTAGGGAGAGAATCAGTAACAAAATTTGATGCCTTCGCTAGTATTAATAACAGCATACTTGGAACATACTTTACATTTAAATGGGATTTAAACAGATTGAAAGCTGGGGTGGTGGGGGGGGGGACCTGGGTGGCTCAGTCTATTAAGTGTCTGATTCTTTTTTGTTTTTTAAATGTTTGTTTGTTTTTGAGAGAGAGGGGAGTAGAGCAGAGGGGCAGAGAGAGAGGGGAACAGAGGACCCAAAGTGGGCTCTGAGCAGAAAGCCCGATGCAGAGCTTGAACTCCCAAACCGTGAGATCATGACCAGACGCTTAACCAACTGAGCCACCTTTAAAAATTTTTTTTAATTTGGGGCACCTGGGTGGCTCAGTTGGTTGAGCGAGCGACTTCGGCTCAGGTCATGATCTCATGGTTTGTGAGTTCGAGCCCCGCTTGGGCTCTGTGCTGACAGCTCAGAGCCTGGAGCCTGCTTCAGATTCTGTGTCTCACTCTCTCTCTGCCCCTCCCCTGCTCATGCTGTGTCTCGCTCTGTCTCAGAAATAAATAAACATTAAAAAAAATTTAAAAAAATTTTTTTAAAATTTATTTTGAGAGAGAGAGAGAAGGAGCAGGGGAGGAGAAGAGAGAGAGGGAGACAGAATCCCATGCAAGCTCTGTGCTGTCAGTGCACTTAACTGAGCTGACCAGGTGCTCCAAGTGTCCAACTCTTGATTTTAGCTCAGGTCATGATCTCACAGTTTGTGAGATTGAGCCCCACGTTGGACTCTGCACTGACAGTGCAGAGACTGCTTGAAATTCTCTCTTTCCTTCTCTCTCTCTCTCTCTCTCTGCCCCACCCCTGTTTGCTCTCTCTCTTTCTCTCTCTCTCTCTCAAAAATAAATATAAAAAAAAAAACAAAACTCAGGTCAGTATAGCAGCAAAGTATTCTTTTTTTTTGTTTTTGTTGTTGTTTTAAATTTGTTAATGTTTGTTTATTTTTGAGAGAGAAAGCGTGAGCAGGGCAGGGAAGAGAGAGAGAGGGAGACATAGAATCCGAGGCGGGCTCCAGGCTCTGAGCTGTCAGCACAGAGCCTGACGCAGGGCCTGAACTCATGAACCATGAGATCATGACCTGAGCTGAAGTTGGACGCTTAACTGACTGAGCCACCCAGGGCCCCTAAAGTATTCTTTTTTAAGGCAAGAAAAGACAAAGCCCCTTGAAAAAAAGATGAGGGAACTGAAATCTTCTGGTCCAGTTAGTAGTTTAGCTTGGAGAATTGTAGGAAAACTAGCCTCTATACTAGTTTGTGGTTGCTGTGGTAGTTAACATGCTGTTAACTACCTGAGTGTCACTACAGCTTCGGTTTTGCTGTTGGGAGTGGGGCTGGAGGTGGGGTTGGGGGTGGAACTAGGGGTGCCATGGTAGAGAGCAGTCATTTGAAAAGAGCCAGAAATAGGTTTTCTAGGATAAAAGGAAAAGAGTAGATGTCAGGCTAGGGGAAGTTGGTTCTTGTTGTTTGTTTTCAAGAAGTCAAAGATGAAAAAAAAAAAAAAAGTCAAAGATGACTGTAGGTCCTTCCTGTGGAAAACGAGTATGAAAGAAGCTCGTAGACCTTGTTGGGTTAAAGATAGGCCACCAGAAAAGACACCTAGGAAATGATAGCTGATTAACGCACTTTTCTGTCTAGAAGCTGCTAGAGCCATGGAGCGGTGAGGCAGTGTAGGTAGGACAGATTGGAAGTCAGGATTTGACTAAGTGGCTGTGTCCTAATGGTGGCGGCAGCAGTCAGGGCGCTGGGGTGGGCGCAAGGACAGTGTGCAAATGAGTGGCAGTAGTTGCAGTCAGCCAGGACTGGAGAAATGATTCGCCAGAGACGAAAACCAAGTTTAAGTTGTCAGCGTACACATCAGGGTTTTTCAGACTTAAAATTGCAGTTGGGAGAATCCCCCCGGAACTGCCGATGGGGCCATGGACACTTCTCTTGTAGGCCAGCTGCGATATCAGATTATGTGACACAGCCTCATGCCGGAGTCAGTGTGGGAATTAAAACAGAGAAATACAGTTAACATACCTACACTTGACTATTTAGTGCTCTTTCTTTCTAGAACGGTTTTATCAGTATTTCATTGCTACGTGGCATCGATGCACAGTGGTGAGGAGCGTGAACTCTGGAGCCGGACTGCCGGGTTTAGAATCCCAGTTTGATGGCTTACAACCCAGGAGGAATTAAGCTTCGTATTGTTTTCTTATCTGTAAAATGCTAATGATAATAGTCCTAACTCATAGGATTGTGAGGATGAATGTAAGTGCTTAACGTGGACTTGGCATATAATCAGTGCCAAATAGATATTGGCTTGTACTCCCAATTCATGAACACGGAGTCAAAATGATAACCGAATTCTTCCGTGTATTTTGTTATTTTAAGGTTCTGTGATGATTAACTTTATGAAGAAGGTCTTTAATTCTAAGAAGAATACATTCATGCTCATTTGGAAAACTACAGGGGGATATAATAAGAAAAGTCTCCCTACCCAGCCTCTAAGTTTCCAGACTTAAGTTTTATATCCTACAAATCACAATACACATATTTATATATACGTTTTCTTTCATAACAAAGATCAAGCTGTTTAATGCATTCTTTTGTATCTTATATTTTTAATTTAAAATTTATTTTTAATGTAAAATATAAATAACAAAATTTACCATCTTAACCATTTTTTTTTTTTTTTTACCATGTTAACCATTTTTAAGCGATCATTTCGCTGGCATGAAGTACATTCACATTGTTGGGCAACCATCACCACCATCCATCTCCAGAACTTTTTCATCTTGCAAACCCGACCCCCTGGACCCATTAAACAAGTCTGCACTCCCACCACCACCCCCCCTTTAGCACCCACCATCCTACTTTCTGTCTATGAAATTAACACCTCAGATGAATTTGGGTGCCATGTATAAGTGGAAGCATACTTTTGTGTCTGGCTCATTTCGCTGAGCATAATGCCCTCAAGGTTCATCCATGTTGTAGCAGGCTTTGGACGGCCATCCTTTTTGAGGCTGAATCATATTCCACTGCATGGATAGACCACATTTTGTTCATCCATTCAGCCCTCGTGGACACTTGGCTAGCTTCCCTTTTTGGCTAGTGTGCACATTGCTGTGAACATAGGTGTACAAATGTCTTTCATATTTTGCCTTTTTCACTTATCTATTAGGGATCTTTTCATATTGTAATTTTCTCTGGAAGATGATATCAGGTTTATTGGGATGTATTTTATTAAAATGGCATCCTCTGTGTTCAATAAGTGGAGAATTTGTTTTATATATTGGCAAATCAGATTTACAGAATACTTCTAAGGGAAAGGATTTTATCTTCTAATTTTTTCTTTCCAATTTATGGTTTTTAGATGTGGCCAATTAGATAGTGCTCTAAATGAAGCAACTAGTCGTGTGAGAACACTTGAAAATAAGAATAACTTGCTGGAAATAGAAGTTGTAAGTATTCTTCTGTTGTTTAGTGGCTCAACGTTAAGAATTTAAGCCTTTTTATTAACTGAACTTTAGAGACAAATTAATAGTTTTATGAAAATATTGGCTCTGTGTTTTTAATCTTCTTAGGTTGTCTTATTAAGTAAGCTTATATTTTGAATGCTGCTGGCTTCATAGGATAGGATAAACTTTTACCCTTTAAATTTTTTATTTTTTTTATTGAGATATAATTTGCGTATCATAAAACTCACTGTCTGAAAGTATAGAATTCTGTGGTCTTTAGTATATTTGCAAACTTGTGCAAGCATCACTACAGTCAATTTTAGAATACTTTCTCACTCAGAGAGAAACCCCAGAGGCACCTGGGTATCTCACTCAGTTGAGTGTCTGATTCTTTATTTTGGCTCAGGTCATGATCTTGAGGTTCATGAGATCGAGCTCCACATCAGGCTGTGGTGCTGGCAGTGTAGAGCCTGCTTGGTATTCTCCGCTCTCTGCCCCTCCCCGCTCTCTCCTTCTCTCTCTCTCTCTCTCTCTCTCTCTCAAAAATAAATAAATGAACATGTAAAAAAATAAAAAAAAAAAAGAAAAAGAAACCCTGAAACCCTTAACCATTAGCCTTTCCCTCCTAACCCCAAACCCCCTTGTTCCCAGCCCTGAGCAAGCACTACCCTACTTTCTGTTCTTTGGATTTGCCCATTCTGGACATTGGTATAAATGGAATCTTATATATATGACCGTTTGTGTCAGACTTCTTCCACTTAGCATGATTATTTTCAAGGGTTATCCATGTTGTAGCATGAATCAGTATTTCATTATTTTTTATGGTTGAATAATATTCTGTATTTATTCATTAGGTGATAGATGTTTGGGTTGTTTTGATTTTTTGGCTGTTATGAGTGACAGTGCTATGAATATTTGTATACAACATTTTATGTGGAGTTAGGTTTTAAATTTTCTTGATGTATAACTAGGAATGCATAAACTTAAAATTAAAAAAAATTTTTTTTAATATTTATTTTTGAGAGAGGGAGAGTCAGATGTGAACAGGAGAGGGGCAGAGAGAGAATGGGAGACATAGAATCTAAAACAGGCTCCAGGCTCTGAGCTGTCAGCACAGAGCCCTATGCGGAACTTGAACTTGGGAATGGCAAGATCATGACCTGAGCCGAGGTCAGACGCTTAACATTTTAATATTTTAAAATATTTTTTCATGCGTTACCAAATTTTATTCTTCTGTGTGTAACCTTGTTAGTAACATTTTGATGGAAAATGCCACTTACGTTCTGTGCACTGTTTCTTTGTCTTTCTTTGATATATATATTTTTAGTTGTCTTTCTCCTAAACTGTAAACTTCTCAAAGTCAGGGACTTGTCTTTCTTGCTAATCTTATATTTTTTGCACCCTAGTGCCTGGCACCTAGTGGATATTCAAGAAACGATTGTTGAATGAATATTAATATAGCAGATGCATTTTGAATTTTCTCTTTTATTTTCATAGTAAGAGAATAGGGTAAGAAATGCTTGATTCTCCCTAAATATTAACGTGGGGCAACAGACTCCAGCTGCCCTTTCAGAATCATTTCCCTAATAGCCATGGTTATTTTTTCATTAAAGTGACCTACAGATGGGTCCAGCAGTTCAATGCCAGAAATGGTTTTCTGTCTGTACTTCATGACAATCTCATGAAGCTGTTATTGATTGATTTTTTTTAGAAAAATTTTTAAGTTTTATTTATTTATTTTGAGACAGACAAAGATAGCACAAGCAGGGGAGGGGCAGAGAGAGAGAGAGAGAGAGAGAATCCCAAGCAGGCTTTAAGCTGCTAGTACAGAACCAGATATAGGGCTTGAACCCATCAACCATAAGATCATGACTTGAGCTGAAACCAGCAGTCGGATGCTCAACTGACTGAGCCACCTAGGTGCCCTTTTATCTTTTAATTTTTTAATTAATTATTTTTTTTAATGTTTATTTTTGAGAGAGAGAGAGAGAGAGAGAGAGAGAGAGAGAGAGAGAGACAGCGCAGGCAGGGAGGGGCAGAGAGAGAGAGGGAGACACAGAATCCAAAGCAGGCTCTAGGTTCTGAGCTGTCAGCACAGAGCCCAACGTGGGGCTCGAACTCACAAGCCATGAAATCATGACTAGAGCTAAAGTCGGATGCTTAACCAACTGAACCACCCAGGCACCCCTAAAGATTTTATTTTTGAGTAATCTCAACACCCAGTGTGGGGCTTGAACTTAAAACCCTGTGAGCAGGAGTCACATGCTCCACTGACTGAACCAGCTAGGTACCCCTGAAGCTGTTACTTTAGTAGAGTGATCCTTTTTAGTCTCCATCCCAGGACATAACAAAATATTAAAATTGTTAATTCCAATTTGTAGGTTTTATTTTATTACTTTTCTTTCATAGTTTAATGCCCACAATTTATTAGCTGCTACTGAAACATCTATTTTTTTTAATTAAAAACAATTTATTATCCTTGTTTTTGTTTTGTAGAGTGATTTTAGAGAACGCTTCAATGCAGCCAGCAGTGCTTCCAAAATTTTGCAGGAACGGATTGAGGAAATGAGAACAAGTAACAAAGAAAAAGACAATACCATCATTCGACTAAAATCTCGACTGCAGGATTTAGAAGAAGCATTTGAGAATGCTTACAAACTCTCAGATGATAAAGAAGCAAGACTGAAACAAGAAAACAAAATGTTTCAAGATGTAAGTGACAAAAAATGGAAACTTAAGACAGGGTTGGCTAAAAGTTATTTTAGATGTTATACTCTTACAGTCTATTATGGCTTTTTCCAAGTTTATTTTTGTTTGGCATAACTTTGCTGTGGCTGCAAATATAGATTCTCCCGATTGAGTCTGTTAGGTCTTATCTTGAAGCAGGAAGTCAGAGCGTTCAGAACTGTGGTGTTTCCCCCATGCTTTTTGTCTCTATCGAGTCACCTTTTGAGCTATCTTAAATAAGCATCTATGTGGCTAGATGGGTAAAATGAACCAGATTTAGAATAGGTTTGATTGAATTTTTTCATTTTGCTATAATGTCACTTAAAATTTGGATTTGTACAACATTGAAACTGCATTAGGTTTCGGGTTGCGTATTTTTTTTTTTCTTAGATTTTTCTTAATATTCTTTGTCATGGTACATAAAGAAATCTGAAAGCATTTCGGCTGTTGCAGTTTTCTCCCTGAGAGCATTAGATTGTTGTTACTTTGATTTTTTAAATATTTATTTTCATGAAGATAATACATGTACATTTTTAAAACATTTTTTATTTATTTCTGAGAGAGAGACAGAGCACAAGGCGGGGAGGGGCAGAGAGAGAGGGAGACATAGAATCCGAAGCAGGCTCCAGGCTCTGAGCTGTCAGCACAGAGCCCAATGTAGGGCTCAAACCCACAAACCATGAGATTGTGACCTGAGCTGAAGTCGGATGCTTAACCCGACTGAGCCACCCAGGTGCCCCCATGTAAATGGTTTAAATATTCAGATGTTAAGGAAAAACGGTGGTCTTCCCCACCTCTCCCTTCCTAGGTGTCCCCTACCTTAGAAGTCATCACTCTCAGCTCTTCTAGTGGTTTCTCGTAGCATTTTTCTCCATGTTTCTATATAACAAACTTATATTTCTCTTTCTCTTTTTTTCCTCATCAGTTTCAGACATTACGTATCGACTTCTGTGCAAGGAAAGCCACAGTTTAGCCTTCTTACACCATTTGCTCCCAATACAAACACTTCTCTCCTTTCTTTTTCTTTTTTGTTTTTAAGTTTATTTATTTTTGAGAGAGAGACAGAGAGATAGAAAGACAGAGTGCTAGCAGGGGAGGGGCAGAGAGAGAGGGAGACACAGAATGTGAAGCAGGCTCCAGGCTCTGAGCTGTTAACACAGAGCCTTGACATGGAGCTTGAACTTACGAACCATGAGATCATGACCTGAGCTGAAGTCAGACGGTTAACCGACTGAGCCACCCAAGCGCCCCCTCTCTGTCTTTTCAGTGTGATTAATATGTTAACTTGATTCTAAGATATTGTTCTTTTACATTTTAACAACTTGAAGAATTGGTATACATCTTTACCCCGTGGTGTCATAGTTTAATTGGCCGCATTTTAATTTCTCTTAGTAGAAAGTAGTAGTAAATAATGGTATGATTTCTGGTGAATGGTGTTTTAGATTTGAAATGAGATGTATTATCATTGACAGATCAGTATTCAGTATTTCTTACTGTCTGTGTAAATATTGTTGAGAGCCAGGCTGCAGTGTTCAGTGATTACATTTCCTTTCTCTTATTTTCCCTAGAATTAATAATTACTTTGTTTTTTGTTTTTTTTTTTAACTTGATTAGTAGCCTGTATTTAGTACTTGCTCCCGCCTCCAAATACTTCTGCTTTGTTATGAGCTGCTTGCTCTTGGGGTCGGATACACAGATGTCTGGGACTTACCTTTGCCATCATCCTGGGAATGGTCTTTGCTTCTTTCTTGTATTAGGTCTCTTGTTTTGTGTGCATCCTGTACTTCTTTCTTAGTTGAATTCTCTGTTTTGCCAGAGTGTATCTCTTGAGAAAAAGAGTACTTGGGAGACAAATTCTGAAGACTTCCATGTCTGAAAACATTTATGGTTTGCAGTCACACTTAAAAAAATTTTTTTTTTAATGTTTGTTTATTTTTGAGAGAGAGACAGAGCGTGGGCAGGGGAGGGGCAGAAGGAGAGGGAGACACAGAATCTGAAGCAGGCTCCAGGCTCTGAGCTGTCAGCATAGAGCCCGATGTGGGGCTTGAACACATGAACCGCAAGATCATGACCTGAGCCAAAGTCAGAGGCTCCACTGACTGAGCCACCCAGGTGCCCTTGCAGTCACACTTTTTAAAAAATACTTTTATTTTTTACAACAGTTTTAGATTTACAGAGAAATTGAGAAGATAGTGTCGTGTTCCTGTATGTCCTGCACGGTTCCCCTGTTATTAACGTCTCACATTAGTATGGTATTTTGTGGCAATTAATGAACCAATGTCGACTCATTATTATTAAGTGAATTCCATAGCTCATTCAGATTTCCTTTGTTTTCACCTAATGTTCTTTCTCTGTCCCAGGATTCTGTAGTACATTTAGGTACCATGACGCCTCCTTAGGGTCCTTTTGCCTATGACAGTTTCTCAGACTTTCCGTGTTTTTGATGACCTGGACGGTTTTGAGGAGGATTGGTCAGGGGTTTTGTTGGGTGTCCCTTGGGATGTTTCTCTTATGACTAGACTGTAGTTATGGAATATGGGGAGGAAAACCACAGAGGAAAAGTGCCATTTCAGCACATCTTATCAATAAACCCTATGTATTTTATTCTCTGATAGTCAAGTTTCAGGAGAGAGTGTATATAAACACTCTGTTCACTATGTCATATTTGATTACAACTTCACATGGTTTTGATTATTACTTCTTTTTTTTTTAATGTTTGTTCATTCATTCATTCATTTATGTATTTTTTTTTTTTAAACATTTTTTTTTTTTCAACGTTTATTTATTTATTTTTTTGGGACAGAGAGAGACAGAGCATGAACGGGGGAGGGGCAGAGAGAGAGGGAGACACAGAATCGGAAACAGGCTCCAGGCTCTGAGCCATCAGTCCAGAGCCTGACGCGGGGCTCGAACTCACGGACCGCGAGATCGTGACCTGGCTGAAGTTGGACGCTTAACCGACTGCGCCACCCAGGCGCCCCTCATTTATGTATTTTGAGAGAGAATGCAAGCAGGGGAGGGGCAGAGAGAGAGCAAGGGGGCGACAGAATTCCAAGCAGGCTCCACGTTGTCAGCCATGGAGCTCGATGCAGGGCTTGAACCCACAAACTCATGAACCATGAGATCATGACTTGAGCAGAAGTCAAGGGTTGGACACTTAACCAACCGAGACACCCAAGAGCCCCTGGTTATTACTGTTCTTATTCATGTGTATTAACAGTATAATTTTGTGTGCGAGTACATGATGAGATCCTGGTTTTTAAAACTTCTTGCACATTTTACTTTGCCATAATATCAGACGTACAGAAAGTAGCAAAAATTGTATAAAAACTTTGCAAATACCTTTCACCTTGATTCTAGATCTTTTTTTTTTTTTTTTTAATTTTTTTTTTTTCAACGTTTATTTATTTTTGGGACAGAAAGAGACAGAGCATGAACGGGGGAGGGGCAGAGAGAGAGGGAGACACAGAATTGGAAACAGGCTCCAGGCTCTGAGCCATCAGCCCAGAGCCTGACGCGGGGCTCGAACTCCCGGACCTCGAGATCATGACCTGGCTGAAGTCGGACGCTTAACCGACTGCGCCACCCAGGCGCCCCTATTCTAAATCTTAACATTTGACTCTGTTTGCTTTATCAGTCTGTCAGCGGCCGCATGAGGCTGTGGCTGCCCCATTAGGCAGCACAGATAAGAGAACACCTCCAGTGCTGCAGAAAGTTCTGTTGGACAGCACTGTTGCAGAATGTTCTTCAGTTCGGGTTTGTATTTTGCAGTTAGATTCAGGTTGTTGTAATGCCCAAGAGTGGAAGGAAGCTGAGCCTTCTTAGCACATCCTATCAGGAGGCCCATGTTCACTTTGTGGTGTTAACCCTGATCTCTTGGTTAAGGTGCTGTTTGCCTGGTGTCTGCACTGTAAAGTTATAACTCCCAGTTTGGAATTTGTAAGTATTAGGGGATATTTTAAGACTTTGTAAATCACCTTCTTCTCATCAGACTTTACCCACTAGCTTTAGCATGAGGAGCCTTTCCTGAAACAGGTAATTACTATGGTGGTTGCCAAATGATGCTTTTCCTATTACCCCTTCTACATTTTTCTGAAAGGAGGACCTCTCTGCTCTCCTTTGTTTATTTATGTCAGCGTGGACTCATGGATTCTTTTTTTTTTTTTTAACCTTTTTTTTATTTTTGAGACAGAGAGAGACAGAGCATGAACGGGGGAGGGTCAGAGAGAGAGGAAGACACAGAATCTGAAACAGGCTCCAGGCTCTGAGCTGTCAGCACAGAGCCCGACGCGGGGCTCGAACTCACGGACCGTGAGATCATGACCTGAGCTGAAGTCGGCCGCTTAACCGACTGAGCCACCCAGGTGCCCCTCATGGATTCTTATTTTATTCAGTGGGTTATATAGTTCTTTTTGCTGTCGCTGTTATGGTTATTATTTTGATGCTTGCTTTGTCCTAGTTTTGGCCAGTGGGGTAAGTGTTAGGCTGGCTGGCTCCTGTGTCCTTTTGACGTGTTCCTGTTATTCTCTGAGCACATCCACGCTTCCTGGCACAGCAAGATATTCCAGGCTCAGCTTGTACTTTCCCATAGCTCTAAATCACTCATGACTCCAATGAGCCCTGGTTCCTTTAAGTGGAAAATATGTAGAAACGGAGATCTAGTACTAGGTATGTTCATTGTTCATTGGATCATTGGAATGTTGTTTTGAATTGAGATTATATTAATGTTGCCAGTGATGACACTGTTTGCATTTGCTATGTCAAATACTTCAAGCCTAGGGAGATGTACAGAGAGTAATAGATAGAGCATCCACATACCACCTGTCTGCAAATCCAGTTGAAACACCCTCTTCTATTCCTTTCTCTCCTACCTGCTATGCTGAATACACTCTTGGTTTCCCCATGAATTTCTTTCTACTTTTGCTCCAAACCCAAGTGTCTATAAACAATATATAGTAATGTTTATGAACTACGTATGAATTGTACTACCTATATCTTCCAGCAGCCTGTTTTGTTTTTTTATTTTTAAGCGGCCTCCACGCCTAGCGTGGGGCTTGAACTCACGACTCTGAGGTCAAGATTTGCATATTCTACTGACCGAGCCAGCCAGGCACCCCTCCTACAACCTGTTTTTTTGCAGCATTGCTTCTGAGATTTACCATGCTGATACATGCAGCTTTTACTCATTTTTAAACAGCTTTTAAATATTTCAGGTATATAAAAAGAAAAATCACATGTGGACCAAGCACTCATCTTCGGATTTAAAATGCCACAGATACAATTGAAGTCCCCCCATGCACCCATTTCTGATCACCCCTGCCTTCTTAGGAGTGACTGATGGAATGAACACATTTGTTACACAGTCTCTCTCAAAGGTCTTCCAGGTTCAAGGAAAGAAGAAGTAGGTACCACCTCTTGATGGGGTGTCTCGAGGTTCTGGAAGACCTTTTGTGAACAGAAATATTGCCGCTGCCTCTTTGGGGTACACAGTATCTGCCACAAGAGCCTGTGTTCTGTGTGCAGTGGCTGGGACATAGAATGTGAACGCTGTCATCCTCATTAGATGCTGCTAATATTGCTAAATTGCCCTCTGAAATAGTTGTACCAGTTCATTTTCCCACCAGTAATCGATGAGTGTTCTTATTTTCTAGAGTATTTCCAATGCTTTGTATTGTCAGACGTCTTAATTTTTTGCTGGTTTGATTGATGTGCAGTGATTAATCTGTATTGCAGCTCTCTTGGCTTGTGGTTTGCGTTTAACTTGGCGTTCTCTTTTATGGGGTACAGGTTTTAGATTGTAATATTCAAAATACAGTCTTTTCATTTACGGTTTAGGCCTCTTTTATGTCTTGTTTACACAGTCTTTTCCTACTCAAGGGTCAGAAAATTAATCTCCTATATATTGCCTTCTAAAATTATAAAGTTTTGCTTTATACATTTAGGCCTTTAAGCTACCCCAGATTACCTCGTATGTATGGTGTGAGATGTGAACTGAACTTGATTGTTGTTTCAAATGGTTAACCGATGGTCACAGCACCATTTTTTTAAAAGTTGATTTAAGCAATCCCTACACCCAAGATGGGGCTCGAACTCATGACCCAAAGATCAGGAGCCACATACTCTTCTGACTGAGCCATTTTCAAATAGAGTATCTTTTCATGTCAATATTACTGTCAGCTTATCCTATTTTGTAAAAGCAAAAACAAAAAAACTGCTTTTGGGGCTCCTGACTTGCTCAGTTGGTGGAAAATGTGACTCTTAATCTTGGGGTCATGAATTCAAGCCCCACACTGGGTGTAGAGATGACTTCAAAAGAAAACAAAGCAAAAATTCTGCTTTTGTTTGGAATTTCACTAAATTTATAGATTAATTTGGAGATAGTTGAGACTTATAATATTGAGTCATCCCATATATGAATGCGGTTTATACCTCTATTTAAATCTTTTTTTAAAAAGTCTCTTAACAAAGTGTTGTAGTTTTCTTCATTAAGCCCTTTCACATCCTTTGTTAGGTTTTTCGCCTTAGATACCCTATTTTAATATTTATGTATTTCTAAATAATGTGCTTATGTTATTTCTTGAATTTTTATTTATTTTTTATTTTTGTCTTAAACTTTTTAAAAATGTTTATTTGTTTTGAGAGAGAGGGAGAGTGCATGCAGGGGGGCAGAGAGAGAGAGAGAGAGGGAGGGAAGGAGAGAGAGAGTAAGAATCCCAAGCAGGCTCTGCGCTATCCTCTCAGAGCCTAACACAGAGAACCATGTTTCATGGATGGTGAGATCATGACCTGAGCCGAAACCCAGAGTCGTATGCTTAACCGACTGAGCCACCCAGGTGCCCCCAATTTTTTTTTTTTAATATTTATTTATTTTTGATACAGAGAGAGACAGAGTTCGAGCAGGGGAGGGACAGAGAGCGAGGGAGACATAGAATCTGAAGCAGGCTCCAGGCTCCGAGCTGTCAACACAGAGCCTGACACGGGGCCCAAATTCACAAGCCGTGAGATCATGACCTGAGCCGAAGTCAGACTCTCAACTGACTGAGCCACCCAGGTGCCCCAACCCCCAATTTTTTTTTAAAGTAAGCTCTACACCTAAAGTGGGGCTTGAACTCACGACCCCAAGATCAGGAGTTGCATGCTCCACCAATTGAGCCAGCCAGATGCCCCGATTTCTTGAATTTTTAACAATATCCATAATTATTGTGGTTGAAGATTTAGGTCTTTCGCATGTCATTTGGCTAAGAGTATAGAATTCTAGGGTATATTTTCTTATCAGATTTTTTTAAAGTTTATTTATTTTTGTGAAAGAGAGAAAACACAAATGGTGGAGGGGCAGAGAGAGAGAGAGGGAGACACAGAATCTGAAGCGGCTCCAGGCTCCAAGCTGTCAGCACAGAGCCCAGCTTGGGCTTGAAACCACGAACCATGAGATCATGACCTGAGCCAAAGTCAGACGCTCAACCGACTGAGCCACCCAGGTGCCCCTGGGTTGATTTTCTGAGACTTAATTATGCTTTACTTTCCATCATAGCCTCTTCGTTCTCTATCTTCTGGTTTTAGTATTAAACTTATTTTCTCTCTCATTTTTAGTTTCTAAGAGTTGTTTCTGTCCTTTCATTGCTAGTTTTTCATTGCTTTCTGGTCTTGCTTTATGTATATAGCAGTTACTTCTCTGAGGATATTAGTAATAGCTTTCTTATAATACTTCTTTAGTTTTGATTTATTATTTCTTCCAAGTTAACCTTTCCTTTTGAAATCAGCTTCATATTGAATGTTTTTGCCTTTTTTTTTTTTAATGTTGGTTCTTTTACTAGACTCACATTTAAGGGGGAGGCAATCAAAAGCCATTTGGAGACCGTATGTGTACAGATGTGACTTACTTCCTGGTAGCCTTTACTTACCAGCAACCATGGAGTAATTATGTAGAGGTCTTCTTTCTGGGATTGTTTGGTTTTCCCAAGGAAGAGTCTCCCCAGTCTCTTTTCTGGGACCTTTCATCCAGGATCTGGTGGCAGTGAGGGATGGGGAGCCAAGGTGGGTTTTGTTTTGTGTTTTGTGTTTTGTTTTTTTGAAAACTTTTCCATCTTCTCCTTATCCCTTTACTTCCTCCACCTGTTGCACTTGGGTTTCCAAAGCTGAATTTGTGTCTCATTCACCTTCACTGAGTCCTGTTGGCTGGCTGGTCAGTCTGCTTCTGTATAGGATGGGGAAAGGTCCTGGGCTCTAACCACTCAACTTTCATTTATTTATTTATTTGTTTGTTTGTTTGTTTGTTTATAATTTTGTAATGTTTACTTTTGAGGGAGAGTGAGACAGAGTATGAGCAGGGGAGGGGTGGGCAGAAGAGAGGGAGACAGAATCCGAAGCAGGCACCAGGCTCTGAGCTGTCAGCACAGTGCCCGATGCAGGGCTTGAACTCAGGAGCCATAATAAGTAATTTATATTAGACTTGGGATTATGGGTTTTTTTGGGTAATTTTTTAAGTGTTTTATTTATTTTTGAGAGACAGAGACAGAGAGAGAGTGAGTGGAGGAGGGGCAGAGAGAGAGGGAGACAGAATCCGAAGCAGGCTTCAGGCTCTGAGCTGTTCACTCAGAGCCTGACATGGGGCTTGAACCCACGAATTGTGAGATCATGACCTGAGCCAAAGTTGGCCGCTTAACTGATTGAGTCACCTATCAGTTGACTGAGGTGCCCCGCAAATTTTAATCTTTTAAAATATTGCTTTCTTGAGGCACCTGGGTGGCTCAGTGGGTTGAGCATCCAGCTCTTGATCTTGGCTCAGGGCTTGATCTCCAGGCCGTGAGTTCGAGCCCCACACTGGGCGTGAAGCTAATAAATAAGTAAATAAGTAAACAAACAAACTGCTCAAGGGGTCTGAACTGCTACTAAATTGTTTTTGTTTTACTTTTTATTTTGAAGTAAATTCAAACTTAGAGAAAACTTGTGAGAACGATTATATTCCTTTTACCTAGGATCACAGTTGTTAGCATTTGCCATATTGGCTTTATCATCTCCCATATGTATGTGTTCACACATACATTTTTTTTTCTTGAACAATTTGAGTAAGTTACAGACCTGGCCCTTTACCCTTACCTTTTGGTGTGTATTTCCTAAGAACAAGGGCCTTCGGTACATAGCCACAGAACGAATCAAAGTAAAGAAGTCTAATGTGCAATTTACATCCAAAGTATTATTTTATGACACTTTTTTTTCTAGTCCAGGATCCAACCCAGCATCATGCCTTACATTCACTTCTGTTATCTCTTTAGTCTCCTTCAATCTGGAACACAGTGTTAACCATTCTGTTTCATGACATTTGCATTTTTGAAGAGTAAGGGCAGCTATTGTATAGACCATCTCTGAGTTGCTATTATAATGTTTAACTTTGTGGTGCAATTTTTTTGTTTTTCCTTATAGCTCTTAGGAGAGTATGAGTCCCTTGGAAAAGAACACGAAAGAGTAAAGGTAATGGTTGATGATTCATGTTCTGAACATCATGTAGGGGCAGAAACACTGGGTTGGAAATGAAGAGGGGTGACCCTTTCTTCTCCCTCTCTCTCCCTCTTCTACCTCCATCTAGCCGCCTTAGTTAGACTGTCTCTCCATCACCTCATCTTTGTCAGCATCCTTATTTGCAAATATTTGCCCACTTACGTTGCAGATTTGTTGGATTTCTTTGAAATCTTCAGAAATGTTGAATGGCTGTTGTATTTGAGATGAGTTGAGATGAAATTTTTAGAAGAATATAAGAACCGTATAGATGAAAATAATTATTTAATAATATTTAAATACAAAGTTTTGTTTTTTAAAGCAGTAGCTTTTTGTGGGATTGTTTGAGTTTATTGATAATGCTTGAATTCTTAATGAAAGCTCTGTTTGGGAACTATATGTTTGAATTCCGCAAAACCCCACAATAATGCTGTAAGTGGGGTCCAAAGTACTTGTGTTGCATAAAATACAGGGTTGTGATCATTCAAGGTTGGTGAAAAGGCCTGCACAGCTAGGCAGGAGGGAATTCTGGGGGGTCAGGAGCCAGTCATCACATGTGAAATCTTACTAAGTGGCAAAACAAATACCTGTGTGTTTACTACTGAGGTTTTAGGCAAGTTGTAGTTAGAATATGTCCATTTTGACACTGGATTGTGCAGAATTAAGGAAAGCATGATAGGCTATACCTATTACACAGGTCATGTACATACAGCTACTTGTATCAACCAGCATTTTGCTGTCTCATTTTTTCCCCTGAATTGTGCATATTGGCTCTGTGGTCAATGCTGTATTTGCTGAGTATCTGCATAATTTTCTTTGTAGCTCTCTGGTGTGACCTTAGATTTGTTTTATATTATGTATTTTAAAATAAAAGGAGTATAAACCTGAATATTCCAGTTATCTGAATTTTTCCTTTATTTTCATAGGATACATTAAATACAACCGAGAACAAATTGCTTGATGCACATACTCAGATTTCTGATTTGAAAAGGTAAAATGTGTTATCTTTCTAATAAGATAATTATGCCTCTATTCTTTTAGCATATAAATATGTGTCTGTACCGAAAGCGATGAAAAGGAAGTTTTTCTTGAGGATTTTTAGGCACTTTGAGGTCAGGTTTTATCCTGATCTTCCCCTGACCTGGAAATACATTTGATTTTAGCCAAAGATTTTTAAATGATTAGAGTAGATTGGTAGTTGTGCTTGAGAAGTGTGCACTCCTGAAACATTTATTTGGTCAGCGAAGCAAAATCTAAATGGTACTAAACCTTTGAAAGGAAATTTAATCTATCCTTAAAAAAGAAGAAGAGAATTTTAAGAGGCAGTCTAGTTCACCAAATGATATTTGTGCTCCCAAAAGAAAACAGCATTCACACCAACTTTATGACCATCTACTTTCTTAAAAACCTGGTTTGGGGACTACATTTGTGATCTCATTTGCTTAATTAGTTAGAAACAGAGGCATAAATGGTCTCTATGGCAAATGATTAATTATTTTTAATTGGCTTTGGAGGGTGCTTTTGTGTTTGTATTTGGAGATACATCCCTTCTTTGGAGATTTTACTGCGCTCCTAAGGACTTCAGGTTGGAGAGAATGTGAATGCTGCCTGGCCTGCTCATTTGCTTAGGTCTTTGCTGGGATGCATTCAGTTCTGCCAATAGCTTCCTTGTCAAATTGGCACGAAGTGTCAGCCCTGCTAGAGCTGTTGTTCTTCCTCAAACCCTCCTCGCAGCAGGCCAGACAAGAATTTGAGGTTAGAAGGAGATGAACACATATGCAGAGTTTAAGAGAACAGAAGGAATGCCAAGGTAGCTTCAAAACAGAAGTACCAGAGTACTTACCCCTGTTGGTGAATTTGAAAATAGGCTTTTATTCTGAACATGGCACAAATGAGGTGAGTTGCCTGTAGGTAGAGAGTTGGTCAGGATAGTTTAGCCTTTGTGTCTTTTAAAAATTTGGAAGTTCTTATTAGCTCTTTTATTGGATGTTATATTACAATTGCTTCCTCTTTTGTGAAAGCATTACCTATCTAGATTTCATATGCATGAATATATACGTTCAGAATGAAACATACTAGAACTGCATTTTATTTGAGTACTTGGTTTTATTTTATTTTTAAAATTTATACCATGTGTTTTGATCTGTAGTCAAATTTATAATTTTTCTTTTTTTCCTTGGCTATATAAAAGCCATTTGTTGTCTTTTCCTTCAGTTGTAGTATGTGAAATGCTTCTTTGTAGAGTTTAATGTATTTGTCTTTCAGTTTATTTTCCAATTTTGTTCAGCTTTTTTAAGCTTACTGGTGGCATTTTACTGTGAAAACAGGTGTATGGACCAGCAGTTTCTAGAAGGGTCTGTTAAATAAGTAATTTGTAGTTGAGCTATATTTAAAATCTATCGTGTACTTAATTTATCTTATTGCTTTTGAATTAGAACAATTTCAAAACTTGAAGCTCAGGTCAAGCAAGTAGAGCATGAAAATATGTTAAGTCTTCGTCATAATTCTAGAACTCCTGTGAGACCCTCACGTGCCAAGTAAGTGATTTTGTTTAATCTCAGTAAAGCTAGAAATAGGTGCACCCTTTTAGTGAACTGAGAAACTCATCTGTCTAAATCATGAGAGAGTCAGGGTTAAGTGTCATTATAGAACTTAGATGTGTAAAAACATCTAATTATGGGGCGCCTGGCTGGCTCAGTCATGAGTTAGAGCCCTATGTTGGGTGTAGAGCTTACTTAAAAAACAAAAACAAAACCATCTAATGATTAGATATTATAAAAGGTCTTATGCAGAGGCATTTGCCAAAAGGAGGGAGTAGAATCTGATGGGGTGTAAAGAGACCTAGAATGTTTTTTAGTCCTTGATTTTGCCCAGCTGTGTGACCTTAGGCAAATCACTTAATTTGAGGTTTTTTTGGAGCTCAATTTTATTATCTGTAAAAACCAGGACATTGGGCTAGAGCACCTCAAAAGGTCTTTTAGCCCTAAAATTCCAGAAATTGTATCCCTTGTTAATGGACAAATCTACAAAGATAGTGGATTTTATTAGGTTGTAAGGATTTTTCTTTTTAGTTTTTTTAGTTATTCAGAATTAGCTTTGTTGTAATCTCAGAGCATTATCTTGATGATGCTTTTATAGAGCTATTTTTTTCTTTTTTCTTTTTATTTTTTTAATGTTTATTTTTGAGAGAGAGAAGGCGAGCGAGCGGGGGAGGGGCAGAGACATAGAGGGAGACACAGAATTCGAAGCAGGCTCCAAGCTCTGAGCTGTCAGCACAGAGCCTGACACGGGGCTCGAACTCACAAACTGCAAGATCTTGACCTGAGCCAAAGTCAGACACTTAACCGATTGAGCCACCCAGGTGCCCCTAGAGCTGTTTTTTTTTTGTATTAGAATTGGTTTTTATTATGATTTTATAAAGAATATTAAATGAGTAGATCATAAGGTCATAAATTGGTGTGTATCGGAAAGATTGTTAAATTGTAAACTTTAACCTAGGTTGTAATTGTCAAATGAGAAACTTTCTTTAGATCTTTTTATTTATTATTAAAAAAATTTTTTTTTATTGTTTATTTATTTTGAGAGAGAGAGACAGAGCCTGAGGGGCGGGGAGGGGCAGAGAGAGAGGGAGACACAGAATCTGAAGTAGGCCCCAGGCTCTGAGGAGTCAGCACAGAGCCCGACGTGGGGCTCGAGCCCACAAACCATGAGATCATGTCCTAAGCCGAGGTCGGACGCTTAGCTGACTGAGCCACCCAGGTGCCCCTAGATCTTTTTTTTTTTAATGTTTATTATTTTTGAGACAAAGACAGAGAGACAGAGAGCAAGCGGGGGAGGGGCAGAGAGAGAGAGGGAGACACAGAATCTGAAGCAGGCTCTAGGCTCTGAGCTGTCAGCACAGAGCTTGACCCGGGGCTCGAACTCACAAACTGCGAGATCATGACCTGAGCCGAAGTTGGACACTCAACCAACTGAGCCACCAGGCACCCCTCTAGATCTTTGTTAATTAATCTTAAATTAGAACATAGTGAATTATTTAAAGAAAAAAAAATTGTAAGTAACTGAAATTGAACGTTTGTGGGAGAACGAGAGTGGGGTGGGATTGGGGTCAGGAAAGGCCTTTCTGTGGAGGTGACTTGTAAGCAGGGAGGTGTAAGCCCTGTGCTGAGTGGTTGGGGTGGGGACGTGAGGGCGGGGGATGTTCCAGGCAGAGAAATTAGCCTCACTATGTCCTGAGGTAGGAAAGAGCTTACATGTTTAAAGAACCTGGAGGAAGCCTCTGTGGCCCGAATATTGCCAGCAAGAGGTCAAGTAGGTCCAGATGAAATCGTAGACTATCATCCATCGCCTTCTAAGCCATACATGGTCGAGAGTTTGGATTTTACTCTTAAGTCCATTGGGAAGCCTCTGAAAGGTTGTATATGGTAAAATTAGGTCATCTGATTTCTATTTTTTTTTTTTTAACGTTCATTTATTTTTGAGACAGAGAGAGACAGAGCATGAACAGGGGAGGGGCAGAGAGAGAGGGAGACACAGAATCCGAAACAGGCTCCAGGCTCCGAGCGGTCAGCACAGAGCCCGACGCGGGGCTCGAACTCCCGGACCATGAGATCATGACCTGAGCCGAAGTCGGACGCTTAACCGACCGAGCCACCCAGGCGCCCCTGATTTCTATTTTTTTAATGCACCTGCCATGAGGAGAAGACGGAGAGGAAAAGAGTAGAAACAGACACACTAATTAGGCTATCGTAGTGCTGGGAGAGGTGGTGCTCGCTGGGTGATGTCCGTAGAAATGGACAGAAGAGAAAGGTGGGAGGGTTCTGGAGGTGGAATCCACAGAACATAGCTAAGAATGAGGTAACAAGATAAGAAAGGGAAGTGTCCAATAATGTCTTGGTTTCTGTCTGGAGCGACTCAGCGTTCCGTATATTGAACTGGGGAAGGAATGGGAAGAGCAGGCCATGGGGTAAGGATCAGAATTTCTTTTTTTTAAAAATTTTTTTTTTTTTTAACGTTTATTTATTTTTGAGACAGAGAGAGAGACAGAGCATGAACGGGGGAGGGTCAGAGAAAGAGGGAGACACAGAATCCGAAACAGGCTCCAGGCTCTGAGCAGTCAGCACAGAGCCCGACGCGGGGCTCAAACTCACAGACCGCGAGATGGTGACCTGAGCTGAAGTCGGACGCTTAGCTGACTGAGCCACTCAGGCGCCCCAAGGATCAGAATTTCTATTCCAAATATTTTAGTTTGAGATTCCTACAGATTCCAAATGGGAATCCAGCAGGTGATTATACATTTGCATTTGGAGCTCAGAAATAAGGTCTCAGGCTGGAGTTACAAATTGTAGAATTATCATTCTGTAGTGCTTGACCACGGGATAGGTGGTGTAGGACGCAGCTCTGAAGAGCCCTGAGGTCCCGATGTTGGGGTGGGGGTTGGCACAAGAAGCTGAGAAAGAGCTGCCAGCACACTGGGAGGAACCCCCAAGTGGCCAGTGTTGTGGCCGCAGCTGAGAGAGCGAGTGAGGGGGACTGGGGATCCCTGGGTGTGCCAGCCAGGGGTTGGTGGCCTGGAGAGCAGTTTGCACAGAGGGACAGATGTGAACGTTGGTTGAGAATGTTGTGTAGAATAAGTGAAGGCGACCTGTGTGTCTAACAACTGGAACAGTAATATATTGTGATATATTTGTGCATGGCGCTGTGTGTGTGAGAGTGCACTTGCTAGATCAGGAATTGGCAAGCACAGCCCCCAGCCCAAATCCAGCCTGCTGCCCGTTTTTGGAAGGCCCATGAGCAAAGAAAGGTGTTTTGTTTTTAAATGGGAAAAAAAGCATAATATTTCATACATGTAAAAATTACATGAAATTGAAATTTCAGTGTCCATAAATAACATTTATTCATTTACCTATTGTCTGTGGCTGCTTTGCATTACAATGGCGAAGTTGAGTAGTTGCAACAGAAATCTCTTCCATCTGGCCCATAAAACCTATTTATTAAAACAAAATAGGGGTGCCTGGGCGGCTCAGTCGGTTAGGTGTCCGACTTCTGCTCAGGTCGTGATCTTGTGGTTCGTAGGTTCGAGCCCCGTGTAGGGCGCTGTGCTGACAGCTCAGAGCCTAGAGCCTGCTTCTAATTCTGTGTATCCTTCTGTCTCTGCCCCTCCCCAGCTCACACTTTGTCTCTTTCTCTCAAAAACTAAACATTAAAAAAAATAATAAAAAATAACACAAAAAACTTATTTATTATTTGACTACAGGAAAAATTTGCCAACCACTGAAGTTGATCATTAACATGATTTAATCTTAGGAACATAATTTGGAACAACGAAAAACCAGTTGCAGAAGAAGTAGGATACTCTTTATATTGACTTCAGCATGTAGAACAGTTGTACACATTCTTACAGGTTCATACAGAAGTAGTAAAAGTGTAATGTATGTACACATTACAAATTTAGTGTAAGTGGTTGCTTTGGAGAGGAATGATATTGGAGAAGTACACAGGGGACTTGAGTTGTATCTGTCGTATTTCTCTGTGTAAATTTTTTTAAATGTTTATTTATTTTTGAGAGAGAGCGTGCATACGAGCGGGGGAGGGGCAGAGAGAGGGAGACACAGAATGTGAAGCAGGCTCCAGGCTCTGAGCTGTCAGCCCAAAGCCCGACGCGGGGCTTGAACCTGCAAACCGTGAGATCATGACCTGAGACGAAGTCGGACGCTCAACCGACTGAGCCACCCAGGCGCCCCTGTGGTGTTTCCCTGTTTAAAAATCTAACAGAAATATTGCAAATAATCAAGATTGTATAAGCAGACGGTTGGTGCATGAGTATGATC
This sequence comes from Prionailurus bengalensis, assembly GCF_016509475.1. NCBI lineage: Eukaryota > Metazoa > Chordata > Mammalia > Carnivora > Felidae > Prionailurus > Prionailurus bengalensis. Next base: position 6,573,654 of record NC_057356.1, read on the forward strand.
TGTGTGTCTATGCATGCTGAAGTGAACATGAACCAATAAAGGATTCATATCCACAATATAAAGAACTATGAAAGAAAAAGTCTCCTCAACAGAAAAATGATAAACGAACGTGAACAAATGATTCGTAGAAAAAGACATAAATGGCTGATAAAATGAAAAGATGTTCATTTTACTAGTAATCAAAAAATGTAAATTAAAACAAGCATGGGACACCACTCACACCGTCAGCCAGGCCACACTTTAACTGTAATCAATGCAAAGTTTGGCAAAGATGTGAAGAAAGAGGTACTCTCAAAGTAATGGTTGGACTGAAAATCAGTAAGCTTGACTGGAGCGTGATTTGGCAATATCCACTAAGACTGAAAATATGTGCACCCCAAATCGCACACTTCTGGTTTTAGATATTTACCTTAGAGGAATTCCTACATGTGTTAATCGTAGCACTGTTGAAAGGTGATGTGTTGGGGGGCGCCTGGGTGGCTCAGTCGGTTAAGCATCCGACTTCGCTCAGGTCATGATCTTGCGGTTCGTGAGTTCAAGCCCCGCGTCAGGCTCTGTGCTGATGGCTCAGAGCCTGGAGCCTGTTTCGGATTCTGTGTCTCCCTCTGTCTCTGACCCTCCCCCGTTCATGCTCTGTCTCTCTCTGTCTCAAAAATAAATAAACGTTAAAAAAAAATTCAAAAAAAAGAAAGGTGATGTGTTGGAAACTAAACATCCACAACAGGACGAAGAATCAATAATGGGCAGTATAGTCATTCTGCAGGCAAATGATTAAAATGACACACCTGTCTGTGTTAACATGGGGTATCTGAAACATGTTGAGTAGAAGCAGCAGCATTAGAAGGATGTGTACATTAAGTGGACATTATTAAAAAAAATACAAACAACCACATATATAGAATTTTGTCTTTCCATTGAAAACACGTATGGTAAGATGTTAACATTTGTTAAAAGCAAGTACAGGTGCTCATAGTGGTCTTTGTCATTTTTTTTTTTTTAATAAAAAATTTTTTTTAATGTTTATTTTTGAGAGACAGAGACGGAGCAGGAGTGGGGGAAGGGCAGAGAGCGAGGGAGACGCAGAATCTGAAGCAGACTCCAGGCTCTGAGCTGTCTGCACAGAGCCTGATGCTGGGCTCAAACTCACAGACTGTGAGATCATGACCTGAGCCGAAGTTGGATGCTTAAGCAACTGAGCCACCCAAGTGCCCCATGTAATTTTCTAAAAATGTTTGGAATGTTTCTTAATTTAAAAATTGAGGACCAAAGCAAGGGAGTGACTGGGAGTTGAAATGAAAATAGAGGCAAGTCGTAAGAAATTTGTGAAAGGGAGCAGAAGGAGGAAGACGGCTCTCTTCTCTAGGTTTCTCTTCTTCGCCAAAGTGTGATGCGAGGTTATCACCTGACCATCAGGGTTGGGTAAGAGGTTTGAGGAGAGTGGAGAAGCTGAAAGGTAGTCCTGTTGGAGAATTGGAGCTCGTTGATTACAGAAAGGTATGTTGCCAGCCGGTGTCGGGTGTCTGTTGAGATGGTGATAGTGATTCTGTAATGATAGCCCAGTCTGCACGGATGGGTGGCTTTTTTCCAGCAAAGCCCAAGTGTAGGACTGTAGACGCTCAGAAGTGAGGCCACTGTGGTCCTCCAGGGTTAGGTCTCTGCTGCCAGTTGGGTGTGATGGGAGGTGAGCGGGGAAGGGGGCAAGGCAGTGAGTAACTATTATCGGGGGTGTGCGTCCCAGAGTAGGTAGAGAGGAACTGGAGGGGTGATACATAGAAAATGGTGAGGCCAAGGATCACAGGCCTTGGGGACACAGTGCCTCGGTGATACTTGAGTGCGTGAGCCAGAAGAATCTTTGAGTTGTGATTTCTTAAGTGGGGGGTGTTCGCTGTTGATGACGAAGCCCATTGAGTGTGTGCTGAGGGGGGTGAGTGAGCAGGAGCAGAGTCCAGTCACTAGGAGAGGTCCTGGACCACTCCTCTGCGTGGACACTGACGTTGCCCAGAGCGGGGTCAGAAGCAGGTGTGGAGAAGATGAGACCAGTTCTGGAGTCTAGCGAAGGGCCAGGTAATGCATGATGTGTGAGCCTCAGCTGGGCAGGGTTTTCATAAGATGGGGCAGGTACTAGCCTAGAACTGCACTACTCAGTACATTAGTGCCAGTCCCCACGTGCGGCTATGAAATTTAAATTAATTAAAATTACCTCACAGTTCGTGAATTCGAGCCCCGCGTTGGGCTCTCTGCTCTTAGCTCGGAGCCTGGAGCCTGCTTCGGATTCTGTGTCTCCCCCCTCTCTCTACCCCTCCCCTGCTTGCACTCTGTCTCTCTCAAAAATAAATGTTAAAAAAAGTTTTAAAATTCATTAAAATTAAGTAGCATTTAAAAATTGGTTCTTCACCTCACTAGCCACAATTCAAGTGTTCGATAGCAGTATGTGACTAGTGGCTACTGCATTGGACTGTGAGATGGAGGATGTTTCTGTGCCGGTCTGGCAGGAACAAGAAGGGTAGTCTGGCTGGCGTGGCCGTGGCCTGAGCTACGGAGTGTGTACGAAGCATAGGAAGTGTGGTGGGAGGTCGGTTGGGGGTGTTCAGAGCTGCGTAGAGAGGGGAGTACCTGAATCTTGACTGAAATGCAGAAATACTCCAAAGTAACAGAAAACCTAAAATAACAGTTCAGTTGGATCTGAAAACGATGAAACAGAGTTCACGTATCTAACGTAAGGTTGCTTTATGCGGTCTTTAAATTCCTCTACAAATGCGTAGATGACGTTTCAAAGCAGGTTGTTTTCTGTATGTGTTCAGTCTGAACTGAAGCACGAGCCTGTAACGCCTCAGATCATTTCTCTTTGTCCTAGCACGCTGGCCACCTCCGACGTCAGCAGACGCAAGTGGCTGATACCAGGCGCGGAGTATTCCATCTTTACTGGCCAGCCTTTGGACACCCAGGATAGTAGAGTGAATAACCAGCTGGTGGAAACCTGTGTTCCCGGGTAAGGTAGCTCTCTCAAGGGTCATATTTAGGAACTGTTACGGTTTCATAGAGATTTTAATTGCTTTTAAATGTTCAGGAAGATATAAAGAGCCTTCTCTTTGTGGCTTCAAGGCCTTAATTTTGAGGACCTGATTTTTAGTTTACTTTGAAAAACAAATGCTTTTAGGATTCTTGACCATCAAAGGCTGTGCAGAACGTCCCCCACTCTGTGCTCCCGACACAGTGGTGCGCTGTGCATGGGCTCTCGGTTTGGGTAAGGTGTCGATCGTCTCAGGCTCTGGATAGCTCGAACAACCGTATTACTCCAGAGCACCATATAAATACGATATTCCTGCCTGTGCGAGGCTGGGAAAATGATTGGGAAGCACTGGACTATTACATGCAGGTTCGATTGTAATGTATTTATATTGTAAAGCATACATTTTCATTGTGGAGCATAATTGTCAGCTCTCGTGTTATTCCCCTGACAACGCCACGAGCTCTGTCTTAGCTCAGGCTGCTGTATCCAATCACCGCAGACTCGGCAGCTTAAAACAAGAAACACTTACTCTTGCGGTTCTGGAAGCTGAGAGTTCGACGTTGGGGTGCTGCCAGCGTAGTTGGGTTCTTGGTGAGGCTCCTCTTCCTAGTTCTATGGTCTTTCTTTGGTGACTGTGTCCAGACAGAGAGATGTTGTATTGCTTCTTTTTATAAGGGCACGAATTCCATCAGGGGGGTCCCACTCTCATGATTTCATCTAAAGCTGATCACCTCCCCAAGGCCTCACCTCCTCCCACCATCCACTGAGGATTGGGGCTTCAGCATACGAATTTTAGGGGGAGGGGACACAAATATTCAGTCCATAGCATTGCATGTCTTGTAATTATTATTTAAGGTACCATTCTCCTCCGGAAAAGGATTCTTCATTTGGAAGTTCACCAAGAAGTGTATTGATAAAGAAACAGAGAGAGATTTCAGATACACCAATCATGAAAGCTTTAAAAGAACTTGATGAAGGAAAAATATTGAAAAGTTGGGGCACACAGACAGAGAAAGAGGACACCTCAAATAGTAAGCATTTTTTCCTTGTTTGATATAGATAGGTAATAGATTATAGATACCTTCCCCTTCGCCCCCCAGTTACACCACCTTCTTTAAATCCCCTGGTTCATAACTTATCACAATCATGGCATAATAGGCACCTTTTATACAAAGCAGACTACGTGTTACGTTCTGATTAGTAAAGATTTATGCGGCATTCTTAAAGATATTTGAGAAATTTCTGCATCGGTTTGTCTCACGTCAGAACGTTAAGACAGACCGTTGGTATTCATAAAGTGAGATGTAACGTTTTCTTCTCTCCCTTTCTTGGTTAATGAGCATCTCTCAGCAGGACGAGAAGTATGGGAGGCCTGTTTTTCTCGCAAGTGCAGGTCAATGGTACTTGCGTCTCCTCCTACTCACTCCAGTGCTCACTTGGTCGGGCCTGCTGATCACACGGTTAACATCTTCAGCATTGCATCTCCAAAGCACTATCTCCTAGTAAATAAATTAGTGACCTGGTTTCTAAAAATAATCTCTCTTGAAAAATCACCTTGAATGGCACTTGTAAACGGAGCCAGAATGAATTCGTTATAAACTCCCACATTTTTCTTCATCCAGCATTTTTTTTATCCTTATAACATGCGTTTGCAAATAATCATTCTAACCTAAATGATGACAATTGCTTGCTTGGTGTAATCATCTGTTAAAGGGAGGTAACTGAAGCTAGGTTTGTTTTGTTTGTTTATTTTTTGACCTTTGTCTGTTACAGAATTAGTGAATCCTCGGCAAACCGAAACGTCTGTCAGTGCAAGTCGGTCCCCAGAGAAATGTGCCCAACAAAGACAGAAGAGGTTTAACTCTGCTTCGCAGAGATCCTCGTCTTTACCACCTTCGACTCGTAAATCAAGTACTCCAAGTAAGAATTAGATGTATATATCTCCTGGACTCCAGAGTGGCATCCAAGCCGTGCACACATGCCTGATGTTTTCTGTTTGCCTTCTGCTCTCCCTGGCACCTAGTAGAGTACTTTGAACGCAGGATCCCAAAATAGAATCTTGTTCAATAACAACATTGCCTGATTGCACAGATACTACAACCAGAGCTGAAGAAATCACAGTATATTAAAATATTTTGTGTGTCCAGCAAATTTTTTTTGCAACTAATACCACTTCACAGTTTTTCAGATTGTTGACAGTTGTCTAATGAAACATTAGTTCAAACAAATTAAGCTAGCTTAAAAAAGATGCTTCTTTGCATCTATTTGCCTCAGGTTTCTTTAGCCAGTTATGGATGTGGTTTTAAAGGTTAAACATTGGATTTCTGTTTTCTCAATTTTCCATTTTGAGAACAGCTGAAGATATCTGTGTATAACTGTGTTATAGGAATGTTCACTGGTGTACTGGTGTTTCCATCTTATTTCCAGTCGACTTCTAAAATCCTGAAAAACCAGTTTTGAGTCAGGGTGCTGAAACTACAGTCTGATGTACTAAAGTGTTGGCAGTGGTTCCCTCTAGATGATATAGGATTGTGAGTTATTTTTATTGTGTATGCTTTTATTTATCTTTTGGAAGGTTTTACAATGAAATTGTATTCCATTTAAAGTCAGAAAATGTCCTGAAAAAGAAAGCTTGTTTTGCTGATATATGTATTATATAGAAGAAAAAGAATATTTCCTCTTCATTTTCTTTTGCAGCAAAAAGAGAGATTATGTTAACACCAGTGACTGTGGCTTATAGTCCAAAGCGATCCCCTAAAGAAAATTTGTCCCCGGGATTCAGTCATCTACTTAGCAAAAATGAAAGCAGTCCAGCTCGGTAAGTTCTCTAAAATAGTAGATTAAAATATATATATTCTCGATTTTTTTTTTTTATAAGTGTCAGCTTATGTCTATAGCTCTCACTCATTTTTCATTCATCAGTGGGAACTCTGTGGTTTTAAATGACTTAAATGAATGTCATACTAAAAAAAGTACTATAAAACATGAAAACAGTTTTTAACCATATAAACTAGCTACTAGTAAATTTAAATACCGCCTCAGAATCCCTTCCAGCTTTTGGATATAGAATGATAATTCTTTGTTTTCCTGAAAAGGTTTATGATAGAGGGAAATTTTTGAGCCATTTGTACAAGAAGGTGGGCTGTCCTGGTAAGTTTCCCTGGGCGCCTGAAAAATTGTCCTCTGAAGTGTACTCAGCAGTGTGTGCGGCCGGGGGAAGCCTGACTCCTCAGATGTAAGAGCTGGTGACCTAGCTGTCTATCAGGCTCTTGGAGAAATGACTCAAGCACATTGAACCTCAGTTTCCTTTTCTGTAAAACGAGGATAATAATACCTGCTCTGTTTATTTTGTAAGGTTGTTATAAAGATCAAAGGAGATAACATATGGATAAGTGCTTTACGTGTCTAATATATAATTTTGTGTTAGAAATACAAATTTCAGTTTTAGAAAATCGTATGACCAGCTTTCTTTTTAAAAACTATGTGAGTTAACTGGATGCCAGTTCATCTTTCTAGTGGAGATAGGGAAAATCAGTTAACATTTTTTTCTCACAAGTAACTTGCTTCATTCAATAGATTTGATATACTTTTGGATGATTTAGATACTGTTCCTGTGTCTGCATTACAACGTACCAATCCAAGAAAACAACTCCAGTTTCTTCCTCTAGATGACTCGGAAGGTATCTTTTCCTAAAAGATTATTAGTTATGGTTTTAGTCCTTCATTTTGTGAATTTCTGGTATCTTTTCAAGGTTCTAAATGTTCTAATGTCCTGCACTTAAATAATTTTTCCGCGCAAGGGCCTTTAAAAATAAGCATGCGTGATGTTCATATTGTGTGTCAATGTCGTGATCCTCATTTAAAAGTTGGGAAACTGAGGTACAGGGATTGTTAATGCTTCCTTACCAGGGCCATACTGTTCAGTTTTTCTGAATATTTGTATTCTGTAATTTCTATGCAGCTTAGGTATTTGGTGATTTTTTTTCCTTTTTTTCTCATTTATCTTCTAAGTTTGGAAGAAAGTTCTAAGATAATGCATGTGGATCACTGGGGCAGGCCCATGAGACTTTCGCTCTTCACCGTTGGTGTGGCTGTGTATCCACTAAATGTGTAGTTAGTATTTAACTTTTTGTTTGTTTGTTTTTTGTTTTGGCTTTAAGTTTAAAGTTCATTTAACTTTACAGAAAGTTTACCTACCTTGACTTAGGGAAGTTGTGCAGGGTGCCAAATCGAGGGTAAGACTTTTAGAATTCTTTGGAGAAAAAGCACTGAGTAAATATGATTGATTATTGTGTCTCTTTTCATGTTTTTTGGTTTGTGGCAGCCATTTTCAGAAAGTGAAGTTGGATGACATATATAGTTATGTAAAGGATCTATTAAGAAAATTGATAAGAAATAAATTTCTTTTCTCTCTGACAGAAAAAAAATATTCAGAAACAGCCACCGACATCCATGTTAATCATAGCTCTTCTCCCGAACTGTTGCCAAACGGAGTGAAGAAAGTGTCTGTGAGATCAGCCTGGGAGAAGAATAAATCAGTTAGCTATGAACAGTGTAAGCCCACGTCAGTAGCACCACATGGTAATGATTTTGAGTATACAGCAAAAATTAGGACCCTAGCTGAAACGGAACGGTTTTTTGATGAACTTACAAAAGAAAAAGACCAGGTAAAAACAAACAAAACTTAAAAAAAAAAATCTTTCTCTGAACTCAAATGCTTATGTCTGAGGGATGGTCAGAAGGGAGTTACTTGAGTCAGACCATCCCAGGAAGTTACTGTGGATGCACACCAGCGCTGCGGAGCTAAGCTGTCCTTGCGGATTAGGGCGGAGGGACTTATGTGAAGGCGAGACGGACAAGAAAATACTAAGCTGAAGTCTGTCTTGTCCATTCTGTTATAAACTCCCCAGCCATGAATTAGATAGAATTCTTCTGTTTTTACTTAATTTGTTTTTGTGTGTGTTAACAGATCGAGGCGGCGCTAAGTCGAATGCCTTCTACTGGAGGACGAATCACTTTGCAGACAAGATTAAATCAGGTGAAATATCTTAACTTAGCTTGAATCTGCTTTAGAAGCGTGATGCCGGTTAGCGCTCCATTTATCCAAGATGATGTTTTAGGCATCCTGAAGCAACTGGGAGGAAAAACTTTTAGCCTTTTAGAAAAGTGGTGATTATAGTGCGTTTTAGAACTGCAGGCTAGCTTTCGGGAATAAAAAGTGATTTTACCTTTGTACTTCATGAAAAAGATGTTCATGCCTTCATGCCACTCTGCAGTTTGTCTTTTAAAAGATGGTAAATTAATACTCTCACATTAAATGTCCCTTTTGGTGTTTGTTTCTTCCTCCCCAATCTAATTTGTTTCTGAACCCCTTTCCATTTAGTAAACATGTAAAAAACAGTTGCACTTTGCAGCTGGATGAGCTGTAGAGGTTAAAGAGAGATGTGATTCCACCGTCGGGCAGGAGGGTGCAGGCGAAGCGACTCGTGTGCGTTTCTTTTCATTGCTTTTCAGAGAGAATTAAAATGCACGAAACCATGGGACATTTAAAATCGGCTCTTTTTGTAATGTTTTAACCATAACGATAGGGATAGGTCTCTTACATAACTGCATGTTTTGGCTTTTCAGTGCTTTAACTTTAGAAGTTCATTTTCAGGTTGATCTGTGATACCAGAAGGGACAAAACGCTAAGAAAACAACAGAGGTCTTTTTCTAGGACCTATTTCCCTAACTTCTCTTTAAGACTTTAAGTCTTTTTTATTATTTTTGTTGTTCTGAAAGTCTTTACTCAATAATTGATAAGACTCAACACAGGAAACCCTTCCTCCTTTTTGGGAAGGAAGAAGGAAAACTTATAGGTACTCTGATGCTAAATTTATGTAAAACATTTGTTTAACCTATTTTTATGTAATGAATATAAGCTCTTAAAATAACTTAAAAGGCAGTAGTTTCTGTTCATACATGTCAAAGCTGTTTCTGTCCAGTAAGGAGACCAGTGACAGCAAAAAGGGGCTGAGCATGCTTATATAGGATTCATAAGTGGAAAAGGTAAAATTGGGCAGAAAAAAGATGAAAAATATTCAGCCTGACCAATGAGTAAAAAACAGTACACATTTGAACAAAAGCATTATTTTTAAAAAAAGTTTTATTTACTTTTGAGAGAGATGGCGGGGGTGGGGGGGAGGAGGGGCCAAAGGGGGTGGGACAGAGGATCTTACGTGGGCTCTGCATTGACATCAGCGAGCCTGAAGCAGCACTCAAACCCACAAACCATTAGATCATGACCTGAGCCGAAGTTGGACATTCAATCGACTGAGCCACCCAAGTGCCCCCAAAGCATTATTTTTTTAAAAAAAACGATTACATTGACAGGTATTTAAAGAAAAATGGGGGAAAAAATAAAGCCCAGTACCCAGGATGGAGAAAATTATATTCTCATACACGGCAGGTGGAAGTAGAAATTATCACAAACTTTCTGGAGTACAATTTTACCTAGGTCCAAAGCTTTAGAATTTTGGATTTCTTTGGACATAGCATTTTTATTTCTGGGAATACTTCCAGGTGTTTGTAAAGAAATATTTTTTTAAGAGTATTTATTGCAGGAGCGCCTGGGTGGCTCAGTCGGTGAAGTGTCCGACTTTGGATCAGGTCATGATCTTGCAGTTTGTGAGTTCAACCCATGCATTGGGCTGTCTGCTGTCAGTAACACAGAACCTGTTTCGGATCCTCTGACTCCTTCTCTCTCTCTTCTTCCCCCCCAAAAAAAACCCTCCAAATATTTAAAAAAAAAGAATATTTATTGCAGCATTATTTATGATATCCAAAATTAGAAGCAACCTAAATTTCTACTAAAAGAGTCTTGGTTAAATCTAATGGAATATTGCACATTGATTTAAAAGGATATCATAGAAAGATATTTCATAACAAGTTCAATTGAAAAATGTGTTTTTTTTTTAAACTGAGTTGAATCCTCAGCAGCTTTTTTTTTTTTTAAGTTTATTTATTTTTGAGACAGAGACAGAGCATGAACGGGGGAGGGGCAGAGAGAGAAGGAGACACAGAATCGGAAGCAGGCTCCAGGCTCTGAGCCATCAGCCCAGAGCCCGACGTGGGGCTCGAACTCACGGACCGCGAGATCGTGACCTGAGCTGAAGTCGGACGCTTAACCGACTGAGCCACCCAGGCACCCCGAAAAATGTTTTTAAGTAGAGAATTTGTTTTTATTTTTCTTCTTAAAAATGATGTGCATATCTGCAGGAAAAAAAAGGAAAGAGGAACAATGGTTATTGTTACTCATCTGTCTTCTAAATACTTTATCATGAATGTGTGATCTTTTAATAATTAAAGTTGTTAAAGAGGAATTTTTAAGTTTTATTACAGATACCATTGGAGTTAATACTGAATAAAGTATCTAAAATGATAAATATATATTCCAGGCACTATTTACTTAACACTGGTACTGCTTATTTAAAAATAGCAGTTGTGAGGCACCTGGGTGGCTCAGTTGGTTGAGCGTCCAACTTTTGATTTGGCTCGGGTCATGATTCCAGGGTTGTGGGATCGAGCCTCATGTCAGGCTCTGCGCTAGGCATGGAGCCTGCCTCTCTCCTTCTGCTCTTCTCCCCTGCTTGTGGTCATTCTCTCTCTCTCTCTCTCTCTCTCTCTCTCAAGAAAGAAAGAGAGAGAGAAAAGAAAAGAAAGAAGTTGTTCCATTGCTTCGTTGTGAGAGCTCTTGCTTCTTGGGAAGCAAACTCCTCCATCATTTTCCTTCCTTTTTAACTTAGAAATTCTTGTCAGAAAACAGTTGTTCGATACATGTATACGTGAGATAAGGCACCAGTTCAACGTGTCCATTTCTTCCGGTGAAATGTATGAAGAACCTCCTCGGTTCCTCTTGTTCTGTTCGCAGTTCTGGAGTCAGGGAATTCCCTCTTTCCAGTGAGCCGCATCGCCCTTGCTGGGGTTTCCACGTACTCAAAGCGGCACATGTACTGAGGATATGTTAAGGTGCAGCAGTTGTCTTGAGTGGTTGAAACGTTGACTCATGTTGTTAGTTTAAAGAAATCAGATGATGTGCATAAAAAATATAATAATTCTGTAAGTTTAATGTTTATACTAGTTCTTTTGTTAAAAGAAAGGTCAATTTGGTGGTAATTATAGAACCAGTGAACTTGATGTAGAATTCTAATGAAACGTTTCCTGTTATTTTCCCTTAGGAAGCCTTGGAAGATCGTTTGGAAAGGATTAATCGAGAACTGGGTTCAGTTCGAATGACATTAAAGAAATTTCATGTTTTGCGCACCTCTGCAAATCTCTGAGATTTGTAGCCATTAAATTTTGAGACATTTTTGTTTGCACTAATGTATAATTATGCACTCAGAAAAGGCGAACTATTTTGTACTGTTTATAAGCCTTCAAATAGTAGTTTTACAATCATGCTATTCTTTACACTTGCTATTTTATACTTCAAATGGCCACATATTTTCAAGATATTTTTGTTATGCTCAGGAATCTCTTGTATATTTTACTATTTAAAAAGTCTTATTTTTAAATAGTATAAGTCTCCAGTTTATATCAATAGTAAGGAAATGTAAACAGTGGAGGCAGCTTGTTTCTAAACAAATAGTGTTATCCTTTTACAATGAACTTTGCACACTAATTTTATATACTTGTTCTACATTGTGAATATGATTCTTTTTTTTTTTTTTTAATAAATGCTTAAGAACAGCTTCCATAATGATAGACATGCTGAATGCAAAAAGCAAAAGAAAAATGCAGCATTCCCCGGATTTTAGTTGTGTTGAGATTAAAAAAAAAAATTTGCTAATGCAATTCCTGTTAGGAACATGTCTTAGAGTGAATGTTAGAATAGTAATAGTGGAAATACTGGAAATGATGGAATATCGGAAAGCTTTGAAAACTATGAACAACTCATTTTGTTTCCCTTGAACTTTATTATTTGTAAGGAAAGAAAAATGAAAGCTGTAGTACTCTAATTCTTTAGTCATATATGTAGTGCTTTTCAGAAAACGTTAAACAATTGGAGAGCTGTAGCTTTCTGCCCATCATTCTGAATCTGTGACCCACTTGTGACAATAAATCGATGGATAAAACTTTGCTGAAATACAGGCCGCCGCCCCACTGGATCGTCAGAGCGGCCGTGCTTCTCAGTGCACATGGCTTCAGTCGTCAGAGCCCTCACACAGACATTTTTAACCCGTCCCCCCCCCCCCCCCCCCCGCCCCGTCCGACTCCGGCCACAAACTACTCCCATAGTAGGTGCTGTAAGGGCGCCAGGCTTAGATCAGGGCAGCCCACCCTGCTAATTCATGGATGGGGAACGTGTGTAGCTGGAGCCTTGGACCTTCTGGCCTTGCCGGAGGGCTCCAGCTCACCGCCTTGGCAGTCCCTCTTGGCTCTTGGCGGTGGCACGTGGGCAGGAGGCTGTGCTCTGATCGGCACTAGTGGGTCTGTGTTCTGACTGCTGGTCTGGTTTGGTGGCCAGTCAGAATCCAGTGCCCACATATCTGTGTATGTGTTGATAAATAGATTCATTCTAAACTTTCCAAATTGATTCCCATTAACAATGCTCAGGTTTTAAAGTTTGGTGTTCTTTTGAGTCTTTTCTTCTTATGTAAACTCTTAACAGCTTATAGATATTATAGTTATGAGCCAAGCCAACCATTACTCCACCAGGATCTACGTATGCCTTTGAGCTGGGTTCTCAAACTCTTTGAGCACCCTTCACCAAAGCTTACCTGGCTGAGCTCCAGGCCTGATGCCCCAGCTGAGCACCCTTCTCAGCTTGGAGGGCATCTCCGCAGGGAGCGAGGGGTCTCCGCAGGGAGGGGCCGGCTGACCAATGCCTCTCTTACTCCTATCCGTGAATCGAACCTTAGATCCCAGCTCCTGCCACCAGTTGAACACCTCGAACTAGTCACAATTACTCATCAACGGAATAAGTGCCTTTATTTGTGGTATTTTTTTTCTAGCCTTTTTTTTTTTTAAGTCTCCTAGTTGTAGTAAAGAAAAAGTTAATTTTAATCAAGCTCCAGTACAGCTGTGTCAAAATCCAGTTAAGGGATTGACTTTACTGATGGTATTCCCTTTGTGTTCTATACGTGATAATTAAAAACTAACTTGAAAATTAGGATATTCATTGTTCCCTACTTTTATCATAAGTAAAGTCTACTACCTTCTTAAGAATAGGAAATTGCCATTTCAGAAGAGATTATGGTTTTATCTTGTGAAGGAGTTATCTTAGTCTCTGTTGGTTTATTCCAAGAAAGATATGAAATACCTTCAAAATCTCTTCTGTGCTCACTCTCAGAACCTGTACGCTTTTATTCTTGAAATGTATAATAGATTGGAAGTATCAGTCACTTATTTAAAAATTAAAAAAAATATTTTTCTTCTTCATAGCTGTGAAGAGAACCAAGGAAAATCCTTTCAGCCATCTTTCCCTTTTTTGTGCTTAATTTACCCACAGGAACACTCAAAAACAATTGAACCCCCAAGATGGCAATCTTAGAAAGCAGCTGTTGTTCCTGGGAGGTGAGCCACTTTGTTCCTGCAGGGGCTAAGCTGCAGTGTAGTAAGAACCCGAGTGGGAGTGCCTTTTTAAACGCATACAGAGTTCTCTCTTTCACTTGGGTCTGCCCCCTACCTTTCCTTTCCAGAGCCCCGAGGCACATTAGGTATTCAGCTGGACTCAACAGAGGTAGCTAACGTGGCTGTGGCCGTGCTGGGAGGGCACCGTGCTGGGATGGAAGGGACAGGAGAGCCAGGTGGACCTGGGTCACCACCAGGCTCAGGCCTGCCTGCCTCCCTCGGCAGCCAGCCCAGCGGCAGCGAAAGATAAGATGAAGTGATAAGAAACTTCCTAACAATTTAAAGAAGATTATGTAAAGTACCTGGTGCTTAGTCAGTTTTCAGTAAAAGTACATTTCAGATTCATTCCTAGTTTAAAAGGTCTTTCAATTTGAAGTAGTGCTTTAGCACTTTTTAAATAGAAAAGTAGGTTGTGTCCCCAGCAATTGACTTAAAAATTACCTTGGGTTGGTTGATATTTGTTAGGTGGTCTAAGGTGTTCTCGCCACCTTTTTGCAAAAAAAAAAAAAAAAATTCTTGGAGTTTGATCTTCTGGTATAAGGTTCTTTTTTTTTTTTTTTTTTTTTTTTTTTTTTTTTTTTTTAAGTGACAAAGCTGGTAACCTATTGAGTGTAAGTTCAGAAGCATCTTGGGGCGCCTGGGTGGCGCAGTCGGTTAAGCGTCCGACTTCAGCCAGGTCACGATCTCGCGGTCCGTAAGTTCGAGCCCCGCGTCGGGCTCTGGGCTGATGGCTCAGAGCCTGGAGCCTGTTTCCGATTCTGTGTCTCCCTCTCTCTCTGCCCCTCGCCCGTTCATGCTCTGTATCTCTCTGTCCCCAAAATAAATAAACGTTGAAAAAAAAAATTAAAAAAAAAAAAGTTCAGAAGCATCTTAAATAGGTGATTTGGGGGTTATCTGATACAGGCGATTTTTCTTAAAAAAAAAAAGTGTTGGCAATGTAACCAAAATAATTGCTCCTTGGAATGTTCTGTAATTAGACATGTAAATTAGGTGATGGCCTGTGAAGCAGGACTACATGAAGAAGTGCCTGCCACTAGAAGATCCACATGAAGGTTATGATTTTAGAGTTCGATAAACAACCGAAACATGTTCCCCTTTTTAACTCTAAAAAGCCAGGTGCTTTGCCGAATGCTATTTAAATTTGAATCCTGCACTTAACATCTGTAGTAAAATTAGACATTTTTCTCATTTTAATTTTTATCTCAAAAGCGGTTTTCACTAAATTTTAAAGTGCCACTTGTGCTGCGAGTCTTTCAGAAGCTTTAAAAACTAAGTGTGTACCTAGAGCCCTTTAAGAATCATACAGGTAAATCCTACTTACCAGCCATGAGTGAGCGTGTGTGGCCTATGGTCATGAGGTTTACAGGTCTGATTCAACCAGTTATATTGCACAAACTTTGCAGGAAATTATTGTTGCCAAGAGTTCTGTGGCAGTTTGATAATAAACTACACCAGTATTCTTAGGACCTGTGTTAGGAAGCTTTCTCCTTCTTATGTGTGTTTTATTTCAATAGATGCCTCTCAAATAGGGGGAATCAAGCCATAAATTTGCATTTGCTGGACATGATACACCATGTCATTGCTGTGACTACAACCTTCAAAGATATTTATCCACAATTGCACTGTAACAGTGACCAATATAATGTGAAAAACTTGCTTCCTCCAGTGCTGCTGATGGTTGGGCAAAGGCAAGTGCTTCTTGCCGCTGTTTTTAGAGCTAGGCAAGTACTGGAGTGGTGGAACTGTAAGCTCCAGGAGAGCCGGCGGCCATCCTGTCTTCATTCTTGCATATAGGCACTCAATAAATATTTGTGGATATGAACTGTCTTGCGATGTTAGTGTATTTATTTCTGCCGGGTAACCATGGGGTCTGCTTTTTGATGGTAGTAAGGCCTCCGAGTTTATGGGTTTGGGTGTAATCATGGCAAGGTTACAATGGTATGCAGGTGCTCAGTTCTGAGTGGCTGATGGGCAAAGGGCCTCACTGGAGATCTGCGCGTGCTCCTAAAATCTTCCCCAGTGGGTCTCAAAGGCACATCGTGGTGGAGGGAAGGTGAGAGTTTGGTGTTCGATGGGTCACCTTCTCTTGTCTCAGAGGGATTGTCATAAGGTCATAAAATGGGTATTTTTTTTTAAATTTATTTTTTTCAACGTTTATTTTTTTGGGACAGAGAGAGAGCATGAACGGGGGAGGGGCAGAGAGAGAGGGAGACACAGAATCGGAAACAGGCTCCAGGCTCTGAGCCGTCAGCCCAGAGCCCGACGCGGGGCTCGAACCCCCGGACTGGGAGATCGTGACCTGGCTGAAGTCGGATGCTTAACCGACTGCGCCACCCAGGCGCCCCTAAAATGGGTATTTTAAGGAGAGTTCTGTAATGATGGCTTTCCTGGCCTAGTCCCCAATTCTGACAGTGACCAAGGGGATGAGCAGCCTTTGGTGGTTTTGCTCTCTCTCTGTCTCAACAGAGTCTTGGACTGCTTTAATTTTAGCACTTGCCCTTTCAGAGGAAAGCACTCCTTTCAACTGCAGAAGGTGATATACTTGGTGATAGGGCAGCTGGGTTTTAGGTGTGCCCATTTAATTCTATGACTTCAAATCTCGGCAAGCAAGTCCATTCTTGCTCAGCCTAAATACACACTTCACGATTTCTTTTAAATTGCACCCACTACCCTCTTGGTCTCTTTGTTTACGACTGGAGAGTCCAACCGGGAGGGAACATCAAGATGAAGCTATTTCTGACCCTCTTCCAGTTTCTTCTGAGGTCGGTGGGCTGGAGCTGCGGGCGTACCCTCTGGCTGTTACTACTCCCACCTTTTCTGACGACCAAGGGGCGTTTTCCATCTTTTTAGCCCAGAGCGAAAGTATTCGGTGTCGTGGAAAAGAACTGGCTGCCTGTGCGCTGCAAACCGGGTCTCTAAACCGATAGGAGTATCCAGCATCTAGGTTTGGGCCTCAGTTAACTACCTCCGGTTTGGCCACAACATTCCAAGTGCTTCACGACGTCGCACGCGCTTTGTTCCCCTAGACTTGTCCTCTTACTCCTCAAGAACTTGATTGTTAAAAAAAAAAAAAAAAAAAAAGCTACTTAAGGGTGCCGATTGCCGCAAGCCCGCTCGTGCCCTTCCGCAAATGCACTTGGCTCCTCTAGCCCAGTTACAAGTCTGACGGGCAAGGCCGACGCGGTTGCAGGAGCCACGAGCCCCCCCCCCCCCCGACCCCCACGCCCCGGAGAGGGGAGGGGGGCGAGCCCAGGCCGCGGCGGGGAGACCGCGAGTCGGCCCCCGAAGTTTGCCGCGTTTCTTCCGGCGGAGCCCAGCCCTCGGGGCGGGCGGGGGCGGCCCCTCGCCGGGACTCGCCGCCGCTCCCCGCGCGGCCTGACGGAGGCGCAGGCCCGCCGCCGAGTGGGGGAATGCGAGGCGGGCCCGGCGCGCACGGGCAGCAGCGGCCGCTGGGGCGCGCGGGGCACGGCGGCGCCGCGGCGTAGAGCTGTCCAGCCCCGTCCGCGGGCGCGCCCGGCCCCGCGCCCCGCCGGCCGCCGCCTCGTCGTCCGCCGCGACCCGCGGGGCCAGCACGTGCGCGCCCGCCCGCCCGCCGCCCGCGCCGACGGCCCGGGAGCATGCCCGCGGGGGCCCGGCCGCTCGCCCGGGGCCAGCTGGCGGCGGCGGCGGCGGCGGCGGCGCGCGGAGCCGCGGGGCGCAGCCGGCCGGGCCGGGGCCGCGGGGCCCGCGCCTCCCCGGCGGCGTGAGGCGGGCGGCGGCGGCCCAGCGCGGGCCGAAGAGGACGGAGCCGCGGCCGCGCCGAGCGGGGTGAGTGTCGCCGCGGCCCGGCCGGAAGGCGGCGCGGCCCGGGGACCCTCCTCGGGCCGGCGGCGGGCCCCCGGAGAGCCGGGCGCGGGGCGGCGACCCCGGAGGCCCCGGCTGCCCGCTCGCCCCCCCGCCGGGGAGGGAAGGAAGGAAGGAGGGAGGGGAGGGAGGGGAGGGGGGGGGAAGTGGGAGACCCGGGCCCGGCCGCCCCGCGCGGGGAGGAGGGTGTGGCGCGCGCGGGGACCCCTGCCTCAGGAAGTCGCCCCGGAGCCCGGCCCCCGGGGACTCGCCGGCCCTCCGGAGTCGGGCCCCAAATGCTAGTTGCCGAATTTCCGTCGGTTGCGGCCGGGGCGCGGAGGACTCCCCTCCCCCAGTGACAAGTGTCACCGCGGTCGGGGGGCAGGTGTGTGTGCAGCACCGGGCCTGTCCGGGCCGGCCCGCGCTCTTGAGGAAGGGCCAGGAAGGGGCCGGGAGGAAGTGGTGGGCACAGCGCTCTGTCCAGCCTTGTGCGGTTTCCCGCCTCCAGCCGGACAGCCCTCCAGCGCCGGCTGTGGCCCGGTGGGTTGTGTGGGGCCTAAGCACGGGGCGTGGCCCTCGGAGAGGGGCCAGAACTTAGAAGAAGGTGCTCCCCCTTAGGCTGGAGGAAAATCTGGCCCATCTGCATCCTGAGAGTCTCCCTTTCCTGTTGTAACCTGGCGTGCCGGCTGTGTTAGAGCAGGCAGCTTCCCCTTCCAGCCTTTCTCGTCTGGGGCTCATGGCTGTTTGGGGGAGAGGGGGACACTTCCCGCCTCCCCCATGATGTGTAAATCCACCCCCCACAAGAAACCCCAAATCCGCATTCTAAGTAAACAATGTGCTTGCTCCGCAAATGTCATTTCAAGGCTTTTCCTCTAGCCGGGTCTCCTTTCAGTGGACCTGCTGCCCCTATATCGAAATTCTAGATTCCTCACCCTACACTCCTCTCCCTGCCTCATAGGGGCTGGGGCACTTCTGCGAAGTCTCAGGCCTGCATGCTTCGCCCTCTGCAGAATCGGGATTCTTCAAAGGAGACCTCATTTGAGCATCTTTCTTGGTCCACTAGCAGCTCTCACCCCAGCGCCCACCTGGGAGTCCCTGGAGCTGATAGGGTAGACCCCTCTCCTTCATCTGGACCTGGACTAGCACCCAAGCGCCCGGCGGGACTGTCTCTGTTCTGAAGTGTCATTGCATTTTATGTCTCTTGTGTGGCTCTTACCGCGCTCTGCCTTATTTTAGTTACTTTTTGTGCCTGGCTTATCTCCCCTTGCTGGCTTGTGAGCTCCTGGAGGATGGGAGTGGAGTTTGATTCATTCCCAGTTCCTCCGGCCTGGCTTGGCACCCTGGGCACAGTGAGCTTCTAGATGGAGTAGAAGCCCCCACCCCGGCTTGCCTGGGGTGGGGGTGAGGGGCAGGCCATCTAACGCCTGGGCTGGTGCATGAAATTATTTTGCATCTGCTAAGAATCTGTACGCCCCGATCGGAAGAGATGCCCGGCCCTCTCCCTTTGCAAAAGAAACACCGTGAGTTAGGTAGGGCTGTTTTCTTGTAGGGAGTGAGTCGCCAGATGACTAGGACAGTACGAGCTCTGCTGTTCTCAGGGTGGTGAGCGTGGGATGGTCCTTCTCTCTGGCCTCCCACAGCTCACTGTGGGCGGGAGGCAGTGGGGCAGAGAATGGGACTCCCCGGGTCAAGGTTCCAGGCCTGTCTGTCCCACAGTGTCTGTGCGAGCTTAACTAAGACACTTGGTTTCTCTTGGTCTTGGTTGGTCCTTGTGGAATCTGAAAGAAAATTCCTCTGCAAGTACGGGCCCCTCAGGATCTGGGCCCTGCCTCTTCCCTTCTCTCTTATCAAATTTCTCTTATCAGGACCCAGGCTTGTCTTTACAGGCCTTCCCCGGGTAAAGGGGATCACCCCCACCTTTGTGCTACCCCAGTATGACTCACGGCGTGGAACAGCAGTTATCTGTTTATAGGCGCCCCCTCCCCCAACCTCCCCACTTAGACTGAGCTCCTGGGGGAGTGGTGCTGAGTGCTTTTCTCTGTACCCCCAGTGCCTGGCTCATGGTCTGCTCTCAGGAAAATGTTGGGTGAATGTCGAGGAGTTGGCTCGGATGCTGCCAGGAGCCCTTTTCGTCCCAAGCTGACTTCTTGTAGATTCTCAGGGGATCCACCTTTCCTTCCTCTCTATCTAGAGGCCAGTTTTAAAACCAAGCGGATGCTTCTAACCATCCCATCCGGTTAAGTCTTTCCGACTTGGCTTCTGAGAAGAGCTATTCATGGAGAATGTGCAGCGTTTGTAGAGATTAGAAGAGGAAACTGCTGGTCCTTCAAGATCATTGCCTTGCTGCTTTTGAAAAAGATGCCCCGGGCCATGTGCCCTGCAATGGAGGGGTCCTAAGGATCTCACTCGTGAGGCCTTAGCTCTGGGCAGGGGAGGTGGTCAGAGCCAGCAGTCATGTGCTCGCACGCCTCTTCTCGGCCCTGCTTACGTGAGGTCAGCCCCTTGGCAGACGGCCGTTCTGAAACCAGCTTACCAGGATCCCGTGCAGGGGGACACGGATGTGGCCAAGTGGTCTTTGCTTCACCGTAGCTCATTCTGTTGATGTTTATTAACCTTCTACTGGGTACCTGGGGATGTTGTTAAATAGAGCCATGACAAATCCCAGTCTGGTTTGCTCCAAAACCTGGAACAGGGGGCATTGACCCCCTCTCTGCTCAAGGCTTCCTACGTAGTCTTGTTTGAAAACTTTGTTTTAGAATCTGGGGCCAGGCAAACTTTGCCTCCGGCAAGAAACTAGGTTGCCACTTCCTTTGACAACGAGAAGGAAGGTGGGGAAAGACATGCCGTGTGTGCGTACTGTGTGACGGGCTTCCTCGTTAGTCCTGGGGGTAAGTAGTGTTCTTCCCCCATTTTCTCAGAGAAAGAAATGGAAACACAGGGAGATTAACTGATTTGCCCAAAGGCTCTCTGGATTTGTACCCAGTTCTACCTGACCCTCCCCGTACCGCCCACGCAGTCTTTTCAATTGATTTACAGTTACCTTTTCTCCTTGGCTTCCAGGATGCTTGGTGTACAATGCATTATTCCATCTAGCAATTGTATTCACTTACCCTCGTGGTCAGCACATTTATTCCTACTTTCCTTTGTGTCTGTGTGTATGTTTATGTGTAAACCTATCTGTATTCTTTGTAAGTCACAAAAGGTTTCTGGAAAACAGGACAGGTAAAGTGAGTTAAATACAATAAGTAACATTGCACCTAAAATTTAGGCCGGCTCACCGTGTGGTTAGGGAGATGTACCCCACAAGTTACACAGGTTGTGTGTGTTAACTGTTGCTTAAATGGCAGGCACAGGGGCACCTGGCTGGCTCTGTTGGTACAGCATGCGACTCTTGATCTCACGGTGGTAGGTTCAAGCCCCACGTTGGGTGTAGAGATTACTTAAAAATAAAAATCTTTGGGGCGCCTGGGTGGCGCAGTCGGTTAAGCGTCCGACTTCAGCCAGGTCACGATCTCGCGGTCCGTGAGTTCGAGCCCCGTGTCAGGCTCTGGGCTGATGGCTCAGAGCCTGGAGCCTGTTTCCGATTCTGTGTCTCCCTCTCTCTCTGCCCCTCCCCCGTTCATGCTCTGTCTCTCTCTGTCCCCAAAATAAATAAACGTAAAAAATAAATAAATAAATAAATAAATAAATAAATAAAAATCTTAGGAAAAAAAAGATATTTAAATGGCAGGCACAGAGGAGGAGACGCCCTTTCTGGGTCAGGCAATCAGGGCTGACTTCCTGGAAGAGGTAGGATTTGAACAAGGCCTTGACAAATAGGTGGAGTTTTCATGGCCACAGCCCCTGTGAAGGTGTGTGGGATTTAGGGTCTAATTACAAAGGCCACACCAGAAAAGTGTGGGTGTGAAGGGAGAGGACTGGTCTAGAGGGTAAAGCGGGGGGGGGGGGGGGGGGGGGGGGGGGGGCTGGGTGCTGCCTTTTCACACTGTCTCTAGCCCTGGACAGAGTGCCTGAGAACACTGGAGTTGGGAGAGTTGCACCCCGTTAAAGACTAGAAGTTGAGGCCAGCAGAAGAGAAGTGACTTGCCCAACACCCCTCTTTCAGCCTGGGCCCCAGGTCTCTGATTGCCAGCTCAGCGCTCGCTCTTTATACTAGCAAGGCTGATGACGGCGGCAGCCTCACACGTTGGCCCTTTCTTCCTGTCAAATGGGTAAAGGGGTGCCGACTCCCTCACACCCAGCCCAGCAAACACCATGACAAACCCAGGCTCAAGCTTTATGGCCAGAGACACAGGGAGCGCTGTTGGAGAGGAGAGCTGGCATTTGCTTTCATTACTCATATTAACAACTGCCCTTGCCAGAGGACGGGAAGAAAATTAACCAACAGGCTGGGTTCCGGTAACAGACAAATCAAAACCCGAAGCAACGGCCTTGGAGGAGAGCATGGAAAAAGCAGTTTCGCATCCTCTCCTGGCTGAAGGCCCTCATCCTTCGCAAAGCTTTTCTGTTGTGGGAATGGGGTCAGGAGTCGGGGTGCAGGGCAAGAGCAGAAAGTCTCCAAAACAGCAGCAGGACTCGGGGGACCGGGAGGCAGATCCTGTCTCAGAGCCATGTAATAGGCGGGGTATGGACCTGCCCACCTGCGGCTGCGGGAATGAGAGCCCCGCAGAGCAAAAGACTTCCACTCATAATGTATCATACATCGCTTGTGCACACAGTCCAGTCTGAATCCCGGCCATTCCGTCTATAAGGTGTCACGAACACTACATCAGGGAGCATAGAACCGCTGCCCTAGGGGAAGGGCAGGCTAGGTTCCTGTGAGCGTCTGGTCACACGTTGTTCACCGATCAGTACATCACCTTGTTTTATGTATGTTTCTGTTTAAAGATGCCTAATATAGTAGATACTGTTATTCATTAACACAACACAGCCAACAGCAGTTACACTCACACCTGAATGAAGCTTATCTAACATGGGTATTTCCTCTGTGAGGCCCATCACTGCTCGGAAACAGGGGGCTGGTGATTCAACACTGGGCCCGTGGCCACTTCACATGGTGGAATCACAACGAAAAGCACCAAAATGTGAGAAAACGTGGCACTAAATAGAAAGCAAAAAGGACACTCGTTTACAGTCCTAGAGCTGAAACAAAAGGCAGCGTGTTACCTTGTTCAGCCTCAGCTGGGATCACACACACTGGACGACTCAAAATCCTTCCCTGCCCTGCGCGTGTTTGCAAATGTCCACGTCAGCACCACGACATGGTAACCTTAGTAAGGAATTCGTAAATACGGAATCCGTGAATAGTGAGGACGACCTGTGTATACAGAGCGCTTCCACAATGGCTTCTTTCAACTTGAGTGCCACAGCATTCCTCAGAGATAAGGACGGACTGTTACCCAAACTTTACAGAAAGAGGAAACGGGCTCAGAGAGGTATAGTAACCTGCTTGCGCTCACAGAAGCAGCTGGGCGGGGCCGAGATTTGCACCCACCCCTGGTCGGCTCCCGCGTGGCTCTTCCTCCTCACGTCTGGCACACATGCGGTGGGATTCTTTTCTCCTCGTGTCTCCCCCAGTGCAGGGACCTGGTCTGCCATTCATGCCATCGTGTCCGCCCCCCCGTGGTGTCTCCAGCATCTAGCACAGGGCACCTCATTGGTGCTCACTACGTACGTGGGGAATGGAAGCTAAGGCTGCAGATTCTGGTGTTTGCTATTTCGGGTGCCATTGAAAAGGACGAGTTCTCGGGCATAGGTCCCCTCCTTTGGCTCCCCTGTGCCCTCTTTCAGAAGGTGCACCCACCTCTCCTTTCCACAAGCCTGCTGTCTGGAGATGCTTGTGGGCACCCCGCCCCCAACAAGGGAGGGTCAGCAAGCCTACCGTAGGTCCCTCTAACTGCTCTCTGCTGAGAGGAGCTGAGGGTAGTCCTTCACCCAAAGGAATGACCCTCTTAGGGAGGTGTTTCAGGCCAATGTGGGGCTTCCTATGGCTTCAAATCCTGGCCTTGTTCCTCCTGGGAACCTTTCCAGAAACGTTTTGCCCCGTGTGCCCTGTTAAGAGCTGGAACGCAGGTAATACAGATGATTGCTCGTTCTTTTCTCTGAGGCTGTTTCCCTTTGCAGAGGTGGTTCCTGGGGATGGATGGCCTTTTCTCTTTGGGCAGCTGGGGGGGGGGGGAGCTCCCCCCCCCCCCGCGGCCTCTGTAGGGCCTGGCTGACTCATCGGCTGTGCTGTGGAGCAGGGTGCCAGCTCTTTCCCCACTGCTGCCCTGCCAGGACTGAGTCAGGCTCTGCAGCCTGCTGGGCTCACCTGGCCTCATTCCACAAAAGAATCCAGCCCCCCGCTGGGGGCTTACCAGGCGCCAGGGTCCTGAGTGAGGGGGGTAGAGGGAGGGCCAGCTCAGCAGGTGCAGCCAGCTGTCCCCTGCTGTCCCTGTGCAGCCCTTTTCGAGGCCATCTCGAGGCGGGTGAGGGGGAGGGAGTGTGTGGGGTAGAAATAAGGTGACCATTCTCATTTTCAGTGGAGAATACTCGGGCACAGGTTGGCCCAGGGGCAGGGCTTCCCCGAGGTCCGGAAGCTCCGCTAAGGCTGGTTTTGTGATAGCACGTCCACTCCCCTCCTCCGTCCTACTGGAGGGCCCATTAATTGCTTTTCTTGGCACTTTGTAAGAGTTGACTTTTCACTTGCATTTTCATGAGAGGGGGGAAAAAACCCAAACATTTTCTGCAATTACAGTTTTTCCCTCTTGGGTAATCACAGTGGAAAAAAGCATTTAAGTCCTTTGGAAACCACACATCAGCGAGGCTCACCGAGCCGGGTGGGGAGCATTCGTCAGGGCCAGACACGAAGGCAATTCGGCGGCTACCGTGTAGGGAAACAATCATTTCACATTTATTTTGGGTTTGCAGCATATTTCAATTAGTTCGCCAGTGTTGTGCATCTGACAGGCCAAACGTTTATTATGGTTGAACCATCTGGGAGGTGGGAGGCCCGCAGCCCTTCCCCCGTGGCAGTCGGTAACTACTAGTTTAAAGGAAATTTGTTTGATGTGTTGGAGAACCCGACGCTAAAACACCATTAATAACAAAAGCCTGGAGAGTTCTGAAAGCTCGCTCCCTGGTTTAGCCAGGGACATGGATAATCCGAGACCTAATTTTTCCTCTGCGTGTGTGACATTTTCCAATACAGTGAAGCAAAGTTCTGAAGTGGCTTGTTTAATTGGTCCAGAGCACGGTCTGTATTAACCCCGTGCGGAAAGGAGCTCATTAATTTGGAGTTGGATGCAGCGAGGCCCGAAGCCCGTGCCTTTGCTGCAGGGAAGTAGCAAGGGAGGTGGTTAACAGATCCCTGCATTAGTATGCAGCTGAGCTCCCGTCCTGTGCTGTGTGTGCTAGAGAACGCTGGTTTTATTTCGGTTCCCAGCCTCCAGTGACTCACCGTAGCATCGTGAGTTCGCGGTAATGACTGCTGACCAGCCCGGTC
The DNA here is from genome assembly GCF_016509475.1 of Prionailurus bengalensis. Classification (NCBI taxonomy): domain Eukaryota; kingdom Metazoa; phylum Chordata; class Mammalia; order Carnivora; family Felidae; genus Prionailurus; species Prionailurus bengalensis. The sequence goes on from NC_057356.1 coordinate 6,598,580, forward strand.
CGTCCCGCGCTCCCTGGGTACCAAGGCTTACAGCACTCAATTACACCCATTTTTCTTTTTACCTCTGTTATTTCCCCTGGCTAGAAAGTCTCTTTCCCGAGGAATGTTCTGTCTGACTTTCCAGCAGGGGGGAAGAAAGGAATTCAGAATCTTACGACTGGATGAACCGGAAGGAGCATTGGAAAAAACCAAGTCCAAGGGTTTGACCTTTCCTCGTGGAGGAATGACTTTCCGTTTCCCTGAAACCTTAAGAGCCTAGGGCTGGACGTGGAGCAGGATTGAGCTCAAGGACACAGTAGTGAACTGGAGGCCGGCTCATAAATTCTGGGCCAACCAGTTCACTCAAGTTCGTCCTGGTGGCCTGGTAGCTGCAGGACTGGTGTTTGGAGGGTTTAGGCTAATAATGGCACGTGTCTCGTACCCAGTTAGGTCGACCTTTAATTATGGACTTTTCCAGATACCGAGATTCCTGCTCCAGGAGAAGGCTCTTCCCTCTCGAAACCACAGTGGGAACCCCTGGTCTGGCCCAGCTGTTCCGCAGGCTGAGGGACTTGGCTTGTTTGTCTTTGAACCTAGTGCCTGGCACAGTGGCTGGTCGTGACGCAGGGCCTGACGACCATGTTGGGAGAGGCAGCGACTGTAGGGTCCAGAGGTGAAGGGGCCTTTCTTGTTTATCCACCTTTTTATAATACCCTGCGGTACACACGGTGCTTTTACCCACCGTGCCTCATTTGACCCACGTAAGTGCTGCTGTGCCTGTTTGCCAGGTGAGGAAACTGAGGCTCAGAGGGGTCATGAATTGGCACCCTGAGCTTCCACCTTCCCTGTTTCACACATGGGGACACCATAACTCAGAGAGGTTGTGATTTGGGCCAACTGCAGAGGAAGCTCACTGTTGACCTCGCCAGGTCCGGATTCCTCACAGCCGTGTTCATGTTCAGTCACGTCTGTTACACGCCCTTGCTGTGGTGTCATGTCCCATTAGTATTCCTGATCTGATTCAGTCTGAACAGTGCAGAGGGCTTCTCATTTTGGGTCCGTATGTGATTTTCTCGCCTTTTTTCTTTTCTTCCTTCCTTCCTTCTTCCTTTTTTTTTTTTTTTTTTTCCCCAGAGGGGAAAAACAGAATTCCTTTTCTGTTTGTTATGTAGCTTTTGCTTTTCTTTTTTTTTTTCTTTTTTATTTTTTCCAACGTTTTATTTATTTTTGGGACAGAGAGAGACAGAGCATGAACAGGGGAGGGGCAGAGAGAGAGGGAGACACAGAATCGGAAACAGGCTCCAGGCTCTGAGCCATCAGCCCAGAGCCCGACGCGGGGCTCGAACTCACGGACCGCGAGATCGTGACCTGGCTGAAGTCGGACGCTTAACCGACTGCGCCACCCAGGTGCCCCTGTAGCTTTTGCTTTTCAAAGAGGCTACAGAGCTCCACAAACTTAGGCGGATTCCCTGAGACAGCAGGCTCTGAGGTCATGGCTGTTTACAGATTCGGGCCCTGATGTCTCCAGCTGTGCACCTGGGAGGCTCCCGATCAGAGACCCCGAAGCAGGGCCTTGGGCCACTGGGTATGTCTCGTGCTTTGTTTCCCTCCTCAAATGAGAACAGCATTCCTAGGAGAGTGATGGCTGGTCAACCCCTGTGTGTGGGGGTGATGAAGTTTTGGGGTGATGGTGAGGTGGTCTGGAGCTGACAGCCAAGAAAGAATTCTTGAAGATGTCTTTGGTGCAAACAGGTGATTTTATTAAAGCACAAGGACAGGACCCGTGGGCAGGAAGAGCCCTGCTGGGGCTTCATATACTGTGAAGTTGGGGAATAAAGTCAAAAGGGAGGCCTCCAGAAGGACTTTGATATGCTAACAACTCCTGAGATGCCAGAGGCCTTGCTATTGTCAGGCTACGGTTGTTTTCCCTCTAGTGAGGCATTAACATTAGGACAGTAGGGGGTTCCTGGAGAAATGTTATACTCTGGATTTGCTTCAAGTGTTTGTCAATGGGGCTGCAGGTTATAAGGAAATTTAATTTTACCTGCCATTTCCTTCTTGTCTTTGTTCCCACATCACTATGGAGGGGAGGTTGATACCGGGGCTCCGGGGAAACTGAGTCTACCGGTTTCTAGAGATTAGGCTACTGATAGGATTGCCTTTTCTTGTAATTTACTAAGATGTTTGTAAACCCGATGGAGACTCATGTCCTGTATGACTGTGATCTCTGTCAATTAACCATTGGTTTTCCCCTTTCTTTTGTTCTTGGGCAGCCAGGAGTGTCCAAGGAATTTCACACATATGCCACCTGGGGGCGGGGGGGGGGGTGTTGTTAGCTTGTGTTTTGCCCTCCGCCTGCCTTATGCTCCCTCATCAGGGGTGGGGCAGGCAGTTTTTTTAAAAAGGGCACAGTTCAGAGTGAGCTTGTTGGGAAGGGGGAGGACCCGTTAACCATCCAGCCTGGATTTTCACCGGAGTCCGGGTCAGCTTGGACTCCGTCTGTCCCCTCTTCCTGCTCTGCTGCTGCCCTTTTCCTCACTCTGTGGCTCATTAGAGAAAGAGAAGGGACCAGAGTGGCCATGTTAGGAGTGCAGCAGGAAGACAGGTAGAGGAGGAGGAGGGGAGGTGCATAGGCTTTGTGTCTCCTCCCTGCACCACCATCACCTGCCTTCCTTAGTGTGTCCGCGCTCCTGGGAGTGGGGAGAGCGGAAGGGCCCATGGCCCCTGGGCCAGAAGGAGCGCGGCTGATGGAGGTGGGTCCACCACGCAGGAGCCTCTGGCTCAGATCACGGTCCCTTCACCTAGAGGTATGAGGGTTTGCTTTTCCCAGAAGGCCTAGAGGTGTATGTCCAGAGTGGCAGATTTGGGTCCTTGCTCCCGATGGAGATATGCCCGTGGAGCTTGTCCCCCCCTTGCGGTAATTCTTGGGCCCAGGTGTCCTAGCCACCCATGCGGCTCGGGGCAGGGGCCGAGTTACCTCGTTTTGGCATGCCTCACCTCGTGCTGAACTTGGCAAAGGGGTTCGCAGAATCTCTGAATGAAACATGGGGAAGGCGGCCTGGCCCACCTGCTTGCCTGAGTTTTCTTGCTTCCACTGAAATCCTTTCCGGTGCTTGGAATAACCCAGAAGGATTTCAAGCCTCTGGCTGTGCTCAGGCTTGGATCCTGAAGGAAAATGGAGATTCCAGCCTGTGTGGCACATGGGAGCAGGCAGGAAGGGCCGCAGGATACCCTTTCCTTCCCTTTCCTTTCTGTAAATTGAAGTGAAATTCACAGAACACATAAGTAACCATTTCTGAAGTGTACAATTCAGTATCAGATAGTACATTCAGAAGGCTGTGCAATCAGCACCTCTGTCTGGTTCCAGAACCTTCTTATTACCCGAGAAGGAAACACCCCGCCCCTTCCCCCACCACAACTAATCTACTTTCTGTCTCTATGGATTTTCTATTCTGGGCGTCCCATATAGAAGGAGTCCTACAATGCGTGACCTTTTCTTTTTTTCTTTTCTTTCCTTTTTTTCTTTTTTTTTTTTTAATGTTTATTTACTTTTGAGAGAGAGAGAGAGAGAGAGGAAGAGGGAGAGGGAGAGGGAGAGGGAGAGGGAGAGGGGGAAGGGCAGAGAGGGAGACACAGAATCTGAAGCAGTCTCCAGGCTCTGAGCTGTCAGCACAGAGCCCGACAAGAACTGTGAGAACATGACCTGAGCCAGAGTTGGATGCTCAATCAACTGAGCCATCAAGGCGCCCCTGTGTGTGACCTTTTTCACGTCTGACTTCTTTCACAGAAACATAATGTTTTCGATGTTCCTTCACGTTGAAACAAAAGTCAGAACTTCGTTCCTTGTTTTGTGTGTGTAACATACATATAATATCAAGTTTACCGTCGTAACCGTGTTTAAGTGAACGGTTCTGTGGCAGTAAGTGCCTTCACACTGCAGCTGCCACCACCGTCCGTCTCCAGATGGCTTTCACCTTCCCCAAGCAGAGACTTGTGCCCATGAAACACTGACTCCCCAGTCCCCTCCCCCAGCCCTTGGTGCCCACCATCCTACTTTCTGTCTCTAGGAACCCGACTCCTCTGGGTGCCTCACGTAAGTAGAATCATACAGGATCTGTCCCTTTGTGACCAGCCTATTTCACTTAAGACAGTGCCCTGACAGTTGACCCATGTTGTAGATTGAGACAGAACTGCATTTTTTTTTTTTTTTTTTTAATGGCTGAGTCATATTCCACTGTATGGGTTTATCCATACCTCTGGTGAAGGAGACACTTGCGTTGTGATTCCGGGCCAGTGAGGTGTTGACTCTGGATGGGAACAGTGAAAGACAGCTGAACTAGGAGGGCCCGGGGGTCCGGAGGCAGGAGTTGTACTCTTTCCGAGGGCTCTGGCCTTGGACAATTGGACCTTTCTGTGCCTTGGTTTCTGTATCCATCCGATGGGTGGAGATGCTCCCTTCTAGGGGTGCTACGTGGATGCAGCTGTGTGTGGCATGGGGGACTGTCATGCCACTGTCTTCCTAGTGAGGGGCATGAGGCCCGGTGGTGCCTGGCCTTCCACCCATCTGGGGTCACCTGTGACTTCCACTTGCCGGAAGTCTCTCTCCCTGGCAGAGGTTCCAGAGAGCCAGCTCCAGAAGGGGGTGGCTGTGGGTCCTGCCTCTTGGTGGCTTTCAGAGCACTCGCTGATGCCTCGCTGATAGCAGTGCCAGTCGCACGGCCTCCTGAAGCATCATCCCCATCCCCGGGGCCGCTCCTTCATTGCTTCAGGAAATCAAAGCCAGGAGGATGACATCGGCAGGCAGCCTCCCGGGGTGGCTGAGTCAGAGCAGAAAGTCAGTCTGGAATTCACTAAGTCACACTTGCCTTCATTAGGCTAATTAACTTTTGATGTGAATTAGCTTTATGAGCTGCTTTAGGAAATCCATGACCAGGCTGGGGCCAGCTTCGTGTGCAGCGGTGCCTAGGAAGCTGTGCTGTACATTTCCATATCTGCCAATTAAGGATGCTTAATTATTAACCTAAGGCTGGGTGGCTAATGAGGAGCCGCATACGTTGTGCTTTATTTGAGCATTTGAAGGCCTTTTAAAATTAGCCATAATAGAGTCAAGATCGTACTAGGCATCATAAGCTGTGATCCATGTTGCAGATTGCTTGGATTGTAAACCGAGGCTGAGTGTGTGTGATTAGTGGAAGTTCACACAGATTGAGAGTGAGGTGGTGGTGGGGGGTGCTCAGTGTGTGTGAACTGCCAGCTAACAGCTAATGTGGGGAGTTCAGTGGCAAGTTCTCAGGCTAGCCTACCGACAAAAATACCACCCAGCAGACAGCCAAGTGACTGAGTTCTTGGGGCGCCTCTTCTGTGCCAGGTCTTCCACAGCCTTCTGCACGTAACCCCATCGTACGGATGAGAAACCTGAGGCCCACGAGGGAAAAGCGACTTCCCTGAGAACACAGAGCCAGTGGACTCCAATCCAGCATTCTGGCGCTCCCATTTTGAGAGCCCACCTAGGCATCTAAGCATTATGTGAACTTTTTTTTAAGTGGACAAGCTTGTGCAGTTGGAGAAGAAACACTTCTTACTTCCAAGGCTTAAGTGGGCCTCATGAGGCCTGCCATGAAGAGAGCACTTGTTTGTGCCTGAGGGTTTGTGCCCAGAGGGCAGGGTACTGTTCGCTTGCTGGCCCTTACCCACGTGGAGTCCATTTGTCCAGGACCCTGTGGGTGAGAGTCTTCGCAGACTCCTCCAGGGGAGTGTCACAGGTGGTGATTTATGTTACCAGTGACCTGAGTGTGCTGTCACCTGTTTTCACAGCTCAGGGGTCTTTCTTTGCTGCTTAGGTGTTGGTCACCAAGTGTCACCGAGCTGTCACAAGCCCCCATGCAGCTGGAGCTGCACAGACGCGGTGGGGGGGGGGGGGGAGGGCGGGTTTCAGGAGGTAGAGGTTTTATTTTTAGCCCGGCAGCCTCTGTGATTCTGTCACTATGGAGATACCAGGCTGGGGGCCCATGAGGCTCCATGCTTCCCCTGACATGGAGGAAAGAGGGTCCTGTTTCCTTCCTGGAACTTGGTTCCCTGGACAGCCTGGGCTTCTCACTTGAGACCTCAGTCTCTGTGTGAGTGTGTGTGTGTGTGTGTGTGTGTGTGTGTGTGTGTGTGAGAGAGAGAGAGAGAGAGAGAGAGAGAGAGAGACAGATGCCACTGCCACTGCTACTGCTCATGATGAGAACGAAGTAGCTCTGGGACCAGGCCCTGTGTGGGGACCACTGGCCACGGCCGTCTTGTGCTGTGGCTGGACTGTGCCGGGAGACCAGAGGCTCTGTTTAAGCTGTGCTGTGCGGCCTTGGGCAGGATTCCTTCCTCTCCCTGGATCTTCATTTCCTCACCTGACAAGTTGGGATGAAAATTCCTGCCCTGTGTCCTTCTCTGGATCTGGTGACATGATTTTTGGGGGGCAAACTTCGAGTCTGTAATGAGGTATGAGTGCCACGGGTGTGTGTGTGTGTGTGTGCAAGTGTGTGAGCATGTCCAGTAATTATTGTGACGCCAAGGTCACCCTCAGCAGATCTTCTAGAATTTTTCCTGCTCCTTCCTCTTGCTACTGGTCCCTGTGATTTGGCTCCTCTGTTCGAAGGCAGAGAAAGAAGAGGTCGGAGGGAAAAGGATTTAGTCCTTTGCATACATTGTCGTAAAAGATAAATCAGGGGACGACGTGGACACCGACCCCCCTTCCCCACTACCTGTGTGCCATCCCGTAGAGTTTATGAAGGTACTCTGTCTTCCATTCCCGTGGCAAATATCTGCCTCCAGAGGGAAGTGACACTTGGCCCGTTAGCCCTGTTCCTACAGTGGACGTGACTGAGGCGCGCAGCGACTGAAGCGCTCGTCCGGAGTTGCCCAGCGGTGAGCACCAGAGCTGTAACTAGAACTGAGTTTCCCCCGACTCTACGACCAGCACGGTCTCTGCGGCTCCATACACAACGGCAGGCATAAAGCACACAGATGCTACTCTTTAAAATTCTCCTTTTAAAATCTCAGGCGTGGCTGTTATCCAAACACAGGACATAACGGGTGTTGGTGAGGATGTGGAGAAACGGGGACCCTGGTGCCCTGCTAGTGGGAACGTAAAATGGGGCGGCTGCTCTGGAAGACAGTCTGGCGGTTTCTTAAATGGTTAAACGCAGAGTTGCCCTGTGACCTGGCGGTTGCACCCATAGGTCACTATGCTCAAAAGCATTGAGAGCAGGGACTTGAACAGATGCTTGTACACCAGCCGGAAGGTGGAAAGACCCCCAAGTGTCCATCAGCTGGTGGATGAGTGAACACGGACGTTCGTCCGGTGGAATGTCATTCCGCCGTAAAAAGGAGGGAGACTGACACCTTCTCCAGCATGGATGAAACATCAAGTGGGGTAAAAGAAGCCAGTCACAGAAGGACAATGTCATGTGATTCTGCTTATCTGAGGTGTCCAGAATGGGCGAATTCACAGAGACAAAAAGTAGAGAGGTGGTTACCGGGGTCTGGGGGAGGAGGGGTGGGGAGTTAGCGTTTAATGGGGATGGAGCTTCTGTTTGGGGTGATGAAGATGTTCTAAATAGTGGTGGTGGTTGCATACCATTGTGAACAGTCTGTGAATGGTGCACCTAAAAATGATTACAATGAAAAAAACCCCCCAAAAACCAAAAAAACCAAACCCAGGCTTGTCTTGGAATCCCAAGTGAGACTTGTGGGCTGGATCCCACCTTCCTTTTACTTTATGGAGTCCCTAGCTTCCCCCCGCCCCCCCCCCCCCCAGGGAATTGGGAGAGGCCCGGCTGGTCCTCGTGCTCTTTGGGGAGCGCACTCCTGGCGGCCAACCGCCGCGCTCGGTCCCTGCGTGCGAACGGCATCTGTCTCTGCGGAACATTTGTGCGCCTGACGTCGGGCATGTCCTTTTATGGTTCTGCTTGCTCTCCGCGAGTGGAAAGACAAATACCTTTTCAAAGAGCAGATGCCATCTGCCCGGGGTCCCTGGCATCCACAGCTGCGAAGCGAGTGGGAGCCGGCTCCGCCGAGGGGCAGGTGCCGCGGCCCCGGGGGGAGCCAGGTGGGGGGGGGCGGTGCGCGGAGGAGTCAACCCCGCGGGTGACCGGGGCCCCGTGCAGACAGCCAGGGCGTAGAGCGAGGCTCTGCCACCCACCTGCTGTGGGGACCAAGCGGGGCACGGGCTCTCACCAAGCTTCTGTTGGCTCACCTGCCTCTCGGCTGGTCGTGAGGTTTCCAGGAGATTGTGTGTGCCCAGCACAGTGCCCGGGGCCTCACCGAGCTTCTTGTTCTGGCCCCGCAGAGGTGCTGGGGTCCTTGGTGTCTTCTAGGAAGAGGCCGCAGCCTTGTTAGGAGGGTTCTGGAGGTGTAGCCGTTTGGGAGGGTGAGGCCTGTTGACTGGGGCAGGGAGGAAGGGGCCGTGTGATTTGAGGGATTCTGGGCCACACCGAACTCCCCCTGTGCCTCACAGAGCCCCCTGCTCTGTGGGCAAACACATTCGAGTTCTGGGGCCAGGTAACAAATCACTGCACACCACGGGGCTCAAAACACAGAAACGTGCTCTCTCCTAGTTCAGGAGACACAAAGTCTGCATTTAGGCTTTGGGTAACGTTGGTTCCTTCTGGGGGCTCCGAGGGAGAATCTGGTCCAGGCCTCCCTCCCTCCCCGCTGCCGGTGGTGTTCCTTGACACTGGACTCCCGTCTCTGCCTCTGTCTCCATGTGGTTTTCTTCCGTGTGTGTGTGTGTGTGTGTGTGTGTGTGTGTGTGTGTGTCCCCGGGTCTCTTCCTGTGAGGACACCAGTCATATTGGATCAGGGCCCCCCTAGTCTAGTGTGACCTCACCTTAACTAATATATCTGTAAAGATCCTATTTCCAGATAAGGTCACATTTGAGGTTCCAAGAAGGACGTGGATTTTGGGGGCACCCCCTTCAACCCTGTATCATCTCCATACTTGTTGGATGAGCGAGTGAGGGCAATCACTCTGAAAAGCCGTCCAAGTGTGTCTGTGTTGGTGAAGAAGGTAGGGGCCTCCCCGTCGACCTGGGTGTGTGAGAGGGCGGCTCCAGGATCTCCCCCTTCTCCCGGCAGGCCCTTGACCGCTACCTTCTATCCCCTGAGTGAGTACTCCCGCTGCCTCCTGACTCAGCCCCCTTCCAGGTAGCAACAGCAACATTTATTACTGGGAAAGTCATGACACAGCGGGGGTTCTCTGCTTCCTTTCTGCCCGAGCTCTCAAAGCTCTCTTTGTTTCTCTCCCCTCCCCTTGGAGCCAAGGAAGACTGTAGGGGTGGCCCCGTGGCCTTGGGCAAATCAGCTTCCCTCTTTGAACCTCAGTTTCCGTCTGCAGATGAAGGAAGCTGAGCTGGGTGCCTCTGAAGGGCTTTTCTGTTCCATGATTATTTGTTTTACTGCCGAGAAGATTATGGGCTAGGAAAGCATGCCCTTGGGCTCCATAGGAGGCAGGACTCAAGTCCAGAGGTTCCTGAGTCTTCCCTGCCACCTCCTGTAGGAAGCCCTCTGTGATTGACCCCATTCATGTGTGGTTCCTCCAGTCTTCACTGTGCCCCGTGTGTGACACATGAATTCACAAATCCTAGCCTGCTCTTCAGATGTGTGCTGTTGTGTTTGTGTGTGCATGTGTGCACACGCACACTCTCTTCTTCATGTTCCCTTCCCTCCTTTCTTCTGTAGGCAGGAGCTATTTGCTTGGGGTCTCTCTCTGTGTCCCACCAGAAAGGCACCGGGCAGAGGGTTCACTGTACTGGGTTGTGGACCAGTCTCAAAAACATAAGCAGATGATTATTTACTAGGAGATCTGCTAAAAGAAAAAAGGGGGGTAGAAAAATCACTTAGATGCTTTCAATAGATGCCAGGAAAGCATTTGATAAACTGCAACATCCATTACTCTTAATGACGTAGAGACTGAGCGATAGACACAGATCGCACCGTCCTAGAGAGCATTTCCACTCGGTGGCGGCTCACTCCTTTGTGGCGAAGCGCTGTGGCGGCACCTTCCAAAGTTGTTCGAGGGGCACGGAACGCTGTTGCGGGTTGTGCCGCGAAAGGATTTCAGGGCCAGCCAGTATCTGGAAACCCCTTGCTGCGAGAGGCATCCCTCTGAGACACGTTCACCCTCTGCCATTAGTATTAAACATCTCTGTAGATGGAAGGAAGCCAGGCCAGTGGGCCGGGGAAAGGAGGTTGCAGAATTAATGTTTTGAGATGGGTACAGTGTTCATCTCAGGAAAGCGGACATAACTGACAAGCAATTAGAAGCAGTAAGACGGGGCGCCTGGGTGGCTCCGGGTCGGTGAAGCGCCCGACTTCCGCTCAGGTCATGATCTCATGGTCCGTGGGTTCGAGCCCCACGTCGGGCTCTGTGCTGACGGCTCGGAGCCTGGAGCCTGCTTCGGACTGTGTGTCTCCCTCTCTCTCACTGCTCCTCCTCCACTTGTGCTCTTTCTCTCTCAAAAATAAATGAACATTAAGAGAAAAAAGGAGAAGTAGCAAGACAGTATGGTGGCCAAGTTGCCACACGCCCATCACTGCCTTCCTGGGTGTCAGAGGTAACTGGCTGGCAGCTGTGATGGGAAGAGCGCCTCTGGCATCCTGCTCGGGTGTCGACAAACCAGGGGCCTTCTTTCCTGGTTAGGAATAAGAGTGACACCCAGGCGGTCTCAGCCGCCAGCATCTCCCCCGCCTCCCTGGAGCCCAGAATCCCAGGGAAATGTGGGGGAGTGACACAACGTGGAGCATTCCAGATCTCTCCTGGCCCTCACTCCTGGGGTCAGGCGGGAGCTGTTTCGTGGGGCCAAGCTCCCCGCCCGGTGTTACGGTTACGGAGGTGTGAGCCCCCGGTCCTGAGTCTGGTGATATCACTTTCTGCCTGTGGGGCTTAGGCTGGACTACTTCACCTGAACCGGAATAGCATCTTCTGTGAAAGAGGGGCCACAACATCTGAGCAATCTCCGAGAATGACTTGAGCCCCTCTGGGCATCAGTAAGCCGCTGTTACAGCGGCTGGAGTCCGTGGTCTCAAGCTCAGCACCAACCCGGGACCCGCGGAGAGAGGACCCCAGCGCGCTGTCCGAGACTGGCTGTCAGGGTTCCCCTCCACCTTGTCACACGTCCCTGCCGGGGCATCCCAAGGCAGCCCTTGAGGAGAATCTGGGTGTAGGAAGTAACTCGTGAACCCCTGTGAGAAGCCAGAGCACAGGCCAGGCCACATCATCGTCCTCGTACGAGGTCACCTCATTAGCCTCGGACTCGGGAGGACTTCACACGGCCCCAGTAATGCTCCTGCTCTTTCTCGAAGGCGTTTCTGGCCTCTCTTCAGTAAACGGTGAACATTAGGTAGAGAATTCAGTCTCTTTGGGACCTGGGATCACCGAATCGCCCAGCCGGCCGGCACTGTGGAGACACAGATGGGGAGGTTGGCCGTCTGGAGCAGTGCTGTGCGCAGAGGCCTGCGATGGGGCGCGTCTGCCCCTCAGGCTGAACCTGCGGGCTCCCACTAATTCCTTTTTAGGTGGCCTTCCCTCCTTCCTGTTGCTTTTCCTTTGCTCTCCTTGGTATGGTTTTGCTGCTGTTAATTTTTTGCCTTAGTTTAACCGCGATTGTTTTACAACCACACTCGCGGGGGCCGGTGGAACTTTCTTTTTTTTTTTTTTTTTAATTGTTTTAAATGTTTATTTATTTTTGAGAGAGAGGGGGAGACACAGAACGCAAAGCAGGCTGCAGACTCTGAGCTGTCAGCACAGAGCCTGACGCGGGGCTCGAGCTCACCGACCGCGAGATGGTGACCTGAGCTGGAGTTGGACACCTAACCGACTGAGCCACCCAGGCGCCCCCAGTGCAACTTTCTAAGGACTGAAGTTCTTGGGCTTTGTGACAGCTTTTTCCTGGAAGCCTGGCAGTGTTGCTTGGCCCACTTCTAAAGGGTTAAGGTTGCTGCCAGCTGGCCAGCAGGGTCATGGAGGTTAATAGGGCAAGAGTTAGGGGTTAATAGGCAAGAGTTCCCAAGCTGGGTTTGCACCCATCTCTGGAGAGCTTTTAAAAACTGTAATCACCTCACTGGGGAGTGATGGCTTTTTGATCTACTTCCTGATTCTTTAGGAATATGTGGTTCATGGACTTAAAAGGTGGGCTGTAATGTGGTTAAAAAAATATATTAAGGGGCACCTGTGTGGCTCAGTTTGGTTGAGCATCCGACTTTTGATTTGGGCTTGGGTCATCTTCTCATGGTTTGTGAGTTTGAACCCCACATCGAGCTCTGTGCTGGCAGTGTGGAGCCTGCTTGGGATCCTGTCTCCCTCTCTCTGCCCCTCCTTGCCCCTCTTTCTAAACAAACAAACAAACTTTTAAAAAATTTAAAAAATATGTTAAGCAGTGCCTGAATGGCTCAGTCAGTTGAGCATCTGACCCTTGATTTCTGCTGGTCACGATCCCAGGGTCGTGGGACCAAGCCCTGCATCGGGCTCCACACTGAGTGTGGAGCCTGCCTAAGAGTTTCTCTCCCTCCCTCTGTCTCCCTCTGCCCTTCCCCTACTCGTGTGTGTTCTCTTTCAAAAACAAAACAAAACAAAATGAAACAAAAAAGCAAATTTTTGTTTCATCGTTTGGACCATTCATTATTTTCTTTGCATTCTGCTATATCCAAAGAAACATTAAATACTGGCTTTTATTTTATTTTTTTTATTATTTATCTTAGTTTCTTAATTTACATCCAAGTTAGTTAGCATATAGTACCATAATGATTTCAGGAGTAGATTCCAGTGATCCATCACCTACGTATAACACCCCATGCTCATCCCAACAAGTGTTCTCCTTAATGGGCCTTACCCATATAGCCCATCCCCCATGCCCCTACCCATAACCCCTCCAGCAATCCTCAGTTCTCTATATTTAAGAGTTTCTTGTGTTTTGTCCCCCTCCCTGTTTTGTATTATTTTTGCTTCCCTTCCCTTATGTTCATCTGTTTTGTATCTTAAGTTCTACATATGAGTGAAGGCATATGAGAGTTATCTTTCTCTGACTAATTTTGCTTAGCATAATAAACTCTAGTTCCATCCACATTGCTGCAAATGGCAAGATTTCATTCTTTTTGATCACCGAGTAATACTCCATTATACATATACATCACATCTTTATTCATCCGTCGATGGACATTTGGGCTCTCTCTGTACTTGAGTTATTGTCTATAGAGCTGCTATAAATATTGGGGTGCATGTGCCCCTTTGAAATAGCACACCTGTATCCCTTGGGTAAATACCTACTAGTGCAATTGCTGGGTTGTAGGCTAGTTGTATTTTTAGTTTTTTGAGGAGCCTCCATACTGTTTTCCAGAGGGGCTGCACCAGTTTGCATTCCCACCAGCAGTTAAATGCTGGCTTTTAAAAACATAGTTATTAAAATTAAAAATTTAAAACCCTTGTTCAGTAACCTGTCTTTTCTTTTTTAAAAATGTATTTATTTACTTAAGTAATCTCTACGCCCGATGTGGGGCTTGAACTCAAGGCCCTGAGATCCAGAGTTACATGCTGTGACTGAGCCAGCCAGGTGCTCCCTTGTTCAGTAAACTCCTGACGTCAGCTTAACCATACTGTCAGTGGTGTATCTCTTCCTTTACTGAACCTACTTTTTCTACTGAGATGATCAGTTATCAGCCAGTGTCTGCTTCCAGTCTGCCTCTTCCTTCTCTAACAACTGAAGACTCACTGTTTTCTAGTATTCAAAGAACGTTCATAATTTTTCAAACACTTTTCTTCACTCTTCATTCACGTATGCTTTCATTTATTTAAAAAAATGACAGGGGCGCCTGGGTGGCTCAGTGGGTTAAGCGTCTGACTTCGGCTCAGGTCATGATCTCACGGTCTGTGAGTTTGAGCCCCGCGTTGGGCTCTGTGCTGACAGCTTGGAGCCTGGAGCCTACTTCGGATTCTGTGTCTCCCTCTCTCTCTGCCCCTCCCCTGCTCACGTTCTGTCTCTATCTCTGTCTCTCTCTCAAAAATAAATAAACGTTGAAAAAAAAAAGAAAGAGTAGGGGCGCCTGTGTGGCTCATTCGGTTAAGCATCCGACTTCGACTCAGGTCATGATCTTGCGGTTTGTGGGTTCGAGCCCCGCGTCGGGCTCTGTGCTGACAGCTCAGGGCCAGGAGCCAGCTTCGGATTCTGTGTCTCCCCCTCTCTCTGCCCCTCCCCCACTCACACTCTGTCTCTTTCTCTCAAAAATAAATAAACATTAAAAAAATGACAAAACACACAGACACACAAAATGTACATGATGTTATGCCAGACATTGGCGAGGTTTTAAAAATAAATAAGATACGTTGCTTGATTTATGGAACTTAAAACTCATAGGTTACAATAAAATAATAATACAGAGGATAGGGGCGCCTGGCCGGCTCAGCTGGTGGAGGCAACTCTTGATCTCGGGATCTTGAGTTCAAGCCCCACATTGGGTAGAGAGAGTACTTACAAGTAAAATCTTAAAAATAAATAAATAAATAAATAAAATAGACGATAAAGCTATACTTGATATGAAAAACACTTTGGGTACGTATAATCTTACATTTGGTTACCAAGCTGACTTACCCTGGTCTGTGGGCTCCCTGTTTTCCTCCCCAGAGGCAACTACTGTCGCTAAGTTTTGTGCGTGTGTATACTCTCTGCATATATGAATATATATGACTTAGGAAAAAAACCCAGAAAACCGAAACCACAGACGGCTGCCTACCATTGTGCCCCTGCTGTTTTGACGTAACAATTGGTGGATCCTGGAGGTGGTGCTCTGTGGGTTCACTTAGATTGTCTGGGTCTTTTTAGCGATGGGCTTAGTGTTCGGCTGATGGGTGATGCACCATCATTAGGTGAACCGACTCCCGACTCACGAAGCTCTATATTGTTCATGGCAGAAGCCTGGCAGCAAACAGGGCGGCAGCGAGTGCCCTGGTACAGAGGTGCTCGTGCGCATGTACTCTCCTATCTGCGGAATAAATTGCCCGAAGGAGAAGCGCTAGGTCAAGGGGTGTTTTCCTTTTATTTTCGATAGCTGTCGCCGAATTGCTCTCCGTGAAGGTAGCACCAATTTACACTCCCACTTACAACGTGTGAGTGCGAGGTAGTGGTTTTTAACCTCAAAACCCCAGGCAAGGAAGAGCTTTTAAGTAAAATGAAAATCTGGAGAAAACCGTGAGAGCCTTTGCTACCGCAAAGGGCGGCTCTAGCAGGGTTCCTGGCACAGCCGGCTAAGGACGCTGGTTACCATTAGGTGCCTCCTCGCACGTGGCAGGGAGGGGGCCCTTGATTCCACCAGGCACGTTGTGGCCTGGGTGGTGCCTTCCTGGAGGGGTTTGGGCCTCCTCTGTCAGCTTGTCCATCACCAAGTATTGAGGAGCACCAGATGCTTTAAAAATGACACCAGGACGTGTAAAATTACAAAATAATTTTGCCAAGGTAAGGACACTATTTTTATCTGTTATTGTTGAGAAGGAGAGAGAGAATGTGAGCAGGGAAGGGGCAGAGAGAGACAGAGACACAGAATCCGAAGCAGGCTCCAGGCTCTGAGCTGTCAGCACAGAGCCTGACACGGGGCTCGAACTCATGAACCTCGAGACCATGACCTGCGCCGAAGTTGGACGCTCAACCGACTGAGCCACCCAAGAGCCCCTGAGGGCATTATTTTTATTTTATTTATTTATTATTATTGTTTTTTTGATGTTTATTCATTTTTGAGAGAGAGACAGAGCACGAGCAGGGGAGGGGCAGAGAGAGCGGGAGACACAGAATCCGAAGCAGGCTCCAGGCTCTGAGCTGTCAGCACGGGGCCCGATGCGGGGCTTGAACCCGTGGACTGCGAGACTAAGAATGTTATTTTTAAAGAGCTGTGCAATTCACAGACGTTACCAGGGGCCGGAGGAGGGACAACGGGAAGCATGTGTTTAAGGGGTACAGAGTTTCCGCTTGGGAGGCGGAAAAATGTCTGGAGATGGGCGGTGGGGGCTGCGAGCGGCGTGAGTGCGCCTGATGCCGCCGAACTGTGCACTTCAGACGGTTAGGGTGGCGCATGTTATGTTCCGTGTAATCGACCACACACACAGAGAAGCACCAGTTCACTGTAGCCATCCTCCCGTGAGCAGAGGACACGGAAAAATAGGAATGAGCTAGCCCAAGAATGAAAAGAGGAATGGATGGAGCTTTTTGAACAGCTTGCCCCGTTAGCCGTGTTTGCGGGTCACCTTGCACTGCTGAGAGCGTGGCGGCGCCTGGCGCGGACCGCTCCCCGGGTGTGAGAGCGGTCAGGAGACGCTGAGGACTGGAAACAGAGAGCTCCCTGGGGCAGGCGCTTGGCTGGGCCTGCGGGGGCTCCGTGGTCCCTGAGAAGACCCCGTGTGTGACCCGGGAGGCCCGAGGCTGACCTACTCTCCACCCTGAGGTGCTGGACTCACCTTCACCTGTGTCACCGCTCTGTGTTTAAACAGGGTGCTTGTCCCAGGCCTGCTGCTGGGTGTTTTCTGGGCCTGGTATGAGTGAAGCTGGCAAGCAGTAACTGGGTGCGAGCTTTGTCACGATTTTTCTGTGTCCCCAGTGGCTCAGATAACTTTTGCAAAAAGAGCATTTGCCTGGTCCTGCCTAGAAGCTGGGAAGCGGAGCGGGTGTCTGCCTGGAAGTGCGCAGAGGCTCAGAGCAGGTGCGGGGGCTCCAGGGATCTGGCCAGAAGGAAAGTCTCCCCACAGAGGTCGCTTGGACTTCTGCACAGCGGCCACCAGCCTCCTTGAGGTGCTGCGTGTGTTACCGGTGCAGTCGTCACCCCAAACTGTAACGGTAGTCGGGAAACCCGAGCTGTGAAGTCCCTGATTTTAGAGGGTGTGGATGTGTGCGCGAGCAGACTCTCGCTCAGGCAAGGTTGCTCCTGCGGAGAATGGGCCTCCTGCTTTGTCTGGCCGTGGGTTATGACTTGCTTTAGGGCCCTGTCTCCATTGGGTGAGTCTGTGGCCTTCACCTCACTTGCAGAGAGAGAAGCACCAGACCCAAGAAAGACCAGGATCCTGGGTTGGTTGCAAGACCACAAAGAGCCCCCTGACCCGGGCTAGTATGTCCCCGCCACCCTGTGACTGGAGCCACCCTGTGACTGGACGACCAGCTCGTGATTGCTCCAAGTCACACAGTCTCATCCCGCCTTCCGTCGCCAAACTCAGATTCCAGGAGGCGAGGTGGCCACAGAAAGCTGGAGCCCAGTCCGGGTGCTGCCCTGGCCCCCAGCACTCTATCTGGGGCATTTTGCGTCTTAGAGGGTAATCGTGAAAAGACCCGAACACTGTGGGTTCACGGTTGATGGAAACACAGCCCCACCTTTCCTACGGTGCGCCCATCCGAAAAACCGGTGTCAGAGCGCGAAGCCACCGCCGGAGGCTGTGCAGGCACCTGTGACGAGTTTCCATTTGACTCACATCTGTCAAGAAGGTGACCCGACGTACCATAGCCACAGGCCGCTGTGATCGCTGAGCTGACACAGCTCCTCATGTGGGCAGAAGCATATGCTTCCCATTAAGAAAATCGCTACTTTTGAACAGGCTCCGAATAGACTTTTTTGCTTTTGCTGAAATTAAGACAATAATAATAAAACAACCCACCCGACACCCCAAATTTCTTAAAAAAGGAAAAAAACATTTGCTGTCAACCCAGAAATCCAGCGTGGTATCGGAACCCGGCAGAGCCACGGGGACAGAAGGATGGCTGAGGCCGCCGTCCTCCATCCTCCTGGAGCCGTGACACCGGATCGTCGTCCCCGCCCCCACGCCCGAGCGTGACAAAGCTTCAGTAGAAGGGGCCTCCGACACGAGCCAACAGGGCCGGATTTGCCTGCGAATCTGCCGCAGCCCCCATGGAATCACTGGAGAAACCCCCCAGGTGGCTGCAGCATCGAGCGGTCATGTTGAGTGAAGCCTCGTTTAGAGCACTCGAGCCCTGAAGGAGTCCTTGATAAATGGAAGGGAGACTTATTATCGGTGCTCAGCCCAGACAGAGCAGAGGGTGGGAGTTTGAGAGCTCTGCTCCCCGCCTGCAGTGGCCGAGGCCAGCGGGGCACAGGCCGGCTGAGACTTGGGCTGCAGACCCACCCCTCTCTCGGGTCCCTGGGGTTGGGAGCGTGATGGGGATGGGGCAGACGGTCGCTGCCTGAATCATCGGTACCAAGGCACAGCGTTTGTGGACGGGCACGTGTGTGACAATAGTTACTGCGTCTAGTAGCCAGATGGTCTAAACAACCCATCAGTGGTACGGTATGTAAATATTTTCCGTCATTATCATGGTGCTGCCGTGTTCACGTTAACAAGGATGAAGAATTACTCAGGAGCTTGCTGCAGTCAAGAGCCAGTTGGGCCACAGGCAAGGATGGCTTTTGGGGCGAGCTTGACCTCCTCTTGCTGCCTCCTGCCCAGACACCGGATCCTTCACATGGAGACCCCAGAGAGCATTCCCTTAGAGCTCTTAGCAAGGACAGAGTTTGTTTCTCATCTTGAACCAGTATGTTTTTCACCGTTGGTGAAAGCTCTGTGACCCAGAATATTTCCCTTTTTGCTTTGCCTACCAGGAAGCACACAGCTAAGATGATGATGATGGTGATTGTAACTCATTTGCTTGTGGATTGTCCTTGGGAGTCTCAGGATAGCTTTTCTCGTCCATTTTGATTTCTTTCGTTCTTTACTCATCTAGTGTTTTGGGGAGGTAAACCTACATAGTAAGGTTTTGAGAAGCAGGTAGAAGCTCATCACGTGCTTAGCCTGTGATTGGCGGGTGCAGAACTGGGCTGTACCTGATCTCCCTGAACTGTTGACTACACTGGTGATGCCTAGGCCTCATTCTCCTGTGCATCCTTCACTCGTCTGATGCGCAGTAACGGTTTGGTGAGTGTATCAGTTAGGATAGGTTTGCTGGCTGCTATAACAAACCGTTGTACAGTCTCAGTGGCTTATCCCAACAAAGGCTGTTCTCGCTCTTGCAGTTGAATTGGATGGGCTGGGGTGGCCTCTGTGTGGTGATTCAGGGATCCCACATCCTTTCCTGTGGTGTTTCTGTCATCCCCTGGGGCTCCCTTGGGGTCTTCCACTGGACCTGGGCAGTCAGCTGCCTGGTGAACGAAGAGAGAGAGGGCATTGAGGATCACGTGGGCATTTTAGGGGCCAGGCCTGGAAGGGGTGTACGTGCCGCTGCTCCCAGAACTCCTCACGCATCTTGAACCTGGGGGGCTCCAGATGTAATTTAGGAAGAGGAAACTGGACCAAGCCGGAGTGGCATGGCAAGTGTTGTGGAACGAACAAACGCGTGAAGGGCACGGAGGTGAGGGTGGGGATCCTCAGGGGGCAGAGGTGAGGAGACTGTGTGCCTACCTCGTAAATCTAGGTGCCACAGTCGTTTGGCCTTTGTTCAGTGCTTTGGATTCTGTTTCTGTGTTCCCTTCTGCCCAGACTAGGAGGTCGCAGAATGTTGGAGCTGAGCGGAGAGGCCCTTTAGGAGGCCAGCCTCCTCACTGTGCACATGGAGAAGTGGATCCCGGAGACGGGAACTGGTCCACCTGGAGTCAGCCACTGAGAACGCTGGTCTCAGCACCACATCTGGGGGCATTCCCTGGGACTCCCGGGGAGCATCTCTGCTCACAGCATACTGGACGGTACGGCTGAGCCAGCCAGCAGAAGGTCCGGCTTCTGCGACGGATCACTGGAGAAACCCCCGGCCTCCACAGCGGCTGTTTGATTTCAGCATGTGTTCCGTTGGGGCTTGGGGAGTGGAAGAGGAGTCTCTCCCTGACACTTATTTAGGCGCTGCCTTGTCTTCGTGACTCACCTGTGAGAGCACCAAAGAGCTTCATTGGTTCCCACATTAGAAATAGAAATCTCCCCCAGAGCCATTAGAGCACCTGACCACCGTGTTCATCATTCATCGCTGCAGCGAAGTACTCCCAAACTTAGTGGCTTAAAACATCAACCGTTTTATTTATTTGTTCACAGCGTGGCAATTGGGGCAGGGCTTGGTGGGGACACCTCATCTCTGCTCCACTGGTGTCAGCTGGGACAGCTTGACTGGGGGTGGAGGATCCCTCTCCAAGATGGCCTCACTCCCGGGGCTGGCGTGTCGGGGCTGGCACTCGCCTCTATCTGCTGGGGCTCTTGGCTGGGACAGTGGTTCTCCTCCACATCACTTCTCCAGGCACTGTAGTAAAATACACGTAACATAAAATTTACCACTTTAGCCGTGTTTAAGTGTCCAGTTCAGTGGCATTAGGTATCTTCACACTGTTGTGCCACTGTTTCCGTCATCCATACCCAGATTCTTTTCTTCTTCCCATACTGAGACTCTGTCCCTGTTCAGAACAAGTCCCCCCTTCCCCTCCCCCAGCCCCTGGCACCCACCCTCCTACTTCCTGTCCCTGTGAACGTGACTCCTCTGGACATCTCAGATAGGTGGAACCATGCAGTATTTGTTGGCCTGTGACCGGCTTATTTCATTCAGCACAATGGCCTCCAGGTTCATCCAGAATGGCCTTCCTTTTGAAGACTGAGTAATAGTTCATTGTGTGGAGAGACCACACATTTTGCTGATCCATTCGTTCGTGGATGGACACCTGGGTTGTGTCCACCCTTTTCTGTTGTGGATGGTGCTGCCGTGAACATAGGTGTGTGAATATCTGTTTGCGTCTCTGCCTTCAGTTCTTAGCCAGGCATTCCTGAAGGCTTGGGTCTGAACCTAGTGCAGAGTTACTTCCAGCACGTTCTGTTGGTTAAAACAGGTCTTGGGGTCAGACTAGATTCTAAGGACCGGGACTCCACAAGGCTGTAGCTCATTGGGTCCTCCACAGAAACCATCTGCCACGACCCCTCTGGGGAAAGATCTTTGCAGGAGAGGCAGGTGGACCTGCTCGCACACACGCCTCCAAGGCCCGATTCCCCTCTCGGATGCCTCCGAATGCCCGGATGCCTGTGGCCCCGGCTTCCAGAGGCGAGGTTCCGTCGTCGGCGAAGCTCAAGCCAGAGCCCTGCTGTCCCCTCCCTTGGGGGGGCTGCAGCGCTCGCTGTCTGTTTTGTATCGCTAATGGCTGTGCCTCTTATTATATAATCTGTTATTCTGTGCCGCACCAGGCCCTGGTTACTTGTCAAAAGTTTCTAGAAGCCAGCTGTATCAGCTCCAGGCAACTGGGGGTGCTGCCTGTCCCTCATAGTATTAGTCACTCTGTACTTAGCTAAATTTAACTTTTTATCATCCAAATGATATTTTTGTGGGCTTGGAATTTTACATAATGCTACCAACTGCTGCAGGCTAAGAATTTCTCCTTTGTGTTGTGAGTGTGCATGTGTGTGTGCGTGTGTGTGTGCGTGCTGGTTTTCTCCCCCATGAACTTTTGCACGCCCAAGGAAACGTTCTTCAGTTTCCCTTCCCTGTTCTGCCTTCCCAGGCCCTGGGTTTCTTCTCAGGCTCTGCTTTGCCTTTTGCCAGCTGGGAGGAAAGTTGTTCCTAACAGCTTTCTGATGGCCCTGCTAATGCTTCCTTCCTTACTCGAGGGCTCTCCACTTTGGAGGTCTCTGAGGGTTTCCCTGCTGATTCCGACAGTCTGGGATTCAGAGAAGGAAGCTCAGCTCCAGAGTAGAGAGTGTCTGTTGAGAAAGCAGAGAGAAGGGTCCGGAAGGGAGGGTGGGGGTGGGGGCGGTGGGGGTGGAAAGGGACAAGAAGTAAGAAATCCAGTGACTTGTCCAAGGTGTGGGGTCCAAGATGCAGGCGATTCCTTTGTGCCTGTGGGAGAGACTCACCTGTTCTGTCACCACTGGGAGAAGTCAGGGCTGCGGGGGGTGGGGGTGGGGGGTGTGTGGAGCTGGGAGATCTGGCATCCCCTTGGGGAGGGGCTCCAGAGCTCTGACTTCCCTGAGCACCCGCCACTCAGAAATGGTAGCATGCTGGGCCCTTACCCAGGGGTCTCATGCGGTCCACACGTAACTGTGCAAGCCTCCATTTTCCAGATGGGAAAACTGAGGATCAGATCAGGGGGTGAGCACTTTGCTGTGTGCCAGGCATGGCACCTACACTCGCATCCTGTAGCTCACCGGCTCTTGGCAGAGGTCTGTGAAGTAGGGGCCCGTGTCAGGGCTCTCTTACAGACAAGGAAGCTGAGTCCCAGGGAGATTAAGCACACTGCTTAAGTTGCTTGAGGAGAGGCCACAACTGAGAGGCCACCCCAGACCTGCCCTCAGCCGTGACACCCAGCCGTGTCACCTCTTCATTGCTCAGCGGCCTCAGATGGGACTCGCACTGGGCCCTGGGCTCTTCCCAAAGCCTATGAGGCTGACTCCAGCCTCACCTGGTCTCCAGGTTTCCTGTAAGCAATCTTTAAGTACGGGTGTGTGTGTGTGTGTGTGTGTGTGTACGTACATACAGGCTGCTTCTGGGAGAATCTACCTGGACTGGGATTGGCTTCTTGAGCAGGGGAATCCTGTTCCGGGAAACAGGGACAAGGCTGAAACTCAGGCTCACCTTGCACCCTTTTTATGTTTTCAAAAATATAGATGTAATGCTTGTTTTAAATTATTTTATCAACAAGTTAGGAACTCCTGGGTAGAGACCCCAAAGAATTAAACACAGCTGCGCACAAAAGCTTGTGTGTGATCGCTCACGGCAGCAGTTCTATTCACAATAGCCCCAAACGCGGTGTGTTCATACAGAGGAATATTATTCGGCCACAAAAAGGAATGAGGCGCTGACACCCACTACTACACGGATGAACCCTGCAAACGTGATGCCAAGCGAGAGAAGCCAGACGCAGAAGGCCACATAGGACGCGCCCGCTTCTATGAAACGCCCAGAACAGGCAAATCCGTAGAGACAGAAGCAGGGCGGCATTTACCAGGGACTGGGGGAGGGGGAACGGAGAGTGACCGGTGGTAACGGGTGTGGGTCTCTCTTTGGGGTCGAAGGAAACGTTCTGGAAGTGGGTAGCGCTCAGGGCCGCGCAGCTTTGTGAATGTGCTCAATGCCGCCGAATCGTGCGCTTCGGGAGGGTGAATGCATGGCATGCAAATTATATCTCAGTAAAGCAAAAAATCAGAAGCCATGTCTCAGGGTGGAGTCAGACGCCCCAGCGTGTGCCAGCGACCTGTGCGGCGTGCTGCGGCCCCACTGCCATTTGCATCTGTCCGCGTCTGCACGTTTTTCGCCGCCTGCTTCACGGTCTCCATGTCAACGGGGGTTGGAAACCACAGTGTTTAACTTCAGTTCTACCACCCACTCGTTTGGAACTTATGCTTTCAACCAGGGCCAGCCTGAGACACGCAGACGTCTGGGCAAGCTCGTAATTTGGCACCCCAGCAAACCGGTATTCTTTAAGTGTTTGTTTGACATTTATTTAGTGGGATGAGGAGAGACTGATAGCCTATTAATAGAAGTTGGGTAGAGAAACAGATTCACTTACTAATTCACGTCCACTGACCGAAATCAGGCAGGGATCTGAAAAATTTTCAGGAAAGCGGTTCTGACTCCTCCAAAAGGTGGGTTTTATTATTTTTTTTTCCCTTGCCGTTTTTCAAATTACTCAGGATGTATATTGAAGATTTAAATCTTGTTTTTTACCTTCATTTATTTATTTTGAGAGAGACAGAGAGCAAGTGGACGAGGGGCAGAGGGAAGAAGAGAGAGAGAGAGAGAGAGAGAGAGGGGGGGGGGGGGAGGGAGGGAGAATCCCAAGCGGGCTCTGCACTGTCAGCTCAGAGCCTGACACGGGGCTCGAACCCACAAACAGTGAGATCATGACCTGAGCTGAAACCCAAGAGTCGGATGCTTAACCCACTGAGCCACCCAGGTGCTCCCTGAAGATTTAGATTTGCTCTGTGAAGGAGAAGATCTAGTCTGTAAGGTGATGAGTGTAGTTGATTATACTGTATCGTATGATTGAAGTTTGCTAAGAGGATAGAATGTTCTCCCCACACCCGCCCCCAAAAAGGGTTGCTGTGGGAGGGGATGGATGTGTGAATTAACTCCATGGGGAGGAATCCTCTGCAGTATGTCAAACATCACCTCGTACACTTAAAAAATTTTTTTTAATGTTTATTTATTGAGAGAGAGAGAAAGAGCGAGAGAGACAGCATAAGCAGGGGAGGAGCAGAGAGAGAGGGAGACACAGAATCGGAAGCAGGCTCCAGGCTCTGAGCTGTCAGCACAGAGCCCGACACGGGGCTCGAACTCACAAACCGTGATATCATGACCTGAGCCGAAGTCAGACGTTTAACCGACTGAGCCACCCAGGCGCCCATCCTCGTTCACTTTAAATATATCACCGTTTTGTCAGTTGTATCTCAGTAAAACCGGGGAGAAAAACTTTAAAGGCACAGAACGTCTTCTTTTTCTTCCTGATGATCAACAACTCACCACCAGCATATTAATGGATTCCGGAACCCCGCCTCCCTGGGACCACAGCCACAGGTGTGCACGGACCATGCACGCGACAGCTCTCAGCCACGAGGCTTGTGTTTTACTTTGACTTCTGACCTTCCCGAAGGGAGAGGGCTGATTTGCTTTTTGCCTTTTGTGCGAGGGGTCATGGGAGGAGACCTGAGTCACCTAGCAGCATCTTCTGTTTAATCCCCGTGATGCTTTCCTGCCTCCCGCCACCCACCCCTAGAGGTTCCCCCAAGGAGCTGACCGGCTCCTTAGGCTGATCCTGCATTCACTTTTTGGACTTCAAATGCTTTCTCTTTTTTTGAGTCGGAAAAATGATCTCCCCGCGGTGCACCTCTCTGTAAGGAGCCTGCGCTTCTCTCTCGCAGCCCCTGCCGGTCTCATTCTGCCGGCTGTGAGTCACAGCTGACCTTCTCACCCACAAGAGGCGTCACGGTGGCGTGGAGAGGGGCCAGCCTCCAAAATCTGGCTTGCCATTGACTGTTGTGTTGCTATGGCAAACTTCTGCCCTCTCAGTGGGCTTCCTTACCTCTGAGGCTCACGGCTGACCTCACACGGGGTGAGGTGAGTTTGGAGGTTTTGTGATGGCCGCTAAGAAACAGAACGGAGAGACCACATGGAGGCAGGGCGTGTGTGCGGTGAGCTGTGGAATTTGGTGCAATGGAGAGGAGAGAAGCTGGAGGGCCCGGAACCTGGGAACCCTGAGATGTGTTGTTCGTTCGGGATCCGGCGTGCATATGGGGGTGTATGTGCGGCCATGGACAGGAGTGGCAGGTGCAGGGCCAAGACGGAGGCTCACCCCTGCAGGCCCAGCCCAAAGAGGGCTTTTCAGAGTTGGCCGAGCCTCCTCCGGGAGTGTGGGCCCGCACCGCTTCGGGTGGGCGTGTGAAAAGCTGGTCTCCGCTGCTTGCAGCCACACCTCCCACTGCTGTGCTGTCCCCAGTTAGATTCTCTCCCTCCTCTGAACTCTTACTGCCTGTGCCCTCATTCGGCAGTTTATCGCTTCTGCTGTCCCGAGCCACCACAAAATGCCCCTTACTTTACCTTTACCTTTGTCGAGGATACTAGCCCCTTGCGGGCACAGGCTGGTGACCCCAGAGCCGCCAGCGCCTGGCCTCAGCCCTTGGCGTGAGGTTATTCCGGACCTGGGGGGATTGGTTCCTGAAGAACCATGGCTTCTACGGCCCACGCAGGGGGTGGGGTGGGGAGGGTGCCTTCCGGTCATGGTCAGGGGAAGGCCTCCCGGCTGCTGCCCACTTCCTGGGCTCAGTATGGGGTCTGGCAGGCGTGTCAGACAAACAAGGATAGGTTGAGGTTGAGCTGCAGGTGTGGGGCCACGGCAGGAGCCCCGGGTTGGGTGGCGGCTTTAGCAGTGCCTGTGGATTTTCTGACGTCTCGTAGTCTGATTGTACCCGGGACTCCCCCAAAATCCATTTCTCCACCTTTTCCGTTTTGTTGTCAGTGCTCATCTCTGGCCTTTGGATATCTGGCAGAGGTGGGTCTCCAGTTACACACCGCCCAACTGCAGGGACTTGATGGGAAGGAGAGAATTATCTGCATCACCCCATGACGCTGCTCGTGACCCCGCCCCGGGCACCAGGATGCTCGAGGCTGGTGGCCAAGAAGCCCAGGCTGCCGTTCCCCCCTCTCTTCCACTTGCCTCCCCTCTGCAGCCTGGGGTCCTGCAGTCCCAAAATTTGATAGGTGAGGAATCTCAGGTTTGACGCCGAGAGCTCTGAGCCGGGCTTCTGAGATAAGAAAGCTCGCGTGTGTGCAGGGGGGTGTGGGGTTCTGATTGTCTCCCTAAGCAGAGGGAGCTCTGGGCAGTGCCGGGTGCATCAGCCTCCGTGATTGAAAGGACTGGGCCCCTTTGTCGAGAGAAGACTCCTTCAGCCCAGCGTCCCCTGTCCTGTCCCCTAGGCACAGCTAAATTTCTGGTCTTTGGCGTTGCTCAGGATGAGGCCAGGCCCTGTGGGTTTCCTGGTGAGTTTCCCAGGCGCCTCACCTCCTCCCCGACTGGGCTTCTCCCTGCAGGATGCTGACTCGTGCTTCCTGGTCCCCGACACTCTTCCGTGTGCCTAGTGAATCGTCCCTCCTCCTGCAGCAGGACGTCGAGGGAGCCTTCTGACGCAGACCCACAGGTAAGGACCGCCCACTGGCTTTGGAGTTTGGGGGAGCTGGGGCTCGCTTGCTATTTCCTCTTTCTTAAACATCTGACTTTATCTGATTAATGGGGTAGATTGTATTAATCGATCCTGCTTCTTGCAAATATTGATTGCTCACTAAGTAGGTAGGACTGATGTTCTGTCTGTGGTTCCTTTAGATGCCAGATATGATACAACCCCCCTCTGGTGGCCCTTGTGACTCTCCACTGTACAGGGCACCCTGAGGGACTTCTCTTCTCTTCTCTTGGACCCCCTGTCCCAGCCTGGGCTCCCCACCCCCAGGAAATACGGCAGGACAGGAGTTTCAGGATTCCTCGGCCTTGGCAGAGGGCAGGGGCTGGGCACTGCCTCTCGGCGTTTCCCATAAGCTGTGATTGGCGACATGGGAAAAACCTTGTGTGTGTATTCACGTAGACATTTGCCTAGATGAGAAACCGAGCAGGGGCTGTGGCGTGTCTGAGGTCCTCTCTGGAGTCAGTGGTAGCCCCAGGACTAGGGGTGGAGTCTCCCTGTGCTTAGTTCTTTCTCTCCTTCTGCCCTGGATCCTCCTGGGCTTCTGGTCCATCCAATTCCATTTCCTGTCCCCGGGTCTCTGGCACAGGCCTCTGTCCGTCCCTTTTTGTCCTGCCAAGGCCTTCGGTGGGTAGAGCAGGTAAAGTGGTGTGCCTTTTCTAAACTCCAACAAACGCTTCTCGCTGGACACTATTCAGCTAAACACGCTGTGAACACACTGGCCCTGCTAAGCACACAGGGTCCATTATGACCCCGTTTTCCACGAGGAAGCTGAGGCTCAGAGATGGCAAGTGTCTGGCTCAAGGTCACCTAGCAAGTCAGTGGTGGGCTTGGGATTGGACCCCAAGTCTAGACCCTGAAGCACATGACATGGTTTTGCAAATATGGCATGACTTCCCCAAAAGATGGGGTTCAGACTGTGCCCTTCCTTGCGGTCTGGCTCCACGTCAGTCCCTTGCCTCCCCTGGGCCTCTGCTCCTTGCGGCGGAACAGGGCAGGGCAGACAAGGCCTCAGCTGTGTCCCCCTCACTCCTGGGTTTCCATGTTGGCACCGCAGGCTGTTTTCTCTGTAACTGCTCATTCTTTCCAGTTGCTGTAAAAAGGCCTCCAAGTGCTAAGAAGGGAGAGTGCTCTGTTGTATTTTTGTTTTGTTGTCTTGTGTTAATCCACTGTGTGAGAGTCTCGGAATCTCAGCTGCCAGGGTGGGTTTGGGGGAGGGCTGGCAGGGGAACGCAGGCCTGACCCTGAGCCTCCCCGAGGTCGCTCATCATCCTGCTGTGTCCTGCTGGCCTGCGGGGCCCTGGCGAGCCCTTCTCTGCCTGTGAGGCCTGAGCTCTGACGACAGCTTCTTTGCTTCCTGTTTCCTTTTCTACCAGAAGGCAGTTCTTTTTCCTTCCTTACAACTGCATTCCCCACGTACATGGTTTTAGAGATGGTGGCCTTGTGGCCACCTGATCTGGGAGGGGAGACCCACTTAACCCCAAGAGTTCTCAAGGATTCCTGTGCTTTACTCGTTTATCCCGTGAATAGTTATTGCGTCCTTCATTCATATAGACCAGGTACTGTTCTAGGTATTGGGCGCACAGCTGTGAACAGAGAGATGGGAGTCCTGCCCGCGTGGAGTTAGGCTCTCGTGCTTCAGGAACACTCCCTGCCCTACGGTCTCACCTCTGCTCTTTGCACAGGGGAAGATCGTGGTTGCCCCTACCCACCTCTGAACTCCCCCTGGGAGTTTGTGGCCCTGACAGGCGTCAGGACCCCTGGGCCCTGGCTAGCAGGAGTGTGTGTGGGGGGGTGATGGGTATCGGCAGGCAGCCCTTCCCCAGTGGCTGAGAATGTGAAATCCCCTCCTCATCCCCACAATGGGGTGAGGAAGGAAAGGGCTTAAGGAACAGGGTCTATTTTTAGAGGAGCTCTTGCTCCAAAGGAACAGGAGCCCTTCCTTCCAGAAGGTGGGGGTGGGGTGGGTGCAGGGCAGGGGGCTGCTGGAGTTGTTTTCTCCGCTCAGCCTGCCTGTGTTCTTCATCTGCTTGACTTGGATGCAGGGCCGTCCGCAGAGAGGGTTTGCCTGAAAGAGGCAGGGGCGGGGGGGGGGGGGGGGGTCCCAGCTGGGGGACAGCATCTGCCCTCAGGCACCCACCCAACCCGGGGCAAAGCTGAAGACGTTTGCCATGAGCTGAGCCCGTGGGCAGAGCTTCTAGCATTTGACCTTAACCTCCTCGGGTGGGGGCCTGGGGTGGGGGAGGGTCCGCAGGCACAGGTTCAGGGTCCTCACTTCCTTCCTGACTCCCCACACTCGCAGGGAGGGGCGCTTCCTGCCATTGTCTCTGTGAGGCCTCAGCAAGGTCACTGTCTCCTGAGGAGGAAGAGAGCGGATGTCACCAGCAGGACCTCAGCCCACAGCAGCACTGACACACATGTTTTGTCCCTGCCACCCGTGCTGGCCTCCCAGCCTCCCTATAGCCCAGGACACAGACCGCAGGCAGGGTAGGGGCTCTTCTCCTTCACCTGCAGAAGCTTAACCCTGCCCGGAGCCACCCTAGCGGCTGTCCCCTCAGGGTTTAGGTCGGTGACGATCCGTGGCTGCAGCCAGCTCGCCTGGGCACAGAGAGGCAGGAGCTTGAGGTCAGGAGGCAGGGCCGTGGGACGCCGTGTTGTGTCCTAGAGCAAGGATGCTTCCCGCTTCCCGTGTTCCTTTGCTGTCCCCCCACAGTGCTTGGGAGAGAACTGGGTGAGATCTGAGTCCCCCTCCTGTCCCCTCCTGACTTCCCTCCGCCATATTTCTTTTTCTTTTGTGGTCCCTTGACACGCAGCCAGCCCTGCCCGGGACCTGGGCCGGAACGTGGAGGGGCTTTCAGCAGAGAGATCGCAGGAGCCTCCCTGCCCACCTACGGCCTCTCTGCTCTTCCTCAGCTCAGGGGCCTCTGGGAAGCCATTCCCTGGCTTTGCCCGCTGACTAGGTGGTTCGCGTCTTCCCGAGAGCATACTTTGTTTTCATCCAGGTGGCAGAAATGCGTTCCTCCGGCTGCGTGTCGGGTCCCTGCTCCTGGTCACCTGGGGAGGTTTGCACAGGTGCACCGTGGCTCTCAGAGAGCCAGGCTGCAGTGCACTCGGCTCTCACACTCGAGGGTCGGCAGAGCCAGGGTGAGAAGCCGGCTCAGCCTCCCTCAGGGCGCGTGAGGCCAGGCTGTGGCCCTGTCTCAGCCTCCGTGGTCCCGGCCGGGGCTCCCCCGGAGTTCTGCCCGCAGGCTCTCGGCACTGGCGGCACCCCCCTTCTGGCTGCCTTCTGTTCCCTCTTTCTCCATCTCTGACTTCACTCGGTTTTGAGGATGGGCCCACTGCTTGAGTTTCTTGCTCTTCCCCACGTGGTCGTGCACTGACAGACGCCATGTTTATAAGGAGGCGTCTGGAAGCACTTGCTTATGAACTGACCCTCAGACCCACCGGGACCAGGTCCAGTCAGTGTTCTCTGGGTCATTTCCGTGCTTTGTTCCTCCCCACGTTTCCTGAGCCGCAGACCTGCCTGGAACAATCACTTTGATTCCTGGAGACAGTGTCCAGAGCTTGGGATTCTCAGAGGGACTCCTGAGATGATGCCATTCAAGCTGGAGGTTGTGTGGCCCCAGACTGTTCATTTTAACAGCACGATGGAACCTGCAGATGATCGAAATGTATTCATCCAATGCATTGTAGTCATATGTTCATTCAATATTTAGTGAGTACCCACGATTCTGAGAGCTGGGTATAAAGGAATAATAAAACATTTAAAATGCTGGCCCTCCTGGGCTTATAGTCTAGTGTGGGTATACATACAGTAAACAAATAATGCAGTAAACTATGTAAGACTGACAGATGGGGATCAATGCTTAATTAATGCTAAATGAATGACAAGGCTTCTCAGGACAGTTAAGCAAAGGCCTAAAGGCGGCGAAGGAGAAAAAGCCAAGAGGTTATCTGGAGGAGGAGCATCCAGGCAGAGGAGACAGCCTGTCCAAAGGCTCTGAGGCAGGAGCTTGTCCGGGATGTTCTTGAAACTGGAGAGAAGGAGGGAGGGGAAGGGGCTGGAGAAGAAATGAAAGCCCACATGCAGCAGGTCTTTGGAGGTCTTATTGAGACTTTGACTTTGAGCTAGATATGGTGCTGCTGAGGAGTTTGTGCCCAGGAGGGCCAGGCTCCCACTGAGCTTTAAAAGGATGGTTTCTGGCTATTGTGCTGGGAATGGACTGGATGGGGTGGAGGGAGGAAGAGGGGAGGCCAACGGGGAGACAGTTACAAGGGCCCGAGGTGGCAGGCCCTGGACCAGAGGGGCTGCGATGGAGGTAGTGAGGGACTTGGGCTCCAGGCATGTCTTAAACGTAGGGCCTCAAGGAATCTCTGAGGGAACCAGGCAAGCCCTGTGGTGTGGACTTTTAGAAAACAGGTTCTCACAGACTTGGAAGGACTCAGGAGGTCAGCTTTTTTTGCTTAACCTCTGGGGAAACTGAGGACCGGTGAAGGAAGTCACTGCCCAGAGTCACAATGCAAGCTGGTTAGTGGCAGAGCCAAGACTCAGGCTTCCAGCCCCAAGTCCAGTGTTTTTGTAGCTGAACTGATGGACAGCTCTGGGCGGGGGACGTGCAGGGGTTTGAGGGCTCAGGGGAGGACTGGCTGCGAACCCTGCTGCTGAGTGTGGGGTCCTGGCAGACTGCACCGGCAGGCAGGAATTCAGGGCTCTGAAAGCTGAGAGTTCTGGGTGCTCTGGGCCTTGAACGGCTCTCTCTGGGATGGTGTTTTGACTTGGTCGGACAGAGTTGGTTGGCCATGTCTGAGCTCTGGGGCAGATCAGTTGGTGCTCCCGTGCACTTTATTAACACTTTATTGAGCGGGGCGCCTGGGTGGCGCAGTCGGTTAAGCGTCCGACTTCAGCCAGGTCACGATCTCACGGTCCGTGAGTTCGAGCCCCGCGTCGGGCTCTGGGCTGATGGCTCAGAGCCTGGAGCCTGTTCTGATTCTGTGTCTCCCTCTCTCTCTGCCCCTCCCCCGTTCATGCTCTGTCTCTCTCTGTCCTAAAAATAAATAAACGTTGAAAAAAAAAATTAAAAAAACAACAACACTTTATTGAGCTTCTTCCAAGTGCCAGGCCAGAGATAAGATGTACTTGCTCTCGAGGCGCTAACAGTTCAGGGGAGACAGACAGGTGAACCCACATGCCCCTGGGACAGTGGCAAGCTGTCCACACTGGGGGGATTTCTATCCACGGTCAGGCCGGGCACTGAGCAGATTCTTCAATACCCAGACGCCCCAGAGAACACAAGTCAGAGGCCGTCGGTACACCAAGGGGGTCAGGCTAAATCCACAGTCCATCTCTTGTAACAGAGGGGGCAACGAGAGTCGGTGGGGGCTGGGGTCTCAATGCCCTACAGCTGTGTCACCTAGAACAGGTTTCACTTACACTGTGACGACCCAGTGGCACCCTGAACTTGATTATACTCCCTGGGAGGCAACCTTGAATTTCATCGCTGGGACTTCCTGTGTGCCTCTCTGTGAATAGGGCTGGTGACTTATTTTTAGCTTGCGAGCCTGCTCTAATGATGAACTTTAAGTCACTTGTGACCTTCGCGATGCAGAACAAGGCCTGTGAAGTTCCCGGCTCTGCTCAGGGGGGTCTGGGCGTTGTCTTTAGACTCCCCAGCATGAAGGTAAAGACAGATTTTGCTTTGGCTCTCTTTGGTGAAGCTGAAACTATAGGCCCAAGGAGGGAAACCCAGTTTGATTTTTCTTTCGGCCTTTTAACTTGACCTGTCCCCATCACAGTAAATGTACCATCGAGGAATGACAGCTTGGAAATTGCTTCCATTGATTGATTTTCAGCTGTCTCCAGAAACAGTTCTCATTGCCCTGTGCTCTGGTTAGCGCCCTGTGACCACGGGTAACAAGAGTGTGGTGCCCGGAAGTGGGAGATCCGGCCACATGCTGAAGAGAGGCGTGAGCCCCAGTGGGCTGGGTGTCCAGCCAGCCTCCGTCCTTCTGTTGGTGTCGTCCTCAGAGGCCAGAGGAGGTGCGAGGACAGCAAGGAAACCAGGCACAAGCTCTTGAGTCCCTTCCTTCCCTACTGTGGGCTGCAGCCTGCCTCTGGGCCTGTCTGCCCTGGGCTGACATGGCTCGACAGGGGATTTCATTCCTGTGGTGCTTCTCATGTGTAGACCCCTTGTCCAGGACAACTGAGGTTGGGTGCTGTGCCCACAGATCGGTGGTGGGCTTCAGGATTCACGCCTCCCCTCTGGGCTCAGTCTCCCTGAGAAAAGGGGGTTTGTCGGCTTGTTCTCATCGAGCAGCTTTCTGGGAGGTGGGTTCCCAGATGGGAGGCATGGCCTTAGGTTGGGCCGTCATTTATCTCACGTGTATTAAATACCTTCTGTGTGCCTGAGCTGTGCTATGTGCCAGAGGTAAAAATGAATCCAAGTTGTGCTTTGACGGGGAGAACCATGTCTCCCCTCTTCCCTCTAGATGAGCTTTACCCTTCTAGGCCACGCACTTTGAGTACTAAAGCCATCGGCTCATGCTGTTTCCTGTGCCTTTCCCCCTTCTCCGTCTGGTAAACTCCTGTGCGTCCTTCAAAGCCCAACCAAAATGCCCCCTTTTCAAGTTACAGATACTCTTGGGAAATATGGTGCACTCGCTCCCCGGTGCTTTGCTGTGAATGAATTTATTAAGTGGAACCAAGTGGGCGAGGATGAGATAAGACGGCATCTCAGCAGGAGGGACATCTCTTACAGCATGAGTTGCCCCAGGGCCAGCCCATCCCATGACCGGCTCTCTACTCCTGCCACAAGGGGATATCTGAGGTCAGGGACATGTTTTCTTTTTTTTTTTTTAATTTTTTTTTTCAACGTTTATTTATTTTTGGGACAGAGAGAGACAGAGCATGAACGGGGGAAGGGCAGAGAGAGAGGGAGACACAGAATCGGAAACAGGCTCCAGGCTCCGAGCCATCAGCCCAGAGCCCGACGCGGGGCTCGAACTCACAGACCGCAAGATCGTGACCTGGCTGAAGTCAGACGCTCAACCGACTGCGCCACCCAGGCGCCCCAAGGGACATGTTTTCTTCAACCACTAAAGCATTTCACAAAGATGGCCTAGATTTGAAAGGACTGACGGGAGGAAAGAAAGCAAATGAGAAAGCCAGTGTAGAGCATCTCACATGGTGCCTGGCACTTAGTAGGTGCTTAATACACACAAGTTCCTTGCCTAACACAAACAAGCAGAGTTGACTATAGATCCCAGGGCTTACAGCTGCCTAGGGACCGGTAGCTGTGCCCCTAGTTGGCAGAACTCTCTGATCCAGATCTGTGTGGGGCTCGGAGCACATGAGCGAATGGTTCCTTCTGTCTGTGAGGTCAGGAAAGGCTCCTGGGGCTGGGGACCCTTGGAGCTGTGGAGGCAGAGTGTGAAGGAGGGTGTTTAAGGATGCACCTGCCCCAGATGAGACGGCCTGAGTCCCCTCTTTTACACAAGAATGGCCCATGCCGTGCCAGCTCCTAAGCTCTGTGTATGACACAGGAAGCTGGGGACAGGCCTGGCTGGGGACGTGAACAGCCAGCGGAATGCCACAGTGTGGCCACCAAGCCTGCCCAGCCTGCCCCCGCCCTAGGCAGGAGGGACTCCCCCTGCTCTGTCTCCCCGAGCATGCTGGGCTTGTACGCTTCTGGTTTTGTACTGCTTGGTGATTTTTTAGCAAGCAGCTGGACCGAAATATAATTTATGGAGCATACAATTCCCCCATTTAAAGTGTACAATTCAATGATATTTCATATATTCACAGACTTACGCAACCATCAGAGATTTTTGGAACATTTTTATCACTCCAAAAAGAAACCCGTACTCCTTTGCTGTCACTCCCCTTCCCCCACCCCCTGGCAGCCACTAATCTGCTTTCTGTCCCTGTGGATTTGCCTGTTCGGGACATTTCGTGTAATGGGATCGTACACTATTTGGCCTTGAGTGACCAGCTTCTTTCACTCAGCATCATCTTTCAGGATTTATCCGTGCTTCGCTTCTATTTTTGGCTATTACAAATAACGCTGCTGTGAACATTCATGTACAAGCGTTTGTGTGGACTTCTGTTTCGTTCCTCCTGAGTATGTACTGGGGAGCGGAATTGCTGGGTCATATGGTAACTCAATCTTTAACATTTTGAGGAGCTGCAGGCTTTTCCAAAGCAGCTGTCCCATTTTACAGTGCACATTAAAAAAAACCTTTTTTAATGTTTATTTTTTAGAGAGAGAGAGAGAGAGAGAGAGAGAGAATGAGAACAAGTGGGGGAGGGGCAGAGAGGGAGACACAGAATCCAAGCAGGCTCCAGGCACTGAGCTGTCAGCACAGAGCGCAACTCAGGGCTTGAACTCACCCACCTCGAGATCATGACCTGAGCCGAAGTTGGACACTTAACTGACTGAGCCACCCAGGCCCCGCCCCCACATTTAAAAAAATACTGACAGACATGGAGAGTTGAGCCAGAATGGGCGAGGGCTCCTACTGGGAAGGAGGGAGAGGGTAGGTCTCCCAGGGGCTAAAGATCCATACTGGGTGGAGGTGTCAGGGACCAGCCCAGAGGCCCTGTCAGAGAACGCCCCACCCAGGCCACAGATACAGCCACAAGGATGCTGAGTGAGTCTCCTCAATCCCATTTGCTCAAAGGCTCTGCTCCTGAGATCTGTGATGGGGCCCAGCCCTTCTTAGTCTGACTCCATCTCACCAGCCTTGACCCTGCACTCCTACCACTGCCATTCCCCAGTCAGACCATGCACTTTGAGTACTAAATCATTGGCTCATGATACTCCCTGTGCCTTTCCCCCTTCTCTCCTGGTAAACTCCTATGCATCCTTCAGAGCCCAACCAAAATGCCCCCTCTTCAATGAAATCTTCCCCATCAGGCTGTCAGCTGGTGCCTTCTCTCTATTCCAGCTGCACTCTGTTCCTTCCTCTATTAATACATCAGGTGCTCAAATGAGTGCCTGTCCCCTATCCCAGAAGGTGACTTATTCCAGGATGCTGAAACTAAGGACCAGGAAAAGCCCACCGGTTCCCTTAAGGTGCCTGCTCTTCTTCCCTGCCCAGCCAGGCTGTCTCCGAACTGTCCTCCCTTCCAGGAGGTGGAAAGTGGCTGGGTAAGCTGGAGACCGTGCACATACTTCCACTGTGAGCTGAGCGCCTGTGTCCAGGTGGGAGGGGGCGAGGCGGGAGGGCGTGTCCCTGCAACCTTGGTGCATGGGTGACCTGCTTTTTTGTGAGCGCGTGTCCGGGAACCTGCAGAGCCCTCCTGCCCGCTCCCTTTGAGTCTCCGTTCTGCCTCTGAGCTGATTAACACGCTGACGTCCATCAGGAGATCACGTCACTTTTGGTCTCCCTGTAGCCCGGCAGCTGAGATGTATTGTTCCGTACTCGTCCACCGCACCACTACAGAGGGCCGTGGCCGGCAGGGAAAGAGGGATTATGTTGTTCCCATCTGGCTTCAGCTGCCTTGCCGGCCCATCCAGCTGTTCCCTGTTACCCACTGCCAAGCAGCAGATGCGGGGGGTGAGGTCAGCCTGGGAGCTGGGGACCTGCCCATCATCTTCACGTGAATGTCTTCAAGGCTATTTCTGGCTTCACCATTATCCCAACGGCTTCGGGGGATAAATATAGACACGGATTGAAAAGCCCCAGTGGCAGGCAAGCAGGCAGGCAGTACTGGAGAGTGTGCGGACGGGGTACTTGGCTATAAATAAGTCTGCTAGAACACCCCCCCAGCCACGCCGCCACCAGCCGTGTGTGGAAAGACAGATTTCCTTGCCGACTCCGTCCCAAAGCCCACGTGTGCCTGGGGGCCCCGGGGGGCAGAGGAGGGAGAGGGGAGGATGCAGGTGTGTCGGGACCTCGTGCAGATGGGCTGGTTGCTGGGAGTCGCTCCCCCGTAGCGCTCCTTAGAGTAGCTTGCAAAGGGGAATGGCCAGTGGCCCCCGCGGGAGTCCTAGGGACAGCTACGCGGAGGGACAGGATGTTGTGCTAAGAACCATGGTCTGGTTCAGCTCCTCTCCTCAGCTCCGTCTCCCCAAGGCCTGGTTCCTGTTGCAGGGCTGCCCGCAGACAAGGGCTGGGCCTTAGGTGGTTCTGGGGCCCCGGGCGGCAACGTGGCTTTCTCAAGCCTCATGCCTGTCTCCTCTTCTGCTTCCTCCCGGCCTGGATCCACCCTCCTGACAAGAGCACAGCTTTGTTTATCTTCTGCTTCCCCTGTCCTCACTGCTCAGTCGAGGGAGTGACCCTTGTTTAGGCTGGCGTTGCAGGGGAGGGGTCCAGTCGCTCCCCGGCCCTTTCCCTTCCTCTCTCTTGTCTTTCTTCCTGCCCATTTCCCCGCTGCCTCCTCCTGGGCGGGAGCAGGTAGCTGGGGCTGGCGTAGAGTGAGGAACAGGACACGTGCCCGAGAGCTACTTCTCATGGACGAGGAGAGTAGTCGGTAAGCTGGCTAGAATCCTGTGAGCTCCCCGTGAATAAAATATTGTTTCTGTGCAATCACCGAGCCAGGGAAGCGGCTTCCCGTGAGCCCGCTCACCCCCGGTGGCCTTAGCCAACAAAGGCTGAGAGCTGGAGTGTGCGAGAAGAGCCGGTGCGGGGAAGAAGTCACACTTGGTAACACTGCCTGCATAGACCCTGCCCGCGTGCTTGCTGCCTGCACATGGGGAGTGGGCAGCTGCTGCGTGGCGTGGGGGTGTGGCCAGGCCTGCAGAGGAGGAGGGGCTATGCCCCTGCCCCACGGTTATCCTAGAGATCCTAGAGCTGGTGGCTTTAACCCCGAGTGTGGGCAGGGATCTGACTCTCAGGAGCTCATTGGACCCTGGACGGGACAGGGTCTGCCCATGGTGGCGATGGTGCTACACGCCTGTGGGGATGGGGCAGGGAGCCCAGGGAGGAAGGTCTCGGGTGCCGGTACTTGCATTCACCCCATGCAATGCCAAGTTCACCCCACAGCTGAGGTGCGGTCGGCACAAGCGGGGAGGGCCTTCCCTGCAGAAGGAACAGCCTACGCAAAGGCATGGAGGCACGGTGGGTCCCACTGTGAGTCTGGTTAGGGGGTGTGCTGGGAGGCCAGGCAGGGTGGAGGGAAGGAGCCAGGTGTGTGGGTGGTCGTGTGCTGCTTAAGGAGCGTGGAAGTCCTCTTGAGAGCTGAGGGGAGCGTGGAGGGGCTTTTACCCCGGGAATGTCACGCTCTGATGCGGGTATCAGAAAAGGGCTTCATCTGGCTTCATGTGGATGACAGGTCGGAGGCGGGGGGAGGAGGGGGCAGGCTGATGGCAGCGTCCCGATATCTTGCTTTGTCGAGTGCATACCTGAAAGATTTTTTTTTGTTTTTAACTGAGCCTGTAAAACCGGGACGTACGCGTGTGGGTGCACGCCCGAGAAAGTGGGATTTCTCAAGATGGCAGTGCTGAGCTGCGGTCTGCAGACGCCCGGCGTGAAGCCACCGTCGGCTCCCCTTGTCACCAGAGGGGTGACTTTGTCCAGCAGGCTTGGCCCCCTGCCAGTGACCCGGGTCTGGAGCCAAGATAAGTGACCCCCAAGGGTCTCAGCCCTTGACCTGGGGTTCCCTGTAACCCCGAGTCAGCTGGCTATAAAGAGATGTCCACGTGTGGCTCTCAGCATCCTCTCCGCCTCTGCCACTGCTCTCCCCTCCTTACCCTAGTGCTGAGTGAGTCTAGCACCCCAAAAGAGAAGTATCTCTAAAGTGTTGTTTGACAAAAAGATAAACATGTTTGCTTAAGCGAGCCACAGGACCCAGAAGTTAATCTGGTCGTGTAAATATTTTCATGTATTTACGATTCTGCGGGTGTATTTTGATAGAAGAAAGGAGAGATTTGTGTGGCCCTGACCCTGCCTTCGGGGAGAGGGTGTGATGTTGACTCTGAGTACGTGAGTCAGAGGTCCCACGCTGCTCTGGAGCCCTGCTGTCTGTCTGCAGGGACCGAGAAGATCAGAGCCAGGACGCTCCCAAAGGCCATGCAAGGCCGGGCCTCCATTTCTCTGATGGGGCCAGGAAGGAAGTCGTTTCTCTCCTCAGCAACGCCTCTGACACAAAACGTGTGGGTCCTTCACGCCAAGCAGTTCTCCGGTTCTCCGTGGACACCAGCTGTGCGTCCTCTGTGTCCATTCCATTCTTACAATAGCGCCCCCCAGTTGGCACAGACCTCATGGGTTAAGGGCTCGGTCCCACAACTGCCTTCCATTTCAGATGCCTTTCAATCCCAAGTGACGGGTCCTGGGTTCCCCGCTCTTCTGTCCAATCTGACCACAAAGGCGGGCTTCCCATACACCCCTCTCTCCGCCTCCAGTTGAATCATTTGCTAGAATGGTTCGCAGAACTCAGGAAACGTTTGCTGATGTTTGGTGGTTTATTATAAAGGGTGTGATAAAGGACACAGATGAACAGCCAGATGAAGAGGCATGCAAGGTGAGGTCCGGAAGGCTCCCCACCTCAAGAGCTTCTGTCCCTGTGGATTCGGAGAGTGCCACCCTTCCAGATGTCAACCTGGAGGCTCTCTGAACCTATTGTTCAGGATTTTTATGCACAGATGATTACATCGTTGTCACTGTGGTTAGTTCAATCTCTAGCCCCTTCTCCCCTCCTGGGGGTAGGGGAAGGGGTGGGTAGGGGCTGGTCACTGGGGCTTCCTCTGGGGAGCTCAGCCTCCAGCTCATTAGCATACAGAAGACACTCTTGTCATTCAGGAAATCACAGGAGTTTTAGGAGCTCTGCGGAGGCCAGAAAAGGAAGCAAAGACCAAATATGTATTTTTTATTATATCACAAGATCATAGGGAAACTGATCCCCGAGGAGGCTGGGTGAAGGGACACCCAAGGGACGCAGCAGCAAGAGCCTGGGCTTTCCCAGGGCCGCACCCAGACCCACCGGGCCCTCTCGGGTCTGTCCTGGCACCTGTGGAAGGCACTTCCTTGCAGGCCCAGGAAGTTGGAAAGCTGAGGGCCCTTGCTTGGCCCTTGGGGACCCCCAGAGGTGCTCCTGGACCCTCTCTGTCTTGCCTTGTCCCCCGCCCTGTGGCCATCCAGCCCTTGCTGGTGGACCTGGCTCAGCCCTGCTCCCTCACCCACCTGCTTCCTGTTAGGCCTCCTGAGCCGAGCAGAGCAGGTGGTCTGTGCCCGGCTCTTGTGGCCTGGAAGGCAGGCCAGCGCTGGGCTCAGGTCCTGAGCCTTAGAGACAACCTGGATTTGGATTCTGCCAGGTGCTGTCACCCTGGGAGCCTTATCAGTCAGACTCTGCAAAACGGGAATGTCACCTCCTAGAGTTTGAGGGAGGGTGGAAGAAAGCGCATCCGGGCAGACGAGCTAACTAATGCGCGTTGGTTGCCTTACCTGCCCTTTTCAGCTGCCCTTTGAAGGAGATGGTGGTGGCACAGATGCAGAAGCGAGGCCCAGGGAAGTGCTCGGAGAGGCCTGAGCGGCTTCCCTGTGCCTCCTCAGCTCCGTTCCCCTGATGGGTCACCTGAGCTGAGATGGCCCCCTCGGGATGTAGGGTCGGCCTGGATTGGCAAGGCTGAAATGAGATAAGTGCTCCTGAAAGAAGTCACCTGGCTCCGTAGAAAGCTTGTAATGTGGGCAGAGGCAGCCGCCACATGTGGCGGGGTGAAACCTGGCCTGTTTGACAGTGTTTTGGGGTGCACTCGCCCCGACCAGGCTTTCAGGTCCTCCCCGTCTGCACTGGGCCAGCTGCAGCTCAGACCCCAGTCTCTGGCCGGGGTCGCAGGCTTTGTCCTTGAGATGACCAGGGGCCAACGGGGTTCGGCTCTGCCTCTGCCAACTCCGGATTCCTCACCGTGGACCCCGGTCTTCTCTGGCCACTGTCCCCCAGCTGGTGCTGGTGGGTGGGCGTTGGGGGAGGGGGGCTTGTCCAGGGTGTCTGGCCCCTGCCCCAGAATAATACACACTTTTCGCTCCTCTTGGCATCAGGCGTCACCACTGCTGTCTGTGGCTGCTGTTGGTTTAGCAGAGGTGAGAGAGGCACAGCCACCTGTAGTCAGACCCTGTTCGCCCACAAACCAGCTGGAGGTCAATGTGTTGTTGCCTTTGGTCTCAGGGTTGGGAACTTTAAAGATGGGGAGCAGCAGGGGCACCTGGGTGGCTCAGTCGGTTAAGCATCCGACTTTGGCTCAAATCATGATCTTGCGGTTCACAAGTTTGAGCCCCGTGTCAGGCTCTGCGCTGACAGCTCAGAGCCTGGAGCCTGCTTCGGATTCTGTGTCTCCCTCTCTCTTTCCCTCCCCCGCTCATTCTCTCTCTCTCTCTCTCTCTCTCTCTCTCTCCCTCTCTCTCCCTCTCTCTCTCTCTCTCTCAAAAATAAATAAACATTTAAAAAAAACTGGGAGCAGCCCAGGGCCAGGGCCACTACCGCCTGTTCTCCGGTTCCCGGGGGTGGGTGGGTGAGGAGAGCCGCGTCTCCTTGTTTTCCCTCCCAGTTCTGGCCCCGGAGGGACTGACGATCCCCTGAGCTGTGGTCACACTGGTGAGGGGGCTGCGGAGTGATGGACAGGGGGCAAGGCTTGGGGGCAGAGCGAGCCTCCACTTAAGAGCCTCTTCCATCAGTTGTTAACGAATACTAGTCTGACTTTTGCATGTTTTATTTTTATTTATTTACTTTCTTAAATATTTTTTTAATGTTTATTTTTGAGAGAGACAGAGAGCAAGCAGGGAAGGGGCAGAGAGGGGGACAGAGGATCCAAAGCAGATCTGAGCTGTCAGCAGAGAGCAGGACGCGGGGCTCAAACTCACAAACCATGAGATCACGACCTGAGCCGAAGTCGGATGCTCAACCGATTGAGCCACCCAGGGGCCCCATTTTTGCATATTTTAAATAATGGCTTTATGGAGATACAATTCACATCCCCTACAATTCACCCATTTAAAGTGTGCAAATTCAATGGTTTTTAGCACAATTGACCCTTGAACATCACAGGTTTGAACTGTCCACTTATACATCGATTTTTTTTCAATAGATTTGGGACAGGTCTGTAAATGTATTTCCTCTTCTGAATTTCTTAGTAATTTGTTTTTTCACTGGCTTCCTTTATTTTAAGAAGACAGTATTTATTAATACATAGAACATATACCAAATACGTGTTAATGGACTGTGATATCGGTCAGTCTTGTGGTCAACAGTAGGTTGTTAGTAATGTTTCTGGAGAGTCAAAAGTTATACACAGATCCTCAGTCACTCGGGGTGGGGGGAGCCCCATAAGCCCTGTGTTGTTCAAGGGGAACTGTATATTCCCGGATGTCTGTAATCATTGCCACGATGAGTTTTAGGACATTTTCATCACTCCTAGACACCTCCCCCTGTTGCTCCCTGAACCCCAGCCCCTGGCAGCCATTCATCTGTTTTCTGCCTCCATGGATTTGTCTGCTCCGGACATCTCATATAATGGAATCATACACTATGTGGCCTTTTGTGACTGGCTTCTTTCCCTGAGTGTCATATTTCCAAGTTTATTCATGTTGTAGCATGTGTTAGTGTTTCATTCTTTTTTATGGCAGAACAATGTCCATTGTATGGATGGACCACATTTTGGTTTTCCATTTTTATTTTTTATTTTTATTTATTTTTAATTTTTAAAAAAATTTTATTCATTTTTGAGAGATAGAGACAGACTGCAAGTGCGGGAGGGGCAGAGAGAGAGGGAGACACCGAATCCGAAGCAGGCTCTGGGCTCCGAGCTGTCAGCACAGAGCCTGGTGCTGGGCTTGAACCCACAGACCATGAGATCATGACCTGAGCCAGAGTTGGACGCTTAACCAACTGAGCCACCCAGGCGGCCCGATTTTTATTTTTCAAGAGA
This sequence comes from Prionailurus bengalensis, assembly GCF_016509475.1. Lineage (NCBI taxonomy): Eukaryota > Metazoa > Chordata > Mammalia > Carnivora > Felidae > Prionailurus > Prionailurus bengalensis. The sequence goes on from NC_057356.1 coordinate 6,641,051, forward strand.
GAGAGTAAGAGCAAGCAAGGGATACGGGCAGAGGGGGAGAGGGGGAGAGGGGGAGAGAGAGAGAGAGAGAATCCTTTTTTTTTAATTTTTAAAAAACGTTTTATTTATTCTTGAGAGAGAGAGACAGAGCACAAACAGGAAAGGGGACAGAGTGAGAGAGGGACACAGAATCGGAAACAGGCTCCAGGCTCTGAGCTGTTAGCACAGAGCCCGACGAGGGGCTTGAACTCACAAGCTGTGAGGTCATGACCCAAGCTGAAGTTGGATGCTTTACCCACGGAGCTACCCAAGCACCCCAAGAATCCTTTTTTTTTTTAAGTTTATTTATTCATTTTGAGAGAAAGAGCCAGGGAGGGGCAGAGAGAGAGAGAGAGGATCCTAAGCAGGCTCCTGTCAGTTCAGAGCCCAACACGGGGCTCAAACCCACGAACCATGAGATCATGACCCAAGCTGAAATCAAGTCAGATGTTTAACCAACTGAGCCCCTCAGGTACTCTGAGAGAGAGAGAGGGAGAGAGAGGATCTTAAGCAGGCTCCATGGCCAGTGGAGAACTCGATCCCATGACCCTGGAATCATGACCTGAGCCAAAATCAAGAGTCAGACACTCAACCGACTGAGCCACCCAGGAGCCCCCCTTTTGCCATTATTAAAGGGTGATTTGCCATCTCAAGCAGAGTTCTGAGCTGCCGAGGGGATCGGGGGAACACTGAGTAGAGAATGTGAACAGCACAAACTGTGGCTTCCAAGAGGGGCGCCCGAGGGTGGAGGGTGTCCTTTCTCTGAGCAGCCGCCCGGGAGGGAGAGGGAAGAATTAGGAGACCAGGAGCAAGAGTGCCCGTTTCAGGCTTCCTGGTGACTTTTCTTTCCTCTGTCCGTGTGAGACAGGGAGATACTCTGCCTCAGCCAGGACGGTGGTCTCTCTGAAGGAGGCCTGGGTCCCACGGCTGGCACCCTGGAGCGTGTATGTCCCGAGGCCTTGCTTTGAGGTGGCCTCTACTGCCTCAGGGAGCCTTGTGGGCAGATCTAGAAGGAGCCCAGATTAGAGCCTGCCTGATTGATCACAACCCAGGGATTAGGGGAGGGCAGTTAGGCAGTTGTTGAATCTCGCTCTAATTGTCTCCTCTTTTCAGACAGGATGACTAGTAATCCTCCTGTTTAAGGCTGTGCTTTGTGGACAATAGAGTCTTGGATTGAAAGGCACCATGCCTCTCAGCTGTTTGCAGGCCACACCTGAGCCGTGGCTGGTTCTGAGGTCCGGAGGTTACAGCCAGGGGTCCAGGGGTCGCAGGGAAGATTCTGTAGCAGGTGGGGCCTGCTCCACCCTCCCCCAAGTGTGAGTGCAGAGCCCTGGCTGGAGGAATTCTCCACCGAACTGCTTTACTGTAGGGCCACGTCCGGGTCCAAAACTAAGCAGCAGGGCAAGGAGGCGCAGAGAAACAGCTCCCGGACCGTCTCCCAGAGGCGGGCGCCGCTGGACGCTTTGTGCGCTTCTTAAGTTTCACTCTTGCGTCAGCCCTGCAAGGCGGGGGCGATGGCTGAGGGCTTCGCTGTGCAGGGCCTTCTCCCGGCTTGTGAGTGGATCGGGGCAGCTGTTACTCTCCAAGGCCGGAGTCCCCTGTGCACAGTGGGTGGCCCAGGGAGGAGGGCTGGTCTTCATAGGAATTGCAGGCTGGTGGAGATGTGGGGCGAGGCTTCCTGGGTCTGACAGCCGAAGGCTCTGGGTGGCGGCCCCGCCTGGGGGTTGTAACGTCACCGTCTTTTAAAATTGAGGCACCCGGCCATCTCAGTCGGTGGAGCACACAGCTCTTGATCTCGGGGCTGTGAGTTTGAAACCCCGCGTTGGGTGTAGAGATTCCTTAAAAATAAAGTCTTAAAAAATAAATAAATAAACTATATCAGCAGGGCTGCCCCTTATGTTTGTTTGGCAGCAGGCACTTCTTGCATTTGGGCCTCAAACAGATGGTGACGCTGGCCTCTGTGTCCCCCCTGTCCCCCGTTCACCCCCACCCAGGCCTGTGCGGGAGAAGGGTAATCAGCATCGAGAACCACCACCCCTGTGTGGAGAAGTTAGATTTATGGGCTTGATAACCTCCCTGTCCTCTGTGGTGGTGAGGACAAAGTGGGCAAAGCTGAGAAGCCTCTGTTCTCTCAGAGACAGAAGGCAGCTCTCAGGCCGTGTGTTTCACCTGTGTCCTGCCTCTGAGCGGCTGTTCCCGGGGTCACGCATCACTCGGGCGCTTCCGGAAGCCTGTCTCCTAATGAAGTGGCTGCGGAAGGTGATCCTGCCGTGAAGTCAGGCACCTCAGAGCAGGTGAGGAGCAGGACCGAGTGAGGAGACGCTCCTTGCTGTTTCTCCAAGGCCGCTGGTGGCTGGTGGCTGGCGGCCCGGCCCCATCAGCGAGGGGGTGACCGTGTGAGCCGCCTGCCCCTGTGCTGCTTCTCGGGAGCCTTCCTCCTGGGTGCCTACAGCCACCCCCCCCCCCCCCCCAGCGAGCTGCCAGCCTGTCCTCCCCGCTCCGAAGAGTCCCGGCAGGTTCCCGCAGGGAGCCTCGAGTCAGACACGAGTCTCGTGAGCCATTAGAGCAGCTGCTGATGTTTAGTGGGTGTTGCCCTGCCCCCGGGGCCCGTGCTGGACGCTTCTCTCACGTGATCTCATCTCATCTTCCCAACGACCCCACCAAGTCCGCACCGTGATTAACCTTATTTTGCGAATGTGGGAACACAGAGATGAGGGGACGTGGAGGGGCCCCACCAGCCTGGCTTTGGACTCCTTTTGGAGGCCCCGCTGCCCGGCGGGGGGCCCCTGGGGTCCCCGGGCAGGACACAGTGCCTGTCAGAGCTTCACTTTCTACATCTGTGGAAAGAAGAGGGACAGCTCTGCCCTGAGGATAAAAGGACATGGGCTGGGACTAGACTTATCAGTGTCCACGGTGGCCCCCTGCCGTCACAGCCCCGCCGACCTGTGTAGCCCAGGGATGTTGGGGAAAGGATGGAGCGTGACGGCCGGCCAAGGCACAGTGTGGCGTGTGCCATCCTCTCCTGCGGATCTCTTGCTCTGGGAAGCCGGCCACCACATCATGAGGACCGGCCAGCCGCTCTCTGGAGAGGTCCGGAGAGGTGGTGAGGAACTGAGGCCTCTTGCCCACAACCAGCACTAACTTCTTGGTCCCATGAGTCAGTTCCCTCACGAGTGGCTCTTCTGTCCCCAGTCAGGGCTTCCGATGTCACTGCAGCCCTAGTCAGCATCTTGGCAGTGACCTCCCGAGAGATCTGGAGCCCGAACCACCCAGCCGAACAGCTCTTAGGGTCTTGACGCACAGAGACAGTATGAAACTAACGTTTATTGGGTTTTTTAAATTTTTTTTGACATTTATTTATTTTTGAGAGACAGAGAGAGACAGAGCATGAGTAGGGGAGGGGCAGAGAGAGAGAGAGGGAGACACAGAATCCGAAGCAGGCTCCAGGCTCCGAGCTGTCAGCGCAGGGCTCCACGTGGGGCTCAGAGTCCCGAACGGTGAGATCGTGACCTGAGCCACAGTCAGACTCTTAACCGACTGAGCCACCCAGGCGCCCCATATTATTATTTTTTTATAAAGTTTATCTATTTTGGGAGATAGCGTGCACTCATATGCACGCATGGCAGAGAGAGAGGGAAAGAGAATCCCAAGCAGGCTTCATGCTGTCAGTTTAAAGCCCAGTGTGGGGCTCGAACTCATGAACGGTGAGATCGTGACCTGAGCCACAGTCAGACTCTTAACCGACTGAGCCACCCAGGTGCCCCTAAACGTTTATTGTTTTAGACAACTCAGTTTTGGGGTAGTTTGTTACCCAGCCGTAGACACCCAACACAGAGTGCCATACGTGCTCTTCCCTTTCTGATGTTTCTCTAAGCGTTCCCTGTTCGTGGGGCAAATCTCGCCGTCTTTCCAGTGGCCACAAAGGTGCCCGTTGGTCGGCTCTCCCTCATAATTGCAGGTCTGTTGGCTGGCAGGAAGGCCTTTACACAGAGCACTGTGGTTTGTCACATTCAGAACGCAAAGGTCACGACATCTGCTTTGCCAGCACACAGAGCTTGCCGTCCTTGGGCTGAGCTTGATGGCTGGCAGGGAGGTGACGGGGCACAGGGAGGCAAAGGAGGACGGAGCCTGGTGCACAGATCCCTGGCTGACCCACCGGTTTCTCTGGTTTCGTTTGCATGTGTGCTTTTGTTGAGGGCGAGGCAGGGATGTTCTGGAACTTTTCAGTCTGAGGATGGGAGGAAAATTTGTCTTCTGTCTTTCTCCCCAACATTCCTTGTCTTTCTCTTCCCTTGGCACAGTTTTACAGACCACTTGGGACTGGAGTGGTTCCCTTTTTCCCGGGTTGGTCTGCAGAGAGCGAGGCCTGGGCCCGTCGGAGGACCGAGGGCAGCTGCTGGTCTTTGCGGGACAGGGCTCTGGACCGGCGGCAGGGGTGGCGAGGGCTCCCTTTGGCAGTGGGCCGGACGTCAGAAGGCCACAGAAAGAAGACAAGGAAGGTGCAGGCTGGGCAGGGAGGCCTGGGTGCAGTTGGCCTGCTTTGTGGGAGCCAGACTGGCTGGCGGGTCAGAAGAACTGCCCTGGCCTGAGGGCAGCGTGCACTTACAGCCTCTGCCAGTGATGCCCCTGCTGCTGGCACAAAACATGCCTGGCACAAAACATGCCTGGCTGGCCAGTTTTAAGAGAGCGCCCTGGGGGTCGGGTGGGAGTGGAGACCGTTTTACAACCTCAGGCTTCTCCAAGTTTGCACACAGGGGCCCTAGATATTCCCTGTAAGATGCCTCACTGAAGTCCGGGTGACTGCCATGTCCTGAAGGACTTGTCCCTTACCTTCTCAGTCTCCAGAAAAAGTAAGATGACTTCATGTGGGATGAGGAGAGAGACCGCTGTGTTCAACTTGGTTTGGTCTGCTCTGTCTTATTGACTTTATGTGCCTTTAAACTTTTTTTTTAATGTTTGTTTATTTTTTTTTAAGTTTATTAATTTTTTTTTTGAAAGAGAGAGTGTATGCAAGCAGGGGAGGGGCAGAAGGAGAGGGAGACAGAGAGAATCAGAATCCCAAGCAGGCTCCACACGGTCAGCATGGAGACCGATGCAGGGCTCGAACCCACAAACCGTGAGATCATGACCTGAGCCAAAACCAAGAGTTAGACACTTAACTGAGCCACCCAAGAGCCCCAAATGTTTATTTATTTTTGAGAGAGAGAGTGTGTGTGCACGTGGGGTAGGGGCAGAGAGAGCGGGGGACAGAGGGCTCTGTGCTGACAGCAGAGAGCCCTATGCGGGGCTCCAACCCACAAACCGTGAGATCATGACCTGAGCTGAAGTCGGGCACTTAATCGACTGAACCACCCAGGCGCCCCCGTATGTGCCTTTAAAAAGCTTTGTTGTACGTATTTCATTGTCTAGTTATCCCTAATTAATTCACTCAACAGAGCTTATTTAAAAAAGAAAAAACACAACACTTTTTATTGAGCTGTAACAAATATGTAGAAAATGCACAAATACTAAGTAAGTGTATTGCTGATGACTTTGTGTAGACTGACTCCAGACCAACTAACAGGACATCATTAGTCCCCAGAAGCTCCCGCCACTTGTCTGCCAACCAGCTTCCTTTTTTTTTTTTTTTTTTTTTTTTTTTTAAGGTTATTTACAGAGAGAGAATGAGCAGGGGAGAGACAGAGAGAGGGAGACAGAGGATCTGAAGCAGGCTCTGTGCTGACAGCAGTGAAGCAGATGTGGGGCTCAAGCTTACAAACTGCAAAATCATGACCCAAGCTGAAGTCGGATGCTTAACTGACTGAGCCACCCAGATGCCCCCCACCTTGCCTTCTAAAGCCATCAGCAGTTTTTGAACAGTACTCGCATGCCAGACATTGTTCTGAATCCTGGAGATTGAGCAGTGAGAAAGATAAACTGTTTGGCGATGCTAAAATGCCAGGAAGGAAAATAAAAGAATAGAGTGGAGAGAGAGGATAGGGTGGTAGGGGGTTTTAGATAGCATAGTCAGAGAGGACCTCTCTGTAGAAACCTACACAGACTTAGGAAACAAGTCACATAATGTCTGGGAAAGAAGGAACAACAGGTGCAAAGGCCCTGAGGTAGTAGTGTGCTTGGCAAGTTTGAGGAACAGTGGGGAAGCCAGGGTGGCTGGAGCCAAAGGAGACAGAAGAGGTGCTGGGAGACAGTCAGGGGCCCAGTCTTGGAAGACTCTGCCCTCGATTCTAAGTATGAAGAGAGTTGCTGGAGGGTTTGAGATGGAAGAGTGACGTACTCTATGTACGTTTTTAAGTGCTCGCTTTGGCCGCCCTGGACTGGTAACGCCCTGGGAGACCAGATAGAAATTCAGTGCTGCAGGAGCCTACCTAGCACAGTGGTTACTGAAGAGGTTTGCAGATAGCCTTTAGGAAGTGGCACAGAGGGGAGCGAATCACCTCTGCATCACCTCTGCGAAGGAGGTGAAAACAGCTTGCCCTTTAGCTATGTGCGGGGACTCCCATGTCTCCCTTGGCGGGTGTGGGCTTTCAGATGTCCCCTGGGTCTCTGAGCTCCTGGGACGTCCGAGCCGGGCACGGAGATACTCCTCCCCTGCTGCACCCCAGCCGCGTTCTGAGGGAGTTAATGCACTCTCGGTGCTGACCAGTGCAGCTGGCTGAATGGGACTAACTACGTGGATCTTGGGCTTGACATGGGAGACCTTCAGGAGAAACCAGGCCAGTATAGCCCTGCTGTGGGCTTCCCCAGGGGATCTGCTCTGAGAACTTTACCGCTGGCTTCTAGGGACTCACGTAGTCCTGATGTCAGAGCTGCGGAAGCTGGCGGGAGTCCTAGCACTGCTTGCTTGGGGCTCCTTTCTGTGCCTCCCTCCACCACTCCCAACCTCCTCCCTTCCTTCCTTCTTTCTTTCTTTCCTTCCTCCCTTCCTTCCTTCCCTCCCACTTTCCTGCCTTCCTCCCTTCCCTTCCTTTCTTCCCACCTCCCTTCCTCTTTCCTTCCTTCCTTCCTTCCTTCCTTCCTTCCTTCCTTCCTTCCTTCCCACTTTCCTTCCTTCCCACTTTCCTTCCTTCCTTCCTTCCTTCCTTCCTTCCTCCCTCCCTCCCTCCCTCCCTCCCTCCCTCCACCCCGCCCTCCTTCTTCCATCCATCTCCAGCAACCTTTTCTTTCCCAAACAGAAATTGTGTCCCCATTGAGCACTAATCCTCAATTCCCCCTATCCCCATCACCACCCCTCTCCTTTCTGTCTCCTCGAATCTGCCAATTCTAGGCACCTCCTATAAGTGGAATTCTAAAGAATTTGTCCTTTTGTGTCTGCCCACTGTCACTTAACATAATGCTTTTAAGGTTCGCCCATGCTGCTGGGGGTGGACTTTTTAGAAGCAAGTGGGGTGTTAGCACTGCATGCCTGCCCCTGTCCCCGGAGTTACCAAGAAACAAAGGGGGAAGAGCAGGGCAGGTTCTGGATAAAGTAACTCACTTCGTCCCTACGCCCTGAAGGCTTGGGCTCCACAGCCCCTGGCTTCACCTGTCTGCACTTCTCCAGGTGGGCACACCTTGAAACCAAGGCTCCCACCCCACATTTCGTCCTCCGTGGAGCATATGACCACTGGAGATTCACTCACCGTGGGTCCCAGGTTACGTGCTCATGCACTTCCCAACTCAGGCTCATTTTTCCCTTCTGTGAAATGGGTCTCAGGCCCTGACTCTCAGGTCACCTTTGACCTGATTCAGCCGGCTTCCCACAGCCAGACTGGACCTGACCCCGATGTGCCAGGCTGACTGCGGGCGGGGGTGGGGGGGAGGAGTGCTTCTCAGACTATGACTTTTTTATTTATTAAAAATTAATTAAGGGACTTTGATGTATCAGGACTTAAGAGGGGCTGACAGGTCACATGGTCTCTGAAAGCACAGGGCTGGTAATCCATTTAAAAAAACATTTTCTTCTTCTTCTTTTTAATTTAATGGAGGAAATCATTAGCTGGGAAATTGGTAGAACTGATTTATTCCTGTTTTGGGGAGGGGGAATGAAAGAGAAAATCTGCTCTAATTGCTGCTTGTTCTAGAAGTATGTCAGCAAAACACTCCCATTAGCTGGGCCCGGTATGGGTGGAGGCAGAACGCTTAGATTTCTTCCCCACATTCAAATACTCTGAGTGGGGGCAGGGGGCTCTTTCTGGGCCCAGGTGGGTGGCCGTCGTGTCCTCGTGTCCTCAGTGACACATCTCAGAAGTCCCAGCAGACCTGCGTTGGCCCCTGGGGCACATCCTGGTGGCAGCCCTGTTGCCCAAGAGCCCCAGGGATCTCCTCCTCAAGCCCTCGTTCCCAGGGACACGGGACCAGGACCCCCATCTGGGAAAAAGGACTACGTGCCTCTTGGGCTCCATCCGGTTCCAAGGAGAGGCAACTGCGTTCACCCTAAAAATAACCAAACATGCAAACAGCTTCAAAACATGCAAATGTTTTTCATATCTGTGGGCCAAATAATTTAAAGGTACAGCTGTTTTTCCACTGTCCCAATCTGTTTGTTTTCCCCCCGGGCGGGGTGGGGCTCTGGCCTGCTCTGGGGCACTTCTGGGGTCACTGTCTTCCAGCACAGTGACCTGGCTGAGGTTCAGCCGGGCACGGAGGCCTAGCCACACGCTCCCGGCACCTGTCTTAGGGTAGACGTCTCCTGCCCTGGGGACACCCCAAATCTGGCAAGGGGTGAGCACCCCCTTGCACTGTCTGTCACCCCTTCAGGCTTGCTGTGCATGCGGAGGGGTCTGCCTAATCCCATTTTCCGAGGTCGTCTGGCCCAGAACGTAGGTAAATGAGTTTGCAGGAGCAGGAGGCTATCAATAGGCAGGCAGGCAGGATGTGGAGAAGGTGAAAGGCAAGGGACCACCAAGGCTGCGAGGCTCAGACTCTCAGAGGACCCCAGGTCCCCTAAATCCACGCCAGAGACAGCTGCCCTGCTGGGTGCCTGCCTCCCCCCCACCCCCAGTGGCAGAATCGGATGCTCCAGGCCCTTACTCACCTCTCGCTCTCCTCCCTCCCCATTCAGAACCAGCTACTGTGAGCCTTCAAAGCACATTGTCACATCCGTGGCAGGGGGACTCTGTCTGTTCCTGTTAATCCTTCCGTAGACATGCCACCTCTGGGGAGAAAGCCCATCAAGTGGGGGAGTCCTGTGGTGCTGAGTGTGGTCACCCCTCCGGATGGTGGGCGAGACTCCAGGGTGAGAGTGGGGAGGGGCCACCATCAGTGGGAGCCGGTCCGCGGTGGGGGGAGGGGTGGGCTCACCTCCACAGAGTTTTTATTCATGCATTCATTCGTTCGTTCGTTCATTCGTTCATTCATTCGAAAGATTCGTTCAGTGTCTGCTGGGTACCAGGTGTTCTTATAGGCCCTGGGGGGACAGCAGTGAATACAACCAACCCACAGCCTGCCCCCCGCCCCCCCGAACCTCCGTTCCAAGGGGAGAAACGGCTTTTTTTTTGTTTTTTAAAAAAGAACACACTGCACCACGGATGGATCTGAAGACATGCTAAGTGAAAGAAGCCAGACACAAAAGGGCAAATACCGCACGATTCCACTTGTATGAGAAACCCAGAGGACTCAGATTCACAGGGACAGACAGTAGAGGGGTGGGTGCTTGGGGCTGGGGACCGGGAATGGGGAGTTGCTGTGAAGAGGGGACAGAGTCTCAGGTTTGCAAGATGAAGGGGACCTGGAAATGGGTGGAGGTGACGGCTGCACGACGGTGGGACTGTACTTCATGCGGCTGAACCGGACACTTAAAAATGGTTAAGATGGCAAATTTGATGTTACGCATTTTACCACAGTTTTTAAAAATTTATTTTTAAGAGAGAGAGAGAACCAGCAGGGGAAGGATAGAGAGAGGGGGAGACAGAGGATCTGAAGCGGGCTCCATGCTGACAGCAGAGAGCCCGACGCGGGGCTCAGACTCATAAGCCGTGAGATCACGACCTGAGCCAAAGTCGGACGCTTAACCGACTGAGCCCCCCAGGTGCCCCTGTATTTCACCATAGTTTAAAAAATAAAAACAGAAGGAGAAGCAAAAGTAGGTGGAATCTTCAATAAGGCACAAGCTGTGCAGTAAGTGAGGAAGGTCAGGCCGGCGCTGGGTTGGGGTTAGGGTTCAGAAGGGGCCCAGAGCGGAGGCCGCAGGAGGGGAGGGGGCTCTGCGCGCAGGGCAGGAGGGTGCTGACGCTGGGGAGGCCGGCAGGGTGGGGCCTGAGTGGGTGACACCAGGCCACTTGGGGCACGGGTTTGAGGCGGATGCCTGTGGCCCTTCTGTTGGGGGAGGCTGAGGGCACTCGGGAAGCGAAGAGAAGGCTTTGCTGGGGGCCGGGGCGGCGGGGGGCGGACAGGCTGGGGCTCCTTGTCCTCGGTAGCATTTCCCAGCTCTGGGTGACCCACACCTGTTCATGGGCTCACACCAGGAGCTGTGGTTCTTTGTGGCAACTTTTTCTGAGTCCTCCCTGCCACTCCCCAGATGCCACTTCTCCCAACCCCCCGCGTGGACTGGTTGGGGAAGGTCAGGGCCGGGAGTGGGGTGGCTTGGTTAGGTTTCAGTTTCTGCCGTTCGGGCGTTTGAAGCTGCACAGACTCCTGGAAGCACACAGCTGCCCCTAGGCCCTTGACCTGCCCTGGTGTGGGGCCCTCCTACCCTTCCAGAGTCGCTTCTGAGGAGGCCCGTGCAGACTGGGCAGGGCCTGGGGCTGGGCTTCAGCCCCGACTCTTCCTGCCTTGCCCATGCTCTTGTCCATCGGGGTCTGAGTTTCTGCTTCTGCAAAGCGAGAAGGTCGGATGGGAGTCTGGTCCGGATTCCAGTCCAGACTCTGTGATGGCGGACGACATCTGCCAGAGCTGCTGTGTGCATATGGGAAGGTCTCCGTGGGTGCCCAGCCTGGGACCGGGGACCTTCTGCGCGTCCCCACAGGGGTCCCTGCTGCCACTTTTAGGAGTTGGGGGAGGGTCTGTTCGAATCCTGTAGCTGTAGCCCAGACATTCCAGGAATGACATTAGGAGTTGCTGGGGGAAACGGCAGGAGATGGGGTTCTAGAATAGGGGTCTGGGGCCAGTAGGGGCAGCAAGAGAGGGGCAGCGGTTCAAGGATCTGCGTCATTACGGAGTCCACCGAGCCCACTGCCCAGCCAGCCCCTCTTTTGTTCCCTGAGAGGCCAACCACCTGCCCTCTGTCTGTTTAGAGGGGGCCTCGGGGGCCAGGCTGCAGATAGAGGCCTGCTCCACTGCCAGGACGGTGTGGGGTAAGTAGGGAGAGAGACGGATGGAGGAGGAGGACCATGGAGCTGGGTGCCCCCTCTCAACAAGTCCTTAGGGCTGTCCAGGGTGGTCACCACCAGCCCCACACGGCCACTTAATTTTAATCTTAAACTAAAGTGAGGTAAAACGAAAAGTTTCCTTTCCCAGTCACGGGAGCCCCGTGTCAGGTAGTAAATAGCCGCACGAGCTGGTGACAGCCGTACGGGACAGTACGGGCAGAATACGTCCGTCCTTGAGGAAAGTCCTGCGCAGTGCCCGTCTTGTTTCTGGTGCAACCCCACGGTGGCGATCGTTGCCCCCATTTCACAGATGAGAAAGCTGAGGCTCAGAGAAGAGAATGACGTGCTAGTCGTGGAGCCGGTGGGTGCCAGAGAGTTCTAGAACCTGGGTCCATCAGGTCGCAGAGCACGGATGTGGGGTTGCTGTGCTCATGTGTCCTGTTGCCCAGAGAGCTGCTTCTCAGGACCAACGAGACCAAAGGCCCACCTGCTGGCCACACGCAGGTGTGTGCTGGGACCCCTGCCACCTGTGCTCTGTTACCTAGTGGGGAGCGATCTTTAATGAAAAGGCAAAGGAGCTTCGCAGCCTGCACCCTTGAGACCAAATCCCTCAGGAGGGGCTTCCGGCGATGTCTCCAAAAAACTCTTTTTATTCATTCATTTATTTTTATTTTCAAAATATATACATTTTATTTATTTTTCTTAAATGTTTATTCATTTTTGAGGAAGAGACAGAGCACAAGCAGGGGAGGGTCAGGGAGAGGGAGACACAGAATCTGAAACAGGCTCCAGACTCTGAGCCGTCAGCACAGAGCCCGATGCGGGGCTCGAACTCACGAACCGTGAGGTCATGACCTGAGCCGAAGTCCGATGCTCAACCGACTGAGCCACCCAGGTGCCCCGTAAAATATAGACATTTTAATATTTTATTTATTTTTGAGAGAGAGAGAGAGGTGGGCAGAGAGCGAGGGAGACAGAGAATCTGAAACGAGCTCTGCAGACAGCAGCGAGCCTGATGCAAGGGCCCAAACTCTCAAACGGTGAGATCATGACCTGAGCCGAAGTTGGACGCTTAACCCACGGAGCCACCCAGGTGCCCCCCGAAAACTCTTTTTAAAAGTGAGAGAGCTGGGGCACGTGGGTGGCTCCGTGGGTTAAGTGTCCAACTCTTGCTTTCGGCTCAGGTCATGATCTCACAGTTTGTGGGATCAAGCCCCACATCAGGCTCTGCACTGACAGAACCAACCTTGCTTGGGATTCTCTCTCTCTCTCTCTCTCTCTCTCTCTCTCTCCCCCCCCCCTCCGCCGCCTCTCCCCTGCTCGCACGCATGCATGCACTCTCTCTCAAAATAAATAAATAAACATCTTAAAAATTGAGGAAGCAGTAGCCAAAAGGTGGAAACAACCCGCATGTCCATCGAAGGATAAATGCATGTGGTGTATCCATCCAACGGACTCCGCAAAGGAATGAGGCACGGACACCTGCTGCAACGTGGAGGAACCTTGAAAACGTGATCCTGAGTGAAAGAAGCCAGACACAAAAGGCCACACGCTGTACGATTCCATTTATGTGAAATGTCCCGAATAGAGGAGTCCATAGAGGCAGAGAATAGATTGGTGGTTGCCAGGGGCCGGGGGAAGGGGAAGGGAAAGCGAATGGTATCAGGTCTTGGGGTGATGAGAATGTTCTGGAACTAGATGGAGATGGTTGCACAGCATTGTGAACGTACCACATGCCACTGAACTGCGTACTTTAAAACGGCTAAAATGGTAAATTTTAGGTTATGTACGTTTTGCCACCCTGAAGAAGTGGCACAGAATGGCAGAATCTAGGTGGTGTGGGTAGGGATGTCCTCTATAATATGTTACAGCATTGCCCTGTGTCTGAACATTTTCATAATAAAGGGTCAAGGGGAAAAGACTGAAGGGAGGGGCGCCTGGCCAGCTCTGTCGGTGGGAGGTGCGACTCTTGATCCCGGGGATGTGAGTGTGAGCCCCTCGCTGGGCCTAGAGCTTACTTACTTAAAAATAAATAATAAATACATAAACTTAAAGATAAATGAACAGACTGTGAAAAGAAAGTGTTTGCAAGGCTGTGGCTTTCACGCTGGACTCCAGCATGGGCTACCCTTTGATCTTTTCTGTGTCAGGACAGTGAGGCCAAGCCCTCTGTGCTGGCTTCAGGCTTTGCTGGTCGATGTTGGGGAGCAAGGAGAGGTGGGGTGTTGGGGGATATGCCTGCCGTGGAGAGAGGGTTCCTCAGGTGGTGGTGTTTCCCAGTGCCCATGCCCCTCACCGTCCCCAGCCGCTGGGGCGTCCCAGCGCCTGGGAATGCAGATTGGGAGAGGGTGGTGGGGTTATCATCCTTGTTGCGAGGAATGGAGACCAGAGGCCCCAAGCCAGGCCTCCTGGCTCCCTCCCCAGCCCCATTTCTGCTGCCCAGAGTCTGAGTGAGCCAGTGGCAAAGGCCCGCCCTGGAGCCGCCCTGGAGTCGGGCTCTGCACAGAAGCAGCAAGGCCACGACAGGCAGGTGGGAGCACGTGTCCGCTGAGCTCCCCCCACCCACCTCTGCATCGGTGGCCTGGACCAAAGAGCCCTCGGCAGGGGACACGCTTGCCACTCTGATTTGTAGAAATGGGGAGGCAGGTGGAGGTCCACCCTGCCTCCCCAGACGCCAGGGCCCCTGGTGTCGCCCAGGCCATCGGAGGGGCTCTGTCTCCGTCCCCATGGCCTGCCCGGCAGCGAGACCTCAGATGAGGGCACAGCTCTCCGCAGGCCGCGCGTGATGGAGCAAGGAGCCCGGTGAGAAAGCCCCAGGCTCCTGCCCCAGCCCCCTTCTCCTGCCGGTGCACAGGGCTCCTTGCCCCACTGGGCCGCCCGTGGGCCCGAGGCTCGGGCGGGGGGAGGCTGCGCCCGGAGAAGGTGGGGATTGGCTCTCCGCTGACGCCTTCCCTCTGGCATATGGCTCCTCCGCCCGCCTCAGGCTCTGCCAGCGGCTCCCCCTTCTCCATGGCAACTTCGCTCAGTGGTCCCAGTGGAGGAGAGAGAACCAATTCTCCCTCTTCCCTCCCTCCCTCTCCTCTCCCCACCCCTTCCTCCTGGCCTCCCTTCCTCCTGCGTCCCCGCCAGCCCTGGACTCCCGCGTCTGTCTGTCCCTCCGTCTGGGGACCTCCACGCTTGGGGTGCGCTCCTGCCACGGGCATGGGTCGCCGGCGGAGCTGCGAGCCGGGGGCGGCTCCCTGAGGCCCGGCAGGCAGCATGGGGAGCTGGGCCGGCCTCTGCAGACATGGGGGGCTGCGGGCCGAGCCTCGGCCCAGGTCCTGCAGCGCGCGGCTCCAGCTCTCACACTCTGTCCCCTCTCTCCCCCTTCCTTACATTTTCCTCCTGAAAGGTAATGTTCTGCGAAAACTGTCACAGCCTTAGGACGGGTTTATTAGCAAGGAAGGCTCTGTCTGGTCACGTGGGCTGCTTGTTTTCTCCGAGTAGCTGGGATGGAGGGAGACGGGAGGGAGAGGCATGGGCCGCCTCGCCGCTGGGAAGGGGCATGGCAGAGTTGGGGGCACGGGGTCCCCTTCTGGGCACCCGTGAGTAGCCTGGCTCCTGCTTCCTGGTGCTTGGGGCCTCCCCTGTGAGTTGCATTTCCATTTTCCCGTGTAATTGCTACACAGCGTGGACGGTCTGCTTTCCTGGACCTGGTCTGACCAGAGGAGGGGACGTTTCGAGGCACGCGCGTGCGCCCCAGATGGGGCAGAGCTCCCAAGTGGCCCTCGGAGGGTTTGGTTCTCTGCCTAGTTCTCTCTGACCTGAAAATGGAGTTCAGTGGGGGAATGTTTTGTCCTCGTAACCAAGAATTTCCGAGAGGATGGTGTAGCGAGAATCATGTGCTGGCTGGTTCCTGGCAGCACGGCCGTCTGTTTGGGACGGTCCCTCCGCAGAGTTTGGTTCAGGCAGGGTTTTGAGACCGCTGCCCAGTTCCCCATCTCCAGCCGTGGTGCTCAGGATGGCTTCTGAATGGCTCCCCTGGAGGGGACTGCCGAGGTCCCGAGGCAGTCTCCAGATTTGCACCCCAGGGCGGGCGGCCCCCTCCCCTCTACGTCTGCCTCCCGGGCAGCAGACGGACAGACCTCCCTTCCATCAACTGGAGCATCTTTATGTTGATGGAAAGTGAGGCCCAAAGGGAACGGGTTTAGCACCCAGTTCTTAGAAGCCACGGGTTAAATGGTGCCTGAGAAGAAGCCCTGTGTGATCTTTAAATAGAAAGCGAACGCCAGGTGGCCCATCTGACTCCCAGGGGCGCTTCAAAGTTTGGTGCAGGTCCGAGGGAAACAACCCCAGACTCTGAAGGTGGCGCCCGCAGTGGGCACTAAAACAGCAAGTATGTGTCTTAGAGTGAGGCTCCTGGGCGTCTGGCTGGATTACGTATTTTGTTTCAGTGTCCTCTCTGACAGATTGCCTTAATGATGTCGGCCCGAGGCAGGGCTCCCCGTCTGGTTCTGTGGTCTGGTTCTGTGGTCTGGTTCCGTGGCTGGACCCCTTCAACCTACGTTTGCATAGCTCTCAAAGCCACGTTCCTCCCAAGCTGCCCTGCACGCTGAGTTCTTGAGGCTCCCCTTGGATGATCAGGTCGGTTCCTGCTGGGCTGGCTGAGAATGCTCGTGCTGTCTTGCCCTCCCTTTGCTTGGAGCCTGGAGTCTGTCACTGAGCCCCTCCTGGCATCTGGGCGCTGTGCAGGCTTCTTAATGACATTACCTGCGTCTGGACTCTCTAGTTGGTCGGCTGTAAATTCTGATAAGTTTATGAGTCGTGAGACGGGCGGGGAGGCAGTGTGCTGGTTTGCTTTTGGTTTGCCGGCGAAGGGAAAATCCGATGTGACACAGAAAAGGTCTGCCCCCCAGGGGCAACGACCCGCTCTGTCTTCGCTCAGCCTCCCCGCGGAGGCCGGCCCAGCATGCTGCAGCTGGGGTGACTCTGCCCTGGGGTCTCCCGGGTGCACAGGGTGGGGGCTGCTTTGGTGATACGCATGTGTGTGCGCGGTCAGCAAGCCCGAAAGTCGGAAGGGATGGCAGAGCGGGGCTGGCGTTGGAGGAGGGAAGCGCCCCTCCGCCAACCCGCCTGCTTTCATCCCGAGTGAATCCTGAGTGCCTCGTGCCAGCCTCCCCGCTCAGTCCCCCGGCACAAGGAGCCAGCCTCCTTTCTTAGTGTAATTGCACGTAGCGGTGACTTACTTGAAAGCTTTGTAAAGAGCGGCGGAGGGTGTGAGAGCAGGTCGGAGAGGTGGGAGCCCGGCTGCCGAGGGCTCCAGCCAGAGAAAGCGTGGAAGGCTCGTTCCAGGAAAAGTGGAACAATCGCCCGTTGGCTGGCTTTCAGGCGGTGAGCGACTCTCTCTTCCTTCATTCCTGGGGAGCACTGGGACTCGGGGAAGGGTGCGGTGGGGAACCTGGTGGTTCGCACAGATCTCACGAAGCTCTGAAGCGGAGATTGGTTTTATTTTGCCCTGAGTGCTGGCATCCGGCACCCGGGCTGTGCCAGGCAGGGGTGGCGGCACTGGCTCAGCGTCGGGGATTCTAGGACTCGGGATCGTGTCCACCTGGGAGGCTGAGCCGACGCCCCATCCCCGCCCCCCCCCCCCCCCCCCCGGATTTGAGAAAATCCGTTGGTGGTGGCTGTTGATCTCCGGGGCACAAATGGTTTAAGAAAGCGAACAGGAGAAAAGCTCGTGAACGTTGACAATCCCGGTCTGTCTTGTGATGTCCCTGACACTCATACACACGTGCATGCAGCCACGCATAGGTACACGCACACCCCACACTCATGCACATGCACACTCACACTGCCTGCACACACAGGCAGTCACGCATGTGCACACCCCACACATTCACACACACACGTGCACACGCACCCCCCGCGTGCACAGTACACGCAGCCGCACGTGCACACACACCCATGCACACAGTCACACGTGTGCACACTCGCACACACGGATACGTTTTTCCCGTCTGCCATCGGGGCTGCGCGTATCAGTTGGGACTGTGCTTGCGGTAACGTGATCTCCTACGAACGGCCCCTGGTGTTGATACGATCGTACAGCTGTCCCTTTGGTGCATTGCTTTTTAGCTCCGTGTCTTACCTGTGTGAGACAGACCATTCCTGGCCACTCCTGGAAAGAGCTGCCTCCCTTCCCAACCGCTCCTCTTTTCCATGCCCTCTGGGCTGTGTTGTCGGATGTATTACAGAGCCCGGCACGTTTGTGTCTGCAGGGAAAGCCCCTGTTGCCAGCTTTCCATCCTGAGCCTCTGGGTGTCTCAAGCCAAAAGGATGGGGAGTCGTCAGAGACTGCTAAGCTTCAGATGTGCTGAGCAAGGCTGTGTGTGCACACGTGTATACGCTGTCTGTAGTGCTCACAGTTAGGCTTCCTTAGCTTTGCTTCTCATTTTCCGGTTCGTGTCTCAGGGCATAATCTCAGCAGACTCTGACTGCAGGCACCTTCACAACTCCCATCTAAGTTAACTTGAGAAGTGCTTGGTGTGGTCCCATTTTACATATGAGCAAACTGAGTCTCAGAGGGGTTGAGTAACCCACCCAGGGAAGTCAGAGCTCAGATTCCATCCATTCACTCATTCATTTATTGGGCCCCAGGCCACCACGCTCTGGGATGAGGAGGAGTTCATCCATCCCAGTTGTCTGAGGCATTAAAGCAAAAGGAAAGAAGCAGAGAGCAGGCCCTGAAGGAGGCGATGTCCCAGGGCCTGAGTGGTGAGGCCCTCACTGCCCACCTCCCCAGCCCCCCATTCCTGCCCAGAACTCAAGAGTTAATGCCGCACTACGAGAACTTTCATATTGCCTGGTCCGGACCCCCTCTTTATTCTGCTTTTTTTTTTTTTAATTTTTTTAATGTTCATTTATTTATTTTGAGACAGAGAGAGAGAGAGCGCGCGCGCTCATGAGCAGGGGGAGGGGCAGAGAGAGAGGGAGAGAATCACAAGCAGGCTCTGCACTGTCAGCACAGAGCCTGACATGGGGCTCAACTCACGAACCGTGAGATCATGACCTGAGCTGAAATCAAGAGTCAGACACTTAACCGACTGAGCCAGCCAGGTGCCCAATTCTGCTTTCTTTTAAAAATTATTCTGGCATTGTCACGTCGTCGGGAGGACAGTCTGCAGAACGGGGTCTGTCTGTATATCAGGAGACCGAGCCTCCGTTTCCTCCTCCTTCACACGCCTTAGCACAAGGGAGGGAGGTGTGAGGGTGCCTGGCCGTGAACCCCATGAATCGGTATGCGGGACAGGGGTGGGATGGTGATCATGCACTTAGACTTTCAGGCACTTTACTCTCTGACCTTTCAGAACAGACCGTACGCACGTCAGTTACACCGAGAGATCGTATGCGTACAGATGTGCCGATAGCTCTCAAATGGTAAAGCACGTGGTTTCGACGGTGGTGCTGGGGGGAGGGTACGTGAAAGTTCTTCCATTATTTTTGCAACTTTTCTGTGAGTTAAAAATTATGTGAAAGAAAAAAAAAAACTTAGGCAGTTTGAGGGCTTTTCCCCAAAGGTGGACGGAATGGTGACATAACAGAGGAGGGTTTGTACCTCTGGGACCCCACAGGAAGCCATATGGTTAAACCGTGGGTTAGCGCCCCGCCTCCCCCCGCCACGGGGGATGGCTGGCCGGGGGAGAGGGAGCCATGGGGGTGAGACCTTTTAGGCCACCAGCAGACTCTCTAGAGGCAACTCCCCTGGGCACAAGGGCCCGTGAGGTCAGGCTGCTCCCCACCTCCCTCCCTGGGCTCCCTGAAGGGGCACCAGGCTGGGATGCTTTCTCTTCTTCCAGAGGACACAGCCTGCTGACTGCCTGAGGCCAGGAGAAAATTGTTTGTGTTTTTTGATGGTTTCTTGATGGGGTGCAAATGCATCAGCTATGTCAGCCTTGTGGCTGCCATCGCCTGGACTCCTGAGAGCCCCCTGCAGTAAATGGCCACCCTCCCGTCCTTGAGGCAGCTGTGAGGAGGGAGTCCTAGACCTCTAATCCCGCCCCCGCCCCATGCAACCTCCCCACGCCGCCTCCACTGTCTCCCTGCCAGAGCCCAGCTTAGTGGGAGTGGATGAACCGGGTGCCTGATGTGCTCTGTTCAGTCCAGCCCAGCCTAGCAGCAGCTGCCCAGTGTGTGCCTCGGTTTCCCCACCTTGTTGCCCTAGCAAGAGGAGGTTTCCTCACCAGGTCCCCATCACCTCTCTGAAAGCAGCCCAGCCCAGAGGGTAGCAGGAAGGACAGAGGCGGCAGCCCGGAGGAGCGCTGGGGAGTTGGGCAGTTGGGCCATTTCTGTCCTGTCTTCTTAGGTGAACACCCGACACTGGGCGGTCGTCGGGGGGAGGGAGGGGCGGGGATCAAAGGGTGAAAGCAAGTCAGAAGACCTTGTCCTAATCCCCTATCCTGCCATCAGCCTGGGTGTGAGACCTTGGAGAATTCCCCTGGCCTCTCTGAGCTTCTCCCTCGTCTGTACAACAGGGTTAATGGCAGGTGCCCTCGGGAGCCTGGGAAGGACAGAAGGGATGGTGTGAGGGGAGCACTTTGTTCCGTGCGGGCGCCCTCCCTTGGCCCGTCGCCCTGTGCCCTTGTGAAGCACTTCACAGCTTTCTAGGCGTGGGCACACCATTATCACAGCCTGTGGCTTTGTCAGGGCTGCGGCAGGCTGCGCAGACGGGGAACCGGGGGGACAGTTAATTTTAAAACACTCTTGCTGCCTGGTGTCACTTGCCTGCTGGGCCCCTGCTTAACTGCATGGCTGAAGGCCTTCCCTAAGCCCCTGGACTCCTGGGATGGGGAGACTGGGAGGTAGGCGCTGACCTGGGATGGCAGGAAGGGTAAGGAGCCTGGGTCCCGGCTCTGTGACCCACAGAAGGTGCTAATCCCGGGAACCTTAGCTTCCCTGAGTGCAGAACAGAGGTGCTGGGTGAGAATATGAGACTGTGCTTGCCTCACCCGCAGGAGTGAGATGCCCGGGTGACCGTTTTACAGGGCTCTCCTCCAGTGCAAGACTTACAAATGGATTGGTCTCAAAGGACCACTCCGGATCAAAGCCCGTCCTCTTAGGATCAGGGCCTGGTCAGCTGCTGCCTTTCGTGCTTCCAAACGTTTGGAAGGCCGGTGCTGTGTCGCAGCCGGGGGGGGGGACCTGCTGTCGGGAGGCGTGGTCACTATGCTGCCCATGGCCTGGAAGAGGAAGCCTGTGCTCTGCCAGCTGCCTGAGCGCACATGGCACAGCAGGGTTGCTGATGGGGAAACCAAGGCACAGGGGGGTGACCCAGCTGGAGCTGCTTGTGGCCATGGCACCAAGGAGGGGTCTCCCCTGGACCCACAAAGAGAGCCAGGGGCAGAATTTATGCCTGAATCACCACCTAGCCCTCTGCCTTCCCAGGCAGCATGCGGCATGCTGGGATTCCAGGTCAGTCTAGGCAGATGCGGAGACTGAGGCGGGACAAAGTCCACCTTCCTCCCCCGACACTGGCCTCTGCCCCACTGCTCCCCACTTGTAGCTGTGGGGGGCCCGTGCTGGGGACATGGTGACGCCCCCTCCTTTGCAGTGCTAGCCTGCGTCACAGCCTTCTCAGGCCCAGCTCTCGCCCCGCAGTCAACCCGGGTTGGGCTGATGCATGAAGGGGCAGGTGGGTGCTGGGCCCTTGAGAATGTCCCCCTAAGTGGCCCGGGCTGAAGACTGGTTGGTCGCTGTGAAGTCATCTGGAAGGCAGGGCTCCAAGTGGAAGCCGTGCCTACAGCTGGAGGAAGAGGCGCTGCCCAGTGGAGCAGAGTGTGCCGTCTGACGGGCAGCTGTGCTCTCTGACCGCTTGGCAGTCATGGGAACCAAGAGTGGCGGCCAGGGGGAGGGGCTCCTGCCTTGGCCTGGCAAGTGTCACATTCCTCTGAGCCACCCTGCCTGGGCTCTCCAGGAAGCCTATCTCTAAGAGAGGGCTCAGGGAGGAGCACCAGCGTGCACCTGCCAGTGGGAGGCGGGGGGGAGGGGGACGGGTCCCCAAAGGCACAGAGCCACTGCCCCCATGGCCCTCAGGCCATTGGATGTGGTCTAGCTCAAGCCTTCACTGTGGCTGGGAAACAGTCCCACAGAGGGCCAGGGTCCTCCTGCAGCCCCCAGGGCCTTGGTAGCACCACTCGATGTGACCTCATCTGCAGCCTGATAGCTGTCAGGACCCGGGCCCAGTCACTACAGGGCATGGGGCCAGGGTAGGATTTATGCCCCCAAGAGCAGTGGGCTGTGTTAAGGAGGGGGTGGCAGAGCCTCTAGAACCTGCCTGCCTGTCTCACTGCAGGGCACGTGCCTGCCCCTGGGCACTCTCTGCTGCCCTGTCCACCCATAGCGTCTCCTGGCTGGCCTGGCTGCCCTGGGCTTCCAGCTCATCTCTAGTCCGCGAAAACTTGCTGGCTGTGTTAATACTGCTGTGCAGAGCTCATGCCTGGGTTGGCTTTGCATCTGGTTTGTTGGTGGATCTTACATTGGCCTTGTGAAATGGTCAAGGCAGATGACCAGACTGTTTTCCATGGAGGGGCAGAGAGGTTGAGGGAGCTGCCCAAGGTCAGACAGCTGCTCTGGACCAGAGTTTGGACTCCAGATCACTTACCTAACCGATATCTGCCAGGCACCTGCTCTGGCCAGGCCCTAGGGAGACAACCATGAGTGACCCACAGGGCCTGAGCTCCAGGGCGAGCCTGTGGTGGTGACATTGCCTTGTAAGAAGGGCCAAGAGGAAAGTCAGCGCCGGGTTCCCCGGGGAGCTGACCAGCCCCCAGGGAAGCCTTACCTGGGAGAAGAGCTCTTTGAGCGCAGGAGGCTCAGATCCCAGGCCCAGAGAGACACCAACCGGCTTGGCTCTGCCGTGTGACCTGAAGCAAGGCCTGTTCCATGTCTGCTCCCTCCTCCTTCACGAACTGGTTGAGCCAGGCCACTTGTTGTCACCTCGGTGGTCTTCCCAATATCGGCGGAGAACGTGTGTAAAATGCAGGGTCCCGACCCTCTCATGCAGAGGTTCTGTCATACAGATTTGGTTCTGATTCTGGGAGGGAGAACCAGGCATCTGCATTTTGAACAAGCTCAGTGAACATTTGTAAAGTGGCTCATCCCTGTACCTGAGTTTGAGAAGTGCTGGACTTGGCTTCTCAGAGCCCTGTGAGCTACAAGGGTCCTAACCCTGCCCCCAGGTGTGGTAGCATCCGCGGAGCCGGGACCATCACCTGCCAGGGGTTTGTAGATGCTGAATCATCTGAGCTCCTGTGCCTTGCAGGGGCCCAGGTCCCAAGTCCTGAAGCTTTCAGAGGCCTTGGCCAGCTTCCCACCTCCCTGCCCCCGGTGAGAGGTTCCCCCAGAAATCCAGATGGGGAGGAGATGCCGAGTCAAAGGTCAGAGTAGGGGCCGAGTATTTCTCATCAGAGAAACCTGTGGTGCCTGGATTAGGACCTCACCCAGGGAGTGCTTCCAGCTGCTTGCTCAGGGCTGGCGTGCCTGGGGGCTCTGGCAGAGCTAGACTAGCCTGACCGGACACGGGCGCCTAGAAAAGGCTGTCCAGGTGCCAGCGCGGGGAGGCTGGGTGGCTCCACACCCAGCAGCCACTGCCACTTGAGTGTGTTTATAGCGAATGCAAGAGGACTTCTCGCTGGCTCCTCAAGTGCCCCGAGCTCATTGGCTGCAGCCCTGGTGATGGCCTGGTCACAGGCTTGCCCAGTCCTGTGCGGGTGCTGGTGTTGTCTCCTGGCCAGGACACCACTGGTTCTTCTCCCACAGACGCCCAGAGCAAGGGGACACTGGCTAAGTCTGGGTGGCCAGCTTGGGCCGTGTCCTGCTTGCCAATGCCACAGACCCAGAGTACTGTTTCACGGGGCTGCCATCACACCTGACCGCAAACGGGGCTTAGAGCAAACGAACGTCTCATAGTCCTGGAGGTCAGGCTGTGTGCAGGGCCGTGTATGTCCCTCAGAAGGCTCTCGGGGCAAATCCTCCCTTGCTCCTTCTCGCTTCTGTAGGCCCCACCTGTTCTTGGCTGGTGGCTGTGTCACTCTGATTTCTTTTTCTTTTTTTTTTTTTTTTTATGTTTATTTTTGAGAGAGAAAGAGAGAGCACGAGTCGGGGAGGGGCGGGGGAGGGGGGGCAGAGGCTCCAAAGCGGGCTCTGCGATGACAGCACACAGCGCAATGTGGGGCTCGAAGTCACAAATCACGACATCATGACCTGAGCCGAAACCAAGAGTCGGATGCCCAACCGACAGAGCCACCCAGGCGCCCCTGTGTCGTTCTGATTTCTGCCTTTGTCTGCCCGTGGCTGGCCCCTCTGTGTCTCTCTGTGTCTTCTCTTCTCCAAGGACCTTTGTCATTGAATTTGGGGCCCACCCTAAATCCAGGATGATCTCATCTTGAGGTCCTTAGCTAATTATATCTGCAAAGACCCTGCTTCCATATAAGGTCACATTCCAAGGTTCCCAGGTGGACATGAATTTTCACTCAGCAGGCAGAATGTCACCAGGTAAAGGGCAGGTCTGCTGCGCCGGCCAGGGGAGCCGTGGGCTGGCAGCTGGTCCCAGCAAACAGATCTGGGGCTTTTAGCAGCCTCAGGCTCTGTTGTCAGCCAAGGCAGTTTTGCCTCTGTTAATAGAATCAGAGAGCCCAGAGCAGAGGAGGTGGTGGCCGAGGGGGCAGCTACCCTGGAGAAGAAAAGCAGAACGTGGCTCTGAAAAGCCAACCAGGACCCTAGGTTGAGTCCCCGGGAGGCAGACTGCACAGCATAAGAACTTCGTGGAGGTACCTCGCAGGTGGTGAGCATCCCCTCCTGGGGGGTGGTCTTAGCAGCCCCCCAGGGTGGGCATTGCAGAGCTATCCCGTCCCCAAGAGCTCTGAGCCTGCACTTGTCTCAGGGATCGACGGCCCCATCCAACAGCCACAGTATGAGCTCAGGGACCCCAGACCCCAGGCCCTCCCTCCAGGCTGGCTCGTGGGTTTGCAAGGCAGGGGTGGGGTGGGGGGTGCCCCTAGTATCCAGGCCATCAGCTCCTCTGGAAGTCCCAGGCCCCTCTCTCTGCCCCCACAGAGCCCTCGGCCTCTGTAGCTGGGTCTCCCCTCCCCTTTCTCTGTCTTATGGCTCAGATCTTGACCCTCTTGCCCCAGAAGCCTCTCCTAGGGTGACTGTCCACAGAAGCTGCCTGTCTCACACCCAGGGCCTTTAAAGTTTTTGGTTTTTGGTTTTGTTTTTAATGTTTACTTATTTTTGAGACAAAGAGAGAGCATGAATGGGGGAGGGTCAGAGAGAGAGGGAGACACGGAATCCAAAGCAGGCTCCAGGCTCTGAGCTGTCAGCACAGAGCCCGATGCGGGGCTCGAACTCACAGACCATGAGATCATGACCTGAGCCAAAGTTGGAAGCTCAACCGACTGAGCCACCCAGGTGCCCCAAAGTTGTTTTTTTTTTAATTGAGGTAAGATTCATTTACAATTAATTCTTTTAAAGTGAACAATTCAGTAGCATTTAGTACATTCACAATGTTGTGCAAATACCCCCTCTGCCTAGTTCCAGAATATGTTCATCACCCTAAAGGAGACCCTATGCCCAACTCTGGAGCTTTTTTTCTCCTTTCCTTTCCTTTCCTTTCCTTTCCTTTCCTTTCCTTTCCTTTCCTTTCCTTTCCTTTCCTTTCCTTTCCTTTCCTCTCCTCTCCTCTCCTCTCCTCTCCTCTCCTCTCCTCTCCTCTCCTCTCCTCTCCTCTCTCCTCTCCTCTCCTCTCCTTTTTTAAAATTGTGATAAAATACATGTAACAGAATTTACCATTTTAGCCTCGTTTAAGTATCCAGTTTGGTGGCATTAAGCACGTTCACACTGGATGCACTGAAACCATCCATCTCCAGATCTCTTTTCTTTCTCCAAATGACACACTGTCCCCATGAACACTAACTCCCCCAGCCCCTGGCACCCCATCCTACTTTCTGTCCCTGTGAATTCAACTCTTCTGGGTGCCTTGTATGTGTGAGTGGAATCATACAGGATCTGTCCCTCCTGACTGGCTTCTTTGGCTCAGCACGATGTTCTCCGGGTCCATCCGTGTTGTAGCAGATGTCAGAATCTCCTGCTTTTATTTTGAAACTTTTAAATTTTTAAAATATATATATATATTTTAATGTTTTATTCATTTCTTGAGAGAGAGAGAGAGAGAGAGATGGACAGAGCATGAGCATGGAGGGACAAAGAGGGAGACACAGAATTGGAAGCAGGCTCCAGGCTCTGAGCTGTCAGCACAGAGTCTGACGTGGGGCTCAAACCCACCAAATGCGAGATCACGACCTGAGCCGAAGTTGGACATTTAACCAATTGAGTCACTCAGGTGCCCCAGAATTTCCTTCCTTTTCAACGATGAATAACATTCCATTGTATGGATAGACCACATTTGTTTATGGGTTTGTCCATCATTCATTGATCAACGAATGCTTGGGTTGCTTCCATGGTTTGGCCATTGTGACTCCAACTCTGGGGCTTTTTTTTTTTTTTTTTTGAGAGACAGAGAGAGAGCATGGGAGGGGCAGAGAGAGAGGGAGAGAGAGAGAGAGAGAGAGAGAGAGAATCCTAATCAGGCTTTGCACTGTCAATTCAGAGCCCAGTGTGGGGCTTGAACTGAGATCATGACCTGAGCGGAAATCAAGAATCAGAAGCTTAACCAACTGAGCCACCCAGGTGCCCCCACCGGGGGCTTTTTGAGGGTCTAGTGAGAAAAGTATAGGGCCAGGGCTCAAACTAGGCTGGTCACATCTCCAGTACATGCACTGGTCCCTCTTCATCTGTAATTAACTCAGGTCCTTGGGCCCAGGCCCCAGTGGAGAGATGATCATTCCAGAATGCCCTCCCTACTTGTATCTTCCTCTCCGAGCTATGCTGCCTTTGCTCCCCATCAGCCCCCATGTTTTCTCCAGAAAGACCAGGGCACAGCATGTTGAGAACAGCCCTTGCTGGAGGCTGCTGGCCTCCTAAAGTTCTGACCAGCCAGCTGACCTTGGACATGTCTTTTCTCTTCTCTGAGCCCCTGTCTCTCATCTGAAGGGCAGTGATCTGAGACAAGGGACTCACGTGGTGACTTGTGTTAGCTACTCACGAGGTGCCAGTCTCCTTGGAAATGCCCCCCAAATGGCTGTCCTCATCCTTGGTCCTGCTGTCTGTACTGCCAGCCCTGTTCCCTGGTATATTCTGTGCACAGGTGTTTGCTGAGCACCTGTCTTGGGCAGGACGGGAGGCTAGAGGGGCCTGCCCGGCAGAGGTGGCTTGAAGTGACCCCGAGGGATGACTGGCCAAGTCAGGGCCCCCGGCAGGTATCACCCTTGACATGCGTGCCCAGGGCCTCAGTGTTATCTCATTTGATCCCACCTGACCCTTGAAGACGAGGCCTGAATTTGAACTCACTTCAATCTCGTTCCAAAACTAGTCTCTCCCACTGCATCTTGCTGCCTCCAACTAGTTTTGTTTTTGTTTCCTGCCACCTTTGTTTTGCTCAGGGTGGGAGGGCTGTGTTTGCCCCCACCACCCCTGGCCTCCCCCCCCCCCCTCCCCTGTTCCTGCTGCTCAGTTCTGGGGCTGTTCAGAGCCTCACTTCCCACCCTGTTGACACAGGGCTGTTGCTGGGTTGGTTTTGTTTTTGACCTAGTCAGCCTGGTGGGGAAGTGGTGGGTTGTGTGCGATGATGGTCTTGGGCCAGGGGAGGATGACTCCGTTGCCCGCACCCAGACACCCCCTCTTCTTTGTGCCCTCCCCCTGGGCTCCCCTGCCCTGTGCCTCCCCCCAGCCCAGGCTGCCGAATGCTGCTTCACACAGCTGTGCCCCCTTAGGTGGCTCTTCTCCCCCAAACCCAGTGCCTCAAGGCCGGGATGGATTTGGGGTAGCCTGGGGCCTGGAATTAGGGATTCTCATTTCCTCCCTGTGACCGACTTGCTCAATGACCTTGACGAAATTTCCGGCACACCCTCGGGTTCAGTCTTCGTTTGGAGGGGGGAAAGGCCTGTACAACCGCCTGGTGTCATCATGGGGTGAGTGAGAGAGTGGGGGCCGGGGCCCAGCCAGGCAGTGGGAAGGTTGGGAGGAACAGTCTTGATGAGTGATTTCTTGTAACCCTTACCGTTTCGAGCATGTGAGGATACCGTTCAAAGGGAAGCGCTCCATTAGCGGGCTTGTTCCGATACTGTGTCGCATCACAGCGGGGGTGGCATCGCAGCCGCGGCCGTTCCTTGGGTGTTGCGTGCTGGGCACTTGTCACTGCCCCTGAGCCTAATCCCCCTCGACTGCCCTCTGGAGGTACGTGGCATCGGAGCTAGTTTTATAACCGTAAGAACTGAGGGTCGGAGATTTCGAGTAACTTGCTAAGACCAGCTGAAAGGTGGGGCCGGGATAGGAACGCTGTTCGAGCTTCAAAGCTCTTTGATGTCTTACCCCCTCCTCCAGGGTAAGCCTGTCCCTGCTCCAGGCTTTTCTCTCCAGACCCTGAGCCCAGTCCCTTGGGGGATCCCCTTGGCAGCCAGAGCAGCCAGAAAGTTCTGTCTGTGTTCACATGGAAAACCTGCTGTAGGACAGAAACCCACAAAGGCCTTACCTCAAAAGAGAGCCCTGGGACATGGCTGCGTTTCGGGAACTGCAGAGCTGCGCCGTTGAACCTGTTCTTTTTATGCTGTACATTGAAGCGACTTCACAGAATAGTCAGCAAGCGTTTCGCAGGCAAGCGCCCAGTGTCCCAGGCCCTTCGGGGCACTTCCATGCGCCTCAACAAAACCTGGTGACGCCCAGTTATTTAGACTTGCCAGGTGAAATGCAGCTCAGTGAGGAGGCCAGGCCACTCGTCTAAGGCCGCTGGCTCCTACGTGGCGATGCTGGGACTAGATCCCAGCGTGACTGGAGCTCTCGCTGCCCCTCCGGAAGCCGGAGAGCAGGAAGCCCACGGCCACCAGGCTCCCGCCCTGTTCCTCCTTCCTCTCGTCCGGGTGCAGGTCTAGAGACACGCGTGGCTCAGCAACGTCGCAGGGCTTGGCCCAAGCAGGTGTCTGTGGCCGCTGGAGGCTCCACCAGGGCTGGGTTCCATCTGCAGAGCAGGGCTTCCATCATTGTTTGCTCGTGCGACCATGTTTATACACATTTCTGTGTGTGTTTATGTGTGTGCGTGAGGTTGTTTTTTGGTTTGTGACTGATCTTGCACAGGATCAGGGAGGGCTTGGTGAGTTTTGGGGGCAGGGTGTGTGTGTGACTCCCTCCCCACCCCCCACCCCCCCCCCCCGCCCAATCATCTAGGCTGCACCAGCTGTGGGATGAACCAGGGCTGACGCACACTCGTTTTCCCCAGTGAGGCATTGAAATGCAGACCCACAATTCCTTAGCCTCAATTCCAGAATCCAGCAAGCTCGGAAAACCAAGCACTTTTTCATAACTCATTTGGCAGCAAAATCCCGCCTGAACCGGGGTGAGGCTATTTATAGTGCAAGTGAGGCTATTTATAGCCTTCATGTATTCTAAGTTCACGTATTTCACTGCAGAAATGTCAACTTATTTGGTTATTGGATGCTGCTGAAATATGCAATATCATCCATCTAAATGCGGGGAGTTCTGAATTCTTAAATACATCCGGCCCCAAGGGTAAGACCTCTGCTGTGAGCCTTCTGCAAATAGCCTCTTGCTCCCAGGCGCCCACAGTGTCCCCCCCGGCCCCACTGGGATTCCTGGAGCTGAAGGGAGGACCCCCCACCCAGCCTCACAGCCTGGGCCACCGGCAGTGCCCAGCACTTAGATATTTTCAGTGTTGCCATGGGTGATGGACTACATCTTTACTGTACTGCCAGGCACGGTGCCGGGTGCTATCCACACTTACATCTGTCCCCTCACTGGATGTGTCACCATGCGCCTTTACAGTAAGCGGAGGCTCAGGTTCAAGCATCCCGTCCCAGGACAGAGGGGTGAGAAGGGCAAGCGCTGGGGCTCCCGCCACCCTGTCCTTCTACCTCACTGCCTGTCTGGGAGGGCGTCTAGGGACGGTGTCTAGGGACGTGGCAATGTGTGTCCCTGGATTTGCAGCCAAAGCCCGTTGAAATGGGGAGGGAGGAAGCATGTGGGCCCCAGGGGCACGTGGAGGGGAGCAGGCAGATGCGAGTCGGGCCCCTCCATTGGCAGGGGGGAGGGGAGGGAGCAGGAGCCCCTCTGCTGCCGCGGGGCCTCCCTCGGGACCCACCGCCCACCTACGCTGTCATTCCTGCTTCTCAGAGAGTCCCTGTTGTAAGAGCACCTGTGCCGCCCCACCCCCACCTTGTCTGTTCCCAGCAGCTGGCAGCTGATCACACGTATCTGCCCCTGCCCTTGGGTCTTCTCTGCAGTCAGTACTCACCGAGGCCCCAGGTGCTCAGAGAGATGGTGAAACTTTGCCTAAACCCCATCTGCTCACTGTTCTTGGGGAGCACCTCCCCACAACCTGCAGCGCCTCCCTTGTAGCTGGGAGCTTCGGCGGGCTCTGAAGTCCCCAAGGGTCCGTGCTTTCCAGTGTGCGAGCTCTTTCCTGTGCATACCCCATCAATCATCCTGTGTCAACCCAAGGATCCCTCAGCACCTGCCATGGAGTCAGGCCTGCCTCAGAGCCTTTGCTCAGCCTCTTGCCCCCCAGAATGCTTCCCCCGCCCCCGCCTCAGGCACACCCACCCTGCAGAGCCATGGTGCAGTGAGATCGGAGGAACCCTGTGATGGCTGTAGCTTTCTCATCTACAGAGCTGTCTGAACTGGCCTTAGGGCGGGTGCCTGGGGTAGTCTGTACCTTGGCAGGAGCCCTACGGTTTGTGGAGTCCCACTAGAACGTGCTTCCTTCTTGCCAACCCTTATTGGGTTGGAAAGTTTCTCAGAGCTGCCGGGACTTAAAGAAGGCAACTGTGGCACGCTGTAGAGAGCTTTGGGTTGAGAGGCCAGGACTCTGGGCTCCAGGTCTGTCTCTGCCCTCACTCCCTAGAGGGAGGAGAGGGATGGATGTGTATGCGATGCAGGACGGATGGATGCCTGGGTACATGGTGGGCACATGGATGCACGTGTGGATAGATGGATACGTGCGTGAGTGAATGCATGGTCTCATTCACACATGGATGTATACGTGGGTAGATGGATGGGTAGATGCCTCGATGGATGGATGAAAAGATTAATTCCCTGTCCTTCTCTGGCCTTAATTTCCCATCTGTGCAATGACAGGATTGGGTTACGGGTTCTGTGTTCTGTGATCCTGTCTGTGACCCATGCCCCATGCCAGGCGCCTATAAAGAACACCATACCTGTTCTGGAACCCTTTCTTGGCTCTGCTTTCAGCTCACACCAGACGTTCCCCGGGCTGGCCTCGCGACCCCTGCCTCCAGCCTCTATCCGTGCGTGTGCTGTCTGCACTCCGTGTCCACACATCTGCCTGGAGGTGTACTTGTGCCTTTTTTGGCCTTTGTTTTTGACAGAGCCGTTTGTTTGTCTGGGGGAGGCTTGTATGTTTATGACGAGGAGCCACTGAGGGATCGGTGGGTGGCAGTGTTGTTGTGGAAGGGAACAGCGCCCCCTGGAGTTGGGCAGCCCTGTAGTGGCAGCAGGCCCTGAGGTCCACCGCCGAGGGCACGCGGCCCCCGTTCCTCCAAGAACGCAGTTTGTGGGGTAGCAAGGTCTCAAAGCGGCACAGGCGTGTAACATTTTGTACGGTAACACACCCGCTTCATGCGTGGAGAGCTTGGCGGGGGGAAGGGCAGCTGTGGCCTAGGAGGCCGTGGGCCAGGGATGGCTTTCTCAACAAGGCAGGTCTTGCTGGGGCTCAGCTCGCTGGGCAGGGTGTCCCTGGGGGGATGGGGGCCCAGATGATGACACCAAGTGCAGGCACCGAGACTGGCCTGGGACCCGACGCACAGGGTTGTCCCATCTTCAGCTTGTGCGCGAGACCGGATGCTGGGATAGGGAGCCGAGGTGTTCTTTGGTGAAGAAAGGTGAATTCTTGAAGGTCTTTAAGCAGGAGAGCGATCCAGTCACTTCCCCCTTTCTTACAGTACGTGAGGGATCTTTGGTGAAAAGACAAGACTGACTCAGAAAACTCACCAAGGAGTGGTATCCTGAGCCCTCCAGGCCTGATGGTTCACGTAAGGGGCTGGGATGCTGGCTCACTGAAGAAGGGGCGGCTGCCAGGACCTGTGGGACAAAGAAGGGAGACTGACTAGCTGGAGTTTTGCCTGACTTTTTTTTTTTTTTTTTTCTGAAAAAAAGAAAAATCTTTTTGGAGATCTAATTCACGTAACATAAAACTAGCCATGTTAAGGTAACAGTTCCGTGGCATTTAAATACATGCACAATGTATTAAATTGTGGTTGTGCACCCACCACCTCTGTCTAGTTCCAGAACATTCTCATCACCCCAAAAGGAAACCCCCAAACCATCAGCAGGCAGTCCCCATCTCCCCTCCCCCAGTGCCTGGCATTCACAGGTCTGATCTCCTTCTCCACAGATTTGCCGGTTCAACATTATCATATCACTGGAATCACACATACATCAAATGCCAGGGGCTTTTTTTTTTTTAATGTTTATTTATTTTTGAGACAGAGACAGAGCATGAACGGGGGAGGGGCGGAGAGAGAGGGGGACACAGAATCTGAAACAGGCTCCAGGCTCTGAGCTGTCAGCACAGAGTCCGATGCGGGGCTCGAACCCATGGACAGTGAGATCACGACCTGAGCTGAAGTCGGACACTCAACCGATGGAGCCACCCAGGCGCCCCGGCTTTTTTTTTTTTTTTTTAATGTTTATTTATTTTGACAGCACACACGAACAGGGGAGGGGCACAGAGAGAGGAGAGAGAGAAAATCCCAAGGAGGCTCCATGCTGTCAGCACAGAGCCCGACGTGGGGCTCAAACTCATGAACCGTGAGATCATGATCTGAGCCTAAATCAAGAGTCAGAAGCTCAACCAATGGAGCCACCCAGGCGTCCCTTCTGGCCTGACTTTAGTTCCGCTTTGCCCCCCCCCCCCCATCCCTAAGCTCACCCTGTACTTTGTGCTCTGTGGCCTGCAAGCCAGTCCCGTGTCCAGCCTGGCTGTGGCTCTGGTCCAAGCGGGAGGTTCAGACAGATTCTCTGAACAGATTAGTCAGCTGTAGGCTGGACCTGCTGGAGAAGCAGTTCTTCCGTCCTTGTGGGGCATTGGTTCTGTGTAGGGCTGTGAGGCTTGCATAGTAGCCCCAACAACAGAGAGCACAGACTGAGCTCCAGAAGCTGCAGGTCACATCGGAGGCCCCGGGCAGATTCCCTCCTGGCCTTCTCTGTGCCCACCACTCGGTCCTGTAGACCTCTAAAGTGGCTCAGTGCCCCCCACGTAAGAGGGTGAAAGCTGAACTGCTGGGCAGGTGGCTCATCGACTCACCCCCCACCTGACTACTCCCTGGAAGATCCCAGGGAGAAATGACCGAAAGCCTCTGAGCGCCCCCTGTCTGACTGTTCGGAAACACCCGGGCTCTTGGTGCCCTGCCATGCACCCCGGCCACCCTTCTCTCCGACCCCCGCTTGCCAGGTTTTTGTAGAGTTCTTCAGGGTGCCTTGTGGTGTGCTCAGCACTGAAGACGGTAATGAACCAGACATGGGCACTGCCCTTGCGCCTTGCAGTTGGGCACAGATGGTGGGAATGGGGTGAGAACAGAAGGTGAGGTGCTATGGGGGACCCTGGGCACCCGGCTTCTCCCTGAGTGGTCTAGGAGGGCTCACTGAGCGTGAGCTGGCCAGGCAAAGTCTTACAGGACACTTTGGGGCTTTGCCACGTAGACCAGGTGGGGAAGGGCTTTTTCGACAGAAGGAACAGCAAGTGTGAATCTCAGCAAACGCTTTGCTTTACGCAACAGTGAGGGATCTCCCGCCGCGCGCCAGACGCTGGGGACCGGGTAGAAGATGTGAGCACTGCCCTTGAGGGCTTCAGAGCAGGGGTGCAAGAGGGAACAGTGAGAAGGGCAGATGGAGCTGGAGAGTTGGGGTGGCCAGTGAGAGGCAGGGCCTGAAAGGCCGTGGGCAGAGCCCAAGGGCCTCGGGGGGTGATCTGGGATCAAGGCCTCTGACCCTGGAGGGAGCTGTCACATGTGGTCAGATACATTCTGACAGTGTGGAGGATTTGGGGGGACCCAGACTGGAAGGCCGGTTGGGCAGCTGTCCTGCCCCCAAGGAGAGCTGACGGGGCCTGAACCAAGGCCGAGGTGAATAGGGACAACAGGTGGGGCAAATAAGAGTCTCCAGTTCCTCGTGGTGGCGCTTGGGGACCTGGTATGCATGCTGGCCTGGTCCTTAGCACCTGTGGGACTTTGGCTGAACCGCCTGATCTCTTCCAGCTTCCTCACTCTTGCAAAATGCCCAAAAGGAAGGAACGAGAAGCTCTGGTTCCTAACCACTTGGGAGAGTGCAAGCCAGCGAATGAGGCTGGGTTAGGTTTTGCTGCCCTGACGGGACAACCCCTGGGCTCATGGCCCAGCTGCTGCCAACTCTCGATCCCTCGGGTCTGTGCAGCCACAGGGTCGCAGCGTCCCTTCCCAATGCCTGCTCCCCACCTGGGCCCACCGCGTTGCCCAGCCGTCCTCCCCCAGTTAATAACTCAGGACAAGCAGACGGCTCTGCTTCCTTTCCTTCCTGCTCTCGCATTGCCTCCTGCGGCTTGTTCCTCAGCTCGGGTGGGTGTGGGCTGGGGAGAGCCTAGGAGGCTGGCTGCAATTAGCTGGGCGCGTCTGTCTGAGCTCTCGCTGCCAGTGCCCATGGCCTCGATGGGCCCTGGGGTGCCCCGGCGTCAGCTCTGTCGGCACGTAGCCCGTGGAGGGGGAGAGTCTCCTTCGAAACTGCTGGTCCTGCCTTCCGCCCACCGCTGACCTCACAGGGGGTCTGCTGAGGGCACTTGTTGAGCCGTTGCAGACTGGAGAGGCCACCGGTGCCCTTTTCGCTCCTAGGAGCATCCCTTCCTTTGGTCTTCCTGATGTCCCGTGAGGCAAGGATTCACACACATACTTT
Organism: Prionailurus bengalensis; assembly: GCF_016509475.1. NCBI lineage: Eukaryota > Metazoa > Chordata > Mammalia > Carnivora > Felidae > Prionailurus > Prionailurus bengalensis. The sequence goes on from NC_057356.1 coordinate 6,675,394, forward strand.
CCGCCGTTGGGGTCTGAAGCTTCAGAGCGCCCCGACTTACCCAAGGCCAGCAGCGGTGGCAGTCTGCACCTGCCTGGCATCCACTCAAGGCCAAGGGCAGTCTGCTCAGTGAGCAGTGAAGTCCCGAGAGACAGAGCCCAGCAGGGGAAGCTTTAACACGCACGCCACTCTCTGGTCGTTGTCCTCGTTCTTAATGAAATCCTGGGGGAGCAACCAAGTGCGTGTGACCCCCTAATTGGGCTGAATGTGGAGGGAGCCAGATCTCAAGGCCTAGGTGGTGGGAGGTCACCCCACCCCTGGCCCGAGGCCAAGGAGGGCTGGGACAAGGTCCAGTGCCCCCACAGGATTGGGAGAGGGTGGAAAGACTCTGAGCCTTTCTCTGCTGACCCAGAGGACTTGCAGGAAAAGGGGGGCAGGTCAGCTCACTTCTTTCATGCTGGGCGTCTGACAGAAGGAGGAAGCAGCACGTCCTGGGCCTCCTGGCACTGGTGGGAGCTGCTGGCCTAGAGAAGCTGAATGGGCGTGAGGGCACCTCCCAGGGCGAGGGGCCTACCTCCGGCTGCTCAGGAGAAGCCATCACGGTGAGCAGCTGGCACAGGACACCCTGGGGCAGCTCTAAATCGAGAGTTTGTCTCCCCAGCAACGCGAACATGAGCTGTCAGCCTGCACTCCTCCACCCGGGTACCCAGCACTGCCCAAGAGCCCCGACAAAGTTCCGGTCTTCGCTGTCCTTCCCAGACAAGTAAACGCAGGCCGGGGTTATGTGGCGCATGCAAGTGGCTGAGCCCAGCCTGATGTTCTTGCCGCTGACGCTCCACTACGGCCCTGACCTGAGGGGTCAGGACTCAGGGCCTGGGACTCAGCCCTCAGGGACCCTCAGGGCTGACTCAAGCCTGACGGGGCTTGTTCTTAGTGCAGTGTTCTTAGGAGCCAGAGGACCCCCGGGAGCAGAGGCGGTGTAAGGGTAACACCTCAGGGAAGAGCCGCGGGGAAAGGCCGGGGCCGCATGGTGGCCAGTGGGGGCATGAGCACATGACGAAAGCTGCCCCTCCTGGACTCGCTTCTCTCCATTTCTCTCGGTCCTGCTTTCGTACTGCCTCCACTGACGTCTCACAAGCGTGTATGTTCGTATCTGTCTTAAAATCATCGTATCAGTGGACCCGGACACTTTTGTAGACAGGGCTCCAGGGGAGCCCCTGGCCCTGGTTCCCCCTGCCCTGTCTGCTTCTGCACGGGAGGGAAGCAAGATCCAGGTGGCTCAGGGGTCTGGCAAGAAGGAGACCCTCCATCTAGGATCTGTCGAAGGGCTGGGTCTGGTTTTTAATTTTTTTTTTTCAACGTTTATTTATTTTTGGGACAGAGAGAGACAGAGCATGAATGGGGGAGGGGCAGAGAGAGAGGCAGACACAGAATCGGAAACAGGCTCCAGGCTCTGAGCCGTCAGCCCAGAGCCCGACGCGGGGCTCGAACTCCCGGACCGCGAGATCGTGACCTGGCTGAAGTTGGACGCTTAACCGACTGCGCCACCCAGGCGCCCCCTGGGTCTGGTTTTTAAGTGGGTCAGAAGATCCGGCAGCCTGAGCTACCCTCAGAGTGGTCCAGAGACGTGTGAATCTGAGCAAAGGCTAGTGATGTGTGATTAATTTACAAACAGGCGTGCAGAGTGGGACACTGTGTACACAGGAGCCTGCTGTTCCTGCAAAGCTGTGTCAAGATGTCACCAAGCTGGGTTTTATTTTAGTACCAAGTTATTGTACGTGTTTAGCACCAAGCCCATGTGGTGCCGTGTACGTGCTGGGCGGCCGACCTGGTGGTGTTATCACCTCCGGGAGGGGAGAAACCTTTGAGGTAGTTCCAGGCCCCACGCAGGTGGGCCCAGATTTGTTAAAAGCCCAGAGCAGCTCCCCAGATGCACAGAAAGTGTCTCACGGGTGATGTCTCCGCATGAGGAAAGGTCAGAGCACGTCCAGGACACGGGGCCTCGTGTTGCCCCACGTCTGCCCTCCACCCCGGCCAGCTGCATCCTTCCCCCAACCAGATCACCTCCCCATGACCTGCGCGGACTCAGAAGGTAGATTGTGAGATTTCAGAATGGCTGTACCAAGAAAAACGCCTTAGCTGATTTGGAATTCTCAATCATTTTTGACCTTGGGGTAGAGTGAAACTTACCTTACTGCCCTTTTGGAGGAAAGGTTTACTTAGCAGGTGAATAACCTTGCAGAAGGTCAAAAGAGGATGCACCATCCTGCTGTTAGTCAGGACTTTCCTGGTTGAGAATAACAGAAGTCCCGTTCGAGCGAGCTCCGGCGCAAGGGGGGCCTGCTGGGAATGCGCGCATCAGCGCGGGGGTTACCGGGGCAGAGGACAGGGCAGTTGGCCTCAGCAGCCGCCAGGGTTGTGGATCTGAGGCTGCCAGGACTTGTGTTCGTGCTCAGCTCCGCCGAGGCCTGTGTGCCAGCTCCGTTGTCCCAGACTGGCTCCTGCATGGAGAGGACGGGGCTGTTGACACCTTCCTGCCTTTGCCACCAGGGGAGGGCCAGCTCCTGTTCTCTTTGACCCCAGGCTTAAATAAAGGTGCCGGCATTAAAAAAAATTTTAATGTTTATTTCTATTTGAGAGAGAGAGAGAGAGAACACATGTGCATGAGCAGGGGAGGGGCAGAGAGCTGGAGACAGAATCCAAAGCAGGCTTCAGGCTCTGAGCTGTGAACTGTCAGCACAGAGCCTGAAGCGGGGCTCGAATCCATGAGCAGTGAGATCATGACCTGAGCCAAAGTCAGAAGCCCAACTGACTGAGCCACCCAGGCGCCCCAGGATGCCTGCATTTCAAGCAGAGGCAAGATCACAGTTTGCAGATTGAGGGCAACATTTCAGCCTTCTCTTCCTCCTCCAAATCCTCTGTGTGATGGAACAAATATTATTAAATATCAGGTGGGCAAAGAGATGCCTTTAGTGTATCAGAAACCATGATGAGTCAGCAAAGGATAGAGTGAAAACAGAATGAGGCTGAGAAAGGAAACAGTGGCCAAATTGTACCCAGGAGGTAGAGAGGATTCTAGGTATGTGCCAAGCCTAGATGTGTGACATGTGAGGACATGTGACATGTGAAGGGTCCTCAGGTGACCTACCCGGTTTGGTGGGTAAATGCGGACGTAGAATGAATACAACTGTCAAGTTTTCTCTCTTGTTGGGGAAGGAAAGGTGGACCTTTATTAAATCTGGGCACTCTAGAGAATCACGTGTTTAACTTTAAATATTTAGGGGCGCCTGGGTGGCTCAGTTGGTTGAGCCTCTGACTTCAGCTCAGGTCATGATCTCACAGTTCGTGGGTTCGAGCCCCATGTTGGGCTCTGTGCTGACAGCTCAGAGCCTGGAGTCGGCTTCAGATTCTGTGTCTCTCTCTCTCTCTCCCCCTCCCATGCTCATGCGCGCTCTCTCTCTCTCTCTCTCTCTCTCTCTCTCTCTCTCAAAAGTAAATAAACATTAAGAAAATTTAAAAATGTATATATTAAAGAGTATCCCTGGGATCTGGCCCACGCTCTGTTTGTGTAAATAAAGGCTTATTGGAACACAGCCACACCCAGTTGTTAGTGTATTTTCTGTGGTTGCTTTCCTGCTATAGTGGCAGAGCTGAGTAGTTACAGCATAGACTCTCTGGCCCACAAAGCCTAAAATAATTACCGTATGGCCCTTAAATGGGAAAAGTTTGCTGACCCTGCTCTAGAAAAATGAAAACCAACACAAAAAATCTAGTGTAGTAGAGGGGAAAAAAAGATATATCTAACAAAACAAAACGAATCCAATAAAGAGCAAAGAAGAAAGGAGATAAATATAATAAATAGAAAATGGCAAGAATTAGTCACTAAGCACATCAAATATCACTAAGCACAAGATCACTAAGCACACTAAGCACTAAGCACAATATCACTAAGCACAATATCACTAAGCACAATCACTAAGCACAATATCACTAAGCACAATATCAAATATCACTAAGCACAATAATTGTGAACAGAGACAGTCTCTCAGAATAAGCTAAAAATTTTTTTTGAATGAGACTGAAAAAAGAAAGAAACCATTTAAGAAGAAAATAAAAGGATGAGGAAAGAAATCCCTAACAAACAGAGCAAAGAAAGCAAATGAGCAATTTAATATCAGATGAAAAGAGAAGTAAAATGAAAATAGTTTAGGGATAGAGGAATTGCTTCAGCTGATAAAAAGAATATGCCACCGGAAGTTAAAGTGAAAAGATGTGGACTTTCTGTACTTAACAATGTAGCTTCAAATGCAGTAAATAAAAACTGATGCTATTATGAGTGAAAAAATGACACATATAAAGTAACAATGTTGAGCTTTGAAAGTCTCTAAGACGTCTACATAGATGCACCCAGATGATGAAGTTGTGTAGAACTTAATACACACACACACACACACACACACACACACACACACACATAAGTACAAGGAAAACTGGGGAAGTGTGATTAAAATCTATAGATCTTATCAGTGTCAGTATCCTGCCTGTGCTGTTATAGTCTTGTAAAATGTTACCATTAGGAGAAACTGGATAGTGTGCGAGCAATCTCTCTGTATTATTCCTTACGACTGCATGTGAATTGACGAGAAAAATCTCCAAGAGATACACATTAGGTACAAAAAACTGAGTAACTCTTAGGTTAGATGAGAGTCAAAGCGAAAATTTTATTATTTTTTAAAAACTGTTTATTCACTTTTGAGAGAGAGAGAGAGAGAGAGAGAGAGAGAACACAAGCAGGAAAGGGGCAGAGAGAGAGAGAGAGGGAGACACAGAATCCGAAGCGGGCTGTAGGCTCCGAGCTGTCAGCACAGAGCCCGACGCAGGGCTTGAACCCACAAGCTGTGAGATCATGACCTGAGCCAAGTCCGACGCTTAACCAACTGAGCCACCCAGATGCCCCCAAAGTGAAAAATTTTAAACGACAGTATTTTCAATGAAGAGCAGTAAGGCCACAGAATATAAAACCTATGGAGTGAAGGCAAATTGGTAGTCAAAGGACAATCTGTAGCCCTAAATTCATTTATTAAGAGGCAAGCAAGGCTAAACATGATTGAAGTCAGCTGTCAATTCAAGAAGCTAGAAAAATAAACTCAGAGAAGGTAAAAAGATATCATTACACATGAAGTCAGAAAACAAAATTCATTAATAATTCTAAAAGCATGTTCTTTGGAAAGACTAACAAAAGAAACGCAACTTTGGTAAGTCTGATGTAAAAAAAAAAAGCAGAAGGCACAAGCGAGAAAGAGAATATAACTACAGAAGGGATTTTTAAAAATATTTATGGGGGCGCCTGGGTGGCGCAGTCGGTTAAGCGTCCGACCTCAGCCAGGTCACGATCTCACGGTCCGGGAGTTCGAGCCCCGCGTCGGGCTCTGGGCTGATGGCTCAGAGCCTGGAGCCTGCTTCCGATTCTGTGTCTCCCTCTCTCTCTGCCCCTCCCCAGTTCATGCTCTGTCTCTCTCTGTCCCAAAAATAAGTAAAACGTTAAAAAAAAATTTAAAAAAATATTTATGCATTTTTGGGAGAACACAAACAGGGGAGGGGCAGAGAAAGCGGGGCAGAGGACCTGAAGCGGGCTCTGTGCTGACAGCATGGACTGATGTGGGGCTCAAACTCACAAACTGTGAGATCATGACCTGAGCCAAAGTCAGATGCTTAACCGACTGAGCCACCCAGGTGCCCCTTTTTTGCTGTTTTTAAAATTTTTTTTTCCAGAAGAGATTTTAAAAAGAAAAGACTGTTACATGCACCTTTACGCCAATTAATTAGAAAATCTAAGTGAAACGTAGGACTTTCTGAGAAAATAAAAACTACCAAAACTGGCTTCTCCAGAAAATAAATTTGCCCCGAAAACAGGACTGAAGTCTCCCAAAGATTTCAAGCATCTTTCCCTTTCAAGAAATAGATAACACTCGTGTTATAGCCTATTTCGAAACATACAAAAACATGAAGGAGCCCTCGTATCAAAGTCAGAGGATAACTCAGCCAAACCACAGGCCAGTCTCACTTTTGAATAGAAACCTGAATTCTTTCTGAAAAAAAAAAATTTAATTCAGCCAAACATTAAAAGAATAATATAAGAATGACCAGTAGGATTTATCCCAAGAGTGGAAGGAAGATTTAGTTACTAGAACTTTTCGTCGTATTTAGTGCATTGACTGTTTGCTTTTTTTCCCCCCTAAGTAGTTGTTCAAAATGAAGATGGTTCTTATCGTACAATAGACCAACCTTTGCCATTTGCTTGCTGCTGAGGGAGTCCGGGGAGAACCTTGTCACACTGCCCTTTCCTGTGTACTGTCCCTGAGGGTGTTCAACAGGTGGGGCCGCAGGAGGCCACGTCCCCTTTATTGGGGTGACAGAGGGAAGGCAGCGTGCTGCAGTGAATAGAGTGAAAAGTGTCACGCCAGGCGACCCTGAGAAGAAACTGTAGAAATTATAAGGTCCAGGCTGCTGAGAGAGGTTACACCCTGACGGAGAGTGTGCTTTGAATTGTACCCTCTTCCCCACCCCCCACCTGCATATGTGACCTTATTTGGAAATAGGGTCTTTGCAGATGTAATCAGGTTAAGGTTCTACTGGAGTTGAGTGGGTCCTAAGTCCACTGACTGGCGTCCTTATAAGAAGGATTTACAAGGTCTTGTAACAGGGACCTTATAAGAAGGTCCCTGTGAAGACACAGGGACCCAGAGACACAAAGAGAATGGCCCGTGACAGCAGATGCAGCAGGGAGCCGAAAAATGCCCAGGATCCAGGATCGCCAGCAACTCCCAGAAGCTAAGAGGGAACCGACCTTACGGAGGACACCTTAATTTCAGACTTCTGGCCTCCAGAACCATCAGCGAATAAATGTATTATTTAAAGCCACCCAGTTTGTGGTCCTTTGTGACAGCAGCCCCAGCAAATAAAGATACTTGTTATCTGTTCTGGAGGATGACAAGGGTGAGCTCAACCACCCCCCCCCCCCCGCCGCCCCCAACCCATTCTTCAGACCAACTGCTAGCTGGGAGTTGAGGGTGGTCTCAGACAGGCAGTAACCCAGGCATTTGCTGAAGCAAATGTAAATCTTCTCAGAAAGCACAGGCCCTCGTCCTGAGTCTCAAAGGATTTTCTCCACGTAACTTCCACAGAAAATGAGCAGTTCGTCCTCAAAAATAACGAAGCATCAGAAGAGAGAAGACACCATGAGCCAGAGCCAGAGCCAGCACGAACCATTCACAGCAGAAACAGACCCTCGGGACCTCAGCTACAGCAATATTTAGGCAGAGAAGAGAAAATAACTGTGTTCGATGCGTTTGAATAAATAGAAGGCAGGGTTGGAAAACCGTGCAGGGAATAAGAAGCTGTAAAAAATGATGAAGCAGATCTGAAAAAGAACCAAATAGAACCTCAGTAGGAGAGTAGGCATAGCTGAAGCAGGAGTTAGTGACTGGAGGCCACATGTGAAGAAATCATCCAGAAAACAGCAAAGGGAAGGGAAGGAAGCCATAGAAAAGATAAGGCACATGGAGAAGGGAAACACCTGACTTTCATCTGATTAGAATTCCACAAAGAGTAGAGAAAAATAAGCTCGAGTCATGTTTGGAGAGAGAATTGCTAAGAATTTTCCAGAACTGGTGAAAGATAAGAGGGGTTTGGAGAGAGAGGACGGTGCTGGAGAAGCGAGATTCAGCTCATAAAAGATAGCTAATTCTTCCGTCAGGTCCTAGGCTTGGGGCTAGATTCCAGCCTGGCCCCCAGAATGACTCAAGAGATACCAAAGTCTTCACCCTGATTCCTCTTCGATTTTGGTCAGTTCTTCTGACCCAAAGGGTGGTTCCTGAGAATTGAAGGATCCTCATGCCAGGACAAGGTTTCAGTGAGGAGTGGACCTTGAGACTGTTGAAAACATTGCCCCAGATCAAGCAGGGCCCTTTCCCTGCACTGCCCAACTCAGGGGACTGCCAATCTTACAGTCCACAAGAATGTCATCTCTTGGAGTTGGGCAGTGCACAGCCTGTGCAGCTGAACTGGGCAACCCAACTGCCTCTGATGCCGCCTTTCCCCAAGTTATGTGCCCATGGGGTTTTCCAAGTTTAACCAGAGGGTTTTTTTTTTTTCCTTTGTGTTTTCTTTCCTCCCTCCCTCCCACGATGGGGTGGCATCCATCATCGGCAGGAGGATTTTATGGGGCGATGAAGGGAAACTAATAGCACTGCAAAGAAGAGCTGGGAAATTTTCCAGGCATACAGTGTTCTCCGGCAGCCCTGGGACGCCTGGCTGTAAAGGCCACGCTTCTCAGTGAGATAGAGCAAGGCCTGGGCAGAGTTGTACAGACACATGGATTTTCATGTGCATACACACACAGCTCCCCCTGGGGACACTGGCTGCTCCTTTTGGCTCAGGATGGAACCAGGCCTGCTTGCTCCCTATTGAGTGGGCACTTGCACCCAATTGTTGGTGGCCTGAGGTGCTTGGACCCTTGCTTACCCAAGGGCACAGTAGGTCAAGCCTGGATCACAGGCCAGGAAATAGGGATTCTGGTTCCATCCTGCTCTTGACTCGCTGTGTGGCCCCGTCAAGTGACTCAGCCCCTCGCGGCTTTCCTCTTCCCACCTTTCTCTGGCTACTTCCAAACAATGACTTCCTAACGAGAATGTGGCGGCCTGGTGTGATAAATTGTAATGCACTGAGCATATCTGAGAGCAGGTGGCAGCCACTGTAAGATATTTGGGCCCCTGGGTGTTGCTGGGTCTCTGGATCTCACTCAAGGCCACGCTTGTCTTTCCCAAAACACCCCCGTAGGAAAGGGGTTGAGATGGCCCCGGATGCCCCCCATGCCCTCCATGGATAACAGCATCCAGCCCTGTGTGTGTCTGAGGTTTATGCCCCTGCATACTCTCGGGGGAACAGGGTGGGGGGGGGAGGGGGGAGGAAGGGGGGAGGCAAGTCTGGCTCCCTGAACAGTCTGAGTCACAGACGCTATCAAGAAACTGGGTTTGTTATTCCAGGGACGGCAAGGCGCTATTCTTGGAGAATCTTTTAGTTGCTCTGAGGAACAGCTAACAGAGCAGTTTGTAATTAGCACTTTGGCTGCTTAGTGGCATTATCTGCCTGAACATTCACCAAGCAAACCTTCTTGAGTACCTACTAAGTGCCAGGCCCCTGCTCCCCAGCACCTGCAGGGAATGAAAAGGCAAACAGGGCAGATTTGCTGTAATTTCTTCCGGCTGGGAATGAGGCAGGCGAGGCCCCCAGCGTGGGGTTGCCTGCGCTGTGTACACGTAAATCAGATCGCTCGAGAGCGTGGTAAGCAGTGGGGTCCTCCCCGGAGGGGCACGGCATCTGGTGTTGAGCCAGTATCACGGCAAGGAGCCAGCTGTGCCGAGTCTCAGGTACCGGCTTCAACAGGCACAGCAGAGGCTGGAGTTAGGAACTCACCTGGGTTATTCCAATAGAAGGAAGCATGCCGGGTGGCTAGAGCAGGGTGAGGCAGGCAGGCCCGGCCCGGGGGTCAGCATCTTCCTTCCTTTTTAAGGGTGAGTAATATCCCCCAGCAGGTCTTTGATAACTCAGGCAATGTCTGTCTTTTCATGTGGCCTAGAGGCTCCCAGTGGGCTCTGTTGTGGTCCCCCGGAACCTTAGCACTTGGTACGGATCCTGACATCTGGCTCAGTAAATACCCCTGGATACGTGAAGTTCAGAGGGAAGCCAGCATACGATTTCTTGGGCGCCTGGGTGGCTCAGTTGGTTAGGCATCTGACTTCGGCTCAGGTCGTGATCTCATGGTTCATGAAATGTGAGCCCCGCGTCAGGCTCTGTGCTGACAGCTCAGAGCCTGGAGCCTGCTTGTTTTCTGTGTGTCCCTCTCTCTGCCCCTCTCCCACTCGCGCTCTGTCTCTGTCTCTCAAAAATGAATAAAAATGTTTAAAAAATTAAAATAAAAGACTTCTTGCTGAGGGGGGTGGTTGGAGGGGCTTATTGAGACTTGGATTTAAGGCACTTATCTGCCAGGTTATAAAGTTGAGATTTTATCCTCAATAAATCATCCAAATTATCCTCCCTCAGCAAGGCAGTTAAGATTTGGGCTGGAACCAAGGAGTCTGTATTTTGAAAGAAATACCAACCTTTATTTCCAGGATCGGTCAGAAACATTAAATTGAAACCAAGTAATCACTCTCAGATGGAGTTTATGTGGGTTTTCCCTCGGCTGCAAGGTTTGCATTCACTACAAAGTAATCCAAAAGAGAAAATAAAAGCACCTCTCTAAATCATGCATCTTTGTAAACAAGTGTTAAAGCTGTCCTGTTGGCTTACGCTATATCTGGATTCTGATGCAGCCACCATAAATCCATCAATAAATGTCTCAGGCCTTGGGCACACCACTTTAAATTCTTGGTTCCTTCCAAAAATGGGGCGCACGTGTCTTTTCCACCTTGGAGGATCGATCTGAAAAAGCAAGAGTATAAAGCGAAAGGCTTTTATAAACCATAAAGCGCTATTAATAATGCTAAGGGTATATATTTATATAAATTGGTGCAAATGTGGTTACGGTTGTTCAGTTCTTGAGCCGTTTCTCTTGGCTGCACAGAAAGATAAACTTGACTCCGGTGCTTACTGAGTGATGGGTGGGGGACAGGGGGCTTCAAAGACCTGGAGCCATAGTTTCCGCAGCTATGAAAACGGATGTCATAGCCATGAAGCAGGATGTTATTCTGCCATAAAAAGGAAGGGGGTACGGATCCAGGCCGCGCGGATGAACCTCAAAGACATGATGCTAAGCTAGAGAAGCCAGACAGAAAAGGCCACACATGGTGCGAGTCCATTTATGTGAAATGTCCGGGGTGTGCAAACCCACAGGGACAGAACGCGGATGAATGAGTGCCAGCGAGTTGGTGGGGGTGAGGGTGGGGGTGGGGACAGAGAGTGAGTGCTCACGGGTCCTGGGTTTCCTTTTGGGGTGAGGAAATGTTCTGGAATTCGGTAGTGGTGATGGTTGCGCAGCTCTGTAAATATACTAAAAACTACTGAAGTGCGCACTTTAAAAGGATGAATTGTATGGCATGTGAATTGCATCTCAATTAAACAGATAACTGGGGGTCATGTATTTAACACAAGGCGGTTGTGAGGATTAAGTAACTCATAGTTTACACTGACTATGTAAAGCAGACGAAGGGGTTTATGCACCGAGGGACCGAGAAGAAAGTGTGGTTTTGCGTGTGTTGGGAGGTGGGATAAGATGAGACCCTGGTGGGGCCTCCAGGAGAGTCAGTGTTGGACAGACTGGGCATTTCCTCCTCCAACCTCCTCACCGGGGGCGGGGGGTGGGTAGGGGGGAGGCGGCTAAGGGCTCTGACCTCTCAGTTTCTCTGGGATCTGTACCTTCAAAGAACACTCCACCTGGTTCCTGGGCCCCGGCAAGTTTGGGAACCACGGTGTCAGGCACTATGGGGAGCTGTGGGCAGTTTCTCAGAGCTAATGGCTTTAATACTCCACTGGACCCGCCCCCCACTGGGCTGTAGCGTCTGCAGAAAGAGCCTTTGGGTATCAAGCCATGAGAGCTTGCCCTAAAGCGGGCAGGACTAGGGACCCCGGCTCCTAAACCCCACCACGGAGTCTGTGCCCCTCAAGATCGGAGGTCAGCCCCACGGGGCCACTTGCCGAGGCTGCACGATCCCGGCTGTGTTTTTTTGGAACAAAAACCGAAGCATAATCTATAGCTTATGGCCAATCAGCTTGGAGCCAACTGGAGTCTCGCATCCGCTGGGCTCCGAGCAGAGGTTTGTCGGTGGGTGTGCAGGTCTGTCCAAGGGCTGGGCCACCTGCCTGCCACCTGCACGTGCTCCATCAGTGGGTGTTAAATACAGGAAGTAACAGAGGTGGAGACGTGATGGAGCACCGAGAATCGGCTTAGCCGCGCCGGGGTCGCTGGCGGCCCCGACCGGTGTCTTTGCAACGGAGTAGTGGGTTGAAAGAGATTAGGAACATGGAAACTGCAAACGTAGCTAAGTCTTAGGAGGAGTTTTGCTATAAAGGGGGAGCAGAGAGATGGGGTGGGGTTAAGAGAGCCGTGGGGGTTTTGTTTGCGTGTTGTAAACACGGGGGCCGATCCTTGCATGTGTGCGTGCTGGCGGCGAGGGAGACTCCCGTAGGAAGGCACAGGCCGACGGCAGGTCAGCTCCCCGTGGGAGCCCCTGTCACGGGGCAGCGGGTGCAGGTGGGGGGACTTAACCCAAGGTGGGAACTTGAGGAAAGAAAGAAGAGGATTGGAGAGAGGTACACAATGGTGGCGGGAGCTGGATCGCTGTAGCAGGCTTGCTGGGTGCTGGGCCCACCCGGGGTGTCCAGTCGTAACCCGGAGCCCAGGCTGGCCCGAGAAGTGGGCACTCGGCACCGTCTGCTGCGATTGTCACTGACGCTTACTTAGGTTATCGCTGTCACACTGCCGTTGTAACAAGGGGCCATCACCCGTTTGGGGGGAAATCCCAGCTCTGCCTCTCAGCAAACTCGGGTGCCCCGAAGCTGCTTCTTCCGGGGGTGGGGGGGGAGTTGATGAGCAAAGGTGCTTTGGGCCGAGCTCTGTGCCAGATACCGGCGTAACCAGAGCCCCACTCGCCTAGAGGTACCCCCACTTTCAAACATCTGAGGGGTCCCCCCTTCTTCTGCCTCAGTAGCTGGGGGGCATTCTCACCCCAGAGCGGTGCTCATCTCCAAGGCCAACACGCTCTTGGGAGGCCCAGACGCAGGACCTTCGGTGAGCAGACACGTGCACTGCTGACATGGAATGATCTGGATGTTGCTGCTGAAGTGCAGCGCCCGGGAAAGGCGACCACCGGGTGGAAGGCCCCTGAGCACGCCCCAGCCGATGGCTGTGTGAGCCACCGCCTGCCGCCAGGCTGGTAGGCGAGGTCCCTCTGGATTTGTGTTTCCCTCGTCACATGTATGTGTCCAGTGGCCTTCTTAAAACAGCTCAGGCTTGTTGGAGCTGTGCTGAGTGCTCACTGTGGGGAGCACCCCCTGGAGGCCCGCGTGGTGACGGTCAGAGCAGCAGTGGCCGGCAGGATCCCCCAAGGGCGAGGAGTACAGAGCAGGAGGTGAGTGCTGGCTCGAGCCCCTCATGTTGGCCCAGAGGATCTGGGTCTCAGTTTTCAGTTCCCCACGTGCAAATCTCCTCTCCCCTTTCCCCCACAAGTGACGCTGGAATTTGCGGGCTCGTCAAGGGAGTAGGAGTCAGGAAATCGGGGCACTGATACCCCTTGGCTTGCAGTCCTTGGCAGGGCACCCACCCTCTCTGGGTCTGCCTCGCTTTCTGCACCGCAGCCATGAAAAACCCTCCCGCTGAACCCCCTGGCTGCCATTCGGGTTGAGGTGTTACAGGTGGAAAGCTACACAGCCCTCAAGCATTTCCTAAGGGTCTCGCTCCTACCACCCCAAGCTCCTAGCCCCGCAGAGCAGCACCTGCCCTGCAGTGCCCCCAGCGGCCGCTGTCCCTTGGGGTCTGATGGCCAAGCCCTGCAGTGGCTTGGCAGAGGTCCCCAGCTTGGCCCTCCGGGTGCACGGTGACGGGATTTATGGCCTTCCCTGGGATGTCAGTAACTGCAGGGGTGCCCAAGGCTTTGGGGCTCCATGGGTCCTGCTTCCATTGCTCAGGCCAGAGCAGGGGGTGAGGCTGTGTCCTCTGGCTCTTCCCACCTGTGAAATCCAGGTCTCACTCTCATATGTAAGGTGACCGTTGACCTGGGGTGTGGTGGAGGGTGGGGGGAACGTCCTTTACCTTTTCCTCCAGAGAAATCTTGGTGGAAGTCCAACATCTAACAGCTAAAGACGGAACACCCTTGGGGGCAGGGATTGGACCCCCCCTCCCCCAGCTCCTTCCAGCCCAGACTTTCCTGGGGGATGTGCCTACTACCCCCAGGGACAGAGAGGCAGCCCATGGGTGCTAACTTCATGCACATGCTCCCCCACCCCACCCCTGGCCTGGCAGGCGCGTCCCTGGGGCACAAGGGGGTTGTCCCCTATTCATCTGGAGCCTGCCTTCCCTAGATGTGGATGGTGGGGGAGAGCTGCCCACGTGGGGGCAGATGAAGTTCTCTTACCTGCTTCTGCCCCTGATTAGGGGCCAGCAGACTTGGGAAGCCGAGAGCAGAGGAAAGGGGGCTTTCCTGGAGGATGTAGGGGAGAGACCCAGGGTAACCAGAAGGGGTGCTCCAGATGCTCTGAGGCTGCCAGCCGTCCTCCACGCGGTCACAAACGTCCAGGCAGGCTCCGGCGGCCTGGCTCAGAGTTGCTCCCAGACCTCATGGCCAGAATGCAGCTGAATTGCGTTTGGACAGATCCCATCCCCCTTGTCTCCTCAATTCCATCTGTGACGTCAAACCCCAGCTACTCGTGGAAAAACAGATTAAGTTCCATAAACTCGATTTTCTCGCTTCCCTCCCAGCCACGGCCTTTGCTCAGAGTGGTCTTTCCTCCCTGCTGTGTCGCCTGCCCTCTTGAGCCCAGCCCCGGCAACCCGCCAGGCTTCACCAAAGTCGCTTCAGCCTGGCCACCCCAGCCCCTTCCCCACCATGCCCGGGGCGGGGGGGGGGGGGGTCACTGAAGACCTTTGGGCTTCCAGCCTGGGAGGCCCTGAGACGTGTCCTGCCCTTGACCCCTCAGGCAAAACCAGGTGTTCTGGTCATCTGCATCCTCCTTTATTTTTTGTCTTCCTCATATGGGTTCAGATGGGACAGGCTGCCTGAGGAGGAGGGGGTGACGGCCCTTCCCCCCGTCTGCCTGTGCCAGAGCCCTGGCCTGGAGCTCTCTGGACCTTGTGCCTTGTCCAGGGCTGGGCTCTCTCCTCATTGCCTCCCTGCTTACCATGCCTGCTGGTGCCCTGTCCGTCTCCTCCCTGGTTAACATGGGTCCTGGGATCATGAATATGGGGGTTCTGGAAAGCCAAGGCTTTTCTGCAGATCAGGGGCCAAGTGCCACGCATGAGGCCCATTGGAAGGTCTGTCCCTGTCGTCCCTGGAGAGGGCCTGGGGGGATGTGCGTATGGGTGCATTGGGGGCACAGCGGTCACTCAGACTCCTCACCTGTCTTCCCTCGAAGAAGGGCGTCTGGAGCCGTTTTCCTTTCTTCCGTCTCACTGTGCCAGGCACTGAGGGCTGCCCTGTGGAAAGGAGTAAAATATAACCCTGTCTAACCCGTCACGACTGCAGCGGGGACGGAGATGAAATGGGTGTCTCGCGAGCAGCCCGAGTGGGTGTGATGAGCTTGTCTGAGGGTTCGGCTGCTGGTTGAAGGGGGCTCAGGGCACAGGCAGGCGCCCAAGTCACACTGCCTTCTCTCGTTGGCCTGGGCTCCAGCTGCACCCTCTTGCTCCAGGCTCAACCAGGAGGAAAGCACGGGGACCCTGTGTCATGCCTAGCAGGTTCACATTCCGTCTGTGAAGCAGACCCGGCCTGCCAAGGGGTCATTTGTCCCTCAGATGTCTGTGCCTGGGTGCTGGGCTGTCTTTCCCTGATGGTGGTAGGCTTAGTGTCTGTGCCTGAGGTCAGCAGCACAGCCAGAAAGCTGCCCAGGCCCAGGGCCCAGCCTGCCTGACCCTGCCGAGCACGTTAACACCACCTAATGGCTAGCTGAGTACCGGGTGGAACTGGGCTAAGCATTTTATGTGCATCGTGTCATTTAAGCCACAAGGCAGCCCAACAGGGCAGGTGCTGTTCTCACCTGCTATTTTGCTGTTTTGTGGAAGATAAAATGAAAGATCAAAGAGTTTAAGCAGTTTGACCACAGTCAGAGCTGGGAGGTGGTGGAAAGTCTGGCTGACTCAAAGTCCGCGGTTTTAACAACTGCATTCACTGTCCTTCCCTGGTTAGTACTCAAAATGCTACTCAAAGTCTGCTGCTGCGCCATGTAAAACATCAAGTAACGAAGAAAAGTACAAGTAAAAGTTGTCCCAAATTCCATCGATCTGAGATAACCCCGACCAGCATCCAGTGAGCATTATTTCAGACTCTTTATACAAACGCACACATACAGAGTTGTAAGAACTTTAAAAAAAAAAATGGATCTTAGTCTGCATGCAGTTTTGTTTTGGTTTTTTTTTTTAGTATTTATTTATTTTGAGAGGAAGAGAGCGTGAGCATGGGAGGGGCAGAGAGAGAGAGAGAGAGAGAAGGAGAGAGAGAATCCCAAGCAGGCTCCATACTGTCAGTGCAGAGCCTGATGCGGGGCTCAATCCCATGAACTGTGAGATCATGACCTGAGCTGAAACCAAGAGTCAGACACTTAACTGACTGGGCCACCCAGGTGCCCCTGCGTGCAGTTTTAAAATAAAAAGTCAAGTTTAATTTTCTTAAATTTAACTGAAGACAAATCCATTTGTATGTCTTTGAAATGAAATGGAAAGAAATTGCTAAACTTCAGAAACACATTTCTTAACTCACTGAGCCACCCAGGTGCCCCAAATGTTTATTTATTTTTGAGAAACACATTTCTTAATCTTAAGTGATAATAAGTAGTTCCTAAAAGTTCCTTAAAGTTAATGGGGAAAAGAGAAACTCTTTTTTTAAGAGAAAAACTTTTTAAACAGCTTTATTGAGATACAATTCATATACCATACAATTCATTGATTTAAAGTGTGTGATTCAGTGGGTTTTTTTTATACTACATTCTTATTTTTTTTTAATTGTAGTCATTATATAACACAAAATTTGCCCTTTCAAACATGTTAAGTGTCCAGTTCTGTGGCATTAGTACATTTATAGTATTGTGGAACCATCTCCTCTCCTGTTTCCAAAATGTTCTCATTCCCCAAATAGAAATCCTATAACCAGTACACAATGCCTCCCCAGTTTCCCCCCTCCCCAGCCTCTGGTAAACTTTAGTTAGCTTTCTGAGAGAAAACTTTTGTTTAATTATTTTATTTCATTTTTTAAAATTTACATCCAAATTAGCATAGAGTGCAACAATGATTTCAGGAGTAGATTCCTTAGTGCCCCTTACCCATTTGGCCGTCCCCCCTCCCACACTCCCTCCAGTAACCCTCTGTTCTCCATATTTAAGAGTCTCTTCTGTTTTGTCCCCCTCTCTGTTTTTATATTATTTTTGCTTCCTGTTCCTTGTGTTCATCTGTTCTGTGTCCTAAAGTCCTCATATGAGTGAAGTCATATGATATTTGTCTTTCTCTAATTTCGCTTAGCATAATACCCTCTAGTTCCATCCACGTAGTTGCAAATGGCAAGATTTCATTCTTTTTGATTGCTGAGTAATACTCCATTGTGGGGGGGGTGTATATGTATGTATGTGTATACATACACACACACACACACACACACCACATCTTCTTTACCCATTCATCCATCGATGGACATTTTGGCTCTTTCCATACTTTGGTTATTGCTGATAGTGCTGCTGTAAACATTGGGGTTCATGTGCCCCTTCGAAACAGCATACCTGTATCCCTTGGATAAATACCTAGTAGTGTCATTGCTGGGTCGTAGGGTAGTTCTATTTTTAAAGTTTTGAGGAACCTCCAGACTGTTTTCCAGAGTGGCTGCACCAGCTTGCCTTCCCACCAGCAATGCAAAAGAGATCCTCTTTCTCCACATCCTCACCAACATCTGTTGTTGCCTGAGTTGTTCATTTTAGCCATTCTGACAGGTGTGAGGTGATATCTCATTGTGGTTTTGATTTGTATTTCCCTGATGATGACGGATGTCGAGCATTTTTTCATGTGTCTGTTAGCCATCTGGATGTCTTCTTTGAAGAAGTGTCTGTTCACGTCTTTTGCCCATTTCTTCACTGGATTATTTGTTTTTTGGGTGTGGAGTTTGATAAGTTCTTTAGAGATTTTGGATACTAACCCTTTATCTGATATGTCATTTGCAAATATCTTCTCCCATTCTGTCGGTTGCCTTTTAGTTTTGCTGATTGTTTCCTTCGCTGTGCAGAAGCTTTTTATTTTGATGAGGTGCCAGTAGTTCATTTTGGCTTTTGTTTCCCTTGCCTCTGGAGACATGTTGAGTAAGAAGTTGCTGCGGCCAAGATCAAAGAGGTTTTGCCTGCTTTCTCTTTGAGGATTTTGTTGGCTTCCTGTCTTACATTTGGTCTTTCGTCCATTTTGAGTTTATTTTTGTGTATGGTGTAAGAAAGTGGTCCAGGTTCATTTTTCTGCAAGTCGCTGTCCAGTTTTCCCAGCACCACTTGCTGAAGAGACTGTGTTGATTCCATTGGATATTCTTTCCTGCTTTGTCAAAGATTAATTGGCCATATGTTTGTGGGTCCACTTCTGGGTTCTGCATTCTGTCCCATTGATCTGAGTGTCTGTTTTGGGGCCAGTACCATACTGTCTTGATGATTACAGCTTTGTAATATAGCTTGAAGTCCATGAGAGAAAACTTTTAATAGGTTAGAATCATTTTTTTAAATCAATACACTGTATTTTTAAAAGCAGTTTTAGGTTCACAGCAAAACTGAGAGGATAGTACAGAGAACTCCCATATACTCCCCTGCCCCCACATGCACAGCCACCCCCACTATCAACATCCCCCACCAGAGTGGCACATTTGTCACAATTGATAAACCTGTATCAGGACATCATTATCACCCAAAGTCCATGGTTTGCATTGTGTTGTATATTCTCTGAGTTTTGACGAATGTATAATGATATGTATCCACCTTTATAGTATCATACAGAATAGTTCCACTGCCCTAAAAACCCCTGTGCTCTGACTATTCATCCCTTATTAAGTTTTAAATCTATATAATGAATCAACTTTCATGCCATCCACCTCTGTTTTTCCACTTTCAATTTTTGTTATTATTTGTTTACATTGTCAAGGTTTTTATATTCTATTCAAAAACAATAATTGCTCCAATTTCAAAAATATTAGTTCAGTATTCACCAGGATTCTTCCATTGATGAACTTATTTTGGTTGGCTAGATTTCAGCATGAAGTAATTTTTTAAGACCTTATGGATGCCTAAGCCTCTAAATGTATGTTACAGAATGTCCATTAACTTTATACTCAAAGGACAGTTTTGTTGGGTATAAAATTCTGGTTCATAATTTCTTTCTCTCACAACTCTGTAGATATTACTCCACTGTTTTCTGAAATTGGATTGCTATGGAGGATTCTAATTCTCAATTCACCTTTCTGACCCCCCTAGTTATATGGTTCTTTCTTTATCCTTTAAGATCAGGACCTTTTTAAAGATGCCTTGGTGTTAATTACACCATTGAGTTTTCCTGGGCCAGTGAATGGCAGTTAATTTGTAGAGCCAAGTTTTGTTTTTGTTTTTGTTTTGTTTTTCTGGGGATTTTCCATTATATATTTGAATACTTTTCCTCCTGTTCTATTATTCTGTTTCCTTCACCAATGTATATGTTGGGTTTTCTTTTGCCTCCTATATCTGTCATTTTTGTCTTATTAGTTTTCTCCATTTAATTTTGTGTGATTTCTTGCAATCCACTCACCACAACTCTCTAGTTGTTTATGCTCTGCTTCATCATTTATTCATTGCTTATTATATGGGTTTTTTTAAAAAATATGTGATGTATTTATTTTTCTTTCTCATTTTCCCCTGAGCTCCACTAACTCACTTTTCAGCTTTCATCTCTTTCTGTTATCAAATAATTTCTTTTTTTTTTTAATTTTTTTCATTTATTTTTAAAATTTTTAAAATTCTTTTAAATTTTTTAAACTTTTTTTTTAATGTTTATTTATTTGTTTTTGAGAGAGAGAGAGAGAGAGAGCGAGCAGGGGAGGGACAGAGAAAGAGGGAGACAGAATCCCAAGCAGACTCCATGCTGTCAGCACAGAGCCCGATGTGGGGCTCGAACCCATGAACCATGAGATCATGACCTGAGCAGAAATGAAGAGTTGGATGCTTAATCAACTGAGCCACCCAGGTGCCCCTCAAATCATTTCTTTTTAAAATTTCTGTGTGTATTTTTTTCCACTCATCTGACCCTGTCAGTTCTTTTTATTTTTTTATTTAAAAATTTAAATTTCTTTATTTTGAGAAAGGGAAGGGAAGAAAGGGAGGGAGAGAGAATCCTAAGCAGGAATATGGGGGTTGAACGCATGAAACATGAGATCATGACCTGAGCCAGATGCTTAACCAACTGAGCCACCAAGTGCCTCTGCCCCTACCAGTTCTTAAGAGGTTATATCTGTAGTTTCTCTGGGTCTGTGAACTGATTTTCTGACATCTTTCTGTATTTCTCTGGATGATTCCTCATGCTGTGTGTTCTTCTTCATTTGCTCCCCCACCCTTAATGCCATAGGACCCATGTGAGTTCCTTTGTGATTATTATTCTTTAACCACCTTCCAAATAGCAGCATGTGAAAATGTGGGAGTGGTCCAGAGCAGATGCACTATGGGCTTACTTACTTACTGTCTGGAAGGCTCTCTGGCCAGAGCTGTTATTTATCTTCTGCCTAGAGATTCGGTCTCTCTTGTGTTTCAGAGTCCACGGTCATAATGGTTGTCAGCAAAGCTCTTTACATCACTGGCTGTCCATGTTATGACCAACCCCTTGCTGCCCCTTTTCTCTCCCCAGCCTCACTTCACTCCCAGTATCTGTTTTAGCTGGAAAACGAGGTTCTGTCATAGAAATGGCCCATTGGTGTGATTTCCCATCAATTCCCACACCAATTCCATCCCACAGTGTAAAATCGCATCTCTACATGTGCTCAGTTGTTCACAGCAGCACTAGTCCCATCAGCCTCAAATTGGAAATCACCAAATTCCCATCAACAATGGAATAGTTAAGTCAATTATAGTACATCCACTCAATGAAATACTAGACAGCAATGAGAACAATCTACAGCCACATCCAAAAATTTGGACGAATCACATGAGCATCATGGTCAAAAGAAGCCAGGATCAAAAACACATATAGTATGCTTCTGTATGAAATCACCCAAAGACAACTGGATATTGGCAATTCATTAAAGTACAAAAGAAGCAAATGGCAGGAGAGTGGTTGTCCACAGTTGAGAAGCTATGACTAGAAGGAGACCCATAGGGGACTTCTGGGTTGTTAACTTCCTGTTTCTCGATCCTTGCTGGTCCTACAGTTGTGTTCAGTTTGTGAAAATATATCTGTACTTATGATACATGCATATTTTGTATGTATGTAATACTTCAAATAAAACATTTTTCTTTTGGGGGTGCCTGGGTGGCTCAATCAGTTTAGCACCCGACTTTTGATGTTGGCTCAGGTCGTGATCTCATGGTTCATGAGTTTGAGCCCCACCTTGGGCTGTGAGCGCAGAGAGCACAGAGCCTGGTTGGGATTCTCTCTCTCTCCTTCTGTCTCTGCCCCTCCCCTGCTTGTGCTCACTCTCTCTCTCAAAATAAACTTATAAGAAGTTTTTTCTTTTGAAAAACAAGACAGGGAGATGCCTCCCCTCACCCGGGTGGCATCCACAATCCTATTTCTTCATTCCAGCAGGAGGATCATGGCCATGACTTTCAAGAAGTGATATTTACTTGGGGGTCCAAGGAAGAGGCATGTGTAAGCTGTCAGCATGTTCCTTTCTTCCAGTTCAGACTTCATGGTGTCTGTGGTTTGGGGGAGTAGTGATTGCCTTGTTTCATCAGCCACGAGTACTCCCCTGTCTCTGTAGTTTGTGTTGTTTTCGAGGGAGGACGGTAGAACAGAAATGCTCCTACCCCACCGTCTTCAACAGGAAGTCAGGATGGACTCCCGAACCCACTGGTGAGGGTGTAGCTGTAAAGAAACAGGCCTGACTTTCTTTCTTAACTAAATAAAATGCTGGTCCTTGACGAGACCCCTTTAGAGTGATCAGCTTGAAAGACAACACCCAATGTGGCCAGCACTGAGAGATCACCCGTGGCCATCTCCTGAGTTCGGCTCCTCTCACTGGGAGCTTCCTGAAGGGGTGCAGAGCTCTGAGAGCTTCCAGAGGGGACCCCCGGCGGACACGGGGGACCGCATACCTGCACCAGGGGCTGCTTCAAAGGATAACATTTGCTTGCCTGTGGAAATTCTGGTTATGAAGTTCATGCTTTATGCTCAGACCTTGTCTGAGGAGTATGTCTCTTGTCCCTCAGAAGGAGAGCACTCCTGGAAGCACATGATGGTCTCTTGTCCCACTGAACATCATGGGCACTCGGCTGCAGGGCATGGCCTCATCTCAGCCTTGAACGCCACCCTTTCCTGTGGTCAGTGACTGTGGGGTGGCCTCCGTGCATTCGTACAGCCCCAAACCCAGCATGTGGCATGACAGTGCTGGGGCACACTAGTGGGAGGTCACTGTGACAGTGTGGCACATTTATGCCTCAGGGCCTTTGCTCGGCTTGTTCTGCAGCACGTCCATGTCTGCTGGGGATACCTCAGGTCCCAGGAAGCCCCCGCTCCTGTCACTGTAAAGCTCCACCTTCCCTGAAGCCTTTCCCTAGTCCCCCCTCTGCACTGACAAACACCACCCCTGGCTGGTCCACTTTTGTCATCTTGGGGACACTGGCAACTCTGGAAGGCAGATGATGTTATCCCCATTTGCTGTTTGGAGACACCGAGTCTCAGCAGGCCCCGCCAGTCGTCCTGGGGGACCATGGTCAATCAAGGCATTGTCAGGTTTTGAACTCAGATCCCAGACTGGGGCTCCACCTGCGATGTCCCAGGTCTCGCAGAGGTCTGATCTCTCTGACCTGTTCTTAGTCCCCGTGCACTGATCTCTAACTGTGCGGCACTCTGTTCTTTCCTTCTGTCTGTCTGTGCACCCCACTCTGAGTTCTGGTGTTGCACAGGCAGAAACACGGTCTCTCACCCAGTGGCAGATGGAGCTGTATCCTGAGCGTTCACATGGTCTGCTCATCTCCTGGCCGTCATGGGGCCGGCACCGCTGGTCAGCCCCAGGCTTTGCCCCTAGCTTTGCATGGACACTTGGTCTGACTTGTGCACAGGCGAGCACAGGCAGGTCACTTTCCGTGGAGCCTTTGAGATCACCAAAGGTCAGATTGCTTAGACAGACTCCCACAGTTTCTCAAGAACACTTAGGGATTGCATCTGACTTCTTTGTTATTGAGGTGACGCAGTGGGACTTGCCCAGAGTCATTGTGGGTCATTGCATTCGTCCTGTGTTGCAGAAGAGGCCCCCTGAGGCCCCATAGACATCGGTGTGCACGCCACCGTGTCGTGCAGGGCACGATGCCTGACACTTAGCGACTGGCTAAGTTGCTGTTCTGTGACGGGCATCTAGTACCTTCCCAGCAAGGTGATCCTGGGCTTGAAAGAAGACCACGTGGAAAAGCCTCGGAAGCACAGCCCGTATTGAAGCTCATCCTTCCTCTTCTTGTCTCCAGGCCTCATCGCATCGAGCTTCTCCCAAGCATGTGGGTCTCTCTCCTTTGTGTCAGGAAGGTCCCCATATCCAGTGCCTGTCCTACCCTGTCGGCCACTTGAAAGTGGCTCCAGGTGCCGGCTTGGATGTGCTGCCACCTGGCTGATCCCAGTCTCTCGTGGCAGGAGGTGACACTTCAGGGGCTCTGGGGCCATCACCTCTGTCTCCAGTGGCCTCAGCTTCTAGCCAGACTTGAGCAGAGATCTGAGGGCCTCGGGGCAGGTGGGTCTCAGAGCTGAGTGGGGGCAGCCCACAGCCTCTGCTTTCTCGTCCTGGACAGTGTCAGCTTGGGCTCGAACCCACGGGCCCTCTCAGCTGCAGGGTGCGCCCATCTACCTTGAACGAAGGTTAGCAATGCTCTTGAGTGTGAACTCTGGAAAGTTCAACCCCCTCCTCTCTGTGGTAAGTTCAGGGCTTTGGGTTGACGAGGGAGGGGACAGGACCCGGAGGGGGGCGGGGGGCTGTAACAACAAGCATTTGGACAGGTTGCCTGAGAAAGTCCCTCCCAGCATGAGGCCTTGCAAATGCAGTGATGTGCGACCCCCACCCAGGAGGGGAAGGAGAGTCAGACAGGGCGCTCGCGTGTCTGGTGGCATCACTCAGAAGTGTGATGGGGAGCCTCCCTGTCTGCGGTGTTTCGTTGCCCCAGGCTTTGTCTTTTCTATGGCCAGCAAATGTGGGGTGCAGCTTCGTGGGTTATGTAAAGTAGATGACCTCTAATTAGCTAAAAAGATGTTTATTTGGACTTTATTTAAAGCAGTTGGATGCGTGAGAGCTTGTGCTGGGGCTTTGGGCTAACAGTCCCACCTGCTGTGCAGAAGTGAGTAACATAGGGGTCATTTGAGGCTAATAATACAGTGGCCATCTCTGACTTATTTATGTAACACCCCCCACCTCTCAGTCTCTCTCCCTAGGTGGCTTATTAAAGAATTTCTTTCAACCTTACATGCTGATCGTTCCAAGAGTTCTGGTACATTCTTTTCCCCCAATCTCATTACATAGCCAGTAGTCCCTTAGTGCCTGGGTGACGCTCAGGCCTCGGACAGATGGTGCCCCAGGGAGGCTGCCTGCCTGGCCAGACCCTCGCTCTTATCATTTACCCAGTGTCACCATGAATCTTCACCGACTGCTGTCCCTGGTGTGGTCCCTCTGAAATGCTATCCTGATTCTGCCACGGTCCGTCTTGGAAGCCTTCACTCACCTTCCATTTAGCAGCGTGTAACCTCTCTGGGGGTAACCACAGCAAAGCCCCCACCATCTAGGGGAAGGATTGTGATGGGTAATTCCATTTTCCAGATCACTGAGAGTATGCCTCCAAGCCTTGTTTGTTTGTTTTTACATTTGATTGCTCTCGGTGCACATCTCCCTCAAAAGTATTCTTTGTCGTCTTAAAGAGAAGCTTCCATGGGCACACTGTTTATTTTTCAAGTAGCCTTACGGAGCTAGAACTCACATGCGATGCAGCCCACCCACTTATCTCACTATCTCTTCTACTTCCAAGACCTAGGCTGGGTCGGCAGCAGAACAGATGCCAATAAATACTTGCTGGATTGAGCTAAAACCACACTGAGATCACCTCTTTTGGATAAGGCCAGATCTCCTGCCAGGAAGCAGCCGTGCCCTCTGTGTCTGGTGACATGAATGGAACTGATGGCCCCAACACCGAAGGGTCCCAGACTGCTGATTTTTAATTTTTTTTAACGTTTATTCATTTTTTAAGAGGCAGAGAGAGATAGAGCGTGAGCAGGAGAGGGGCAGAGAGAGAGGCAGACACAGAATCCGAAGCAGGCTCCAGGCTCCGAGCTGTCAGCACGGAGCCCGACGCGGGGCTCGAACCCACGAACTGTGAGATCGTGACCTGAGCCGAAGTCGGACGCTTAACCGACTGAGCCACCCAGGCACCCCTATTATATATTTTTTAACGTTTATTCATTTTTGAGAGACAGAGACACAGTGGGGGAGGGGCAGAGAGAGAGGGAGAGACACAGAATCCAAAGCAGGCTCCAGGCTCCGAGCTGTCAGCACGGAACCCGACGCGGGGCTCGAACTCACGGACCGTGAGATCGTGACCTGAGCCGAAGTCGAACGCTTAACTGACTGAGCCACCCAGGCGCCCCGCAGACTGCTGAGTTTTAAATTTCTCACCTGGGTTTTCATCCTTTTGTGTGCCCTCCCTTCTTTCCTGTGGCCATCTGCCGTCACCGTGTCTGCCTGCAGCTACTCCAGAGCACAGGGCTGCTCTTGCCGGAACAGCGTGTGAAACAAGAGCACAGTGCTCTTCACGCTTAGGGGGTGTGACACCCTCCCGCCGCCTGGCCCTCACTAGTGGGGTGACAGTCTTTTATTTACCCCACGGCTGATAAGAGTTCACACGTCGTCTACAAGATTGCTTAGCAAACAAGGGAAGTGAAGCCTGGGGAGGTGAGGGAACTTGTTCAAGGTCACACCGTAGGCTCACGGTGGAGTCAAGACCAGGCCCATCCTCTGTGCTGCTGTGCCCACCAGTCTTGCAGGAAGTGACTCTCCTGCTCTCTCTTTCTCTCCCAGGGGTCCTTGGTGAATTTTGTCATGGTTATTTAAGGAACCTCGCCTAGAAGTCCCAACACGCAGTTCCCCATCGACGGGAAGGCTTGGACTCCAAGATGATTATAAAGGAATATCGGATTCCTCTGCCCATGACCGTGGAGGAGTACCGCATCGCCCAGCTATACATGATACAGGTGGGTCTTGGGGCCAGGGCAGGCCACGCCGGGCGTACAGATGGCTCTCGAACCCTTGGGTGGGGTGGGGCGGCACCGTGGTCTCCACGGCAGTGTCTGCTCAGTAGGCTCCTGGTAAGTGTCTCAGTTGCCCAGGCGTTGTGGCTTCCCAGCCCGATGCCAGGAACACAGCGGAGTGCCGTGGGTGTTTGTGGCATTGGCCTGCCCCGCCAGCCCTGTATTCACAGCGCTGGCAGTGCTGACACTGTTTGCACTTAATACCCGTCCTCTCTCTGATTCAGATGTTATCCGTGCGTATAGTCAGCTTGGGCCACTTTAACAAAGAACACAGACCAGGGGGCTTAAACAACAGACATTTGTTTCTCACGGTTCTGAAGGCTGGAAGCCCAAGGTCAAGTTGCTAACAGAGTTGGTGTCTGGTAAGGGCCCTCCTCCTGGCTTACAGATGGCCACCTTCTTTCTCACTGTGTCCTCGATGGTGGGTGAGGGGGCAAGGGAGTCCTCTGGAGTCTCTTCTGTAAGGGCACTAATCCCGTTAGGAGGGCTCTGTCCTCATGACCTAGTCACCTCCCAAAGCCTGACCTAGTACTATCGCATTGGAGGTTAGGGGCTTCAGTATGAATGTGGAGGGGGCACAGAAATTCAGTCCATAGCAACCCACTTGACAGACAGGAAGGTGTGAGGTCCAGAGAAGTTAAATGACTTCCCTGGGAGCACCTGGCCAGTTTTCCCATTCTTGGCTCCACACTTTCCTCACTACTCTAGGCTGCAAGACAGTGGCATCTACTATGTGGCTGGTTTACAGAGTCACAGACGAATTTCAGGGTGACAGATTCCTGTGAAAGCCAGAGAATGCCATGCCCCACCCCTCCCACTCCCACACACCCGGAGCCCTACTCAGAGCCTGGCTGACCTGGAACACAGAACGGGGAGACCCAGGATCTGGTTGCTCGTGGCCTCGATGTGACCAAACTCCTGCTTGCTGGGCTCCTGCTCCTCTGTGGAGGTCCCCCGCCCGGCTACCCCGCCAGCGTCTTGCTCAGCCTCAGTGCCCCAGCCCTTTGCCTGACCTGGCAGCTTTCCTCCCAGTTGGGAGTCTGATTACGAACCAGCTCTCACCTGGCTCTGCTCTTCCGGGCATCAGGATGCCTTGGTGCAGCCCGTGGATCATCATGTCACACGGTGTCCTACGGTGTCACACAGTGTCACATGGGCCCCTGCCGGCAGAGCTCCACCTCTGCCCGTGGCTTTGCTTGGTGGGTGCTCACCCTTCAACCCGGGTCTGGGGAGTTAGTAACAAGCTCCCTGCGGAGCTCAGGCCCCCAGGCCCTTCTGAGAGGAGCTCTGTGAAGCTACCAGAGTTTGACCAGGTGCCCCCAGCTTGGGGAGCTTGATGAGGAAGAGAATGGAAGGTGAACTGGCCTCTCTGGCAGGGGCTGTTGGCTCCATGCGGCTTCAGGAGTGCCACTCGATTCCCTCTTGAACCACTTACCTCGTAATTATTCCTAGAGATCAAGGAGAGAAGGGACTTAGCTCACTCAGCCCCCCAGCTCTGAGCTGTCTGGAAATTGCTCAGCCTATTCAAGGATGCTATTTGTCCTGCGGCTCCCCAATTCCCGTCCCAGCCAGGGGAGCCCAGACCCTGGCAGGCAGCCCCTCCATGTGCCTGTCAGCTGGTGGAGGGCCCATCAGGATCCAGGGACTGACTTTTAGCTCCTAGGACATCCCAAAGCTTTCTTGAGCATGTGATCACCTCCGACTGGGCTCCTTAGAGGCATCTGCCATCCCCACCCCCCTTTATTGAGATAGTTTGTTCTTTTTTTTTTTTTTTAATTTTTTAACGTTTATTTATTTTTGAGAGACAGAGACAGAGCATGAGCATGAGCAGGGGAGGGGCAGAGAGAGGGAGACACAGAATCTGAAGCGGGCTCCAGGCTCTGAGCTGTCAGCACAGAGCCCGATGCTGGGCTCGAACCCACGAACCATGAGATCGTGACCTGAGCTGAAGTCAGACACTTAACCAACTGAGCCACCCAGGCGCCTGGTATTTTGTTATTTTTAAAACATCCTTATGCTTCCAGTTAATGTTAACTATCCCATAGCCTCCTCCACGATACCTGCTATGGGCACAGGGCCGCCTGTGTGCGTTCACTCATCCAAGCCCTACTATAACACCTGTCTGTCTCTCAAGGCTGCCCTCCTCTGCTCCTGCCCTGACACTTTCTTACCCGCCACTGGCCCCAGCACTTCTGGGGGCTCCACCCACCGTGGGGGGTGATGGACAAGCATATTATCTCCGTTGTGTGATGGTTTCACAGCTGCGAACATGCGTCAGAGCTCACCAGCTGTATTTTTATGTATGTACCTTTTGTTGCATGCCGGTCGTATCTCAGTAGAGCTCTTAAAACACTAAGTGAAATGCACAGACTTTTCTGTGCTCAGCCTGGGCTGAAGGCTGGGTTCCAGAGGAGAATGTAAAAGTACTTGCTCCTCTCCAGGAGCGCCTTTGGGGAGGTGGGCACACAGGCAGTTTACTGAATACACGCCGGGAGACAGGGAGCGGATGTTCGTGTGGGCTTAGGGCCGCTGCTCCAAGAGTGCGTCCGCTGGGAGCTGGGCCAGTTGAGGAGGATGGATAGGCCCTCAAGGAAGGCAGCTGTGGTTTTGTGGAAAGAAAAGCAAGACTTTAGTTCATTTCCTCCAGACCCTGCTTACCAGCTAGAGTGGCAGCTAGCAACGGGCCTGCCTTCTGCACTCACTAGCCAGCCTCCTCCTCCATGGGGTCATGAACAAGATGGGATGAGCTCACGTGTCGAGCTGCCTCGTGATGTGCCTGACCAGTGTCCAAACAAAATACATGTTGTTCAAGGCAAGGAAGAGGGAGAAGGAGAAGAGGAGGAGAGGAGGAGGAAGAGTAAGAAGAAAAGACAAAAAGTTGGGCTGGCTGGGAGAGAGCCTTCTGTCATCCATAGAAGTGTTCAGCAGATGCTTGCCTCAGAGGGAGGAATCCGTGGTTTGGCCAGGACCCTGGACAGCTCTGAGAGCTGCCACTTTTGCGGGCGTCCTGGAGCATTCTTGGTCTTGGGTCCTTCATCCCTATCATTCGTAGGGTCTGTGCTTTTTCTGCACCAGGCCCCTCCTGTGCAGCCCCCAGGCCCCAGAGATAGAGAGGGGTAGGGAGGTGAAGTTCCCCAACTCAGCCCCAGCCTGGTGGGTAGGGGTCATGGGTGAGGCCTCACCCTGGGCACGTGTATGCCCCTGGGGAGCTGGGCTTATCTCTGCCACCCTAACTCGGTCTCCCTGGGAGGCTCCACAGTGCAGGGAGCCTGGCAGGGACGACTGGCAGGGATGGGGGTGGTGTTTTTGGGGCAAGCAGAGAAGGTCAGCACGTTTCGAGAAGAGCTCTCCTAAGTGGCATGACCGAGAGCCTCAGCTGTGCCAGGGGACTGAGCACCCCCTCAGATGCCATTGTCAGAGGGGAGCCAGGGGTTCAGCCCTTTGGGGTGTTAGCTTCAAAGTTGGAGGGGGTGCCCAGACTCAGATGGAACTGGCGATAGTTGAGAGCAGAATCCATTTTTGCTCATTCAGCTAATTTTTTTGTTTATTTATTTTGAGAGAGAGAGAGAGAGAGAGAGCGGAGGTGGGGCAGAGAGAGAGGGAGGGAGAATCCCAAGCAGGCTCCACACTGTCAGCATGGAGCCTGACACAGGGCTTGATCCCATGGACTGTGAGGTCATGACCTGAGCTGAAATCAAGAGTTGGGCACTCAACTGACTGAGCCACCCAGGCGCCCTCATTCAGCTAATCTTTACTGTGCAGAGACAACAAAGTGCTGTTCAGGGAGTACAGAGCACTGCCAGTCTGGGTCCTGGGGCTCTGCCACTGCTAACAGTGGCCTTTGTGCCCCCAAGTGACCCATGGTATCCATCCTGCATGAGTGACCATAACGGCTTGCTCAGCTGGTTGGCCAGTGTCCCCCCAAATTCATGTCCATCCAGATGTTAGACCGTGACCTTTCTAAGGACAAGACAGAATGGGCCCTAAATTGAATGGCTTATTGTCCCTATAATTATGAAGAGGAGAGGACAGAAAGAGACACAGTGATGTGATGGTGGAGGCAGAGAGCCGAGTGATGCGGCCACAAGACCAGGAACGCCTGGGGCCCTGGGGTCTGGAGGAAGCCAAGAAGGAGCCCCCCTAGAGCCTTGGGAGTGGACATGGTGGCTTTCCCTGGCTAGGAGTCTGAGGACAGCTCAGGCCAGGTCACCCACTGAGGCCGGATGGGACCTTCCCTACCCCTGCTCCTTGTCCCTCCCTGCCTCTTCTCCACCCTCAGCTCCCTGGCAGGCTGGGCCTTCAGAGACTGCTTGTGGCCCTGGCTCCTGTGACCTGTGTGTCCCCTTCACACTGAGTCACCACAAACCCTAGATGTGTTCGTTTCCTGGGGGGGGGGGGGGGGGGGGCGCTTAAAACAAGAGAAATGTATTCTCTCTCGCTTCTGGAGGCTAGAAGTCTGAAATCAAGGTATCCGCAGGGCCTGCTCCCTTTGAAGGCCCTCTCTCCCTCTGAGGATTCTGCCTTGCTCCCCTCCAGCCTCTGGTGGCAGCCAGCTTCATTGGCTAGTGGCTACATCCCTTTAGTCTGTCTTTTAAGGACATGGTCCTTGGATTTAGGACCCACCTTAATCAGGTGTGACTTCACCTTAATGAATTATATCTGCGAAGATGCTATTTCCAAATAAAACCACGTTCCTTTTTTTTTTTAAGTTGCTTTCTTTGTTTTCTTTTCTTTTTTTTTAAAGTTTCTTTATTTTGAGAGAGAGAGATTCAGAGAGGGTTGAGCAGAGCGAGAGGGAGTAACAGAGGATCCAACGTGGTCTCTGCGCTGACAGCCGTGAGTCCAACGCGGGGCTCGAATTCATGAACGGCGAGATCACGATCTGAGACAAAGTCAGACGCTTAACCGACTGAGCCACCCCAGGCGACCATAAAGCCACATTCTAAGGTTCTGGGTGGATGTGAATTTTAGGGGGCCCTTTAGCCCACTACATCAGGCCTTAGACAGATAGGTAGCCCCATCTCCCCTTATAGTTTCGGAAATTGAGACCAGAGAGAAGTGACTTGTCCAGGATGAGAGGGAACTGGTCACAGAGTTGGGACTAGAACCCATTTATTTGCTCAATAAGTACCGAGTACCTGCCTTATGCCAAGGTGTCTTCATGCTGTGGACTGCACAGGTCCCAGAGTCCAACAGGATCTCGAGTACAGGTTGAGCTCTGCCACTTGAAGAGTCATTCCACGTCTCTTAGCCTTGAACAAGTCATTGCACGTCTCTTAGCCTCCACCTTCCCTTCTGCAAACTGGGAACAGTAGCAGCACTCAGCCTTTCTCAAGGGGTTGTGGCACTACCTAAAGGGAGACGTGCACGCAGAGCACATGGCACAACCATAACGAGTGAAGCCACCACGAAGCATGAGCTTACAAAGTGTCTGGCAAATGGTCGCTGCTTTCATTACAGAATCTGGGCCGCATTCCGTGGGCTCCTTTGAAGAGCAGGGGATGGCGTATCCCCGCTGACCCCATCTGTGCCCTCCGCCAGGGTCCTTTCTATTTTTTTTTTTATGAAGGGGACTCAGCTGCTCTGGGCCGTGGAGATATGGCATGTCTTTGTACCCCAGGGGTGAGACTGTGTTCTTGGGAGCGCCTGTGTGTGTGTGTGTGTGTGCGCGCGCATGTGCACACCTGCTATTCAGGAAGCTGACCGAAGGTGGCCTCAGTGATGCCGTCATGTCACCATGGAAACAGATGCTGGGCTTAAAGTCACCAGGACCTTGACCATGAATGAGGCTTTCTGCATAAGTAGAAACCTGAGCTTTTGGACACTGGGAAGAACATTTGGGGCAGAGAGACATTTAGAGGTGACCCAGGAGTCCTCTCTCTCAGGCAGCGCCACTGAGGCCCCTTCCCACTTCCCGTGTTTGATCTCTCTGAAATCTTAGTGAGTATAGACACAGGATTGGTTTCTGTTTGTTTGTTTTGTTTTATGCCAGCTTTATTGAGGTGTGAGTCCCACACCACACAGTTCACACATTTGAAGGGTACAGTTTAGGGATTTTTCGCATATTCACAGGGTTGTCAAACCATCACCATGATTTTAGAGTATTGTCATCACCCCAAGAAGTCACTCTCCAGCCCCCCACCCCCACCCCCATCCCTAGGCAACCAGTAATCTGCCTTCTGTCTGTACAGATTTGCCTGTACTGGACATTTCGTGTCGATGGGATCGTACACTATGTGGACTTTTGTGTCGGGCTTCTTACACATCGTTCTCAGGGTTCATCCACGTCGTAACAGGTTTCGGCCCTTCATTCCTTTTTATGGCCGACTCTTACTCCATTGTGTGGGTATAATTTCTCTATCCATTTGTCAGATCACGGACATTGGGTTGCTTCCACCTTTTGGCTCTTGTGACTAATGCTGCGGTGAACATTCGAGCACACGTTTCTGTGTGGACATGTTCTCCTTCTCCTGGATGTTTACCTAGCAGTGGAATTGCTGGGTCATACGGCAGTTCTATGTTGAGCTTTTTGAAGAACCGCCAAATTGTTTTCCGCGGCTGCTGTACCGTTTTATATTCCCACCAGCAACGCGTGAGGGTTCCAATTTCTCCACATCCTTACAACACTTGTTATGGTCTGTCTTTGTAGCCATCCTAGTGGGTCTGAAGTAGTAACTTGTAGTTTTGATCTACCTCTCCCCAGTGGCTAGTGATGTTGAGTATCTTTTCATGTGCTTGTTGGCCATTGATGTACTTCTTTGGAGGTATGCCTGTTCAAGTCCTTTGCCCATTTTTGAATTGGATTGTATCTTTGTTGTTGAGTTGCAGTAGTTCTTTATATATTTTAAATACAAGTCCCTTATCAGATACATTATTTACAAGAACTTTCTCTGTGGGTTGTCTTTTCATTATCTTCATAGTATCCTTTGATGCACAAAAGTTTAAAAATTTATATGAAGTCCAATTTATCTATTTTTTCTTTGGCTATTTGTACTTTGGGTACCCTATTTAAAAAAAAAAACATTGTCAAATCCGAGGTCATGAAGGTTTACTCCTGTGATTTCTTCTAAGAGTTGTGTAGTTTAAGCTCTTACATTTAGGTTTTTGATCCATTTTGAGTTAATCTTTATATATGATGTGAGGTAGGGGTCCAACTTCATTGTTTTACATGTGGATATCCAATTATCCCACCAGTATACTGGGACATGTTGAAAAGACTTCGTTCCTTCATTGAATGATCTCAGCACTCTGGTTGAAAATCAAAACATAGGGGCGCCTGGGTGGCGCAGTCGGTTAAGCGTCCGACTTCAGCCAGGTCACGATTTCGCGGTCCGTGAGTTCGAGCCCCGCGTCAGGCTCTGGGCTGATGGCTCGGAACCTGGAGCCTGTTTCCGATTCTGTGTCTCCCTCTCTCTCTGCCCCTCCCCCGTTCATGCTCTCTCTCTGTCCCAAAAATAAATAAACGTTGAAAAAAAAATTTAAAAAATAGGATGTTAGTAATTAAAAAAAAAGAAAATCAAAACATATAGTATGTAGATATATGGGTTTATTTGTAGACTTTCAGCCCTATTCTTTAGATCTATCCTATGCCAGTACTACATTGTTTTGATTACTGTAATTTTATAGCAAGATTTTCTGAAAAAAAATGTAATGTTTATTTATTTTTGAGAGAGAAAGAGTGTGGTGAACAGGGGAGGGCAGAGAGAGAGGGACACAGAGAATCTGAAGCAGGCTCCAGGCTCTAAGCTGTCAGTACAGAGCCCGACGTGGGGCTCAAACCCATGAATCATGAGATCATGACCTGAGTCAAAATTGGATGCTTAACCAACTGAGCCACCCAGGCGCGCCTATGGCAAGATTTTTTGTAGCAGGGTGCCTGGGTGGCTCAGTCTGTTAAGCGTTCAGTTCTTGATTTTGGCTCAGGTCATGATCTCATGATTTGGGAGATCAAGCCCTGTGTCAGGCTCTGCACTGACAATGCGGAGCCTGCTTGGGATTCTCACTCTCCTCTCTCTGCACCTCCCCTACTTGTGCGCTCTCTCGCTCTCTCTCTCTCTCGCTCTGTCTCTCAAAATAAATAACTTAAAAAAAAAAGATTTTGTGTAGGAAAATGTAAATGTTCCAACTTTGCTTTGCTTTGTTTTCGAGATTGTTTTGACTATTTGAGATCCTTCTCTGATCCTTCCTGATTTTATGATCAGTTTTTGCACATCTACCAGAAAGGCCACTGGGGATTTTGACAGGGATTGCACTGGATCTGTAGAATGCTTTGGGGAATATTGACCTCTTAACAACATTAAATCTTCCAATGCATGAACACAGATGTCTTTCCATTTACTTAAGGTTTTTACTTTCTTTTGGCAATGTACTATAGTTTCAGTATCTGAGTGCTTCACCTTCATTACATTTATCCAAGATATTTTATTCTTTTGTATGTTCTTGTCAATGGAAATGATTGCTTAATTTCCTTTTTGCATTGCTTATTTTTGTGTGTTGATTTTGTATCCTGCAACTTTGCTGAATTCATTTACTTTGTCTAACAGGTTTGGAGGTGGGGAGGATTCTTTAGGATTTTTCGTATATAAGATTATGTCCTTGGCAAATTGAGGTGGTTTTATTTCTTCCGTTCCAGTTTGAGTGCCTCTGATTGTTTCTTTTTCTTGACTAATGTCTTGGGCTAGAACTTCCAGTACAGTGTTGAATAGGACCTAGAGAGCGGGCATCCTCAACTTGTTCCTGATGCTGGGAACACTTTTAGTCCTGGGACCGACGGGAACCAGAAGGGAGGAGTTTGCACAGGCATGCTAGAGCTCACAGGGAGACCATGGCCTGTTGAGTCTCCTGTAGGAGTACAGCGGCACGTGGAGTCTGGGCCTGGATCTGGGAGTCCTGAAGCGACACAGAAGAAGCCAGCCTGGTTGGCCAAAGCCCCTCCTCCTCTCAGCACCCCTGGGCCTGGTCTCCTGGGCCCCTTCCCTTCTGCAGAGTGCTCTGGCCCCAACACATGGTGAATGCTTTTGTCCCTGTAGAAGAAGAGCCGTAACGAGACGTATGGCCAAGGTAGCGGAGTGGAGATCTTGGAGAACCGGCCATACACGGATGGCCCCGGCGGCTCTGGACAGTACACGCACAAGGTGTACCATGTGGGCATGCACATCCCCAGCTGGTTCCGCTCCATCCTGCCCAAAGCAGCCCTGAGGGTGGTGGAGGAGTCCTGGAATGCCTACCCCTACACCCGAACCAGGTGAGCCTTTCCCCACACCCTGCGCCACCCGCTGGTGGGGGAGGAACCCCGGGGGTGGCCCTCTAAGCAGGCTCACCCTCCCTCCAAGAGGCTCAGGCTCCTGGGGAGCTAAGTCTCCATTCCAGGAATCTCCATCCTCAGAGAACAGGCAGGAAAGGGGAGGGTGTCCCCTTGTTACTGCACCTTCCCAGGAAGGCCGGGAAAGCATGAGTCAGGTGAGGGCCACCTGAGATCCCTTTGCCGTCTAGGAAGGCTCAGGGAATACAAACTCACGTTAATGATCACCTGGGAATGCGGGGCCACTAACCAACCAGCTAGGAAGAAACGTGAACCAAGGGTAGACCAGATGGCCCAGAGATTCTCTCTGACCCTGAGACCTTCAGCACCTGCAGCAGTGCGTTCTTATTTTCCATGTTGAACAGGGCTTCCTTTGGATTCCCCAAGAAGGGAGGCTCTTCACTCCGTGCTCCCACCCACCCAGTGTAGCTGAGTGTAACAGATAGGGGGCTGCTCCCAGCTGGCCACCCACTTGCTATGCAAGTGGAGTCCCCACAAGTCTCCTGGGGCTTCATTCTCCCCACTAAATGAGGACCTCGGGCTTATCAGAGGGTCCACCAAGGTTATTCGTCTTCCCAGAAGTACTATCCTCCTCTGAGCTCATGTCCAGCCAAGAGAAAGGGGTGTGGCCTTGTCGTCAGACCTGGTGGCTTGGGGGGTAAGGGGTTGGGGAGGTGTCACAGAGTGCTAATTTAGATTCAGCCTACTGGGTTCATGCCACATGCTTGTGGTATGTCTGTGTGTCTATGGCCATCCATGCCTTACACACATGAACAATGGCCATAGGGCTTCTGGAAGCTTCCTCCGATGTTTCCGTCCCCTTCTCCCCAAACACAATCCCCACCCCCAGCCTGGCCTTGGCCTGGACAAGGAGAGGTCCAGGAGGTGGACAGACAGGCAAGTCTCAGCTACCACCCCCACCCTTTCTCCCTCTCCTGCCCAGTGGGGTCCCACAGGCCCTGACCCACCCCTGCAGGCACCAGTCCTGATGTATGCTTTCCTCCCCACAGGTTCACGTGCCCCTTTGTGGAGAAATTCTCCATCGACATCGAAACCTTTTATAAAACCGATGCTGGAGAAAACCCTAATGTGTTCAGCCTGTCTCCTGTGGAGAAGAGCCAGCTGACAATCGGTAACCACCACTACAGCGCTCCCCGCCTGGGAAGGGCAGGAGCCCTGCAGGGCCACTTTCCAGGGTCCCTGCCTACATGTCCCTTGGCTCTCTGCCCCTTGTCTCCAGGCCTGAAAGGCTCCAGACTGGCTCCTGTCCTGGGCAGGGAGATCATAGTCCCAGCAAGCATGAGGGCACAGGGATGGCAGGATCAGACTCCTTGGCCCCATTTTCCTGACGTGCACATTGAGACTCAGTGCCTTTCCCCCTCAAGCCCCTTCCCTCAATCCCTTCCAGGTGTCCTCCTCCCCTGGAGGGCGCGTGTGTGCTCAGGGGGCCATCTCAGGCTGGCGGCTGTGCGTGGGTGCAGCCTGTGGGGGCTCTGGCACACTGCAGGGCCTGTGTCCCCTTGACGGTGAGTGGCCTCTCCAGCTGACTGTACGTGAGGAAACAGCCCGTCTGTTAACTTAAGAGAGGCCTGAGATCAGGATTTGCATGTGAAATCTTCCAATTCCTAAGTAAACTTAGTAAACTGGCCAAAGAAACCACATCTGTGGGCCACCTGCAGCTCAGCAGCCACTGGTCTGCAACCGGTGGGTTCCAGGCTCTGCGGGGCAAGCCACCACGGAGGTGCTTCAGGCAGGTGCGTGGCCAGGTTAGAGAGCTGCATTCCAGGCCGTGTGGGGTGAGCCACCATGGAGGCAGGTGCATGGCCGGCATTAGACAGATGGCTCCCAGCACCACAGGGTCCTACTCTCAGGCAGCCTCTGATGGGCACGAAGGGCTTCTCCCCGGGACCCCCTCACCCGGCTCCCTCCCTCCTGCTGGAGTTTTCAGGCCCCATGGGGCTTTGGGAGCTCTATCAGTGTGAACAGGCTGCCGCAATGTACCGCAGGCTGGGGGGCTAAACACAGAAGTTTAGTGTCTCGCTAAAGTCTGAGGTCAGAGTGTGAGCAGGCTTGTCTCCTTCTGGAGTCACTGAGGGAGAATCTGTGCTTCTAGCTTCTGGTGGCTCCTGGCAGTTTCTGGCATTCCTTGGCATATAAATACATCACCCTAATCTCTCCCTCATCCTCACGTGGCGCTCTCCCCGTGTGCTTGTCTGTGTCCAAATTTCCCCTTTTTAGAAGCAGATTAGTCATAGTGGAGTAGAGCCTACCCTAATGACCTCATTTTAATTTGGTTCCTTCTTTAAAGGCCTTATCTCCAAATAAGGTCATGTTCTGAGGAACTGGAGGGTTAGGACTCCAACATACGAATTTGTAGGGGACACATTTGACCCACAACAGGAGGGATGGACCCCGCATGATACAGGCCTTCCACCGGCTCAGGTGCAGCCAGCCTCAGACAAGGCCTGAGCTTCATGGGCTGCCTCCGGAGGCCACCTGCTGTGATTCCTAAGTCTCTGTGATATGACTCATCCATGTCCCGGCCTGCCCCTTGGCCTTTGCCTGTCCGCGCAGGCGGCGCATGTGGTCTGCTCCACGAAGGATGTCTGTCCCTCCCCCGAAAGCCCCTGCCCCTGGGGAGCTCCTGACCCCTTGCTGATTTCCGTGGAGCCCACGTCTGTGCCTGCAAACCACCACGTGGATTCAGTGCGGGCCAGCAAGCAGGGGAGACGAGACAGAGCGTGGCCAGGGCAGAGCCCGCCAGGTGCCATCATCCCCATGCATCCCGAAAAGGGCCTCTCTGAGCCACAAACTCTCTTCTGGGGTTTATGTACCCCAAGCGTGTACCCAGTCCTCTGTAACACATGCATGCCTTGGGAGCCCGCACAGCGGGGAGAGACTTGGGACAAGAGGTGGCATGGCCCAGGCCCTGCCCCGAGTTGCTGCTGTTCCTCTTGGATCCATACCCCACACCCAGCCAGGTCCCACCGCCCCCAGTCCTGTTTCCCCAGCACCCAGCCCTGTGGCATCCACTACCCGCCCTCAGGACCGACACCTCCTGCCGATCTCCTCCCTTCTGACCTAAGAGGGGCTCCTACCCGGCCAGCCTGCCTGCCTTAAAGCCGCTACGTGTATATATAAGGAGAATATAGCGCCATTTCCCCTCAGGGTACCGTGTGGTGCCCAGCCTGGTGAGAGAAGGACGCATCCCCATCCCCTCCCCCGATACAGACACTCTAGTGGCCCCCCAAACGCTCCCCATCCCTTGCTGCTGGAACCTTCTCGGCTTCGCTGCTTTGCTCCTGTAGCTGAAATGCCACCTTTTCTGGGAATCTCTTCCCGGCCTTCCCTTCTGTTTCCCTGCCCCCCGGCAGCCACCACCCTGTTCCACATCCTCCGTGGAAACTCATCTCCCCGTGCCTCCTAAGCTCATCATCTAATTTGTCTGCTTAGGCAAGTGGTAGAGTCACGGGAGGACACAGGCCCTGAGGTCAGGAGAGCCCAAGGTCAGAGTGGCCCAGAGCAGCATCCCCAATCCCAGGTCCGGCCTGTGGCACAGGAGGCCCAGAGGCCTGTGAGGACTTGAGGGGGGAGGGCAGAGACACGGGACGGGACTGAACAGGGAGGGGCGGGCTGGAGGTTGGGCGGAAGTGGCCACCGGCGGGCTCTCCCCCACAGACTTCATCGACATTGTCAAGGACCCCGTACCCCCCAGTGAGTATAAGACAGAAGAGGACCCCAAGCTATTCCACTCGATCAAGACACAGCGGGGGCCGCTGTCTGACAACTGGATCGAAGAGTACAAGCAGCAGGTTTTCCCCATCATGTGCGCCTACAAGCTCTGTAAGGTCGAGTTCCGCTACTGGGGCATGCAGTCCAAGATCGAGAGGTTCATCCACGACACGGGTGAGCTCGCCAGTGCCCGCCGCCTCCCTCCGCGTCCGGGGCAGGTCCCTCCTCCTTCCAGAAGCTGAACCAGAGCCCATGCGCAGCTTCCTGCCCAGTTTATCTTGGCTGCCTGCCGAGCACCTATAGATGACAAGCGGCGTCCCCGGGCCCTGCCCCCGGACACTCTTGACTGGCTTGTGTCTGTAGCATATAGTGCCAACCCCCTGAGGAGGAGCAGCCCCAGGAGACAGCCTCCCTGCTCTTACCTGCACCTCTTACCCCAGGCCCCAGCTCTGCCTCCCCTATGGGCTGGACGTTCCAGGCACAGAGGGCCTTGGACGCCGTGGTGCCCTCACACTGTGGAGCCCGGCCTGGAGCAGGTGTCCAGGGAACAGGTGGACCAGCAGGACCAACCTGGGGCTCCTGGCCCAGCTAGAGCTGACCCGGGCTCCTCCCTCCCCTAGCACCCCCAGCTCCCTACCTGCCCCCCCGCCCCTACCCAGGTCATGGCATGAGATCAGTGCCAAGGGTCTGGCCTAGCCCAAGCTCATGAGCCAGGAGTAGCACCTGGACAGACATCTTTTGACTCCAAGGCCCAGGGTTTTGGTTCAGATGTGAATCTTTGGAACAGATGTCCCACACTGTTGATGATATGCTTCACATGTGCCGTAACAGCTCACAATGTCCTGTGAGGATAGCCATGTCACCCGTCCGTTTGTAGAGAAGGAAGCAGAGACCCAGTGCTGGGTCTGACCCCAGATCTCCCTTCCTAGCTACCCTGGATCTGAACTGATATTCTCATAGCAGTGGGGCCGTGGCTTCTCATCAGATGGTCTGTTGAGTGTGGGACCCAAGGATAGTATGCCTGAGGCCATCACCCAGGACTTGTCTTGGCTGAAGGAGGGCAGAGGGTGAAGGGATCTAGGAAGTATTTCTGGGGAAGCAGACTGCCCTGAGCCAGGAGGAATGGTCACCATAGAGCTGCCTGAGGACATGACATGGGTTGACCACTTGGAAAGCCGCTCTACTTTCTGTAGGAGAGTGGAAGATGCATGCCTTGAGACCCAGTGATGTCCCTCCCGGGTTTGCCCCTTGGAGAAACTCTTATACACATTCCAGAATGTTCAGAGCAGCAGATTTGTAAAAGCCAAGTGGACAAACAATGAAAGTGAGCCAAAGGCCCAATGGCAAAAGAAGGAATAAATGAAATGTGGTATTTCAAACAAATAAACCCCATGCAGCAACGAACCTGAAACTCACCCAAAACAGCAGGCGGCAGGGAAATACCTGCAGCTTGACACATACATGTAAAAATGTCAATAACGTGCAAACCAACCCAACCTATCGTGTAGAAAAACACACCTGTGTGCTCCAACCAGAAAGAAAAGCAAATAAACACAGAGTTGAGGCTGGACTGGGCAGGGGGGGAATGCGTCCAGGAGGGCCAGCCAAGGGCTGCCTGTTACTGGTCATGTCTGCTCCCTCACTGGGTAGTGTGGGTAAGGATGCTCTATTTCTTCTTAATGTTTTCTTAACGAGCTTTATTGAGGCCTAATTTTACACACCATACACTTCACCCCTTGCAAGAGGACAGTTCTATAAGTGGCAGTATATTCAGAGTCGTGCACACTGTTCTAGAACATTCCATCACCTCAGTCTTTGGTTCCTGTTCACAGTCACCCCCACTCCCACCCCCAGCCCAAGGCAACCCCCATCTGCCTTCTGTCCCTAAAGTTCTTTTATTATCTTTTCTACCTTGAAAGCTCTTACTTTCGTGATTTTACACGCATGATATATTCTTCTGTATCTTTATCTTCTTTTGTGTCTTATTTTATATGTATATATGTTCTACTTATAAGAAAAAGGATCAACCCACTTGGAACTGGAACTTGATTTCCATGTGGAAATTGGACAGGAAAAGTGTATAGGTACCAACCGAGACAGAAAACTGGCAGGAATCCCCCCTCCGCCTCCCCTTGGGGCAGGAATCCCCCCAAAATTCAGTGTGGCTTCTGAGCAGGCACATTCCCTTAGGAGGCACCCCTGCTCTAGTTATACAACCACCGTGAGCTTGTGAGGTCATCTGTGAGCCATTTGCAAATGGGGAGACTGAGGCACAGGGTAGGGAGGGCAGTGATTTACCCACGGCCACACGGTGGGGATGACCTTGGGTTGCCTCCCAGCCCCGAGCCCGGCCCTGGGGGCTGACAGTGCCCGTGTCTCCTGTCTCTCCCCTCCCCCTGCCGCTGCCCGGGACCAGGCCTGCGGAAGGTGATGGTCAGGGCCCACCGGCAGGCCTGGTGCTGGCAGGACGAATGGTACGGGCTCAACATGGAGAACATCCGGGAGCTGGAGAAGGAGGCACAGCTCATGCTGTCCCGCAAGATGGCCCGGTTCAATGAGGATGACGAGGAGGCTGTGCAGCTGGCCAAGGACGAAGCCATCCAGGTCCAGGTCGCTGGGGAGCCCGCCCAGCCCAGCAGCAGCAGCAGCGGCAGCGGGGAACCCCTGGCGGGCCGGGGTCTCAAAAAGCAGTGGTCCACATCCTCCAAGTCTTCGAGGTCGTCCAAGCGGGGAGGTGAGCGCCGTAGCTCCGCCTTTTACCACCCCGGCAACAGCCCTCACCCCCGCTCCGGGCAGCCCCTTGCCACCCACCGTCAGAGAATTCTGGCTCCTCCCGGGGACTCTTGCCCCCAGACCTTGTGGGCCACGCCTGAGGGGGGTCAGAACCATTCTGCCGGTAACCCCCCCCCCCCAGTTCAGAGTGAGCCCAGGGTGTCTGTCCCCTCCCCCCAACACAAAGCAGGTGGCCCAGACTCACCTACAAGGGCCCGGTGAGACAGGCTGGCCGTGTGGGAACCCAGCTCCCAGCCTCTCCTGGGGCCCAGATGGCTGCAGCTCTGAGGAGCTGGGCTTCCCAGGAGGAGGGGGGGTTCTTAGTGGGTA
Organism: Prionailurus bengalensis; assembly: GCF_016509475.1. Lineage (NCBI taxonomy): Eukaryota > Metazoa > Chordata > Mammalia > Carnivora > Felidae > Prionailurus > Prionailurus bengalensis. Next base: position 6,717,681 of record NC_057356.1, read on the forward strand.
CCTGTCAGCACAGCCAGGAGGGGCCTCTGCTCCTGTGGTGGGAGCCAGGCTGAAGGAGTCTGAAAGCCTTTACATCCTGAGAGAGGCCTTTCTCGGGAGAATTTTTGCAAAAGCACCGTGGCTGTTTGGGAAACCAGGATTATCCTGTGTAGAGCCAGGAGTCCCCTCTGTGAGTCCAGCTTCCCCACACCAGGCTTGGCCGTCTATGTGCTGAAGGCATCTGTGTATGTATATGTGTCGATGCCTTTTATGTGCTCACTTGCCGACAGCACCCCGCAGCCCCATCTGTCTGCTCTGCTGCAGGGGAACTGAAGGGGCTCGCTCCCGGAAAGACCCAGGTCAAAGGCACAGGAGCAGACCCAGGTCTGTGCGACTGTGCGTCCTGGCCTCATACCTGACACCCTCCCCCTTCCTCGTCCTCCCCGGGACACACCTGTTTTGTGCCAGGTGGGCTGGGCGGGGCCGTCTTGAAAGTTCCAGGAGCTTCCACCAAAATGAGCCAGGGTCACCCCACCCCTCATTTCTCCCTCCGTTCTCTCCTGAGCCCTCCCGGCCCATCACCTCCGCCTGCCTTCCGCCCGCCCGGCCTCACCCAGCCGGGTGGTGGGTCAGCCTGCGGTTTTGCCTTCCAGCCAGCCCTTCCCGCCACAGCATCTCCGAGTGGAGGATGCAGAGCATCGCCCGGGACTCGGACGAAGGCTCGGAAGATGAGTACTTCGACGCTCATGGTAGGCGGTGGCTCCTCCCGGGGCAGAGGGGGAGGATCTGGGCAGGGTTGGAGCAGGAGGCGTGGACTGAAGCAGCAGTGGGGCAGAGCATGAGACGAAATCACCGGGAGTCTGGGGTCTCACCCTGGCCGCGTGCCGGGATGTCTCTGCTGGGCCTGGCAGGCAGGGACTGTTCTCTCGAGCACCGCCCCCCTCAGAATGGATTTGTACAGTCAGACGGGGGCTTTTTTCCATATGTGAGTTTATTTCCACAAGCAGCTTTACCAAAGCATGACATCTTACAGTTTTCTAAATTTTTGCAATGACCTTGTTTTTTGCCTTGGTTAAATGCAAGTACACCGAATGTAGAAACTTTAGAAACTGCGATGAGCCGGAAATATGTGAGGTGCCCATTTTCCCACTAATCCCCAAATCAACACAGTGAGCACACGGCCTGACGAATCACCCACCTGTGCTGGGAAGGTGCGGGTACGCTTAACCTTCAAACGACACGAGTTTGAACTCTCCAGGTCCACTCACACGTGCTTTTTCCCCCAATAAATACAGTACCGTAAATGTATTTTTTCTGCCTTACGATTTTCTTAACAACATTGGTTTTTTTCCACCTAGCTTAGTTTATTGTAGGAATATGGTATATAATACATATGACATACAAAATGTGTGTCAGTCGACTATTTATGTCACCGGTCGGGCTTCCAGTCAACAGCAAGCTGTTAGTGGTTAAGTTTCTGGGGAGTCAGAAGTTTTACACGGATTTTTGACTCTGCGGGGGGCCAGCGTCCCAGCCCTCCCTCCCTCCCCTCTCCCCCCACCGTGGTGTTCAAGGGTCAACTGCGCTAAACATTCACTTGCTTCATACCTTGGCCGTTCCTCTCGACCGGCAGACAGGTCTGTGCAGACAGTTCTCCCCGGCTTGTGATTTACAAGGCGGGACACCGGCTCGGAAAGGGAGGGGAACTTGCCCACAGGCACTAGGCAGGGCAGCGGCAGGCCAGAGCCCTCTCACGCTGCAGCCACCTGACTGTTATGGCATCTTAGTTAACTGGCTGGACTTCGAGGGAAAACTTGGTGGGGGGGGGGGAAGGGGTGTCAGTGTCCAGGCAAGAGGGATCTAAGATGGGGAGCTGCAGAGGGTGGCAGGTGGTTCCTGAGCCTCCCTTGGTACCTGGGTCCTCCCCAAGGGTGAAGAAAGGTGTCTGGGGCATCCCATCCACCCCAGCCAAGCTAAGAGGTGCACCCTCTCCTGGCTGTGAGTCCCTGACAAGAGGAAAATACACATCTAATGTAGGAACTTTATTTTTTTTAAATGTTTATTTATTTTTGAGAGAGAGACACATAGAGCACAAGCTAGGAGAGGCAGAGAGAGGGAGACACAGAATCCGAAGCAGGATCCAGGCTCTGAGCTGTCGGCACAGACCCTGACGTGGGGCTCGAACTCACAAACCGTGAGATCGTGACCTGAGCTGAAGTCAGACGCTTAATCGACTGAGCCACCCAGGCGCCCCTAATGTAGGAACTTTAAAAAAAAATGAAAAAACAAAAACAGAAGGGAGAAGAGACAGCAAAGTAGGAGATGCCAGAGCAGCTGTGGCCGGGGAAGCACCTGCTGACCCGCTGTGTGGCCAGAGGAGTGACCAGTACAAGCCAGCGTCTGCACAGCTGCCTCCAGCCCCGTGGTCCCCAGGCCGATGGTCTCGGAAAAGCAGAAACTAGAGAAATGGATGGAAGTGTTCAGAGCAGCACCTCTCACGGGGCTGTATTCGTGCAGATGTTGAAAACAGGAACATTAGCTGATGAGTAGAGAAGCAATAAACCGTGATGCGGTCCATCTATACTGTGAAATAGAACTGGGCCCCAAAAAAGAACAAAACACTGATGCCTGCTACAATGTGGATGGAGTTTGATAGTATGATGCGCAGTGAGAGAAGCCAGACACAAAAGGCCACATCCTGTGTGATTCCGTTATGTGAAATGTCCAAAACAGGCAAATCCATGGAGACAGAAACTAGACAGGTGGTCACCAGGGGCCAGGGCACGGGGTGTGACTGCTAATGGCTACAAGACTTCCATTCGGGGAGGTGGAAATGTTCTGGAACCAGATAGAGGTGGCAGTTACACAGCATTGTGAATGGACTAAATGCTACTTTAAAATGGTTCAGATGGTGAATTTTATGTTATGTGAACATTACACAATTTTGAGAAAAGGTCAGGCAGAAGCCCTGCGGGTGCTGGTCAGGTGTTCATCCTGCTAAGGAGGGAGAGGGCAGAGGCCAGCATGGAGGGTACGGGCCAGAGGAGCATGGGAACCCCCACAGTGGCCACACCTACCCCTGTACCTCCCAGCCAGGCCTCCCGGTGCCCCTCAGTCCCTGCCTTAGAATGGGTCGGTGCTGAAGCCCCACTCTCTCCTCCCCAGAGGACCTGTCCGATTCAGAGGAAATATTCCCCAAGGACATCACCAAATGGAACTCCAATGACCTCATGGACAAAATTGAAAGCCCTGAGCCAGAGGACACACAGGGTACCTTGGTCTGGGGAGGCTACAGGGCCTGGGGGAGGGTGGCCGCAGGGGCCAAGCCCTTCTTTGCCCCAGCTCCTTAGCAGTGCTGGGCATGGAGGGGTGGGGGGGTTGGGAACACCCAAGGCCCCGCTTGTCAGGGTCACGGCCTCTGTCCTGTGGGCCTGGGGCTGCCCGGCTGCCCCTCCGCTCACAGCACCCACTGCTTCTGTGTTGCAGACGGTCTGTACCGCCAGAGTGCCCCCGAGTTCAGGGTGGCCTCCAGTGTGGAGCAGCTGAACATCATCGAGGTGGGTGCCGGGTGGCAGAGGGCCCCCAGGGCTGCAGGGGGAGGGGGGTGAGCTTGTAGGACCTGTCCTGTGAGAACTTGGCACCCATGGCTTCACATCCACACTGGCGTAGGTGCCATCAGAGAGAGGCCTGGGGCCTCCTTTCCTCCCTCCCCTGCCGTCCCTGAGAACCAACAGGGCCTTCAGACAGCCCCCAAGGAAGGCCTTGACCCAGCTCCACCTGTGGAAAGTGGAATGAGAAATTTGTAAATTCCAGACCAAACATAAGATCCCCACCTTGAGCCCAGCTTTTCTGCATTTGCTGAAGAACATGAGATGGAAGGGAAGGAAGCAAAAGCTGTCTAGGCAGAAGTGATGTGGTTGGTGGCCGCTGCCCTGCTGGGGCCACGTGGGGCTCCCAGTGTCCAATAAAGCTGTCTTGGTAGAGTGCCTGTGTCCGCTTTGGGGGTTCTTCGCACGAAGCTCAGGCCCCTTCTCCTCTTCCAGCTGTGGGCGGTCAGAGCTGTTTGCATGGGGCGCGGGAGCCACGATGCCCAAGGTGGAGACAGAGCCGGGAACTCGGGACGCTTGGGGAGTTTGGACCGGGTGCGGGGGGGAAAGAGGAGCAGCGTCCACACTGCCCTCCCCAGCTTGGGCTTTTCTGCTTTGAGGTTCTGAGGTCAAAGTGGGCTTTTCTAGAAGGCAAACTGGGACAAGGGGAGTTGATTCCCAATTGGGGGTTAATGGCAAATAAAGCAGAGTCTCCTCCCCACCTAGGGCACGCGCAGCTCTGACGGCCCCTCGGGAGGGGCAGAAGGGACCTTGGGCTCTAGATCTGCCACAGGATGCAGTGTGCTTGTTGGAACCCAGCACCGATTCTGGGGCATGGCCATCCAAAGTCAGATCCCTCTGCTTGCAATGGCCCCCAAACCGGAGCCTCCACTCCCCTCTCCCAGCCTTGTGGAGGGGGTATGGCTCTCCAGAGCTGGCCCCACGGCTCCCAGGCCTGCCTCCACACTCTCCCTCTCGTGGGCTCTGTTCCTACTGGGTTCGAGTCTTGGTGGGGGTGGGGTGTGCCCCAGTATTAGACATGAATGGGAGGAGAGCTGAATCTCCAATTGGCCCCGAACAGTCCCAGCCTCCGGTGCCGGGTCCCAGAAGATAGGCACAGGAGGCATTCTCTAGGCCTCTCACTGCCCACCCCCGCCCGACCTGGGTTTCTCAGGGCCATTGGACTCCCCCTCCCTGACTGGGTGGTGGTGAGGTTGCCCGCAAGACATTCCTTCCTTGAGCCACTCACCGGGCAGTGTTGGTAAGCCCTCCGGGCTGCTGGTCGGGGCAGCTGGTGGCCCCGCCTTGCCCTGGCTGTGAATTCACTCCTGCCAGGTGGGCCACTGGTGAGCAATCCTCACATGGGGACAGGAATCGCTCCGAAACTCTGCTGGGCAGGTGTTCCTGCCCAGGCCCCGGGGCCCACCGCCAGCCGATGACCAGCCTCCTCTTGGAGATGAGGCAGCCCAGTGTTGCTGTGGCTCCAGACCCCATACCACCCACCGGCCTGCCTTCCTCCTTCACTCAAGGTCATCTGCTGCTCAGTGGCTCCTGGGCCAGCCCATACCCTGCCATTTTCTGGCAGCCTCGCCAGCCCCTGGGTCCACTGCCTGTATTGCCCATGCCTCGCCTGGGCTCTGTGTTGGCACTTGGGTCCTACTCTGCCCCCCGACACTCCACGCGGTGGCCCACTTCAGGGCCAGCTGTCCCCATATGGGCCTTCCAGGTGGCTTTAGGCCCTCGGTCTGTCTCCAAGGTTCCTTAGGGATAGGCCTCTCTCTTCAGTTCCTCCTCCTTGTCCCCCACACACCTAGGCATACTAAGGGCATGGCAAGTACTCCCAGTGGCCTCTCTCAGGCCCTGGCCCTGGCTCCTCCAGTGGCACATCAGAAGTTAAGGTGGGGAAAGGTCCCTGGTGATGGGGCCACAGCCTGGATTGGAGGGAAAACACTGAACCGGGGGCAGAAGCTTTGGATTCCAGTCCAGCTTGGCACTGATGCGCTCCGTGACATTAGACATGTCTCTTGACCTCTCTGGGCCGCCACCACCACCTCCTCTCTAAACGGAATCGTTCCATACCCCATGCAGATGTGTACCAGTCTCAGGTCTCACTTTGACCTCACGTGCAGGCCTGGCCAGCCAGACGTGGGATCGTTACCCCTCCCAAATTAGGTGTGCTCAGACAGACACATCTGCATCCCCTCCCTGCTCTAAGATGTTTGGAGAGAGTCTGCGAATGACAGCACAGGGGACGGAGGAGAGGCCCTGTGTAGATGGGGGAGGGCTCGGCTGAGTGCCCAGGATCACCGCCCTCCCGGGCACAGACACACGGAGGGCAGGTGGGCTCCAGAGGCCCCCCCATGGGATGCGCCTGTGCCTCCTCGCCAAGGCCAGAAACTGCTGCCTGGGCCCCCTGACAGGAAGCGGAGTCTGTGCTTTTGTTCAGACTGGCTGATGGGAGCAGGGCCGCTCTTGGGGAGGAAGAAAGGGGCCATCGCCGCCTCCCCCAGGGAAGGGGTTGAGGTGGCTAACACCAGGCCCTGTAGCTCAGGAACTGAAATCGGGGTTCTCAGAGGGAACAGTGGGCCAGATGGGCCTCCTCCTGGGGTGACAAGGACCCGGCAAGCGGTTGAGTCCGCAGGGAGTTGATGCCACGCCCCCCTCCCCCCACTGACCTGCACAGGACGAGGTCAGCCCACCCCTGGCTGCGCCAGCCTCCAAGATCCACGTGCTGCTCCTGCTGCTGCATGGAGGCACCATCCTGGACACGGGTGCCGGGGACCCCAGCTCCAAGCAGGGCGACGCCAACACCATCGCCACCGTGTTCGACACCGTCATGCGTGTGCACTACCCCAGCGCCCTGGGCCACCTCGCCATCCGCCTGGTGCCCTGCCCGCCCATCTGCTCTGATGCCTTTGCCCTCGTCTCCAAGTGAGTGCATAGGCCCCAGACCACCTGGCCCTGAGGGTCAGGCTTCTCCCCTAGTGTCAGGACCCCCGTCTAGATGTCCAGACTCGGCATCCAGCCCCTTCCGTCTGGAGGTGGCAAAACCTGTACAGATGGCTGAGCTTACAGAGGAGACTAGCACTTGCCCTGTCTGTGACGTGGAAGACGCTGACCCGCCTCTGGGACAGAGGGCCTTACTCCCCCGCCCTGTGCCTCAAACTTCCAAGGCCTGGCCCACAAGTGACCCCGTGAGGTTTGCCGAGTCACAGCGGAGGCCCTTAGGTGGCAGGCAGCCCCAGCCCTGCTGCCCTGGCCGGGGAGAGGGGCCCACTGGGCCGAGCTGAGGCCTCCTGCTCTCTTCTGACCGGGCCCCCTCCCCCAGCCTTAGCCCCTACAGCCACGATGAAGGCTGTCTGTCCAGCAGCCAGGACCACATCCCCCTGGCCGCCCTGCCCCTGCTGGCCACCTCCTCACCCCAGTACCAGGAGGCGATTGCCACGGTGATTCAGCGGGCCAACCTTGCCTACGGGGACTTCATCAAGTCCCAGGAGGGCATGACCTTCAACGGGCAGGTGAGTCGTGGGATGAAGGAAGGGAAGACAGAAACCCTGCAGGGCAAGAGGTGGTGGCTCTCCCTGGCTGGCACCCCAGCAAACAGGGCGGGCACTCAGGCCTCTGGGGCCTCTCCCCTTGTAGATCTGCCTGATTGGGGACTGCGTCGGGGGCATCCTGGCCTTCGATGCCTTATGCTACAGCAATCAGCCAGTGTCTGAGAGTCAGAGCAGCAGCCGCCGGGGCAGCGTGGCCAGCATGCAGGTATCAGCTTCTCATGGCCCCCAGAGCAGGGGAACCCCAGGATAGAAACTGTGTCACCCTTTAGCCCCAAACATCCCCCAGGGCTGCAGTAAAGGCAAGGGAAGGGCAGAGGTTTCCAGTACAGGTGCCCAGAGGTGGTGGGGTGGGTGCACGGGGCAGGTGAGCAGCTGTAGCAGGACCAAGCCTAGAGCACATGAGGCTCCGGCAGGTGCAAAGCAAGGTCTGCACCGTGCGGAGCTGGGGTCTGGTCCTGGAAGGTGTGGCAGGCGGCTCCTCTGAACTTCCCAACAGGGGAGAGGATCCGACGTCCCTGGGGTACAGGAGCAAATGGCCTGGGTGGGCCGGGCAAGGCGGTGAGATCAGTGGGAGATCATGAAGATCCGGGTAGCCAGTTCAGGCAGGAATGAAGGCTGCTGGGACTTGGCCAGTGGGTTGGGGGGACAGTGGCACGACTAGGGGACAGGGCTTTCTCCTCTCCGGCGTGGGTGAGACGCTGGCTGGGCAGTGGCCAATAGGCCCGGAGTCAGGAGGGAGGACACTGAAGCAGGGCCCAGGCCAGCAGCCACCGGGCAGTGAGCCTGCATGGGGCTGTTCCAGGACACTGACCTGCTGTCCCCGGGCACCCTGGTCAATGCGGCACATGGCGGCAGTGGCAGCGGTGGCCTGGAGAGCAGCCGGCACCTGAGCCGCAGCAACATTGATATCCCCCGAAGCAATGGTGTCGAAGACCCCAAAAGACAGTTGCCCCGAAAGAGGAGTGACTCGTCCACCTATGAGCTGGACACCATCCAGCAGCACCAGGCCTTCCTGTCCAGGTGGGTGGGGCCGGTGGGACCCAAGGGTCAGACTGTGAGGCCCATGGCCTGGTGAGGAGGGGTGACTCCAAGAGGGAGGGACACCTCAGGTTTGAGGCTGTCAACCAGGTCAGGCTGCTGGCCAACGTGAGTGTTGGGTGCCTCTGGGGTCTTGTACAAGCAAGGGCCATCTTGAGCCCAAGGGGACAGTTTGTCCAGGGGTGAAACCCAGTCAGGGGGCAAAACTGACCAGGGACAGCTGTTCCAAAGGCAGTGGCATCCCTAGGGAGGTTGGGACCAGCTGTCACCAGAGATGGCCACATCTGCAGGACAACACAGGGGTCGAGGCTCATTTGGGCCTGATGACCCCTGGGGGGCTTCCTTTGGGAGACTGAGGGCAAGCCAACGCTGAGAAAGGAAGGGCTGTGGTGCCGCCTTACGAGCCACCCCCCACCCCACCCCCCGTCTGCAGCCTCCACGCCAGCGTGCTGAGGAACGAGCCCAGCTCCCGCCACTCGAGCAGCTCCACCATGCTGGACGGCACAGGGGCTGCGGGGAAGTTTGACTTCGAGATCGCAGACCTCTTCCTGTTCGGGTGCCCGCTGGGGCTGGTCCTGGCCTTGAGGAAGACTGTCATCCCTGCCCTGGATGGTGAGAGCTCTGCAGGGGCAGGGCAGGGGGTGTATCAGCTGGGTTGAGGGTCTCAGTGGAGCCCTGTCACAAGGCCATGGCCACATCCCAGGCCCGTTCCTGCATCAGCCTGCCTCATTTCTGCCCTCCCCAGCATAGGCTCGCTGCTCCCCTTTGCTCCTACTCTAGCAGCTCAGTCTCCAGCCTCCAGCCCCTGGCCCCTGCTGTTTAGTCTTCAAGGCACCTCTGGGAGCTGAGGTCCAGAAGTGAAAGGGCTGCCCCGCGATCAGATAGGGACGGACCCAGTCTCCGGGGCCCAAGATCTTCCCCTAAGGAAGAGATCCTCCTGGGTGCCTGGCTTCCCAGTTTCAGAAGGGCCGCAAGCACGCTGCTCCAGAGCCCCTCCTCATGGCTGCAGGGACAGGGAAGAGTGACTTACTGGCCGAGCAGCCTGTCAGAGCAAGGATCCCTGCACTGTATGCCCCAGGGGTCAGCCAGTGTGGCCAGGGAGCCCTGACATCCTTACGGGAGAGGAGACTTGCAGGGCTCGTGTTACGTCCCCAGGTCACAGAGGGGTCAACCGAGGCTCAGAAGGGTGTAGACACTTGCCCAAGAGCAAGTAAGCGCTGGCTTATATATACGTAAGTGGACAGAGACTTAGGAACAGTGACATTATGGCAGCGTTATCTGTAATCGGGAAAACCAGAACCATTGTAACGGTTTGTCCATGGAGGGGGCTGCAGCCGTTAAAGGGTCGGGTAGGACTCGCAGTGCTAGAATGAAGAACGCCAACATTTTTATGTCAAATGGGGGGTGGAGGGGAGCTCGAAGACGATATAGCACCTGTAACTGTGTGTGTGTGTGTGTTTAAAAGTGAGACATCTACTCGTGGAGTAGCAGCCCCACCTCACAGCCAGGGCTGCATCCACTCCGCTCAGTTTAAGAACACCTGGTTAATAAACGGTCAGACTCCAAATCAAGAGACATGCTTTTGGATGCTTCCGGACCCCCCACCCCTCGTGCTGCGGACCCCGGCCTCCTTAGGGCTCTGCGATCCCACCCCTGCCCTCCCCAGTTTTCCAGCTGCGGCCAGCCTGCCAGCAAGTCTATAACCTCTTCCACCCCGCGGACCCGTCGGCCTCCCGCCTGGAGCCGCTGCTGGAGCGGAGGTTCCACGCCCTGCCGCCTTTCAGCATCCCCCGCTACCAGCGCTACCCGCTGGGGGACGGCTGCTCCACGCTGCTGGGTGAGACCCGCGGGGGGCCTGGGCCCTGGGCAGGGCGCTCCTGGGGCCCCTGCCGGGTGGGAAGTCACAGCCTGCGCCGAGCTCCTCCGAAGCTGGGTCCCCGGTATACCAGGTGGCGGGGGGGATTAGCCCCACACACCCCAGCCAGGGAGGGACGACGTGGCCTCACAGGTCAGGGCCTCACCCCAGGTGCCAGGAGGCAGACTGGGACCCAGATTCCCACCCTGTTGCCCAAGACAGAGCTGGGGACCTGGAGGGACCGTGCGAGAACCCATCGTGGCAGTGGCTGGCGAGGGGGCACAGGATGGGAAGGGGCTGCAGGGTGCGTCTGAGCGGGGAACGTGTGTGAAGGCAGCCCATCGCCCGCTCCCAACCCTCCCCGAGAGGGCCCCGTCCCCCCGCCCCACCCTCGAGTGTGTCCTGTCACGTCCTGGTCTTGAAGGAGCCCCACGTGTCTGTGGGAGGAGCACGTCTGGACTGCCCACGAGAGTGTCTGTTGTTGTCCCGTCTGTTCTCTCCCGTCTGCCTCCAGTTGAGACAGTGCAGAGAAACCCCGAGCTGGTCCTAGAGGGTGGGCCCCTGGCCCCTCTCCCCCCAGGAGACGGCTTCCTGGAAACCAGTATCCCCGTTCCCGCGCTCACCTGCCAAGACGGGCCCCGCCCGAGCCCGGACTGTGCTGAGTGTGTGTAACACCCCCATTCGTGGTGGCGTCTGCTTCGCTGGCTGACTGCTGGTCCCCAGGGGCTTTCCCGTGCCCTCCTTGGCCACTTGGAGCCTGTGGGACCCTAGTGGCATCCCACAGAGACCAGACAGGACAAGTCTTAAGGATCAGGTCCCGGCCCTTCCTCCCTAGGCTCCTGGGAGCCTCGGAGCCCAGAGAGGGACCGGCTCTCCCAGGGACACCTAGCACGGGCGTCAGTCCAAGGGTTCTGTCTCCCATTTGTGAGGCTGGTGGGGGCAGCTAGGAGATGGGGTGGAACCTTGAGCCTCATCCCACCTGCTCCCCAGGAGAAACCTCTGGTCCTGGGAGGGTTTGATTCTCAGGGTCCCACTCCTTACCTTCCCTGAGGGAGTCCCCATCTGCATGTGAGTTCTCTAGCTGAGCCCCGCTCTCCCTGCTCTGCCCTGCCCTCAGCCCAGGGCCCAGATGAGCCCTCAGCACCTGCCTCTGTTCCCAGACACACACGCAGGGCTGGCTCAGTGTGGCCCATGCGGGAGATGTGCAGGGGTGTTGCCTCATCCTCAGTGCCCAGCATTGGGTGCCCCTGGGAGACCACTCGGGCCCCTGTTGTAAGTGCCCCTCAAACCCAGCTGCAGGGGGCCACGGGTCACACCTGGCCGGGCAGAGCCCGGGAGGCTGGGAGGGCTGGACGAGATCAGGAGCTGTGTATTGGGTAAGAAGCGTGGCCAGGGGGGGCTTGAGCCTGGCCGCCTTGCCTCCCTACCTGTTGTGTCTGTGTCGGTCCGTCTGTCCGTCCCTGCCCCGGCTCCGTACCCTGTCCTGTCAGCCCCAAGCAGTCAGGCCCCAGCATGCTTGGGCCTGCCCTCACTGCCAGTCGTGCTCAGATGCCACCGTTCGTCTGCAGTGGGAGGGGTCGGCCTTGCCCGCCCAGCCCAGGGCACACCGGGCCCTGCCTCCCACTGCTCAGGGCGCCGGGGGTGGGGGTGGGGGTGCTGAGCTGGAGGAGGAGTGCCTGTCTTACCCACTGGCCTCTCTGGTCCCTGTCCACCCACAGCGGACGCACTCCAGACCCACAGCACAGTCTTTCAAGAGCACGCGGCCCCCTCCTCGCCCGGCACAGCCCCCGCCACCCGAGGCTTCCGCCGAGCCAGTGAGATCAGCATTGCCAGCCAGGTGTCGGGCATGGCCGAGAGCTACACAGCATCCAGCATTGCCCAGAGTGAGTGCAGCAGCACCCAGGGCCTGCGCTCCCTGGGCCCTCCCCTCTGTCATAGCAGGGGTCTGCACCCTTCCTGCCCCCGGCCCCACCCCGAGATAGCGGGCAGTGCCTGGCAGGCAGTCACCAGGGATGCCGCTAAACGCCTACAACAATCCCAAATGTCCGTAGCGGACTCGAGGGAGGGGGGATGGCCGGGGCAGCCCAGCGGGGCCAAGTCCAGGTGGCACGAGATGGGCGGTACCATCCAGGCAGCTGGGAGGTGACGGGCCCGGGAAGAGGGGTCCTAACCCCAGAGGGCCCGGTGCTCCCGGAGGAGGAAGCTGTGGCCTGTTTCTGGACAAGCAAGCAGAACCAGATAACCAGAGGGGCAGCTGAGGGGAGCTGGAGAGGCGAGATCTCGCTGCGGCCGCTCCTTTGCTGCTCCTGCCCATCTCAGAAGCTTCTCAGCAGCTGGAAGTGGAGCCCAGGTCACCCCCTCTCAGTTCGCCAGGGCCAGCCGCCCACTCTGTCCTCCTTGACTATGTGACTGCCTGCCTGCCTGCCTGCCTGCCTGCCTGCTCAGGGGCACCTGAGCTGAGGCTGGCGTGGGCGTCCTTCTGTGAGGAGGGAGCCTGGCACTCTTCCCAGTGTCCTTCCTGGTGGGCCCGGCGTGGCTGACCCCTTCCTCGTTGTTCTTGCTTCTCAGAGGCCCCAGGGTCGCTCAGCCATACCCCCAGCGTCAGGCGCCTGTCTCTGCTCGCCCTGCCCCCCCCACCCCCCTCTACCCTGGGCCCCCACCCACAGGCCCAGCAGGGGAGCCCCAGCCTGGAGTGGGCCCCCCACCTCCCCGACTTGGACATCAGAGAAGGTACCGGGTGTCACATGGCCTCTCCCCACACACACTCGCCTCCTCTAACTGGGGTCACTCACCATTTCCAAGCACATCTCACCACCAGGCCCTACACTCTGTGGCCTAACCTGAGAGCTAGAGGCTTGGGCTGGGAGCACTCAGGTCTGGGGAGGACGTAGAGGGGTTGACTGGGGGGGTGATGGCCAAGGGACTGCCTGCCTATCCCACGTGGCAGGCCGCAGGCAGAACTCACAAGAGCCCTGACCCCCATCAGGCACCACTTACCAAGTGTCTGTGTGAACCTAGCAGAAAGGCATCTGATAACCCTTTTCTGGAGCTACGGGGTTTCCCAGCCCCGAATGGGGGCCAGGACTCACACCCAGGCCGTGAAGCTCAGCCTGCTGCTCACGGCAGGCCTTGCCTCGGGGTTCACCTCTGCAAAGCCTGTCACCAGCCTGAGGCCTGCAGGGCACATGTTGGGGGGAGGGGCAGGAGAGCCTGGAGAGGACAGCAGCAGGGCCCAGGGCAGGGGGTCAACAGGATCAGCGACAGGGCCAGGGATAGACCTATCTCCAGACTGGGATTGTCCCCAGCCCCCTAACTCCACACGCTCCTCCCCCACCCCCGCACCCAGGGCCTTCTGGCTGCTTGTGCACTGTCCTGGAGTCCTGCACCTTCCCTGCTCCCCTCTGTCACCCCGCCAGGGGGGAGGAGGTTCGCTGTGGCTGCACCCCTTTCCCTGGTCAGAGGAGGGTCTAGTCTTCGGGCTGAGCCAAGCCTGCGGGGCCTGGGAACCTCCTGAGGTCCAGCCTGGTCAAGGATCCCTCCTGGCAGTTGCAGCCAAGTGGTGGGGCCAGAAGCGGATCGACTACGCCCTGTACTGCCCTGACGCACTGACAGCCTTCCCCACCGTGGCCCTGCCCCACCTCTTCCACGCCAGCTACTGGGAGTCAACGGATGTAGTCTCCTTCCTGCTGAGACAGGTATCCTGGGGCCCACCGCTAGGAGCACTAGGGCCTTGCAAGTAGGACCAGATGACGCCACCGCTGACATGGCCCCATTTCATAGATGGGGGGGGGGGGGGGGGGCGTGCTCCCATCAGACCCCAGAGCAAGCAGGATGGAGGAACCCTCGCAGACACGGGGATGGGGTGGCTGTTACTGCACATTCATGAGACATGTGAATCTGGGGAGGACCAGGAGGCAGACTGTAGTGGGTTGAATAGTGCCCCCCGGGCCCCTCACAGGCTCCTGCGTTTCTGGTTCCTGAGTCTGCCCCATGGCCTGCTTCTTCCCTCCCAGGTCATGAGGCATGACAATTCCAGCATCTTGGAGCTGGACGGCAAAGAGGTTTCCGTGTTCACCCCCTCCAAGCCGAGAGAAAAGTGGCAGCGCAAGAGGACCCACGTGAAGCTGCGGGTGAGGAGGCCTCTGGGGGTCCAGGCCCCGAGGCTGTTGTCCTGTTAAATCCTCGAAAGAAGACACCATATCACAGATGAGGAAACCAAGTCGCAGAGAAGCGTGCTGTGTTACTTAATCCTCAGTCCGTGAGGTTGGAGCTGTTGCCCCATTTATAGACAGGGATGTGCCAAGGCCGTGTAGGGCAGGTGGCTGAGCTGGACTTGAACCTGGGCCATCTTGCTTTAAGCCCGTGCCCACCCACCAGGCCCAGGAGATCCCAGCCACCCCTCCATCCCCTACCCTGACCCAGCCTCGCTCCTCCCGTCCCCAGAACGTGACCGCCAACCACCGGATCAATGACGCAGTCGCCAACGAGGACGGCCCGCAGGTTCTGACGGGCCGGTTCATGTATGGGCCCCTGGACATGGTCACCCTGACTGGGGAGAAGGTAAGGACGTGGGGAGGTTGCGGGAGCCCCTACCCTTGCCTCCCTCTGGCTGGGGAGGCCAAGGGCCCAGCCCCTTCGTGACCAGCCTGCCCGGCCCCCAGGTGGATGTGCACATCATGATGCAGCCGCCCTCGGGCGAGTGGCTGTACCTAGACACGCTGGTGACCAACAGCAGCGGGCGGGTCTCCTACACCATCCCAGAGACGCACCGCCTGGGTGTGGGTGTCTACCCCATCAAGATGGTGGTCAGGTACGTGCCTCTGGGGGGCGAGCAGGCCAGGCCGGCCACCTCTGGGGCAGGAAGAAGAGGGTCTGGTGGGTTCTGATGAGCTCCCCCTCCCAGGGGAGACCACACGTTTGCCGACAGCTACATCACCGTGCTGCCCAAGGGCACGGAGTTCGTGGTCTTCAGTATCGATGGCTCCTTTGCTGCCAGCGTGTCCATCATGGGCAGCGACCCAAAAGTGCGGGCCGGGGCTGTGGACGTGGTGCGGTGAGTGACGCCCAGGGGCACGGTGGGTGGGCTCAGGGGCAGGAAGCTCCTGGAGGCCAAGTTGGGGAGGGCTCTGGGCACCAGAGCAGGGGCTCACGGAGTCAGCACCACCAGCAGCTCACCGGGTGACCTCTTAATGTTGATGTCTCAGTTCCTCACCTGAGAAGTGGGGCTCCCGACAAGACCGGTTGTACTTGCCACAGAGGGCGTCAGACCGTGTGACCTGTGTGACCGTCCTCGTGGCTGTTACTATTTCTGCTGAGCCCAGAGATGCAGTGTCCTGCGGCTGGGCAAGGAGGCAGGGTGGCCCGGGAGGGAAGACCTGGCGGCCGTGGGACACCCAGTCCTGCCCCTCGTCGCCAGGCACTGGCAGGACCTGGGCTACCTCATCATCTACGTGACTGGCCGGCCTGACATGCAGAAGCAGCGGGTGGTGGCGTGGCTGGCCCAGCACAACTTCCCCCACGGCGTGGTGTCCTTCTGTGACGGCCTGGTGCACGACCCGCTGAGGCACAAGGCCAACTTCCTGAAGCTGCTCATCTCCGAGGTGGGTCCCAGGCGGCAGGGACGGGGCGGGGGCGGGGCGGGGCTGGGTGGGAGAGCCGGGCCACGCCCACACGTCTCGCCCACAGCTGCACCTGCGCGTGCACGCGGCCTACGGCTCCACCAAGGACGTGGCGGTCTACAGCTCCATCAGCCTGTCCCCCATGCAGATCTACATCGTCGGCCGGCCCACCAAGAAGCTGCAGCAGCAGTGCCAGGTGGGTGGGCAAGTCGTGGTGGGCGGCGAGGGCAGGCGGGGGCGGGCGGCCCCGACAGCCCACCCCGTGACGGCCGTCTTCCTCACCGCCCTCCTCTGCAGTTCATCACGGACGGCTACGCGGCGCACCTCGCCCAGCTCAAGTACAACCACCGGGCCCGGCCAGCCCGCAATGCGGCCACCCGCATGGCACTGCGAAAAGGCAGCTTTGGCCTGCCTGGCCAGGGGGACTTCCTGCGCTCCCGGAACCACCTGCTCCGCACCATCTCGGCCCAGCCCAGCGGGCCCGGCCACCGGCAGGAGCGGACACAGAACCAGGCGGACGTCGAGCAGCGGGGACAACGCAGCATGAGCGTAGCGGCTGGCTGTTGGGGCCGCACCATGGCCGGCCGGCTTGAGCCAGGGGCAGCCGCGGGCCCCAAGTAGGACACCGTTAGCGAGGCCTTGTGGTCTCCGTGGTGCTAGGCCAGGGCGGCCAGCCCCGCCAGGAGGCCTGGCCTGGGCACACAATGTCGGCTGGAGACAAGCTTGTCCCAGGGCCTGGCGGAGGACATAGGCCGTGCCACACAGCCCTCCCAGCCCTGCCTCATGTCCTAGGGTCTGAGGGGTTCCAGCTTGCAGGAAAACCTGTCCCAGGATGACAGAGGGACCAGGACTCCCCACGTGGACTGGCCCGAAAGGCACTCCCAGACACTTGCCCTGCATTGACCTCCCAGCATCCTGGGCCCAGGCCCCGCCTGCCACCTCCCATCCACTAGCTCACCCTGACCCCCAGGTCCCCTCCCACTTGGTAGCAACTCCGATGGGGGACAGCCTGCTTCTTGTTAACTCTAGTTACTCAACTGTTCAACCTCACTGGTCTTGCACTGATTTTTGAGAGTGGAGATCCATTACCGTCTCCTGTGGCTACAGACTCGTGGACATGCATGAAAATCCAGCGTTTGCTGATCTGGGACCTATTGCCACACAGAAGGCTCCAGGGTGGCAAATCCTTGTGCAAGCAGGAAGAGAAAGGCCATATCTTAATTTCTGCAGCTCCGCCTGGCCCGCCAACGCTGTGGCAGCCCCGGATCCCTACCCATCTGTCCACCTGCCCCACCTGGAACCCAGTCTGGCAGCGAGGCTGGTGAGGCCCGGAGCCGGCTCCCCGAGAAGCCACGCCTCGGGCTCCTGGGCCTGGCCAGGCCCGGCCTCCTCTTCCACTCCTCGCCTGCCATCAGTCAAGGCCACGTGCCTCGGCTCTCCTGCGTTTCTACACCTTTCTACTTATCCAATCTGATTTCTATGAGGTTTTTTTAAATGAGCAATCCTTGGCTGCTTCCTTTTCTTAACTCTTTCAGTACCAAGCGCAGCCCCTCCACATGAAAACACCCAGCACTGTGATGGAGTCCAGCCTGGTTCTGGGTCCCGGGGCCCTGCCCCCTGCCCACGCAGTGAGGTGTGGGGTCCCTGCCTCACCTGACCCCCCATTAATTCCACTGAATTTCTACTCTGGGGTGAATGGGCACACACTTAAGTTTTTTTAATGCCAATTCCGTTTTGATGCCGAATCTAAGAAGCCACAATTTGCTTCGTTAGCTTAAGGGCGGGCAGCCACGACTTCATTCCCCACCTGTCAAGGACCACGATGTCCTGCACGCTGGGTCTGAGCATCAGCCCTCCCTCCCCAGAACCGACCACGATCTCAGCTATGGCGCTTGGCTCCGGGCGGCCCTTCGACTGCTCCTCTACCTTCTTCACAAGGCGGGGGAGCCTGCCTGGCCAGGCTCCCACTCTGAGAAGCTGCTGCCAACCTGGATACGGCCTCAGGGCCTCATAGGCTGGGATGGGGAGGCACGCAGATTGATGTTCACATTTTCCCGTGTGTAGATATGTACAGCCAAAGGGTTGTGTAAATGTTCTGCAAAAGTGGGTCTATACAGAGTGAAAGCTATTTATTTTGTGCAGAGAAAAATTTCTGGAGGAATCGGACCTTCAGGGTTTGTTCATATTTAAGATGTAGCTTTTTGTTTTTGTTTCAGGCGTTCTGTATAAAGCAACGATTATTTTATGGACCAAGTTTTAATGTAAGTGTTGCAATGGAAGTGCAATATCTGACCCCCACTCTGCTCCCCGGCGGGAAATCGCTTGGCCCGACAATCACAGCCCCAGCGAGGGGCCCCTGTGGCCAGTGCCTCCTTCTCTGTCGGTCCCACCTCACCCCATCTTGCCTACTGCCTCGGTGACCAGCCATCTGGAGAAGCACCTGGAAGAGCCTTGGGCCCACCTGCAATACAGGCTGGGAGGCCTCCTGGCCCGGGGAGGCCATGTGGGCAGTGGGCTCGGCCTCTCCCAGGGGGCAGCTCCCCCAGGCTCCGCACTCCCCGCCTGCCTGCCCAGCCGCCAGCCATGCCAAGGACAACAGCAATAGTCCCCTGGGCCTCTCCCAGTGGCCCTTAGCCATAGATGGTGAGATGGGCAGCCCCCCCTCCCCGTTGACATCTCTCTTCTATATCCAGGTCTGCTTCCTGCCTCCCTTAAGATTCCTTTTGGCACATTCTCCTCTTAAGGAAGCACCAGTTTTTCAGAAACTAAGAGAGGGAGGGCAGAGTCCTTTAAAAATACCAAAAATGTTTACAGTGTTGGGTGCTGAGCTACAGGGCTCAGGCCTGACCAGTCGTAACCAAAGGGTGAGGCAGGCCTTGCTGACTGCCACCCCCACCCCAGGCCTGTTAGAGTAGAAGCCTTAGTCCCACTCCCAACCCCACACTGAGCCTCCGCCCACCACCCCAGATCCAACCGCCTGCCTTCTCTTTGATTTCTAAAGACGGATTCAGCAGAGACCCCACCCCCAACTTTCCCAGCTCTTTATGAGCTGCCCCTCCACCACCCCACTCCCCACGCCCCCCCACCCCACCTCGTTAGTTTTCTCGTCTCGGCCCCTCCTGTCTCTCTGTCTGGGCCATGTGTGAGCCGTGTCCTGACTCGCCCCATCCGCCCTTGCTTTCCCTGCACCTTTGGGCCTGAGTGTGCTCTGTATACAGTGTCGTTGTCTGTTACACCAATTAAAGAAGCAGGAAGGCTTCCTTCTGGGTCTCTTTACTGCACCAGCAACCACAGAGCACAGGGTTGGGAGGGGATCTGGGGTGGGGGCACGGCCTGTCCCAGAGCTAAAGCTGTGGTGGGGAGAGGATGTCCTTCCCAATCAACAGTGCCTGCTACGCTGACTGTAACACCAGTACGCTTATGCCAGTCTTCCCCTGCACCGGGCCTCCTCCCAGCCCCTTCCTGGGCATGAACTCGGTTCATCCTCACAGCAGCCCAGCCAGGTGGATGCTGAAAGCCTCTCTGCTCTACAGAGGTCACAGCTAGTAACGTGGGCCAGGATTCCCACCCTGGCGGCCCGGCCCCAGCACCAGGACTCTGCGCGGTTGTCATCTGCAGAGTAAACAGTGCAGGAAGCAGCCTCCCTCCAAATCTGAGGGGATGGGGTTTAAAAGCCACGTCTCTGGGTTTGGGATTCAGCTGAGGGTCAGGGTCAGGGTCTGGTCTAAGCAGGCCGACCGGAGGATGAGCAGAGCAAAGGTGGCTGGTCTTCACGAACGTCAGGGTACACCCCACCTTCCCCCCAAAAGTCCTATAGGCCTCCTTTGTCCTCTGGAAGTTGGGTGGCAACCTTCCCTCCCTTCAGCACAAAAAGCCGACCTAACAAAGTTTCCAACCAGGGAACGTTTAATATTTGGGAAGTGATGCTCTTGCAGGAGGAGCTGATGAGGCCAGTGACCCCGTCCTCACCCCCTGCATCTGAGAGGAGGCTGGGCCAGAGGCCAGTCCACAGGAGGAAAGGCAAACAGCACCCACTGGGCTTCCTGCTGCCCACTCTGAAGCCAGTCTCCAGGCCACGCCACCAGCACTTAGCCAGCAGGGCCCTCAGGGCAACAGCCCTGCTCGCATCTGGAAAGCCAGGCCATCCCCTCGGGTAGCTTGCTGGAGAAGAAAGCGCATGGGAGGAGACCCATCAGAAACAGAGCTGGGCGTGGACCCCGGGCAAAGGGGTGACACAAACCTTGTTGATCTCTCGGTGTCGTTCCTTAGTTACGATTTCCTCTAAGACCTCGCCATCTCCCTTAATGAGCCTGGGGGAGGAGGGGAGAGGAGGCTGAGCCTCTTAATGCCAGAGCAACAGAACCAGACCCACCTGGCAAAGAGATGCCAGGGCGCAGGCCCCTGCCACCCTGAGCGGGTGGAACATAGATGCTTCCCACCTCTCCCTCTCTCCCACCCTTGGGATAGTGATAAAGGCAGCTGGGTAGGGTCTGCCACCAGACCGGCCAACTGGCTCTTTGAAGACATTCCTCAAGGCCCTTCCAGCCCCTGTAAGTGCTTGCCCTGGGCAACAGGGAGGAACAGCCTAAAAACTCCCAGAAATGAGTTAACTGCCCTTCTCCTGTCTCTGGCTTTTTAGCGCAGCAGCGGTCGCCCCTCCTCCTGAGAGTGCAGAGCGTGTGGGGCTGAGCTTTGCCAAGCGCTCCCACCTGGTGCGTCCTGTCTCCGGGTCCACCACCTTGCGGATGACACTCTGCCGCGCATCCCACTCCTCCTTGGTCATGGGCTTCATGGCCTGGATGCGGGACTTCTGTTCATCCGTCAGGACTGCAAGGGGAGTTGGCAGGGAGTCGGCGGCTGGGTCTCAGGGAGGGGGCCCTTCCCCTCCTGCACACTGGGAGGCACCATACCTGGGCCATCCTCTTCCTCCTCGGCTGATCGGTGCCACTGGTCCAGCGAGGGTCCTGGCAGAGCCTCCCCCTGCTGTACCTTTGTCTTCTCCTTGCCTTTCTTCTTCAGCTTCTTCTTCCTTTTCTTCTTCTTCTTCTTCTTCCTCTTCTTGTCCTTGTGCTTCCCCCGCTTCTTCCGGCCACCACTGGAGGAAGAGGAGGAGGACGAAGAGGAAGAAGAGCTAGAAGAACTGGAAGAAGAGGAGGAGGAGCTGGATCGTGGTCTCCTCCGGGCCTTGTGCTTGCTTCTCTCTGTGATGCAGGGAGAAGGTGAGGCTGGAAGGCCAGGAGGGGAAGAGGTAAACCTTTATCCCCTGGCTCTGGCCTGTGGCAGGCTTAGGGGGACTACCGAGGGGTGAGACCCTCCAGGCCGGGCTTTCCAGCCAGAGCAGGGATCAGCACTCCCTGGAGAGGCACTTTCTGGACTTCACCCTGTCACTGTTTGACCAGGAGCAGGGCAGCCAGGCCCCTATCTCAAATCCTGCTGCTCAAAAAGCACCATTACGTGCTCCCTTCAATCCTTACACAACGGGCTGGCCCAGCCCCTAGAATCTGAAGGTCTTTCGATCTGGATACGGAGGTCCTACATTCTGCACTCCTCTCACCACTGCTCACAGCCATGCAGGGACGCCCGCCCTGAAGTTCCCACACCCCTTTCCCATTCCCTCCGGTCCTCACCCTCCGCCCCAGAGGAGATGGTGCTGGCCTTGTGGTCTTGGGATCTAGAAGCCGAGCAGCTCTTCGGGACATCCTTACTGCTCTTCTTCCTTCTCTTTTCGGACCCTCGCCCCCGGGACCGGCTTCGACTCCTCGAGCGCTTGCGAGAGCTGACGTGAGCCATAGCGCCGCGGGCTGGAGACGGGGAGACACGCTCAAACTGAGGCTCACCGAGCCGATCCCCAGACTGGGCTCCACGGGCGGCTCTTCTCGGGGCCTGGCTCTCGAGGGCCCACTACCCATCACCACCCGGGGCAGGGACTTGAGGGGGTCCGCGGCCACCGCACGATCCTCACCCACCCCGACCCCCGGGGACCTCAGGTCCTGCGCCGACTCCCGGCTCCTCTACCCCTTTAAGGGCTCGCCCCCGCCCGGCCGCTCCACGCCTGCGCACCGGCGCTCTGGCGCCCCTAGGAGGGGCCGCGGTCCCCGGCTGCCAGGTGCGTCCCGAATCCCTCCCCGCGCGCTCCTGTCCTCCACCCGCGCGGCCTCCGCCGCCTCGCAGCCTTGGGGAAGGTCCCCGCAGCTGCTCCGTTCCTTCCTCAACCGCCCATCGGGCGTGACCACCCGACCCGCGCCACGCCTTCGCGTGAGGAAGCGGCGGCGAGGCGACTTCCGGCCTGGGCAGTGCTCCCAGAGGCCGTCCGGCTGGGAAGCGAGGCGCTGCCTCCTTTAGTCCCGAAGCCCCAGGTTCCGCTTCCAGGGCTGCGGGAGAAACGGTGTGGCTCGCCCACCTCCGGAAGAGGGAAGCAGGGGATCCAGGCTTCGGCCGTGCTCCCCGCTCTTCTCAGACCGCCCTTCCCCAGCCTCCCTGAAGACCCAGGGAAGGAGGCGACCCGACCGTGCGCCTCTTTCCTCCTTGAGATGCCTGCTGTCCTGTCCACCCTGGCAGGCCTGGGGACACCTTAGTCATTCCAGCGTCCCCACCTGGTAATAGAGGTCGCGAACAAATAGCCATAGGGCCGGAGAGATCATGACAGTGAGCCAGGAAGGGACCCCTGTGAGGGAATGCGCCACAAGCCTGTCCAGCGTGAGCAGCAGCGGAGGCTCTGCTCCAGCTGATTTCTCCAGGGTGGGCTGGGGCCTGGTGTTCCAGACCTTCCCACCTTCCCCGCGAGGCCGGAACTCAAGATTTCCATATGGGAACCCCTGGGTTTTCAGGTGTACAGCCCAAACCCATCACAGCTCCACTGTTCATCCAACTTGGGGGCGGCCACGTTGCAAGCTTTTCAAGAACAACAGCAAACATAGAGGGCTGTTATAAAGCACTTTATATACATTAAATCGTTTCGCTCTCACAACAGCTTTCGGAGATAGGTACTTCCCAGATAAGGAAAACTAAAGCACAAAGAGGTCAAGGGGCTTACTTGCAGCCACACAGCTGGAAGCAGCAGGATCAGAATTTGAACCCAGGCAGTCTGGCTCCAGAGCCCCTGCTCTTAACCCCTCTGTGGAAAGCGCCCGACACCAACTAGAAGTTGCTATCGATGGCTCACCCAGATCCCCTTCATAGACAGATGCACTCACCCAGGCTGTGGTGTCTCCTAACTCATACCTGTACTCTTCCCTGGAAGGTTCCCTGGGCCACTGGGAACCACCACCTCCCCACCCACCCCGCCAGCCCGGCCTTGACACACCTGTGAGCCAATAACCGATGCAGGGGGCAAACTGCTACATTCATGCTCTAGAGCACTTGGAGGGATTGGGCTGAAGCTAGGTGCCCTCTGAAACCACATCTTGGCCCAGCTCCTTCCTGTCCTGTCCTTCCCTCACGCCCTTCTCCAGATGGTATTCCCTCAACAAACCACCTGCACAGGAATCCTCATCTCAGGCTCTGGTTCTAACACACCTGACCTAAACCAACCTGTCTGCTGAAAGAATGACTCCGAGGCTTGTGTGTCCTTTTGAACCAAGAAGTGCCTGAGGGCTGCAGGGAGTTTATTCTTGCCCTGCCCAACCCAAGGTGGCAGAGCCCTGCCATGCCACCCCGACACTGGCCCCAACCAGACTCAGGTCAGTGCGCACACATCCACCGTGGTGGGCTCCTCGCGAGTGAAGCCGTCGCCGAAGCCATCGTCGTCCACCAGCTCAGGTTTCCGGCAGCACATGGGGCACAGGCGGTTGCGCACAGCAGAGGCTCGGAGCCAGACGACAAGGTTCCAGCGCTCGCCAGTGCCTAGGGGCCGGGCCCCGTGCAGCTGGCCACCCCGGTGCAGGATGCCCCGGCCCACCACGTGTTCCACCTCCAGGGGCCTGGCCAGGGCTGAAGGTGCCTGCAGACAGCGGAGCTCAGGCCTGGGCACTCCTGGCGGCCCCAGGCCCTGCCCCCCGGGTCACACACACTAACCTGGAAGAGGTCCCCGAAGTACAGGGCGCCCCCCGTGAAGGCCTTGCCAAGGGCCACGTTGAGGGTGAGTTCGGCATTATCATAGTGGCAGCCTAGCTCACGGTCCTGGCCCGGTGCATATTTGACCACAAAGGCACGGTGGCTGTCGAGCCAGCCCCCACCGCAGTCTGGGTACAGCAGGGCCATCAGTGGCTGCAGGAAGCGTTCACGCAGCGGAGTCACCAGCGGCTCATCCAGGCCTAGCTCGTGCAGCAACACCTGGGAGGGGGATCCTGGGAGTCGGCAGGGAAACTGGTGGGGGCCTCACCCCGGGTCCCTGCGGGGAGTCTCTTCCTAAGGACAGCAGCGCTTTGCAGATATCGATGGGCTTAACTTCAAAATAACCCGACCGTGACCTCATCTTACAGACTGGGAGACCAAGACCAATGGGACCCAACAGCTCTTCTCTCGCACTGCAGCTACGGCTCCCCAGCCCCGGCTCCCTGCCGCCTCGGGCCCCCCGGAGGGAGCCTCACCTACCCCATAGTTGTTCATGGTGTTGGGTCTTCCCTTGGGCATGTCCGAGTGCTCGAAGTGCTCCAGCTCCTCCAGCAGGGCCTGGCAGAATGGCGCTGTAAAGACCGGCACCCGGTAGATACGCTTCTCCCCTGCGGAAGGAGGGACAGTCTGTTGGCTGGGAGCTTCCGTGTGGGTTTCAGTCTCCTTGCAAGCTGTGAGCCTGGGCACGTCTTTTCACTTCCCTCAGCCTCAGTTTCCTCATCTGTACAATGGGGATAACACAGGTACTCACTTCTCAGGGCTGTTGTGACCATTAATGACATAATGTGTGGGCAGCAGAGGGGCCTGTTCTCGGGTCCCCTTATTTGTCCCTGGAGCCTCTCCTCCTGCTGCCGCAGGTGTCCACAGCCTAGCCACCAGACTCAGATGTGGGTTCTGGTGAGACCCAGAGGTGGGAAGGGATTAGCCCAATGACCCCCAGCAGGCCAGTGATGGAGCCCAGCAGGGATCACAGGGCCAGCGCCAAGCTTTCTCTGCACCCCACCCCATGAGCCACCAACACTTGAACCCCAACTGAAGTGCCTCCTGGAGCCTCTGTTCCCCACACAGGAAGGCTGAGGGGGGATGCTCTTTCTCGCCGGGTCCTGGTAGGGAGAGGCCAGGCTCCGAACGGAAATGCAAACATTTCTTGGCAGATGCACCAACACCCTGGGGTGCACGGCTGGTGTGCCCCCACACTTTTGGCCAACTCACAGCCGACAGCCTTCACCCAGACAACCGTTACACGATCTCTGCTGTTGGGGAGTGGATGGGAATGAGGAGGGATGCCCCCGGGCTGGGAGGGGACGTTTCATTCACACTCCACCCTGTGCCTCACAACAGAGCACGGGCTTGATAAGGGGAGCAACACCTTGCAGCTATCTCCCCAAAGTATCCCCTAGGCCTAGGAATAACCATAACCGTAAGACTGAGGAAACCTCTAGATGCTATGCACCCAGCCCTTTAGGCATGTCACCTCACTTAATCACACTTTAGCAGATGGATATTACTATCGCTCCCGTTTCACAGATGATGAAACTGAGGCAGAGGGCTTAAGGAACTCGGAAGGGCCAGACTTCCTGCTAGGGTTAGCCCATGGGAGATCCCAGCAGGAGACTCAAAGGCCGGAGAGATGCGGCATTTCTGAGTTTGGCATGGCTTTGTGCTTCTGCTCGAGGCCACAGCTGCTTCCTGGCAGCTGCTTCCCGCCCCTCTCCCACAGCTCCAGGTCGTGGCAGGCTCAAGACACTCACTCTTGCCCACTTCTCCGGGTCTAGGGATAAGGAACTGTCTGCTCCCCACCCCCCTCACCCCCAGGGAGAGGGGGGAGGGGGGTGGTCCTGTGTCAGCTGTCCCTTCGTTAAGTTCTTCAGTCACCCCCATTCGAGTGTGCCAGCTGGCTCATACCTGACACAGGCAGGTGGGCAAGTGAGTAAGTGAATACAGATGCCCTGCTCCCGGCGGGTCCCACCAGCCCTTCTAGCTCCTGCTGGCTTAGATTCTGGAGGCAGACATGGCAGGTGGAGGGACCCCCCCCCCCCTTAGTCCTAGTCCTACCAGGTGATGGGGCCAAGGTCTCACCAGACACTGTCTCCAGCCGCTGGAGAAGGCCTTCAAGGTCTGCACCCGGCGATGTGCTGTATTCAGCTGCAGCCAAAAACTCAGGGGCCAGGGCCTCATCCTGGGGGCAAAACACACCGGCTGTGGGGCAGACGGCCTCCGGTGCCGGCTGCCTCCACATCCTTCCAGTAACCTGCCCCGACCAGGTACCTGCAGCGTGTTGTAGATGCGAGGCCGCACCGGGTGGTAGGAGCTTGCGATGAGGGCTTTCCTGGCAGCCGCCTCCTGCCCCAGCCGCTGCCGCCGTTCCACCTCCTCCTCGAGCTGGGGATGGCACAGGGCCTGGTCATCCAGATGGGGCCACCCATCACCCCCCAAGGTCATTGTACAGATGAGGAAACTGAGGCTCAGGAAGGCCAGAGCAGGACCTGGGCTGCCAGCCCAGTCTCCCTACACGCCTGACTCGATCAGGGTAAACTGCAGGTGCCAAGCTGCTGGCTGAACGCAACTCCTTCTAGTAGGGGCCCATGCCGCTCAGGGTTGCACCACTCAGGGCCTGGCAGGGATGAGAGCCCCTCCCCATACCTCAGCCAGCTGGGCCCCCGAGGGAG
Organism: Prionailurus bengalensis; assembly: GCF_016509475.1. Taxonomy (NCBI): domain Eukaryota; kingdom Metazoa; phylum Chordata; class Mammalia; order Carnivora; family Felidae; genus Prionailurus; species Prionailurus bengalensis. Next base: position 6,744,036 of record NC_057356.1, read on the forward strand.
GGGAATGGAATCCCAGCCAGTCCTGTGTTCCAGAGGCTGCGGAGGGCTCGCCTAGGAAGTTTCCCATTACTAACCCTCAGATGGAGGAGGAGGTGGAAGACGGAGCAGCCCTGGCACCAGCCAAAGGGGGTGGGTGGACAGACGAAGAGCTGGGAGCCAGAGCCGGGCGGTCCCGGGTGGGATCTCAACTCCACCTGCTGTGACACCTCGGGCCAGTAATTCCCTCTTTAAGCAAAAGTGTCTCGTCTCAGGAGGGCGTGGGGTAGACGACCTGGCATTTGCCACTTTCTCTTTTCCTGGTGTCAGGACACAGATACTGCGGTGAGTGGACACGGGAAGGACACCCCCCCCCCCCCGCGAACTGCTGACACAGCCTAAAGAGGAAGGGCTAGGCTGGGTGTGGAGGGGGTCCGCGAGGGTGGGGAGCGTTACCTCTGCTAATAGCTGCTGGAAGTCTTGGGGGCTGACACATCCTCGGCTGCGCAGGATCTGAGAGCAGAAAGTCCAGGGAGCTCAACTGTGTGACCTTGTGAGTAAGTCACTTAACGCCTCTGAGCCTCAGTTTCCCCAGGTTAAGATGCAGACGAGAGCCTGGACCTCACAGGATCATTGTGAGGATGAAATTCGATAAGCACGCAAAACAGACACACCGAGAGCGCGCCGAGCCTGGCCCTGCCCTCAGCACTTTACCTGTATGTTTCATTCATTCATTCATTCATTCATTCATTCATTCATTCCTTACGACAACCTCACTAAAGAGACACTATTATCCCCCTTTAAGGTGAAGAAAGCGAGGCACCCAGAGATTAAGTCATTCTTGTTGTCACATCTGAACACCCGGGCAAAGCACAAGACCTGGGGGACAGAGGTCCCTCCTCCGCCACCCCTCCCCCATCACCCCGCCCCGCCCACTTCTCCGCAGAGCCACTGGGGGCCACTCACCGGGCCGTAGTCCCGGCGAAGCTGCTCCTCGCCCCGGAAGCGCACGTGGAGCCGGTAGCGCGCCACGTACAAGTTCTCCGAGCAGAAGCAGGCGCAGCGGCAGAAGCGCCTCGGGACCCCAGCCGTCGCCATGGTGAAGAGGCGAGCGTCGCCCCGCAGCGTTCCGTAGGGGCACTTCCGGCACGCCCCCGACGGGGGTGGGGACGCGGCGGTGGAACGGGAGGCAAGGGTCCGTTCTGAGTTCGCAAGTGCAGAAGAGGACGAAGACTCCGCCCCAGAAAACGGGTCTGCAATGGGGAAAGACGCTCCGGGGCCGGACTGGGGCGAGCAGCCTCGGCGGACAGAGCGTGTGGTCTTCTCGTTCGGCCTCACAGTTTTCCCATCCACGACGTGGGGATTAATCACCCCACTTTACAGATAGGCAAACTGAGCCGCACCTTCACAGGCCGGGGACAAGTCGGGACTTGGAGCCGCAAGACGTTTTGCTTCAACGCTGCCTTCCTTTTCTGCTCGGAGCTTCTGAAGAGGCGGCCAACGCCAGGAGGACAGGAGTTCTGGGGTCCGGTCTCGTTCTCTCCCAACTATCCAGTTCTGTGCGTCTGAACTCGGGTTTAGCATTCCGCCCGGGTCCCTACCCGGCACTCCTCGAGCCTCCGCCACGGTCTCCAGATTCGCTGCTGACGGCCCCGGGATGTGTTTTCTCGAAAGCGCTCCGTCCGGCGTGACTTCCGGTGGCTCCTCCTACGGATACACATGTGGGCGGGGATCGGGGTGTGGTCGGCTGGCGGCCACACCCCGCACGACCGGCTCCCAGTTGTGCTGTGCACCGCTGCTGTGTGAGATGAGTGTGTTTTTCTTTTAGAGTGTGCGCCCCTACCTCGGGGACACCCATCGTAGCTCCTACGTACTTGTCTGGGAGGCCCCCATCTTGGTCCTCGGTTCACCCCCCAAGCCCAGAGCCGCAAAGCCCCGGGAAGAAGCCCCTGTGACTGGGGGAGGAAGTCGTGTCCCCTGCACAGATCTCGTCCCCTGTCCTAGAGTTCCCTCCCTGGCTCAGCGTGGTGTGGGGAGGCCTGGGCCTCAAGACTCCAGCCCTTACCCCAGATACGCAGATGACCACAAATGATAACTCGTGTTGGCCGAGCCTCCACCTTACCTGCTTCCGTCCCTACGGCAAACCTTTGAGCGAGGTACTGTCTTATCATTGTTACAGATGGGGAAACTGAGGCTCAGAGAGGGGCGGTGACCTGCCCCAGGGTTCACAATGGGAGTCCTCCGAGTGGTTGGTTGCTGAAGGATTTCCGATTTTCTCTCTGTGCTTGTTGGCATTTCTTTTCTTTTCTTTCTTTTTTCTTTTCTTTTCTCTTATCTTAAATGTTTATTTGTGAGAGAGAGTGCACGCACAAGCTGGGAAGGAGCAGAGAGAGAAAAGGACAGAGGATCTGAAGCAGGCTCCAGCTCACAAGTCGGGAGATCGTGACCTGAGCCGCCCAGGTGCCCCATCATTTATTTTCTTGATGCTTTCCTTTCCTTCAGATGTATAGTCGGGTTTACACCCACGCACTCACACTGGCAGTGACACACGTACACACTCATGCACACCCTTACATGCTCACATATGCTAACACACATTCACACACCGTCACAAATACGCTGGTACCAGTGACACGCTCACACATCCACTCACCCTCACTCACACACACAAAACACCTCACATACGGTCACAGCCGCACACTCACACATCCGGCACGCTCACGCACACTCACAGACAGCACAGTCCCTGGTTCCTCTCAGCTCTGTGGCAAATCGACCCCCGATGCCTGCCAGTGGCTCCTACCGAAGCTCCTACCAAGGGAGACGGGAGAACTTCACGTCCTGTGGTAGGTATGGTGCCAGGCTGCCTTCCCCGGCTGTCTCCAGCAGCATGTTCGGGGGTCCAGGGCTCCAGCCAGCACCTTGGGGGGCTGGGAGAAGGCTTCTGCTCTCAGGGCAACAGCCTGATTGGTTTTCACACTGGCTGGCCAGGGCCTGGGGGGGGGGGGGGGGCAGGACCACCCCAAGTGTGGGAGGTTGGCCTGTGTCAGGAAGTGTGTTTTGACTGACAGATAAGGTCCCTGCCCTTCTGAAACTCAGTCAAGGTGGGAGGGGGGCGAGGAACAGGAGCAAGCAAAGAAACAAATACATGGTCAAGGTATTTTCATTCAGCCATAAGTGCAAGGAAGACAAGCTAGGTGATGGGATGGAGAGTGCCTGGAGGTGACCGCTTTACACAGGGAGGCCGGAGAACACCTCCCTGAGAGTGACATTTTAGCCGAGTGCCAACTGCTGCACCCAGATCTGGCAGGAAAGGGTTCTAGGCAGGGGGACTAAAAATGTAAATCCCCTCCCGTGGGATGAACTTGCCATGCTGGGAGAACAGCAAGGCATAGAAGAGGGCAAGTCATACGGAATGAGGCCAGGGTGGCATTCGGGCCAAATTACTGGGCGTAAGATACCACTGTCAACACTTTGGATTTTACTCTACACGCAAAGGGAAGCTGCTTAATCCTTGCAACCAACCTCATGAGGCAGAAATTATCCGCATTGTACAGAAGTGGAAAACGAAGGTCAGAGAGGTTAAGTGACCCAAGGTCACTCAAGGTGACACAGTTCATAAGTTGTAGGGTCTGGAATGGAACAGGAGTCTGATCCTGCCAGGTTGTTCCTAAACGTATGGCCAGGTCTGCCTTTCCCCTCCTCAGGCATGAAATCTAGGTCACTGGGCCTCGAGGATCCGAGGACCCAGCCCAAGCCTCCTGAAGGTCCTAGGCTTCCCCAGGGGGGAAATCCCCCTGGGGGTCTGCTTCCCCCTCAAGGATGAAGCTCCCAGGCCAGAGCTGTGTGGCCTGAGAAGGTATTTAAACTTTCATGGGTGTCTTGATTGCCCAGCAATGGTGGAAGGCCCTGCTCTCCAAGAAAGGATCTATTTCCCCAGCTCTGCATTCATTACCCCCCTAACTGCCTTCCTCTCCCAGAGGCCCAGGGCAGGCCCTGCACAGGCATCTTCCCACCAGTGCACCTGCTCAGATTCCTCCCTTTGCAACATTTTGCAAGGTGAGCATCTTTTGCTTATCGGTTTAGACTGGCCCTCCCAGTGGCCCCCCTCCTCCTCGGAAGCAGTGTCCCTGCCCCCACCCTGCCCCAGCCCGGGCTCAGTCACCAAAGGGAACAGCAAGAATATTAATAGTAAATACTGGATCAATGTGCTTTCAGCCAGCACTGATGTCTGGGTGAGGTATTGGGACATGTATCGTACAGATGAGGCTCAGTGAGGTACAGGGGCCTGTCTAGGATCATAAGCCTAGTAAGTGGCAGAACCAGAATTTCAGCACCCATCCTTCCCTCTGATTCCAGAGTGTGTTTGTGTGTGGGGTTGTGTACATATGTATATGCACATGTATATATGCATGTTGCACATATGTATATATGTATGTGTGTGCATGTTCCTTTGAATTCATAGAGAGCATACTATAAAAAAAAAAGGCACATCTTAAGTGTACCATTTGGTAAATTTTTACAAACTAGACCCACACAGGTAACCAGCATCCAGACCCAACGACAGAACATTCCAGCCTGCAGAAGCTCCCACCATATCCCTGCTCAGTCCGGACTAATCATCACCCTGACTCCTAAGAACAAAGATTAGTCTTGCCTGTTGCTGAATTTGATACAAATAAAATCATGTAGTATGTATTATTTTGTATAGTGCTTCTCTCACTTGGCATTTTTTTTTTTAATTTTTAAAAGTTTGTTTATTTTGAGAGAGAGAGAGAGTACGGGCACAAGCACAGGGGAGGGAAAGAGAGAGAGAGAGAGAGAGAGAGAGAGAGAGAGAGAGAATCCCAAGCAGGCTCTGTGCTATTAGTGCCGACCCCGATGCGGGGTTCAATCCCACAAACCATGAGATCATGACCTGAGCTGAAATGGAGAGTGAGACACTTAACCGACTGAGCCCCCCAGACGCCCCTCTCACTCAGCATTCTGTTCTTGAGATTCACGGGTGTTGTGTGTAGCTGGAGATGGTTTATGCTTTTTTGTGGCTCCTTAATATTCCACAGGGTGACCCCTCCATCCATTGAGCCATTCTGCAGTCGAGGGACATTTGTATTGTTTCCAGTTTGGAGATGTCATGAATAAAGGCGCTACGAACACTGTAAATTTTTTCATTGCAGTAAAATATACATGACATGAAATTTACCATGTTAACCATCTTTTAGTAGACTTTACTTTTTAGAGCACTTTTAGGTTCACAGCAAAATTGAGTGGAAAGTACATAGATTTGCCATATGCCCCATGTCCCCCCAGCCTATCCCTCAGTGACAGCACCCCTCACCAGAGTGGTACATTTGTTACAATAGACTAAGTCACACTGACACGGTATTGTTACCCAAAGCCCATAGTTTATGTTAGGGTTCACTCTTGAAATTGTACATCTACGGCTATTGACAATGTATAACAACACGTATCTACCATCATGGTATCATACAGAATAGTTTCACCGCCCTCAGAATCCTCTGTGCTCTGCTGTTCAGCCCTCCCCACTCCCTAACCCCTGGCAACCACTGATCCTTTTACTGTCTCCATAGTTTTGTCTTTTCCAGAACGTTATGCCTTTTCAGATTGGCTTCTTTCACTTAGTAATAGGCGTTTATGTTCCCTCCATGTCTTTCCATGGCTTGAGAACGGAACGATGCTGTATTATCTGGATGTACCACGGGCATCCATCCACCTACTGAAGGACATTTTGCTTGCTTCCAAGCTTTGGCAGTTACGAATAAAGCTGCTATAAACATCCATTTGCGGGCTTTTATGTGGACATGAGTTTTCAATTCATTTGGGTAAATACCTAGGGGCACGTTTGCTGAATCATACAGTAAGAGTATGTTTAGTTTTATAAGAAACCACCAAACTCTTCAAAAGTAACTACTGTTTTGCATTCCCACCAGCAATGAATGAGAGTTCCTGTGGCCACATCTTCACCAGCATGTGGTGTTGTCAGTGTTTTGGAGTTTAGCAATTCTGTTAGGTAGGTAATGGTATCGCATTGTTGTTTTAATTTGCAGTTTCCTAATGACATGATTTTGAGCATCACTTCATATGTTTATTTGCCATCTGTATATGTTCTTTGGTGAGGTGTCTGTTCAAGTCTTTTGCCTCTATTTTTTTTGTTGTTTTAAGTTTATATATTTATTTATTTGGGGGGAGAGAGAGAGAGACAGAGAGCACGCAAGCACAAGCGGGTGAGAGGCAGAGAGAAGGAGAGACAGAATCCCAAGCAGCCTTCACGCCATCAACGCAGAGCCCTTGTGGGGCTTGAGCTCACAAACTGTGAGATCATGAGCTGAGCCGTGATCAAGAGTTGGCCGCTTCACCGACTCTGCCACCCAGATGCCCCTTTTGCCTCTTTTTAAAATTGGGCTATTTGTGGTTTGTTGTTGTTGTTGTTGTTGTTGAGATTTATGTATTGTTTTGAATAAGAAGACACTTGGCTTTATCAGATATATTTTTTGCAAGTATTTCCTCCCAGTCTGTGCCTTGTCTTCTCACTCTCTTGACAGTATCTTTTGCAGAGTAGAAGTTTTTAACCATAATGAAGTTCCGCTCATTAATTCTTCCATGAATCATGCCTTTGATGGTGCATCCAAAAATCATCTTCGTTCCCAAGAGAACCTAGATATTGTCCTATGTTATCTTCTAAGACTTGTATAGTTTTGCACTTTACATTTAGGTCTGTGGTCCATTTGGAGTTCATTTTCGTGAAGAGCGTAAGGTCTGAGTCTAGATTTTTTGTTGTTGTTGTTCGGCATGTGGGTGCCCAGTCGTCCCCATACCATTTGTTGGAAAGACAATGTTTGCTGCATTATCCACCTTTGCTCCTTCGTTACAGATCAGTTGACTATATTTATATGGGTCTGTTTCTGGACTCTCGCTACTGTTCCATTGATCTGTGTGTCTCTTCTTTCATCCAAACCACACTGTCTTATTATGGTAGCTTTATAGTAGGTCTTGAAGTCAGGTAGTGTCAGTCCTCCGACTCTGTTTTTCTCCTTCAGTGCTGCGTTGGATGTTTTCACACAGCAGAAATGACAGAGCCTGGATCTCGACCCAACTCTGAGTCATTCTGACTCTTGGATAGCCCATCCGGAATGCTTTCTTCAAGTATAATCATATATTTGCTTTTGTTTTGGCACAAACGTTAAGAGACTTCAACTTTATTCTGTTCCCCCCCCCTTTTTTTTGAGGTTTATTTATTATTTTGAGAAAGAGTACGTAAGCAGAGGAGGGGCAGAGACAGAGGATCCCAAGCAGGCTCCACATTGTCAGCGAGGGACATGATGCGGGCATGAACTGTGAGATCATGACCTGAGCCAAAATCAAGAGTCAGACTGTCAACCACCTGAGCCACCAAGGCGCCCCTATGTCCCTTGTTTTCACTCAATACATGCAGGAGGTCATCCCACACCTTTATAGAACTTTTGTATATAGATACATACATACATTATTTTTCCCCTGCCATAGTGTTCTGTGAGCCATGAGTTGACCAATTCCCTATAGAAGGGTATTTAGGTTATTTCCAGATTTTTGGTACTACAGTTACTATCTGAAAACTGGTATCTTTGCTCCCCTCCACAAGTCTTCTCTATAGAAGAAATTCCCAGTGGGTCCCCAAAAAGTGCTTTTTACATTCTGAACTTTGCCAAATTTCCCCTTGAAGGAGGCTGTGCCTTGTAGTAGCAGAGGCTGTTTTAAATTCAGAGTTCTTTGGGGCGCCTGGGTGACTCAGTCAGTTAAGCGTCCGACTTCGGCTCCGGTCACGATCTCGAGGTTGGTGAGTTTTAGCCCCGCGTCGGTCTCTGTGCTGACAGCTCAGAGCCTGGAGTCTGGGTCGGATTCTGTGTCTGTCTCTCTCTCTGCCCCTCCCCTGCTCATTCTCTCTCTCTCTCTCTCTCTCTCTCTCTCTCTCTCTCAAAAAAAAAAAAAAAAATTAAAAAAAATTTTTTAATAAATTCCAAGTGCTTTAAGCCTTTGACTGAAGGATGGAGAGGTGAGGGGAGATGTTGCCCCACTTGCCGATTCTCTGGACCTTGACCTACTCTCCCTGGCTCTGGGTTCAGGCCACATCCTTTGCCTGGAAGCCTACTCACCTTACACCTTTCTCTAAGAGCCTTCCCAGCTAAAGTAGGGCTGGGTCACTTTCCACCACCCCACCCAGTTTGATTCCTTTATAGCACTTACCACTAACCGAAATGATCTTATGTATTGACTTGTTGATTTCCTGTCTCCCCTACCCTGCAAAGGATGGTTGTTTTCCTTTTTTCGCACTCAGCCATATTCCTAGCACCCAGCACCCAGCAGTCACTCGGTATGTATTGCTGTTTCCCCTCTCCCAATCCCTACTACCCTGCTCTATTTTTCTCCATAAAATGTATTCCCTGCCACCAGATATACTTTACTTATTTATTATATGTATTGCCTGACTCCCTCACTAGCATGTCAGCTCCAGCAGACAAGGATCCTGTTTTCTTCACTGTTGCATCTCAAAAGCCCAGAATGGTACAAGGCACATTGTAGGTGCTGGACAAATATTTGTTGAAAGAAAGAGAGGAAGAGACAGGGAGAAAGACAAAGAGGATGGAAGGAAGGGAGGGGAGGGAGGAAGGAACTAAGGAAAAAAAGAGGATCATAACGCCCACCCTCCGGGGCTGGCAGACTGTCCCTCCAGAGGAAAAGACCCATGAAAGAGGTGGCGCCCCCACCAGGTCAGGACATCTCTGTGTGCCCACATTGGCCCTGGAGCCTCCAGACCAGAAGTGCGGGGCTGGAGGGCCTGGCTTGGGGGGAGGGGGCGGGGCTCGTCGCAGGTGGGCGGGCGGCTAGCTCGGGCCCCGCCCCGCCGGGGAGGCCCCGCCCCACCCGTCAGCTGGCCTGGGCGCCCGCCCCGCTCTGCTCCGACCTTGCCGCGGCGCCGCCGGGGTGGGAGGCGGGGAGGATCAGCGGGAGGAGCGGAGCGAGCGCAGCGCCGGGCGCAGCCTCCAATGAGCTGCGGAACCCGCGCCCCTGAAGACCCGAGCCCTCCGCGCCCCCTCCCCACGGCTCACCTGGTGTCAGGTAAGGTAACAGGTAAGAGCGCGGCGTCCAGGACCCCCGAACAGGTCCTTCCCAGGCCGGGGTGCCAAGCTCCACACAGGCTGGGGGCGTCTGGGTCCCCTTGCCCCAGAGGTAGACATCGCGGTTGAAGGTGGCAGCCTTTTGGGAGCCTTTCTGGCCCCCGCTCCTGTCCCCAGGCGCCCGCGGCCGCTGGCCCAGCCCCCCACCCCTGCGGCAGCATCCTTTCCACGCCCGCAGGGTGAATGTTGCCTTTTTTTTTTTTTTTTTTTTTTTTTTTAACTCCTCTGGCGCTGCTGCCTCTTGGGAAATGGTGGGGGAGCCTTTTGGGGAGGATCTTGGGATGGCTCTTCTCCCCCAAGGATCGGACTGGCGCGACTTCCCAGGGCTCCCCACGTTCTACAGCGGTGCCTGCCCACGGATCCTGAGCGCCCTGGCTGTAGCAGAAGCCTGGGAGCGGATGGGGGGGGGGGGGGGCGACCTGGGCCTGCTGATCTTGGCAAACCTTTTCCCTCAGTATCCCCCGCTGGCCCCTGGGCTGACCTTCCAGCGCATCCACCCTGGCAGTTAGGCCTATGGGTTCCCCTGGGCTCCTCCCTTGTTTGTGGGTCTGTGGGTCTGTGTTAAAACGAGGTGCCTCCTCCCCAGACCTAATGTTGTTTAAGAGAGCCTTAAGCTGGTCTGACGGGGTTCACCATCCTCTGCCCCACCCCCTGGAGATAGACTGGCCTCCATTCCCCTGCTTCAGAGGGGCAGGTGACAGGTAACAAGAGGACGGTTGTAGGGAGGCCCACAGCAGCTCCCCAGTTTGCCTTGCCCAGGGCCAGGAGTTACCTGAAACAACTTTCCCAAGTCTCTGCGAGAGGACCAGTCCCAGCATGAGATGTGGTGGGTTCAGCAGGACTGGACCCAGGATGGAAGAAAGTGGACCTGGCCCAGTCCTGGCCCTGCATCCGGAAACCCCGTGATAACACCAGCCTCCGTTAGCCAGTGTTTGCTGAGCAGTGAATGGGCCATGACAACTTTGGGGTGAAAAATTCACCAAGTTAGGAGTGGACCGAGCTGCTTGGGCCACCCAGGTCCTTCAGGACCCTTTTGTCGTGGTCCCTGAGTCCCTGAGTAGTCTGGGCACGTCCCACCCAGAGAGGCAAGTGTTGAGTTTCAGTCCTGCCTTTGCCTGTTCTCTGCGTGCCACTTAACTTACCCTGGCCTCCATTTCCCCATCTGTACAGTGGGCATGATTGCATGAGGACCTCCCAGGAGAGGAGTGAGGATGAGCTGAACTGGGAGGTCATTGTCTGGCAGGTCGTGGCCCTCCACACACGGCAGCCGTTGTGATTGTAATAATTGCTTCTGATCTCCTGGCTGTTGCAGGCTTTCCTTTTGTGCAGCCGACGGCTGGAAATGCCCCATCCACCCTTTCTACTGAGACGAAAATCCTTTGGTAGGACCCCCTGTGGACGTGGGGTCACTTGCTAAGCCTGTGCCGTTCCTTAGCATTTGGGGGCAAGGCAAGTTGCCCCTGTCTTCTTGGGCCATGTCACAACCTGGGCAGTGCCTGCTCTGGCCTCTGGCCACCACCTTGTCCTTGTCCCTCGGGCCACACTCGGCACCCATGTGCCCAGAGCCTGTCCTCCAGCTCCACCCGGCTGAGCTCAGCTGTATCCTCCAGATCAGGCAGCTGGAGGGCAGGGATGTGCCTCCAGGCAGCCGCACGGTCCCCCTTCTTCCCTCCTCACAGTCTTGGCTGGTGGTCTTGTCCCCTTCGCCCTCCTACTCAGTAACTTTAAAAATAACAGAGTAGCCTGTCCCCACCGAGGGCTGTAACCTGACCCGAGTTGGATTCTGCTCCATCAGGGCCTGGATACAAGGACTCAGCACTTGGGAGTATGGGACCACGGTGCTATAGCTGCTCTGTCCCCAGGCCACTGGGTGACCCTAGACAGGCCTCACCCCTTATTCTCTGTGCCTCAGTTTCCTGTGCTTCACGTGCTTCACATAGTCCATGATGCTGGAGTGTGAAACTTTGCTTTTCCCGGTGCAGATGAACAGCTGGGGTCCCCGTGTGGGTGGCTGTCCAACGGGGTTGCCATAACCCCAAGCGGAGGGGTGTTGGGAAGGAACTCCCCCAGTGACTGGGGTTGGGGGCAGGAAGAGCCGGCTACGTCCCTCGGCAGGTCTCTGGCGGATATGCCTCCTGTCCCACTTCTGAACCCCAGCTCCTTTCCGGGGCCAAGGAACTCCTTGTGCCCACCAAGAGGTGAGCAACAGCCAAGGTGGCTGGCAGGGCCTGGGTAGCCGGCGGTGGCTTGGCCAGGAGGCCTGGCGCGGCACCGGGCCAGGAGCGTCCCTCCCCGGGCTCCGACTCACGCTCGCCCACTCGCTGGCTCCCCGAGGCCTCTGCATTGCAGCAGACGAGAGCCTTTGCCGGCAGCCCAGCTGGGACTTGGGGTGGAGCAAGGGACTGGGGCAGGGGGTGTCTGTCCCCACCATCCCTACCCCTGCCCCCTCCCCTGCCCCTGGTCCCATTCAGCCCTGCCTTCCTTAGGAGATACAGCTGCTGACAAGGTAGCCTTCTCTGGGACTGATCTGAGTCTAGTCAGAAGTGCCGGACTCTCCGTGGGGCCCAGGCTCAGGGACTGTCACACCCCTGGGTTCTTTCTGCATCTGAGAGCCCTCCTGAGCATCATTAGGGGTCTTGCCTACCCCCTGAAGAGGCTGTTTTGGAGCATTAGGGCTTTGGAGTTGAGAGCCCAGATTTTAGAACTCCGTGGCCTGGGTTCACCTTCCAGCTCAGCCACTTACTTCCTAGCTGTGTGATCTGGGAGAGCTCACTTAACCTCTCTGTGCCTCAATTTTCTTGACTATAAAATAGGGATAATAATAGAACCTACCTCACAGGATTCTTGTGAAGATTAATGCATTTAAAGCACTTAGAACAGTGTCAGACACACATTTACGTCAATCAGCATTAGCTGTCAGTACCGTTGTCACTGTTCTCATCACGGATGCCATCGGCTCTGCCTCTTGGCTGAGCCCCCTCTTGTGCAGACTCTATTTTCCTTTGACAAATACTCCCTGGTAGCACTTGTTATATTGACAAGTGTTTTAGCTTAACAGTTGTAGAGCCCAGATTCTGGAGCCAGGTAGCTCTGGGTTCAAATCCCAGCTCTGCTACTCACCAGCTGTGTGATCTTATGCAAGTTCTTAACTTCTCTGGGCCTCAATTTCTCCATCTGTTAAAAGGGGATGGTGAAAGTACAAATCTCACAAGTTGTGAGGATTAAATAAGCAAACACATATGAAGTGCAAGGCCTAAATAAAAGGCTGGGCCTGAGGTGCCTGGCTGGCTCAGTCAGTCGAGCGTGTGGCTCTTGATCTTAGGGTCCTGAGTTCAAGCCCCATGTTGGGCATGGAGGCTACTTAAAAAGAAAAATAAAGGGGCGCCTGGGTGGCACAGTCGGTTAAGCGTCCGACTTCAGCCAGGTCATGATCTCGCGGTCCGTGGGTTCGAGCCCCGCGTCAGGCTCTGGGCTGATGGCTCAGAGCCTGGAGCCTGTTTCCGATTCTGTGTCTCCCTCTCTCTCTGCCCCTCCCCCGTTCATGCTCTGTCTCTCTCTGTCCCACAAATAAATAAACGTTGAAAAAAAAAATTAAAAAAAAAAAAGAAAAAGAAAATAAAATCCTATTAAGAAATAAAAAATATATATATATGTATATGTATATGTATATGTATATGTATATGTATATGTATATTTATACGTATATGTAATGCCAGGCCCACAGGAAGGGTTGTGTTCACATAACTGCTTGTACTTAAAAAAATGTTTTTAAGTTTATTTATTTGAGAGCGAGAGAGTGAGCGTGAGCAGGGGAAGGGCAGAGAGAGAGAGAGGGAGAGAGAGAATCCCAAGCAGGCTCTGCACTATCAGCACAGAGCTTGACATGGGGCTCAAACTCTCAAACCGTGAGATTCTGACCTGAGCTGAAACCAAGAGTCAGATGCTTCGCCAACTGAGCCCCCCAGGCGCCCCATGTTTGCTTGCACTTACTGGGCAGCTGCTGTGCACCAGGCACAAAGGTTCAGAGTTAGGTGCCGGGATCCTTCACATACTGGCTCAAGTCCTGGCTTGGCCCTTTGTTGCAGAGTGATGCGGGGCACATGCTTTTGCCTCTCTGTGCCTCAGTTTCTCCAACTATATATGGGGTGTGGAAGCAGCCGCCTCATGGGGTTGTGTGGGGTTTCTAGCACTCCAGAACATGAGCCAAGAGACTTTGTGCACCAGAGCTGTTGGGGAGGAGGTCTCTTGAGGTGGCCCCCTTTGCAGTCACTGCTCACTCAGAGTGACCCCTCCCGGTGTTCCGTGCCTCTCCTTTTCACTTGGGGACTCCAGAACTTTGTCCATTTTGCAGATGGGACGATAAAGTCCCCAGGATGAAAAGGGATGGAGCCAAGTCAAGAGGCAGCACTCAGAGGCACATGCCCAGCCTAGTCCCAGTCCTGCCCTGGACAAGCCCCACTTCCAAAGTCCCCACCGGGCCCACATCCTGCAGTGTCCCTGCAGCTCCCGGGCTCTCCCAGGCACTGGCTCAGTCCCGGGGGGGGGCCCAGTATGGGGGGTGCTTTGGACAAAGCAGACATTAAGCTCCAGAGAGCCAAAAGGGCCCACGTCAGGAGGTGAAGGGCAACCTGGGCTGGAGGAAAAGACTCTGGAAACTTCCAGGCGGATGTGAAAGTCCCTGGGTTGCTCCTAGGACCTGCGGTCACCCCCTCTTGGTCTAAGAGAGTAAAGTTTTATTTGGGGAGACGAAAGGCCTGATTTGGGGAGGAGAGAACTAAGCAAACATTTATTTATTAAGCACCCACTGTATACAGTGGTAACAATCAGCAGCAATTATTACGTGCTAGGCACTGTGGCCAGAACTGATGCTCATGCATCAAACCTCATGCTGTTTTAAAGCTGATCTCAATTTTGTCTGCAGAGTCCTCCAGATCCCCTGCACCCTCACCCCCCAGGCCACGTGGAGTGTCCTTGCCTCCCTCAAGCACATCGGCACACTCCTACCTCGGGGCTGTGGCGCTGACTATTCCAGCAGAAAGTGCTTTTCCCCCAGATAGCCGCATGGTGGACCCCCTCACCTCTTCTCGATTTTGCTCAAGTGTTACCTTCCTAGCGAGGTCTTTCCCCGGACCCCCTGTTTCAAATTGCCCTCAGGGCACCTGGGTGGCCCGGTCGGTTAAACGTCTGACTCTTGACCTCGGCTCAGGTCGTGACCTCACGGTTCGTGAGTTCAGGCCCCACGTCGGTCTCTGCTGGGGATTCTGTCTCTCCCTCTCTCTGCCCCCTCGCCACTTGCACTCTCTCTCACTCAAAATAAATAAACTTTAGGGGCGCCTGGGTGGCGCAGTCGGTTAAGCGTCTGCCTTCAGCCAGGTCACCATCTCGCGGTCCGTGAGTTCGAGCCCCGCGTCGGGCTCTGGGCGGATGGCTCGGAGCCTGGAGCCTGTTTCCGATTCTGTGTCTCCCTCTCTCTCTCTGCCCCTTCCCCGTTCATGCTCTGTCTCTCTCTGTCCCAAAAATAAATTTAAAAAAAAACGTTGAAAAAAAATTAAAAAAAATAAATAAACTTAAATAAGTAAATAGATAAAAAAAAATTGCCCTCACCATTTCCTGGACCCCCCTATTTAAAACTGTCCCCATTGCCCCCCACCCCCTACACCCCGTTCTTTCCCCCCAGCCCTATCTCTTAACCGTATCGTTTACTCATTGTGTTTCTCCGTCTCTGACCCGCGTGTGCCATCTCCACAGAATCAGGGATCTTTGTTTTTGTTCGTCGTGAAATCCCAACACAAAGAACAGAGTCTGGCCCACTCAATAAACCTTGGTGTTCGGTAAACATTCCTTAAATGAATGGAATCTTCACGAAACTCCTGGGAAATCAGAATGCTTGTCATTGCCATCTTGCGGATGAGGAAACCCGAGGCGTAGAGATGTCAAGCGACTTGCCCGAAGTCACACAGCCAACAAGCGGCACACCTGACCTCCTTGCCCTGTCGCCCCTACAGGTCTGGCCTCACCCCACGGACAATGGCCTTGCCCCCGTGAGCTAGAGCCCGCCCCTCGGCACCTGCCCCTCGCCAGCCAGCAGGATGCAGCTGTGGAAGGCGGTGGTGGTGACCCTGGCCTTCATGAGCATGGACGTCGGCATGACCACGGCCATCTACATCCTCAGCCACCTGGATCGCAGCCTGCTGGAGGACATCCGCCATTTCAACATCTTTGACTCGGTGCTGGACCTCTGGGCGGCCTGCCTGTACCGCAGCTGCCTGCTGCTGGGAGCCACCATTGGCGTGGCCAAGAACAGCGCCCTCGGGCCGCGGCGGCTTCGGGCCTCCTGGACGGTCATCGCCCTCGTGTGCCTCTTTGTGGGCGTTTACGCCATGGTGAAGCTGTTGCTCTTCTCCGAGGTGCGCAAGCCAGTCCGGGACCCGTGGTTCTGGGCCCTGTTCGTGTGGACTTACGTCTCGCTTGCCGCTTCCTTCCTCCTCTGGTGGCTGCTGTCCACGGTGCGGCCGGACGCCAAGGCCCTCGAGCGGGGGGCCGAAGCCGAGGCCGAGGGCTTCCCTGGGGAGGACCGGCCCCCGCGTGAGCAGGCGTCTGGGGCTACGCTACAAAAGCTGCTGTCCTACACCAAGCCTGACGTGGCCTTCCTCGTGGCGGCCTCCTTCTTCCTCATCGTGGCAGCTCTGGGTAAGTGAGGCCCCGGGGGGCCTGGCAGGCACCCGCCAAAGCACTCGAGGGGGTTACAGCCGCCTGTTCTTTCCTCTTAAACGTTTGACATTTTACTCATGTGGTCCAAACAGCATTTTGATACGGGAAGGTGAACACGGAGAGTTTCATTCCTAATTCTGCCTGACTACCCTGATCTCCCTGCCTAGGGCTAACTACAGCAAAATGTTCTAGAAGCTTCCAGGTGGGTGGGAAACCACTTTCTTTCGTTTCTTGTATGTTCTTGCAGTGTTTCCTTACAGAGCTACAAGCAAAAAAAAAAAACAAACAAAACAAAACCCACGGTACTCTTAACCACCCCTCACACGCTACCTTGCTATTTCGTGCCTTGCTTTTCTTACTTAACGATATATTTTTGGAAATTTCCAATCAGCACCTCGTCCTTTTATTTGGCTGCATAATAGTAGTCCGCTGTGTGGCCGTAGCAGAGATTGTACAGTTGGCGTCTTGCGGTCGGACCCTCGAGTTGTTTTGACTCTTTTCTCTTAACGGTAAATAACCTTGTTCGTACACGTTTCATATACATGGGGGTGTATCTGTAGGATACATTTCCCGGAAGTGGATCACTGGGTCAAAGCGTTTTTCTGGTAACGAAGCAGAATGTACGAGAGAGCCTCAGAATATGCTGTCTGTGATGAGAATAAGTATCGTTTGGAGAAACATTTATTTTAGTCACGTGTGCCTATATGTAAACGTGTTCTGGTTTGTCATGTAAAATGAATTTGTTACCGCGGTTCTGGTCCGAACAGTTTGTTTTTCAATTTTTTTTTTAAGCTTATGTATTTATTTTGAGAGAAAGAGAGAGCGTGAGCTTTAGTGGGGGGAGAGAGAATCCCAAGCAGACTCTGAGCTGTCAGCATGGACCCCGACAGGGGGCTCGACCTCAGGCACCGTGAGATCGTGACCCGAACTGAAATAAAGAGTTCGACGCTTAACCAGCTGAGCCACCCGGGCGCCCCTGGTCCAAACAGTTTGAAAGCACTGCTCAAACGACATGGGTAGGAAGGTGACATCTCAGGGTCAAAAGTCCGTGGGTTCCGGGGGGCGATAAGGCCTGGTCCTCGCCTGGCTGTGTGCCTGTGGGCAAGTTAGCGGACCTTCCAGAACCTCACTTCTGTGAAATGGGGATTGTTGGCTTTCTCCATGTTTCACGATGTTGTAAAGCTTGGAGAAACAGGAGAAAGACAAGTACGGAGCTTGGTACAATACGGTAAGCTCTCAGGAACGTTAGCCGTTAGGCGTTGTTACACGTTTAAGACAGTGTCTGG
Source organism: Prionailurus bengalensis (assembly GCF_016509475.1). Classification (NCBI taxonomy): domain Eukaryota; kingdom Metazoa; phylum Chordata; class Mammalia; order Carnivora; family Felidae; genus Prionailurus; species Prionailurus bengalensis. Next base: position 6,761,182 of record NC_057356.1, read on the forward strand.
GAGTGGGCACAAAGCCAGAGTGTTCTCAAAGAGGACAGGCAAGCCCCGGAGCTGACCCCTTTCCTCTCACGGTCCACCCTCTGCCCTCTCAGTCCCAGCCCCTTGACCGCTGTGCAACTTTATGCGAGTCACTTAACGCCTCTGAGTCTCAGTCCCCTCATCTGCAAAATGGGCATAATAATAGTACCCATCGCAACAAGGGCTGAGGAGGTGCGGGACGTTAATACGAGTACGACACCGCAGACAGCTCCTGCCACACAGAAGGCTCCCGAGAAATTGTAGTGGCTGTGAGTATTGGGATGACCCCTTTCCATTTAACCAGATAGTGTCTCCTGCTCATGTTTCAAGGTCCAAATGTCCCCTTATCAGAGAAGCCTCCTCGAATTCTAGTGACTTGATCTCCACCTTTATCTCCACCTCAGTTGTAGCTATGGTGTCATGAAAATCACGCATCCACTGTCCTGCCTCCCCTACCAGGTTTTTGAGCCCCTTGGGGGGGTAGGGGCCAGGTCTGCCTCACCCCGGTTCCCCCCCCCCGCCGCCGCCCCAAATCCTGGCACAGAAGCAGGCTCGCCGAATGAATGAACAGATGACCGACCAGCGTGCCCGTGTGGGCAGCTGTCACCCATGACCTCGTTTCTCCCTCCTGCCAGGGCCCTGTTGTCAGCTGCCTGCGCTCGGGGACTACAGATGTCCTGAAATACAGCTGAACAGATTCTGCCAGCCTGCAGGGTTGTGTCGAGGTGAAGGGCTTAGACTTGAGATCAGGCCCCCACCTGTCCTGGTAACTTGAGGCAAGGTTATTGAACTTGGCCAAGGCTGTTTCTCATCCTGAAAGTGGGGTTTTGTTGGGCTTGTGAGAATTGGGTGAGCTGGGGCACGGTGCTTGCAAAAGGAAGTACTTTGCACAGGTTAGGGACAGGGGCTACTGATAATTATTCTCGATCAACAAACGCCCAGTAGGGGCCAGCTTTTTCTGACACCTTATTATCTGAAAGAAAAACTGCCCATTGCGGGGAAAAATGGTGAATTTTAGGGTGGAGCATCTCCTATCCAATTGAAATTCTTTAATATGGACTTCACACCAACCCAACTAGAAAACCTTGGGCAAGTGACTTAGCCTTTCTGAACCTTGGTTTCCTCATCTGTAAAATGGGAATAATGATAATACCACACCTACGCGATTACTGGGGGGCGTTTGAGACTTGAAAGAGATGGGAGAGCAGATATCCAGTGTGACAATGCTCCAAGCAGAGGGAATGGCCCGTGCAAAGGTCCTGAGGCAGGAACATGCCTGGTTGTGAAAGGAAAAGCAAAGAGGCCCGGGTAGCTGGAGCTGTAGGTGGGGTTGGGGTTGGGGGTGGGAGAGTAGAAGATGAAGCCAGGGCGCTGGCAGGTGCCTGATCATGGAGGGCGCCATTGACTGCTATAAGGACTTTGACTTTTACCCAGAATGAGATGAAAGCCTGAAGGCGGATAAGGTCTGACTTGGCTTTCATAGGACCCCACTGTGTGCAGGGTGGAGAACAGAGTGGCAGGGACGAGGGTGGCAGCTGGGAGGACCAGGAGTTGTCTGGGAAAGTCCAAGGGAGGTTGGACCCAGGTGGGGACAGTGAAAGAGACTGGATTCTAGAAATGTTGACTCTTGAACAACACGAGAGTTGGTTGAAAACACATGTATATCTTTTGACTCCCCAAGAGCTTAACTTACAAAGAGCCTCCTGTGGACCAGAAGCCTTCTTGATAATATGAACAGTTGAATAGCACATATTTTGTGTATTCAATTATTGCAACAAAGTAGTGTATTCTTATGATGAAATAAGCTACAGAAAAGACAGCCTTCTTAAGAAACCATAAGGAAAATACGTTTACAGTCTTGTACTGTTATTTATGGGAAAAATCTGCGTGTAAGTGAGCCTGAGAAGATCAGACCCGTGTTGTTCAAAGGTCAACGTGGTTTTTTTTTAAGTTATTTATTTATTTATTTTGAGAGAGAGAGAGACAGAGAATGAATGCAAGCGGGGGAGGGGCAGAGAGAGAGGGAGAGAGAGCATCCCAAGCAGGCTCCGTGCTATCGACGCAGAGCCCGACACAGGGCTCGATCTCACAAACTGTGAGATCATGACCCGAGCCACATGATCAAGAGTCAGTCACTCAACCGACTGAGCCACCCAGGCGCCCTAAGGGTCACCTGTATTTTGAAGGTGGAGGCATAGAATTCGTCAGTGGATTGGAGAGTTTCGTGTGATTCCTGTGCAGATTTGACAAGAGCAAATCGCCTAGCTTAGCACGGCGCCTCGTACCCAGTAAGGGCTCAGTAAGTGTCCGTCGTGCTTAATATTATCATTGGTGTTTCTTGGAGCTTGCTGATGCCCTTTTCTTCCCTGTGGGTAAACTGAGGCCGACCTCCAGTTTAGGTGGACTCCACAGCGGTGCCTGGAGACCCCACCGAGGGGAGGACCATGGGGACGGAGGCCCTCTAGGTTGCCACCTTGTGGTCCCTGTGCCAAGACCAGCAGAGGGCAGCAGAACCCCACAGAAGGCCTCACTGTCCGGGCCGAGCCGGTCCCGCAGAGCTGGCCAGGGAAGGGGTGTCAAGACCAGCCCAGGATTCATTCGCTGAACTTTACCGAGTACCTACCGTATGCCCAGGCCCATGCCAGGCTGTGCCCTTCGAAAGCACTGCAGTGACAGCGAGGACACAGCCTGGTCCAAGAGTCCATCATCTGCACAAGATGAGAGCGGGTTATTGGGAGGGAAGGGATAGGAAAGAGCCCCCAGATGGGAGGCCAGTTTGAGTTTGCGTCCTGGCCCTGCCTCTGAACTGCCCCGTGCCGTGTGACCTCAGGCAAATGACTCAGCCCCTGAGTCTCCCGTTCACCTCTGTGCCATGACATGGGGGTGGCACCCCTCTCGCCACCCTGCCCGGCGTTGTTCTGAAGGTGGGTACAGTAAGTGGGTGCACAGTGACGTGGCAAACTGTGAAGTGTGCCACCGAGAGGGGCTGGGTGGCCGTTTCCAGCATCGTTGGAACCAAATACCCACGTCTCCTGAGGCTGGGAGCTTCTGGAATTTGGACTCCAGGGCCCTCCGCCAGTGAGAAGAAGGAAGTGAACTTGGGCCGTGTGGCCTGGTGAGCGTCGTCTCATCTCTCGGTTCCACGCTCCTGCTCACCTGTCCAATGGGGGTGGTGGCAGGCCCACCCGCAGAGCCCGTGCAGAGGGAACCGAGCAGCGCCCGGGAGCCCCATGGCGCCGTGCGCTCGGGCCTCGTAGCCATTATGAGCGGTACTGACCCAGTCTGTATAGGCCGAGTCACCCGTGTTTCCTGTGTTCCTGTTCCCTGAAAAGAGGGGGGCATTAAGCAGTGCGGGCCCCTGCCCCGCCTCCCGCCAAGGTGAGAAGCAGGAGTTTGCCAAGAGAGAGCACCCCATCCATCGGTGGAGTGAGCCGAACAGGCGGTGTGCGGGCTTCTGGAGGCTCAGTCGGGGAGGGTACGGGCTTCCCGGGCTGCAGATGCCCCCTGAGCCCACCATGTCTCCCGGCAGGAGAGACCTTCCTTCCCTACTATACCGGCCGGGCCATCGACGGCATCGTCATCCAGAAGAGCATGGAGCAGTTCAGCACGGCTGTCATTGTCATGTGCCTGCTGGCTATTGGCAGGTAGCCTGCTCTCACCCCCACGCCCTGCCCTCTAGGACCGCAGCAGGGGAGGGAGGTCAGGGGCCAGCGCCTGAGAGGGCTGTGCCCTGGTGGGCCGGTCACCGTGGTAACCAACAACCAAACTGGTTTCCAACCACCTCCTCTTGTCCCTCAAATTGGCTTCGGTCCCTGAGGGTTCCCCTTTCGCCCTCCCTGGCTATTCTCCAAGTGCCCTTCTGGAAAAGCTGGATCCTTGTGCCCAGTGAACACAGTCCCCTCACAGCCCTCACCTTGGGGGACTCCAGGCAGGGAACATGGGAGACCGTGCGGTGGCAGCAGCCCTGGAAAGGGGCTCGCTCGAGGTTGGGTCCCTCCCTGCCTCCCCCCTGCAGAGTGGCCCTCGCCTGCCAGCAGCGGGAGGGGGCAGCTGGGTTATGGTTGCTGGTTGTCGCAAGGACGTCGTGCTATATATAACATCTCTTATCTGCAATTAGCTCATTTGCCGCAGGTATTCGGGGAGGCATTTTTACACTCATATTTGCCAGACTGAACATTCGCCTTCGAAACCGTCTGTTCCGCTCGCTGGTGTCTCAGGAGATGAGCTTCTTTGACGAGAATCGCACAGGTTGGTCCTCCTGCGGCCTGGGGTAACCTCGGCGGCCTGGGGCCCAGCCAGGGTGGGCTGGCCTCCCGTGGAGGGATTAAATGGCTGGCTTTTCCTGCTATCCTGTTTGGGATAGAAACACCCCCGGGGGCCCTGCCTGAGGCCGGGAAGCTGGCCTGCTGGCTGAGGTTTTGGTATGAGCTGTGGCCACTGCAGGGGGACCCTGGCCAGGCCACTCCTGCAGGAGCCAAGGCCTTGCCTTCCGCTGTTCTCTGGGAAGCACCAGGGCGGTGGCCCGAGAGGCTCAGCTCCAAGGGGACGAGAGGGTTGGGGTGCGGGACAGAACAGGCAAGGCAGTAATAGTATCCAGCCTAGATCCCAGGCTCTGAGATAGAACAGCCTGGGTGCAAGCCCTGGTTCCACCACTCACTAACTTAACCTCTCTGAGCCTCTGTTTCCCCATCTCTAAAATGGGGACAATGATAGGAGCTACCACGGGCTTGCTGTGAAGCTCTTGGCCCGGCAAGTGCTCAAAGTTTCTCCTCCCCACCAGCCCAGATTATTATTTCTGTCCCCTCTGCCAGTGACAGGGAGGAGATACGGGCTTGGTTCTGGCTCAGTCAGGGACAAGCCACGTGGCACCAAGTGACCCTTTCCCTTTCTGAGCCTCGGCTGCCTCCTCTGTACCGTGGGATGTGACGTCACAAGATGCTCGCGAGGAGGGCTGGGCTCAGAGCAGCCCTCCGGGGGGTGTCTTCTCTTCCCTCCCGTCCCCACCCAGAAGGTGGGGGACACCTGAGCTCCCTGGTGCCTGTCTTGGAAACCCCCCAGTGTCTCCTGCCCCCACCCGCAGTGGGCCCGTTGCCACGGTGGGGACTGAGCCTGCCTGTGTTCCAGGGGACCTCATCTCCCGCCTCACCTCCGACACCACCATGGTCAGCGACCTGGTCTCCCAGAACATCAACATCTTCCTGCGGAACACGGTCAAGGTCACAGGCGTGGTGGTCTTCATGTTCAGCCTCTCGTGGCAGCTGTCCTTGGTCACTTTCATGGGCTTCCCCATCATCATGATGGTGTCCGACATTTATGGCAAGTACTACAAGGTAGGTCCCGCCTGCTTCCCGCTGGGGTCTGTGAGCCGCTCCGGAGGGAGGGAGGCGCCCCAGGAGGGGCTCGGGGGCACCACCGGGGGCTGGCGAAGGACTCAGCCCGAGCTGGTGCGCTCCGTACATTCATTCATTGTGCGTTCACTCATTCAAGGAGTACAGGCCCCGGGATGCATCAGTGAGACAGAAAAGCTTCTGCCCTCAAGGGGTTTATGTTCTTGCGGAAGACGCAGACGATAGCAACAATAATAATAGCAACAATGTGTAATATGATGCAAGATGGTGAGTGCTAAGGAGGAAAAGGAAAGAGAGAGAGAGAGAGAGAGAGATGGGGAACTCTGGGGAGGCTGCCCTTTTAAATCGATCTTTCTGGGGCGCCTGGGCGGCTCCGTCGGCGGAGCGTCCTCCCGGGGCTCGGGTCACGATCTCACGGTTTGTGAGCTCGAGCCCCACGTTAGGATCCGTGCTGACGGCTCAGAGCCTGGATGGAGCCCGCCTCGGATTCTGTGTCGCCCTCTCTCAAAAGTGACCCTCCCCCACTCGTACTCTGTGTCTCTCCCTCTCTCAAAAATGAATAAACGTTAAAAAACATGTTTAACTGGTCTTCCTGAGGAGGTGACATCCGAGGAAAGAGGTGGACAGCTCGGGGAAGCGTGTTCAGAGCTGGTGCAAAGGCCTTGCGGTGGGACGTGCCCGTATGTCTGAGGAGCCTCAGGGAGGCGGGTGATGCCAGGGCGTGAGCAAGGGAGGTGATGAGGGTCGGGCTGTGGGCCTTTGTGAGAACTTTGGTTGACGCTCTGAGCGCAGCGGGCGCTGGCTTCCCGCAGAGGGTACGTTCGTTCGTGTGGGGGAGGCTCGGGCCCCGGGAGGGCGGCCCTCAGCCACCACGCAGCTGTGGGTGGCTGCGGCCGCTTCTGGCCACTCCTTGGTGCAGCCTCCGCCAGGAAGGTTGGCTCGCGAGCTAGCCCCCCACCTCACCCTCCTCCTGCTCCCCACACTGGTGGGTGCTCCAGAGCCAGAAGGGACTAAGGCCGGGGTTAGACAGGCGGGAGCGGCTCTTTCCCCAGTGACCCAGGCCAGAGCGACAGGCTTTGACACGTGATTGGCTCAGCGTCCCAGGCTCATTAGAACCTTTGGTGCCCGTGACCTTAGGCCAGCCCCAAAATACATCCACTCCCCACAACCATCGCGTCGCCTCCCGGCAGAGTCGACCGCCCGGGAGGGCCCTCTCCCCCATGGTTCCGGATCACGGGTCTCTGTTTTCCTCTCTCCGAGTAGAGAAAGTAAATATATGAGTTGGAACTGGTGCCATTTCCCTTCCTCTGCTCCCGCCCCACCCTTCCTGCCTCCCTGCCAGCCCCTGGGACGGGGCAGGAAGCCCAGAGCCTCCCCCCATCTGCCCGTGCACACCTCAGGCCCCGCCAGCAAGCTCTGTTGGGCGGGGCTAAAGGAAGCTCAACTTGTACCTTGAAGTGTCGACTCTAGCCACTGAGTCATCGCCACAGGCCACATGTGCACTGTCCACAGCCAGACATGACTCAGGGCATGGCATGGCTCCACCCAAGATGCCACAACACACTGCATGCTTCCAACGGCCTCGTGGGACATGCCCCTGCACGATCCTAGCCTGGCCTCTCCAGCAGCCTTCCTCTATGGCTTGACGCTATAAGCATCTTACCTACTACGGGGCCTGAACAGCTCTGCCCAGGGGCTGCTTCCAGAACTCTGGTGGGCGGTAGTCGGGTAGTCCTACACTTGGGACTACCTCTCAGCTATCCATACCCAGTCATATACACAACGCAGGCGGATTTCACAGCCTTCTGCCACCATCTAGAACTCAGCTAGGAGTTCTGGAATCTCTGTGCCAACCCTCAGGCTCTACCATAATTTAGTGTATGTTGATAATATGAACAGCACCCCCTTCATAGTTGGTGTTTGTTGGATAGCGTACAACCTGAACAACCATCCAGAGCATCCCTGTCTTACACTAGCACAGGATCAGGTGTTGAGGCTCCTTTTCTGAGAGGATTACCAAAAACTGAGCCTGCGATGGTGAATAACCTCCATTTGGTCCTGGAGAAGACTTAATAATCAGCTCCCCATCCCTCAGGAGCTGGAACCTCAGGACCTCATCCCAAGAACCCAGCTGGAGTCTATTCTGTGAGTCTGTCAAATCGAGCTAGAAGGAGAAGGGAGACAGTGGGGATCTCGGTCTTATCCTCTTGTCCCTGGAACTCCCTGCATAGGCCTGGCACCAACTAAGGGTAGGAAGAACCCAGAGAGACGTAGAGGCTGTTGGATGGTAAGACTGTCTGTTTGGGGGTCTCCTCCTTCTTGTCCCCACTCCTGCCCGTAGAGGCTCTCCAAGGAGGTCCAGAACGCCCTGGCGAGGGCCAGCAGCACGGCCGAGGAGACCATCAGCGCCATGAAGACAGTGCGGAGCTTTGCCAATGAGGAGGAGGAGGCCGAGGTGTACTCGAGGAAGCTGCAGCAGGTGTACAAGCTGAACAGGAAGGAGGCGGCAGCCTACACGTACTACGTCTGGGGCAGTGGGGTATGTGGGGCGGGTCCGACTATCGGCGGGGGTGGGGGATGGGACACCAAGATGGGGAGATCCCTCCGTCAGGGCGCGAGCCTGGGGCCCTGCGTCTCCGTGTCGGGCTGGTTGCCCTTGGCTTCGCTCTGTCCCGCCTTTCTTTCTGCTGGTCCCTGGGGCCGATCTTTCTGGAAAAGAATGCAGCCTCCCAGTAGATGTCTTCACAGGGCATCTCCTCAGTCCCTCTCACCTGGGCATGGGCTTGCTAGGGAACATCCCCGCCCAGGAAGGGAGTCACCCCGAGGCTGCCGTCTGGCAGGTCCTAGGTCACAACCCCACAGCCCCCCGCTGGAGTGTCTGGCCCACCCTGGGGGTGAGTCACGGCCCCTCCCTGGAGGACGGGGAGCTCTTGGAGCCCGTTGCTGTCCCTTGGCCACATCTGGGAGGGAGGTGGGCACGAGGGGGGTAGGTATGAGGAGGATTTGGAGTTTAGGGGGGAGAAGGAGCGTGATCCCAGGGCACAGGGCAGGCTGCCCAGCCAGAGAGGAGAAGGGGCCCAGAAATCCAGCTCAGCTAGCCAAGCCGCCCAGCCATCTGCCCGCCCACAGGGATGCCTTTTGCCCCCTGCACAAAGGTGCTGACCTAGCTCTAACCCAGCTGGGGGTTCGGGGCGGGGAGAGGCAGCGAGCAACCCTGGCCTGTCATGGGTGTTCGGGTTCCGCTCCTGTCCCACCTGCCAGGCGCTGGGGGTGGAGGGAGACAAGAGCGTCCCGGACGCAGCCCCTCCTTCAGGGAAGCCGGTGGGGCGAGGAGACACTTCCCATCGTCCCCCTCCGTCTGGCTTGCTGTGCGACCTTAGCCAGCCGACCGAACCTCCCTGAGCCACACTCTTTGCAGCGAGGAGGAAGACACAGCTCCCGCTTGGCCTGGCTGAGGCGCTTGGGCTGCGTGTGCGGGCCAGGGCCTTACAAAGGAGGCCTTGTTCTCTGCCAGGCCCGCGGCTCCCTCCAGCTGGGGGCCTTCGCAGGGAAGAAGTCCGGGGCCCGGGAGCGGGAGGGCACGCGTGACAGCCGGCCACCAGCGTGTGGGAGGACACCCCCGCCCGGCCGGAGTCTCGGTCTGTGGCTGGGGGGAGGGGGGAGGGGAGGGGGGGCGTGGGGGGGGTTCTGAGCCGAGACCCCCGTGACCCGGGCCCCCTTGCCGTCTGCCCGCAGCTCACCCTCCTGGTAGTCCAGGTCAGTATCCTCTACTACGGGGGCCACCTCGTCATCTCCGGGCAGATGACCAGCGGCAACCTCATCTCCTTCATCATCTACGAGTTTGTCCTGGGAGACTGTATGGAGGTGAGGGGCCGGCTCGGGGAGGGGGTCCTGGGGAGCAGGAGGGATGCGGCAGAGGGGTCTGAATGGGGGAGGGAATGCTCCAGGTGACGGACAGATGGGGTACTTCTCAGTAGGTGGGGGAGAGAACATAATACCAAGCATGACAATAACGCTACCAAGTGGCAGCAGCTGTGTTTGTTGAGCAAAATGACAGGGACAAAGGTCACTTCAGGAAAGGCTCCTAAGAACACCGTGAGGGGTCTCAGTACTATTCTACTTCCCAGTGCTCAGAAAAAGAAGCTAAGGCTCAGAGAGGTTAAGTGACTTGCCCACCGCGTTTGCGGGGGGACCAGGTTCAACTCAGATGGGTCTGACTTTATTTTAACCCACTTTGTAATTTTTTTTTTTATTTATTTTTGAGAGAGAGAGAGAGAGAAGGAGCACAAGTGTGGGAGGGGCAGAGAGAGAGGTACAGAGTACGAAGCAGGCTCTGAGCGGTCAGCGCAGAGCCCGACGCGGGGCTCGAACCCCCAAACCGTGAGATCGTGACCTGAGCCAAGTCGGATGCCCAATCAACTGAGCCACCCAGGCGCCCCTGTTTTAACCCACTTTATTTTTTTTTTTAATTTTTTTTTAACGTTTATTTATTTTTGAGACAGAGAGAGACAGAGCATGAACGGGGGAGGGTCAGAGAGAGGGAGACACAGAATCGGAAATAGGCTCCAGGCTCTGAGCTGTCTGCACAGAGCCCGACGCGGGGCTCGAACTCACGGACCGTGAGATCATGACCTGAGCCGAAGTCGGCCGCTTAGCCGACCGAGCCACCCAGGCACCCCTTAACCCACTTTAAAGAGTAGGCACCACAGGGCGCCTGGGTGGCTCAGCTGGTTAGGCATCTGACTCTTGATTTCGGCTCAGGTCATGAGCTCACGGTTCATGAGTTGGAGCCCCGCGTCAGGCTCTGTGCTGACAGCAGAGCCTGCTTGGGATTCTCTCTCTCCCTTTCTCTCTGCCCCTCAAATCCCCCCAAAATAAATAAACTTAAAAAAAAAGAGTAGCACCACAGAACAAACAGGGGTTGTTTTAGATTCCCTTAATTTGGGTTCCCCCAGGAGCAGACCCTGAGACAGGGAGCAGGGGTGCTCACGTCCCAGCGCCCGTTGGTCACTGCTGAAGGATGCTTGGAGTAGGGGCGTTAATCCCCTGGCACTGAGGGTGGGCCTTTGTGTCCTCCACTGATAACGCTGGGGGCGTGCATGGGGGAGAGGGTGTTAGCCTCTGCAGAAGATGACACTTTGCATTGGCGACAGTCATACCTGTATGTCATTTGACACAGCAATTCTGCCTCTGGGAACCCCGGGCTGCAGAAACACCCACACCGGTGGCCAAAGGTGTGTGGACACTGAGGGAAGGAAGCATTGCTTCTAAAAGTGAAAACTTAAAGCCTCCTCCGACGCCCACCGGTCAGGGATTGGGCCAATAGGGCCCGTCTGTGTTCCAGAAGCAGTATGCCTGCACTATAAAAACTAGGCAACAGCCACAGAAATGGGGTGCCTCTGTGTGTATTCGTATGGAAAGGACCCCGAGACCTCGCGTGAAGTGAAAAGGCGAATCCCAAGGCAACAGGAAGGGTCTGATCCCACTGGCGTAGTTTCTAAATGTCAGAATTATTTATCATATATGTGCGTGTGTTTGGAAACGCCCGGAGGAAGGACTGGAAAGATAGAGGACGCGGCTACCCAGGGCTGTGGGAGGAGGTGTGGAGGACCGTGGCCATGTAACGCTTGTATCTTAATAGGAATGATAATATCTTGATATTCGTGATAACGGTCCCAGCTGTGCTGTATTTTTTAAGTTTATTTGAGAGAGAGAGAGGAGATGGAGAGAGACAATCCCAAGCAGGCTCCACACTACAGCGCAGAGCCCGATGCGGAGCTCAAACCCATGAACCATGAGATCGTCACCCCCTGAGCCAAAACCAAGAGTCAGACACTTAACCGACTGAGCCCCAGGTGCCCCCCACCCCCACCCCCCTGCAGCTGCGCTGTGTTGAGGGCCTACCAAGTGCCGAACAGTGTTTCCATAGAACAATGGTGCTGGTACTAAGGTCACTCCCGCTTCCCCAACCAGGACACCCAGTCCTAGCACAGAAGGGCCTCAACTCAGGAACCAGCCGTGCCTGGGTTCAAGTCCCACCTCTGCCACTTCCCAGCCGTGTGACGTGGAGGAAGTTACATGAACTCTCTGTGCCTCCGTTTCCCCAACAGCAAAAAGGAAATAATGATAGAACCTACCTCGTAACATATACAAAGTGTTTGATGAAGTGAGTCATCATTCTTACTCACATTTATACGGTGTATATTTTTACGCGAGGAGAACGTATAGCAGAAAGTAAGTTTTTAAAACCGAAATTTGAAAAAAAAATGCTGTGGCAGCCGAGAGGGGAAGGTTCGATTCCTGTCCTGCCACATCTGGCTGGTTCAGTTAACTTCCTGCCCTTCCGTTGCCTCCTCTGGGGGGTGATAATGCCCCTGTGCAGGATGCTTAGCTAGAATGGCCCCAAGGCACTGGTTCCAATGTGTTCTGACAAAAGGCATTGGTATTTTTTGTTACTGCCCTTGTTTTTCATTATTGTCATTGTCTGCTGGACTAGTGGGGGGCCCCAGCAGCATCCTGCACCCCCCAGAACTGCTGCTATGGTCCCCACTCTCCCGCACCCCCTTCATCTCTCTGGCACCATGGCGGGGGGGAGGGCTCCCAGCATTGGGGTGTCGGCGGGACAGGAACATGTGTCTCCTCCGCCCACAGTCCGTGGGCTCTGTCTACAGCGGCCTGATGCAGGGAGTGGGGGCCGCCGAGAAGGTGTTCGAGTTCATTGACCGGCAGCCAACCATGGCGCATGATGGCAACTTGGCCCCTGACCACCTGGAGGGCCGGGTGGACTTTGAGAACGTGACCTTCACCTACCGCACTCGGCCCCACACCCAAGTCCTGCAGGTGAGAAGGGTGCTCGAGGCCCTCCCAGATCGCCCCCTCCTTCATCCCGTGTGTTGCGCGCCTCCTAGAAGCCAGGCCACGGCAGTGTAGCCGGGATTGCGTAAGGCAGAGTCCTTGTCCTGGAATTTGGGCTGTAGTCAGGGAAGGCATATCACTGACAGAGGAGTCCAAATAGTAAGTGCTAGGAAGGCAACAAATCAGGGTGGTGTGACAGGGGCCGTCTACAGGGATGGTGTTAACAGTCAAGGAGGGCTTCTCGGAGGAGAGGACATTTGGGCTGGATCCTGAACAGGGAGAGGAGGCACCCAGGGAGTAGAAATGAGCATAAAGTTACTGCCAGATCCTAGAAAGGAGAGCATTCCGGGGGCTGGCAGTGTCCAGCGCAAAGGGGCGTGAGCGGGTGGGGAAGGGTGCCTGCCTGTGCCGGAGGCTGGAGCTTCAGAGCCCGTGGCCCCACACCGTGCTATGTGCTACGTGTCCTTGCAGAATGTCTCCTTCAGCCTGTCCCCAGGAAAGGTGACCGCGCTCGTGGGGCCCTCGGGCAGTGGGAAGAGTTCCTGTGTCAACATCCTGGAGAACTTCTACCCTCTGGAGGGGGGCTGCGTGCTGCTGGACGGGAAGCCCGTCAGCGCCTATGACCACAAGTACCTGCACCGAGTGGTAGGTGGAAGGGCCTTTGTTTGCCTCTGTGCGCTTTCTTTTTCTGGCTTCACCCTCATGAGCCGCAACAGAGATGCAGAGAAGAGTGTTGTAGGTAAACGTACAGCTCAGAGACCGCCACCCCGGTCAAGAGAAGGAACATTCCAGCACTCCTGCACCTCGTGTGTCCCTTCTCTTCCCCCTGGAGGCCACGTCTCCCTGACTTTTATGTTCGTCTCCTTCTTTAGTCTTACCATCTCTTTGTGCCTCTCAGACAGCAAAGCTGCGTTTTGCCTACTTTTGAACTTGGTCTGGCTGGAATCCTGAAGCATGCATTCATCGCCTCTTGCTTCTTCCACTCAGCAGTTGTCTGTGAATCATCCAGGTTGAGGCTCTGGTTGTAGTTCATTCATTTTCGTTGCTGAATCTAAGGCATCTCTAGTACTTAAAGGAGGCTGTTCCTGACCATACAGTTTTTGGCAATCATTTCAGAGAAGCTTCCTCAACACCTGGGCCTGTGCTGGCATCAAAGCAGGGATGCCCTGGATGGTTGTTCGGGTTGCACACAATACGAGAAACACCAACTATGAAGAAGGCACCATGGCATCATCCACATACATTATAGGAGAGCCTGAGGGTTGGCACAGGGATTCCAGAACTCCCAGACAAGTTCTAGATGGTGGCAGAAGCCATAGATTGTGAATTGTGATTATTTGCCCGCCCGTCTGCTTATAACCAGGGGGTAGATGGCTGAGCAGTGGTCTCAGGTGTATACGGACAAGGCTGCTGCCCACCAGAGTTCCGGAAGCGGCCCTTAGGCAGAGCTGTCAAGGCTTTGCAACAGCTGATACGCTCAGACACATACTATTCTTAGCCTGTTAATATTGTCCTGATTTTTGGCCAGCGGGTGAGTGCACGTGTGGAGGTGTTTCACCGCGTCTTTTGCATTTTACTGGCGACTAAATATATCAAGTACCTTTCCATATGGTTCACTACTTGGATTTCCTCTTTTGTGAATCCCTTCTCTTTAGTTTAAATTAATTTTTTTCCAATTTTCATAAACCCAAAACAGTAAAATTCAACCATCTAACCACATTCCCATATATTCAGAGAATTTTGTGACTACGACATAAGAGTTCCCCTCCGCCTCACTTTTTAAAATTCCACCCCATGTCCTTTCTAACCTGTTTCCTATCTTTGTATAAATATATTGATATACAAAGGCACACATATAAGTTTTTTTTTAACAAAAACAGAATCATACTCGGTATGTGTATCTGTATATGTGTATATACAGATACACACACATATATATACAAATTTGATTTTATGGATACACTGTGATTATTAGCCAATTCCCAATCTATGAAATTGATTTCTTTCTCTATTTACAATGTTGCAGTGATACCCTCCATACTCTCATTTTTGTAGGCTACATTCCTAAAACTGGAATCGGGGGACAACAGCTTCTTTAAAGTATTCTCTTTGGAGGGACGGGGTACCGGGGAGGTCTTTATGGCCCCGGGGGCCTGCTGTGGCCTCTTGTCTTCTGATGTGAACAGACTTACATCCTACACTCTCTTTCCCAGAGAGCTGTCTTGGAGGTCAGGGAACTCGGCTTAGCCCCAAGCAGCTAGCTTAGCGGGCCCCAGATTTTTGGTCGGGGGGAGCTGAGGTTTTGTACAGAAAGTGGACTCTTGTTTTGGAAGAAGAGAGGCAGCTGATGTTAGCAGCCAGGCACAGGCCCTGATCAGATTTCAGACCCAAGACCCCTGGCGTCAGGCAGGCCTGGGGCTGGCAAGGTTCCCGGTGACAGCTGGACGGATGAGCTCCAGGCCTCTCATGCCCCATCCTTTCTCCTGCACAGATCTCCCTGGTGAGCCAGGAGCCAGTGCTATTTGCCCGCTCTATCACGGACAACATCTCCTACGGCCTGTCCACCGTGCCCTTCGAGATGGTGGTGGAGGCTGCACAGAAGGCAAATGCCCACGGCTTCATCATGGAGCTCCAGGACGGCTACAACACAGGTACAGCCCAGGAGCATCACCTCCGCTGTGCCTGAAGGTCCACCTTCAGGGATGCGACCCTCTGAGTTGAGCGTTGCCCTCTGCCAGCTGCTCTTTATTATTTCAGGTGAAATTCACTTAACCCTTTGAAAGTGAGCACTTCAGTGGTGTTTAAGGACATTCACAGTACCAGGCAACAACCGTCACCTCTGTTGAGTTTTAAAAGATTATTATTTTAGGGGTACCTGTGTGACTCAGTCGGTTGAGCATCTAACTCTTGATTTCAGCTCAGATCGTGGTCCCGGGTTGAGGGATCAAGCCCCACATCAGGCTCCGTGCTCAGCATGGAGCTTGCTTAAGATTCTCTCTCTCTCTCTCTCTCTCTCTCTCTCTCCCTCTCTCTCCCTCTCTCTCTCTCTCTCTCTGCCCTTGTCCCCTACATGCACGCATTCTCTCTCTGTCTCTCAAATTAAAAATAAACAGGGGCTCCTGGGTGGCTCAGTCATTAAGCATCTGACTTTGGCTCAGGCCATGATGTCATGGTTCATGAATTCAAGTCCCACTTGAACTCAGGTGAGCCCGAGCTCCACTTCGGGTAAAACACAAGCCCTGCGTCAAATGAGCCCCACTCTCTCTCTCTCTCTCTCTCTCTCTCTCTCTGCACCTCCTGGGATTCTCTCTCCCTGCCCCTTGCTCACTTGTACTCTCTCTCTCTCTCAAAAAAAATTAGAATATAAATAAGTAAAGCATTATTTAAAATAATATATGTATTATATGGGGTGCCTGGGTGGCTCAGTCGGTTAAGCGGCCGACTCCGGCTCAGGTCATGATCTCATGGTCTGTGAGTTCGAGCCCCGCGTCGGGCTCTGTGCTGACAGCTTGGAGCCTGGAGCCTGTTTCAGATTCTGTGTCTCCCTCTCTCTGACCCTCCCCCGTTCATGCTCTGTCTCTCTCTGTCTCAAAAATAAATAAGCGTTAAAAAAAAAAATAAATAAATAATATATGTATTATATTAATGACAACTTAATTTTATGTTAATAAATTAATATTTTAATATAACAGATTTAGCAATATTGATTTATATTATATATTTTATTGTGTTTAATATACTTTAAAATTTTAACCCTTGTAAAGGGGCTATTCACATGGTTCAGAACTAAAAATATATACATATAATGATACATAATGAAAAGTTTTATTCTATCCCTGTCTCTACCCCTTTTTCCTCCTGTCCCAACAAAGCCTCTTTCATGAGCTTCTTACGTGTACTTTTGGAGTTTCTTTATGCAAATGTGGGTGTATATTTTATTTTTATTTTATTTATTTATTTTTTGAGAGAGAGACAGAGAGCATGCTGGGGAGGGGCAGAGAGAGAGGGAGACACGGAATCCGAAGCAGGCACCAGGCTCCGAGCTGTCAGCACAGAGCCCAACATGGGACTCGAACTCACGAACCGTGAGATCATGACCTGAGCCGAAGTCGGACGCCTAGCCGACGGGGCCACTCAGGCACCCCTGCCTTGCTCCTTTTTTAAACAGTTGGATTGTGTACCAGTGTATGGGCTTTATGATAATTTATTTAAATAAGCCGTTCAGTTTCCTACTGATGGACATGCAGGGGTCGTGCATTTGTCCTTGTGATCACAGGCTTGCACGGTACAAAATGACAGACACAGAGGTGTGTGCAGCCCCAGGAAGGTGGGGGGAGTGCCTGGTTCCCCACAGCACAGTGTACTATCAAGCATTTGGATTTTTACCAAATGAATAAGTAAAAATTGGTACCCTACGACCTAGTCGCAATTTGCACGAACAGGGGGGGAGAGCATCCTTTCGTGTTTTGGAGCTGGTGGTTGTCCCGGCCGGCGGCCCTTTGAACCACACCTTTTCCTGGAGAGCACGGCTCCTATGGCAGCAGGGAGAGGCAGGAAAGACAGAGGAGGGGACTTTTCTCTCTTCGCCAGGGCTGCCCCGGCCTCACCCTCTGCTCACTCGCCCCTGTCCCTTTGCCACACAGAGACTGGGGAGAAGGGTGCCCAGCTGTCGGGCGGCCAGAAGCAGCGGGTGGCCATGGCTCGGGCTCTGGTGCGGAACCCACCCGTCCTCATCCTGGACGAAGCCACCAGCGCCCTGGATGCAGAGAGCGAGTACCTGGTGAGTTGTGGGGGATGGCGGGGTGATGCCAGACAACGGAGCCAGGAGCCGGGAAGGGTTTGGAGACTCTATGGAGCCTTCCCTGGCCGTCGGTTTCCTGGACTGGGGTGTTCAGGGCTGAGGGTAGGGAACCAGGGGAGAGGAGACCCAGGGCTGGACCAGCCAACTGGCTCCTGGCAGACGTGAAATCATACGATTCGGTTTGGAGTTGAGGCCCTGCCCTCAGCTCATCACTTGAGCCAGTGTCTTCCGCTCTCTGAGGCCCACTGTCATTGGTAGAGGGTCCAACGGGGTATTTGTCACTGACTAGCTACCTCGGCCTCTCCGTGGGTTGAATCGTTAATTACACAGGCATTCACTGAGCTCCTCCTGGCCACTGGGCACCGTCCCAGACCCTGAGGTTGCGAGGGCTGGCTGAACAGACAGACAAAGGCCCCGTCCCTGCTGTGTTTCCATGTTTCCGTTCCAGGGGAAGAACAAGCATGAGTTCAACCTGTGGCCTGTGCCACGTAGAAAATGAAACTGCCATTTGAGAGAGAGAGATCGAGAGAGGTCACCAGTGCCAAAGAGAAACACGGCCAGACATTAAAGCTGGAAAAAAAAAAACCCAGATTTTATTCAGTAACTACTGACAGTAGGGGAAAGAGCTGAGCTCCACTCTGGCTTGTGCAGAGGTGAGAGTGGTGACAGGCGTTTCAAAGGAGAATGAAGGCATAAGGAGGCGAGCTCCAGGGAAGGCCTAGGAAGGGCTGGGCAGTGTGGATGCGATTAGCCGGCCGTGTCTGCTGGCTGGCAACTGTCGCCAGAATTCTGTCCTCCCACGGAGAATGGGAGACTGAGGCCCTGTCCTTCCTAGCAATTCCATTGAAGAGGAAAGGCCTTTAGGTCCCTGAGAAAGACACTCTTGACTTATAGGAGATTCATATAGATATAGATATAGATATAGATATAGATATATATATATGTCTCAAAGGGACAGAGGAAGGGTTTATAATTATAAGCCCTTTTTAAAAATTTTTTGATGTTTATTTATTTATTCAAAAATTTTTATGTTCATTTAATTTTGAGAGAGAGAGGGCACAAGTGGAGGAGACACAGAGAGAGAGAGGGAGACATAGGATCTGAGCAGGCCCCAGACTCTGAGCTGTCAGCACAGAGCCCGATACAGGGCTTGAATTCATGAACTGTGAGATCATGACCTGAGTCGAATTTGGATGCTTAACCGACTGAGCCACCCAGGCGCCCGTTATGTTTACTTATTTTTGAGAGATAGCGCAAGCAGGGGAGGGGCAGAGAGAGAGGGCGATACAGAATCCGAAGCAGGCTCCAGGCTCTGAGCTGTCAGCGCAGAGCTTGATGTGGGGCTTGAACTCATGAACTGTGAGATCGTGACCTGAGCTGAAGTTGGACACTTAGCCGACTAAGCCACCCAGGCACTCCAGTTATAAGCCCTTTGTATTAAACGCTCGAAGAAAGGGAGGTCAGGAGTCTACTGTCAGGCATTGGCCGAAACAGTCGATTCTCCTGGCAGTGCTGAGCATTCAGTGGGGCTGGGTCATCCCAGGGACAAAGCCTTACACTGTCAAAGCCCTGCTGGAAGGTGGCCATCTCACTGATAGAAGCAGGGTCTCCGGGTACCATTTGAGCTGAGACCCAAGAGGAAAGGAGCCAGCGGAGGGCAGTTCTGAGGTAAGAGCATCTGAGGAAGAGAGGGCAGCATATGCAGAGGCCTGGAGCAAGTTCATAGGCAAGCCCGAAGGTCAGCGTGTCAGGCTGGGGGGGGTCCGACAAGGTGAGGACAGAGTCCTAAGGAGACACAGGCAACTCAGGCCCTTAGTTCTAGAGTTCGGATTTTTTTTTTTTTTTTTAATTAACAGAAAAGTTTTAGGTTTAAAGAAAATTGAGCAAAAAAGTGCAGAGAGCTCCCGTATATGTCCCTTTCACCCCATTCTTATTACTAACATCTTATTAATAGTAAGTTTCTCTTATTATTAACATCTTGATGGCAGTGAATTCGTTCCAAATGATGAACCAGCTTTAACACATTATTGCTAACTAAAGTGCATCGTTTACATTAGGGGTCCCCCTTCGTGTTGTGCACGCTTGACCTTGACAAGTGCAGAATGCTAATGTGGAGTCTGGATTTCATTCTTTGTTGAAGGGCTTGGAGCAGGAATTCAACAGGAACTGATGGAAACGTTAAATCCCGGGGGGCGGGGGGTGGGGGTTGCAGGCATTCAGCGAGAAGATCGTGGTGGAGGGAAGGAAAGGGTGAGATAACCTGGGGAGACAGCACCTGCAGGGTTCGCTCAGCAGCTGGATTTGGACAGTGAGCGAAGGATGAGGAATTGAGGACGATGGTCTCGTTGGCTTGAGCTTTGGGGCTGATGGTGAGACCATTAACCAGGGCGAAGGTTAGAGGAGGGAGCAGGAGCAGGAAGACCGGAGGAGACCGGGTTAGGGTTCGCCTGTCGCCGCCCAAGCACCTCCCTGGTGCCGGGCACGGAGCTGTGCCCTCCGTGAACCCAAAACAGGTCGCGTGCAGGCCCCGGCTTTACAAACGAGGAACCGAGTCTCAGAGCGGTTAAGGGTGACTGGGACGCAGCGGACCTGGGAGCCGAGCCAGGCCCCGGGTGGACTTGCGGCCGCACCCCCCCCCCCCCCCACTGTCTCTCCAGATCCAGCAGGCCATCCACGGCCACCCGCAGAAGCACACGGTGCTCATCATCGCGCACCGGCTGAGCACGGTGGAGCGTGCGCACCTCATCGTGGTGCTGGACAAGGGTCGCGTGGTGCAGCAGGGTACTCACCAGCAGCTGCTGGCCCAGGGCGGCCTCTATGCCAAGCTGGTACAGCGGCAGATGCTGGGGCTCGAGCCCGCCTCCGACTACTCAGCCGGCCACAAGGAGCCGCCGGGCAGCGGCGGCGGTCACAAGGCCTGACCGGTGGGGCGGAGGCCCTGGCGCCTCGCCTGGCAGACGTACCCGTGGGGGCTCCCCCCTCCCCCCGCTGCCCTCTGAGCCCAGGCCCACAGCACCGGAGGGCCACCTGCCACGTCCCACGTGTCACCGCTTCCTGCATCTTGCTCCCGATTCCTGCCCCGTCGCCTGGGCCACCACCAGCCCTCCCCTGCTGCCACGAGCCACCGCCTCCAGTCGGGGCAGCAGAGACACGTCTGATCTCTCCATCTGGCCTCCCAAGGCTTTTAAGCGAAGGTAGAGCTACCTTTTTAAACCAAGATCTTCCCAGGTTTTTTTTACTGCTTGGTTTGATGGGCCCCAGTCAACTCCTAGATTTCAAAAACAGTTTTTTCATTGGGAGTAACAATGGGCAAGGTCGCTGAGATGTTCTAGAAACTTCTGAGCCAGGAGTGAATGACCTTTCCTAATAGCCTGGGGGATGTCAGGGGAGAACCAGGCCTCTGCCCCTTCGCCCCTCGAGAGAAGGGGCTTCCCTGTCCCAGAAGGGGGACACAGAGGAGGGGACTTCCTCTCTCACTCTTCCCAGCTTCATGAGTCAGGCCAAGGTCAGCAGGGGCAGTGGAAGGCACCTGTCTGCCCATCGTCCCTGCCGCCCTGCCAAATCGAAGCCAGTCTCACTGTGAACCACTACTACTGACCTTAACTGGGGGAGTGAGGGGCTGGCCAGGCCTGGCAGAGACTCAGGGTGTCCCCAGCCCTGCACCCAGCTCGAGCCCCTCGGCCCTGCCTCATCCCCTGCTCCTGTCCCCCACCCCCACCCCTGCAGCCCTCTCCCCCACACCCGCCCCTGCCGCCCTGCTCTTCGGAGGCCTTTGGCATGTTGGATGTTTGGCAGACGCATTCTCTTCCGTGTCTGGTGGATGGGGTGGGACAGTGGCAAAGCTCAGGCTCTGGCTTTGCGGGGGGTGGGGGGGGGTGAGAGGGGCGTTGCAGGATGTTAGAAGAACCCGGCCAATAAAGTGTACTACCTCTGACCCCTGACCTCTGACCTCTTCCTGGGCCCTCAGCCCCATCACCTGGTTAGGTTTTTCCATCAAACCCAGCTCTCCTCCCAGCCCTGCCCAGTGTAGTTGTGGGAGAGACTCTGGGTGGTACAGGGCCTCCCCCTAGGATCTGGGAGCTTGTCCCCAGGATCTCCAGCACACACATTCCTGTCTGTCTGTCTGCCTGTCTCCGTGCGGCTTGTGCAGGGTAACGGAGACCCGTCTCCTCTAAATCCGCGGGACTTCTGTGACTCCCAGGAAAGCCAAGGCCCAGCAAATGCCACCTGTTCTTTCCCGTCAGGGACCGGGCACCTCACGCCCACTCCGCCCCACGGAGCTGAGACATATTACCTAACAGCTCAGTCAGAAGAGACTGAAGACGTCCGTGGGGGTCATTCATACTTGCAGGATTGTAAGGGAGTCTGGGGCTCCCGGGAGAGGGCTGGGGCAGTGGCGATTTACCAAACTGGTAGAGAAGTATTTCGATATTGTAACTACTGGGGCGGTCACGCTGCGTGTATCAGCTCTGTGTCAGCCATGTACCCACTCTCTTGCCAAATAAGCTGACCCAGGCCGTGACCAGCTGAGTCTCCTGCTTCACCTCAGGGGCTCAAGGAAACTGAGATACAGAGAGGTTAAGCAACTTGCTCAAGGCCACCAGCTAGTAAGGGGTAGAGCTGGGATTCACCCCCAAGAAGTATGTGTGTATGTTTGACCCCAACCACAGAACGCCCGTGAGAGTAAAGATTTAAGGGCGCGGGTTGGAGAGCATATTGACATTGCACCAAATGCTACAGATCAAATGTTGGTTCTCAAACATAAGTGCCTCCAGGAACCGGGTAGGTATCGTAAGTGTGAGAAAGCAGCCAGGTGTTAGAAAAATCAGTCAACGCTCTTGGTTTCTTTTCTGCTTTTCCACTTTTGACACGGCGCAGGGAAATCTTTGTGTTCCATTAAAAATAGAATATGGTGCAAGCCTGAGAATAAATGGCAACCGAGGCTTTGTATCTCATTTAACGGCGATGGCTGGGACTTGGCCTCGGCCTCTTGAGGCCATGCAGGAAGGTGGCCTTGAGTCAGCAGATCTGCAGATATTTTCAGAGAAGCTGGAAATTCCAGTTTTAGTGTAGGATTGATGGTTTTTTGTAGATTGGCTCAAATTATTTTTACAAAACCCAGGGCCAATAGACACATCTCGAGTCAGTCTTGGACCTGTGTGGGTCACCAGTTTGCATCCTCTCTGCTGGACATTCTTGTTCTCCAAAGTCCTTGGAGCTTCCCCATCAAGGAGATTTCCCCTGCCATGGGGGGCCCCCAGCCCAGCCCATTCCAGCCCAGGCTCCTCTCTTGCTCCCTCCCCGCCGCCCATCTCTTTGCCTCATTGCCTCACCTCCCCCCTCAAAATCCCCAGGCTGGGAACCCCAGATGCTTCCTGCTTTCCCATGCTCTGGTTCCCTGGTTGGCAAACCTAAACCCAAAAGCAGGCCCTAGGCAGACAAAAGAACCTTCCAGAGACCAAGCTAGCTGTTTTCTAGAAGGCAGATATGATTTTTTATTTCATTTTTTTTTAATGTGTATTTGTTTTGAGAAAGAGAGAGAACGAGCTGGGGAGGGGTAAAGAGAGAGGGACAGAGAGAGAATACCAAGCAGGCTCCACACTGTCAGAGCAGATCGAGGGGTGGGGCTTGATCTCACGAACCGTGAGATGACGACCTAGGTCAAAACCAAGTGTCGGGCACTCAACCAACCTAGCCACTCGGGTGCCGTGGCAGATACGATTTTTTAAATAAATATTTTGTTGTGGGATAATTTTAGCATTTCAGAAAGGTTGCAGTGAAATAGAGGGAGTTCTTGCACAGCCCTCAGCCAGCTTCCTCTCACATTATCGTCTCGTGCAATCGTGGCGATAACTTGCCCTAAGAAAACAGCACTGACGCATCACTGTCAGTGAAACTCCAAGCTTTTTTTTTTTTCCTTTTCACCAATTTTCCGCTCATGTGGGTTTTTGTTTTTTGTTTTTTTTTCTGTTCCAGGATCCAATTCAGAGCACCGCATTGCATTTAAAGATAGTTTTTGAGTTGTTTTTAATTGTAGTAAAACACACCTAACATAAAATTTACCATTAATAACATCTAGTGCCTTCACAATGTGGTGCAACCGTCAGCATCTCCTAGTTCCAGGACATTTTCATCCTTTCCCTCCAAAAAAAACCTATCCCATTCATAGTCCCTCCCTGTTCGCCCCTCCCCCCAGCCCCTGGCACCCACCAGTCCGCTTTCTGTCTCTAGATTCGCCTCTTTGGGACATTTCGTATCGGTGGAACCATACCTTTATGTGGCCTTTTGTGTCTGTCTTCTTTCACTCAGCATCATGTCTCCGAGGGTCATCCATAGCGTGGCAGGTGTCAGCATCTCATTCCTTTTTACAGCCGAATCCTATTCCAGTGTGTGGATGGACCACATTTTGCTAATCCTTTCATCCATTGATGGGCACTTGAGTTGTCTCTGCCTTTGGGCTGTGCTGAATAGTGCTACTGTGAACATTCATGTTTTTGTGTGGACATAATCTCTTGGGTATACGCCTAGGACCAGAATTGCTGGGTCACATGGCCACTCTCCGCTCAACTTGAGGAACTACCTACCAAACTGCTTCCACAGTGGCTGCACCATCGTACCTTCCTACCAGCAAAGTATTAGGGTTCCAGTTTGTCCACGTCCTCACCAACACTTGCTATTTTCTGCCTTTATTTATTTACATTTTATTTTTTTAAAAATTTTTAATGTTTTATTTATTTTTGTGAGAGAGCGCGCGTGAGCAGGGGAGGGTCAGAGAGAGAGGGAGACACAGAGTCTGAAGCAGGTTCCAGGCTCCGAGCTGTCAGCACAGAGCCCGACGCCGGGGCTCGAACCCACAATCGGCAAGATCACGACCTGAGCCGAAGTCGGAGGCTTAACGGACTGAATCACCCAGGTGCCCCCGTTTATTTACATTTTAAATTACAGTCAAGCTGGTGGATCTAAAGTGGAGAGCCATGGTTTTTGAAGTAGACTTTTTCTCTTTTGTGATTGAGCAAATACGGCTGCTTTCTTCTGCCCCAGGGACTGTGCCGGGCCATCAGGGAAAATCATTGCGGTCAGGCCCTCAGGGAATGCACGGTCTGCTGGGGACACAGGCAGGCGAGGAAATAAAGGATGGGACGCAAGGGACACGGGCACAGGGGCTGTGGGGCCCCAGAGCAGGTTTAATCCTGGTGTAAGGACCCAGGGGCGGGAGGAAGACAGAGGCAGGGCCGGCCTCACATGGGCGTGCAGCCTGTGTTGAAATTTTGGAACAGGCGGCTCTGCATTTTCCTTCTGCACCAGCCCCTGCAGATTCTGCAGCTCGTCTTGGGAAGTGGTCCCAGCTGGAGGCAGGGGTCGGGGAAGACTCTCTCCACAGCTGCATCTCTGGCGTCTGGAGGAGGGCGCTTTTTTTTTTTTTTTAATTAAGCCGTGTATTTCTCACCTCTCGGGCCCCTGCCGCAGATCGCACCTCCCCTCCTCCTGCCCCCTCTCTCTTCCAAGCTGGGCCCTGAAGCCGAATTAGTGCAGCAGGCGGCAGATGGGCTCTTCCAAATGGCTGGTCTCGGCAGACTCTGATCCAGAGCGTACGTGTCGGGAGGGGCTGTTAATCCGATTTGGGGTCACAGTCAGAGCTGAAAGTGCCAGACCCAGAAACCCAGCACCTCAAGATGGTGTTCATCAGCTACAGCTGGAGAGGACGCCGAAGGTGAGCTCTTCGGGGCTGAGCGGCCTCACCTGGATAGTAGGAACGGTGGGACGATATGTTCTTCTATCCGATGCCCAATGGCAATGCCAGGGCTCTGGCCCCACCTTTCTCTTCAGTTCCCAAATCTGCTTTTCTCCCCAAGTCTGAGACCTCCCCTATCTCAGCAAACTTCCATAACCAAGGGGCTCAGAATTCCATCTGTCCTCTTCACCAGGGCTGCCTGGAACAGTTGTGCAGGTTGTGACCTGCACAAAGATGCTCAACTGTGAGAGTGAGCCCCATTCACACCCATATAGCGCTCTGAACTTTATACCAGGCGTGAGTGCGCTCAAAGAGTCCCTGGGCCACGGGGGAACACAAGCGAGTACAGGGACCGGCTGTAAGACGTCAGGTAACGTGGAGGCCGCAGTGAGTGAGAGAGCCCACTCCTTTGAAGGGGGCACGGGCTGCTCAGCTCCGCTAAGGGTCACTACAAGGAAATATGTGCTGTGTGGGGCTGAGTCACAGTCCGCGATCCCCGGATTTTAGCTATGGGCACCGGCTTCAAACTTTAAAAATACAAACTGGCCAAACAAAGCAAGTCATTGGGACTCTAGATCGTCACCTCTGGTTTATACCCAGTTAATGCCTGAGTTATTCTCTTGGCTATTTTTCTCTTGGGTACCAAGTGTGTGTGTGGGGGGGTTGTCGGGTGGAAGTTCTCATTCACTGACTACAGCTCAGGACAACAACTTTGGAGGGCAATTTCCCACGTGTAGTAAAAAACGTGAAATGAGCAAACTGTGCTAGCCCACAATTCTGCCCTTAGTTTAGAGGAGTGGCTTTAAGCATTTTTTTAAATGTTTATTTATTTTTGAGAGAGAGAGCATGAGCAGGGGAGGGGCAGAGAGACAGAGGGAGACAGAGGATCCAAAGCAGGCTCTGAGCTGACAGCAGTGAGCTTGATGTGGGACTCGAACCCACGAACCGTGAGATGTGATCTGAGCTGAAGGCGACGTTGAACCCACTGAGCCACCCAGGCGCCCCTAAACACTTTTAATTGAGGTAAAATTTACAGAACATAAAATTCATCATTGAAACCTTTATTTTTAAGTTTATTTTGAGAGAGAGAGACAAACAGAGCACATGAGTGGGGGAGGGGCAGAGAGAGAGGCGGGAGGGAGGGAGGGAGAGAGAATCCCAAGCAGACTCCACATTGTCAGTGCAGAGCCCCATGCAGGGCTCAAACCCACGAAATCGTGAGATCACGACCTGAGTCAAAGTCAAGAGCTGGACGCTTAACCGACCGAGCCACCCAGGTGCCCCTTAAGCCATTTTTTAAAGCATAGAATTCAGTGGCTTTTTGTAAATTCATAATGTTGTGAAACTACCATCGCTATCTAGTTCCAGAACGTTCTCATCACTCCAAAAGGAAATCCATATCCATTAAGCAGGCTCTCCCCACGTCCCCTCTCCGCCAGCCCCTGGCAACCACTAATCTGCTTTCCGTCTCTACGGATTTGCCTGTTGCGGCACTTAAACGGGATCGTACAATACGTGGCCTTTGGTGTCTGGCCTCTTTCGCTCTTCATCGTGTTTTCAAGGCTCCTCTACGTTGGAACGTGTATCAGTCAGTACCTTCTTTGTTGTGGTGGAGTCATTCGATTGTCCAGAAGCACCGCATTTTGGTTGTCCATTCATGTGTGGCTGAACATGTGGGTTGTTTCCACCTTTTGGCTGCTGTGAACACTTGTGGATGCCATGTTTTCACGTGGACATACATTTTCTGTTGTTTTTTTCGAGTTTATTTATTTTGAGACAGAAAGAGAGAGCACACGGGCAGGGGAGGGGGCAGAGAGGGAGAGAGAGAATCCCAAGCACACTCCAAGCTGTCAGCACAGAGCCCGACGCGGGGCTCGATCCCATGAACCACAAGCTCACGACCTGAGCAGAAATCAAGAGTCGTATGCTCAGCCAACTGAGCCACCCAGGCGCCCCTGGACGTACATTTTCAATTCTCTTGGGTAGAATTGCTGGGGGAGGAATGTTTTTGAAACCTTGTTTTCACCGCGATCCCCAGTAAGAAAAACACTTTACCTCCCTATCAAGTACACACACACACACACACATGCAAACACAAAACAAAAGCTTCACCAAAGGATACTGAAATACTTATTACAAACTATTCTGTCCTATGTCACTTAAGGGAAAAAAAGGGATTTTGTGACCCACTAATGCCTCCGGCAGTTTGAAAAACACGGCTTTGGAGCAATCCGCCCAAGGATGCTTGCGGCAGCCTGGTTTGCATTTGCAAATACTAGAAACAACTTCCATGTCTTTAATTTGGTTTAAAAAAGTGTGCTGTAGGACATATGGTGGACTATTATGTGGGAGGAATAGGCATAAATTGGATCTATGCATGTTAACTTGGATAGATCTCAAAAACATAAAAACAAGCCACAAAGCACACTGCAGGATAACATATTAGGTATAGTTAATTTATTTATGTTAATTAATACACAACAAACAGTACCAACGATATTTTTTGCATATATAAATATGTGTGTGAAGTTTACTGTTTATTTTAATTCCAATTAGTTAACATAGTGTTATATTAGTTTCAGGTATATAATATAGTGATTCAACAAGTCCATACATCACCCAGTGCTCATCATGACAAGAGCTCCTAAATCCCCATCACCTGTACCCCCCTCCCCCCACCCCTCCCCATGTGTGTAAAGTTTAAAAAAATAGGCTGAAGCGAGCCTGGCTGACTCAGTCGGTGGAGCTTGTGACTCTTGATCTTGGGGTTGTAAGTTTGAGCTCCACACTGGGTGTAGAGATTACTTAAATAAAATCTTAAAAATAAATAAATAGGGGCACCTGGGCGGCTCATCGATCGAGCAGCCGACTTCGGCTCAGATCATGATCTCACGGTTCGTGGGTTCGAGCCCCGCGTCGGGCTCTGTGCTGCCAGCTCAGAGCCTGGAGCCTGGAGCCTGCTTCCGATTCTGTATCTCCCTCTCTCTTGGCCCCTCCCTCATTCACTCAAATAAACATGAAAATAAATAAATAGGCTGAGAGCCTTTACACTGCATTCGTGTTAGAGTTTGTCTCTGGTGATTAGAGACAGAGGGAAAACAATATATGCAGTGCTTTGCCCTTTTGTTAAGAATAAAAGTAAATTCAAAGCAAATAGAAGAAAACATTAACAATGGTCAGTTCTGAGTGTTGGGCACGTGTGTTACATTGTTCCATGCACATTTCTTTCTTTCTTTTTTTTTTTTTTTAAGGTTTTAAGTCATCTCTACACCCAACGTGGGGCTCAAACCCACAACCCCCGAGATCAAGAGTCCCATGCTCTTCCGACTGAGCCAGTCAGGCTCCCCTCCTATAACTTTTTAAAAACACTATTATCTCCTTTCATCTGAATGGCCAGTCTGTAGATATCAGCACCAAGATGGGGCAGATGATCCTGGGAGGGCAATGACTATTCCAGTAGATAACGTTGCTTTTTTTTTTTTTTAAATACCTATATACCTTTTTTTTTCTAATTTTTTTCTTTTTTTTAGCGTTTATTCATTTTTGAGAGACAGAGCATGAGTGGGGGAAGGGCAGAGAGAGAGAGGGAGACACAGAATCTGAAACAGGCTCCAGGCTCTGAGGTGCCAGCACGGAGCCCAACACGGGGCTCGAACTCATGGACCACAAGATCCTGACCTGAGCAGAAGTCGGACGCTTGACCAACTGAGCCACCCAGGCACCCCGGTTGGTAACATTTCAATACACCAATGCTGGACCAAGCACTTTGTATGATGCTAATTCTTTTACTCCTCACAACAAGCCTCTGAGGGATCTGGTACTATTAACCGTGTTTTTCCAAACAAGAAAAATGAGATTAAGTAATCTACGACAAATCATAGAGCTAAGTGACAAAGCTGGGACCTGACCCAGGCAGCCTGAACACCTGAACCCCAAGCTGGAGCCCTTAACCAGCATACCAGGCTGACCACAGCCTTGTTCGTGTAGCCAATTCCCCACCCAAACTCTTTTCCATCTTTGTGGCTTTTTTTTTTTTTTTAAAACCTTTGCAATAAGTCACTAAGAGTAACTTGTTCCAGCGCAAGGACTGGGAAATGCTGGAGAGATGTCTGTGTTGAGTCACTAACAGGGAAGGATGAAGAAACAGAGCATAACCAGTATTTCCTTCCACTGGTTTTTGTCCCTTCCTCAGGGCAAGAGGAAGTCGTCCATTTAAACAGCTGAGTCACTCCTGGGCGGACCCAACGGCAACCTCTGATGACAAAGACAGGCCTCACAGTGTTGCAGTTCCTTACCTTTGACAACCTGAGACCAGTCATTCAGCAATGATTATTATGTATCAAGTGCCTACCGTGTACCAGTCACTGTGCTAGGCAGTGGGTCCCCACGGAACCTAAGAGGTATGAGGTCGCCTACGCTCTCACGGATCACGAACCCAAAGAGTGAAAAGACAAGAGGGTGATTTGGGGGAGGGTGTTGTTGTTTGAGTCAGGGTCGTCTGAGGACGGGACATCTGAGCTGAGTGAGGCGAGGGGCCAGCCGCGGGTATCTGGGGGAAAGAATGAGCCGACAACAGTCCGGTGAGTCCTCAACGTTGAACGTGGAGTAACCCTATGACCCAGCAATTCCACTCCTAGGTAGAGACCCACAAGAAATGGAGACATGTCCACCCAGAAACTTGTACATAAAAGTTCTATTCACAAAAGCCAGAAGGTGGAAACAGCCCGATTGTGCGTAAACTAATGAACGGGTAAACAAATGGTGGTAAATGCATACGGTGGAATATGGTTCCACCATAAAAGGGAACCACATTCTGACACCTGCTAGAAAGTACATGAGCCTCTGAAACATCATGCAATGAAAGCAGCCAGTCACAAAAGCCACCTAGTGTAGGATTCCTTCTTCTTCTTTTTAAGTTTATTTATTTATTTTTGAGAGAGAGAGGGGAAGAGAGAGAGAGAGAGTGGGGGAGGGACTGAGAGCAAGGGAAAGAGAGAATGTCAAGCAGGCTCCACACTGTCAGCAAGGAGCCTGACGTGGGGCTTGAACTCACAAACCATGAGATCATGACCTGAGCCGAAACCAAGAGCCGGACGTTTAACCGACTGAGCCAACCAGGAACCCCTGTAGGATTCCTTCTGTGTGGCATATTCAGAAGAGGCAAATCTATGTTCAGAAAGCAGGTTAGAGGTTACCAGGGCACAGAGGTGGGGGCAATGGGGAGTGACTGGGTATGAGGTGTCCTTCTTGGTTGATGAGAAAGTTTTGAAGCATCCGAGACCTAGTGGTTGCATAGCACTGTGAATACACTAATACCAATGAACTTGCACACTTGAAAATGTACATGCATTAATTGCATGTTATATGAATTTCACCTTACTAAAAAAAAGGTGGGGGGGCAGGAAAAGATTGATCTGGGCAAAGGAATAAGGAATGGCAAGTTTAAATTTTTTTTAATGTTTATTCTTGAGAGAGAGACAGAGACAGAGCACAAGCAGGGGAGGGGCAGAGGGAGAGGGAGACCCAGAATCCAAAGCAGGTTCTAGGCGCTGAGCACAGAGCCCAACGTGGGCTCGAACTCCTGAACCGCGAGATCATGACCCGAGCTGAGCTCCGAAGCTCAACCGACCGAGTCACCCAGGCACCCCAGGAATGGCAAGTTTAAAGACCACAAGGCAGGAAGAACTGGGGGAGCAGGAAATGAGGAGTGAGAGGGAAGCGTGGAGAAGGTAAAGGGAGGAAGCTCAGGGCTGGATCCCGAGGCTCCTGGGAGGTGGTTGACCTACTCTGCAAAGACGGAGAGTGCTGGAGGGTTTTGATCAGGGTGTGACTGATCCTTCTGGCTCTGTGTGGAGAACATACTGGACTGGATGGGGCCCAAGAGAGGCAGCAGGCACCCCACCTCCCCACCCCAGGCAAGCCAGGCCTGGGCTCAGCCCACTCTCTCGCCTTGGAGATGACCCTTACTCAGGACATCCTGCCATTACTTATAACCGAAGGGGCCAGGGCGGTGTAGAATTTTCTGCTCTACCTACGACAAACACAAAAATCAAAGCTGGTGGTCAGCTAAGGCCCTGGGGCTGCTTTAGGTGGATACACAATAGACGCCCTTCACCTTTCCTGGCCCCAGATCAATACAGCATATGCCCAGAGACGATTAGAGACTCTGTGACTCACCCCCACCCCCGCCCCCCATGACTCTTGGCAGCTACGTAAGCCCTGCAGTTGACAGGCCTGGTCTGCTGCCAGACGTGAGTTCCCTGACCTCTGACCCTCAATTATCTGGCTATTCTGGACATCGGCCTAGAGAAAGGGAAGGCTTTTTCCAAAAGGGAGACGGGCCTGAAGCCAGGCCTGATGTGTGCTGACTCCGGTCAAGGACGGGCTTTTCCAGAGCAGGAAGATGGCTGACATCCGTTTTTCCCTACTGCCTTTGGGCCATCTCCTGGTTGCCCACCACCCCAACTGGTCTCCTCCGTTCTCACCGAGTCGGCCGGTCAAGCCTTCCCTGGCATTTTGCTTGCTCTTTGAACATACTGGAAGCTTCTTAAAGCCCTTTCACACCTGGATCCCCCACACAGTAGGTGTGTTCCTTGCTCACAGTAGGTGCTCTAACCCTCACCACCGGACGAACCCCTCTATCTCCCCGTCCACTCATGTCTCCTCTCCCATGTCCCAGGGGCCCCTCAGACTCATCATGGTGGAAATGCAGCCTCAGGCTTTCCTCCCAAACCCGTTTTCCTCACAGTCAACTCCATCTTAGTTCATGACGCCCTCTGCCACTGGCTCAAACTCCGGGCGTCACATACCCGACTCTTCCCTTTCTCTGTCCCCTACAATTCAGCTCTTGGGGAGGCCTGCCAGACCGTCAGCTCGGCCCCGAGTCGAATTCTCCTCCTCCGTCTCCCACCGAGACCCAAGCCACATCTCACCTGCGGGCTGCAAAAACATCCATTTCCGGCTCCCACGTTGCCTCACCCCTTACAACCCCATTCTCCCCGCAGTCTCCAGCCAGATCTAACCTTTTTATAAACAGACTTTACTTTTTTAGAACAGTTTTAGGTTTTACAGAAAAAGTGCAACAGTAGTATGGAGAATTCCCATAACCCGCTCACCAGTTTCCCATTATTAATATCTTACATTAGTATGGTCCATTGGCCCCAGTTAATGAACCCATATTGATACATTATTACTAACTGAAGTCCATACTTTATTTAGATTTGTTTAGTTTTTTTTTTAATTTTTTTAATTTGAATGTTCTTTATTTTTGAGAGAGAGACAGAGACAGAGACTGAGACAGAGGACAGAGACAGAGTATGAGCAGGGGAGGGGCAGAGAGGGAGACACAGAATCCGAAGCAGGCTCCAGGCTCCGAGCTGTCAGCACAGAGCCCGACTCGGGGCTCAAACTCACGAGCCATGAGATCATGACCTGAGCTGAAATCAGACGCTTAACCGGCTGAGCCACCCAGGTGCCCCTCTAATTTCTTTAGCTTTCTTAAATGTCTTTCTTCCATCCCGGATCCTGTGCAGGGCACCATGGTGTATACAGTCCACACGTCTCCTTAGGCTCTTCCGGGCTGTGACAGTTTCTCAGTCTTTCCTTGTGTTTGGTGACCTGTCACAGACTTTGTAGATTGTCCTCTCTTGAGATTTGTCTGAGGTTCTTCCCATGGCTGGACTGTGATTATGGGTTTGAAGAGGAAGACACAGGGGCAACGTGGCATTGCCATCAGATCTCAAGTCTCCGCCAAACATGACTGATCACCACTGATGTTAACCTTGATCACCTGCAGAGATTGCGTTTGTCAGGTTTCTCTGCTGGGAAGGGACTCTTTTCCCCCTTTTCCATACCGTGCTCTTTGTTTTTTATTTTCATTTATTTTTAATTTTTTTAATGTTTATTTATTTGGGGGGGGTGGGGGAGGGTCAGAGGGCGAGGGAGACACAGAATCCGAAGCAGCTCCAGGCTCGGAGCTGTCAGTGCAGAGCCCGACGTGGAGCTCGAACTCACAAACTGTGAGATCGTTACCTGAGCTGAAGTCGGACGTTCAACCAACTGAGCCACCCAGGCATCCCTCTTTGTTTTTTTGAAGATTTTATTTTTAAGTAATCTCTACACCCAGGGTGGGCTTGAACCCACAACCCTGAGATCAAGAGTTGCACGCTTTACCAACAGACTGAGCCAGCCAGGCGTCCCCACACTGTGCTCTTTGGAAGGAAGTCGCTAAGCACAGCCCACACTAAGGAATGGGAGTCATCGAGATCATTAAAACTCAATCTAGGGGCGCCTGGGTGGCGCAGTCGGTTAAGCGTCCGACTTCAGCCAGGTCACGATCTCACGGTCCGGGAGTTCGAGCCCTGCATCAGGCTCTGGGCTGATGGCTCAGAGCCTGGAGCCTGTTTCCCATTCTGTGTCTCCCTCTCTCTCTGCCCCTGCCCCGTTCATGCTCTGTCTCTCTCTGTCCCAAAAATAAATAAACGTTGAACAAAAAAAAAAATTAAAAAACAAAAAAACACAAAAAAAAAACAAAAAAAAACACCTCAATCTAGCCTCTTAGTCCTTACTCCTTGGGCTCAAACCCTGGGAAGAGGTCTCCTGTTCTTGGAATAAAGCCCCACCCCACACCCAGCTCCGCCCTGGGTGGCCTGGCCCTGCCCTGCCCCAGCCTCACCTCTGTCACCACCTGTACTCACCACTCCACATTCCATTCCAGCCACGCTGGCCCCTTTCTTTCCTCAAAGTGCCAACTTTGTCCCCACCTCTGGGCCTGTGTGAGGCCCTTCCCTCTGTCGGCATCCCCTTCCCCCTAGTCCCTTCCTGGCTGGCTCCCTCCTCATTCAGGCCTCTGTCAGCTCAAATGTCACCTCCCCTGAGGGATCCAGGTAAATCCTGGGGGAAACCCTGAGCCCTATCAGGGCTCACCCGCCTGGGTGGCTCAGTGTCTGACACTTGATTTCAGCTCAGGTCATGATCTCATGGTTCGTGGGTTTGAGCCCTGCATCGGGCTCTACGCCGACAGCAGAGCCTGCTTGGGATTTTCTGTCTCCCTCTCTCACTGCCCCTTCCCTGCTCCTGCTCACTCCTGCTCCTGTGCTCTCCCTCTCTCTCCCACTCTCAAATAAATAAACATTAAGAAAAAAGGCTTTCTTGCTTGAGGCCCTAGGCCACCCCATGCACTCAGACTTCAGTGCAAGTGGCCTTGTAGAGGGAGCCACCAAGACAAACAGGAACCAAACTAGAAATGTGTGAGATGGGGCGCCTGGGTGGCTCAGTCGGTTAAGCGTCCGACTTGGGCTCAGGTCATGATCTCACTGCTCGTGAGTTTGACCCCTGCATCTGGCTCTGTGCTGACAGCTCAGAGCCTGGAGCTGCTTCGGATTCTGTGTCTCCTTCTCGCTCTCTGCCCCTCCCCCAAACGTGCTCTGTCTCAAAAATAAATATTTTAAAAAATTAAAAAAGAAATGTGTGAGAGCTCTACAAGCGTGTAGCCTCGTGAGGGTCGGTTAGGGTCGTCGTGCCTCCCACACTTCACAATCGTGACTTCACACCGGCTGCTTGAAATCGACCATGGTGTGAGTATTTATCATGGAAAGCATTCAGTGCTACAGATCAGGGCTTTTTTTTCTCCCCGATTGCTACACATTTACCCAGACACCACCACTGACAAACTTCACTGACCCCAACCCCAGAGAAGTTTGTCTGGATGCTGAGCAAACCGGAAGAACAAAAAAGAACAGGGAGAGAAAATAATTCCTGAGAAGCTGTCATGGCTCACCCACAGATACGTCTCAGCTGGGTGCACAGGGCACTGAGGCTGGGCGCCCGAGCGGAAATGACCCTGCCCGGTGGTGGCCTGGGCGGGTGGCAGAAACAAGCAAGATTCAGAGCACGGCTCATTCATTCTGGGCCTCGCAGAATCCCTGCAAATAATTTTCCAAGGGCACTGACCAACACGCGGGTGAAGGGAATGTGGCCCACAAGGAAACAAATCACCACGAGCGAGACCGACAGAAACAAGAGGCGGGAGAAACAAGATTCACGTAGACCTCAGATACTGGAATTCTCCAACACAGACTCAAAAACAGTGCTGCTTACCCAGTTGAAGGAAGCAATCACCAAGCTGAGAATGTTTACAAGCAATAGAAGGCTACAGAAAGGGGCACAGCAGATATGGTAAGAAACAGAACAGAACTAGAGGGGCACCTGGGTGGCTCAGTCGGCCAAGCTTCCGACTTCGGTTCAGGTCATGATCTCGCGGTTCGTGGGTTCGAGCCCCGCGTCGGGCTCTGTGCTGACGGCTCAGAGCCTGGAGCCTGCTTCCGATTCTGTGTCTCCCTCTCTCTCGCCCCTCCCCCACTCGCTCTCTGTCTCTCTCTCTCAAAAGTAAATAAACATTAAGAAATTTTTTTAAAGAAGTAGAAATATTAAAAAAAATAAATTCAGTTGTATTTGATAGAAGATAGGACATAGCAGAATTAATGAGGTATCAGAAGAAATGATCCAGCATGCAAAACAGAGACACCCCCCCCCCCAAAAAAAAAAGAAATACCAAAGAGAGAAAACGAGAGGATGTGCAGATTCTGTGAGAGGTTTTGTTATCCATTTGGAGTTTCAGAGACAGGCGAGAGAGGATGGGCGAGGAATCTTTTTAAGAGATAATGACTGGGAATTATCCAGAACGGATGAAAACATGTCAACTTACAGATCTGAAAAGGCCAAATATTTGTTGAGTGAGTGAATAAGTGAACGAAAGATCCCTTGGTGAGCGTGCCCTGCCCCCTCCTTCCCCTTCCAGTGGGAGCTGCAGTGCGTGGGAAGCCCCGGCACTTTGCACCCAAACTTTGCACCCAGTGGGAGCCGATCCACGTAATTGAAAGTCGGTCAGCCTCCTGCCAGCCTTTCGTGCCAGATGTCCTTCACCCACTGTTCCGCCTTTGTTGTCTTGCCTCGCCTCCCTGCTTGTCTGTGTGGGTTAAGACAGACAGGCAGGGAGAGGAATGTCGCCCAGCTGACAACCCCAGAGATTCTCTAAACTTTCCCCTCGGGGAAGAGGAACATTGAAACCTGCTTAGCTGCCTTTTTCTCCTGGAACAAAGGGAAATATGTGGAAGTAGCTTCCCAGCTGAACGAGGAAGGTGGGGGGGAAGGGTGA
This sequence comes from Prionailurus bengalensis, assembly GCF_016509475.1. Classification (NCBI taxonomy): domain Eukaryota; kingdom Metazoa; phylum Chordata; class Mammalia; order Carnivora; family Felidae; genus Prionailurus; species Prionailurus bengalensis. Next base: position 6,797,091 of record NC_057356.1, read on the forward strand.
GAACACGTTCAGGTAGTTTTCGATCCCTCTGTTGAGCCCCCACCAGGCATCGGGGAATTGCCCGCCACCTGGGCAGGGCTGCGGGGGTGGGGGCCGATTTGTCATAGCGGCATAATTGGCCCCATGCCTGCCTGCTTTTCTATAAATATAACGCCTTGTTTTTGTGCTGAAGGAGCCGAGACAGGAATTAGCCCTGTTTTCCAGAAGGGGAAACTGAGGTCCAAGAAGCAAAGTAATCTGCTCGTCTTTCCAACTGCCAGAACCCAGTGTCTCTGGTCGGCCAGACCAGACTGTTTCTTCTCGTTGAAACTGTACATGGTCACCTACCGCCATGAATCAAGTTCTTGTCATTCCAAGGCAGGCCGCCAGACTCTGTGGGGGACAGCTGTCCACTTTCCCCGATCCTAGGAAAGTGGATCAGTTCATTGGCAAGGACAGATCAAATGCAGGTGGAAAAGGCTGTCTGTTTACAAGAGAGAATGCAAACACGTACAGGTCGATAGAGCGCAAATGGAAGTCGTGCAGGTTGCCAAATGAAATCCTGATAACACGGCACAGCGTGGAGCAACTGAAAAATTATGCGAAGTTAAAGAAGTTAGATACGAGAGCACAAATACTGAACGAGCCCACTTACGTGAAATACCTACAACAGGCAAATTCACAGAGACACAAAGTGGAATAGAAATTGCCAGAGAGTGGAGGAGGGGGGACAGTCTCCGTCCGAAAATGCTCTGGAGAGAGAGAGTGGTGATGGTTGTACAGGAATGTGAATGTGCTTAATGGCACCGAACGGTGGGTTTGAAAAACGGTTGATGGTAAATTTTATCTTATGTACGTTTTGCACAATACACAAACATTTTTAAAAAGTGGTAGCTGAGGGGCGCCTGGGTGGCTCAGTCGGTTGAGCGTCCGACTTCGGCTTAGGTCATGATCTTGCGGTCCGTGGGTTCGAGCCCCGCGTCGGGCTCTGTGCTCACAGCTCAGAGCCTGGAGCCTGTTTCGGATTCTGTGTCTCCCTCTTTCTCTGCCCCTCCCCTGTTCATGCTCTCTGTCTCAAAAATAAATAAATGTTAAAAAAAAATGGTAGCTGAATTTGTTCTGTGTTACTAGAGATGGTTCCTAGATCAGAGAAAGAAGCATGCCACATGATATGACGCCATTTTGGTTTCGGTTTTGTTTGTTTGTTTGTTTGTTCACAAAAAAAAATCCACCGGCACCTGGGTGGTTCAGTCGGTTAAGCATCTGACTCTCCACTCGGCTCAGGTCATGATCTCATGGTTCGTGAGTTTAAAGTCCCTCATCGGGCTCCACGCTGGTAGCGTGGAGCCTGCTTGGGAGTCTCTCTCTCTGCCCCTTCCCCATGTGTTTTCTCTCTCTCTCTCTCTCTCCCAAAATAAATAAATCAGCTTTAAAAAAAATCCACCCAAACCAATACTAAATAAATATGCTATGTATTTGTACGTACACACGTTAGAGCATAAAAATGGAAAAATGCACCCCGTAGAGTTAATAGTGGTCACTCCCGCGGGAAAGGCTGGAGACTAGAGCTAGGCGTCAAAGGGGCTCTTAGGTCTTAATTTATTTGTTCTTAAAGGAGGATGGCTCGGCAGGCTGAGCACCGCTCTCCCCTCCGCCCCCAGCAAATCCGCATCCTAATCCTCAGCACCTGTCAGTGTTGCAAAGGGGCTTGGCAGGTGTGGCTCAGCTAGAGAAGGTGGGGTGGGTTATCCAGGTGGCCGACAGAGCCACAGGTGCTTATACGGGGGAGGCAGAAGGGTCAGTGTCAGGGGATTTATTCGAGAGCAGAAGCGGAGTTCGCAGCAGAGATGTGCTTTGAAGGACGAAGACGGCCACCGGCCAAGGAGTGCAGGCGGCCTCTAGAAGCTGGGAGAAAGGCCGGGAAACAGCTTCCTCTCCCTTCCGCCTCCGGAAGAAACCCTATCTGCCAACACCTTCGCTTCGGGACTTCTTGACTCCAGATTCCCGAGCTTCAGAACTGTAAGAGGATAAATTTGTGTTGAGTTGGTGGTGGTTTGTTAATGCCGGTGGGTTGGTACGTTCCTTGGGCAGTTAAACGTGATGGGAAGCCTACAGATAAAAGACGAGAGACCCAGGAGGAGAGAGCAGGTTTGGGGTGGATCAGGTAGGAAAGGCAGCCCCTCTGAAGAGGAGTGAACTGTGAACTCGGTGGGCTTCTGGAACCGCCGGGTACGCGGGGTGCGGCGTTGAGAGCTGCCTGAAGGTGGGGGGGTGTCGGCAGGCGATGGGATGAGCGTGTCAGAACCGCCCGGGGAACTAAAGGTGTTCTCGAAATAAACTCGCATCTTCACACATTCTTCTGCCTACGATCTGACTTGCAAAATTTCACAGTGCTCAGAAAGGTCCAGATTTAGTGCCTGAATTAACACCTTCTGCTAAGAAGAATCCTCACTTAAAACATGCACAGAATTAAAAGAATAAAACCGCTCCGCCTGTGTCGGTACCAACAGAGGCGATGGGAACTTGAACAGCAGCTCTTGAGGGAGTTCATGTGCTTTTGGAATTATCCGAGGGTCCGATAACATTCAGGGGTCGCGTTTGTTCACCTTTTTTAGCAACACAACTTCAAAATGACAGATTCCAGGGGTGCCTGGTGACTCGATCGGTTAAGTGTCTGTATCTTGATTTCGGCTCAGGTCACAATCCTACGGTTTGTGGGATCAATCCCCGCGTGGGGCTCTGTGCTGTCAGTTTAAGATTCTCCCTCTCTGCCCCTCCCTGGCTTGCTTGATCTCTCTCTCTCTCTCTCGGAAATATTTAAAAAAAAAATTTAATAGCCAATTCCATGGAAGTTGAATGTTCTTCCCCTTTAAAAAAAAAACAGGTGGGGCACCTGGGTGGCTCAGTCGTTAAGCGTCTGACTCTTGGTTTCAGCTCAGGTCATGATCTCACGGTTTGTGGGTTCGAGCCCCGTATCAGGCTCTGTGCTGACAGCACGGAGCCTGCCTGGGATTCTGTCTCCCTCTCTCTCTGCCCCTCCTCTGCTTGGGCGCGTTTTCTCTCTCTCTCTCTCTCTCTCTCTCTCTCTCTCTCTCTCTCTCTCAAAAATAAACATTAAAAACACTTAAAGGGAATGGGTGGCAGGGTCGAGATGAACAAAGTGGCTTAAGTACGCATGGAAAAAAATTGGGGGAAGGAAACGCAAAGCTGTTAACAATGGTGTGTGTTCTACCCCTTTATCGTTTGAATTTGATTTTATACCATTTTGTGACTTGTGAAAGTTAGAAAGTAAACCGAGGGGAGCATATCTCCCCACTCCTTAGGCATGGGCTGTGTCAGGTGACTTCTTTCCAGAGGACACAGCATGGAAAAGCAGGGGGTGGGGGAGGGGGGACAAGCGTCTCTTCACGGGGAGAAACCTGATAAACAGTCCCCCACAGGTGATCAAGGTTAACATCAATGGTGAGCAATCATGTTGTTGCCTCTGCATCTTCCTCCCCCAAACCCACATTCGAATCATGAGGAAAACCTCAGATTCCAATAGAGCACAACCTGCCTGTACCCCCCAGAATGGTCCAGGTCCTCAAAACCCAGGAAAGCCTGAGTAATTGCCACAGTCCCGGAGGAGCCTAAGGAGACATGAGAACTAAATGTAATGCACATGCAGTGTCCTGGACGGGGGGTTCCCAGGACTGAAAAAGGACATTAAGGGAAAAACCAAGGAAACCTGAGAATTGGGACTTGATTATCAACTAAAGTCTCAATATCGGTTCGCTAATTGGGGCATATGCACCTTTCCGAACTACTCGATTTTGCTGTAAATCCAAAACCATTCTAAAAGATTAAAAAGTGGTTCAATTCACTTCCTAAGAAATTCTCCTAGGTATATGTTCACAGAGGTACACAAAGATGTGTCCACAAAAGTGTTCATCGCATCGTACTGAGTGACAAGAAGGCCCCTAAATGCTCGAGACGGGGACTCTGGAATACCGGCGCCCCCCCCCCCAGCAGTTAGAGACGGGGGTTTGGCTACAATGGACTTGCAGTTGTAGAGTAGCAAGGCCCCACTTCTGCTAAATGAAAAGTTCTGTATGTGTGTGTTTTTCTAGGCTTAGAAAAATTTTAGGAAGAGAAACTCATACTTGTTTGTTGTGGTTACCTCGGATGGGAAGTCATTTGGACCCGTTCTGTCTTTAACATTTTACTTTACGTCTTTAATGTTTGGACAGTTTTAACAACAAACAAATATTTAAGTATTTGAATGTTAATTTGTATGTATTCTTGTGAAATACTCTAGATGGGCCAAAAGGGATCAAGGATAAGATCCAGCCAAGAAATGAAAGATGCAAATACCTTTTTTGACTAAAAACGAAACAAAAAAAACCCCAGCCCTGTAAAGGTTCCCATTTAAATACCACCTTAAGAGAGTTTCAGTTTCTCCCTAGAGAGTTTGAAAGCCCAGTGCCTGGAAATCCTGTCTCTCTAGTCCTACCTAAAGTGTAAAACAACTCGAGGGTCCTAACCACTTCCTACGTGTTAAGTTCTTCAAACCTCGTCAGGGCTGCAAGTGACATCTATAGCTGCATTTCTTGGTGCATGAACCTATATTCTCGAGGGAGTCAAGTTTCTTGCAACGTATGCACACAACAGCCTCTGTGGCTGGAATGCCACACCAGGGCAAGACAGGCCAAGATACTGAAGGATCATTTTCTAAAGGCCATTTTGGTGAGGAAAACAAACTTCCAGGATTTGAAACCCTTTGGGTCCTCTCCAGCAGTGGCCTGTGAAGGGCTCTTCAGCAAAGCAGAAGTTAAGTAGTCTTAAAGATGCACCACCAAACCCACAGGGAAGAACAAAAGGAGGTTAAAACACACACACATCTTCTTGCCTCTTACTTAAAATAATGGTACAAAACACCCATTTTTGAGGAGAGCTACAAAAAGCAAATGGAACATCTTAACTATTGAGGCCCCTCTCTGTTGCAAACTTTTTTGAATTCTGTTCTCTGCTGTCCATCAACAACTTAAAGACTTTGTTTCTATGTTCCTAGACAAACCTGACTTGTTCACGGTTGTAATCACAGCATATACACACATCTATGTTTTACTTTGGCACCTCAGTATTAATTCATACTGGATTTTCCATGTCGCTTCAAAGTCTTTTCTTTTAACGACTGGAAAATATACCATGGGTCGGGTTTACCACAATTTACTTAACCGCTCCCTTGGTGTCAGTCATTTAAATGACCCTAATAATGGTCACTTACTCATCCTTCCCTCCTATGACCGCTCTATAGGTGATGCATTAGTTACCTGTTGCCGTGTAACAAATTACACCCAAACTTGGCAGTTGTGTTATCTCCCCTAGTTTTGGGTGTCAGGAATATGGGAGCAGCTTAGCTGGGTGGTTCTGGCTCGGGGCCTCTCGGGAGGTTTCAGGCAAGCTGTTGGCCAGGGCTGAGGTCAGCTAGGCTCGACCGGAGATGTACTCCAGTTCATGCACTCTTCTGCATAGGCTGCTTCAACGTCTGCATGGTGGGACAGCCAGCTTCCCCAGAGCTAGCCACGTTAGAGCGAGCGTGAGGGGAAAACTGGAAACTTATTCTCAGAGGTGACATGTCCTCCCTTCTGCCATAGTCTGTTGATCACACAGACTAACCCTAGGACCATCTAAGAGAGGGCCACTCGAGCATGTGAGTATCAGGAGCCTGGCTGCCACAGGTGCCTATCTGACCTTCTGGCCATCTGCTTCCCATTCCTTTCTTCCTTTGCTTTCATATTCTGGGTCTTCTTAAAATTTTTTATTCTGTGAGCACGTGTGTGAGTGCAGAGGGGTGGGCAGAGGAAGAGACAGAATCTTAAGCAGGTTCCACAATCCGTGCGGGGCTTGATCTCAAAACCATGACCTTATGATCTGAGTCCAAATCAAGCACTGCATGTTCAACCAACTGAGCCACCCCCATGTTCTGGGGTCTTAAGCTAAGAAGACCTTTGTTGTAGGAACAATTAGTCACATCCCTTATGTACAGAAACATCTGTTTCTCTGTGCATCCCAAACTCTATCTTCCTGGATTCTAGGTATAAAGAAAGCTAAGTTCTCTTAGTCATTATTGGTTTCTGGAACTTTTCAGACCTGCATCTGACCTGTACAGAGTCAGAAATGAAGTGATGTGTATCTTTTAAAGCTTATTCTCTTGCCATAAGAAACCCTAACTAAAAAACAAATAGGGGTGCCTGGATGGCTCAGTCAGTTGGGTGACCGACTTTGGCTTGGGTCACGATCTCGCGGTCTGTGAGTTCGAGCCCCACATCGGGCTCTGTGCTGACAGCTCAGAGCCTGGAGCCTGTTTCAGATTCTGTGTCTCCCTCTCTCTCTGACCTTCCCCCGTTCATGCTCTGTCTCTCTCTGTCTCTAAAATGAATAAACATTAAAAACAAAAAACAAAAAATGGGCACCTGGGTGGCTCAGTCAGTTAAGGGTCCAACTTCAGCTCAGGTCCTGGCCTTGTGGTTTGTGGGTTCAAGCCCCAGGCCAGGCTCTGTGCTGATAGCATCTGGAGCCTTCTTTGGATTCTGGCCCCCGCCTGCCTGCCTCTCTCTCTCTCTCTCTCTCTCTCTCTCTCTCTCTCTCTCTCCCCCTCCCCCCACTCATGCTCTCTCAAAAATAAACCTCAACCAAAAAAAACCCAGGATGGCTATTATCAAAAAAACAAAACAAATTTGGTGTGGATATGAAAAAACTGGAACCCTTGCGCATGTCTCATGGGAGGAACGTGAAAGGACACAATCACTGTAAAACGTCCTGGCAGTTCCTTGAAAAGTTAAATACCATACAATCCAGCAATTCCACTTCTGAGCATATACCCAGAAGAATTGAAAGCAGTGACTCAGATACCTGTACACCCACGTTCATGGCGGCATTACTCACAAGAGCCAGAAGGTGGAAACCGCCCAGTCCATCAACAGATGAGCAGATAAACAAAATATGGTACGTACATACAATGGAATATTATTCAGCCTTAAAAAGGAGTAAGATTCTGAGACCTGCTGGGACCTGGATGAACCTTGAAGACCTTAAGCGGAGTGAAATAAACCAGCCACACAAGGACCACTATCGTACAATTCAAGTTACGTGAGGTACCCAAAGTGGTCAAGTCCACAGAGCTAGAAAGTAGAACAGTGGTTGCCGGGGGCTGGAAAGGGAGGGAAATGAGAGTTCGCGCTTAATGAGTTCGTGTCTTCAATTCCGCGGATGGATGGTGGTGATGGTTGCACAAACGTACCTAATGACACTGAACTGCACAGTTAAAAATGGTTAGAATGATAAGGTTTACATTATGTGCATTTTATCACAATTAAGAACCTTTTTTAAAAAAATTTTTTTTAACGTTTATTTATTTTTGAGACAGAGACAGAGCATGAACGGGGGAGGGGCAGAGAGAGAGGGAGACACAGAATCTGAAACAGGCTCCAGGCTCTGAGCTGTCAGCACAGAGCCTGATGCGGGGCTTGAACTCACAGACCGCGAGATCATGACCTGAGCCGAAGTCGGAGGCTTAACCGACTGAGCCACCCGGGCGCCCCAAGAACCTTTTTAAAAAACCACTTTGGAGAACAATCTGGCAACATTTAGTAAAATTGAAGGTGTGAATACCTTATGACCCCTCCAAAAATGCAGAAGGATTTCAAAAATTGTCATAAATGTATGTAATAGGACACCATAAAGTTGTGAAAAAATGTTTCAAAGTATGTAATCTAGCAAGGCTACATCTCAAACTTAATGCTGACTTAAAAACAAGTAGAAAGATACCTGCATGTCTGTATGTAAACATATTTTTTATTAAGTTCATGGATATATCAGGTAAAATAATAAAACAGTAGCTACCCTCTGGAGCGGGTGGGGGGAAGTAAATGGGATTGAGGAGAAATGATACACAGGGGTTTCAATTGTGTCCATGATGTCTATTCCTTAACCTGGTCATTATGAATGTTTGTTTTATTCTCTCTCCCTTTTTCTCTTTGTGTTCATTTTGGTGCCTTAAATGTTTATTAAACTCAGGGGGGCAGGGGGCACCTGGGTGGCTCAGTCAGTTGAGCATGTGACTCGTGATTTCCGTTCAGGTCGTGCTTTCCGGGTTCATGGGATTGAGCCCCACATTGGGCTCTGCACTGACAGTGTGGAGCCTGCTTAGTATTCTCTCTCTCTGCCCCTCCTCCATTCATGCTTGTGCTCTCTTTCTCAAAAAACCAACAAAAGCCCCAACTCCACGTGGGAGCCAAAAATTAAAAATGAATACCAAAAGAGCCAAACCATCAAAATGGCCAGCCTTCCTTTCCTCCCCACCTTTATAACACACAAAAACCATCATCCTAAATGTAATTTCAACACTACTGCACTATATCTTTAGATCTTCTCTCCCCATAGCAGAGGCTGTGTCTAAGAGTTTTTCCTTCTCGATGACTGGTGCTTAGGTCACATTAGGCATTTAGTTATTAGTAGACGATGGTGACGTCAGGCAGTGCAGCCTGAGAGGAACATGACCACTTCACCTGTTGCCTTGGGGAATAATTCCGCCCCTGCCCACACATAGCTGCATAGCCTATGCTATGGGTACCTCGTCATTAGGTCGACACATTTTCTCCCAGCTCTTCAAACCAAAAATATGTATGAAGAATTCTACTGACTTGTGTTGAAGAGAAAGAGGTCTAAACTCAAGGCTAGCAGATGTTGAGGTTCAAGCAGGCTGTCGGTTTTCTAAGTATGCTGTCCAAATGATTCCTGATGTTGTGTCGCAGGAGATTCACTTCTCCGGTGGTAACAATGTGCCCGTTGAGAGCGCGGCCCTGGCACACGCATACATCGCCCTTGGTCTGCCAGAGCAAAATCTTAGTTAACCCACAGGCAGACGTCGGTGGGTCGAGAAACCCAAACGTCAGTCAACCAAAAGGAGGAAAATGAGCAAGTCCACCCACACATTAAGTTGACAGGTTTGACCCCGATGTAAGGATTTTCTGATGTTCCTGGTCTTCTTTCAACCACTTTTAAGAGCAGCAAGGAGTTTTTAGAGTCGCGGAAAACGAGATATTTGTATGGTTTGCCCTTTTGGCAAAGGAAATGGTTTTTGACTCAAACAGGTCTGTGACAGAAAACAGAGTTGAGAAGAGCTCTATAACGAGTGAGGCAAGGCGCTGAGAGGTCAACGTTGCAGCTGAGCATTTTAGTGGTCAGAGTATACAGAGCGACCTTCAGAACCAGGCGTGTTCTTGACTGAGTCACTTCATCCCTCTATATTCTGGACTGCTCTGACCCCTAACCTTATTAAGGGGACTGTGAGAAATTTCTGGATAACCTCTTAAGCCTCACGGGTAAGTAGAATTTCCTGGAAATCTAGTGACTATTCCTAATTTGGCATAGTCTATTCTTTTCCTGGAGAGAAAAGAAAAACACTGAGCTAGTACTCTGATCATCAACTTGACTTTTGACATCCCCTTCCTCTTTATTGTGGACTTTCCTCCTCAAGGCCACCTTTTGGGACCAAGTATAATAAGTTTAAAAGAAGAGAACTATTGTGAGCTCCTTTCAAACTCCATAAAACGTTTTGCTTACAGATATTATGAAACACTTTTAACTTTTCTGCAGGTGTGTGCCCTTAGTCACAAGGGGCTGGAAGGAGAGAGAGAACAGGGTCAGTGGAACCCAGCCTAATGTGTGGGTGGACAATTCAGACCTTCTGTTCCACGGATGTTGGAGCAGAAGCATCATCTTCATACACAAAGCTCGTCAGTCGGCCAATAAGCATTCAGTGAATGCCTCGACTGTGTTCGGTACTGAGTTATGTACAAGGTCAATGTGGTATGATGCCAGCCTCCCGAATGCCAGACTGGGAGCCAGGAGACCTGCCAATCACTCGATTTGGCGGGGGGAAAAAAAACCAAAATTTCCTCCTCCCAGGTCTCCTCCTCAGTTTCTTTATGTGTAAAACTAGGCTGGGGTAGTTAACCTCAGCCCTTGGAAGAAATCTAACTAGAACTGTTGCAGATTCCAAAGCAGGATGAGTTCACAGGCTCCTGGATCTCGAGAGACTTCTAGATACCTGGGGCAACTGAATAACTGCACCCCAAATCATGTTTCTGAAAGAGCACAGTGTGGCTCACCTGGAGGCCTAGGTAACTTCCTCGGAGTTGGTGCAAAGGGGTCCTACGCATGGTCTCTGCTCGTGATGCTCTGGCCATCCTGGCAGAATGCTCTGCCCCTTTCATGAGTGTCCCAAGCTAGTCCTGACTCTGGGACTCTGCACATGCTTGTTTGGCTGCCTTGGGCTTCCTAGAGGAATGGTGGTTGGTTCCTCCTTTCTTGTCCTTTGGATCTCTTTAGCTCTGCCCTTCTCTGAGGGGGCCGTGTTTTACACTTTCCAACGGTGGTCTCTAATTTCAGCACCCATTTCCTTCTTTGTGCTCTCCCAGGTTGTAGCCCTTTTACTTGTTTCTTGTTTGCTTCCCCTGTCAGTCCGTTAGCTCCCCTAGCTAGGGGGTCCTTTTGGTTTTGTTCAGGACTGTACGCCCAATGTTTGGTCCACAAAGCAGGTCTCGATATTTGTTAAACGAATGCCTTGGCAGCTCTACAATTCCGAGGCGCCCAAGGCATCTAAAGTTGTTTCCCCGTAAATACCCTTCTTTGGAATTCCCTGGGCCAGGCTGGGCTTAGGCTGCAGTAACTTCACTGCCTGCTTCCTTTGGATCTCCACATTTCTTTTCCTTGAGGAAGAAGGCTGTTATGACCTCACAACACATGCTCCGGTGCCGCAGTGACCTCATTGCTGCTGCTTGTCGCGTCACAAGTCCATCCGCAGCACCTTTCCTTTTCCCTACCAGCCCCTACCTTTCCCGGAGGCAGCGCTTCCACGCGTCTGGCCCCGGGGCCCAGCCCGCTACGTCACGTCCGCCCGCCCGCGCGGCGATGACGTCATGCACCAGGGCTGGCGTCACGTGCCCCCCCCCCACTCCGGGGGGCGGGCTTTGAGGGCGGCGCTTCCGGTCGGCGGAGCCTGGCGGGCAGAGCGGCGGCGGTGGCTGAAACGCGGGGATGGCGGGCGCCGGGAGCGAAGCCCGGTTCGCCGGGCTGTCGCTGGTGCAGCTCAACGAGCTGCTGGAGGACGAGGGGCAGCTGACGGAAATGGTGCAGAAGATGGAGGAGGTGGGCCGAGCGGGAGCGCGCGGTGGCGGCGGGGCCTCGAGAGGGGCGCGCGGGGCCGGGGGCCCTCGGCGGGCTGGCGGTGGCCCGAGGCGCCGGCGATCGCGGTGCCTCTAGCTGGGATTGGGGCGACCGAGACTGGGGCTGAGCGGGGGGGGAAGCCCCCTGAGACCGGGCTCGGGGGCTGAGCGGGCTCGAGGCGAGGCTGTGAGGCGCCGAGGCTGGGAATGAAGCCCGGATCGAGAGCCCGGAACGGGCATTTGGGGACCTCGGTGGCTGGGGCTGGGTCGGTTGGGACGAGGAGAGAATAGGGGGTTGAGATTAGGTTGGGGAAGGTAGGGGGGATTGCAGTGGAGGATTGGGGGGTGACAGACCGGACTGAGTCAGCCAGGGGTTGGGCGGGGGGTGGGGGGGTGGGGGGGGCTTGAGGAGAGGGTCGAGCAGTACAGGCGGTCTGAGGAAGTAACTGGAGTCTTCGAATAGGTTTTCAGGGGCTAGGTGGACGAGCTGGACGAGAGTCCTAGGGTTTGCTATTTCCAGGGTGAGTTTGTAGGGGCCTGGGTGTCTGTAGCTGACTCTGGGCGGTCGTACTGAAATGGACTTTAGCCTTGGGCAGGGTCTCTGAGGTTGAGGGGCAGGAGGCCCCGGACTTGGCCACGTTAGGGTTGGAGGGGTCCGTGTATGTGAGCATTCCCACGAGGGTTAGAGGGGCCCTGTTGGGGCTGCCTTCATTTGGAAGAGGCCTTAGTAGGGCCATCCTAGGGGCTTCTCCCTGGTCTTGGGGTGGGAGCAGGAATCCCTTTCCCCGTAAAGTTGCCCCTTTTTGTGGCAGAAGGGAATCTGGGAATCCGGTGGCTTTGCGTCACCGTGGGGCAAAGTGAGAATTCCTGGAGCTGTTTTGGGGGAGAAGATAAGCCAGCGATGGGGGGACTGGTGGCCAGTCCGCACACGTCTTCCATAGTTGAGGGCCTGCCCAGCCTCTGGGAGGCATATGCCCACTGTGTTCCTGGTTGTGTCACTCCGTCTCTTGTGACCTGCTTTGCTCTCTGCGGTAACTGACTTCACGCTTGCATTTGCGCTGTGAATGGTCTCTTCTTTTCCCAACCCTTTTGGGCTCTTTTCTCTGAGCCGCACGTCCTCCGGGCCTGGGGTCTCCTCCAGGCAGGTGGACCCAGGCTGATCCCAGCTCTTCCCAGCCCGTTTACCACTCCTGCCTCTTTGTCTCCAAAGTCTGAGCCTTCCCACGCCTACAGGGCTGAGCCTCTGCCCCAGAAGCCTGAGTGGGGGCTCTTGGCTCTCTTTCCGAAGAGGGATTGTTCAGCCCTGAGCCAGCTTCCTTAAAAGGGGGCTTGTGTGGAGGTTGCACATTCAAAATCACTGGAAAACCCTCAACAGATTATTGTCCTGAGCTACAGAGAGGCCACTGTAGTGAGATGGTATCAGTCTTTCCATTAATACACCCCTTGTATTCACGGGCTTTGTAACTTGGCACATAGCACGTTGCTCCGAGATGCAGTTTCCCTCGTTTATGGTCTCCATGTGGCACTTTCCATCTCCGAGAATAATAAGTGACAAAATCCATCTTTCTTGACTGAAAGAGTCTCCTGTCTCTAAAGAAATAAAATCTTTGCTTAGTTTCTCTGCTTTTCAGTTGCCGGGAGACCTTTTGTTGTGTGTCGGCAGGCATCCTTGTGCTTTAATGATAAAGTGACAGGTATTTTTTCCTGACGTGTGATCCCACCTACACGTTACTTTGCTGTACGACTGTTCTGTTTGTTAGAACAGGATACTGTATTTATATTGGCGTAGTTATACCGATTATATTCTACAGTAATAGAAATAAGCTGCTTTTTAGTGGAGGGAAGATTGTGGAAAGAGGTGATTCTCTCAAGTCTGAGGCTATGAGGGACAGCTTGTTTCCTCTACCTGAGAAACTGGAGATTATTACATGAAGGGAAAGGCAGATAAATCTAGCAGAACTTTTTTTTTTTTTTTTTTTTTTTTTTTTTTTTTTTTTTAGCGAAGGTGACCGTCATACCAGAGTCCCCTATACAAATGCTGACGACTGACGTATTGATTAGGCCACATAATTCAAGTTAAATTACTCAGCAGTACTTCAGGGCGTAGTGCTGTTAAAACAAGGAAACCGAATGAGAAGACCAAAATACCCTAGCCAGGCAGCTCAACGAGCAATAGTCACACTTAGCAAATCCTGTTCCCCCAGTCACATGTGGCATGTTTCTGTAGGATATGGGTATAACATGAACAATTAAAATTGTGGCCATGGTCCTTTGACTCAGCTGTTAATGTTAGGCATTGGTTTATTTCGGGGTAGTTGGGAGACACAGGAGAAAATATTCTGTCAACTGTCCACTCTCAACCAGGTGGAACTTTCAGACTTTGGACTCCTACACTCCAGGCCGGACTTGGCCATTTCGCAGCTGTGTGGTTTCAAGGAAGTTAATCCACCTCTCTGAGCATCTCTTAGAGAAGGCTAACATGATGTTTATTTCATAGAGTTGATACGGGGATTATGTGAGATAGCGCGGGTTAACACGGCGTGTAATTAGTGCTCAATAAAGAGTAATTGCACCTAGTTCTTTTTAGAAAGTTCTTTTTAGGAAGTTTACTGCCAGTCATCAATACCAGGCCATCCCGACAAGTTCATAGCGTCTTATTTCAAGAATGTTAAGTAAATTTTTATTTACCATTAGCTTAAGAAACATCTTATCTTTCTGTGGTCCAAATGATTATGTATCTCAGCAGGTCCGAGGATGAGATTGTAAACGGAACAGGCCTTTCCCAGCATAGAATCTCTTAATCTGAACCAAAGGCTTTTTTTTTTTTTTAATTGGCAGAAGGAAGTGTTTTAAATTGTAGAGTAAGACTTCTTCAAGCCTGAGGGGATATTTTGTGGCGGCTGGAAAGCGTGGCTAGGTTTTGAAGGCATTCACTGTTAGGTTTAAATACAGCCGTGTATTCTGCTTCACTTACATTGTTTTAATTGTGGTGTGTGAGCTTTAGTGCAACTCAAGACATTGAAATTGTGCTGGAGCTGGAGCTGTTCTTTTTTCGGTGCCCCCGTGTTTCTCTTTTCCTGTTGGTCCCGTCCACTGTGCAGTTCCCTAAATGCAGTGCCCTCCCTGGTGATCTTTGCTCTTTGCTTTCGCTGTGGGCTAACGTTTCATATGCACACATTTTATTTTTATTTAAAGTTATTTTTACATGGCAATGGAATGCGCCTTCTTCTATCCGTCCACATTAACCCCGGTGGACTTACAGGGCACTCCCTTAAAAGGAACTGTCGCTTAGGGGATTAGGCAGCTAAACCGCACGTCTTGGGTCCTCTCTCCCCGTGTGCTTCCGGAGGGAATGTCGGTTGGTTGGTTGTTGCTAACGGATAATTCCACCCAACTAAGGATTCAAATTCAGGATCTCTGTGCCTTTGGCAAGTGAGAGTGCCCACATGCAGAAACACCGAGGGTCTGAAAAACAGATTGTTTTGTGGAAAGAGTCTGGTCTGGGAGACGCTGTTTCCCTAAGGCGTGTTCTGGTGTGATTGGTTTGGGGCTGCAGAGCTACTGCGTGAATCATAATGGCTCATTGAAACGTACTGACCTTGCTTTAAACCCAGGGACTGTTTCCTCAACACCAGCTGAGTGCTGGTGGGACTGGTTTTTCGAAGTTAAAGTTTAAACACTTTGAGAGTCTGCTAACTGGAGTTTGTTTCTGCTCACATTGTGCAGTCATTGTGTATGCAGAGGCTTCAAACTTCTAGGTTTCAGTATTCTCTTCTATGGACTTACTGTTTTAACTCTTGAGTAAAAACTTACTGTGCCTGGGAATATTTCCTGAAATTCAGTTTTATCTGATTTTATTTTTTTTTAAGTTTATTTGTTTTGAGAGAGAGAGAGAGAGAGAGAGAGAGAGAGAGAGAGAGAAGGAGACAGAATCCCAAGCAGGCTCCATGCTGTCAGTGCCGAACCTGACATAAGGCTCGAAACACGAACTGAGAGATCATGACCTGAGCCAAAACCAAGAGTTGGACGCTTAACTGACTGAGCCACCCAGGCACCCCTGATTTTATTTTTTAAGGAGGCATTAAGATTCATGAAAAGGGGTGCCTGGCTGGCCCAAGTCAGTAGAGCATGTGACTCTTGATGTCGGGGTCATGAATTCAAGTCCCACGTTGGGCATAGAGCTTACGTACATACATAATTTTTTTTTTTTTTGATAATGTAAGGAGCATAGCCGAGACTTGTGTGACCTTATTTCAGTTACTTAAACTCTCTGTGCTTTGGTTCCTCCACTGTAAAGTGAGGGTGGTCACCACACCTGCCTTTGAGGGTTCTTGTGAGGCTCCGTGGAATAGCAGGTGAAGGCAGGCAGTACTTTGGCACAGAGGGGGCTTCAACAGAGGCTAGCCCCCTCTCGTAAGAGATTTTCGGAATTGTTAGACTGGCTGGCCTAGGTGAAATCTGATCACTTGCTCTCTACTTGCATTGATTAAAAGTGCGGTGGGTGTGGTATAGTACAGAACCGCCTCTCGGTACAACCCGCGGACCTTTGGCAAGTACTCTTGTCTTCCCAGTTGCAGTTTCCTCCTTGAAAACAGAGGGGTGACAACGGGTTTGGGTGGATTAAATGTGATAAGTACATAGGATGCTTACTCTGGTACCTAGCACAGTGAGCACCCGGGAAATTGTTATTATTGGCTAGTATTGCTAAAACTAAAAGGCATCATATCCTGGCTGCCGTTTCAAGAAGATTCCACTTCAGTTGCACAGCTATGGAGCACTAACTGTGCAAGACGTTTTAAGGACGGAAACACGAATAGGGCATAAACCCCGTATTATAATTTGGGGAAGAAACCACTGCACACGCTCCTTTACAGCCCAAGAGCGAGTGAGAGGTAGAGAGTTCGAGTTCGGGAAGACGAGCAACGTGTGGAGGATGGGTGGCGGTGCTGGCTGTGCAGCAGTGTGGACGTACTTCACCGTGGCTCCTGAAAATGGCATCTTCTTATGCATATTTTATCACAGTTTTTTAAAATAGAGAATAAGGAGGCTGCATGTGAATTGTAAATGACATCGAAGGTCAGATGAAGAGAGGCTCTCTGGCGAGATTAGTTAGGTCCTAGTGCAAGAGAGGGACTTTGATAGGTGGGTAAGAGTTAAGAAGGTAAAGGATCAGATACAATAATGCCTCTGAAAGGGTTTAGAGTAACGTAAGGAACGTGTGTCTACCTGCCACGCGGCTGCGGAAGTAAACACTGTCAACCCAGTGAAAAGCCCTCTTTGTGCTCCATCCTGGGCCCGACACCCACTCCACCCCCAGCCACTGCCTCGAGTTAGATATTTATTCTGAGTAGGATTTTGAGAGCTAAGCATGGGCAGTCAGGAAGAAGTGACAGCGAGGGTGCAGTCCCAGAGCAGGAAAGCGTGGGACAGGCTTTCTGACTGGCGGGTTACCAGCTACTTGAGCCGGATCGGATCTGCGCATGAGCAGGGAAGTGACGGGCAGTGATGGGGAGGGAGGCTGGCGTGCCGTGTGTGCGCGGAAGGCCGTGAGTTTGGTAGCGGTGAGTTTCCGTGACTTTCTGGAGCGGAAGAACAGTATGATCAGAAGTACTCTTCAGTACGGTGAAGTCGGCCGCAGAGTAGGGGCCGCGTGGGTGCGGGAAGGTTCAGGAACGGCCAGGGTGGAAGTGGAAACCCAGGTGAGGAGAAGCTGGGGTTTCAGCTGGGTTTCTGGGAGCGGGGTCTCCAGCCTCCTCAGCTTTGCCTTCCACATGCTCGCCCTGCCTCCTGCATCACGGGCACACGGTATCTTTGGGGACCTCTTCTGTGGTACTTGTCACACATTTTGTAAGTCATTCACTTCCTTGTGGCCCCATTTTGTCACTTTTGTCTTTGTGTCCTTGGCACGTAGGTACTGCTGAGTGCAGTTCACTGGCTTCAAGTTGGAGATGAGTAAGAGTGGGGGGGAGGGGAGAGGGCTCACCCAGACCCTGCCTGCCAGCCCAAGAGTGAGGGACCGGGTGGGGGGAGGCGGGCAGGTGGAAAGCCGGTTCCGGAGCTCAGGGGACCAGTCAGCTGAGATACAAGTCTGGGGGCCAACTTCCTTCAAGAAGAAAATAAAAGTTTGAAAGGCCGCTAGGAGTAATTCGTGGGCTGGGAGGAAGAAAGAGGTACCATCGAAGCACAGGGAGAGACGAGTCTGGTATTTTCCAGACAAGTTGACATCCTGTTACAGTGCTTGTACTGTATCAGACTGGTCGAAAGAGGAACCTGGATTTAGACTGAACTGTTGGAGCATCATGTTGTCCTGTCCACAACTGATGTGCTCTTGAGCTAAGCCAACTTTGTTGTTTATAGAAGGTCCTGACTTCTGATGGTTCGGATTATGACCGTTTGACTTCGTGATGGTGCAAAGCGCAAAAATGATACACGTTCAGTAGAAACTGCGCTTGGAATTTTGGATTTGTCTTGTCCCAGGTTAGCAATCGGCGGTCCCATCCTCTCGTGATGATGCTGGGTAGTGGCCGCGGTCAGCCATGCGGTCAGGAGGGTTGACAGAGCTGAACGCGGACAGCCACCTGCACCAGTGTCCGCTCCATTTGTCACTTTCAGTACAGTAGTCAATGACATGAGATAGTCAACACCTCGTTATAAAATGGGCTTGGTGTGGGGGCATATCTGGTTGGCTTAGGCGGTAGAGCATGGGACTCTTAATCTCAGGGTTGTGAGTTCAAGCCCCATGTTGGGCATGGAGCCTAGTTACAATGAAAAAAAATCTGTGGTAGAGGATTTTGCCCAATTGGAGGCTTATGTCCGTGTTCTGAGCATCTAAGGTGGGCCAGGCTAAGCTATGATGTTCGCTAGGTTAGGTGTACTAAATACATTTTTGACTTAGGGATATTTAAAAAAAAATTTTTTTTAATGTTTTCGTTTTTGAGAGAGACCGAGCATGAGCGGGGGAGGGGCAGAGAGAGAGGGAGACACAGAATCCGAAGCAGCCTCCAAATCCGAGCTGTCTGCCCGGAGCCCGATGCGGGGCTCGAACCCCCCAACTATGAGATCACAAAGTTGGATGCTTAACCAGGCACCTCTTTATGATGGTTTTTTGGGACGTAACCCCATTGTAAATGAAGATCTGTATTTGGCTTTTGTCACCGTATTTGTAGCGGAATGTTTGCTGTGGGGATGAGCCCCGTAGGTGTGCAGTTCAGGGTTTTCTGTGACGACTCGTGTGTCAGCCACTGTTGATGTATGTAATGGCTGGCTCTCAGAACGTGCCGAGACAGGAGTTCTGGTTGGCTTACTTCCTCCCTCTGCTCTATGGGGTTTTTGGATTCCACAAAAACTACCTTATTCAAGAAAAACTTATCTTACCCAGTGGTAGAAAGGCAAAGGAAAGTCCTTTGCAGAATTTCTTCCTAGGGAAGAATGCAAGCGGAGAGGAAGATGTAGCTTTGTTGTCATGGGTTATGTTGCAGTATGTCAAGAGAAAGAAAGCTTTTGAAATCGTTTCTCATGGAATTAGGAGGAATATTGTCCACTACTGTGCCAAAGAGTTCTTGTCAAAAGCAGATACTTGAGTAGCTCGTTCTGTTACAGGCAGTGTCATAGTTAATGTTTCTTCCAAATTAGGTCTTTCATTATCACCAGAGATGGAGCCACCAGGAGTGGCACCTGGAGGTTATGTCCATATCCGTTGCCTGGTGCCCCGGTTGGCAGAGGGACAGAGGAAGTGCTAATTAGTGTTTGCCATCAGACAGCAGCTTTCATTAGCGTGAACACAGCTGAGGTCGAGCAAGGTTATTCATTACTCAACTTTTATGGAGCACTTTGGGGATATGAAACCACGTAGTTTTCATCTTCTAGGATTGCGCAGGTACACAAAAGTCAGTTACAGATGTCGGAGGTGTGAAACAGCGGTGGTGGGGACACCCTAGCGGGAGGGGACGCAGCAAGCCTCTGCGGGGCTGGGGGAGATCCACGGAGAATGTTTCCTTGAGGAGATGACTAATGTGCTGTGATTCGGAGGAGGAGTTAACCAGGTAACGAGGGAGAAGGGCTTCCAGCCATGGGGGTGGACAGCAGGAACCTACACAGGAAGAGCCTAGAGAGAGAGGTGCAAAGGGATATTCTAGCCTTGCCGGAGGGATGAGGGCGGGGCTTGGTGGGGGAAGAGGCCAGAGAGGCAGGCAGAGACCAGATGGCCTGATCCTCTTGGCAGAGGGAGCCACCTGGGAGTGCTGTGTTCACAGTTGTGACTTAAATGGGTGGTTCAGCCAGCCCCAGGGTTTGGGGGATGGATTTGAGGAGATGAGACCAGAAAGCAGGGAGATCCGTCGGAAGCCTGGAAAAGATGCTTGATTAAAAAAAGATCTTTGGGCAGCCGAAATCGCTGACTTGGAAGCTCACACCAGGCTCCTCGCAGGGCTTGTTGAGTCTTGTCTCGTACACCGTTCAGATGGAGACACGCCAGGTCATATGGTTTGTGTGTCCGTGGCAGATTTTCAAAGGGTGTAGGGAAAGACGAACAGAGCCAGTAACACCGTCCGGAAATAAATGATAGAGAAAGAGGAAGCAAAAGTGATAAAAAGCTTCACAAAAAATGTAAGGTCAGCTCTTAGGCATAGTGGTTAAAGGTGGGATTTGGAGGACACCTGGTGACTCAGTCAGTTGAGCATCCGATTCTCGGTTTCTGCTCACCCAAGTCACAATCCCGGGTCTTGGGATCCGAGCCCACTCGCTCTCTTTCTTTAAAAAAAAAAAAAAAAAAAAAGATGGGGTTTGGGTTCCTGGGAAACCCTGGGCACCATTACCCTTTCTAAATCTCAGTTTCCTTATCTTTAAAATGGGCATATTATAACAATGGCCTGACAGGTCGTTCTGAAGGCTAAACAAGGTGATGATCGTAAACTGATGAACAGGACGCCGGGGCAGTAATGGACATAACGGCAGTTTTAATAAAGTTTTAATAAAGTGGTCGGGGCTGTTTGGTTTAGGGTTGCGTTTCCCTTAGTTGTCCTGGGGCCCTGCTTCTGTCAGCGGTGATTACTATTAAAAGGATCTCCATGGTAAATAAGTTTGGGAAACCAGTGGTTAAAAGGGATTTTTGTTGTTTTGCCTTGTTTGGTTCTTACTGTTAGGGCAGGGCGTGTGGTAAAGCTCCAGAGGGCGGACACCGAGCGTGTCCCGTTCTTGGTCCCAGAACTCGTGGGACTAGCTTCCCTGGGGCATGCTTTGGCAAATGCTTATTCAGGGGATAAATGTGCCATCTGCTTCCATAGCCCACGGGTACTGGTGTTTCACAGACAGCATGGTAGTTACTTGATATTCATGATGCCAGTTCTTGGTCATCAAAGGCTGCCCTGCATTCACATACTCCGTTTAAGAACACGGGGAATATATAGTATTTCATTTGTTTTGAGTATATGGTTTTTCAGTTTTGGATTCCAACTAATCTTTAAAAATATCTTTACATGTTTATTAGAGAAAAATTCAGAAATGAAGAAAAACATAATCACATGTGATACCAGCACCCGGACATAAACCCTTATTAACATTTTATGGGTTTTTTTTTTTTTTTTCCATTTTTTTCCCCCACTGGGATCATTCTGTATATAGAGGGTGTGTGTGTGTGTGTGTGTGTGTGTGTGTGTGTGTGTGTGTGTGTGTGTGTGTGAACCTAAAGTTATGCTCTGGGCATTTTCTTATTTTTATGTCATTTTTTCTTTTTAAGTAATCTCTTCACCCAGTGTGGGGCTTGAATTTATGACTTTAAGATCGAGAGTCTCATGTTCTACCAACTGAGCCATCTAGGTGCCCTGATTTTCTTATTTTCTATCAGAATATTCTTATATGGGGGCGTCTGGGTGGCTCAGTTGGTTAATCCTCTGACTCTTGGTTTCGGCTCAGGTCATGATCTCACCGTTCATGAGTTCGAGCCCTACATCGGGCTCTGTGCTGGCAGCATGGAGTCTGCTTGGGATCCTCTCTCTCCTGCTCTGGTGTGTGTTCTGTCTAAATAAATAAGTAAATAAGTACATCCATCCATACATACATAAAACAAAAAGAAAAGAATATTCTTATATGGCAGTATTTTTAGTGGCTGCATGATCTTTTATAACTTGTGATAAATATCATTTTTGTGACCATTCCCTCATTGGATATTTCATTGCTATCATAAATTGTATTGAAATTAACATCTTTAAATTTAAATCTATTAAAACATCAAAAAAATTTTATTTTTATTTTTTTAATTTTTTTTTTTTTTTAACGTTTATTCATTTTTGAGACAGAGACAAAGCATGAACGGGGGAGGGTCAGGGAGAGGGAGACACAGAATCTGAAACAGGCTCCAGGCTCTGAGCTGTCAGCACGGAGCCCGACGCGGGGCTCGAACTCACGGACCACGAGATCATGACCTGAGCCGAAGTCGGCCACTTAACCGACTGAGCCACCCAGGCGCCCCCCAAAAAATTTTAAAATGATTAAGTCTTAAGTATCTAGGCAGGTTTTTTGTTTTGTTCTGATTTTAGTTAGAACATCAAATTCCCTACACCAGATAAAGTTGCAGGTATTTTTTGTTACGAATATAAGTAGAATAATTTAGGGGTAACTGATTATTCTTTGGCTAATCCCTTTCTCTACCCACAGACTAAAAGTATCCCACTATTAGAATAGCATTTTCTCATAAGAAGATGAATAATTTAAATCATGTGACAGTAAATTGTATCCATTAAACTGAATTCATGAGTCAGGGGTTGGAAAGTTTATGTCATGATGTATTTCAAATGTAAAAGCAAAATTGTCAAAAATGTAGTCTTCACATAATTCAGGATCCACCTGGTTAGGCGTTTTCTTATTTTGCATCTGTGTAAAGACTGTCCTAGAAAATTCTCATACATGCACTTGTAAATTGGGGGTAAAAGGAAATAGAAAAGAGGAAGAAGAAAAAACAAAACAAAACCCTGTGCTCTTACTAAACAAACGATTGCTTTGGTGGTTTGTCCTGGCCAGGAACTGCTAATAAGAAAAGCCAAGTGTATAAATTTTCTCTCTTCCATAAGGCTCTTTCTTTTTGAGGAAGGGAGGAGTGATCTGGATTTAAAAATCACAGCAGAAGCTATTAATCGACCTCCCTCCACTTCACCAGAGTGCTCCAGTAATTGGCGATTCCCACCATCGGATACAGCGATTGACGACACCACCCCTATGTTCGTGATCAGGTTTCTGGACATTTCTGCTCCCAATGCGGTGGAGCCCAGGACCTGGCCATTCTGGTTTCTTTGTCACAGTAATTAACTTGTTTCATTAAAATACGGTGGCAAAAGCTGTAAGCGAAAGCACCGCGAGGGAAAACTACCTGGAGGGAAAACTGAGCTGCTTGCTTTGGAAAGAGTTAACAGAAGGTGGTGTGCTAGAAGCAGACTTGTTAGCCAGCGAGGTGTGTTTCAGGCTGGGGGAAAACAGAAGAATTCCAGGATTCTGCTCTCCGCTCACTTGTCCAGTGTCTTGAAACCCTCCCCATCACAGGATGTGGTCTGGATGAAGAAGAACTTTTGGAACTTGAGCTAGTGGACCCTTTGTGTAAGAAAAGACCTTTGCCTCACATGAAGAAATGGACGGATGTATATCTTTAAACTTTTGTGTGTTTAGTGATTTATTGCTTTAACTGAACTGCTCAGCTGACCAGCTAATTGGTTCTGATAATGTGGAGTGAGGGCTTCTCAATAGCTTCCCTGACTCACCTGCTGAGACTCTGATTCCGTAGGATCAAGTGTAACAAGCCCTTTGAGGAGACTAGGGACAAAAGCAGTTAATGTTGTGATCAGTTTGGGGGTCCTGTCCTGCCTTCTGTTCCTCCCTCCTCTCCCTGGAGTCCTCAGGAATTGTAAGGTCAGTGATATACTAGGAAAGTAACATTTTCTAACACGTGAGAGTTGTCACAACCCATCACACCTATTATATTTCTTTATTATTGACATCATTATCCACAAAGTGGGAGGTCCCCCGCCCCACCCCCGCAAATATTAGGAAGTACTCTTGCAAGGGGTAGGGGGAAACAAAGCACCCTGGTACCTCGAGAACTAGAAGATTATCAAATTGTGTTTCTTTGAGACCATTTAATTCTTCTCTGGGACTAGTCCATTTATTTTCAAACGTAGTAGCTCTTTGCATGTCTGTGGTTAGTTGCACTTAAAGTGAATGTCCTACCGATTTTTAAGGTGCAAGCCAGCTCCATGTGGGAAGGAATCGTTCGTCTATATCCCATTGTCTGCTACTTTGAGTGCAGCAAGTTTCATCTCAACAAGGATTTTGAGATCTTCAATCAAAAATAGCAATCTTTATTAATCTAATATGCTGTCTCTGTTGAGTGGGTTGTTTTGGGGGAACATTTGATAAGCATCTGGTAAATTTCTTTTCCCGTGTGGGCTGTCGCCTTGGAGACACACAACCCACGAGGTGGTTATATTTTAGAACAGTTTCATAATGCTCGACAGTTCTTTCACTGTATTTTTGAGTTTTCAAGATCTTTAATTTTGTGAACATGTTAAGCAGTCCAACTCTGCAGCTGTTAAGTTTTTTTATTTTTTCATTTTGGGGTTGAATTAAGCCACCTCTGCAGCACACCTCTGGGATATTGTGGGCTTGGATTGCAGGCTTCCCTGAAAGCCTGCATTTAGTGGGAAGACTGCAGAAAGAGGAATTTGTCACTGGCAAGGTCTTCACTGAATGGAAGATGAATTTGGGCTTTCTAATAGCTGTTGATATTAAACCCTAGGCTTAAATTGCATGTGACCTTGGTGATACTTGTCCTAAAATTAATCGGTGAGCTAGATCAAGATATTGTACTCAATAAAAGGAGAGATTAACCTGGCTGAATACGTGCCAACCTTTTGGTCGTCTGATCCATAAGCTTGTGTATTTAGAGTCTGAAGGCAGTCTAATGTTTTCTACTGGTAGGAAGGTACAGGAGCTGAGATTTATTTTGTTCTTCGTCTTTATATTATGGACAGCTTTCAGTTTAATTTTATCTGGAGAGGAAAATATAAAAATCGAAACGAATTTCCCACCAAAAGCAGCCAGCATTTCTTCAAGAAGGGCTGGTCCAGATCAGGGGCAGCAAATGTGCAGATGGGTCTGGGACCCCTTGTTCTACAGGAGGGCTGGGCGGCGGGGGGAGCGGGGGCGGCTGGCAGTCCTCTGGGGTATGTCAGCTTGAGACCCAGCCCGAAGTGTCTCCCACCAGCCATGGACACTTTGATCATCAGGAAGATTACAAACTGCAATTGATTGAAACACAAAAAATACAAATCCTGGGGGCGCCTGGGTGGCTCAGTGGGTTGGGCGTCTGATTCTTTCTTTTCTTTTTTAAATTCAAGCTAGTTAACATACAGTGTAGTCTTGGTTTCAGGGGTAGAACCCAGTGATTAATCTCTTACCTATGACACCCAGTGCTCATCCTGAAAAGTGCCTTAATCCCTTAATGCCTGTCACCCATTTACCACCCCCCCCCCCACAACCCTTAGTTCTCTGTGCTTGAGAGTCTCTTATTGGGGTGCCTGGGTGGCTCAGTCGGTTGCGTGTCTGACTTTGGCTCAGGTCATGGTCTGACAGTTTGTGGGTTCAAGCCTTGCATTGGGCTCTGTGCTGACAGCTTGGAGCCTGGAGCCTGCTTGGGATTCTGCGTCTCCCTCTCTCTCTGCCTCTCTCCCACTTGGGCTCTGTCTGTCCTTTTCTCTCTCAAAAATAAATAAAAACAAACAAAAAGAGTCCCTTAGGGTTTGTCTGTCTCTCTGTTTTTATCTTGTTTTTCCTTCCTTTCCCCGTGTTCATCTGTTGCATTTCTCAAATTCCACATACAGGTGAAATCATACGATATGTCTTTGACTTATTTCGTTTAGCATAATACCCTCCAGTTCCATCCAGGGTGTTGTAAATGACAAGATTTCATTTTTTTCATCGCCAAGTAGTAATCCATTGTGTATATACACCACATCTTTCTTTCCTTCCTTTCTTTCCTTCCTTCCTTCCTTCCTTCCTTCCTTCTTTCTTTCCTTCCTTTCTTTCCTTCTTCCTTTCTTTCCTTCTTCCTTTCTTCCTTCCTTTCTTCCTTCCTTTCCTTCTTTTCTAATTTTTTTTTAACGTTTATTTATTTTTGAGACAGGGAGAGACACAGCATGAACGGGGGAGGGTCAGAGACAGGGAGACACAGAATCTGAAACAGGCTCCAGGCTCTGAGCTGTCAGCACAGAGCCCGACGCGGGGCTCGAACTCACGGACCGCGAGATCGTGACCTGAGCCAAAGTCGGACGCTTAACCGACTGAGCCACCCAGGCGCCCCATACACCACATCTTCTTAATCCATTCATCCGTCAATGGACATTTGAGCTCTTTCCATACTTTCGCTATTGTTGATAGTGCTGCCATAAACACTGGGTGCATGTACCCCTTCAGATTAGCAGTTTTTGGAAAAGAATTTGGATAAATTTCTAGTGTAAATGGCTGGGTTGTAGGATAGTTCTATTTTTAACTTTCATACTGTTTTCCAGAGTGGCTGCACCAGTTTGCATTCCCACCAGCGGTGCCAAAAGGTCCTCGCCAATATTTGTTGTTTCCTGCGTTGTTGATTTTAGCCATTCTGGTAGTTGTGAGGTGGTATCTCCTTGTGGTTTGGATATGTATTTCCCTGATGATGAGTGATGTTGAGCATCTTGGGTGGGCGTCCGACTCTTGATTTCAACTTAGGTCATGATCTCACAGTTCGTGAATCTGAGCCCCGTGTGTCGGGCTCTGCACTGACATTGTGGCGCTTCCTTGGGATTCTCTCTTCCTTCTCTGCCCCTCCCCTGCTCTCTCTCTCTCTGTCTCTGCCCCCCCCCCCCCATAAACAAACTTAAAAAAAAAAAAATCTGTTACATAATGATCATGCTCCCCAAAAAAGCTTTTTAGTCATTTTCAGAGGTTGCTTGGGCATTAATTCAGTCTTGTCAAAGTTGGGCTTAAAGCAGGGGTGGGGGATGGTGGAAACAGTTATAAACGTTTTCAGATACTCAGCCAGAAAGGCAGAAGCTCATTATAAGAGGAATTCAAGCCAACACATGCAGAAGTTGAAATTAGAATATTGTTAATTTTAGTAAGGGTGCTTAAATTAGAATATTGTTAATTTTAGTAAGGGTGATGATGGCATTGTAGTTAAGTTGTAAAGTTCTTCCCCATTAAAGATACATATTAAAGCTTTTAAGGGTGAAATGGTAGGATGCCTGAAATTTACTTTAAAATATTCAGGGGAAGAAGAAACTTCAGGAAAAAAAAGTGAGGAATATCTCGAAGCAGGATTGACAAATGTCACTAATTGTTGAACCCTGGAGAATGTGCATGGATTCTTTATTCTCTCTCTCCTTTTCCTTTGTGTTTGAAAACATCCTCGGTAAAAAGGTAAACAATAATAGAAATCTAGATGACTCCTGGTACTTGAAAATGGAGAAATGATAGACCAGTTCTATGCAGCGGACAGATGCTGCGGCATAATTGAGGGCATAATCCTGTAGAAAACACACTTGGGAGACAGAATATCCTGACCCTTAACCTCATGGCTCTGCAGTTACTGACCCTCTCAAGACTCTGGTGGTCTCTTAAACCTCCCCGAGATGGTATTTCTTTCCCGAGTAAAATGGGGGCAAACCCCCCCCACCCCAGTTGGAGGATTAAATGGAGATAATGCATGGAGAGAAGGTGGCACGATGCCAAGCGTGCAGTAAGTGCTCCATGAATGTTAGTAAGTACTGTTGAAACATGCAGGGGGCTGACAGAGTGGTTTCACATCACCAGTATCTTCAAGTTCACCTATATTGGGATTTCTTTTTCTTTTTTCTTTTTTTTCTTTTTCGCTCTTAAGCCTTCTTATTTGAAGAGCAGCTATGGTCTCTGTTCAGGGCTGCAGTACAAGGGGCCTGGCGCCCCCTGAAGTTGGGCAGTGTGATACTCACAAGGCCTGCCTACACTTGGGGTCATGGGGACAGACTGTTCTGGTTACTGTCTCCCCAGAACCCCTCAATAGAGGTGCTTCGTAAGTATTTCTTGAATGAATGAATGAATGAATGAATGAATGAACAAATGAATGAATGAACGTACGAACCACTCAACCAACCAACCAGCCGTCGTGTTGGAGCATTTCGTTGTGGCTGTTACGAGCTATACTCGAGGTACTGAAGTTTGAGTGTTTTTTAAAAATAGACATGTAAGTTCTAGTGGCTTCAGGGCTGTCCTATCGTGACACTGGCCCCCCCCTCACATTCTGACATGTTGTCCAAGAGGAAGAGGGCTGAATCCCAGCCGAAGAGGAAGGAGTTGTGTGAAGCCTGTCTGTCTCTAACATGTCTCCATGTGTGTGGCGTATCTCTCTGCAGTGAGGGGTGGTTTTGCTTCAGAGCAATCTGAGGCTTTCCACTGTACCCTATAGAAGTGTCTGCTTTGGAAAACATCCACTGAAAACTCAAAACTTTGACCTCACGCTGGCTGGCAGGGCACTGGCAGTCTCCCGTCCTCATTCCGGTGCCTCGCGTTCGTGGCCATTGCGTACGTCACCCAGAGGGGAGTTTATATCTGTTTTCTTCTAAACTGACTTTATTTCCTACCACACTTACCAACCCAAATTAAGAAATAATGGTCAGGGGCACCTGGGTGGCTCAGTCGGTTAAGTATCTGACTCCTGATTTCAGCTCAGGTCATGATCTCATGGTTTGTGGGATCGAACCTCTGCGCTCAGCACAGAGCCTGCTTGGGATTCATCCTCTCCCTCCCTCCCCCTCCCTCCCCCTCCCTCCCTCTTTCTCAAAATAATAGCCTGCATTTGAGGTAGCACGTGCGTGCTACAAGAGAACTTCATGTATTATGTGAGCATCGCAAGAGATAAAGGGGTCTTGACATTTCTTCTTGAACAAAGCATGTATAAAATACCTTGTTTTCTTTGTGTGTGTGCGCGTGCGTGTGTGGGGTTGATGGTCCTTTTTAAAAATTTTTTATTATTGAAGTATAGCTGACACATCATGTCGTGTTAGTTTCCGGTGTGCCATGTAGTGATTTGACACTTGTGATGGCCAGTGAATAATCTATACGATTAGCATAGTCCCCGTCTGTCCCCACACCACGTTGTTACGATATTGTTGACTCTGTTCCCTGTGCTGTATTTCTCATCTCCGTGACTGACGTATTTTACAACTGGAAGTTTGTATCTCCTAATCCCCTTCTCCTAGTCTTGAAACAGATTAATTTTCTAGAGCCTCTGGCTCTTCCAGTTCTAATATCTAACAGGCTGTATTAAATTAACCCTTTTTTGTAAACTTATATATGCTTGTAGTAAATCAAGCACTATGTCCAAGTAGAAGAGGAAAGTTAAAAACATTCGCAGGTTGCTCTTGTCAGTTTAGGGTGAACATCCTTTCAGGCGGCTCTTGGGTAGACAGATGGGCAGAAAGAGCTGTATAAACGGGGTCCTGCTCTAAATGCTCCAATCCTGCATCTCACCTCTCGTGGATTATGAGCAGAAAAAGAAACTGAAGTAACACTGAGTACGTACTTAAAAACGTTCCCTTACCGCAGACTGATTATTTCCTGAAAAGATCTCTCTATGGTAAAGAAAAAGGATCGTGAGAACCATCAAGAGGTCAGCAGTAGTGTTTTCAGTTTCAGGTGTCTAGGCCCCTGCGAGCATTCTCCGAGTTCCGGTTCAGATTCAGCCACAGGCGCTGAGGCTGGAGTCGGTCTTACGGGACCCGGAGAGCTGGGCCATGTGTCGTCCAGAGTGGCTGCCACTTGGGCCTGCTAAGCGTGGTGTGCACGTCCCCATGGGGAGGGCCCCCGGGCCTGTTCCGGCCAGCTCTCCCTGTTCTCCTCTGCTTTGCAAATGATGGAACAGGACTGGGCGTTTCCCCTCCCGTTTTCAGTTGGCGCGGTGGAAAGGAACATTAAGGAGGAAAGCGTCTTTTTCGGCATCTAATGCAGCATCAGAGGTGTGTTCCGGGAGGCACAGAAGTGTTGGAATCCAGGCCGTTGTCCCCACCGCCACTGTCCACTGGAGAGTGCTGTAGGTGTGCCCTGGGTGGCCACTTAGAACTTACCAGTACTTCCTGATGTAAAAACAGCTGAATCCCCAAAGGATATGCAAAATCACAAGCCGTTTTTGATGGCTGTCAGTCGCCGTCGCAGCTTTAGTTGGCCCTTTCGGTGGCTGGTAGCTTAAACTTCGCCCGTATGCACCCCGTGCAAGCCACCTTTGGATTATAGCCTGTGCTGCTCTCTTCTGGGACTTTCTAACATGCAGGAGAAGTGATTTCTACCTGATTTAGACCCTAGGAGAGTAAGATTTCTTTAGATCTGCTTTACGCTGAGACGGAAACGGTGGCACTTAGCTGCATGCTGGAACCCCCGGAGAGCTTGGGAAAACACGCCCGGGCCCCTCCTGGAGGGTTCGGCTGGTCCAGGATTGGCCTGGGCACTGTACACATCAACACCCCCTCCCTCGGGACTGTCAGGTCCGGCCGAAGTCATGATCTTTCAACGGCACGCTGGAATTACGTGCCTCATTGGACGCCAGTGCCTTTCCAGGGGTCCCTTTGCAGACCGGTGCCCACAGCGGTGCCTTGGGTGAGGACGGAAATCCTGCTTCGGCATAAGCCTCCGATCCGGCGTGAGACCCCCACAGACGCTGTCTCAAAGGACTTCATCGAGGGAGCCTGTCTCCATAAAGGATTTGGGGCATTTGTTGCTTGATGTACACAGCTTTTTTTTTTTTTTTTTTTTTTTTTTTGTAATCCCCTCCATATTTTGTTACCCATCTTATTTGCTGGGCCTGGCCTCAAGAGACTGGCTTTTGGGGGGTGGGAAGGATCTCTGGTGCCGTCGGCAGCCTTGGACTGGTGGCCCACGTGTGCTAGGTGCTTGGCACGCTGGAGACGACAGGGTCCCTCCTGTGTTAGTATTCCAGTGGGGGAGGCTGTGAACAGGGAAACGATGCTTGCCGACTGCAGCTCGTGGCAGGGAAGAGATGGGTGCCGCGACTGAGGACGTAGCGCCGACCCGGCCTCCCCGTGAGGAGCCGGTGGGAAAAGCAGACCTGAGCTCCAGAGGTGGTGGAAGGAAGGGCTGGGGGTGCTCTTGGAACTGCCCGGGAAGACGGGGGGGGGGACCAGGCCCCCCACCGTAGTCAGGGCACGCTCCGTTCCGTTCCATTTACGTCACCTGGGTTTATGTGACGGAACAAGTGCTCCTCTCGTCTCCGTTCTCCAGACCTAACTCTGGGCCCGGCAGATAATAGTTGCTCAGTAAATGTTTATTGAACAAAGAATTAAGACTGAGTCGGAATGATGGCCAGCGGGCAGGGAGCCAGAGGTCCCTGACCGTGGCCTTGAACACCTGCCGGTTCTCAGCTGGCAGATGAGATGGGTTGGGGGGTGGGGTGTAAAGAAACTCCCCAGCAGTTTGTTGACGTACAACTAAACATTGAATCTTGAGGTAACTGTAGATTCACAAGCGGTTGTCAGAAGGAACAGGGATCCTCTGTGTCCCTCACCCACTCCCCCCAGCGGGAGCACCCATCCCCATGAGCCCCCTTCCCACGGCCGTCCCCCAGCCACTCACCTGTCTCCGTCTCTGTGACTCTGGCGTTTCGAAAGTGACGTATACCCCGAATCCTAGAGTGTCCGACCCTTTGGGCTCAGCGTGATTCCCTGGAGCCTCATCCAAGTTGCCACGCGTGTCAGGCTTTGTCCTTGTTAAGGCCGAATGTTCTGTGGCCTGGACGCTGTGCGCTTTGTGCAGCCACCCACCGCGGAGCGACAGCTGCGTTGCCTTGGGTCCTCGGCTGTTCCAGATAAAGCCATTTTGAACGTTCACGTGCAGGTTTTGTGTGAACATGTTTTCATTTCCCCGGGGCGAATGCCGAGGAGTACAGTTTCTGGGTCGTGTCGTCGTTGCATGTTTAGTTTTAAAAGAAATTGCTGAGCTCTTTTCCAGAGTGGCCATACAGTGGTTTGTGTGTGTTGGTTCTTTCCAGTGGCTTAACAATCGAAGGAAAGACTCTTCTACAGGATCGGGATACAACTGCACACACAGGGCAGGGAGCTGCTGCGTGGCGGGAGGTGGCGGCCCTTCCGGAACCCCGTTTACACCAGGGCCCCAAACTCTCCGGCAGCAAGAGATGAGAGCATTGGTGCTGCACTGATTTTGTAGTGTTGAGCTAGAGGCTCAATTTTCTATCTTAACTTAAATTCCATTTTAAGCTGAGAGGAATCTTTAGGGCCCCTGGGCGCAGCTCCTGGGTGCGGGAGATCCGGATTCTGTGTCTGCTGTAGGGAGCCCCCCGGCCCGGGTCCAGGGCTGCCGCTGTGTTCTCTCCCGTCACCTTCACCTTCACCTTCACGGAGGGGGGTGCACGTGCCTCGCGGAGCTGGACTGGCGCCTTGGCTGGGCGTGGCCAGGACGGAGGCAGCCCAGTGGGAAACCTGCACCCAGACTCTCAACAGGAAGGAAGTGCAGAAGTGCGGCGAAAATAGCCTGGGTGGGGTAGCAGCAAATATCAAGGGGAAAACGAGATGAGTGGAGTCGTGTCTCAGCAGAGCTGCGAGAAAACAAAAACGCGGCTCGATGGGGAAGGACTCTGCCCTGCGGGAACTCCAGCTCCAGACAGGTTGCCGTGGGCAGGTGGCGGCGGCCGAGGCGTGTCACTTGCCGGTCCCAGGGGTGCCCCATGGGTGTGGGTTTGGGGGTTTCCTTTAAATAACGTGGCTTTGCTAAGTCTTCCTGGGAGCTCTTTATCCTCAGGCCTTCCATCTCCTCATCAGCCCTGGGGTCTGGGCACGTGGGCTTCTCTACCTCCCAAATGGCGCCTTGGCCCAGCTTTGGGTCTGGAGCTGGGGGCTGGGAGGACTCTGGCCTTCCCCTCAGTGGAGGAGGAGCAGGAGGTGGGCGTGGGAGAGAGAACAGGGTCGTGGCAAACAGAATTCTTTCCCAGGGGGTGTCGGGCTTTCGTGTTTGATCCCTAAGCCTGACGACTGAGCCTGAATTGACCCCATGCCAGCTGGTCCTCCTCTGCTAAAAGTGATTCTTTAACTTCCGCTGGAGCAGCAGAAACAGGTTTTGAACAAATCTAGCCCTAAATCTTTACAGCTGTTTATTCTTGGAAGCACAATGGCGGCCGTAAGGGGTTCCAGTCACAGCACGGCTATTGAAGCGAAAGGCCTTGACAAGTCACAAGACAAAGCCTGTCTGCAAATCGTTGGAAAGGAAGTGGCTTTGCTCTTTAAGAACAGGGAGCTGTGTCCAAACTAGAAACCCAGAGGGGCTGGAGTCTGGGCTGGGAGCGGCCCCGCATGTGGTCCCAGCCTGGCGACCAGCCAGACGGAAGCAGATGTGGTGGCTGCTGAGGGTGGGGCACAGGAACCTCGGGGGACTGGTCCGGGAACTAATACTTGCTTCTCACCATCCTGTGTTCCTTGCAGACGCAGAATGTTCAGCTTAACAAAGAAATGACGCTCGCCAGCAACCGGAGCCTGGCAGAAGGAAACCTTCTGTACCAGCCTCAGCTGGACGCCCTGAAAGCACGTTTGACCCAGAAATACCAGGAACTCCAGGTTCTCTTTGAAGCCTATCAGATAAAGAAGACCAAATTAGGTAACTTTTTCAGGGTGATCCTCCAAGAATAAAGAGTTGAGGGAAGGACACATTTTCAAGCCGTTAGATTACCAGGAAAGAAGTATTATTATGGAAAAGTTTCAGATTAAGACCATGGTTAATGCCACAAAGAAAAAGTTTATGTATGGAATCATTTCACCTATTTAGAAAAGAGGCTTAACCACTTAAAAATTCATTTTTTTAATGTTTATTTTTGAGAGAGTATGATTAGAGGAGGGGCAGAGAGAGGAAGACGAAGAATCTGAAGCAGGCTCGAAGCTCTGACCTGTCAGCACAGAGCCCGACACAGGGCTTGAACTCACACACTGTGAGATCATGACCTGAGCTGAATTTGGAGGCTTAACTGAGCCACCAGGTGCCCCGAGACGTAACCACTTTTTAAACAAAATTTCACCTTCTCCAAACAGTGCAGAAAAGGGTAACTTTCTTATTCAACAAACGTTTTATCCTGTGGAGTTAGGTCCTCAAAGATAGTGTTGACAAATATCCATCATGGGAACTTTTTTTTTTTTAACGTTTATTTTTAAGAGAGAATCAAAAGGTGACCGGGGGAGGGGCAGAGAGTGGGGCTTGAACCCACGAAACCGTGAGATCATGACCTGAGCCAAAGTCAGACACTTAACTGACTGAGCCACCCAGGCACCCCAGGAACATTTCATTAAAAAATTTTTTTTTTGTTAATGTTCATTTTTGAGAGCGAGACAGAGCATGAGCAGGGGAGGGTCAGAGAGAGAGCGAGACACAGAATCTGAAGCAGGCTCCAGGCTCTGAGCTGTCAGCCCAGAGCCCAATGCGGGGCTCAAACTCACGGACCGCGCGATCACGACCTGAGCCGAAGTCGGACGCTCAACCGACTGAGCCGCCCAGACGCCCTGGAACATTTCATTTTAATGTCGCGCTTACACCGACAGTCATTACGAAGAGTGGTAGGAACTCAGTGTCAAGTCCTAGGGCTTGAGGTGGCTTTCGAGGGGGCGGAGATGAAGAAAAGGTTAAAAACGCAGCCCTTCGGTGAGGTGGTGAGACTTGCACTGTCTGCGCAAGTGCAGCAACAGTCTGCTCACCCTCCAGAGCCAGTCCTGGTGACATCCGGCGCTGCCCGGGAGCCCTTCCCTTGCCGGGAGGAATGTAGATGGGTTAAAACCACCTTGGGGGGAGAGTTGTTGGGCAAAACCTGCCTGAACGCAATGCGTGCTCACTCTGGGACACAGCCTGTCTGCCCCTGGGGCCGCCCCGGCAGTGGCGGACCTTCTTGTCTGTCCACGTGTCTGTCCACGGGGACGAGAGTGTCCGTGTGTGGCTTTATTTGTAGTAGCTGAATTTGGGAGCCGTCTGAATTCCCGGGTCCAGAATGAAGGGAGAGTAAGTTAGGTCCACACGGTGGATGCCGAAAGGGGCGGGCGGTGGATGTCAGAGACACGGTGCCGAGTGGGAGGGACCGGCACGCGTGTGACCTGCGTACGTGAGGCTCCCAGCCAGGCCGAGCTTCCGCAGCGGGGCCGCCTCGGGGCAGACTCTGGGACTGGGCCCCCGGAGCCTTTGTGGATGTTCTACGTCCTGATCTGGGTGGTCGGTGGGGTTTATGCGTTTGTAAAAGCGCAGGTCACACGCTTCAGTTACGTGTACCGTGTAAGTTCTCACTCAAACACGCAAAGGAAATCTGCTTGGGGTGACGAGTGGTGCGTCATGTTGCTGGGTCAGGGCCCCCTGTGGTCGGGATGGGGACACGGGGGGGGGGGTGCAGAGGAGGATGAATGGCGTGGCCCCCAGTTTCCCCCTGCTTTTGTCCTGTGTGCTCCTCCTCTTGGATTTTAAGGCTTTGACTTTGAGCTTCCTGGAAAGCCAGTTCTCGGCATGTGACTCTCCCAGTGCCTTTCCAGTTAAAGTGCTCGCTCTTTGGCAGGCGGGTGGCAAGGAGTCTGGGGCGGGGGGGGGGGGGGGGGTGTGAGTGGCTGGCTGTCCCTGCTCTCACACCTCTTGCTTCCTGCAGATAAACAGTCGAGCAGCGCTTCCTTGGAGACCCTGTTGGCGCTTCTTCAGGCAGAAGGAGCCAAGATTGAGGAAGACACTGAGGTAAGAGCCAGCTGGTGCCGGGGGGGGGGGGGGGGGGGGGGTGGCAGTGCCCCGGGGTGTGGTGACGGGGGGCCAGTTCTTCCGGTTGGGGGGGCGAGTGCCACACCTCCGTGGCCAGGAGAGTCTGGTTCTCAGGCCAGGGGTGCACACCCTGTGGGGAGTCGGTGCCACGGCCGCCAGTGGCTCTGAATCGGGGGGCAGGGCAGAGCCTGGGAGATGCGGCCACTCGAGCACCGGAGGCCTGGGCCTCCCTAAATGATAAGGTGATGAGTCAGGGTCAGAAGTCGTGCCGTGTAGCAAGCTGGGGCGGGTGGCAGGTTGCCAAGTTAGGCCACCGGGTGGGGGGGGGGGGGGAGTAACCCCTGGGTTTCTTGGGTGGGGGCCCGGGTGGGCGTGAGCACGTCTCTGTCCTGCTGCCCCTGTAGGGGGTGTGTCTGTCAGGGCGCAACCAGTGGAAGGAAGGGACTCCGGCCGGCTTAGTGGGAAGGGGGCAAGTGGGTATGGTGGCTTCCTCTGCGCCGGGTGAACCCACAGCTCAGGGCTGCTGAGAGGCCCCCTTGATCTGAGGCTGGCTCTCCCTAAGGCCGTCCAGCTTGTGGGGTGGGGCGGGTGGTCAGGGCCAGCCCACCTCTGTCCCCTTCTCTCTGTGGGAGCTTGGGGGGCTCCTCGGAGGTCAGCCAGGGTCTGCCCCGTGGAGCACGTGGCAGATGGGATTGAGGGGGAGGGGTACAGGTGATGGAAGCTGGGTGGGGTGGTGGTGAAGGGAGTTCCTTCCCCAAGGGCTGAACCATCCTTTAACGAGTTTCTCCTCCTTCTTTCAGAACATGGCAGAGAAGTTTCTCGATGGAGAGCTTCCTCTGGACTCCTTCATTGATGTCTATCAGAGCAAGCGGAAACTGGCCCACACACGAAGAGTGAAAATC
The DNA here is from genome assembly GCF_016509475.1 of Prionailurus bengalensis. Classification (NCBI taxonomy): domain Eukaryota; kingdom Metazoa; phylum Chordata; class Mammalia; order Carnivora; family Felidae; genus Prionailurus; species Prionailurus bengalensis. The sequence continues at coordinate 6,832,963 of NC_057356.1, forward strand.
GAGAAGCTCCAGGAGCTGGTGCTGAAGGGACAGAGACTGCCACAGGCCTCGGTGCCCGCCCCGCTGCCACCCAGGGTGCCCGAGCCAGTGCCCGCTGCCCCCCTGCCCTACCCTACCTCAGAAGCCAGCGGGCCCCCCTCTGTGCTACCTCGGCGCATCCCCCCGCCGCCTCCCCCGGTGCCTGCAGGACGCTTGGCCACACCGTTCACCGCTGCCATGGGCTCAGGACAGGCCTTTCCGTACCCTGGATCGCAGTGTCCTCCCCTGCCCCCCCGCGTGGGCCTCCCCAGCCAGCAAGGATTCTCCGCACAGTTCGTGTCTCCGTACCCGCCCGCTCTCCCCCAGAGACCCCCGCCCCGGCTGCCTCCACACCAGCCGGGCTTCATCCTCCAGTGAGCGGCCCCGTCCCTCCGGGGAGCCTGCACCTGCTGGCCAGGGCTCGGCACACACAGGCTGCGAGGACCGGGGGGGCTGTGGCCCTGCGCCAGCGCCCCCGTTTGTAGAACTGTAGGTCAGTGGTAAGTAGACGTAGACCCCGGTTTTGCACCCAGGTGGTTGTGCGTGCAGGGCCTCAGCCTGGCATCCCCGCGGCCGCACCGGTTTGTGTTCTCGGTATGATTTCTAAGTCTCGTAGTGTTGATGGACTCAAGTCTGGGGGGGAAAGCCTCCCTCCCTTCCCACTTAAAATCGTGTTCCTCCCGTTGCAGCTTTATTTAATAAGCTGCGTCATCGTTCCTGCTTTGTGCACAAAAGACAGTGCTGTGTGGCCCTGCCCGCCGCTGTCCCTGGTGAGGGTCTGTCAGGTGGGCTTGCCTGGAAGGTGCTTACTGAATCGGTGGGCTGGGGTGGCCAATCGTCCCTCCCCCCGAACCTAGATGCTTCAAAGCCACATGCAGGGTTTGCACTCGGCCCCCCGCCAGGTCCGGAGGCTGGGCACGTTGCAGCCGGGCCGGGGACGATTGGTCCGAGCCGGACTTTGCACAGCAGACCACGTCCTCGGCTCCTCCTCTCTCCCCTGCCTCGGGCCAGCCCCTGACGGTTTCTACGAAGAAATATTCCCCCCAGTATTTTTACTATGTCTGTAATTTTCCTGTTTTATATTGGGAAAGAAAACTTTTTTGACACAAGACCATTCAGGGAAACTTTATAAAAATGCACATCTTGTTTTGAACAGGTTGAGGTGCAGAAGCGAATGCAATTTCCTTTCTTACGAGCAGTGTATGGTCACACCTGTGGGTGCCTGTGCTGTGCCTTAGTTTCCCCTGGTGCCAATGAGGGGCTGTCCATGGCTCCCCCGCAGGCCCACAGGCTGGGCAGGCTGAGGGGTAGCTCTCACTACTGGCTCTGTGTTCCCAGAGGGGCTTGTCCAAGGTCGTCGTGGTGCAGGTGGAAGAATTCTGTCCCGTCTTGAACCAGGATACTCGTAGCCAATATTCTCTGCCTCTGATTGGGCCTCAGGGTGGGAGGGGGACAGAGGGAGTCCCGCAGCATGGCGTCATGCTTTGGAGAAAGCCAGCACCAGGATCGGCAGATGCCCTGGGAACACCCCTGGCTCCTCCTGGCCCTCTGGGCTCTCGCCTGCCCTGGTGACAGACTGGAGGCCGTGCTCAAACGGGGTCTGTCGCAGCAGGCCAGAGGCGAGGCCACCAACCCCTGTCTTCAGTTAGCATATGGTTCTCCTGGACTGTCACAGCCAAATGGGATGGGCGTGCCTGCCATGTTTACGAATCTGGAGATCAGGGCCCGCCCTGCCCCTCCCCAGTACCTCTGCTGCCTACCCCGAGGTCGGTGGGGGGACACCCACAAGCCCACACGGGGTGGAGCCAAGGGCGTGAGCTCGGTGTCGATGTGGTGAAGGGCTGGCCTCACTCCAGGGCCAGGCCTGAGCTGGGGTTGTAAAGCTGTAGGACCCTTTTTAATAAACAGGATTAACAACAAGTTCTGTCCTTTATTTTTCTGGGGATGTTCATGATATGTGTGGTTCTAGAGTATCACTGATCAGAATTCCGACCGCGAAGCTGCCTTGTGCGTCGAAGTTAAAAAGCCACCCACCATCCTTGAAGCGTCTGCCTTGACCAAGATCCCTGGCACGGACAGGATAAAAGGCTCTCTTGTTTCCCACCTCCTGCCCTTCACTCGTGTTCACGAAAAGGTAGTACACTGCTCCTGTGTCACAGTGTGGCTACACTGCGGCCGTGGTTGCCCTCTGGCCTTGGTCTCGCCCTGGCCCTGACCGCACGGTCACCGGCACAGGCTGCATCGCCGGGGGAAGTGACGGACATTCTTGGCTTGTTGCAAATAAGTGATAGAACTGAGTGGGTGACATTTCGTCCTGGAGAAGAGGACCCTTCCCACCACCCCAGACTTGCTGCTCCCCTCTCGAGGCTGGAGAGACCCTGCCGGTCCCCTCTGTACCCTCTGGGTTGGACCGTGTACCAGGGCTTGGGCATCTGGGAAAGACCTTCCTCGTTGCACTGGTCGGAAGGCGAGCACGGAGAACAGCCCCGTGAAGCCCTCCTACGGGATGCCATTCCCTGCACATCACTGCACGGGGAGGATGCGCCCGAGGCACCGCTGGGGCTTTCCCGGGACAAGGAAGAAAGCCTTTCTGGAGAAATCCGTGTGCTCGTTTGAGAATTTGTGGCAGATAGGGAGCTTACAGCCACACTTGGTGAGGACACTGGCTCCCTTCTCCGGGCCCCCCGTGCTTGTGAGGTCGTCAGGCAGGCCCGGTGGTAGGGGGCGTGATGAGATCAGATGCGGGGCTTCTTGTTTGGGGTCTCCAGTTAAAAGATTTGCTCACTGAGGACATGCTTTCAGAACCAGCTAACCTTTCTGTGTCTCGACTAAGCGGACTCGTGCCAGTTTTCACTGGTTGCATGTGGTGGAGCCAGTCGTCTGCTTGAAAGTCTTTCCTGAAGCTGGTTTCCCTTAGAAACGAGAACCAGGCCCCGGTTCCATCGCCCTGTTTATGAAGTTTTCAAAGCACTTCACCCCACCCACACCGCATACTGGTCCGGAGGGGGACAGGGCCCCACTTCATGCTCTGGGAAACCCCGGGCACAGGGAGTGAGACTCTCCTCTGAGGCCACATGCGGTGGGAGCCACCCAAGTTGATCTTTCTCTGCCCTGACCTGCATGGTCTTTGTTCCACAAATGCCGGTGGCCTGTGGGGGAAGGGGGCGCGCTGTGGGCAGCATGCCAAGGCAAGGCCGCCTGGCCGGGAGCCCTTGGCGGGGGCGCCCCCGCAGAAAGCGGGTGTCTGCACAGCCAGCTGTGCTCTTGGGAACCCAGAGGCCTGTTAGGCTCTTAATACAAGGCTGTGTGTGGCCACGCCGGTTCAGTCCAGACCAGACAGGAGTCCGCGTGCTCACCGCCAAGCCCCGGTGTGGGCCGTTCTTAACTGCGGGGACTCAGTGGTCACTCCTCCCCCTTCCCAAAGAAGCGTGGCTTCTGACAGGGCTGGGGGAGGGGGAGGGGGTGTGTGTGGACAAGAACCCAGGGGACTTGGGGTGGCAGTAGAGGCCAGGGAGGAAAGACCCAAGCCGCGACTCACCACGGAGGTGTCTGTCCTACGGCCGCAAGTCACAGACTTCCCAGGAAACGAGCCAGGCGGAACCGGAAGCAGCCGTACAAGCTCTTCCGTAGTTCCAAGTGCCCTGTTACCTGCAGCAACTAAGTGGGTCCCTGCCCTGCGGTGCACGTCCCGGCCCTGGAGAAATGACAGCCCAGGCGCAGCCCCTCATGGTAGGGCAGTGACGACAGTCCAAGTGCATTTTATTGCCAGTCTGACTCTTCAACACAAGGAAAGACTAAAGGCAAAGCAGAAGAGCTGGTTCCTTGTGCTCATGTCCAGACCGTGGCTGGTACCGGAGCACCCTGCGGGCGGGGGGAGCTGCCGGTCCTTTCCTCCCAAGCTCTCCCGGGGCGGGGGCCCAAGGAACACACGTTCTTGCAAATCCTCCTCCCAGTGGGGGCAGGGCAGGCCCACGGTGGAGCGGGGCTGCGGCCAGGCTGCCGGGCACAAAGGTGCCCTTGATCTGGAGGACGGCAGGCAGGCGTCCTAGTTCTTGGGCTTTTTGTGGCTGAGCTGGGGAGGCCTTCGAGAGGTCTGGCCGTCACCTCATGAGGAGGGGAGGGAAGGAGGCAGGGGGGAGGTGGGGGCGGCAAAGGGGAACAGGCAGAACGGGGCCTCCAGGGCAGGAGCAGCCAGATCAGGGTCATGAAGGACAGGACACAGGAGGGTCACCATAGATTCCGGCGGAACAAACTCCCAGAGTGACCGCACAGCACCTGTGCCCGCCGGGCCCTCATCTCCCCAAAGGTCCTGTCCTCCACACTCCCGTCCCCGATGCCTTGGAGCGAGGCCCAAGGAGAAAGGGCAATGCTAGGCCGCTCTGGAGCAGTCTGCTTTGCTTGAGGCCACCCCAGCCCCATCGCCATGGACTCAGTGCCCGAAAGCTACAAGTAGGTGAAAGCTACAAGTAGCTACCACATCTTGCCTATGTCCCCAACAGCCAGCATGGACTGACCGTTCATCGCTAACCTCAGACCTTGAGTTCAAAAGGCAGGGGAGGTCCTACCCAAAGTCCCTCTCCTGGGGCCCTGCTTCTCAGGGTGAATACAAACTCACGAAGGAAAGCTTGAACTCAGAATATTACAGATGTTCCATGTGTTTCCTGAAGACGTCGTGGCTCAGGCCTGCTAGATCCTGGCTGCGCTCACGAGTGCCTGTTGCAGATGGAGAACCGGCCCCTGATCCTTTGGGTTCAGCGAGGGCTGGGGACCTCGGGGACACTGATCCGGTCCGTGGGGTGGGGGACCACACCCCGTGGAGGCTCCGCAGCCGAGATGGGGCGGCCACCCCAGGCCCAGGCCTGCCTGCTGGCCCCCTCGGGAGCCTAGTAGTTCACGAGCTGAGCCGGGTAGATGCCATCCTTCTTGTCCAGCTGCAGGAGTCAGAGTTGAGGGGCTCAGTGAACGTGGCTGGGTCCCCACACACCCTACCTCCCCTCGGCCCCCTGCAGCCTTCCCACCCCCACCATCCTCCCCGTGTTGCTGAAGCAGCATTTCTGCCCTGAGTCCCGCAGACTGGGGAGCAGAGACAGGGACGGCACCCCCGGGGCCCCTCCCTGCCCCAGTGCCGACGCTCAGCACCTGCTGGTCCTGCCGGGCTGCCACACTGGGCTTCTGGGCTAGGGGTGGCTTCCTGGAGGTCCCACCACGGGGGGCAGCACTGGGTCGGCTGGGCTCCTCCTCGCTCAGTGTCCCCACGCCGCCAGCCAGCACGTAGTGCTGCTTCCGCAGCTCCCCCAGCCGCATACGCTCCGCCTCCAGCGTCTTCTCCAGCTCCAGGACACGAACCTGCAGCCCCGCGTGCCCGCTCAGCACGGCCGTGTGGCCCACCCTGCCCGCCCTCCCAGAGCTGGGCCCTCGAGGAGGAGCGGGAGGCACGGAGGCCAGCCGCAGGCACCCACCTGGGTCTCCATCTCCTGCTTCTTCAGCTTGATGAGGGACAGGCCGGAGAAGTCCATGGTGTCTGTGGCCAGAACGGGACAGGGTTAGTGCCTCTGCGCCCGCCCCCACCCCGGCTGCGGCCAGGGCCCGGGCTCACCTCTTTCTTCGATCTGCTCCTGGCCTGATCTGGTGGAGGCCACCACGTTGGCGGCCATCTCGTTGACGGTGCGGGAGCACTCCTGCAGGCGGCTCAGGTGCGGGCTGTGTTTGTCTGCCTTCACCTGGGGGGGGCGCGGGGGCAGGTCAGCCTCACCCCTAGCACGTGGGGCCCGTCTGCCACAGCCCAGACCTGAGAGGCCGCTGCGCGTGAAGCCTCACCTTGGAGGCCGCCACCAGCTGGGCCGTGCTGGCTGCGATCTCGTGCGAACAGACGATGAGCTCTTCGTACTTGCCCGTGTGGAGCACCACCCTGTCGGCCGACTCCCTGCGGGCAGAGCCGGGTGGGGCCTGGGTCTCCGACCCTGGGGACCCCGGGCCGCCTCCACGCTCCCTCCCCAGACCCTGAGCACCGAACACCCTGCCGCCCCCCACCTGGGGCGACATACACCAGCTGCGTGGCTCCCCAGCCCACGGCCTTGGAGGCGGAGATGAGGCCTTCGGTCCACCTGGAGTTCTTGGCATAAAATTCCTGCTGCGTGGCTGCCCCCTAGCGACAACAGGAGGGCAGGGCAGGGCAGGGCGGGGGGGACCAGTCAGTGACGGTGCAGGTGGGAACGGAGCCCCACATGGGGCCCCTCTGCCTTCACCTCAGCCACGAGGGTACGTCCCTGGGCCGCGGCGGGATTCAGGCGGGAACCCCGGGCGCACCGTGCGCATCACTGGGTGGGGGGAGGGTGTCGGATCACTGCACGCTCCGGGAAGCTCGTGCCTGAAGAAGCCCTGAGGTCAGCTGAAGCCCAGGGTGGAGTGATCCGGAGGGCTCTGAGCTCACGCCCCCTTCGGGAATCGGGCCCGCTCACCCTGCCGCCCTCCACGATTTCCTTCTGCAGGCTGGTGGACGTCGTCACCAAGAGCCGGATGGCCTGCCAAGACCAAAACACATGTCACTCTTGGGGTGGTCTTCCCAGGCACGCAGCCCACCCTGGGGTCGCAGTCAGCCACTCACCTTCATCAGGTCTGTGCACGAATTGAGGATCCTGAGGCAAGCAGGGAGGTGCAGGGACGGGAGAGAGAGAGAAAGAGAGAGAGGAATCTACAGCGTGACCCTGGAGAGCCTGCCCTCCGCGTGGACCACCACGGGGCCCGACACGGCTGTTCAGCAGGCCGGGCTGCACTTGTTCCCGGTCCCTTGTGGAGAGCTAGGCAGGCAGGACAGAGCACCCCGGGGTCTGGGGGGCTCGGGAGTGGTGAAGTGGGGCTCACCTCTCATTCACCTCTAGCTTCACCCCGGAGCTGGCATGGCGGGCCTGGTTCATCATGTCCTACAGCCAGTGACAGAGGTCAGCGGGCTGAGAGGGTGGTGTGAGAGGAAGGGGGATGCGGTGCCGGACCAGCTCCCCCCGCCCCCCAAACGGCCACGGGGCCGTCCGCCCCGTGGACGGGAGCGCAGAGGCGGGCAGAGCCTGCACTCAGCCCAGCGCAGCCCCCGGGGCTCCTGCAGAAACCGGAGGAGCCCCCGCAACCCGGGCCTCACCTCGATCCTCCGCACGGCGTCTTCGATGGCCGCGGACGTGGCCGCCATCTCCTTGTCCACCACGGCCCCGAGCTCCTCCTGACGCACGTCCAGGCTCTTGGGCTTCAGCTCCTGGGGAAGAGGCATCTAGGAGTCAGGCGGGGCGGACTGGAGTCCCAGCAACCCCGGGGAGCCTGGGAGAGGCTGGAGTGGCGCTCTGTCCCTGCCCCGTGTCCTCCAGCTGCCAGCGCCACAAATGAGCACCGGTTCGGCCCGAAGTAAAGGCGGCTGCGGGGAAGTTGGGGCCCGGAGCCTCACCCCAGCGTCCTCACCCCTGTGGACCCCCACCCGGCGCCGCGGCCGCACACCTCACCTGGCCCAGCTGAAGGATGCCCCGCAGCGGGGTCCGCACCAGGCCGGGCTGGGCCTGCTGCAGGGTCTGCTGCTGCTGCAGCTGCCCCACGAGCTCCAGAGCCCGGGCCCCGCACTCCCGGCACGTGTCGATCAGGCCTGGGCGGGGAGAGGTCCGTCAGGGAAGAGCACCCGGGAGCCCCGGAAGATGCCCCCGCACCGGGTCCGACGCCAGGACCGGTGTGTAGGCCCCTGCCTTCCCTGGGTCCACACGGGCCCCAGGTGGGAGTCAAGCCCAGGGCCCACTTACGGTCGGCAGGGTCGGTGGGTGCCAGGTGGGAGGTGGCACCACCGTTGACGATGGTGTCTGCGGCCACGTGGGAGAAGTGGGTCAGGGCTGCCACCAGCACAGAGGCGTCTGTGGGGGAAGGAGAAACGGAACCCTCACGCCACTGCCACAGGGCGAGGCCAGGCAGGCTGCTCACGTCCTCTGCCCACAAGCCTAACAGGCACCAGGGCCCGGAGAAGAAACAGGCTCGGGGGATGGGAGGTGGGGAGGGGGGAGAAGAGGAAGGTCACGGGGAAGAAGAGCCTACACCACGTCAAGTGGCTAGACAGCAGCCAAGCCGGGAACAAAGCTAGGTCTGGGTGATCCCAGGCTCCCCGGCAGGCAGGAATGGGCTCCCGGTGGGCGTGTGCAGGGGGCACGGCTCTGGGAAGCTCCCCAGTGGCAGGAGGCAGCCATGGCCGGCGGAATGGGCACCCCACCGCCGTGCTCACCTGACCCGGACACCAGGTACTGGGCATGGCCCTTCTCCAGGGCGCTCACGGCGTCCAGGGCTGCCTGGGCCCTGCTCACCAAGTAGTCTGTGGGCACAGGGAGAGGCGGTCAGGGGCGGAGCCTGCCTGAGGCCTCATCGCCTTCCGCCCCTCTTCTCAGGGCGGGCTGAGCACCCCACCGGGCAGGGAAGGAAAGGCCCTACCCGGCGAGCTGGTGCAGCGCAGGTGCAGGGGGTCATCCAGCTTGGCCACGGCGTCCTGCAGGATGCGCTGGGCCTCGGTGGCAGTGGCCCGGAGCACTGCAAACTGCTCATCCACAAGCCTACGCCGCAGTTCTTGCTCCTGAGACTCCTGGGGGGAAGGGGAGAGGCGGCTTGGACATCCCAACCGGGGGTCAGCGCTATGGCAGCCAGGCAGGCGGTCAGCTGGGACCCTCGCTGGGGAGGGAGGTCTGAGGAGAGGCCCCGCACCGACCCCCTGCTTGGACTGCTCCATCACGAGCCCGCGGGCAGCTTGGCAATACCGACAACCAATGGGGCGCCTGGGCAGCTCAGTCAGTTGAGCGTCCAACTTTGGCTCAGGTCACGATCTCAATAGTTCGTGAATTCGAGCTCCGCGTTGGGCTCTGTGCTGTCAGCAAAGAGCCTGCTTGGATCCTCTGTCCACCCTCCTCTGCCCCTCCCCCACCCTATCTCCAAAAAACAAAAGACAACCAAGTTAAAAAGCAGACAAAAGATCTGAACAAACATGTCTCCCCAAATACACAAAAGGCAATGAACACACACAAAAGACATTCAACACCATAAACCCTTAGCGAAATGCGAGACAAAAAAACCACAATGAGATACCATCTCACACCCACTAGGGTGGCTAAAACGACCACAGACGGTACCAAGTGCTGTTAAGGTTGTAGGAAAATTGGGGCAGCGGTTAAGTGTTTGTCCGACTTTGGCTCAGGTCGTGATCTCACAGTTCGTGAGTTCGAGCCCACAGAGCCTGCCTCAGACCTCTGTCCTCTGTTTCTCTGCCCCTCCACCCCGGCCGGTTCGCTTTTTCTCAAAATAAACTTAAAAAAAAAAAAAAAGGTTCCCCAGAAATGGACAACTGCATACGTTCCTGGCGGGAACAGAAACAGCACAGCCCCTCTGGTTCATGGCGTTACCCCCAACTGCCAAAGTGAAAACACCCACCAACTGATGACCAAGTACACACAATGGATTCTGGCCGTGGGACACTCCTGGGCCACGACACTTGGATGAACCCGGCCAACACTGCTCGGTGAGAGAAACCAGTCCTATTGTGAGGTCCCGTCCACCTGCAATGTCTGCAATAGGTCGATCCAGAGGGGAGAGGTTGCCAGGGGCTGGGGCTGTCAGAGGGGCGTGGGGATTAACTCCTTCGTGGGTGAAGAGTTTCTTTTTGGAGTGGTAAAAATATTCTGGAAGTACAGGGCGGACGCGCAACCCTTCGGTCGATCGGGAAGCAGGCCGGGTCTCGACGCAGCTGTTGCTGTGGTGGGGGAGGGGGGAGCCGGGGCGTCACCTTGTCCGCCAGCTGCCTCTGCAGCTCAGCCGTCTCCCGAGAGCCGCGCTGCTGCTCCTGGCTCAACGCCGCCTCCTTCTCCCGCACCAGGCCCTGGGCCGCCAGCAGGTCCGCCTCCTGTCGCTGCACCGCACTGCTCAGCTCGGCCTTCTCTGCGCTCAGTGCGTCCAGCCTGGAGCTCAGCTCGGAGCCGCTCTGCAAACACCCGGCACGTGAGCAGGGTGGCCTTGCCCGCACCCTGTCCCCACCCAGGTTCACGGACCACCCCCGAGAGCCACGTTCTCCTTAATCTCCCCTTAGAGAACTTCCCGAAGGCCAGGGCCCCCTTCCCGTGTCCCCTGGGTCAGAGCTGCACCCCAGGACTGAACCAAGCTACTGGCATCCGGGCATGGCCCCGCTCACGGGAAAGAGGACCCTAACTCCTGCCCGGCCGGCTCCCGGAGGCCACCCCACATGCAGCGGCCATACCTGCTCCGTGCGGCTCAGGGCCTCCCGCGTGCGCACCAGCTCTCCCGCCTTGGCCTCCAGCTCCCTCTTGAGCTTCTCCAGCAGGTCAGTCTGCTCCTCCAGCTGGGACAGGACAGCGTGTCACGGCGGGCAGGGTGGAGGTGGGGGAGGCGACACCAGAGTCGGGGCCACGGGGGCCCACGCACGCCCGGGACGCACCTTCAGCTCGGACTCCCGTCTCTCTTGCTCCATCTGGAAGGCCAGCTGCTCCTTCACCCGCGCCACCTCCTCCTGGCTCTGCTGGGTCACCGTCAGCTGCTTGGCCGTGTCCGCGTTCTGCGCAGGTGAGGCACAGGCTCACGCTCCGCCACCGCCAGGGGGCCCCACTCAGCGTCCGCCCGTCACGCCCGTGCCTCCACCTACCTTCCTGAGCAGCTCGGCGTGTGTGCTGATGAGCTCGCTGTGCTTCTCCTTGAGCTTCTGGTAGCGCGCCTCGGTGGCGCTGGCCCTCTCTGCAGGGGGCAGGGGAGGCGGTGGTCCCCAGCTGCCCGCCCGCCCGCCCGCCCGCCGGCCGCCCCCCGCCCCGGCCCCGCGCCGCTCACGCACTCTCGGCCTCCTCGCGCAGGCCCTGGTTCCGCTCGCCTTCCCGCTGGGCGGCCTGCAGCTGGGTCAGCTCGTGGCGCAGCTGCTCGTTGTCCACCAGCGCCTTCTGCTTCTGCTTCCGCTGCTCCTCCAGCTCGGCCTCCAGCGCGTTCACCTGGCCCTTCAGCTGCGAGACGTAGCGCTGGGCCTGTGCGGCCCGAGGACGGTGGTGTGGGGACCCCGCGCGCGTGTGCGTCGGTGGGGGTGCGCCACACAGCCCGGCCCCACGACCCCGCCCTCACCTCCAGCCTGATCTTCTCCAGCTCTGCGCGGAGCGTCTCCACCTCTCTCTTCAGGGTCTCGATCTGCACGTCCCTGGGGACAGATGGCCTTCCAGGTCAGTCCTGACCACCGCGCAGTCCCCGCCACAGGCGGCCCCCGGCCCTCACCTCGCCTCACCTGTCATCCTTCAAGGAGCCATTGGGGGGTCCGAACGTCTGCTCAAAGAGGTCGGCCACCACCTGCCACACAAGCACCGTGACCCAGGGCCACGCCCCAGGGCCCTGCAGGCCAGGGGAGGGCGCGGGCAGAAGGACACCCGACCAAAAGGGGGAACCTCACCGCTGGTTCCCCAGCCGGGGGCCCCGTGCTGATCTCAATGAGGTTCTCGGGCTCCTCATCCTCAGGGGCCTCCTCGGGGATCACCACCACAGGCTTGATGTGCTCGGCCAGCGCTGAGGCCCGCAGGAAGTTGGGAGGTCCCTGGGGGAGGGGCAATGAGTGGGAGCTGCTCACGGCCCCGGGGGAAGACCCTCTCAGTCGTCCCCAGCGCCCAAGTGGGGCCCCAGCAGGCACCCAGGGTCCCCCACGCGCCCAGAGTAGGAACAAGGCTGCAGCCCAGGGGCAGCCTGGGGAATATGACAGGTACCTCAGGCAGCCGGGGGATCTGGATGAGCCGCTTAAAGTAGAGCATGTCAGAGGCTCTCCGGAAGAAATTTCTGAGGCTGCAGAGGCAGATGAGGGGAGGTCACAGAAGGGCCGGACCTGGACAGGAAGCCCAGCTCACCAGGCCGCAGAGCCTCCTCCCTGCCCGGGCCATACCTGTGAAACTGCTCGTGGAACCGGTCCCTGTGGCCTTGCAGGGTGTCAGCTGGGAGACCTGAGGGCAGGGATGTTGGACAGGACTTCCCCTCTGCCCCCTGCTCTGTGACTTGCAAAGACTTAACCTTCCCTCCCTCCCGTTCCCACTCTGCTCCACCACATTCTAGAAACCATCGTAGAGGGGAGAGCACCTGCTGCCTGGCCAGGCCCCCCACCAACTGGGAGAGTGAGGTGAGGGGTTGTGAGGTGAGGGGAGACCCCTACAGGGGTGTGGCTCTCGACTCTGAGAAGGGGTGGGGGGGTGGGCGCTCCAAAGTCAGCATCTTGACCACAGCAAGCCTGATCGGCGCATGCCTGTAGGGGGCGCTGTGAAATCGCTTCTGGACTCCAGCTTGGGCTGATAGCACTGCAACAGCTCATTCACCCCAGGCCCCTGGTTCTCAGGGTGGGGCGTGGGGACCAAGACCTCTTCAGAGGGTCGACCGAGGCCAAACCCTCTGTGAACGGGGAGCAAGTGACGTGCGCCTCTTTGGATGTGTCACGCCAGCCTGCGGGATGCGAGGCGCCCCAGTGGGCTGCCCTCAGAGGGCAATCCCTCCTTCAAGACCAGGGATTTCAGAGACCTGCAAACGTGCAAAACCACACCCCTCTTCTCACTAGACCCCTGTGTTGGAGAACAGTGCTTTTCCACCACAACTGTGGTGGTTATGTTAAGGCTAGTGTACTACGTCACATTTAACTGAGAAGTATTTTTTCGGGGCGCCCGGGTGGCGCAGTCGGTTCAGCGTCCGTCTTCAGCTCAGGTCATGATCTTGCGGTTCATGGGTTTGAGCCCCACATCGGGCTCTGTGCAGACAGCGTGGACAGAGCCTGCTTGGGATTTTCTCTCTGTCTCTCCCCCTCCCCCCACCTCTCAAAAATAAACATTTTTTAAAAAATAACTTTTTTAAACGTCTTGATCTTCATTTCTGATACCGCCAATATCTGTCAACGTAAGCCACCTAAACACAGCCCTCTGTGGCTCCGGCTGAACCTCAGGGGGCCCGAGGCAGGGCGACAGGGGGCCGGGGGGACTTACAGGCGTGCAGCTTGAACATGAGCTTGACTGTGTAATGGTAGAGGTGGCTGCAGTCCTGGATGACCTGGATGAGGGGAGCCAGGCGGCACTGGCCCGAGGACATCTGGGACACAGCGATGGCTGTGTTGAGCTGCCGGAAAACTGCAAACAGAGGTGGAGGGAGCAGCATGCGCATGGGAAGCTGGAATGTGGCCTCGGTGACAGGCTCGTGAGAACAGTGCAGAGGGTGGGCCCCACGCTCTCATCTCGGGGCATCGGCAGAGCAACCCTGGGAGGCAGCGGCCTGGGGACCTGCCTTGCTGGTTCTAGCCAGGCCAGGACAACTCTGTCCCAGGTCCTCGGACACTAACATGCTCCAAACTGCTAGGACAGGAGCCCCTGTGCTTTGGCTGCCCCAGATGGACCCGAGAGCCCTCATAAACTAGGGCAACAGCAGGGTCGGGGCAAAGAGAATACAGGTCGGCTCAGCAAGGGTTTCCAAGAGCCACCACGCAGTGCACCCGGAATGAGGGGCTGGAGGGATAGGGTGACTTCGAAGGTCCTGTACCCGTGGGCCTCGAGCTCATCCTCAGTCTTCGAGGGAAGAAGGAGGCTCAAAGCAGTGTAGCCAAGTGCCTCATCTTACAACTGTGATGAGAGCCACAAGGCAGCCAGATCGGGACCTGGTTCTGAAAGCCCCAAGTGACCCCAAAACCTCACTTGCACCCAGGGTCAATCTCCCCTGTCCCTGACCATCAAGCCTTTCGTGAGATCAGCCAAGTAGGAGGGCCAGGGACAAACACGAGGCTGCCCCCACCACAGCCGGCCTCTTATCTAGGGCACAGAGAGAAATGACAACGGGCAGACCGCACGCCAGGGTGGCCCATGCACGACACAGATGCCAGGACAAGCCCTGGGGCCCTGTCCTCACCTGGCCTAGGGTGGGACCGTTTGCAAACCTCCAAGCCCAGGAGGAGCAAGACGCAGCTAAGCATGGTCCTTCACCCTCTAAATCTTAACATTCAATTACGTGTCACATCAAGTACATCTTCCTATAAAAACTGAAACACACATAAAATACTACTTGGGGTTTGATACGAGGCAAAACCATTTCTCCACTGAGGGGCATTCAGGATGGTTCTCCAGGGAGACGCCGGCCTGTGGACCGCTAGGCTGCCCCTTCTTTGTGCTTCATCAAGAGGTGAGTGTTGCAAGGGGCGGGGCGCCCAACTGTGGGTTTTCTCTATCTTCCCTCGTGGGGGCCGCTGTGAGAAGCACGTCTCGTCCCTGCCAGTCACAGGCCGGCGGCCACGCTCCCCAGTGGGGTCCGGGCTCCTCTGGGTACAGCTCAGAGTCCAGATCCAGGAGTGCCAGGAGGCTGCCTAGACCCACCTCTCTCAAATCCCGATTTTCCCTTAAAAAGGCATTTGCTATTCGTTCTCCTACAAAGAGCACTGAGTCACCCAACAAGACATCCTGAAGCTGCCGCCCAGAACAATCCCCTCCGCGGCCCCGAGAGAGCGAGCCCTCGGAGATTTCCTGTCCAGCAGCTGCTGGGTCCCTGGGCTGTGAAGTCCATGACTCACAGGCCTTTTACAGCAGGAAACACGCAAGATGACCCAAACCAACTCTCTCCTGGGAGGGCTCTGCAGATGCCCGACGCAGGGGGAACCGAGTCAGGAGGGGGCGCCGCTGCCCGGACACCTCTGAGGCCTGGCGCCCTGCAGGAGCAGTGGACACCTCTCCCCATGTCCTGGGGGCACCTGGAGGCCCCCTCACCCCCTCCTAGCAGGGGCATGGACACCGGGGGCGGAATAAGCTGGTGGGGCTAACTTCTCATCCGGCTCTGGGCCCTGAGGAACCACGCAGGACCCAGGGGGGCCGGGCCTCCTCCTTGCTTGGCTTACCTGATTCAGAAAGCCTCAGCTCACAGTCCATGTAATCAAACATCTCCACGGTGAGCTGGAAGCTACAAGGGGAAGGCGGAGGGCTGAGCGGAGGGGCAGGGGACTCACCGCACGAGACGCGCCCCCCAGGCGGGAAGAGGGAACACGGCTCATCCAAGAGCCTCTGTGCCGGACAGCCGTCTTTCAGCCAAAGAGGCCAGATTCCAAATAAACCCCAGCCCTTGAACTTCAGCCTCATTTCCTGGGAACGGGACCCTCTGCCCCAGCCAGCCGCTGATGAGCACCTGGCCTCATGGACCCAGAGTGTGGAACGCTGAGGGAGCCACCGGGGAAACCGAGGGAGAAAGGAGGTGGCGCCAGGCAGCCACACTGTCCTGAGGGACTCACATGTTGTTGACGTCCGTCCCAGCAGTTTTCTCCAACACTTCGTCCGTCACTTCCAGGCCCGCAGGAAACTGGGGGTGCTGTGGAGAGGACACCCCCACTCAGCCGAGGCCCAGGCTGGCCCCGGCCCAGAACGGGTTCTAGCTTCTGAGGAAAGGAGGAGATGCTGGGGATGCCTCTATCTGCCCCGGGCACTGGCTGAGGGGGCTGCAGGTGACGGGACAGATGGGGGACAGGGAGGAGGGGACGTCCAACCTGGGCAAGAGGCTGCCTGGAGCCAAGGGCAAAGCAGACACTCCCCCCGGCATTAGAGGAAAACGTCTCAAGTTGCCCTGACTCTCAAGGCACCCTGGGCACCTCTGCTTTCCCCTCAGGTCAAGGTTGGGACACAGTAGATGCCACCACCCGGCTTCCCAGGATATCACAGAGAGAAAAGCCCAGGGTCCTCCACCCCCAGCCCCATGACGCCCGAGGAAACTACCTTGAGGTGGAAGGAGATTTTGGTCAGCAGGAGTTTGGTATAAACATTCACCAGCTGTCCGTAGCGGTCATGCAAATGTCCCTGTGGAGAAAGGAGCGCTGGGAGGAGGGTCTCCTGCCCCAGGAACATGCCCACAAATCCTACAGGACCTGTTCACGCTTCGGGGCCAACAAGACAGCAGAGGTGGGAAGGCGCAGGACGCCAGCTGAGTGTCCCTCCCCCACGTGCCACACGGACAGACGTTCACGCACAAATGCCGCTCAGCCCTCCAGAGGCCGCCAACGCATCCCTCCTAAGGGCCTCCGCCAGCCCTACGCTTTGTCTACGGCTCTTTGTTGTTTGTTTGGTTTTTTTTTTAATTTTACTCCTAGTCCTTCTTGCCAAAGAAACTCTTGCGTGAAGAAGGCTCTTTGTCCAGGGCAACAGGCCAGCTCAGAGTTGGGACGCTTCATTAAAATGCTGGTGGCAGCCGAGGAGGCACATTCTGCCGGGTCCGTGTACACATCCTCCCAGCTGCCTCCCCGGTCACCTCCAAACACCGTGGCCCCTGCGAGCACGCCAACTGGGCCTGTGTCCGCAAACACCACCACGGGCACTATTTTCTTGACTTCAAGGGACATCTGTGAGACACAGCAGCTCGTGTCTACGCCAGCAGGGCCTCCCTCTACAGCCCAGCTCCGAGGCCTGCCCTGACCTCGGCCTACCCCATGAGGTCCCAGCAGTACTCCCAGGTGACAAATAAGGCCAGAGGTCCTGTCCCCACCCCCATATTCCCTGAGGGCTTAGAGTAGATCTAGAATACAAGCTTTTGGGGCTTCCAAACTTTATTATGGATAAGAATCTTCTGGAAGTTTTTTGAACCCAGTTTCCAATCCTGAGATTCTAAAGCAGCCCCAGTCGGGGGGGGAGTGGGGGGGGGGTGGCGGGCGAGGAGTCTGTACCCCTCACAGTGGCTGTAACCGCCAGTCAGACACTCAGACTGAGGTGTCGCCACATTTCCCAGCTCACAGGGACCACAGGGCTGCTGAGTTTCTGGAGCTAGGGGGCCCGTTAGTTATGCGTTTGGAGCTTCCCAGACAAGACCTTAAAAGCAAGGCTGAGGTTTCATTTACTGACGTCCGTCTGCCCCCAATGTCTCCCCAGATAACACTGTGACTTCTACTCTGAGGGAAAGGAGGGAAAAGACACCCATCTGCAGGGAGCTCCCATTCACTCGGCCCCACGAGCTGGGGGTCAGGACGCCAAGCGGGACCGTGGCTGGGCTTTCTGGACGATTCCCTCCACCAGGTGCGAAGGCCACCATGCTTGCTCCCTGCACTTACCCACAGATCTCCGATCTCCCGAATGTTGCTCCGATGGCGTTGGCAGTCATGTAGCACCTGCAGTGGCAGCGGGGCGGGGGGGGGGGGAGGAGGAGGGGAGGTATGAAGAACCCGGACTCACGCGGGCGGGGTCCCAGCGTATGCACCGCCCATACTGGCTGGCACGCCGAGGGCAGAGAGGGGTGGGGACAGGGACACTGCTCTGCCTCCCTGGGGTACTGGCCTGCTCAGGCAGCAGCAGGTGGAGGGCCCGAGAGCCCCGCCCCTGTCAGCACCAGTGGAGAGTGGCGACTCACATTCGGGTGCCCGTCTCGGAGGACCTTGTGGAGCACGTGGCAGAACTTCCAGCTGAGGATAGAGCTGCTGGGAAGGGGCAGACCAATGGCGTAGGACCAGAAGGTGAAGGCCCCCTTCTCATGGTGAGTGCCCAGAATGATGCCTACCAGGGTCAAGGCCAAGTGCAAGAGGCAGAGACTCAAGTGTAGGGAAGGCTGGGGTGCTCGGCGAGTGCAGCTGAGTGACGCAGGGAGAAGGCTGGCCCCTCACCCACAGCCACCCGGCACCTTCTCCCGACACCCCTCTCCCACCACGTCTGCAGGAGTTCGCCGAAAGCAACGGTTTCTGCCAAGGTCAATCCTCACAGATTTAACCGGGACCGACAGCCCAGGACTATAGATGGTGTTGCCCAGATGGGACTGAGAATGTAAAAGCAGCAGAGCAAGGCAGGAGACCCGGCTGGCCCGGGGCCACATGAGCATGCGCCTTCTCGGGCCTCTGTCTCGTCGAGGGCACGCTTGACAAAGCTCTGGTGGCCGGCCACCTGCACTGTTCCCCGCCCCCCAATTCACTTCCCACCAAGTCCACAGTCAGCGATAACGCAGGGCAGGCCCACACCCTCCTCTCACTCTCCCTGCCTCCCCCCAGAGACCAAGAGGGACAGCGGCCGGCCTGCCCGAAGCAGGGAAGGGAAGGATACGCCGGGCATGCTTCTCCTTCACGGGGGCCTCCTGGGTGTTGATGGCTTTGCTGATGCTGATGGCCTGGGAGGGAACAGAGGAGGCAGAGTTCAGAAACTCACCAGGCAGACTTCTCCAGAAGACACAGGATGGATTCTTCCTGTCAGCCAAAGGAAGGTGTAGAGAGCTCTGAAGACTTTTCTTTTACTTCACTCGTACAGCTCAAAATGAGTTAATACCCGATGCCAAAAAGCCCCTGGGAGCCTTCTAGGGGCTAGGATATAAGGACAGAGGCTGGCTGGTAGCTGCAGGACCCCACCTCTGGGCAGACACCTGTGTGTGCGTAGCTCACCCCAGAAGGGGAGGCCCCCTGGGCCCCAGCGGGAGCGGCCACTTGCAACAACGTGGCATCCTCCGCCCTATCCCTCCTGAGCCCTCGTGAAGACACGTGTGTCACCCCCCACCCACATTACTGTGGGGCAAGGCCACACGGCTACTACACGGAAACACGGGACAAACCCAGGTCCTGTGGCCCGTCTGCCACGCGGGCCGCCTCCCTCCTGGATGGGGACAAGTCCTGACTCGGTGCCTACCCTCACTGAAGCAGATGGTGACCGTGCCCCCTACTGGGGGCGGTGGGAAGTGGGGGGATCCGCTCAGCATACCTGCTGCTGCCACTCGGGCACTGAGCAAGCAGCCATGTCACTTGTGGGCAGAGGTCCTCACCCATGTCCACCTGCTGGGGTCCTGTCTCCTCCCCCTTAGGTCAGAGCCTCCACAGCCCGAGGCCTCCTGGATGGGACTGCTCGCTCAGCAAAGGGCCCCAGCACTTAACACCGGTCCCAGCTTTCCTCGAGGGGATGTTTTACTCCTCTACCTGCAGGCAGGTTCTACAGGCCTCTGTCCAGATGCCCAGCACTGAGCTGGGGACATCAATGTTTGTGGCTGGAGAAGAGCCGCCTATGTCCCCTGGTGGGAGCGACAGGCAGGTGCCCGGCAAACCTACAGACGCGATCCTTCCGTCCACCACTGGTCCTTCCCCAGGGCTCACGGCAGCCTGCCCCCCAGGCCATGCAGGATCTGCAATGGCTGAGCAAGGGTTGGGGCTGCCATGTGCCCTCACCCTGCAGCCCGGGACCCATGCCGGCAGGTCAAGGCCTTGTCAATAGGACACATTTGTGTGGTGGCCTGACTCAGACAGGAGTGGGGAGGGGACGGGGCAGAGGGAGCCCCACAGGGCAGCCCCGACACTTGCTTTCCTCTTAGCCCAGAGGCCGCCACGCCATCCACCTCCAGCATCCTCACAGCATAACTGCCCAGCCTGGCCAGGAGGCGGTTCACCCCTGCACACGTCCACCACGAACCGACTTTGGGCCTACTTGGCAAGGCTGTGAGATTTCCTCTGTCGGTAAGAAAAGCAACCCCACAGGAGCAGAGGCAGGCCTCTCCCATCAGGCACGCAGCTGCTGAAACCGGCCCAGCCCCCGCCCCCCCCCTGCTCCCCCCCCCGAGCCCACTGTGACCCCACTCACGGGACGCAGGAGTGCCAACCCCACACCAGGCCCCTCAGGGGCCACTCTCCTGGTGTCCCGTCCCAGGGTCCCAACGGAAACCCAGACAGGCTCTGGCTTCTCTTATTCCCAAAGCTGCGGCGAGCCAGACCTGGAAGGCTCCCTTGGCCATCTGTGTGCCCAACCTCCGCCAGCACAGCCTCCCTGAGGCCTCAGCGCCTGGCTTTGTTCAACAAGCATCACTGAGCAGCCGCCGGGAGAGAAGTCGAGCCCAGCCCCTACTTCTCCCGGCCCCACATAACCACCACACCCCACCCAGGCAGAACTCTGTCCACCACGGTGGTGGCGACACTGATGATCACCAACTGCCGTCTCCTAGGTGATTACACTGTTCGGGGAACAGGCGACACCTCCAGCAACAGCCTTAGGAAGTGGGCATGAGCCCATCTTCCTGATGAGAAAACTGAAGTATAGAGAGGTTAGGTGTCCTCTCTGTACAGCTACTAAGGACAAAGCCAGGTCCGGCTGCCTGTTGTGTCCTTAGCGACTCTGCCATACAGCGTCCCAGGCTCCTCCCTCCCATACGGGCACAGAGCTGGGAAGGGGCAGGCAGGGGTGGCCGTGCACAGGGCAAGGGCGTGGGGCCACACCTCCCCCAGCAGCACGCAGCTGCCAGCTCATAAGCCGGGAGTGTCCGGTCTCTGGGGGTGTGTAACTCCATCCCCCAGCTGCCCTGACACCTGAGCTGGCTCTTCTGACGACTGCCACCTGGTCTAGCCTGATCCGGAAGATTCGGGGCAAAAGCAGAGCCGAAGCGACACATGCTGAACAGGCCCAGGAGGAGGCTGTGGATGCAGAGACGCAACCCCAAGTCAGAGCAAGCTGAAGGGGTGCCCACAGTAACTGCTCTCCCTCCTGAAGGCCAGTGCTTTCTCCTCCTGGGGGCTGCAGCTGGAGAGCAGAGGCAGAGACGCGCCCTAAAGGGACAGGCTGGCTAGGGCCCAGCAAGGGAGGGGAGTGGTGGGGCGGGCAGCCCTTTCCTCCGAGCAGGGAGGAGGCAGGGAGGAAGCCGTACGCAGCAGGAGCCAGCAGTGCGTGGCTGAGCCAAGGTGGGGCGCCAGGGTGAGGCAGTGCCGCCTCCCAGTCGTCCCCCGGGTCACTCAACACAGCCTGTACTTCACCGATGGGCCAAATGTATACTGAGCACCCGCTCACTGCTGGACACTGGACCCCTCGAAAGACCACCCCCACCACCACCCCTTTTGGGTCTCTGCTCACCAGTCCCATTCCTGCTGCCACCCTATGTGTCTCCCCTGATTAACGCTTTTCCATGTACTCAGCTACTCAGCACCCCCTGACAAGGATGTCTTCCTTATTTGTCTATTATCTGAAGGTGAACGCCATGAGGGAAGTGTTTCTGCCTCTCCGGCTACCCCCAGCCCCTAGACGGTGGCTGGCACATGGAAGATCTCCCAAAGCGGGAGCCCCGGTGAGATGTGGTGTCTTGGGTACACGGCAGGATCTGGCCATCAGGCTCCTCCTCTCCCCCCACCCGCCCTCCCAGTGCTGGCGGCAGGAGCAGGGTCCCTCCTGGGGTGGGAACACGGCCCCGTTGTGTGCAGGGCAGCAGATGTGTGGGTCGGGAAGCCTCACAAGGAGGCACAGTGTTCACACAGAGGGAGTCTGTGCACACTTCACAGGGCCTCGCTTTTCCTACCAGGCACAGCAGCCAAGCCTCGTCCCGGGAGGGGATGTCAGGCTCCGGGGACCCCGTCTGCCTCCCTGGCCGGTCCTGAGTGGGCTGCAGGGGTGGGAAGAGCTTCAGGGTTCTTCTCCGTAGCGTCGGAACCTATGCGGGGCGACTGCGACACAGCTCAGCTTCTAGGGTTTACAGTCTCAAGGCGGCTCCACACAGCGGGGTATCCTCACAATAGCCTGCCAGGTGGCTGGGGGGAAATTCAGAGGGGAACCCAGCACTGCCATGTGGGTTCTCTCCAGCCTGCCGGCCTGAAAAATAGGCTTCTTCTGGCCCTGGTACAGCCACCTAGGCCAGAACTACCCCGGCAGCTCTGACAACAGCAAATTTAATCCCTCACGGCTGGCGGGATCGATTGCCATGGAGAGAAACAGCTTGGAGTGGAATGGATTGATCAGAGGCCCCGATGCCTGGGTGGAAAACCCAGAGCTGGAGAGAAGGGTCCTGGGGTGGGAGGGAGGACAGGTGGTGACTGTCTGGGGATCTGTCTGCTTATCTGACTCCCGGGGAAAAGAGGGAACAGTTCCCTTGACCTTTCAGTGGTTGGGATGGGGGGGGCCAGGGAGTGGTTCTCCCACTGCAGGAAATCAGGACAAGAACAACAGTGGGGAGTTCCGGGGCAGCCGTGAGACCCCAGAAATGCTCAGGGGGACTTTGGTGGGAGCTGGACGGTCTGCAGAGACAGGTTTCTTAGACCGGGGAGCAGGAGACAGAGAACGGTTTTACGGGCATTCAGGCCACTGCTGCCCCTTCTGTGCTGGAAAAAGCCAACCAGTCCACACTCGAGGCCCTGGGCAGCCACCTCGCCTGCAACCCTCTACTTGCTCCACCCAGTGTTTGGATGGTGAGCGGCTGGACCTTCCGAGGGGCAGAGGCGGGTACAAGGCGGGTACAGGCTAAGGGAGGGGAAGGCTCCGACATGCTCTGGAGACAGAAGCAAAATTGCTTTCACCGGGAAGCTGGTAAAAGGTGTATTTCCTGCCACAACGACAGCAAACTAGGCTAACTTAATAATAAAATGATTTTTATCAAGTTCGGCCACGGGCCAAGCTGCGTGCTGAGCACTTTACCAGTATTACCTCATTTAATCTCCTAAGTAACCTAGGAGGAGGCAGATGAGGAAAATCGAGGCTTAAAGAAGGTAATCACTTGCCCAAGGTCACAATAATGAAACGTTGACCAAGTGCTTTTGCCCTGCCAGGCACTGTTCTAAGTGCTTTGCATACTGACTTGACCCTCACACAACCCTCCCTCCCCCATTCACACGGAGAGAGAATCTGCAGGACTAGACCCAGGCTGCCCGGCTCTGGAAACTGTCCTCTCGGCCACCACTCCACCATTGGGTCCTGGAGGAGGGAGGCTGAGCCAAGGAAGCAGTGCGTCAACAGACGTCCTTCTTTGTCCCGCCACAGGAACCCTGCACCCCCTGGCCACTACCGCTCAGGGAGGACCTGGCCCGACTCCAAGTCAGAACACACACTCTGGATCAGGGATTCGTTCAAGCATCGGAGCGGCACCGAGAAGCTCACAGGCCCCCATGGCTCCCCTACTCCTGTGAGCAAGGGCATCTGACTCTGGGCTCTGACCTTCATCTCCGCTTACTCTGGCTCCCTCCCAGGGCAACTTCTGTCCTGCAGCCAGGACAAGCGAAGCCTGGGGACGCAATCCAAGGACCAGGCCGGAGAGAGCGGCCAATGGCGGCCATCCCTGGATGAGCAACTGGCAGGGACACGCACCAGGAAACATCCCAGCAGGTGCTGGTTCGGGAAAGAGGAAACCCTCGAGGTGGCCAGGCCAGGACCGGAGCCACAGCAGGTGGTACCTGAGAGGCTCGGTACCTGGCGTGGACTCCAGACGGAAGCAGGGCCTTGAGGCGTAGATATGGTCAGTGAAGCCAGAGGACCAAACCTGAAACCCCACTCAGTAGCTGCTCACAGCAACCCAGTCCCTGCCCCATCAGCTGTGGGGCTTCACAAAGAGCAAAGGGGACCCCAGGAAGTTTGGGGAGAGCCACACAGCCAAGGAGGGTAGTGGGGAGGAGAATCACTGAGGACAGAGCAAGAGTGTGGGCAGCTCACAGAGCCACAGCTCCTCAGCCCGACATTCACCAACGTCAGTTACGCTATGATTGTTTAAAAATTTTTTTTTTATTATTTATTTTTTGAGAGAGAGAGACAGCATGAGCAGAGGAGGGGCAGAAAGGGAGGGAGACGCAGAACCCGAAGTAGGCTCCAGGCTCCAGGCTCCGAGCTGTCAGCACAGAGCCGGATGCAGGGCTGGAACTCAGTGAGATCGTGACCTGAGCCGAAGTCGGACACTCAACCGACTGAGCCACCCAGGCGCCCCCAGTTACCCTGTTCTGCAAACCCCCAGCCCTCGCTCAGCAAGGGGCTAAGTAGCTGCAGAGGACGCAGCCCTGGCTGTCCTCTGTGAGGTCAGACATCCTAAAGGCCCCTTCGCCAGGAGACCCCGCGCCTGGGGACAAAGACAGGTCTTCTCACCGGCCCCACCGGTGATGCTGCTGCACCCCGGCCCACACACACACTCACATCATCCCATCTCACGGGGGAGCCTTCACTTCGGAAACTTTCCCTTTCCAGACGGAGGCTTCCCCATCTGGGAAGCGGGAATGAAAACCCCTGGGTCTTCTAGGATGCAAACATGCACAAAGCCTGTCGGAACACCTTGCTTTGTCACAGCCACACACTTCCCCCTTTTCTTCCTCACAGGGCCAACCAGCTCCCAGCCTCCAGGCGCATCTCCCCTCACCCAGCTCTCCACTAAAATGCTTCTTCCCGGAGGATCTTCCCCAACCATCCTCTCCGGACAGCAGCCTCCCATTTACTTCCCCGAGGACATTTATTACCCGAAACCGTCTTGTTTACCACTTAGTCTCAGCTTTTACCTCTGACCCCCAAACAGATGTCCACGGCACAAGGGACTCTGTGAGTCCCGCTCCCTGCTGTATCTCCAGTCCCCAAACCCGTGCCTGGCGGTCAATAAATCTTTATTGGATGAGTCAGAGTGAACACTTGAATGAACAAAAGCTCTTTCACATGTACTTTCTGGTTAAATTCAAGGCAGCGAGTGAGTGTCTTTCTCCAGCTAATAATTTAACCTCTAGTTAAGTAGTAAAAGCAACTATAAAACAATTTCTATTCTTAAAATCGGTCCTGAAATGAATCAGACTCAAGCCTCCTTGTGCCGTTATCACGACACTTCACAGAGGCACTCAGTGGGGCACAAAAACGTCCTTCAAAGAGCCAAGCACGGGGACAGGCAGAGAGGTGGGTTGCTCTCCGAAGAGTTGTTTGAAGGACAGCAAGACCTCGAGACCTCATTCAAAAGCGTTTGCCTTCTCAAAGGCCATCTCAATGGCCACTGCCACACACAAACACAGGATTTCTGCAGCTGGGGCGGCGCTGGGATGTGGTCACATGCAGAGCAGGGAGGCGCCCGGCAGCTTGCTAATTCTGGCAGATGGGAAGTCAGTGACGCAACACTGTCCTACCCCGATTCCTTCAACCGCTCAACTGGCATCTCTCGTCATTCACATGCCCCAGTCCCCGCTCGGTCCTGGCCCTGCGATCACCCAGTTTATGAAACTGCAGGGCCCTGTTGACACCTACCCCTCCTGACGGCCGGCGGGAGCTTCCCTGTCACTGGGACGCAGCTAACAAGTGGCAGCTGGACCAACGCCACTTCTCCCCAGGGCCCTGCAGGTGACAGGCAAAGAGGAGGATGACGTAGCCTCGAGTCCCGCCTCCGCAGGCTGCTGCTGAATGGACAGGGAGCCAGCCTGGGCGGCTTCCTTCCTCGGGCCCTGGTGATATCACTCCACAGACCTGTCTGTCCCACAAGCCAGGGGGCTGAGTCACCACCCCCTGGCAGGCGAACCCACTACAGTTTGAGGAGTGTGTGTATTTCAACCAGAGGAAACACAATCCTGCCTGGACTCAACTTTTCTCCACGGGCTCAGTCCTTCCCTGTGGTGGGTGCCTTGGGTGGCTTAGGTCTCACCAAGTGACAGCATCAAAGAAGGGAGACCTGCTGGCCCCGTGGCCTCGGTTCAGCCACACACAGCAAGCGTGTCTCCTCAGCGCTAGGACGGAGGAGGAGCCAACAGGTCCTGCCTGAGGATCTCGGGGTTCAGCAGGTAGTACTCAGGGGCTCAGAGGGGAAAGCAATGCGATCCCTGCTCCCGTGGACCGGAACGCACGCCCACCCTCACAGCAGCCATGGACAGGGAGACAGGGGGACAGGGGGACAGGGGGACAGGGAGACAGGGAGACAGGGAGACAGGGAGACAGGGAGACGGCGTTTAGGTCAGGAGAACCGGGGGAGCATAGCAAGGCTTGTGCAGGGGGGTTAAGCGGCTGACGGCTTCACCAACGAGGGCATATTTGAGTCCGCCCTGAGATCAAGGGAGGAGGAAGGCCAGCAGCGCAGCCCGGCTGGCAAAGGCATCTCCACTCTTTGCGCCAAGTGTCTCAGGTTAACAGACTGGGTTTCCCTGACCCTCGGCCAAACCGGCTCCGACTCCCGAGTTTCCACCGCAGCCGTGGGACTGAGCAAACCAGTGCCCAGTTGGGTTTCATTCACAAATGGGTCCGGCCTGGGGCAGGCTGGGATGCTGGCCTGGGGGCAAGGTGCTGGCTCCCCCCAACCTCGGGGCCTCCTCCCGGAGAAGGGGAAGTGCTTCTGGAGTGTGGGCACTTGCAGGCTCATTCTCCCAGGAAGAGGCCGTTCCCCACCTTCCCGTGTCCGCCCACCCCCGCAGCAGATCGGCCTCTCTTCCCAACAGCCCTCGCTCCCCCTTTACAGACGGCTACACTAGGGGCCCAGGGACAGAACCCTACAGGGACACTGGATTTTATTTCTGCTTTTCTCTACAGCAAAACCGCTACCACACGGCATTTCCTCTGCACCAGGCGGTCCTGCACTGTGAAGTCCCAAGTGCCCCCAGCCGCCCTGGGACGTGTGCAGGATTCTATCTCCATTCTGCAGGGAAGTCCTGCTCTGAACCGCTCTGCCAAAGCACACCTGTCCTCCTCACACTTCTCCCGCCTCCTGCACGGAGACAAAAGCTCCAGGAGAGGACACGGGTGGTCTCTGCCTCCCTGTGGCACACCTCAGGGCACCAGGCATAAGCCACACAGTCAATGGTCCTCACCAACGTGCCACGGGGACAAATGGCCATCAACAAGAGGAAGGGGAAAGGGAAGGACCAGCAGCCCCATCCCCACCTCAACTTGGACCAACAGGTCACATGACACCCCGAGAGCACAGGGAGATTCTGGAGGATTCTGGCAGCCCCGGGAGTCAGGAAGTCAGCTGCCTACCTGAGCATCACCAAGGGGAGGGCATGTTGGTGTGAGACAGCTGTGCACGTGGCAGGAAGGGCATGGCTCACCACCCATGACCCACCCCAGCTGACTCGGGACTCCGGCGAGGGGGCAGCACCCTAGGTGGGCTGTGTGCCTGTCTCTTTCCCTCCTTTTCAGAATGCCTTGGCTCACCTCCGTTCTTCAGCCATTCAATCTGTCTGCATCAGATGCCAGGCCCTGTGCCCACATGTGGGCACCTCATGCCCCCCACGACGGTGGGGGGACCGAAATGGGAGAGTCCTGGCTGTCCCCCACATGGTTTAGACTCCTTCCCAAATTCAGAGGCCAGGGGACATTTTTTTGGTAAACATTTAAATGAGGCCCAAAAAGGGGTTAGTGACTTAGAGAGTGTTAGAATACCACAGTGTTTAGGGGCGCCTGGGTGGCTCAGTCGGTTAAGTGTCTGCCTCTTGGTTTTGGCTCAGGTCATGGTCTCCTGGCTCGTGAGTTCAAGCCCCGCTACAGGCTCTGTGCTGACAGTATGGAGCCTGCTTGGGATTCTCTCTCTCTGCCCCTCCCTCTCTCTCTCTAAAAATAAATAAATAAACTTTAAAAAAAAAAAAAAAAGAGGGGCACCTGGGTGGCTTGGTCGGTTAAGTGCCCAACTTAGGCTCAGGTCATGATCTCCCAGCTTGTGGGTTCAAGCCCCACATCAGGCTCTGTGCTGATAGCTCAGAGCCTGGAGCCTGCTTCGGATTCTGTCTCCCACCCTCTCTGCCCTTCCCCCACTTGCACTCTTTCTCTCAAAAATAAATAAACATTAAAAAAAATTTTTAAATACCACAGCGTTCATAAGGAATAAAAAAAAGACACGAAAGTGTATGTGCTTAAGTGCCTGCCGGTCAGAGGAAACTCCACAGAGGGGGTGATGGGCACACGTAGGACAGGAAGTCAGGGCAGAGAGACCAACTTGTGCAGTATGGGAGTCGGAAACAATATTGCATATTTGGGAACGGCCCTCAAACTCCAACTCAAGTGGAGATTCTAAAGAAGAAGATTCTGGGAGCCTGGGTGGCTCAGTGGGTTAAGCATCCGACTTCGGCTCAGGTCATGATTTCATGGTTCGTGGGTTCCAGCCCCACATCGGGCTCTGTGCTGACAGCTCAGAGCCTGGAGCCTGCTTCAGATTCTGTGTCTGTCTGTTGGTCCCTCTCTGCCCCTCCCCCACTCACGCTCTGTCTCACTCTCAAAAATGGATAAACATTAAAAAAAATTTTTTTTAATTAAAAAAAAAGGAGACTCTAAAGAATTCCTGGTTAGGGGACTTTAAAAAAAGAAAAAGAAAAAGGCCAATGCCTGGGGCTTAGCCAGCACTTTCATACTGACATTTTAAAGACACCCCCAAGTGACTCTAACACTGGGCAGCCCTAACAGGTAGTCTCTGGCCATGTGTGGTTAACTGAGCACCTGAAGTTGTGAGCCCAAACGGATGTGCTGTGTCCAACACACAACAGATTTTGAAGACTTAGAAGGAAGATTTAGAAGAGGGGTGGGCGCCTGGGTGGCTCAGTCGGTTAAGCATCCAACTTCGGCTCAGGTCATGATCTCGCAGTTCGTGAGTTCCAGCCCCACGTCGGGCTCTGTACTGACAGCTGAGAGCCTGGAACCTGCTCCAGACTCTGTGTCTCCCTCTCTCTCTGCCCCTCCCCTGCTTGTGCTGTCTCTCGAAGTCTCAAAAATAGTAAAACATTTAAAAAAAAAAAAAAAAAAAAAAAAAGAGGAAAAAAATGTAAAATATCCCATTCATAAGTCTTACAGTGATTACACTGTGAAATGGTTCCATTTTGGATACATCAGGTTAAATAAAATATACGATTAAGATGAATTTCACCTGTTTCTGTTTACTTTCCAACGTGGCTAAAGGAAATCTAACATGACATGTGAGATTCGTGTTCTGTTGCTACTGGGCGCCGCTGCTCTAACATGATCCAGGGCCGACGAGTCCTGAAGGTCAAAAACGTTACTCTTCACAATATTTCGATTCCCCTGGGGGCTGCTGAGGGGATGGGTCACTGACCTGGAAGACAGGCCCTAAGAACTGTTTTCTGCCTGCTTTCCCCCCACTCCCGTCCCCCCCACACACTGCCCTCACAACTAGAAAACCCCCAGCACCGGGACAGTCTTAGCCCCCCACTTAACACTCTCCCACCAGGCTTGGCTCACTGAGCAGGGTGGCCCCTCGCTGTCCTGACCTCAGCGATCTTGCAGAGGCTTTAGCCACAGAGCAGCACAGGGACTCACAGACAAGGAATAAGCAAATCTGAAGTTTAGCATTTCCTATCTGCTGAGTCCTCATCCATGATACGCCTCAAAGACAGGTTTCCTCTCTCGTGGAAGTTCTGAACTAGTTCTCAAATGTTAAAGCTTTTTGGGGGGGGGGGGGAAGGGAGGAAGACAGCTGGCTATTTGCAGAGCGCTGCACCATGCGTTTTGCATTCTGGGTGTATTAGCAGCCTGTTAACCGCTGTAACAAATCGCCACAAACTCAGTGCCTTCAAACAACACAAATGTTTATCACCCTACAGTTCCGAAGGCCAGAAGCCCAAAACAGGTCTTCTGGAGCTAAGATCAAGGTGCCAGCAGTGCTGTATTTCTTTCTGGAGGCTCTGTACGCGACTCCACTCCTCGCCTTCTCCAGCTTCTCCAGGACACCCACCGTCCTCGGCTAGGGGCCCCTTCTTCCATCTCAAAGCCAGCCAGTACTCCTCTCTGCAGACCCTCCCTGTCACCTCCTCTCCTGCCTCCCTCTCCCACATTTAAAGGCTCTGGGCCCACCTGGCTAAACCCAGGCCAGTGAGCCTATTTTAAGGTCAGCCGATGAGCATTTTCTCACCAAGTACTGTAACAGATTCACGGCTTCCAGGAATTAGGATGTGGCCACCTTCGAGGGGCGGCCTGCCACAGGGTTTCTCTATACCTTAACACAGCCATAGGAGACAGGTGGAATTATCTCCATACAGATGAGGAGACAGATTCAAGAGTTAAGCAGCTTGCCCAGGGATACCGTCTGTCAGTGCTTTCCATGACATGCCACCTTTGTAACGCCACAGGCTATTTTCAGGTTCGGAGTGCAGGCATACAGTACTCTGTATTGAGAATGTTACAACAACGAAAAGCCATTACTACAGCGTCGTCTCCATTTTGAAAAGGGGTTTTATCACCAAGAGGGCTAAAGTCGTGGGGAAGAATCGACCAGCTTTCTGGATGCTCCCCTGGGATCATTCATACATACACACACACACACACACACACACACACACACACACACACTCACACACACACACCAGGCAACGATCACAAGCACCAGCCACACAAAGGAAGCACGACTGCTCTAACACTCCTGACTGGGGCAGGGAAGGGACCCTGTTTTGCAAAACAGGGTGTGGCCTGTCAGGAAAACTAATATGGAAGCATTTTTCCTACTCCTGATCCAGGAGTCCAACAACAAAGGTGAGGCTGGCAGATGGTAACGACAAATTCCAAGCAAGCTAAAGTGCTCCCCCGGAACACAGGGCCCTGTGGTCAACAGGAAGACAGAGGCAGTGTATTCCAAAGGGAAGGTGAGTCCGTGAACTGCATGTGCTATTTTCTGTCCACAAGGAGACATGTAAGCAGCAACCTCAGCTTTCTGGGTCCTTTCCGCCAATGGGGCCGGCTGGCAGCTCACGAGATATTTCTGGGACCGAGCTAATTAAATATTAACCATGCAAAAAACCTTTATCCTACATCCCTCAATAAGTCACTCTGAAGACCAGCAAACCTAGACGCGGAACCCAAACTCGATCTTTCCAGGAAAAAAAAGATCAGGAAAGGGTAAATCCTATCAGATTCGGCCATTACAAACTTATTTATTATTAAGTAACCCTCTCAGCTGCTAAGAAAAACCCAACTAGCGAAAACAAAACAAAACACTTTCTTGTTTATTGAACCAACCACTAAAATGTATGGCCCGGTATCAGAGATTCTTTCTCTTTGACATTAAAGAAGGTTGCCCTTGGGACGCCTGGGTGGCTCAGTCGGTTAAGCGGCTGACTTTGGCTCAGGTCATGATCTCACAGTTTGTGGACTCGAGCCCCGCATTGGGCTCTGTGCTGACAACTCGGAGCCTGGAGCCTGCTTCGGATTCTGTGCCTCCCTCTCTCTCTCTCCCCCTCCCCCATTCATGCTCTCTCTCAAAAATAAATAAACATTAAAAAAAAATTTTTTTTAAGTTGCCCTTGATTTATAACTTAAAGGGTAAGATTAGTGAAACTGGCCCTTTAAATTCCATCTCCTCTATGAAGCAGTCAGACCTCCCTATACCTCCTCAAAAGCATGGGGAGAAAAATCTAAAAATCAGTGCGTAAATAAAGCTTCTGACAAACCCCAGATTCTATCTGCCAATTAAATTTTCCTCTCCGTCCTTGCACATGCTCCTGACACAATTAATTATGTATTAATGACTTTAAATGAAATGCCACATCTGTTTTTATGATGGGCTGCCCCCGATGAAAAGAGGCCAGATGATGATGATGATCACAAGGATAAATTAGTAACTTGGGGGCAGGTGGGTTCCAGCTAATGGAACGGCTTTCATAAAGCCTTGGTGTCCCCAAATTTTATTATCATTTTCATTGTTAATCATAAGCACAAAGGTTGGACGGTCCCCCTGAGTTTTCCTTATTTCAAAATGAAAGCTGTTGTAGACTGCATGTAGATAAACTTGATTTGAAAGCAACTGCGGAAGTCACTGCTATGGGCAGGGACAGGTGGGAAGGAACTTGCTACAGCAGCCACAAATGTCACCACACCGCTTCAGACAGGGTCAGGAGGGGTCCCTTCGGCTTCCTTTATTTCTAAAGTAAAATTTCTCTGCTATTTCAGCCTTGGTTGACTTATTCTGGCAAATAAGTGTGCTCTCCCCTCCCCCAGGCAGAACACCACCTCAGTATTTGTAAAATAAAAAGGAACAGAAAGCCAGAAGCACAGCAGCGACTGCGTTTTGTGTTCGCAGCGGGAACACATGTACAAACACACACCCGCGCCATTGCTGAATTTTGAAAATAACCTTCCCAGGATAGGCGCGTGGGAAGTGCAGGAAGGGAGCCCTAGGAAGTTTCTGTCTGTCAGGCGCCGGTATTTAATAAGGGGGTGTGAACCTATTTATATGTGGGCCAGCGCTCAGGCAAACAAGTCTGGCTACATACGTGAAACTTTTCGCCCGACATATAATAAGATATTGTGCGGCCCTGGAAAACAGCTCGGGCGAGGAGGAAACTGGGAGTTTCCTTCAAGGAAATGCTCTGCCTCCCCGAGCTGGGGGCTTTTTCCCCGCGGCCTGGAAGAGGGTGGCAGGAGCCCGCTGGGCAGGGGCGGCACGACCAGGGCGCAAAATCCAGGCAGGCCCCGCCGGGAGGCGCACCAAGGCCCGGGCACACCTGACCCCACCTGGCTCACCGCCGCATCCTCCCCCGCCCCGCACCTGGGTCGCCCGCCACCTTGCTCCCCGGGTCCGCCGGCCCCCCTCCGCCCGGGTCGCCCGCCACCTCGCTTCCCGGGCCTCCCGGCGCTCCCACCCCCCACCCCCCCCCCCCCCGAACCACCCTCAGTCCCCAGGCGGCCTCTTGCGCTCCGGTCCCCTCGGCCCCGGCGCCGGCGCGCGCTTCCGGTTCACCTGCGCGCAGGGCGGCTGGGGGGGGGGGGGAGGGGGCGGAGGCTGGGGCGCAAGGTGGCGGGGGCAGCCCGAGCCCGGCCAGGCCCTGAGGGGCGCACGCGAGGGGACGGGGAAAAGGGCACCCACACCCCCCCCGCCCGCGGCCCCGACGCTCGCCTGGGTCTTGTCGAACTGCTCGCGCTCGGCCTCCAGGCTGTGGCCCGGCCTGCGGCTCAGCACCCGCGCGGGCACGCTCTTGATGCTGTTCATCCTGCCGCCGTCACCGCCCGCGCTCCCGGCCCGGCTCCCGCTCCGCGCGACTGAGCGCGTCACCGCCGCCCGCCCCAGCCTAGGCACCGCGAGGCCGCCGCACGGCGCCCGGCCGCCCCGCCCCTGCGCCCCGCCCCGGCCCCGCCCCCGGCCCCGCCCCCTCGCCGGGCGGAGCCCAGGCCAAGGCCCCCCCACCTCCCCCCAGCCCCTCCACACCTCAGCCTACCCCCCTGGGTCGAGTCCCTTCCCCGCAACCTCCGCTCCGCACTTAGTAAGTCCCGTCTACACCGGAGCAGGATCTGGCTCACTGGAGAAAACTTGGCCTCAACGAATCTGACCAACGGAAGCACAACGAGGCATTTTTCCCCCTTTTTAGTCTTATATTAATTTATGTGTCAGAATGCACACAAGTAAGCTCTCCCCTCTCTGTGCATCTCAACGCGGGGCTGTGGGATGAATCTTCGGAGATTGCAGGCTCCGCATCGGACACCTTGCCAGAGCCGAGGAACTGCAAGGGGAAGAGGACAGGCAGGGCTGGGACAGCCTGCGGACGGATCTGAACACAGCACAGCGCGGGGCCATCAAACGACATGCCACCGGAGGTCGTGTGAGACTTTAAAAAAACCCTGTTGTTATTTGTTTGCTTTTTAAATGATCGGTCACAAGACTGAAGTAAAAAAAAAAAAAAACATAAACCCCACAGTTCTCCCAAGTGTATGCTTATCAGATGGTCATTTTGTTTCTGCTGTCCTCAGTTTTGCTCTCAGAATGTAGGTGTGAAGTCACCCGATACAGGACTCCCCTTGAAGCCGGAGAGTGATGCCTACAGAACCCCGAAGGTGGTCTCCCTTTCTGTAACTTCACCGATGGCTCTCTGCCTGCCCCACAGCTGATACGGGGCACTTAAAACTGTGTGTGACAAGGCTCTCTCCTCTGACTCCACCAGACAGGAATTAACCGTGCTTTTACCCAATTCCAATCCCTGAGCAGCGTCTTCACCAAAATAACAACGGCTAATATTTATCGAATGCTTATTATTTGCCAGGCATTGAGCTAAATCCTTTACACGCACTATTTCGTTTTCAACCCCCAGCACTCTAGTCAACAGCTGTGGTCTGATAAAGACCACAGCAAAGGGGCGTGCTGGCTCCAGACCAGCTGTTTCTCACACTCCGTTTTCCACATTGAACGAGATCAAGTTATCCTGTGAACTTCCTACTTAACACAGCATCTTCTTTCAAACAGACAGCAACCCCCCTGGGTCTGGAAACATCTGCCACAGTTGCGTAACATCAGCAACCAGCTACCTCTCTTTTTAAGAATGGTT
The DNA here is from genome assembly GCF_016509475.1 of Prionailurus bengalensis. NCBI lineage: Eukaryota > Metazoa > Chordata > Mammalia > Carnivora > Felidae > Prionailurus > Prionailurus bengalensis. Next base: position 6,866,885 of record NC_057356.1, read on the forward strand.
TGTTACTGGGATCCAAGAGCACTTTCCTAAAATATCTCTAATGAATTATAATTTGTCTGCCTGTACGGAAGCTTTTGAGCTCCTGGAGGTCAAGGACCACCCATCTGACTCCACTTGATAACCTCAGCAGAGTGCCTGGCACATTAGCGATGTCCAATAAGTGTGTGTGAAATCAAGGGCTGAAAAGGTGAGTTGAATAACCCCCCATAATTTGGTACGCTTCAACATATGGCTTAATTTTCTAAAACGAGCAGCCTGGGACACAAGGATAGAAGCTTCCCCACTCTGAATTTGTTGAAGTGCATCTCGGGTAACAACTTCAGGCAGCAGATCTGGTTCTAGTACTGGCCCCTGTCACTGGTTGGCTGAAATTCTCCTTGTCATCGGCATGAGGGTGCCATTTTGCTGTGTCTCCAGGGCTGTGTAATGCTTTCTGGAGGCTGTTACAAAGGCAAAGGATTTGGGATATGTATGAGACCTCATTTCAAGGAAGCCCCAGGAAGATGAACAGTAGAGATTACATCATTGGGCTTACTGAAATGACGAGGCTGTAATCCCCACACTGCTTCAATGACACGTGTGTATGATCTGGCCCCAGCCTCTTGGTCCAGCTTCGTCTTGCACCATCCTAGTTCATCAGGTCTGAAAATGCATCACGCTCCTTTCCACCTCAGGGCCTTTGCACATGCTGTTACCATGGTCAGGAATGTTCTTCCTCTTCCTGTTTGCTGGTTAGCATCTACTTACCTTTCAGCTCTTAGTTCAGGTAAGAACTGAAGCCTTGGCCCTTAACCTGTGTCCCTGATATATGCTGTCACAGTAGCTCAAAGCTTTATTTTATAGCACTTACCAGTTTTTATGACATATTTGTGATTAATTAAGGTCTGTCTCCTCCACTGTAAACAAGGATTCAGTCTGCTTTGCTCACTGTTGTCTCCCCAGCGGCCAGCAAAGCAGTGTTTACTGTGTGCTCAAATTATTTTGTTTTGTTAGATGTCCTAAGTGTGCATTTGGCTGAGAACCCAGAAATCATCCTTTACAGGACTGATTAATGTGCCCTCCTCATTTGATAAACTCCGCTCAAAGACCACTCTGGTTTTTAACCTACCTTGCCTGCTGTGATTAATGTGTCTGGTTTCTTAGTCTGGACCAACCTTACCCCACAGAGCCTCTCAATTCCATGCTTTTCTACTACAACTTTTTAGGTAAAACTGTTATTAGTGTTTACATATTATCTTGAATCAGACTTTCTTTTGGGGTATTTCTATTTTTGTTTAGATCTGCCCACAAATTCTAAAAGTACCCTTACACCAGTCCCTTTTTCTTTTTTCAGATTTTTATTTATTTTTGAGAGGGAGCCAGAGCAAGCACGAGTGGCAGAGGGGCAGAGAGGGAGGGAGAAAGAGAATCCCAAGCAGGCTCCACGCCGTCAGCACAGACCCACCCCCCCCCCCCCCCAATGTGTGGCTCGAACTCACAAGCTGTGAGATCATGACTTAAATTCAAGAGCTGGATGCTTAACCCACTAGCCACCCAGGGGCCCCCACACCAGTCTCTTCTGATAGAAGGCTGAGATAACTTCTGGCAGGCAAACTGTATTACCATTTATTTGCCTCCTCTTAAGATGATAGAATGTTGATGACAAAATCAGGATGCTCAAATCTGGTTTGATCTCACAACTCTTTCAAACATACTGAGGCTGAGTCTCCCTCACAGAAACTGCTCACATATCTAAATAACTTAGGTTGAGACAGAGAAGTAGATGATAATATTAAGATTTCCCATTTTGGGGTTATACGTGCTGTCATTCACAATAACGTGGTGGGGTAAGATAGGAACTGTAGATATTATAACCCTAGGAGCTCAAGTACATTTAGCCACAGAATAAGTTTTGACTTTTTTTTTTTCTTCAAATTCTATAGTTCCCTGAAATCTTCCTACTTACTAGCATCTCGCCAGCGTTCTTTCTCTTTTCACTGGGCAAGTGACGTGTAGCCATGAACCTAGCGCTAAGAGGAGGAGAAATTTTCATATTTTGTGTCTCAGGCTGGAAATCAGCCTCCCCGGGGACATTTTAGGTTTCCAACAGCTCAGAATCAACTGTACCTTTCTCAGACTCGCTCTGCACAGACCGGCCGGCCATGCCCGCAGGAGAAAGCAAGCATTTATAAAGAACTTCGGCAGAACCTCACCCAATTTCTCTTTTCAGCACCCTAATTAAAAAGGCTACATGGGGTGGCTCCTCCACTCTCACGAAAATCATCTCTGAAGTAGCACTGAAACCTTTCAACAAAGGGGCATTTATACAGCACAACGGAACCTTGATAACTGCAATGCTTAAGAAAACTACATTCCCACTCCCGAGGAAATTCACTTGCCAGGCTGGGTTTTAAGCGACTACCCTTCCTTATTTCACTCCTGTATAATACAAAGAAACCCAAGAGAGTTATTTTGCTTATTAAAAATATTTTTTATTGGCTGAAGCTGATCGATTCTCTTCTTTAGAAGGGATAGAAATGCACATAAGTATATTCTTTAAAAAATTAAATTACAAGTTAAAAGGGAAGTGTTTTTAGTCTTTAATGATAAAGAAAAAAAAAACGCATATAAAACTTGATCTTCCAGCGAGCCTTTGTTTGTATGAGTAGATGGGACTTACTACAGACCCAGACACGATGGGGCTCTGTTCAGCTCGGGGACAGACGGGCCTCGGTTGTCAGTAACTGATGAGATACTTTCCAGTTAAAAATATGTTCTATCATATCATTTTATGTCTATTTTACACAGCGAAGTCCAGAGCAAAAGCCACGAAAGAGGAAGAGACTATTTCTCATATATTTACAGCTGTCTCTGATAAGCTGTTGGTTGTAGTTTAAATGCATGCACAGGTTTTTTAAAAATCAGAGAGTGAAAATAGCACTTTACATGCAGGGGTTCTCGATTTGATGTTCACACTTTTAAAGAGCTTCTCTAGTACTTAATTCTAGTCTGCATCTTTACAGAGAAGTCTTTTTCTCTGTGAGCATAATATACATAATTGTGTATACAGACAATACACAATAAGGTCTAATTGCTTACACATAAAACAATATTTCTTCAACATGAAAACGGTCAACTTGAAAAGCAATAAAATACAGATGTTGAAAAACTAACTTTCAGTTTCTGCTTCCCTTTGGTATTAAGTGTTGCTTACAAAGGATTACAATCCTCTTTTTGTTTTCAAGGTTAAGCATTAGGTATTGATGTCTGCTTCCTGCCTTCCAAAGTTGGAAAATCGGCTTCTGCAGGAAGGAAACAACAGAGTGAATAAAATCAAGTCCAGGAGAGCGGTGGGCAGTGTGTTCTAATTCACAGTCTCTGAAAAATTAACTATATACATCCTGATTTTTGTCTACCTAAGGTCGTGCAAAATACCATAAGTCTTACAGCTTCTCAGCAAAGAGAGAGAAAGAGAACAGGAGTCAGGGAATAGCTACCTGCGTTGACTGCTTTCACAGAGTTCTTGCTTACACTGAAAGCATCTGAAATGATTATGTCTTTTAACTTCTCAGACTGGATTCTGAAGAAACTTTGCATATGAAATGTAGGTTTAACAGAAGGAAACAAATCAAGAAAGTGCAAACTACACCAATTAGCCTTTTTCCCAAGATTTTTCTTTTCATTTATTTTTTTGTTTATTTATTTATTTTGAGAGACAGACAATCCCAAGCAGACTCTGCACCCTGATGAGGCGCTGGGACTCATGAACCATGAGATCATGACCTGCGTGAAACCAAGAGTTGGACACTTAACTGACTGAGCCACCCAGGCACCCCTGAAGATTTTAAGTCGTCTCTACACCCAACATGCGGCTCGAACTCACAACCCCGAGATCACAAATGTACACTCCATGGCCTGAGCCAGCTAGGTGCTCCAGTCAATGAACGTTTTTATAAAATTGAAACCCTATGAAAAGATTTCTTTCCGGACAGATATCCAGATGAAAGGCTGAAATGTTAATTTAGATTCTGATTTTGAAAGCTATCTGTATTCATTTCCTTATATTTAAAATTCTAGGTATTGAGAACAAGAACTTTTTGATCTGCATTTCTCATACAAATAACTGACATTTTACTGATTAAATTTAGAAGGTATGTACAAATAGGTCAAACAAGAGAAAGGATTACAGGTCAAACAAATGCATGGCCTTGACTCTACATTATCAACGTTCCCAAGTTACTTATTAAATATCAATTGAGATATAAAGGGAGATAAACAAAAGTGACTTACCTCTGACCACAGTGAATACTGAAGTTGACTTTTGTTTTCTTCAGTTAGTAAGGAGGGTATTTTTTTGAGCTGACTCTTCTGAGACTTCTAAGTTCTATAAAACAACTTCTAAATTAGTACCCAGGAGAGAAAAACTGGACAGTACTTAAGACAATACACAAATATAGCAGAAATGCCTTTAAAAGACCTAAGGAATTAATGAAATACAATGAAGTAATTTCAAACAACAAGCATCCATCCAGCAAAGAGGTACTGATTTCCTATTCATGTGTGGGGCCCTTTCGTCTCTAATTGCCTAGTTGGAAGGCTCTGTTTGCTTTACCATGTATGTTATGCCTTAAACTCTGGCAATCAGCTAATACCCAGATATAACTGTCTCTTTGTCAGCCTTAATATGGACTATGTCATGAGCCCCTAATGATGACAAGGGTCATCAATAAGAATCGACAATTGTAAGTGCCACTGTTAATTATAAGTACTTACTGAGGGCTTGGTTAGTTAGCATTGTTAGGTGTTTTGGAGATTTTTTTTTAATGTTTATTATTTATGTATTTATTTTTAATGTGTATTCATTTCTGAGAGACAGAGACAGAGCATGAGCAGGGGAGGGGCAGAGAGAGAGGGAGACACAGGATCCGAAGCAGACTCCAGGCTCTGAGCTGTCAGCACAGAGCCCGACACGGAGCTCGAACTCACGGACTGTGAGATCCTGACCTGAGCCGAAGTCAGACGCTTAACCGACTGAGCCATCCAGGTGCCCCTTGTTTATTTGACAGAGAGAAAGACAGCATGTGTACACGAGTGGGAGAGGGGCAGAGACAGAAGAGAAAGAGAATCCCAAGCAGGCTTCACGTCAGTGCAGAGCCCGATGCGGGGCTCTATCTCCTGAACCAGAACCGAAATCGAGTTGGATGCTTGATCGACTGAGCCACCCAGGCGCCCCTGGGAGATCTATTTTTAAAAAGGCGAAAAAGAAGGAAAGAGAAGGATGATACCTGGAAAGACAGCGGTAGACACAGCTGGTGGACTTCAGGGTGCAGGGAAAGCCTGCCTCCTCAGCCTCTTCCTCCTCCCCAGGGGGCCTGCATTTGAGCCAGGCTGAGGCTCTTCTCAGCGCTCCCAGACCTCCGGGCTTTAATCATCCCACTTCCTCTCTGCTCAAACAGCCTTCCTATGTATTCTACCATCTGATGTATTTTATTTCATTCCTTTAAAAACATTCTTCTGAAAGGGAGCTGTAGGCTTTCCCAGCCTGCCACAAAAACAGGTCAAGAACCCCGACAGGACCGACAGTCTCGAGCTAGCAATGAGGATGTCGGGTCCCCTGTGCTCGTCAAAAGTCCAAATTCAGTTTCAGGCTGAGTCCCTCCCTGTTTCCACCCCTCAACTAAGTAGGAAGCCGGCTGTGGGGCAAGGTGATGTGGTCAGCTATGCTGTGTTTTACTCTTTCTTTTCTCTCTCTTTAAATCATTGGGGCTTTTAAAAAATAGTTAATAGGGGCCCCTGGGTGGCTCAGTCGGTTGAGCATCCGACTTCGGCTCAGGCCACGATCTCACGGTCCGTGAGATCGAGCCCCGCGTCAGGCTCTGTGCTGACAGCTCAGAGCCTGGAGCCTGCTTTGGATTCTGTGTTTCCCTCTCTCTCTCTGCTCCTCCCCTGTTCATGCTCTGTCTCTGTCTCAAAAATATAAATAAATAAATAAATAAATAAATAAATAAATAAATAAATAAAAATAAAAAATAGTTAATACACATTCAAATATGATAAAAAGAATATATATTCTTTTTTTTTAATGTTTATTTTTGAGAGAGGGAGAGACAGAGCGCACACGTGGGCAAGGGAGGGGCAGAGAGAGAATCCCAAGTAGGTTCCATACTGCCAGCCCAGAGCCTGCCCCAGGGCTCGAACTCATGAACCATGAGATCGTGACCTATGCCGAACCAAGAGTCGGATGCTCAACTGAGCCACCCAGGCGCCCCCAAAATAATATATATTCTTATCCCCATCCCTTTGGGTACATGTGAAGAATAACATATGAGCCTTTCAGTATCTTGCTTCTTTTCACTTAATAATATATCCCATAAGTATTTCCACATCTGAGCTCTTCCTCACTCTGTTTTATAGCTAAGCAATATTCCAGTGTGGACACACCATCGCTACTCCCTGAGTTCCTTTTTGCTGGACACTCGGGATTGTTTCCAAACTTTTGCTATTACAAAGCAATGCTGCAGGGGTGTCTGGGTGGCTCAGTCGGTTAAGTGTCCAACTCTCGATTTCGGCTCAGGTCGTGATCTCACCCTGCACGGGTTCAAGCCCCGAGGGGGGCTCCGTGCCAGGCTCTGTGCTGACAGTGCACAGCCTTCTTGGAATTCTCTCTCTCTCCCTCTTTCCTTGCCCCTCTCCCGCTTGTGTGCACTCTCTCTGTCAAAATAAATGAACTTTAAATTTTTTTTATTTTAATGTTTATTTATTCTTGAGACAGAGAGAGACAGAGCATGAGCGGGGGAGGGTCAGAGAGAGAGGGAGACACAGAATCCGAAGCAGGCTCCAGGCTCCGAGCTGTCGGCACAGAGCCCGACGCGGGGCTCGAACTCACAGACCGTGAGATCGTGACCTGAGCCGAGGTTGGATGCTCAACCGACTGAGCCACCCAGGCGCCCCAAGATAAATGAACTTAAAAAAAAAAAAAGCAGTGCTGTAATGTAAAACTTGTACATAGGCCACTTTATACACACGTGGATGTACTGGTAGGAGAGATTCCCAAAGCAACACTACTGTGTCAAAGGCTCAGTTCTGCAAGTTTGAGTAAATGGTGCCAAGTTCCCTGACAGAAGGTTTGAATCACTTTGTGCTCCCCCAGCAATGTCTAAGAATGTGTTTGAGAAAAAGGCTTTGAAATAAGACCCTTGTTCTCTGCAACAGATGCCCAAAAATGGTGATGCAGACAGGCTGCTCAGAATTTCACCCTGCTTCCTTGTTGCAAAAATTAAGACTTTTTACAAATTGGGGAGCCTGGGTGGCTCAATCAGTTGGGCATCCGACTCTTGATTTCCACTCAGGTCATGGGGTTGAGCTCTGAGTCGGGCTCCAAGCTGCCAGCTCAAGGCCCACTTGGGATTCTCTCTGCCTCTCTCTCTCTCTCTCTCTCAAAATCAATAAACTTAAAAGATTCTCTCTTTCTCTGTCCCTCTGCCCTCTCCCCCGCTCACACATTCTCTAAAATTAATTTTAAAAAAAAGGATTTTTACAAATCATTTGCTTTTTTCTATAACTATCCAGTTCCAAGGACCAGAGGGATGGAATTTGTAAAGCATTTTGCCAAGTATAATTCTGTGAATTACATTGTTTTTTCAGTGTTTCCAGAATTAGTTAATAATCTTCCAGAAAATTTTTTACATCTGAAGGCAATACTTTTTCCAACTAATTCCAAACGATTATCTGATTCTAGCTATGGAACGTTAAGTGAGATAATTAATCACTTTTCCTCACCTGTAAGATGAAAGGTTGAGATTACACCCTCTTCTAGGTCTTTCTAGCTCCAAAATTCTCTTAAACCAAGTTTTCACCAACCTCAAGCGGCTTTAGCATTTTTTTCATTCTCTAGCTGAGGTTACTGTTTTGTCTTTTTCTTTTTTTTGAATTTTTTAACATTTATTATTTTTGAGAGAGAGAGAGACAGCACAAGTGGGGAAGGAGAAGAGAGAGAGGGGGACACAGAATCTGAAGCAGGCTCCAAGCTCTGAGCTGTCGACACAGGGCTCGAACTCATGAGCTGTGAGATCATGACCTGAGCCGAAGTCAGACGCTTGACCGACTGAGCCAGCCAGCCACGCACCCGTTTTGTCTTTTTTCTGATCATGTCCATTCCAGGTATTTACTGAGCGTCCTCTAGCAGGTACTGTGTGTGCTACAACTAGGAATGCCCAAATGAGTATGAGGGGCTCCCGAAGGTGCTCACAGAGGAGGGGAGGACATGTATGTAATCTGCTATCCTGCACTGTGACCTGTGCTCTCATGGAGATACGTATATGGACACATACATACAAAGCCCTGCTATGAGGACAAAAGCGAGGGAGCTATCGGTTATATCTTAGATAGGAATTTGACATAAAACCCTCCAGAAGAGGGGCACCTGCGTGGCTCAGTTGCTTAAGTGTCTGACTCTTGGTTTTGGCTCAGGTCATGATCTCACAGTTCATGGGTTCGAGTCCCACGTCAGGCTCCATGCTGGCAGTGTGGAGCCTACTTGGGATTCTCTCTCTCTCTCTCTCTCTCTCTCTCTCTCTCTCCCCTTCTCTCTTTGCCTGCTCACTCACACTCTCTCTCTGTCTCAAAATAAATAAACTTAAAAAAAAAAACAACAACCCTACAGAAGAGGTTAGGAGCCTGAGGCCATGAGAATGACTAGGAGTCGGCCGGGTAGATTATACTGAAAGACAGTTCTGCTCGAACACTTGTTTTGAAAATATGAATTTGTTCCAACACAGCCAATATATTAGGGAGCAATTTGGGCCTAATGTGAAGTTTGCATTTATTTACCTGCAATTTTGTCCACGAGAAATGCTAGGTAAATTGTGCCCAGTTGCCTGAGCCATGGCATGCCAGAATACAGACACACACCTGCACCCCTCAAACATCCACTGCCCTCCCCCAGTTTCCCCGTGTGTGTTAAAATCCACCCCATCCACATCTGCTGCTATAACTTCCCAGCCAAGTACCTTCTTCCCTCATCCCAGTGAATCATAAGCTGCCACCTCCCCAACACCCAATTCCACATGCAAACTTCAGGTCTTTCTCAAGATAAAGTGCCATATTGCTTACAGGACTTATCTATTTCTTAACGACTAAACATGTATAAAAACTGTCCTACCGGGGTGCCTGGGTGGCTCAGTCAGTTAAGTGTCTGACTTCAGCTCAGGTCATGATTTCGTGGTTTGTGGGTTCAAGCCCTACATCAGGCTCTGTGCTGACAGCTCGGAGCCTGGAGCCTGTTTCCGATTCTGTGTCTCCCTCTCTCTCTGCCCCTCCCCCATTCATGCTCTGTCTCTCTTTGTCCCAAAAATAAATAAACGTTGAAAAAAAAATTAAAATATATGTACTCTTTATTTTTTAAGTTTCATTTAAATAATGTCTATACCCAACGAAGGGCTCGAACTCACAACCCAAGATCAAGAGTCTCAGGTTCTTCCAAATGAGCCAGCCATTTGGAAGACTCTTTTTTTTTTTTTTTAAAGTAAGCTCTAGGCCCAATATGGGGCTTGAACTCACAACCCCAAGATCAGGAATCCAGGCGCCCCTTTTCTATAGTAAAGGATTAAATGATACGATCTAGTAGCAGGCCTAATATTTTGTAATTCTGAGCCAGTGCTAAGTATAAAGGGTATCTCAAGATACCTGTAATGACTGTAATGTGATCTGAAACCATCTGTGATCTCTACTAGGAACAAAGTCATAGGTATTGTGTACTCCTATGACTTGTTTCCTATATCCAGAATTGAAGGAAGTGCTAAATTTCAATCAGAGGTTAATTAAAATAAGCTTATGTGTGTTTGTTATTCACATCAAAGGTTGTGGATCCCCTGAATTCTATTCAACAAACTCTGGTTAAAAATCTCTGCCTAACAAATCCAAAGAGGAAAAAAAGGAGATGGATAATTAGCCGCCAGGGGGTAGGGGAGAGGGAAGGGGGAGGGACTGCTAATGGGTACGGGCTTTCTTTGGGGATGACGAAAATGTTCGAAGTTAGATTATGGTGACAGTCGCATACTTTGTAAAATACACTAAAACCACTGGATTGTACACTTCACATAGAAGAACGTGATGGTATATACATTATATCTCAGTAAAGCTGTTAAAAAAAACCCTTACGAATACTTAAAAATACTTTCTGCCCCCTTGTAAAATAAATTGCTTCACTAATGCTTCAAAGAATCTGTCAAGAAAAAAAGTCTTTCTTCCCAGAAAACACCACAAAGTCCATTAAGGTTTCTACTTTGAAAAGCTTATGTGGGATACATGGTAGATATTCTTTTAAAAATCACTTTTTTTGGAGCCCATTCTTCTTTTTTTTAATGTTTGTTTATCTATTTTGAGAGAGAGAGCGTGCATGAGCGGGAGAGGGACAGAGAGAGAGGAGAGAGAGAGAATATCCCAAGCAGGCTCTGCGCTGTGAGCACAGAGCCGAGGCAGGGCTTGAACTCAAGGTTATGAGATCATAACCTGAGCTGAAATCAAGAGTTGGACGTTTAACCGACTGAGCCCCCCAGGTGCCCTGGAGCCCATTATTCTTTCAGGCAATCTTTGTGACTACCTGTTGAAGCTCATGGCAATGAGCATGTTGATTCTAAAATGGTTAATGGTCTTGGGGTGCCTGGTAGCCTCAGTCAGTGAAGTGTGAGACTTGGTTTCGGGGTTGTGAGTTCGAGCCCCATATTGGGTGTAGAGATTACTTAAAAATAAAATCCTTAAAAAAAAAGCAATAAAATAAAATGGATAATGTTTGAGTTTCAGATCATCTGTGTCACATGGAAACCACTCCTTGGAACTCTGAATCTACCAAAACACCAATGTGATGAGGAACCAAGCAAGCGGTGCCCCCAGAGAGTATTTCATGGAACAAGGCAAGGACGTCTGCATTCACTTTTCTGTCCAACACTGATCTGGAGGTCTTAGCCAGAGCGATAAGGTAAGAAAAAGACATAGGGCATACAGATCAGAAAAAGATATTCTTTGTTCACAAATGACATGATTGTCCATGTAGAAATCCCTAACCACCTATAGAAAACCTACCAGCATAGGTGAATTTAGATAGGGGCAATTTACAAAAAAAGAGTCAACTGCAGTTCTTTATACCATCAGCAATTAGTGAAATTTAAAGTGCCATGTATAATAGCAGCAATAAACAAAATATTAGCAATACATTTAACAAAAGCAAGACGCCTACGAAAACTACAAAATAAGAGAAATGGAGGAAGGCCTTTTATTTAGGTCTATAAACAAACAAACAAACAAACAAACAAACAAACAAACTATATGGAGATATACTCTGTTCACAAATGTCAATTCTTCCCCAAGTGATCTATAAATTCAATGAAATCACAATATCCAACTGTATCTTTGTAAAAATTGACAAGTTGACTCTACAACTCCCATGGACCTGCAAGAGATCTAGAGTAGACAAAGCAGTTTTGCAAAAAAAAAAAAAACGAAGTAGAGCATGTATACTACCTGATTTCAAGACCCTCCACAGTTATATAATCAACACAGCGTGGCATAAGGAGAGCTACCAGATCAACAGAACTGATTGGAGACTCCAAAAACAGACCCTTGCATATACGGTCAACTGAGTTTCAACAGAGTTGCCAAAAGTAATTCAACTGGGAAGGGCAGTCTTTTCACCAAATGGTGCTGGAACTGGATACCTATGTGAAGAAAAATCCTCACTTCATACCATCTGCAAAAATTAAATTGAGATTAACCATAGACCTAAACAGAACCTTAGAACTTTCAGGAGGAGACCATATTTACAACCTTGGGGCAGATTTCTCAGGACACAAAAACTGCCACTTAAAAAAAATTTGATAAACTGGACTTCATCAACATTTTATATTTCTGCTCTTCAAAAGACACTTAAAATAAAAAGGCAAACCACAAAGTGGGAGAAAATATTTGCAACATATCTGACAAAAGACAGAGGCCTTGTGTGCAGAGTATATTAAGAACCCTTACAACTGAATATAATAAAGGAAACAACTCAAACTTAAAATGGGCAAAAGACTTGAACAGACACTTCACAAAAGTATATAAAGAGCCAATAAGCACACAAAAAGATGCACATCATTAGGTTATCAGGAAAATGGAAATTAAATGGCAACCACATGAGGGCACCTGGGTGGCTCAGTCCATTGTGAGTTCCGGGGCCCCTGCCCCATACTGGGCTCTCTGCTGTCATCGGGGAGCCCGCTTCAGATCCTCTGCCTGCCCCTCCCCCACTCACGCTCTGTCAAAAAACAACAACAAAATAATAAATGGCAACCAGATGCCACTTCACATTTATCAGGATGGCTAAAATCAAACTGACAAGGGGTGCCTGGGTGGCTCAGTCGGTTGGGCGTCCGACTTTGGCTCAGGTCACGATCTCGCGGTCCGTGAGTTCGAGCCCCGCGTCGGGCTCTGGGCTGATGGCTCAGAGCCTGGAGCCTGCTTCCGATTCTGTGTCTCCCTCTCTCTCTGCCCCTCCCCATTCACACTCTGTCTCTCTCTGTCTCAAAAATAGATAAACGTTAAAAAAAAAAATCAAATCAAATCAAACTGACAAAACCAAGCACTGGTGAGGATGTGGAGCACCTGGAATGTTCATACACTGCTGGCAGGGATGCAAATGGTACATACCACCCTGAAAAACACTTTGGCAGTTTATTAAAAAGTTAAGCATGCACCTGTCCTATAACTAGTGATTCTATTTCTAGGTATTTTCCTTAGAGAAATAAAAACAAATTTCCATTTTACAAAAGGGTTATATAAAAAATGTTCAGGGCGCCTGGGTGGCTCAGTTGGTTAAGTGACCGACTTCAGCTCAGGTCACGATCTCGCGGTCCGTGGGTTCGAGCCCCGCGTCGGGCTCTGGGCTGATGGCTCAGAGCCTGGAGCCTGCTTCCGATTCTGTGTCTCCCTCTCTCTCTGCCCCTCCCCCGTTCATGCTCTGTCTCTCTCTGCCTCAAAAATAAATAAACGTTAAAAAAAATTTAAAAAAAAAAATGTTCATAGCAGCTTTATTCATTATAGCCCCAAACTGCAAACAACCCACGTGTCCCATCAACAGGTGAATAAACAAACTGTGGTCTCGTCATACAATGGAATACTGATCGGCAATAAAAAGGAGTGAAGTACCAGTATACACAACAACATGGACAAATCTCAAAATAGTTCTATTGAAAGAAGCTAGACAAAGAGTACATATCATGACTACATTTATACGAAGTTCTAGAATAGGCCAACTATTCTTCCATGATCAAAATCAGAGCAGTAGCTCCCTGGAGTAGGGGAAAGGGGGAGTCCATGCCAAAGAACATGAGGGAACTTTCTGGGGTGATGGAAATGTTCTATATCTTGACTGGGATATTGGTTAAATGAGTGTATATACATTTATCTAAACTTACTGAACTAACGATCTGTGTTGGTTTTCATTAAGGAATAAGTACTTAGGCATTAAAGTCTACAAAGTTGACCTTATTTTATTTCATTTTTTTAATTCAAGTTAGTTAACATACAGGGTAGTCTTGGCTTCAGGAGTAGAATCCAGTGAGGGGCGCCTGGGTGGCTCAGTTGGCTAAGGAGTAGAATCCAGTGATTCATTTCTTACATGTAACACCCAGTGCTCATCCCGAAAAGTGCCCTCCTTCATGCCCCTCACCCATTTAACCCATCCCCCCACAACTTCCAGCAACCCTCAGTTTGTTCTCTGTATTTAGGAGTCTCTTATGGTTTGCCTCCCTCTCTGTTTTATCTTATTTTTCCTTTCCTTCTGCTATGTTCCCTTCTGCTATGTTCATCTGTTGAGTTTCTCAAATTCTACATATGAGCAAAATCATATGATATGTCTTTTTCTGACTTATTTCACTTGGCATGATACCCTCCATTTCCATCCACATTGTTGTAAATGGCAGGATTTCATTCTTTTTCATTGCCAAGTAATGTTCCCTCATGCGTTTGTGCGCGCGTGCGTGTGTATGTATACATACCACATCTTCTTTATCCATTCATCAGTCAATGGATATTTGGGCTCTTTCCATAAATAATTTGGCTATTGTTGATAGCGCTGCTATAAACATTGGGGTGCATGTGCCCCTTCAAATCAGCATTTTTATATACTTTTGTATACTTTGGATAAAATCCTAGTAGTTCAGTTGCTGAGTTGTATGGTAGTTCTATTTTAATTTTCTGAGGAACCTTCATACTGTTTTCCAGAGTGGCTGCACCAGTTTGCATTCCCACCAACAGTGCAAAAGGTTCCTCACCAACATCTGTTGTTTCCCGAATTGTTAATTTTAGCCACTCTGACAGGTGTGAGGATGTATGTCATTGTAGTTTTGATTTGTATTTCCTTGATGATGAGTGATGTTGAGCATCTTTTCAGGTGTCTGTTAGCCATCCGGATGTCTTCTTTGGAAAAGTGTCTATTCATGTCTTCTGCCCATTTCTTCACTGGATTATTTGTTTTTGGGGTATTGAGTTTGGTGGGTTCTTTATAGATTTTGGATACTAACCCTTATCCATTATGTCATTTGCAAATATCTTCTCCCATTCCATTGGTTGCCTTTTTTTTTTTTTTAATGTTTATTTTTGAAAGAGAAAAAGAAGGACAGGGCAGGGGAGGGATCCAAAGCAGGCTCTGTGCTTACAGCAAAGAGCCGGATGCAGGGGTCAAACTCACAAACCACAAGATCATGACCTGAGCAGAAGTCAGAAACTTAACCAACCGAGCCACCCAGGCGCCCCTCTGTCGGTTGCCTTTTAGTTTTGTTGATGGTTTCCTTTGCTGTGCAGAAGTGAGGCCATTTTTGCTTTTACTTCTCTTGCCTCTGGAGACATGTCAAGTAAGAAGTTGCTGTGGCCTAAATCAAAGAGGTTGCTGCCTATTTTCTCCTATAAGATTTTGATGGTTTCCTGTCTACACTTAGGTATTTCATCCATTTTGAGTTTATTTTTGTGTATGGTGTAAGAAAGTGGTTCAGGTTCATTCTTCTGCATGTCGCTGCCCAGTTTTCCCAGCACCACTTGCTAAAGAGACTGTCTTTCTTCCGTTGGATAGTCTTTCCTGCTTTGTCAAAGATTAGTTGGCCATACATTTGTAGGTCCATTTCTGGGTTCTCTATTCTGTTCCATTGGTCTGAGTGTCTGTTTTTGCACCAGTACCATACTGTCTTGATGATGACAGCTTTGTAGTATAGCTTGAAGTCCAGGATTGTGATGCCTCCAGCTTCAGTTACCTTTTTCAAGATTGCTTTGGTTATTCGGAGTCTTTTCTGGTTCCATACAAGTTTTAGGATTGTTTGTTCTAGCTCTGTGAAGAGTGCCGATGTTATTTTGATAAGGATTGCATTGAATATGTAGATTGCTTTGGGCAGTATTGACATTTTAACGATATAAGTTCTTCCAATCCATGAGCATGGAATATTTTTCCATTTTTTGTGTGTCTTCTTTCTTTCATAAGCTTTCTTTCATAAGGTTTCCATTTTTTGTGTGTCTTCTTTCTTTCATAAGCTTTCTTTCATAAGGTTTTCAGCGTGTAGATTTTTCGCCTCTTTGGTTAGGTTTATTCCTACATATTTTATGGTTCTTGGTGCCAGTTTCATTCTTTTGCATGTTGCTGTCCAGTTCTCCCAGCACCATTTGCTAAAGAGACTGTCTTTCTTCCATTAGACACTCTTTCCTGCTTTGTCGAAGACTAGTTGGCCATATATTTATGGGTCCATTTCTGGGTTCTCTATTCTTTTCCATTGATCTGAGTGTCTGTTTTTACACCAGTACCATAGTGTCTTGATGAGTACAGCTTTGTAATACATCTTGAAGTCCAGAATTGTGATGCCTCCAGCTTTGGTTTTCTTTTCCAACATTACTTTAGCTATTCAGGGTCATTTGTGATGCCATACAAATTTTAGGATTGTTTGTTCTAACTCTGTGAAGAATGCTGGTATCATTTTGATAGGGATTGCATTGGATGTGTAGATGCTTAGGGTAGTATCAACATTTTAACAATATTTGTTCTTCCAATCCATAAGCATGGAATGTTTTTCCATTTCTTTGTGTCTTCTTCAGTTTCTTTCATAATCTTTCTATGGTTTTCAGCGTATAGATCTTTTACCTCGTACAAAGCCGATTTTAAAAGAATTTCAGTGTTCGTACAGACCTTTTTTTATTTTAGTTTTTTGGTCAGGGACACAAAGAAGTTTAACTCTGTGGCTTTCATATATCTTTATGCACACAGCACACCCAAGTAATGTACCTGGAATCTTAAATTTAAAGCCTCAGTTCTAAGCTCTTATTTTAGAGATTAGGAAACTGGAACCCCAGTATCCCGATTTCAAGTTCAATGCTCTTTTCACTATTTATATTAAGGCTATAAAATCCACAAAGCAACTTACATCATTGCTACTGAAATGTTACTGGGCTCAGAAAAAGCAGTTAAAATTAACATGTAAAACACTCCCCCAAAAGAATGACAGATTTAGAATGAGTATGTTGTAATTGCTAATGAAATAATAGCTCTAAGTAACAGTAATCAAAGAATGCTAAAATCATTAAGTGAACTTTATAAATATAAAAGCTCGGGCTGACCAACTCTTGAACTTCCAATGAACCTTTACATCCACAGGTGGCACAACCAGAGATCCGGGTCCTCCTGATGTGATGGATAGGCAGAGACAGCGTCGCCAGTGAGGCAGTGATGCCAAAAGGAAAACACCAAATTGATCCCAAGTCTAACCAAGTCACTAGATCTAAATACCAGTTCTTAGGAATCATGGAGGACACAGGAATGTGTTAAATAACAATGAGGACAATTAGCAAGATCCAGAATGTGGGAAATTCTACAGGACAAATCACCCAGTGTTTCTTCCACAACTAAATGGCAAGAAGAAAAAAAAAAAAAAACAAAACAAAACAAAGGGAGAAGAAGAAGAAAGAGGAAGAAGAAAAAGGAGGAAGGAAGATGGTGAAGGACCTGCCAGTGATTGAGACTTTATTTCTATTTATTTATTTATTTATTTATTTATTTATTTATTTAGTAAACTCTACACCCAATGTGGGGCTCGAACTCATGAGCCTGAGATCAGGAGTAGTGTGCTCTTTTGACTGAACCAGCCAGATGCCCCTTAGGACAGACTTTTTTTTTTTTTAATCTTTTTTTTTTTTTAACGTTTATTTATTTTTGAGACAGAGCATGAACGGGGGAGGGGCAGAGAGAGAGGGAGACACAGAATCGGAAGCAGGCTCCAGGCTCTGAGCCATCAGCCCAGAGCCTGACGCGGGGCTCGAACTCACGGACTGCGAGATCGTGACCTGGGCTGAAGTCGGACTCCTAACCAACTGAGCCACCCAGGCGCCCAAGACAGACTTTAAAGGACATATCCAAATGCCAAGTATGGACCTTGGTTGATTTAAATAAAGAGTAAAAAGGCATTTTTCAGATTAATGGGGAAAACTTATGGTCTAGTCATTAGGTTGATATTAACAAGTTATTGTTAACTTGGCTGGGTATGACAGTGTTAAAACTATTTTTTTTTAATGCTTATCTGTGAAAGATACATAATAAACTTAAAAAAAAATTTTTTTAATGTTTATTTTTGAAAGAGAGAGAAAGATACAGCGGGAGAGGGCCAGAGAAAGAGGGAGACACAGAATCCAAAGAAGGCTCCAGGCTCTGAGCTGTCAGGACAGAGCCTGATGCAGGACTTGAACCCACAAACTGTGAGATCATGACCTGAGCCGAAGTTGGATGCCTAACCTACTGAGCCACCCAGGTGTCCCTGGGTTATTATTTGTGTTTGTTTTCTCTTGTTGTTGTTGTTTTTAATGTTCATTTACTTTTGAGATAGAGGGAGAGTGCGAGTGGGGTAGGGGCAGAGAGAGAGGTAGACAAAGGATCCGAAGCAGGCTCTGCGCTGACGGCAGAGAGCCCAATGCGGGGCTCGAACTCATGAACCGTGATCGTGACCTGAGCCGAAGTCAGACGCTTAACTGACTGAGCCACCCAGGTACCCCACATAATGAAGTTTTTATGAGTGAAATGATATGATGTCTAGGATTTGCTTCAAAATGCTAAGAAAACATGTACGGATAGGGGAAGATAAAAATGGCAGAACATTGAAGGTCTGTGATTTTAATATTCTTCCTACTTCTGTATTTGAAGTTTTCTATAGTAAAATATATAATCTTATATCCCAAGAATTTATATTCATACGCCCAGGTAATTAGAAAGAGGAAGTTGGGGCACGGTGACTTTTTTGTGTGATTTTTCCCTTGTCCTCGAAGCCAGTGTGCTATCTCTCTGTCTCAGAGACATACAGGAACTTTCCTTCTAGCAGAAAGGGGTGCCAGACCAGTGACATCTGCGCGGGAGTACTCAGTGGAGTATTCGGATACACAGAGGGGGGTCAAAGGAAAAGTAACCACATACATTATTGGCACTGCTGCTGAAACTCTCAGAGCTGATGGGGAGCAGGGTACTCAACTCCAGGTCCGTAACCATCTGCCGAGACTCTGCCAGCAAACGCTGGAGCTTGCTTGTGGGCGAAAAGTCGTCCTAGGAAGACAACACAACGTAAGCATTCAAGAAATCAAGAAGCGTTTTGAAATGTTTATGTTTACAAGCACAGTGTGATAAACACAAATGTTAACCACCCACTAATGTTCATTTGACTTTAGGCATTACATATCAAAGCTGGACATGAAATACTAGAAGAACCAAATTCCATTTATTTCTTAGAACCTACCTTGCTAAATAATTTGACTTCAACAGACCTTACAACTAATTAAGTAACATCCATGCGATAAAAAGAATCCTAGGCTGGGGCCCCTGGCTGTGTCAGTAGGTAGAGCGTGCAACTCTTGATCTTGGGGTTGTAAGTTGGAGCCCCACACTGGGTGTAGAGATTACTTAAAGATAAAATCTTTAAAAAAACAAAAATCCTAGGCATTGTTTAACTCTCCTAAATTAACTTTCCAAAGTCATAATTATCATGCTGATTAGTATTTCAAAATACTTGCAAAATGTAATTTTAACATTAAACGCTTGTAAGCTTTTAAGGGGCACCTGGGTGGCTCAGTCAGTTAAGCGTACGAGCTCAGGTCATGATCTCACTGTTTGTGAGTTTGAGCCCCAAGTCGGGATCTGTGCTTACAGCTCAGAGCCTGGAGGCTGCTTCAGATTCTGTGTCTCCCTCTCTGTCTGCCCCTCCCCTGCTGGTGCTCAGTCTCTCTCTCTCTCTCTCAAATAAATAAACATTAAAAATTTTTAAACAAATAATATAAAAATATGTGGATATGTGCCTTAATTTGTTCTTGTTTAATTTTCAACTTTGGCATCTAAAGTTTTAGCATGACAACCACTCTTGAAAGTACCTAGACTATTTTTTGCTAAGAAAAGTGAAGTCTAATGTTCCAGGAACAAAGATGATCACTACTGACCTGGATTTAGAAGACATTTAATAAATACCAGCTGAGTGAATACATCTGTGTGTGTGAGCACATGCTCGTGCACACACATACACACACACACACACACAAATATATACATATATATGGACAACATAAGCATGCAATACATATACTGCCTCAAAAAATAGGTACCAACCCTGAAAAAAAGGTCTCACAAGAACTGAAAACGTAGTAACTAACATTTCCTCTCATACTAACAGCTTTGAAAAAATTAACATCTCTGAGGGGCACCTGGGGCCTCAGTCGGTTAAGTGTCTGACTTCAGCTCAGGTCATGATCTCATGAGTTGAAGCCCTGCGTTGGGCTCTGTGCTGACAGCTCAGAGCCTGGAGCCTGCTTCGGACTCTGTGTCTCTGTCTCTCTCTGCCTCTCCCCTACTTGTGCTGTTTCTATCTCAAAAATAAACATTTAAACAAATGTTTAAAAATTAACAGCTTTGAGGTATAATCAACATATAATTAACTACACAATTAAGTTGGGGTATCTAGGTGGTTCAGTCGGTTGGGTGTCCGACTTCAGCGCAGGTCATAATCTGGTGGCTTGTGAGTTCAAGCCCTGCATTGGGCTCTGTGCTGACAGCTCAGAGCCTGAAGCCTGCTTCGGATTCGGTCTCCCTTTCTCCCTGCCCCTCCCCCACTTGCGTTCTGTCTCTGTCTCAAAAATAAATGTTTTAAAAAACTACAATTAAGCTACATAATATGCTGAGTTTTACCTATGTACACAGCCCTGACACCACACCCACAACGGACAGGGAAGCAAACCTATGCCCCCTGGGAATTCCTGCTGGAGTCGGTCCACCCATTCCCAGCCAACACTGACCTGTCTTCTGTCACCAGAGACTAGTTTGCCTTTTCTGGAATTTTATATAAACACATTCATATTTTTGTCTATGTGGCATCTTTCATTCAGCATAATCATCTTGAGATTCACCTGTGCTGTGTATCGTAAGTAGTTTATGCCTTTGTACTCCTGAGAAGTACCTCACTGCATGCGGGCATCATTTTGTCTATTCACCTACTGATGTATATTTGGGTTGTTTCCAGTTTTTCAGTTAATACAAATAAAGCTGCTTGAGTATTCACGTGCAAGTCTTTGTATGGACGTGTTTCCATTGCTCTAGTGGAATAGCTGGGTCATATGGTACATGTATATTTAATTTTTTAAGAAACTACCCAAGTGCTCTTCAAAGTGAATTTTCTTTTCCCACCACCAGTGAATGAAAGTCCCAGTTGCTCCAGATTCTAGTCAACACTTAGTATGGTCAAGTTTTAACAAAGAGAACACCCATCAAATACCCATTAGGGGCCAGGCCCTAAAATATCTCATTTAGACCAAGCAAGTGTAATGTTATTATTGCATATTTGCAAATGAAGAAACTGAGGCTCAAAGGAAGTAAATAACTTTACTGAGGTCATTGAGCTAAGACAAAGCAAAACAAGGACGTGAACCCAGATCAGTTTCATAGCCTGGTATCTTCCCCAAGTAAAGCCAGAAGTAATTAAGTTCACTTCAACTTATTTTCACTCTGACAGAGCTGTAATGCGGATCCCATTTATGGGGAAGGCACCGGCTCACGTGTGACAGTGACAGTGCAGTAACAACCTCACTGACCATCAGGAGGGGCATGAACAAACTGATTTATTCAATCAATAGACTACATATTGATCAGCAGTCAAAATGAAGGGACTAAGTCTTCAAGTATCAGCATGGATAAATGTCACAAAATACTCACACAGTTGGAAAAATCATCACAAAAGGATAGAGACAGTCTTTTACCACTTACACACATTTTAAATACACACAAAACATTATGTAATGTTTAAATATATGTTTTTAAGTAGTAAAAGCATAAGAAAAAGCATGAATGCAACTTCAGGATAGTGATTAACTGGTGGGGGGAGTGGGCGAGGGGAGAAGGCACGTGGGACCCACACTTTATCTGTAGTATTTCATTTCTTGAACAAGAAAAATAAAACAAATGTGACAAAGGTAAACATGTTAAATCTGAATGTAGGTGCACAATTGCTTGTTACAGTCTTTTTTGTTATATTTAAAATATGTGTATGCACATATATATGTAATATGTATGTATCTATCAGTCACCAGGAGGGCCTGAGGGACATCTGGCCTGGAGTTAACTCTATAGAATAACATTTATTTTTTATGTTTTTTAAAATTTATTTTGAGAGAGAGAGAGAGAGAGCACATGTGTGAGCGTGGGAGGAGCAGAGAGAGACGAGACAGAGAGACAGAGAGACAGAGAGAGAGAAAAAATCCCAAGCAGGCTCCACACTGTCAGCATGAGTCTGTTGTGGGGCTTGAACTCACAAACGGTGAGATCATGACCTGAGCCGAAACCAAGAGTCATACACTTAACCAACTGAGCCACCGAGGCACCCCTATAGAATAATATTTAAAGGAAATAGAAGGTGAGTAACTGTGACTTCAGTTAAATGATATAATTAAAGTCCCATAGTTTAGAAAAAAAACAAAACAAAACAAACAACAACCCTGAAGAATGACCAAAATTAAGCACACGAACCACAGTACTACAGGAGAATTAAAAGCATGCTGGGGAGGAGTCTCGCTTGAATGAGCTGGGTATCTCTAAGCAAAATACAAACCTTCTCATTGGACAATGGTGCCTCTTTGTTGAATAACAAAATCTTAGGTGAGTTCTTTGTATCAGGAGAGGGCCCTGTCTCTATCAATCTCTCATCCTCTCGTGCCGCAGATTTTGAAGCACCCAAACAGTGGGAATGCTGGATGGCAAACTGCTCACTACAAACGATAAAACCAAACGGGACAGACATCTTAAAGCGGTAGCAAACATGCGTCACCGATACTCTTACACTTCAAACTATCTCAACAGGAAAAAAGTTGTTTTTGTTTTTAATGAAGAAGCTCAAGTTTGAGTAGAACATTAGAGATTTGAAGAGAATAATTGAGTAGAATATTATCAATTAATGCATACCCTTTGCAGTCAGAATTAAAACAGAATTCTTTGAGGGTAACAACAGAATAGGGAATTTCCATCCCCCTTCCAAAAAGAAAGAGGGAAGGGAAGGGGAGGGGAGGGGAGGGGTGGGGAGGGGAGGGAAGGGAAAAAGAAAAGAAAAGAAAAGAAAAGAAAAGAAAAGAAAAGAAAAGAAAAGAAAAGAAAAGAAAATGAAGGAAAATCATCCAAAAGGGAAGGGAAAAATTAACACAGGTTAAACTTGTGAAAATTTTGGGTTTTTGGTTTGTGAAGTTGATTTTTGTTAATGGTTTTTAAAAGTCCAACCCTTTTGTGAGAGTCGGACAGCACTGTGTGGCTCTTCATTCTTCTGCAGGCCATCGGTATTGGAGGACAGAGCCGTGTAGCCAAGCTTCGGGGTAGGATATTTGGGCTCAAAGCAGAATGAATGGCAAAAGCTGGCACCCCTTCCTCCCACGTGCCCTGTAACTGAAGGGGAGCAGGCTGCCCGTGGCTTCTCCCTCCACAGGTAACCCCCCCGTGGTCTGGCTGGCATGGGATGGTGGAACAAACGGGAGCATTCAGCCCGATAATAAAGTAGGTACACAGTAAGTGCTTATACTCTAAGGGAGAACATAATTATCTTCTGTGTTTAGCCACGCATTTGTCAGGTGACGTGTGGGCACCGCCCCTCTGCTGGCAGCACGAGTCCTGTCAAGTATTTCAAACCAGGGAGGTCAAAAGGGTCTTGAAAGAAAACTCCGAATGTAAATCTGAATTTCTTTCCTATGTTAAATTTCATATATGTCCACTGCGCTCTTAAACCTAACATAGGGGCTGAGCACAGAGCCTAAATAGGATTCTCTCTCCCTCTGCCACTCTCCCCTGCTCACGCTCTCTCAAAAAAAAAAAAAAAAAAAGAAGGGGCACCTGGGTGGCTTGATTGGGTAAGTGTCTGACACTTGATTTGGCTCAGGTCATGATCCCACAGTTTGTGGGTTCGAGCCTCACACTAGGCTCTATGCTGACAGTGCGGAGCCTGCTTGGGATTCTGGCTCTCCCTCTCTCTGCCCCTCCCCTTTTGTGTGCACGCACATGCTCTCTCTCCCTCCACCCAAAATAAATAAATAAACTTAAAAAATTTTTTTTAAAATAATGTTGTTAAACCATGCACTCAACAAACATTAAAAAAAAAACTACCATAAACTTTCCCCGTAATCTATGTGTATTCTTCGCTCAGCAGTGAAAATGCGCAGTTGTGCTCTACTGATAACTTGCAATTATTTAAAGAAAATCTGTAAAAAACAAATACAAATAGATAACTTTGAGTGGCACCACCGTTTTACTTTAAAATTTCACAACAGGCAATAACTATCTGTATGATTTTTTTTAAGTTTATTTATTTTGAGAGAGAGAGAGAGAGAGAGAGACAGAGCACGCAAGAGGGAGAGGGACAGACAGAGGGATAAAGAGAGGGAGGGAGAGAGAGAATCCCAAGCAGGCTCCACACTGCCAGGGCAGAGCCCGACATGGGGCTTGAACCCATGAACCATAAGATCACGACCTGAGCTGAAGTCAAGAGCCATATGCTTAACCAACTGAGCCACCCAGAACCTCATGTGTGATTTTTAAATGACTTAGGCTTCTAAAAGGGCCAAAGAAAAATCCAAATAATGAAATTACCAGAAAAAAATTTTAATCATAAAGTCCTATGAAAGTCAGCGTGACGACTGAAATAAGGCTCTCAATATAGAAACTTCATTCTTTCTGTAATTTAAGAACAAAGAGCTAGGTTTTATTTAAAAATTGCAGGGGTGCCTGGGTGGCTCAGTTGGTTGAGTGTCTGACTTCAGCTCAGGTCATGATCTCATGGTTCATGGGTTCAAGCCCCACTTTGGGCTCTGTGCTGACAGTTCGGAGCCTGGAGCCTGCTTCAGATTGTGTGTCTCCCTCTCTCTCTGCCCTTCACCTGCTCATGCTCTGTCTCTCTCTCTCCCAAAAATAAACACTGAAAATTTTTTTTAATTGCACACATTGGGGCACCTGAGTGGCTCAGTCAATGGAGGGTCCACCTCTCAACTTCAGCACAGGTCATATCTCAGGGTCATGGGATCAAGCCCTGCATCAGGCTCCATACTGAGCATGGAGTCTACTTGGGATTCTCTCTCTCTCTCTCCTCTCTCTCTCTCTCTCTCTCTCCCCCCTCTCTCCCTCCTACCCCTCCCCCCAAAAAAGTTTTTTTAAATTTCAGACATTATTATAGCGCCCCTCAACCACAAGATTCTGCAAGTTTTTTTTTATGTTTCTCTATTTTTGAGGGAGAGAGCACAAGCTGGGGAGGGGCACAGAGAGAGATAGAGGGTGGCACAGAGAATCCAAAGCAGGCTCTTAGCTGCCAGCACAGAGCCTGATGCAGGGCTTGTACCCAGGAACTGCAAGATCATGACCTGAGCCGAAGTTGGATGCTTAACCAACTGAGCCACCCAGGCGCCCCAAGATTCAGCAAAGCTAACGATAAGATGAGCCTGAATAATGCAGCATATGCTAATGACTAATCCATTTTCTTCTCTTAAAAAAAACATTAACCTTTCTCAGCTTGTTATGTACAAATCTTATTTTTCTTGCATGATTTCAAAAAGTGAGAAGGTTTGGGAAACGTAAAATGAACACGAGGGCAGAAGCAGTTGGACACGGAAATATGCCACTGGGGGGTTGGGGGGGCAGGTGGAGGCGAAATTCTTATCTGTGGTCTAGGGAACGTAATCTCTGCAGAAAAACAGCTTATCGATTCACACGGGATCCAGGGGTGAGGAATGCTCCAGAGCGGCATTCTGCTCCGTCAAGTGACCTACTGTTAGCTTTAAAAAAAAAAAAAAAAAAAAAAAAAAATATTTGCCCAACTCATGACAACTGGCTTTGTTTTCAAACAAAACCTTTGCCTCAGAAGCAGTCCTAGGTACAAACTTTTCACTGGAATCTAATAGGGTCTCTTTGCACAGTCAGAAACTCGACTGTCTATGTGGTGATGAAGACAGTAACCGTTTGGCCCCAGACGTGATTTCTGTTCGCAAACACTGCTCTCTGCTTCCCAGTGAGTGTCGCGTGGCTAATGCCCTTTCCATTTCCAAGCACAGCATGTTGGGTCCCCAGGGGTTAACAATGCCAATATCACTAACCTCTTGGAGGAGTTGTATTTCCGTCCGCTGGCACTTTCTGCACAAGTACACACGGATTTGTGGCGAACGATTCTTTGCACTTTGGAAGGCTTGAAAATACTCATCCATTCCACGTCAGACATGTGGCCTGGTGCCTCGATTATGAAGTTACTCGGGTGGCAACACTTGGATTCCCATATGTCACTTTCCCCCAAACAGGCTTCATTTTTATGGCAACAGGAGACTCCAGGCCTTTCCATGTCATCTTGACATTCAACATTCAGCTTTTCCGGTTGTTTTGCCCCAGAACAGCTGGCCAGGCCCAGGTACACGTTAACATCATGCCACTGTTTCTCATCAGATAAGGACACTGATGTTTCCAAGAGTTGTTTCTCTTCATTCTGAATCTCTATCCCGTTCCCTTTTGGTGACTTTGCATGGATCTTGCAAAATGTACTTTTGTTTTCGGCTTCCATCGGCATTTTTCCTCCCAGAGACCAAGACTTTTGCTTCTCCAGCAAGTCTTTTGTAAATAGAGATGAGACAGCAATTACACTTTTCCCCCCAAATGAAGTATTAACCTGTAGTCTCTTCTCTTTGCATACATCACAAGGGCTCTTGTCTGACCTATTTTGCTGAACCAACGTGGTCTCAAATTTTGGGTCTTTAACCAGTGACTTCTGATTTTTCTCTCTCTTAATATCGACTTTTGGGCGGTTATTCTCAAGGTCTGACAAACACATGTCTCTGCTATGGTGGCATTACAAAAAACGTAAGTTATAAGATACACTTAATACCATCATTCTAAATATTTCACTCAAACCCCATTAGTTGAGCTAAATCCTATTAAGACCCATTTGTATGAAATGAAAAGGTAAGGTAGAATATGTATTCTTTCTTCAGAGCCCGATTTCCAGCTGACTTCAAGGAAGTCTTTCTGACCAGCAAGCCCACACGCTTACTTTCCCTTCCTGCCTTCCACTCCCCCGTGCTTACTGCCTATACTGCGGTTACTGCTTTACTGTATGTATTCTCTAATCATGCAGCAAACTTCCTATTATAACTATATTGTTCACCAACTTTCATGTATATATCTTGTCTTTTCAGTAGACTCATAAGTTTTTTTCTTTTTTTTCTTTTTTTTCTTTTTTTAATGTTTATGTATTTTTGAGAGACAGAGCACAAGCAGAGCAGGGGTGGGGAGGGGCAGAGAGAGAGGGAGACACAGAATCCAAAGCAGGCTCCAGGCTCTGAGCTGTCAGCACAGAGCCGGATGTAGGGCTTAAATCCACGAACTGTGAGACCATGACCCGAGCCGGAGTCGGACGCTTAACGGACTAAGCCACCCAGGAGCCCCGACTTGTAAATTTCTTAATGTGTAGGCCTTTTTAGTCCTCCTAGCACTTCAGGACAGCCTTTAACATACATTAGGTATTCCGTAAATACCTGTTCATTGGTCTGTTATTCCCCTTCCTATTAGTGTCACAGTAAACAGAAGTAAAGCCAGGACTGAAAGGGGACAGAGATTCAAGGGACAGAGATACAGTGGAAAGTGCCAAATGTGTTTACCATACTGCATTCATGACCGACCCATTTATCTGCTAGATATTTACACAGCGATATACTGAAAGCTGGTCTAAAGTAAGAAAGGCATGTGTGCATAAAATGAAGATTAAGAACACTATACAACAGGATACACCGTTAACTAAACTGTCTTCATGTCACATGTATTCAGGTATTCTGATCTGTAGAATTCTGGCCCCTCAGACAACTCAACCCCCATGTTTCTAGAATGGCACAGGCCATTTCACGCTCTTAGAGAATAACTTCACGCATCTCGCCCAAGTGCCTCCCAGGGGCAATGAGGTCCAAACAAGGAAAAAGCCAGTGTGATGGGGGCTCTTGCCTGCAAGACAACTCTGGGCTGGTGTGGTAAGTATCAGCAGCAGCAGCAGCAACAGCTGGGACACAAAGCCAAATGTAACTACCCCCCTTCCCCCCCAGCAGAAGGCCTCAAAAGAAAAGTAAAGCACAGCAGTCACACTGTCCGGAGGGACAGTCGCTCCCCACGTCCACCGCTGCAACTACTAACTACCAGCAAAGGGGCTGCTGGGAGCACAGGGCGGCCTCCACACCTGCGCGGTTACACCCCCCCCGCCCCCCCCCCCCGCGGTGGGGACCTGCCCTCATTCCTGTGCCCGGTCATGACTCCCACGTAACACTGGTGCTTGGAAAAGTAGACTAAATGTAACTGTGGGGGCAGCTGTATGCCTGTTAAATTAAACCACACCTCATATATTTGTATTTTAACTTTACAGAGACCGATTTAATTCATACACTACACTGCTTGTTAGAGGTATGAAAAGGTGTCTCCTTCTGTTAACAAGGAAAACAGGAAAATCCAGCTAAAATCAGAGATCACCCTCAGCTAGCTGAACTCCTACTCCAGTTACGTATGCCATTCGCTGGCGTTATTTCTTTTAGGCAAGTGCTATGTCCTAGGTGTCTTTATTTTGCCCACCCCCAGCCCCGTGAGTGCTAAACACTACACACTAAGTGCGCCTGAAAGAGGACATGATTCACCTCTGCGGTTTCCACTTGAGCTCAAAGCCCTGTACACAACAGACACACAAGTAATGCTAATGAATTTCATCAAGTGGCTAAATCGGGATCGTACCTAAAATTCTCAGATCAGGTCTCATTACAACACAGGATTATAATGGTAATTACTAGCTCATATATATTTATTCCCTATCCCTTAGGGAATGACGGTCAATACCGGCCTACAGTAAGTACTTAATAAGCAGACTGAACGATAAAATAATATACAAGATCATACTAACAGCATCTTACTAAGGTTACCTGGATTCCAGAACCTTTGATTCCTCCATCTTTGAGTCATATATCTGTAATAATTCCTGAGAATTTTCCACATTAAAATTAAGAAACTGCAGATCACTCTGTTGTTTTACATAAATCTGCCATAAATATTGATAAATAAGTTGTGACAATAAAACTGTATTGAGTCAACATTCAAATGCTACAACACATCAGATGGTGACTAGAGACATATGCTAAATATGTTTGCTTTAATTTTTCCTTTGTTAGCACTGAGATTTGTTAGTATAACTGGTTTCCTAACCTTTCGTTACCATAAGCCAAACCCTACTGATTAT
Organism: Prionailurus bengalensis; assembly: GCF_016509475.1. Lineage (NCBI taxonomy): Eukaryota > Metazoa > Chordata > Mammalia > Carnivora > Felidae > Prionailurus > Prionailurus bengalensis. The sequence continues at coordinate 6,895,657 of NC_057356.1, forward strand.
GCTAAAGGTGACCATAAGCAAAAATCGGCAGACACACGCTTTTCCTAATTTGATGTTTGTTTATAAACGTGTCCCACCTAACAGTAAGGGCAGGGGAACCGGGGACGTACCTGTCTCAGATTACGTAGTTCTGCGTCTGTACGTTCTTGCTTTGACTTGGCAATATCAAGTAACTCATCTTTCCTTTTTTCTCTCTGTGCTATTTAACAACAAATGTTATTCAAATATTTTTCATCAGCCGTGTCAACACAAACCTCTTCATTTCCAAAAATTTAATGTTCCAGTGACATTTTCCTCCTGTTCCTGAACTTAAAATTTGCAAAATGCATGGCTGGGAAGAGCTTTTTCTGTGATTCTGACTAGATCTTTCACCAAATTTGAAAATTTTCACAGTGTAATTAATGCTGAGTCAAAGAAAAGACCCAGAATTGTATCAACTGTATGATCAAATCACACTGTGCGTTTATATACACGGACACAAAAATAAAAAGTCTGAGAACATTAAATATTAAAATAAGCTTTTTTGGATGGGAGGATTAATAACAATTATTTTTCTCTCTTTTTTGGGGGAGGGGGCATGATAAAATATGTATTACTTTAATTTTTAAAAATTTGTTCACAGGTGCGCCTGGGTGGCTCAGTTGGTTAAGCGGCCGACTTCGGCTCAGGTCATGATCTCACGGTCCGTGAGTTCGAGCCCCGCGTCGGGCTCTGTGCTGACAGCTCAGAGCCTGGAGCCTGTTTCAGATTCTGCGTCTCCCTCTCTCTGACCCTCCCCGTTCATGCTCTGTCTCTCCCTGTCTCAAAAATAAATAAAAACGTTAAAAAAAAATTAAAAAATAAATAAATAAAATAAAAATAAAAATTTGTTCACATTACATGACTAACATGAATGCATTTTCATTGCAAAAACCCAAACAACATATTACCTTTATCAACAGAATGAATGAATGAATGAATGAATGAAATAAAACGGTTTCAGAACTTGGTAAATTGAGAACCCATAGGAAGAAAAGAATCTGAAGTACTATACAAAGACTAGTACCAGAAAAAAAAAAACACATTAATATTACACTAAAGGAGAAATAAAGTGACTCACACAGAAATCAGAAATCAACAATAAATGCTTCACTTCAGAAAAAATCAGTAACTTTATAAGAAGTTCAAACTAAATGTATAAAATGACCCTGTAACTACATGAATTGAATTCGAAGTAAATCGAAGACAATCTCAATAAAAATTTATAACTTCTATCTATGGTTCTTTCATAAAACACCTTCTACATGTCATTTTTCTACATTTTCATTTTACATGAAAAAGGACAAAAGTTTTTATCGTCACTTTTCATCTGGACATCGCAAAGACCACGTGAGGACACAGGCCCGTGCTTTGCTGCAGACTGTAACTCCACTGGACAGCTGCTCTGGGGGTCAGGGCACCAGCTGCAGGAAGGAGCCAGACAGGTCTGTGTACGCCGCCCAGTCTCCCCAGCGTGGCTCATGCTCAGCCCTTCCAACATGGGTCTGCAGCATCATCTCACTTTTGAAAGGTAATCCGTGTGCACAAGATGGAAAACGTGAAGAGAAGTTCAGTGAAAGCCACGTTTTCAGCTTGAAACTATCACGTCTTTTCTACTCCGTTCTGAATTTATTTCTTTGCATTATAGGCGTCAACACCATCATGAGAGCATATAAATGCAGTGCGCCTGCACTATTTATGCAGAGTTGCATTCAGTTTATGTGAATTCAATTATAAGCACAAAGAAAAAACTAAAAAAGGAATGGCAGCTAGTTTAACTGGAAGTAATGCCCACAGTGGATCTGTGACTCTCTCTGCTGGGCTCAGTTCCGCTTGCCTCTCATTATTAGCAGCACTGTGACACGGTGGGTGTAATTCCTAGTATTTTGAGATACTCGAGATACTTTGGATACAGTACGGCCCCTGACCAAAAGCCATATTTGGAGTTCACGGGTAATTTTAAATATATGTGAACTTTGCCTTAATCTCGGACTTTAGAATATCTACTAGTGCATTAGAGGCAACTCTACTGTAAATATCGGTGTTTCGCTCGGTCAGATACTTTTCTACATGGCTGGGTTTAGCTGAGAGATCAAAGCGGTGGGACCACTCTTTCTGTGGTCACAGAAAACAAAGAGATGTCGGACTCTGCTGGTAGCTGCCTGAGCGAGCAGCCTAAGAAAGACACCAGAGGGGAAAGGGCCCTGGTAGTCTGCACCCACCACATCTGGTCAAGGCTCTGCCTTTTACTGACCAGGAGACCTTAGGCAATCAATCACTCAATGCCACGGGGCTTCGTTTACAAGACAGTCAGGACCCCAGAAATATGAACTAGTATCATCACTTTATTTGCAAACTTCTTATAAGCAGTTATGTATAAAACAAAGAAACACATCATCTATGTGAAGCACTTCATCTTCAACGAGAGAAAAAAAGTTTTGAACTTAACAGACATCTTAAGATGTCTTAAGACATCTTCCAGCTTCAAATAAAATGTGTTCATTTTCAGTTATAGCATCTGACAGGATATTATCATATTAAGCCTTTTAAAATTATTTTAGGCTTCCTTCACTTTTATAATTTAAACACACAAAAATTGTTTGAGACAGTGGTATGACTAGAAAAGGTGTTTAAGAGGGGAAACTGGGTGGCTCAGTCAGTTGAGCGTCTGACTCTTGATTTTGGCTCAGGTCATGATCTCACAGTTCGTGAGTTCCAGCCCCGCATCAGGCTCTGCGCCAGTGACATGGAGCCCGCTTGGGATTCTCTGTCTCCCTCTCTCTCTGCCCCTCCCCTGCTTGTGTTCTCTCTCATTCTCCCTCTCTCTCTCAAAAATAAATAAATAAACATAAAAAAATAAAAAGGAAAGAAAGAAAAGGTATTTAAGAGATAAGCTTAGGAAGGGTGCCTGGGTGGCTCTGTTGGTTAAGTGTCTGACTCTTGATTTGGGCTCAGATCATGATCTCATGGTTCATGAGATCAAGCCCCATATCAGGCTTTGCACTGACAGCATGGAGCCTGCTTGGGATTCTCTCTCTCCTCCTCTCTCTGCCTCTCCCCCACTCATGTCCTCCCTCCCCCGCCTCGCACAAAATAAACATTTAAAAAAAATCAACATAAAAAATAATAAAATTATTCACAAAATGGATTTATTATAGTATTATCTAACAAATTCCATAATCCGTAATACATCCTAGTAATACACAATAGGATGTAGGAGTAAAAATTGCCAAATCAAAACAAAGGGAGACGGTTGAAATATACTGTAAATATCTTCCTTCCTCTGACCTCCCACAGCATTGTGTTCACATCTGTATAGTACTAGATTTTCTGTGGGCCTATGAGCTTCATAGCAACTAGCAGAGTGCCTGGCACACAAAAGCTGACCCAAAGATTGTTTGAATTCAACTGTAGAGCTATATATATACATATATGACTTTAGGATACATGTATATCTCATTTACACATACATTTTTAATAGATTACTTTGAGACAGCAACCCTAGAAATAATGAAAACAGTGACCTCTACTGGTGGAAAACTGCATTTTCCCCAATCTTTAATCACATGACCTTAAAATTAAGAATTTCATTTTATGTGAAAAAATGTTAATAATGCATTTTGCCCTTTAAGAAATTTATGCTCCTAGAAGGAAGGGCATTAAGGGTGTGTATAAATAAACCCCAAATATGTCAATTTAATTAATTCTATTTGAAACTTCACCTCCAAGTCTATGATTTTCCTCATACAAACTACCAGAATGAAAGCCCAATAAAATTTGGCCGGCAAGGTCAGGGAGAAGATCTGTACATCAGTGGTTCTCGACCGGAAGCGGAGAGGGAGAGGTCTGAACTAGTGGAAACTAGTGGGGTATATACAGTGGGCAGTGTGGGAGAATGTGGTGGAGGGTGGGTGGAATGCAATATTTATATCTATCTTGAGGGGGCCTAAGTTCAACTAGTGATAAATTTGCTTTTTTTTTTTTTTTTTTTTAAGTTTCCTTATTTAGGGGGCGTCTGGGTGGTTCAGTCGGCTGGGTGTCTGACTCCTGATTTCAGCTCAGGTCATGATCTCATGGTTCATGGGTTTGAGCCTGTACACTGGGCTCTGTGCTGGCAGCAAGGAGCTCGTCTGAGATTCTCTCTCTCTCTGTGCCCTTCCCCCCACTCAAAAATAAACATTTCGAAAAAATAAAATAAAATTTATTTATTTTGGGGAGAGAGAGAGCGCGAAAGAGAGCAGGGGAGGGGCAGAGAAGGAGAGAGAAAGAATCCCAAGCAGGCTCCACACTGCCAGCCCAGAGCCCGACCTGAGACTCGAGCTCATGAACCGTGAGATCATGACTTGAGCCAAAACCAACTCTGACGCTTAACGGAGTCACGCAGGCACCCGCCCTTTTTTTTTTTTTTTTTAAACAACTTTAATATTCCCTGACTGGTCCCTCCCTGTCCCTTAAAGGCTGTTAAAAAAACCAAAAACCAAAAAACTACTATTTTGAGAGAGGTGTAATTCCTTCAGTCTGTTGTGGTCGTACCATAGGAAGTTTAGGTTACAAATATACAACTATTCAATCGCTTAAATTAATTTCTATTTTTACCAGTAAAAACCAATTCATCATGCAGGCAACTTTTCTCTTGCTTGAGGCGAATGATCTCTTCTCGTTGTTCATTATTTTCTGTTGTCTTTTCATTTAGATCCTCTTCACAAATAGAAGAAAACAAAAGTCCTCAAATAAATACTAGTTCCTAGAAGACTATATACACTGAATACCTCATGCCCTCAGTACCCTTTCCAATCAATGTGAAATCCTGTTGGAGCTACAACCAAAATAGGCCCCATATTTGAATCTCACTGCATCCCTGGCAGTGACCCTTGTCAGGCTTCCGTATCCCTGACTGGCCTCTCTTTTACAGCCTAGAGTCCAAAGAACAATCAGGGTAGTCTTATTCTTTTTTTTTTTTTTAAGTAAACTCTACCCCCAATGTGGGGCTCAAACTCACGACCCCAAGATCAAGAATCACATGCTCTCCTGACTCAGCCAACCAGGACCCGCAGGGTAATCTTTTAAAAGTAAAACTCTTCATGTCACTTCTCCGCTAAAAGCTCTACCACACTTAGGATGAAATCTAAACTCACTACCCCAAGCCTTGCATGGCCCTGACTGTCACTCTCCCCATTCTTTGTTCTGTTCCTTGAACGTGTCCCAACCTCAAAACCCAGCCTAGGGCTTTTGTATTTGCTGTTCCTTCTACCTGGAAGGCTCTGGGCCCAGATCCTCACATGGCTACTTTTCTCGCCATCCAAGCTTCTGCTCAAATGTTCTCCTCAAAGCCGCCTTCCCAGTCCACCCGGGCTGAGTTCGTTGCCCTCACTCTCTAGTCCACTGTCCATTACCCTGTCATCCTTTAAAGAGATGACAAAGTCTGTCCCTGCTGTCAACGGGCTTACAGTGTGATTATGGTTTTAGCTGAAGCTACAAATGGAGACAAAGCCTACGATTTGGCACAAGTCAAGGCATCATAAGAACAAGATTTTAGAAGGCTGAGTCTTTTAAATTAAATCGACCACAATAAACTTTCACAATTTCAACAGCGACTCACTGGCTCAGGGGTGCAGGAGAACTGAAAATACTGACTGCGTCTGGTTCATGTCTGCACAATGACCTCCCTCGGGCCTGTGTGCTCCAGGCCCCTTGGAGGTTACTGCATGCCCTAAATGGAATTCAGAAAGGCTTATTCTGATCTTCCCTCTGGTGCACAGATGGCACCACTTTAGATAACTACCCTTGACCTCATCACAATGCCCCTCGCTCCATAAAAGCTATGGATTAAAGTCTGGACTTCGTGGAGAGTAGCTTATGTAGCACCAGGATCATGGGCCACCCGATCCCCCTGTCACTAAGTGACCCTGAATAAAACTCCATGTGAATGGTATGGAATGGCTTGCTTCATTTTTCAGTCTCAAAGTGCCTTCTCAGTCTGGAAGATACTTTACTTTCCTCTACCTTCTGACAACGAGGCACTCCACTAAGGACAGAGGTCAGAGTAACTTCCACCAAAATACAGCTTTGTTATTCTAAGGTTGCTTGTTCCATGGTGAGAGCCTATGCTCATGTGGAGCTCGATGACCATTTACTCTGCCCCAGGGTGGGGAATGGCCAGAGAAAAGTGGGCCTACCGGGGCGCCTGGGTGGCTCGGTCGGTTGAGCATCTGACTTCAGCTCAGGTCATGATCTCACAGTTGGTGAGTTCAAGCCCCATATGGGGCTGGCTGCTGTCAGCACAGAACCTGCTTCAGATCCTCTGTCCCCCTCTCCACCCCTCCCCCACTTGCACTCTCTCAAAAATAAATGAAACATTAAAAAGGAAAGAAAAGAAAAGAAAGAAAGAAAGAAAGAAAGAAAGAAAGAAAGAAAGAAAGAAAGAAAAAGAAAGAAAGAAAGAAAGAGAAAGAAAGAAAGAAAGAAAGAAAGAAAGAAAGAGAAAGAAAAGCGGGCCTACCTCCATGCTCTCTGTAGGAAAAGGTAAGCTTTTACTCCATCACCTACATCCACACTCACGTAAATAGGACTAACCTATTTGGTACACCTAGCCTCCATTTCGCTATAAAGTTTCAAGTAATATTACTCAGAAGGAAATGAATGAGTTACTCCGAGAACAAAAATAGAAAATGAGAATGCAACAGGAATTTTCAAAAATAAAACATGCGCCAAAAAGCCGCTCTGGCAGGTGTGTTGTTGTGGCAATTCCTCAGCCCTTCCCTGCGCTCCTCCCGGGGAGGGACAGATCTTTCTCCACTGCTGGACTTTGGGTTTAGCCACATGATGCTTTGGCCAACAGAGTGAGGGTATGTCGGGTCCTCATGTGTCTCTGCTTCTTCTTTCTTTCTTCCTTCCTTCCTTCCTTCCTTCCTTCCTTCCTTCCTTCCTTCTTTCCTTCCTTCCTCCCTCCCTCCCTCCCTCCCTCTCTCTCTCTCTCTCTTTCTTTCTTTCTTTCCTTACTTATAAAGTAAGCTCTATGCCCAACGTGGGGCTTGAACTCATGACCCTGAGATCAAGAGCCACATGCTCTCCTGACCGAGCCAGCCAGTCGTCCCTGGGTGGGGAAAAGTGCCCAGGCCAGCCTACCAGCAAGGAGAAGTGAGACTCATAAAGCCCCCAGAGGAGCAGCTCGGCTGGGCCCAAGCAACATAAGCCAATTCCCATCAGGCTGATACATGAACTTATCACATGCTTACGGTTGCACGCCACTGAGATATAGTCACTGGTTGTTACAAAGCATAAATTAACAAGAGCTAACTGGTCCAGCAAAGGCAAAAGTATTTTGAAAATATAATGCATCATGCACTTTCCCCCAAGTCTGTTATTTATTTTGTAACACAAAAACCGTAGCATAGGGGCGCCTGGATGGCTCAGTCGGTTAAGCGTCCGACTTCGGCTCAGGTCATGATCTCTCGGTTTGTGAGTTCAAGCCCCACGTCGGGCTCTGTGCTGATGGCTCAGAGCCTGGAGCCTGTTTCGGATTCTGTGTCTCCTCCTCTCTCTGCCCCTCCCCTGCTCATGCTCTGTCTCTCTCTGTCTCTTAATAATAAATAAATGTTTAAAAAAAAAAAAAAATACAAAAAAAAACCCTGTAGCATAATTGTATACAAGTGCAATGAACATTTCATGGTAGGACCTAAGGCCAGACCTACCCTCAATCACAAGATGAAGTGAACCCACATGAAGAAATATGTGCCCGAGGTAAAATGCTTGAGTTGATATCTCTTCCTTACCTTTTAGTTTACTGACTTCAATTTTAAGTGCCTTCAATTTCTGCTTGTAATCTTGTTTTTCCTTCACAATACAAGTCTCCACCATCTTAGCGTCACGCAAGGCATGCTCTAACAATTTAAATTTTCCTGAGCAGTCTGCAATGTGATTGACGGCCTCGATAATATCTTTGTCCTAAAAACCAAATGTGAAGACTGTTCTGTAAGATTTTTTAAGTTCCAACTAATCAGGATAAGATCTCGCTATGAGCCAGGTTCCATTCTAGGCACTTCGCTGCTAACTCACGTAATCTCCACAGGGGCTCTCTGAGGTAGGTACTACCTTTATTGGCAGGTGACAGACGAGTCAAACGGTAAAAAGTCCAAGGTTACGCAACTAGTCAGAGATGGAGCTCCAATTTGCACCTAGTTAGCTGCCCCGGCAACCATGCATGAACCACCACGGCCTGTGGTCTCAGAAAGTTTATAACCACAGTGTGATCGTGCAATAGGAGAGCTGTTGGCCACTGGAATGGGCCTTACTCTCTGCACTACAGATAAATCCCATGGGCCTCTCTCTTCCCTTCTTTTCAGCTTGTTAAAATGGCAGACTCCAGGGGCGCCTGGGCGGCTCAGTTGGTTATGCGTCCGACTTCAGCTCAGGTCATGATTGTGAGTTCGAGCCCCGTGTCAGGCTCTGTGCTGACAGCTTGGAGCCTGGCGCCTGCTTCAGATTCTGTGTCTCCCTCTCTCTCTCTGCCCCTTCCCTGCTTGCACTCTCTTTCTCTCTCTCTAAAAAATGAATAAACATTTTTTAAAAATTTAGAAAAATTTAGAAAAAAATTTGAGAGAGACAGAGCATGATCAGGGGAGGGGCAGAGAGAATCCCAAGCAGGCTCAGCACTGTCAGCACAGAGCCCAATGTGGGGCTTGAACTCGTGAACTCTGAGACTGTCACCTAAGCCGAAGTCAGACACTTAACCAACTGAGCCACCCAGGCGGCCGTGTTAAGAAAGCTTGCCCATGACCACTTTAAAACAGCAAACTGCTGGGGAAAATCACACATGAATTACCAGGAGCGTCCCATTATACCTAAATCACTCTCTTATTCTCCAGCTGCCAAACATATGTGACAGCAGAAGAGACTGCCAATCACTGATCATGGCATGTTAGTGGCTCTATCAACTACTTGATTGCTAATAGTTTTTCTCTCCATTAAAAAAAAACTTAACAAGCAATCTAACTGGCAATGACTTTATGAGACATAATATTGGATACCTCAAAAGAAAACAAGTTAATCCAGACATGCTAAACCATGGAACAAGCCTTGGAGACAGAGACCAAAAGTGGAGTCCTGCCTCCTCTCTCAAGGCCTTAGGGGCATCATTTTTGTTGTTGTTGTTTTTATTTATGAGAGAGTGCAAACGGGGGAAGGGCAGAGAGAGGGGGACAGAGGATCAGAAGCAGGCTCTGTGCTTGAGGCTGAGTGCAGCGAGCCAACGTGGGGCTCGAACTCACAAACCGTCAGACCTGAGCCAAAATCGGACACTCAACCGACTGAGCCACCCAGGTGCCTCCTTAGAGACACCATTTTAAACTTGTTTCCCTCTTTTCTGAGAATTTTATTTTTTTTTAATATTTTTTTATGTATAAGTAATCTCTACACACAACCTGAGGCTTGAACCTACAACCTGGAGATCAAGAGTTGTATGCTCCACTGACTAAGCCAGCCAGATGCCCCTAAAATGAGAATTTTAAAAGACAGAGCAACATTGGTAGGTAGCTCTACCATCCGATTTGCAATGGGACTTAAGTAAGATAATGTACGTGACAACACTTTATCAAGTTCAAAGTGCTCTGGCAGATGGAGGTATTATTATTTGAATTACCTTTAGCTTTATCATTGTAGTGAGAGCCTGTTCTCGAGCTTGTAATTGTCCTACCTGAGCAGAAAGTTCCACTAATGTGTTGCTGAGATTTTCATTTCTAGCCTACAAGAAAACAAGACATAAAATACTAATTGAATCATTTAAAAGCTTTCATTACTATCATTAGCCGCAATCTGTGCTCAGTGTTCCGTTTTGTTTTTTCTGTACCTTTTATTTAGTAACAAAGTAGGCCAAGTCAATCAAAAAGGAATAAAAATATCTCTGTCCATTACCTCTAGCGTCCTCCCCATACTTATGTTTGCCCTACTGAATCATACTGGTTATGCTTATAAATGTCTATTTCCCAACCTCTTCCATGTATAATTCTAGGTTGGCAGAAAAGAAAATAAACAAATGAAAACCGGATTGGTAAAGAGATTCCCTTCGCTGAAGTCAAGTAGCATTAGTGAACTTCCGTGCATTTGTATTTCTTACTCTATGTTGAAAGAACTTCACTTCATATTGGGGTATTCCCAATTATCAGGGGTTTTTTTCCCCCTTAACCACAGAACTGAACCACAGAACTACACGATATATTTGGAAATACAAACTACATGATGTATTTGGTTGGGGAAAAAAAGAATAATGAGGCTTTTTAAACAGTATCTTCGTGAAGGAAACTTAAATGCATGTTACTAAGTGAAAGAAGCCAATCTGAAAAAGCTACTTATTATATTCCAACTATACGACATTCTGGAAAAGACACAACTACAGAGAGAGTAAAAAAGGTCAGCAGTTGCCAGGGGTTAGCGGACACAGGAATGGAGCACAGGCTTTTTAGGGCAGTGAAACTATTCTGTACAATACTACGGTGGCAGGTACATGTCATTACACATTTGTCAAAACCCACAGCATACACACCACCACGAGTGAACCCTAATGTAAACTGTGGACTTTGGGGGATAATGATGTGTCAGTGTAGACTCACTGAGTATAACCAAGGTACTACTGTGGGTGCAGAATGTCCACAGCTGGGGAGACTGCGTTTGGTGGTGGAAACAGGGGGCATGGGAGAAATTTTTGTACCTTCCACGTGATTTTGATTTTAACATGAAATTGCTCTAAAAAATAAAGCTTATTAATTAAAAAAAAAGTCTTGATGCCACAAACTACATTGCATCCCTCCCAAAACATGCATGTTGAAGTCCTAACCTCCAATATGATGTTATCTGGAGATGCTCCTTTGAGAGATAATCAGGTATAAAAGAGGTCACGAGAGTGGGGCCCTCACAATGGGATTAGTATCCTTATAAGAAAAGACACCAGAGATCTTGCTCATTCCCTCTCTCATGTATTTCCTTTTTTTTTTTTTTTTTTAAGTAAGCTCTATGCCCAATGTGGGGCTTGAACTCATGACCCTGAGATCAAGATTTGCATGCTTCACTAACTGAGCCAGTCAGGCACCCCTACATTTCCATTTTTTCATGCAACATATCACTGGATTCCAGAATAGTTTTTACTTATCTTCTACCTAGAAACTACAGAATAATCTGAAAAAATAAAAAAGGCATGATTATTATGAAACAAAAATATGGTGCTCTCTCCATGCCTCTCATAAAACAGGAGTTCAAAAAATATCTTGATGACCAGAGCTGAAAACTGGAAAATCAGTCTTACCGATTTTATTCCCAATGGGCCACTAACATGACATAGATATTGTTTATGTTTATCATTGTTTACCATATCATTTTTATGTTTATCATTGTTTATCATTATCATATAAGGCATGAGAAAGCCTAGTTGGAAGCTACCAAAACTTCCAACCAAAACTTACTCATGTCAGACTCTGAGAAAGGCTTCTAAAATAACCCGCTACTGGGGCGCCTGGGTGGCGCAGTCGGCTGGGCGTCCGACTTCAGCCAGGTCATGATCTCGCACTCCGTGAGTTCGAGCCCCGCGTCAGGCTCTGGGCTGACGGCTCAGAGCCTGGAGCCTGTTTCCGATTCTGTGTCTCCCTCTCTCTCTGCCCCTCCCCCGTTCATGTTCTGTCTCTCTCTGTCCCAAAAAATAAACGTTGAAAAAAAAAATTTTTTTTAAATAACCCGTTACTGATGAAATGACAGATGCTCCTAGACCCAATGGCCTGAGAGCAAAAGTGGTAATGAAGTTCATCTCCAAGACGGCACAGCTCTGTGCAGCCAACCAAAGCCACACAGTGGACACAAAACCATGGCAGTGGAGGGAAGGACAGATTTCATACACAGGCATGCATTTTCATGGAAGCATTTAAATCCAATTTCTCAGTAACTGAAACACAAACAGAATTTGGGCAAGTGAAACTCATCACAAAATAAAACCAACCTCAAGGTCTTCAGAAAGGAGAGAGGAATGGGTTGCCTTTTGAGCCATTTCCTGAAGCTGTAGTTGAGTCTTCTGAAGAGCCACCTGGTATTCAGTTTGATTAGATTCAAGGGTTTTTACCTTCTTCGTGAGTGACCGGATTATTTCAGTTCTTTTGTGTAGTTCACCTGAGGGAAATTTCATCAATAACTAACTTGTGACCAGAACTGAAGCTTAAAATGCATCATACTCAAACACAAAATTAAAAAGGTAAGTGTGCTATGGGGTGCGTAAGTGGCTCAGTTGGTTAAGCATCAGATTCTTGGTCTTGGCGCAGGTCATAATCTTTTGGTGGGTGAGATCGAGCCCCACACTGGGCTCTGTGCTGACAGTGCAGAGCCTACTTGGGATTCTCTCTCTCTGCCCCCCCCCCCGCCCCCCGCTTGCACACTCTCTCTCTCAAAATAAATAAACTTAAAAAAAAAAATAGGCGTGCCTGGATGGCTCAGTCAGTTGTGTCCAACTTCGGCCCAGGTCATCATCTTACGGTTTGTGGGTTCAAGCCCGTCGGGCTCTGTGCTGACAGCTCAGAGCCTGGAGCCTGTTTCAGATTCTGTGTCTCCCTCTCTCTCTCTGCCCCTCCCCTGTTCGTACTCTGTCTCTCTCTCTCTCTCAAAAATAAATAAACTTAAAAAATTTTTAAATAAAAATAAAAGGTAAGCATGCTAAAGAATGTTTTAAAGGATAACTCTTTTTAAAGAGTTTATTATGGGGCGCCTGGGTGGCTCAGTCAGTTAAGTGTCCAACTTCGGCTCAGGTCGTGACATCATAGTCTGTGGGTTTGAGCCCCATGTCGGGCCCTGTGCTAACAGCTCAGAGCCTGGAGCCTGCTTTGGATTTCGTGTCTCCCTCTCTCTCTGCACCTCCCCTGCCTGCACTGTCTCTCTCTCTCCTAAAAAATAAACATTAAAAAAATTTTTTTTAAATAAAAAGTTTATTATGAAACACACGATACCATATTCAAGAAATAGAACACTGTCGGCAACCCAGAAGCCCCCTGGATATCACTTCCTAAGCACAATCTCTCCAGTTTCCACTTTCCCAAACATTATCCTTAACTTAATCATTTCTTTGCTTTTTAATTATAGTTTTACCACCTATGACCACATCCCTAAAAATACGGTTTGATTTGAACCATATATAATTAGAATTATACTCCGAGTTCTTGTTTGTTTTTTTTCACTTAAGATTATGATCCTAAGATCTATCCACATTGTTGTGGTTAACTGGTATTTGGGCACTGTTGTTGCTACATAATATCCCATTATATGATTATGCCAAAATTTATTTACCCATTCTATTGGTGGTCACTTGGGTTGCTTCCACTTTGTAGCGGACTATGAGCAAGGTTGTTCTGAATATTCTTATACGTGTATCTTGGTGCATTTTTGCACGAATTTCTCTGGAGCCATCCTAGTACTCAAATGGGGTCCCTGAGCCACCAGCACTGACATCACCTGGGAATTTGTTAGAAATGTAGACTCTTAGGTGCCAGACCTATTGTATCAGAATCTACATTTTAACAAGATCTTTAGGTAATTCATGTGTCCTCCGAACTGTGGGTATATTCCTAGAAGTGGAAATGCTGGGGCCATGAGCCATGTTTATCTTCAACTTTACTAGATACTGTTAAATGATTTTCCAAAGTAGTTGCACCGACGCTCCCACCTGCAGTGAAGGAGCCTTCCCTTGGCTCCACACCTCTACCAACACCTGATTAACTACTACCAGTCTGAGAAACGTAAAGGGTGTCTATCTCATTACAGTTTTAATTTGCATTTCCCTAATTAGTAATGAGAATGATTGTCTTTTTTACATATTTACTGGCCAGTTTTCCATGAAATGCCAATTAACATTTCTTATTTTAAAATCAGATACTGATGGCTACTTGTTATCTTCATTCTTTAACATATTTGTTTAAGATATATTACATCTAATGAAACACTGTTTATGTGTATACATGTGTGGACGGGTATAGTCAGAGTAAAATCAAATGGTCATCAAAGAAATGGAAAATTACTCATATTTAGATGGTCATGTCTACAGAATCCTTTGTGTAAGGGAAGTAAAAAAGGAGGTGTTATATGGTTATCTTTCTATTAAGGAGATCTAGTGTTTTCCTTTCTAATACCGTCTAACATTAACGTAGTGTCACTAGAACATTCAGACTTTAGGGCAGCACGAAAGGATGACAGAATTAAAATATGGTACAAAAGAACGTTTTTTCCAAGCCATTTTTGAGACTGCTATATTTTTAAAAAGATGACTGGGGGCGCCTGGGTGGCTCATTCAGTTCAGCGTCTGACTTTGGCTCAGGTCATGATCTGAGTTCGTGGGTTCAGCCCCGCATCAGGCTCTGTGCTGACAGCCCGGAGCCTGGAGCCTGCTTCAGATTCTGCATCTCCCTCTCTCTCTGCCCCTCCTCCACTCATGCTCTGTCTCTCTCTCTTAAAAATAAACATTAAAAAAATAAAATAAAGTCTAAAAAAATAAAAATAAATTTAAAAAGATGATTGTTTTAGGTACTTCAGATTAAGTTCAATACCAAAAGTTTATAAAATCTTTCAGTTCAACAGAAATGGCCAGTCTGATAGAATCTTTATTCATATTCTAGCTCAAAACTAATTTCCCTCAGATTCACTCTCAACACTGCAGCCTAAAAATTGGAATTCTGGGGTACCTGGGTGGCTCAGTCAGTTGAGCGTCTGACCTTGGCTCAGTTCATGATCTCATTCCTTGTGAGTTGGAGCCCCACATCAGGCTCTGTGCTGACAGCTCACAGCTCAGAACCCTGGAGTCTGCTTTGGATTCTGTCTCTGTCTCTCTGCCCGTCCCCTGCTCGTGCTCTCTGTGTATCTCTCAAATATAAATAAACATTAAAATTTTTTTTAAAAAATTGGAACTCTAACCTGCTTCGGATTCTGTGTCTCCCTCTCTCTCTGCCCCTCCCCTGCTCACCTTCTGTCTCTCTCTCTCTCTCTCCCTCAAAAATAAACATTAAAAAAAATTTTTTTTTTTAATTGGAGCTCTATCCAGGGGCACCTGAGTGGCTGAGTTGGTTAAGCATCTGACTCCTGATTTCGGCTCAGGTCATGATCTCACCGTTTGTGAGTTCGAGCCCCGTATCAGGCACTGACAGTACAGGGCCTGCTTGGGATTCTCTCACCCTCTCTCCCTCCCTCCCTGTGCCCCTCCCCTGCTCATGCTCTCTCTCTCAAAATAAACCTTAAAAAAAAAATTGGAGCTCTATCCATCATCCTTTCTACATTTAAGTTGTCTGTCCTACTTTAATTCACATTGTGTTTGTTCGATTGTGAGTGTTCATAAAGGCCTCCTATCTTCAAGTAAACTGAACTCCAGGACAGCAGGTATTGTGTTGAGATATTCCTTCTCTTATCTTTCCCATGAACCCACCCTCCACTCCTTTTTTTTGTTTTTTTTTTTTTCATTTTTTTTTTTAATGTTTATTTATCATTGAGAGACACAGAGCGTGAGCAGGGGAGGGGCAGAGAGAGAGGGAGACACAGAATCCGAAGCAGGCTCTAGGCTCCGAGCTGTCAGCACAGAGCCCCACGCGGGGCTCAAACTCACCAACTGTGAGAGCATGACCTGAGCCGAAGTCGGCTGCCCAACCGAGCCACCCAGGCGCCCCCCTCCACTCCTTTTTTGAAATGTATTTAACATTTAAATAGCGGTTGTGTCTAACCCGTGAGTCCTTTTAATATGCTGGCATACAGAAGTGTGGAAGAGATACTGCTAATGTATTTCTGACCCTCTAATTTGCTGCAACGTTCTTCCAAAGTCAACACTTTCTGCCGATCCTCTTCCCATGAAAGAAGTTGTCTCTGATGTACTGCAACCATATCATTGAGCTCTTTATCTCGATCTTTTAATTCTCCAATGAGCAGCTGCAGCTCCTTCCGCTGTTTCTCGATAGTGGAAATCTCAACTTCCGACCCGATGTTCTAAACACAGAAAGTAGTTTTATATAAAAAAAACAAAACAAAAAACTAATCAATAAATAAATCAGCCAAAGCATATTTTCCAAATAACTGTATCTTCTTTTGCTGCCAATTCAAGGCAGTTAAATTATTTTTTATGCACTGGTTATTATATGGCATCAACATTACATATATTTAAATAAGTTCATGCTACTGTGCATGAACTCTATAATTTTGTCATACCACCACACACTGCTCTTAAAAAGTGGGACCATTTGTCCCACCTTCATTAGCTAATCTCAAATAAACTCATTTCGGTATTTTTGTGTCTTTGCTGTCAACCTATTCCTTGTATCAATTAACAGTATTATCCCACACTTTGGCCCAACAATTCGGGGCCAATCAAGTAAAGGAAACCGTGAAATATTAGTGTTTAAATGAAAATAATTCTCGTAACATCTAGCACATATACTCCATCTACCAAGAACAATTTAATGTTGTGATTGGTCCAAAATCAACACGCCTGTTTATAAACACATTTTGTAAGGGAAAAATTTCAAACGCATATGGTAACAAGGGAACTGTACGATAAACTCATGCTCAGTGCCTACGTCCTACCATCATCAAGTTTCAATTTTCCTTTCTCTTTTTGTTGTTGATAAAATATATGTATATATTTCATTCCTACGTATTTTGGTATGCATCTCTAAAAATGAAACTTTTTTTTTTATGTAACCATGATGCCACTTCATACCTAACAAAATTATCTACAATACCCTTTAAGCATACGTCATTTTTAAGTCTGGTGCATGAAGTTGGTCTGACGTAAGTGTGAAACCAGAATTAACCGTTTTAGTGGCTCTATAACCTTGCACAAGTTACTTAACCTCCCTAAGCCTTGGTTTCCTGAGGAACATGTAAAATGGTAATAACAAGTTAAACTTCTTAGAGTTGTGTGTATTAAGGAAGATAAACTGCAAAGCACTCCACATTACTTGGCACAGGGCAGGCATTCAGCAAACATTAGCTTTCTTATTTTTTTTCCCAAGGAAAAATGTTAGATACCAACTTCAACATGTGAAAGGGAAGGGTAGCTTTTCCAAACATTAGCTATTATTAAGACGGTAAACCACACTTTTGGACTATGGTACTGCCCCCTACCTATGAACTAAAAGTGTTACTTTAAAAGATCACCAGAGGCCCACGTGTACCATCACTGCTTTCTGAAAAATAAGATTCATAAACAAATAAAGACGAACGAGTTCTAGTTACTTACTAGTAACTAAACACAGAAAACGGAATTTGGATCAAGCGATTCCAAATCACAAGATCTGAATTCGGGTCGTCGGTAACCATTCATTAATTCATTAATCCGTTCAACAAATATTTACTGAACGTCACGTGGCTGAGCGCGCCGGCAAGGCGCACAAATTCTGGTGTAGGAAAGTAGGCAATACGCCAAGCATGCAAAGCTTGATGTCATTTCATCGTACCTATGAATGCAAAGCTCACTTTTCAATCGTACACTCATAAATGCAAAGCTCGCTTTCATCACTTCTAAGGAAATTAAGGACAGGAAGCGAGGTGGCCTAGGGCAGCTCTCCAAACGCCCAGCTGTCGTTAAAAAGTGAGCACCTACTGCTCCGCGCCTGGGCTCAAGATCGCTTTTACGAAGGAAAGGAAACAGATGCGACACTCCGTTTCTCTTCGTACTGTGTATCGTTTCACATTTTAAGCAGAAACCGTTCCTTAAAAACCACCCAAGCTGGGTCGGAGTGCTCCCCGTCCCCTGAGGTTCGCTGTCCACTCGCAGCAGGACGCAGCGGCGGAAACGGTGAGCCCGCGGCGGCCGCTCACCTGACGCCCGGCGAATAAGGTCGCCGAAGGGTTCATGGGTGTTTCCTCCGCCCCCGGAGAAAGTCGGGGAGCGCAGCGTCACCTGAGAAAGGCCATAGGCACGCCTGCCCGGAGCGGGGGCGAGCCCCGAACCCCGGAGCCCCGCGCCCTCGGCCGGCTCAAGCGAGCACCCAAACCGCCCGCCCAGGGGAACGCGCCCACCGACCCCGCCTACGGCGTCGCCTAAGGGCCACCCCGGCTCTCGCGAGACTTCGGCGGCTGTGCTCCCGCTCTCGAGCCTCCCGGGGGCTTATCCGCGAACCCGGGAGGTTTATCCGCGAACGTCAGGTCCACTCCCCACGGTTCGCAGACAACCGGTTGTTTACGATTACCCAGCGAACGGGGAAGCAAATTAAAGGCTGCTTGTGCCCCCGTCACCCGTTTTTGAAAGCTGTTGTGTACACGGGGCGCCGCGGAGGGTCCCTGCCCGTTGGCGCCAATGCCTGGATGGAGGCGGACGCCAGCCTTGGTGGTTAGCAGCTGCTGGCCAGCCTAGTAGGCTGTTGGAAACTAAGAATTACAGATTGAGAGGAAAACACAATAAAGCAAAACACGTTTTTTTGACTCTTGATGAAGCTCTTGAGTAACAATGAGAACTTTGGCAGTCGGTCATGCCAAAATCTGCCATCCTGGGGCGACTTTTAAGTTTTTTCACGTGTTATCTCAGCCATCCTTCTCCCTTTTACTCTTTTTACACAGGAACCGGATTATATTAAACCCCTGGTCGCTCATCCCCTATTGTTTAACCCATAACATGGCATGAGTGGCAAAATTACCAAATACAGTATTACGCTATTTCAACTTTACTTTTTGATTGACTATGAATGAGCAAAGCATGTTCTTGTCATAAAAGACAACCTGAAAATGGGAAAAATTTAAAATCCTTGCTTTGAAGATTTAGGTGGCACCTGCCTCCCTAGGATACATAGGATCATTTAGGAGAACCAGCAAGACAAGGTCTAAGATTTAAAGTCGGGAAAACCAGGGGCACCCGGATGGCTCAGTCGGTTGAGTGACTGACTTTGGCTCAGGTCGTGATCTGTTTGTGGGTTCAAGCCCTGCGTTGGGTTCTATGCTGACAGCTCAAGAGCCTGGAGCCTGCTTCAGATTGTGTCTCCCTCTCTCTCTGTCCCTCCCCTGTTCACTCTGTCTCTCAAATATAAACAAAACACTAAAAATAAAGTCAGAAAACAAATTCTGACTAGTTAAAAACATACTATCAATAGATGAGTGTACAGTTAAATCTTGGTGGAATGAGGAAAGACAAAAAGGAATGCGGTTGAATGTCAACTTTCCAGTTGAGGATTTCAACTCATGGTTCCCAAATTTTACTATTATTAAAATGTGTTTTTCTACCAGGCAACCCCATGCCTAACCGTCACTGTAAAAGTAGGCGTACAGGGGCACCTGGGTGACTAAGTCGACAAGAGCATGCAACTCTTGATCTTGGGGTTGAGTTTGGGCCCCACATTGGGTGCAGAGATTACTTAAAAATAAAATCTTAAGGGACACCTGGTTGGCTCAATTAGTTAAGTGTCTAACTTTGATTTTGGCTCAGGTCACGATCCCAGGGTTGTGGGATTGAGCCCCGCATCGGGTTCCACTGAGCATAGAGCCTGCTCAAGATTCTCTCCCTCTTCCCCACTCACGTGCTCTAAAGAAATAAAATCTTTAAAAAAAAAAAAAAAAAGGTTATGTACATAAAGGAGAAAAAATGAGGCTCACCTTGAGATCAGTAAATAAATTCAGTGTGGTGAGAGGAGTGTGGTGACTAGTTGCACATCAAAAGTCTCAATATTTTAAGTTTACTCCCATAGGTTTTCTTTAAAACGAAAAAGACCTTTGAGGATAGAATTTTTAAAAAATGACGTTTTATGAAAGCTCCAAGAATTACACTGCATCTCATTTTATACTCAGTCTAATTTTGATGAACTAAACAGACTCATTCCAGTCTCCCTACCAGATATCCTAAGTAATTTAGAAAAAGCCGGATCTAAAAACTAGAATTCATCTTTAAAACAGTAATTTATCAACTTTTTAACTATCAGTGAGAAAGCTACCATGTATTTTATCTTAAGCAACAGCTGATTTACTGAGGCTTCTATGTGATAACTAAAACAATGTAAAAATCACTTATTGCCAGCATCTATGCTTTTTTTAATGAATAAAATACTATATATCAAAGCTGGGTTTGCATTTAAACTGCCAGCTTAATTGTGGTAAGTCTTTTACACTTATAACAGAAGGCTGTTTAAAGGTTAGTATTCTTTTTGCTAAAAATACTAGACAGTGAAAACATTTACATAATACATAAAGAGAATGAATCAAAGTCAATCCTTGAACTCAGTATATTTTAACCAGAGAGTAAACTAATGCTGCATTTTAAATTTCTGGTTGAAGGAAAAGATTCACACATGTTATACACAAGGACAATTTTAATCCTCCATTATCCTGCAGTAACATCCACTGCTGGCTTTATATGGATTAAAACTGCATTTGCCAAGAACTGCGAACATTGAGAATCTTTACATGAAGTCACATGGTTGATACAGGCACATAGACGTCTTCCAGCACCAACAGCGTACACAGCACATACCAAATGGTCTTGATGGATAAATTTGCTTCATCAGATACTCATATTTAGTAAAATTCACAGTTAATGCAGAATTTCATTTTCTTAATTTGCATCTTTATTACACATTTTTTCTAAGATTTTAATTATTTAAAAAAAACCACTCATTCATTCAAAGTTGTAATTTGCAGGACAATAAACAATGGGTTCTAAATTTCTTAAAGGTGTCCATAGCAATTTAAAATACCAGGAGTCTTCTTTTCAATTTGTAGCACCTGACTTAAGACCTTTATAAAAACAAAGTTTAAATTCATTTAGTGCATTCATTAAAATTCGTTGTCACTGTTTCTCTTGAGAAAGACTCATTTCAATTGTTATTTCCCAGACTACCTATAGAGAGAGAGAGAGCATGGGTGTATATTCTTTTTAGTTGGGTAGAATTTTATTCTCAGAATTTATAGCTAGAACAAGAACTTGCAGCATCTCTGAATGGTCTTTCACTCCAAACAATGGTGATCATGTATAAAATGGATTTGGGATCTGACCCCCTACTTAACATCACCAAACATGTTTCCGAAGTATTCTTGGAAAATATTTAAAAATATATGAAAATTCTACCATATGGTGCACCTTCATTCTCTAACCATTTCCCAATTGTTCATTTATATCAGTTGCAATTTTTCTATGAGTAACATTGTGATGAACACCCTCACCCACAGTTCTAAGCAAGAATGATTCTATCTTTAGGATAATGTCAACTAAGTGGCTTACTGGGTCAGACTGCAGATGGTTTTAAGGCTTTAGTATACTTTACCAAATAATCTCCAGAACTGAACAACTCCTACCAACATTAAGTTAATGTGACCACAGAGTGGACTTGGTTGGTAACAATGAAGCAAATTCAACCACAAATCTATTTGATGCCCAAGCATCTCAAAACTATCACACCAAAGAAGCAAGGAGACAATCATTAATGGTGATGAAGCCAAAATTCAAATTCTTTAAAACATTACGCAGCTTTAAATCATGATTTAATTAAATCACGACTATTTTTAAGAAAATTAACTCATTAAATCATGATTATTTTAAGATAAGAAACAGAAAAGCTTTGCACAAAAAATCTAGTGTTTTTCCAAAAATAAAAAGTTAAAAAGAGAAAGAGAAAAGTCAGTACCAAATGACCAAAAATTTTTATTTGACTAAATTCTATTTCATGCATAAGCATGACAGTCTCCCCTGTTTATTAGACTTTGGCAATAAAAAAAACAAGCAGCCTTATACAGAACAGTGAAAATGCCAAGGGTGAGGGTAGTCTACAGTTTTACTGTAGGATAAATATATATATTTTTAAAAGGCCTCTCTCCCTTTGGCCATATCAACTCTCAGTTCAAATCATTAAATAGAGACAAATTTTCAAAATCACTTCTTTACTTCTCCAAGATCTTCGATGCTATCATCATCCACCTATAAAACACAAATAATTACATCTCGTGAATTGTGGTATCAAATAACACAGAAGAATCTTGCTTTAAAAACTTATTTCCACAGATGCACACATTCTACCTACTCACCTCTGGCCATTTTTCCTGAATGACATCAATTATGTCATCTGTAAAGTCTCCCTGAATGATGATTTCATCCTCTCCTGTCACTGAGGCACCACAGGAGAATTTTTGAGCAAAAAATCTTTGTGCTTCTTTTAGATCAATTTCTGTTATTTATAAAAAAAGAAATAGCAAGACTATAATTGGAATCGTATCAAAGACATTTTTCCATTTTTAAATTTAATCTTCATCTTAAATTCATAAAACAGATCACCTTGATGGGTTTTGTATTCCTTTCAGAATAATTACAAACTACCATAGGCAGTGGTCCTAACAACTCAACTCATTATTTTCAAGGTCAAATAAAGCTTCAGTACATAAAAACAGCATTTTTCGTGACTCATATAGTAAGACCCAAATAAATCCAGGAACACATTGATTCCAAGCATTATACGTACATTTCCAAGTACAACAAAGTTCCTTTGTTTATCCCTCTTTACAAGACAAAAATTTACAGCAGGGAAACAAACCTACTATCTCATGATTGTTTTTTAACCTGCGCTGTCGCCAAGAAGGGACTCTGGTTTACAATTTTGCTGTTCATTCAAGGCCTCCACGAGAAGCTCTGAAGCAGGACACTGGGCCAATATCCACCTTCCCTCACCCTCTACTGTCATTCCCAGAGGGCACGAGCCATTTTGCTACTCTTTGCCATCCAAGCCTGCAGGGACAGAGGCGCAATACTGATAGGCTTCAAAAGATATCCTACCTAGCCCTTCTCATTCCACATAAAATGTGCCCAAGCAGGAATTCTGGGAAGGAAAAAGTTAAACTAGTCCCTCTGCAAAAGATTTTTAAATTTCTTCAAAATTTGATTTTGGAGCTATAGTTAGAAATGCAAAATCTCATTTTGTATCTTCTTAGCAAAAAATAGATCTGTGAAATTTTCATGATGTCGGATGGTAACAGAGAAAGAGACGGAAAGAGCAAGATAAAGACGGGGAGAGGGAGGGAAGGAGGCAGAGAGCAAGAGAGAAGATAGTTCACACATCTTAAACATACTTAACTCACCAAAAGTTGCAAGGCCACATACTCTTGTTACATATTTCTTCTTTGCTCTGGGAATTTTGGCTATCGTAACCTTTTGTGGTACAGTCTTCTTTTTTTGCTTTATTTGACCCCTTCCACCTTTATTTATTAAAAAAGAGCTCAGCATTAATTGTTTCGTGTTTAACATACAGAATACTGTCTCTAAGTTTGTTAATTTTCAAAAGATACCAAATATTAATTTCTAAAGTTTCTTCTTCTAATACAAAACTAATAAATACATGCACGAGTATTCATCCAATAAATACTAACTAATTAATATGTGCCAGCCAAGCACTGTATTAAGGGCTGAGAACACAAAGATGAACAGAAGAAAACACAGTCCCTGCCCTCCAGGGACTCTCAGTCTAGTGAAGGGAGACAAAAAAAGCTTAATAAGTACTGCAACCTGATATATACTATAATAGGATCCATGAATACTGCACTACCATAGCTTTGCAGAGGAATGGCTTACTATGCTTCCAGAGGACAGAAATGGTTTCTGAGAAGAAATGGCATTTAAGTTCTTATAGAATAAGAACTGTCCAGATGAAAGCAGAAGGGCTGGAGAGACACAGTAAAAAAGGAACCCCAGAAGAAAGGAGCAAGTACAAAGATAAGAGAAGGCATTATATTTGAGAACTACAATTGTCCTGATGAAGGATGCTTACGAACGTGTTGCAGATAAAGCCAGAAAAGCAAAAGATAACCTACCGGTCATTAAAGGACTAGTGCAAGAAGCTGTTACTAGACTTTATATCGAAGCAGAAGAAAAGCCACTGAAAAACTATAGAGGAGTCAAATTACCAGATTTAGGTTTTATGAGATCACTCTACAGTGTGGAGCGTGAGCATTTGAAGAGTAAGGCTGACAGGGAGGCCACTAGAGGCTCCTGCATTAGTTCAGATGAAAATTAATCAAAATCTAACAAAGCAGTGATAACAGCAATGGTGACTAGGCACAGGATAAAGAGAGTAAGGAGAAGAAACACAACAGAATTTAGAACTGACTAAAAGGAGGAAAGAAAGAGGACCCAAGGGGAGTCTCAGGTTTCTGGCTTGGATGACTGGATAAAGTATGCTGTCATTAACCAAAACACATAGATTTGGGACTTAATAAGGTTTTTTGGCATACTGCTTTTGAGATGCCTGTGGGACCATGCACATTGCCAGTCTAGAGACAGAGGCCAGGAATTTCAAGCGTACTAGAGGTACAGGAATTTCAAATGTGGAGTGGTGTCAGCAGTGAGGGATGTGAAAGAATCACTCAGGGAGAAAGCTGCAGAATGAGAAGGTATAAGGGCCGAGGACAGGATCCCGGGAAATACAGCTCTTTAGGGGCAGATAAGAAGAGAAGTCTGTATAGAAGACCAAAGAGGAGTGACAGGGAGAATGAAGAAAGAAGTCTATCACAAAAACCAAGGCAGTACATACAGCATTTCAAGAAGTGTGTGCTCGAACACTCTTTTTGGTTAGGAATTACTGAGCCACTGATGACCCCTATTAGAGGAATTTCAGCAGCCTGACAGTCAGCTTAGGATGGAATGAGGCATGAACAATGAGGGACAGAAGAGCAAGGATGTGAGTCCAGTCTTACTAAAGAAGTCTGGCTAAGAAGGGCAGGGCAAGGAATAAGGTAAAGACATGGACTTTTGAGGGAATTTTTCTTGAAAGATGCAAAGTCCTTATTAATAAGCTAATTTTAGTCACAGGGGAGAATAATTAAGGAAGAAGAAACAGGCAGGGACAAGATCCAGAGTACAGGAATTCATTTTACAAGGAGGAGAAATAAGTATATGCAACAGTTGTTTTAAAAAAAATTCAGGGGCGCCTAGGTGGTTCAGTCAGTTAAGCGTCAGACTTCGGCTCAGGTCATGAGCTCACAGTTTGTGAGTTCAAGCCCTGTGTAGGGCTCTGTGCTGACAGCTAGGAGCCTGGACCCTCCTTCAGATTCTGTGTCTCCCTCTCTGCCCCTCCCCCACTCACACACAGTCTCTCTTTCTCAAGATAAATAAACATTAAAAAAAATTTTTTTAATTCAACTGAGCTGACAACATGAGAGAATAAAACCTTTTATAAACATCCTCACTCCAACTAAATAGAATACACAGGTAACAAAGTTCTCAAGTCATAAACAAGGTGGTTGATTGCTTTTTACATATGTACGCAGCAAATAAAGCATGTTTTCGTAGGTCCAATTTACTGATAAAGCCCAAATCATATGACATCCAGTCATCTTGAGAATATGATTCTGTCTCATTCTGTAGGGTATACATATGGAACTAAAATAGCAGGTAGGTATCGCTGCCTTTGGGACTGTCTTCATTTCGTATTTCCTCTGGTAGAGGGAAGGTGTGTTTATACAAATCACGCCACAGATTTAGGCCTTACCTCTCTTCTGCTTTTTCTTCTCTTCTTCTTCCCCTGCTGTGCCTTGACCCTCACTAATTCCAGAGTCTTGTTTGGGCGAATTTTCTAGATTTAACAATTAAATCCAAAAGCATTAACAATCACTTTAAAATAACCTTAAAACATCAACTCTGAGCAACTTCTTATACAATTAAGGCATCTTGCCAACAACCAAGCATGTCATTTATAAAGCAAATGATTATACTGCTAACTTCTTATCGAGTCTAATTCTGGTCATTATGGTAAAGTGTATGGTGATAGAAGACAAAATAAAGTCTTGGACGTGAGAGGATTAGGATCCTTTTAGCCACATGAAAGCAGCATAAAACACTCAGACCCTGTAGGAGTGTTTAGCATCTAAACATACTATCTAGGTAACAGGAAGTCTGATCCTGAGTAAGACGACTCCCTCCTCAGGTCATATCATGACCTACACAGCTCATGTCCAGGGCTGACCATGACCATGCAGACTGACTGTAACAACCAACTTTAGGGTTCTTCTCCAACCACGGACAATGACTATGTAGCTACTATCCAAAAGGGCCTTAGGGATTGTGCATCTTGGAAACAATCGGAAAATCAAAACAGCAAACAATGGAATAACGTCAGTACATCTGATAGGCCTGTTCCCAGCCCAGGCTTTCCCTTCTTCCTGCCACTGCCTTCATTTCCAGCAATCTTGTAACAGAAGCCAACATTTGAACAAAATGAAGAAATCTGTTCCTCTGCAGGCTTCCTTTCCTCTGGCAACAGCAACTCCCATTTTTCTAGTTGCCAAAACCCTGGATGCCTCCTTTTCTCACATCCCACATGTAACACATCAAAAAAACCCTGTCGGCTCTACCTCCAAAACATATCGAGAATCTGACCACTTTTCACCACCTCCACCACTACCATTCTGGTCAGGTCGTCATGGTCTCCCGACCTGATCATTGCCACGGCCTCTTACCTGCCTGTGCCCCTCTTCAGTCTATTCTTTAGCACAGCAGCCTAAGAGATGACGCTGAACAAAAGTTAGACCTTACTGCTCTTCCGTTCAGATCTCTCCAATAGCTCATCTGATTCTGAATGAAAGCCAAGACTTGGCATCGAAGGTGTGGTCCTCCATTACTTCTCTGACTTCATCTCTGACCCTCCTCCCCCTCCTTCCATAAGCTCCAGACAAGACATAAGCTCCTTGATGTTTCCTGAATATGACAGGTAAGCTCTTGCCTTAGGGACTTTGCACTTGCACTGCACCTGGAATGTTCTCCCGGATATCCAAATGACTCACTCCCTCCCTTCCTTTAGGTCTTTGTTCAAATGCCGTCTTTTCAGCAAAATCTTCCCTGCCCCCACCTAAAATTTCAGATTCCCTTCCCAACAATTCTTATCTCCCCATTCCCTACTTATCACTATTTAACATACTTATTTTGTCTTGTTTTACCCTTCTAGAATATCATTTCCAAAGAGTAAAGCTTTTGTTTACTGCTTTATCCTCAGCATCTAGACAATGTGTAGTATATAGTATGCTCACAAGAAATAATTTGTTAAATGAAGGAGTGAAAATACATATGCCCCTAAACTATTACTCTTGTTATAAGAAAGTTGTTCTAAGCTATCTGTGAGAGATAAGACACATGAAGCAGTGTGTGATTCTATATAAGAAATTTTAACCCAAGAATGTAAAGTGGTTTTAAAGTCAATAGCTATAAATACAATTTTGTAATATCCTACTAAAGGAACTCATTCATATCTTTATAATAATGCCTTATGTACATTTGTTTCAGGTACAGAAGTTTTGATGAAAGAAAAAAATGTTCATACCTACAGTAAGTTTTGCAAACTCATTTGGAAAATTCTTCTCTAACCACTGTCGACATTTAGCGACATCAGGCATATATTCACAGTACTGAGGGAGGCAGGGAGGGGAGGAGAACAAACTGAGTCACAACAGAACATTTTCAGTCAACCAGTACATTTTAATTAAAAGTCATTTCCTAAAGTTGCTATATTAAGAAGGATGAAACTAACTACTCCCACCTGACATCTTATCCACAGGAATTCGGTGTTCCACCAGGAAATGCCCCGTAAGAAATTAGAATTTAAAAAGGATTAGGCACCTCCTCACTGCGGTACTTTATTTTCTCTCCATCAAACAGAAGGGCCATTAGAAAAAGGAGCAAACAGACAAAAACAAGCATGCTTATTTTTGCTTTGGGCACACAGGTGTCTCACTATTTCTGTGACTTGCCCACAGAGCCTGACTCAGAAACTTACAGAAAATCTTATACATAATTTAATTTATGCTCTCCTCCACTTAGACATTAGATTCTGGCTTTAAGGCTACTCTTGCTTTATTCGCTAACGATTCATGAGTTCCATGCAAAAGTCCAAACTGTCTAGTCAAGTGCAAGTGATGTACACATATGATTCAAAGTCTAAAGAAAACAATTTGTAAGACCATAAAATCATTCAGTTCTCTACAAAAAGCTGAAACTCTACAATTAAATGATAGAAAATGAAAAATTAAAAAAAGCTCTCAGGCTAGCTCTAAAGTCAATAACCTCAAATGCAGAAGTTAAAGAAACAAAAGAATTTTAAAAGAACTTACCTCTGTTGGTAATGAGCAGACTGGGGAAATGCAGAGAAAAGAAAGATTAGAAAATTTAAATATATATGAACACACAGGGTGCATCGTAACTTTTATTTTAAATTTGACAAAATGCTTCATTTCTACTTTTTCCTGTAATTCTGAACCACTTTTCGAATACCACCCATGCTTTTTTTTTTTTTTTGAGGTAAAAGGCACATGATTAATAAAAGTATTATCTTGATTTTTTTTTTTTTTTAAATTTGAAAGAAAGAGGGCACTCCCACAGGCATGAGCAGGGGAGGGGCAGAGAGAGAGGGAGACAGAATTCCAAGCAGGCTCAGCACTGTCAGCACAGAGCCCAAGGCGGGGCTCAAAGTCACTAACTGTGAGATCATGACCTGAGCTGAAATCAAGAGTTGAACGCTTAACCAACTGAGCTACCCAGGTGCACCAAATTTTATTTTTTATCTAAACAAGATTCTATCCCTCAGCTGATGGAGCATCAAACTATACTATCCTGTATACCTTAAGGTTTTCCAGAAACACTTCAATGGGTCTGAAGCTAAGCTGAGAACAAGTAAAGCTTGAATGAAACTGGTTATTTATTTTTTTTTAATTTTTTGACAGAGAATCTTAAACAGGCTTTACTCACAGCACAAAGCCACATTGGGCTTGATCCCATGATCCTGGGATCACAACCTGAGCCAAAATCAAGAGTCAACCAACGGAACCACCCAGGCACCCCTGACAATTGTTATTTCTTTTGATAGCTTTACCACAATGGCCACTAGTTTTCATTCATACTAACACATTTATAGACTTCAATAGCACTTTGGCTACCACCTCTTTGCAGTTAGTATTTCTTTTTCTTTTTCATATTATGCTACACAAGATTATGCAACTGTAAAGCTACAGGGAATGCTGGTTCAAGCTCATCATTGTCGTACAGGCTAACGCACTAGAAGAACTCAAAAGGTTTCCCAATTTTAAATATAATTCTGTTACTGGGTCAATTGCTTATTTTGTTTTTATTTCTAAGGTGACGAATGGAGTAGTTCAGTGTGTCCAAGATCTTGAGATTGGTGAGGGAGAAGAGGGGTGGTGCGCCATTACTCACAACAGCAATTATCTTTATGTCCATTATTATGTGTCATCATCACAACCCTGGAGTAATCACACCTGTATTACCGAAGAGAAAGAGGAGACTTCGAGTAAGTAACCCACTGCATCTGGTTAGTAAAACAGGATTTGAACCCTGGTCTGTTTCTGAAGCTCACGCTCTTAAGCACTGAATCGGATTACATGACACACACAGGTAGTGCAGCTGTGTGCCAGACTCGTGGCAGAGGTATGCCTTCTCCTCACCTCACCATCACCATTTTATAGATGAAGCTCTCAAAACAGGTTAAATAGCTCAGCCAATGACAAAGGTGGTATGTGGCAGAAGAAAACTAGCAATCTAGCACCTCTTTATTTCAAGTGTAGAGTTCCTTCCACCAAAGCACTCCCTGGTTAGCTAGAGATCTGAAAGTTCAAATACCAGTAGGTACAGACATCCAGCCACAGTTCAGGATATAATTATAGGTTAAATGCCATTACAGCAAACATGAAAGCTAAATAACTTTGTACGCCATTTCAAAGACTATTCAGTTCAACAAAATTCTAATACAATGTAAAAATTTGGACAATTCTTCCGGGTTCACTGTTACTTGCTTTCAAAGTCAATTTTGGGGCGCCTGGGTAGCTCAGTCGGTTAAACGTCTGACTTCGGCTCAGGTCACGATCTTACAGCTTGTGGGTTCAGGCCCCGTGTCGGGCTCTGTGCTGATAGCTCAGAGCCTAGAGCCTGTTTTGGATTCTGTGTCTCCATCTCCCTCTCAGCCCCTCCCCAACTCATGCTCTGGCTCTCTCTCTCTCTCTCTCTCAAAAATAAGTAAACATCAAAAAAATAATAATAAAGTCAATATCTTTTTTTGCAAACTGTAGCTTTTCAACACAAAGCGCTAGCAGTTACCATCAAACTTCACATCACTAATACTGGAAAAACACGAAGAACAAAGCATCATCATCCATGAGACCTTCTGTATGGTCTGAATGTTTGTGTCCCCTCAGAATCAGTATGTTGAAATCCAACGTGATGGTATTAGGAAGTGGAGCCTTGTGGAGTATTATTCATTCTTCTCAACAGCCCTCTGAAGTAGGCTTTTTAATGGATAAGGGAACTGACCAAGTGAGTAAATGGCTGAGCTGGGATTCAAACTCTGATGGACTTCAGATACTGAAGTCACAACCCTGAAGACACAATGCCTCCCGAGAAATGACCTCATCCTACCTAGCCTTGTTCCTCACTCTACACCAACCAGCACTCTACTCCAATCAGCCCTTTCTTTTCTTTTTTTTTTTAAACTTTTTATCATGTTTATTTATTTTGAGAGAGAGAGAGAGCATGCCTGCATGCGTGGGGGAGAGGCACAGAGAGAGAGGGAGAAAAAGAATCCCAAGCAGGCTCTGCATGGTCATCACAGAGCCCAACACAGGGCTTGATCTCAAGGACAATCCCACAGAACCATGAGGTCATGACCTGAGCTGAAATCAAGAGTCAGGCGCTTAACAGACAAAGCCACCCAAGCACCTCTCCAATTAGCCTTCTCTTTTCCTCTCCCCTGAGGAAATCATATTAAATCTTACCACCATATTGTTCTTATGAATTCCTTCGCATTTCCTTAGAATTCTAACCATTCTCTAAGGCCTCCCATTTCCTTGGAAAGTTCCCTATTTCCCTCTGTCCAAAGATCCCGCCTTTTCCTGAACTCCTAACTCACAGTTATTATCAGTATCCTCTAATTTAGAACTTAGTATTTCTTAAGTGCTTCTCCTACAAGCGGACCATAAACTCATTGAAGAACTAACCCTGTCCCCAGCCTAGTGCCAGGAATATCAATACAAACTAAGGAGGAAAATGAAAATAAACCTCTCTTAAAAACATTAGGAACTTCTGGTCAACACAAATGATTACTTGGGTGCTGGCATATTTAATGGAATTGTTCAAAAGTCACCTTAGCAGTGACATAAACAATTTAACAGGATGGTGTTCGTATACTGTATTTCATCAGTTCTAAATTTTTTTTCATTTTTATAGGGATGCAACTTATAATTATGACAGGTCAGTCTGACAGCTTTTTTTTCTTTCTGGTGGAACATAAAATAATGGTGAAGCTTATAAAATATGGAGCCTTAGATGAAATAGTACAAAGAACAACAGCTCTTAACTACATCTGACCGAGATAAATAAAACATACTAAACTAGTACACTCCTCTAATAATAACATTTATTGTACTACATTCTCATGTTAGTTGCTATACCAGGACCTTTATACAAATCACTTGACTTAGGATATAATCATCATTTTCATTGTACAGACCTTAAGAAACAGACCCCCAATCCTTTACTGAATTAGGTAACTTGCCCAAGGTCACATAGCTGGTAATGCTGGAGTCAGGATGCAAACTTTGGTCCGTGACTCCAAAGGCAAACAGTTATCACCAAATAGGATCAGTATCATAACAAAACTCAATCAACCCTACAAAAAGTTCAGAACTTACACTTACTGATTTCCTATATTCTTACTAAGGTATTCTACAATAATTTTTACTATCAAAGTAATAATAATAATTCTATCAATTTATTGACACTAAATGTCATTGTCAAATGTCATTGACACTAAATGACAAATTGATGAAATTTTAACTCAGTGACATCACCTCTTTTTGAGTGACATCACTCTATTATACTCCAAAACCATGGACCTTTTCGCTACTTATTCACTACTCAGTCCCCAGCACCTAAAACATTGCTAGGCACACAGTAAATGGCCAAAAACATTTCCTGGGGCGCCTGGGTGGCTCAGTAAGTGTCCGATTTCATCTCAGGTTCGAGCCCCACATCTGGCTCTGCACTGTCAGCACAGAGCCTGCTTGGGATCCTCTGTCTCGCGCGCTCGCGCTCTCTCTCTCTCTCTCTCTCTGTCCCTCCCCCACTCATGCACACATACGCTCTCTCCCTCTCAAAAACAGACATTAAAAAAATATATTTCCTGAAAAAATTAATATTTACCTGCCCTTTTGCTATCTTGTACCTTCAAATTTTTCTGAAACCTTCCAAAACGCTAATAAAATTAGGGCATTTCGAACTCATGGATGTTCTATATTGAAAATGAGGAAAAGCACTCGGAGAATCCTGGTTTGAGCTAACATGCAGATTATAAGTCAAACCAAGAACACTCTCCTTAGACTGTCCTACTACCCATCACCCCAACCTCATCATCTTCCATTCCCTACTGACACCCGCCCTATACTACACCCTGTGCTAATACAAAGCCGCTCATTTCTCCAGAGACATGCATCAAGCCTTTTCTTGCACAGCTGTTCACTTCATCTGGGACGCCCTTCCCCGAGTCCTCATCCAGCCCTTGTCATCTCTTAAGACTCCATGTCTTCCAAGACGTCCTCCTTTCACAGCCAGATGAGCAAGTAACATTAGGCTGAAATAATTTATTTGCACGTCTCTAGTCCTACTGGACCGTAAGCTTCTCCAGGCCAAGCAGCAAGACACAAGTCGCACAGGTTGGGAAAATCTATTAAACCATGCCCCCCTCTTCACCACTACCCACCCTCCCCACCCCCAGGTAAGAATTTACCAAATAGCAAAGATGAGAAAAGGATTACTAGAATCCAATGAGAAACTACTATGACAATGCATAAAAATCAAAAGAGTAAAAGCCACTTTCTGCTTTGTAACACTTGCCTCCACAGTAGAGGACTCGAAGTGGGTAGTCTGCATCTAACTTGGTATTGCCCCTCGGCTCTCCTTTGCAATCATGCCCACCGGATTCGGAAATATCAGCAGCCATCTCACAAACCTGTAAGCAAGGAAAATAACACATTTTCACTCTTTTGGACCAAGACCCCAGAGAAGCAGTGTTCAAACGTAGTCTCACCTCCTCCTCCCACGAGAAATACCTCAACCCTACATCTGTTTCCGTTCTGTTCCCAAATGAAGGATACAAGCTCCATTAGGATTCATAAAATATGAGCAATTCTGGGTGCACCATTACCAGCTCCACAGGTCTACAGGGAAGCAAGTGACCGGAGCTAGAGGACCGTGAAGGATGGGGGAAAGGGACACGAGCGAAAGAGGAAGCAGTGGGATAACAGGATGGGGAGAAGGATCCGTAGTGACGGGGCAAAAGGTCTGGGGGTGCTCTGGAAGGGATGCAAACTGCAGCAATAAAGGCCACAAAGCAGCTGGACGAAAAGAGGCTGGAAGAGCCTACGAAGAAGGGGCGGGTGACTGGAGGTGCCCCCCCATACAGGGTGTGGGGGCAGCTAAACGCCAAGGGAGGGACACAGGAATCGGGAAAGGGGTTGGAAGTGGGAGGGGGCGGGGAGACCAGAATCTGAAGAGAGAAAATGGGGGCAGAAGAATCAGGAAGAGGCAGAATGTAAGAGCACTGAGGCGACAAGGACGGCCAGGTGTTAGGGGAAGACGTGAGGCGAAGGGGCAATCCCGGGGACACCAGAGGGGCCCATGTGGGCGGGGGTGTGGAGACGCTCGGCCCGGCCCCCTTCCGCCGGGCAGCACCTCGGCTTCCCCCACGCTCTCTACGAGCTTCTCGGAAGAGGGAGAGGCACGAGGGATCGTTACCCAGGCGGTCGCACAACCCCCGCCGCCTCCGCTCCCGCCACTACCGCCAGCTGAAGCGACACATGCAACTCCTCTTCCCCGGCCAGGGCCGCCTGAAAGCCCGTCTGCCAGCCGCGGTCCCGCGAGACAATAAGCCTTTATCGCGAGATTCAGGCCGCCGCTGGGCGGCTGTCGCGAGACGCCTGGAGGCGGAGGCGGAGAGGAATTGGAGAGCATGCGCGTTTTGCTCGGGGGCGGGGCCAGGCCTCCAAGCGGCTGACAGCCAGTAGGCGGTGCTCGCTACCCGCGGGAGAGAACTGGAGGTGGGCGGTCCGCGAGCGGAAGCGAACGCTGATGGGAGAGCGGGGACGTGCGCCTAAGTCATCAGTGACTCCTTGTTAATGAGCTGGGGAATGTTATCCCCCGTCTGGGGTGCATCCTGGAGTCCTGACTAACCCCCCCACCCCAGCCTGTTGGATAAGTCACTCCTCCGCGGGGAAATGGCAGCTGGAAAAGGCATTTCGTTTCAACACCTTTCCCTACATTGGCTGAATTATTCTTGAAAAGATAGTTATCAACATTATTTAGATCGTTCTCATCGCCCATAATCTCACCATCCTAACAACGACTTTCATCACCTTCCTCGTGTTTACCTATCCTTATATGTGTTGCAAGTTGGAATTAATCTCTCGCCTCTCAGGCTCTCACCCAAGCAGCCGGAAACCTGGTAGACATAACCACACATGGGGCGTGTTTGCTTTGCTTCCATACAGTTGTCTCATTTGGGAAAATCCCTAACCGTACTCCACCTGAATCCCGTTTGTGAAATGGGAGTCATAATACTACGGTGCTTGTAGAGTCATGAGGGTTAGGAAAACGATGACCAAAAAGTGCTTTGTAGCTGGTGGAGGTTGCTCTTTTGTATTTTGTTCTGCCCTGTGCCTCATTCCCCTCCTTCCCGGCCAACTTCATTTGCCACCACCACCCTTAAATTTTCTGCTTACAATTTACTTTGTGCACAAGGCCATCTGGCATAATCTTTCCCACCAGGCTGTGGTCTCCACTCTGACATCATTTTCTAAATAAAAGGAGAGGCCCCAATAGCATTCGATTCCCATGATAACTTCCATTTACTGACACCCACCTTCTACTGTGTGCCAACAACCTGCTCATTTGGGGATACAGAGTCCAGGTGGATTCATTTCACAAAATTTTCTTGATGTGGAGAACAAATGCGAAAGGAAATACAGATAAAATTAAATTTCCTTATAACCTGCAGCCCATTGGCAAATATAATATTTGACAAGAATAATTGTATAAGTATCGACAAGTATAATAAGGACGAGCAATTGAACTCCCTACTGTCTTAATGTTAATACTTTGCTAGAGGCTAAAACCACCTTAGCTTGACAATAGATGGCCTCCAGGATCCTGGGAGTTTTCTTTAGCATATGAAAGTCCCTTTGGAAACTTCCCTTTGTCTTTATCCCCCCCCCCCACCCCCCAACTTCAAAGTATGTCATCAGTCACGCCTCACAGCCCCAGTGCAGCTCTTTCTGCCCACGGTGCTGTCCCTGTGCTTTAATAAAACCACTCTTTTGCACCAAAGATGTCACAAGAATTCTCAGCCGTGGGCTCTGAACCCCACCATTTCAAACCACCTCTCTGTTATGCACCAAGTACTGTGCTAGGAAGTGGGGGTACAGTGAACAAGGGACAAAGTCCCTACTCTTGCTAAATTTAGCAGTCTTAACAGTGTTAGCTGACTTAATCCTTACAAAAATCCTGTGAGGTAAGTATTACCTTTAATTTCCAGATGGTAAAATCAAAGCTCAAGCGTGGAAATAAATTCAGTTCACATGTGTTTAAGATCACACAGCTGGGGCGCCTGGGTGGCTCAGTCGGTTAAGCGTCCGACTTCGGCTCAGGTCACGATCTCGCGGTCCGGGAGTTTGAGCCCCGCGTCGGGCTCTGTGCTGACAGCTCAGAGCCTGGAGCCTGCTTCCGATTCTGTGTCTCCCTCTGACCCTCCCCTGTTCATGCTCTGTCTCTCCCTGTCTCAAAAATAAATAAACGTTAAAAAAAATTAAAAAAAAGATAAGATCACACAGCTAATGCAATCTTTCATTGATCCTAAGATGCGCATTTTTTCACATTTTAATATCTCGTATTGATGAGGGAGCCAAAAGCAAGCTGAGGACAAAGCACAAGCTAACACTACCCCCAACCCCAGGTGGGACATGTGTGACATTCCTCAGGCACTCCTGGCTGCCCAAGAACAAAGGAAAGGGAAAAACAAATAACTGATAGAGATCACAGTCATGCAGGACGGGAGTCTCCATCAGTTTACAAATGTCTTAGTAAATTACAGGAAAAGGCAATCTTTTTAAAAAATGTTTTACATTTATTTTTGAGAGAGAGAGAGAGAGAGAGAGAGATTGAGAGCGCGCACAAGTGGGGGAGGGGCAGAGAGAGAAAGAGACAATCCGAAGCAGGTTCCAGGCTCTGAGCTGTCAGCACAGAGCCCAACGCGGGGCTCGAACTCGCAAACTGTGAGTTCGCAACCTGAAGTGAACTTGGACGTTTAACCCACTGAGCCACCCAGGCGCCCCAGCAATCTTTTTTTGTTAATGTTTGTTTGTTTGTTTGTTTGTTTGTTTATAGTGGGGGGTAGGGGCAGAGAGAGAGAGAGAGAGAGAGAGAGAGAGAAATCCCAAGGAGACTCTGCACTGCCAGCACAGAGCCCAACACTGGGCTCAATCCCTCAAACCCTGATATCATGACCTCAGCCAAAACCAAGAGGCCATCTATCACTGACACAGCTCCGGTCAATGAGATACAGCAGCTGGTAAGGGGGGGCATCCCTTCTGTCAGGAAACTCTGTGAAAGATTTCTAAATGGACCGAAATATCGCATTCTCTTTGGTGTCATCACCATCTTTCACAATCTTTGAGCTATTTTACAATTTTGTAAGTTGTAGAAAACTGATAAAAATACAGTTGGCTCTTGTCCATAGAAATGCAAATGAGTCGTGTCTGGTGGAGCTGCAGTGGATTATTTCTCTGTTGGCTAGTTTTCCATCTATTTGTAAAGTCACTGCTTCATTCCTGATTGCCAACGTGGGAATATTTTCAAGAATTCTCCTTTGAATTGGTTTTAACATCTTATACTGATTTCCTTCTTAGTTAACAAGTGAAATAAAATATTTGGCACATGTTTATTTTATGATTAAATGAGAGTCATGCTTTTATTCGTTTAGAAATTCATCATTTAATGCTTCTCAAGTAAAAAAGCAAGGCCTCATGTTTAAAGAAAGAAAACAAAGCCTTGACCTTTCTCTCTTCATTCAGACCATGAGAACATGAAACATGAGCCATCTTGCAACCATGAGGGTCTAGCTTGAGAACGAAGGTACTCTATCAAGAATTTGGGACTGGAAATAGATAAGAAGCCTATGTTCCGGATAGCATTGTTGAGTCATGGTATCAGTCCTTGACTGCCTCCCTTCTGGGGCTTTCTATTGTGAAAACTCCCTGCTCCCCACCCCCCCCATGTGTTTAAACCAACGCAGTAGGGTTTTCTATTATATTGCAGAATGCATTCCTAAATTATACTATCAGAAACCCAGGAAATAAAGAAGGGAAAGAAGGGAAGGAATGAAGAAAGAAAGAAAGAAAGAAAGAAAGAAAGAAAGAAAGAAAGAAAGAAAGAAAGAAAGAAAGAAAGAGAAAGAAAGAAAGAAAGAAAGAAAGAAAGAAAGAAAGAAAGAAAGAAAGAAAGAAAGAAAGAAAGAAAGAAAGAAAGACAGACCAGATACTTCCTTTAGCACAAGAGGGAAACCTGTGGTCAAGCAAAGCATGACTGAAAAAAAGAACAAAGCTGAGCCCTGACTGAAGGTGATGGGGAAATAATATTGTTGCAAGACCAGTCATTCAGAGGAACCATGGACAGAGGGGCATTCTGACACTCAACTTTCTGAGAACTCCTCTAGCAAAGAAAAGGAAAGAGTTTGCCCTGGGCTTCTTGAAGAAGGAGGGATTTCTTACCATATGTGACACCTTTTTAGGAGATCACCAATTTTCTCAAGAAGTCATGGGTTCTATTTTTCCCTTCTTGGGGCTAGCTTGGCCCTTAGCCAGACATTCACTACCACTTGGTTCCTTCTGGGCATTTTCCACCTCGGGTGGAGTGGATATTTGTTGATTGTCTTTCTAGCATCCACTCTCTGTAATAGACCCACCTTAGTTTGGAAGGGTTTGTCTCTCCTGCATACTATACCCATGTGGTCCAACTAGACCTTCACAACCCCCATCCAGAGATGGAGCATGTGACCCAGGTCTAAGGCAATCAGCACGTGGTATCCTGTTAGAAACGATGATTAAATAATTCAAAGGTGGACTGATTGGAGTGAATTCCAGCACCTTTTTGAGGAAGCTTCTAGAAAAGAATCTCTCTCCTTCCCACTGGACCTGAGTCTCAGAAGATGCACAGTAGAGTTACTGGCAGCCATCTTGCCACTATGTGGCCTGAGAATTGAAGTCCATATGAAGGAGAGCAGAGCTGAGAGATGGAAAATGTTTGGCCCCTGATTCCGGTCACATTTGAGGTCAGCTCTAAACCTGGACCTGCCAGTTGTAAAAGCTAACAAATTCCCATTTCTGCTTGGGCCAGTTCGAATTGGAGTGTCACTTTCAAATTAGTTCTGATGAACACATAGGTTTGGGGCTAGGGCAGCCCTTACAGGGTTTATTAAGACTTGTTCTAGCTTAATGTTTCCCAACATTTTTTCCCGCTCTGACACACACAATAGATTTTATTCCCTTGCAGAGCATAATCTTGTTAAAAAAAAAAAAATCTACGTTTTGATGAAAGCCCTAAATAACTGCAAAGATGTAAAGCATTAAAATAATTTATAACTGGGTCGCCTGGGTGGCTCAGTTGGTTGAGTATCTGACTCTTTTTTTTCTAAGTTTATTTATTTTTTAGAGAGAGAGAGAAAGAGAGAGATAGAGCTCATGCTCGGGGGAAGGTCAGAGAGAGAGGGAGACACAGAATCCGAAGCAGGTTCCAGGCTCTGAGCCGTCAGCACAGGGCCCAATGTGGGGCTCCAACCCACGAACCATGAGATCATGACCTGAGCTGAAGTTGGATGCTTCACCGACTGAGCCACCCAGGTGACCCTGAGTCTCTGACTCTTGATTTCTGTGCGCTGACAGCACGGAGCCTGCTTAAGATTCTCTCTCTCCCTCTCTTTCTGCCCTTCCCAGCTCCCGCTCACATGCATGTGCACTCTCTCTCTCTCAAAATAAATAAATAAACATTATAATAATAATAATAAATAAAATAATTTATAACTTTCACAATCACTTACGATACATGCTATGAACTACGGTAGATTCAATGAGCTGTCACTTGATTTTTTTCTCTTCTACTCAAGAAGGTATTTTAGAGTTCTTAGAGCAAGGGCTGGCCCACAGAGAAACACTGTAGACTTAACCTTCAATCTGGCTCATTCATTTAGATAAATAAAGTTTCAAACTCTAATACTTTCACACCTGTTAGCAATAAATTAGCAGACACATGCCATACATACATCTGAATCCAACATCTCAGTAGATAGAGATGACCATGGATGAGAGCTGCTTAGTGAATCGGGCTTAGTTTATTCTCAAGCCATATGAGCTACCTTCAAAACTAATAAATTCTTCACCTGCTAGCCCCTATCTAAATTGAAAAAAATTCATTTTTTTCCTGAAAAGAGAGTTTTTGGGGTTTTTTGTTTGTTTTTGTTTTGTTTTTAATTTTAATTTTTTTTAATTTTGTTTTTAATGTTTTTATTTATTTTTGAGACAGAGAGAGACAGAGCATGAGCAGGGGAGGGGCAGAGAGAGAGGGAGACACAGAATCCAAAGCAGGCTCCAGGTTCCGAGCTGTCAGCACAGAGCCCGACACGGGGCTTGAACTCATGAACCGTGAGATCATGACCTGAGCCAAAGTCGGACGCTCAACCGACTGAGCCACCCAGGTGCCCCTGTTTTTAATTTTAATTTTATTTTTTTAATTTACATCCAAATTAGTTAGCATATAGTACAACAATGATTTCAGGAGTAGATTCCTTAGTGTCCCTTACCCATTTAGCCCATCCCCCCTCCCACACCCCCTCCAGTAACCCTCTGTTCTCCATATTTAAGAGTCTCTTCTGTTTTGTTCCCCTCCCTGTTTTTGTATTATTTTTGCTTCTCTTCGCTTGTGTTCATCTGTTCTGCGTCTTAAAGTCCTCCTATGACTGAAGTCATATGGAAAAGAGAGTTTTTGTCATCTTTCTCACCCTAAAGGTTGGATATCTTTCCAGAATTGTTCTCTCAGAAAAAATAGGGGTGCCTGGGTGGCTCAGTCAGTTAAGCATCTGACTTTGGCTCAGGTCATGATCTTGAGACTTGTGAGTTT
Source organism: Prionailurus bengalensis (assembly GCF_016509475.1). Lineage (NCBI taxonomy): Eukaryota > Metazoa > Chordata > Mammalia > Carnivora > Felidae > Prionailurus > Prionailurus bengalensis. Next base: position 6,935,843 of record NC_057356.1, read on the forward strand.
GAGCCCTGTGTCAGGCTCTGTGCTGACTGACAGCTCAGAGCCTGGCGCCTGCTTCAGATTCTGTGTGTCTCTCTCCCCCTCCCCTGCTCGTGCTGTGTCTCTTTCTCCCTCTCTCTATCTCTCTCTCAAAAATAAATATTAAAATTTTTTTTTAAAAAAAGAGCGAAAAAAAGAAAAAGAAGAATTGTTCTCTCTCGGGGCTCCTGGGTGGCTCAGTCGGTTAACTGTCCAGCTCTTGGGTTCAGCTCAGGTCATGATCTCACAGTTCAGGAGTTCAAGCCCCATGTAGCACTCTGCATTGACAATGCGGAGCCCGCTTGAAACTATCTGTCTCTACTCTGGCCCTGCTCACTCTCTCCCTCTCTTAAAATAAACAAACTTTTAAAAATTGAAAAGAAAAAAGAAAAAAAAGAACTATTCTCTTAAGAGCAAGATGATGCCTTTCTCTTGGATCTTTGAGGCACAAACTGGTTCAGAATCCAGGAATGGAGTCCAATTTCAGGCATGGCTGGATCCTAGAGATAAAAGAACATATTCACGAATCCCTCTTCTCTCAGAGAACAATAAAAGCAAATGTGTAAAGTGCCTATGCTTGGTAGTTCTGGGTAAATGTGTGCGGGAGTTACTTTGTACTAGGCTTGCAGCTTTTCTGTAACTTTGAAATTATTTCAAATTTAAAAGTTTTTAAAAATGAAACTGTCTCTTTTCGTCTCTTGGCTCCTTCCCTATACTTTCTTCATGCTCCCTAAATACTTAGGTTCGTTTCTACTCGTTTATCAATCCCCGAAGAGAGATCATCTTTTCCAATAGTTCTAGTAAATAACTCAAGTTAGTATCCGCCAGAGACTGAATGTTTGTGTCCTCCGAAAATTCAAATTCGTATGTTGAAATCCTAGCCCCAGTGTGATGGTAACAGGAGGCAGGACCTTTGGGGAGGTGACTAGGTCATGAGGGCTGGGAGCCTTTATGATGAGATTAGTGCTTTTATAAAAGAGACCCCAGAGAGTTTCCCTTCTTCCTTCTCCCTGTGAGGACAGAGAGGGAAGACAGCCATCAGTGAACCAGGAAGCAGACCCACCCCCGAAAGTGACTCTCCTGGCACACTGATCTTGGACTTCCCAGCCTCCAGAGCTGTGAGAAATAAATTTCTGTTGTTCATAAACCACAGTCTATGGTATTTTGCTACAACAACCCGAAAGGACTAAGACAGTGAAACATTAGCCTTTCAAGTCCTGTGCCCACCGGGATGAAATGATCTGATTCGCCAGGCCAGGGCACATGCCCATTCCTTGAGCCAAAGGATGGAACCAAATCCTCCAGAACCTCACCAGAAATGGTCAAATCTCAGGGATGGATGGGTCACCAAAGGAAACGAGGATAATAATGCCAAAAGAGAGCAGATACTGGGAAGACAAAAGCAGCATACAGGAACCCCGTCATATGAATTCTTGATCCCAGAAGCCCTGCTCAAAGGGAGGAGGGACAGGGGACTGGGGTAATAGGCAAGGAGGAGGCATGACAGAGGTTAAGAAGACCAACCTGTCCTGCTTCTCCAAAAAGCAGACGTTTCATAAGCTCATTTGTTCTTCTTGCAAAGCAGGGCTGATAAGGAACACGACCAGTTCTGCCACAAGAGATCCATAAATATTCAACGGAGAGGAAGGCTAGTTTACAAAGATGATACACTTTTATCACCACGGGCGGCACTTTCAACTTGTGGTGAAACCCGTCTTTGCTTAGTCTAACCAGAGACGCCCCCTCCCTCGTGTAAGGGGCCCAAATCTCCCTGACTTGCTGAGAGTTGTGTTACAATACATGTACACATATCTCTCTTTGATTATAAAAATACTACAGAATATTTGAATAATACAGAAGTACGTACAGTGGAAAATGAAAGTTTCCCCCTCTCCGGGGTGCTATTAACAGTTTGGTGCATATAATAATAATAATAATAATAATAATAACAAGGGGTGCCTGGGTGATTCAGTCAATTAAGCATCTGACTCTCAGTTTCAGCTCAGGTCATGATATCACGGTTTCGTGAGTTCAAGCCCCGCATTGGGCTCTGCTCTGGCAATGTGGAGCCTGCTCGGGATTCTCTCTCTCTCCCTCTCTCTCTCTTGCCCCTCCCCTACTCACTCTGTATCTGTCTCTCTCAAAAGAAATGAATTAATTAACAAAATTTTTTTAAGTTAACAAAAATACCAGGAATATTAGCTAAACTATAAATAGCATACACACTGTGTTGTTCACTGTTTTAAGCGCTTTACATAAATTAACTCATTTTGCCTTCATATTAGAACAATGGGGGGGTCTAGGTGGCTCAGTTGGTTGAGTGTCTGACATTTATTTATTTATTTATTTATTTATTTAGAGACAGACAGACAGAGCACGAGTAGGGGAGAGGCAGAGAGAAAGGGAGACACAGAATCCCGAGCAAGTTCCAGGATTCGAGCTGTCAACTCAGAGCCCTCCGCAGGGCTTGAACTCACAAACTGTGAGATCATGACCTGAGCTGAACTCAGACTCTTAACCGACTGAGCCACCCAGGCGCCCCGAGGGTCTGACTCTTGATTTCATCCCAGGTCATAATCCCATGATGGTGGTGGCATCAGCTCCACACGAAGCATGGAGCCAGCTTAAGATTTTCTATCTCTCAGGGCACCTGAGTGGCTCAGTTGGTTGCAAGTCACACTTTTGTTCATGTCATGATCTCATGGCTCCTGGGTTCAAGCTCCACACCCGGCTCTGTGCTGTCAGCACAGAGGATCCTCTGTCCCTCTCTCTCTCTCTCTCTAACCCTCCCCCCCTCAAAAATAAAAATAAACATTAAAAAAAGATTTTCTACCTCCCTCTGTCCCCCTCCCCGCTTGCATGCTCTCTCTTGAAAGAAAAAAAGAAGAAAGAAAGAAAGAAAGAAAGAAAGAAAGAAAGAAAGAAAGAAAGGAAGACGGGCGCCTGGTTGGGCTCAGCTGGTTAAGCATCCGACTTTGGCTCAGGACATGACCTCACAGTTCGTGGGTTCGAGCCCCGTGTCAGGCTCTGTGCTGACATCTCAGAGCCTGGAACCCACTTCTGATTCTGTATCTCCCTCTTTCTCTCTCAAAAATAAAGAAACATTTAAAAAATTTTTTTAAATAAAATAAATAAATAAGAGCAAAAAAAAAAAAAAAAGAGAGAGAGAGGGAAGGATGTGGGTAACATTGTTTCCATCTTACACAAGGAGGAAATTGAGCTTTAAAGAAAGTGAAATAGCTTGCCTAAAGATGTCACAGCCAAATAGTGAGAGAATCAACTTTAAACCCAGCCAGTCTAACATCAGAGTACGTATTATTCCAGATTTTAAAAATGTAGATACATTTTTTTGAGTTGCAGTTCAAATAAAATTAACCATTTAAAGTGTACAATTCAGTAGCATTTAGTACGTTGTGCAAACATCACCTCTATCTAGTCCCAAAGCATTTTCATCACCCCCCCACACCCCCACCAAAAAAAATCTCTGCACCCGTGAAGCAGTCACTTCCCGTTCTCCCCCATACCCAGCCCCCAGTAAACACTAATCTACTTTTTGACTCTAGGATTTACCCAATCTGAATGTTCTGTTTAAATGGAATCATCCGGGGCACCTGGGTGGCTCAGTTGGTTGAGCGTCCGACTTCAGCTCAGGTCATGATCTCGCGGTTCGTGGGTTCGAGCCCCGCATCAGGCTCTGTGCTGACAGCTCAGAGCCCGGAGCCTGCTTCCGATTCTGTGTCTCCCTCTCTCTCTGCCCCTCCCCCACTCACACTCTGTCTCTCTCTCCTTCAAAAATAAATAAACATTAAAAAAAATAATAATAAAATAAATGGAATCATCCCATATGTTACTTTTGGTGTCTGGCTTGTTCCATTTAGAATGTTTTCCAGGTTCACATACTTTGTAGCATGAATCAGTACTCTATTCCTTTTTATGGTGGAATGTATTCCTTTGTAAGCATATACCACGATTTGTTTATCTGCCCATCTGCTAATGAACATTTGGATTGTTTCCACCTGTATTAGTCATTGTTCTTCAGAGAAACCGAACAAATGGGATGTGTATATATTCGGAGAGGTTTATTTTAAGGAATTGGCTTATGCGAGCTATGGAGACTGGCAAGTTCAAAATCTGCAGGATAGGCTGGCAGTTTGGATACCCAGGGAAGAGCTGACATTGCAGTCAACTCTGCAAAGAAGGCCATCTGCTGGCAGAATTCCTTTTTGCTTGGGAAGGTCAGTCTTTGTTCTAGTAAGCCCTTCAACTGATTGGATGAGGCTCACCCACATTATAGACAGCAGTCTGCTTTTTTAAGAAGTTCACCAGGTTAGGGGCATCTGGATGGCTTAGTCGGTTGAGCATCTGACTCTTGATTTTAGCTCACGTCATGTTCTCACAGTTCGTGGGAGTGAGCCCCACATCAAGCCCCACATTGGGCTCTGCCCTGACTGTGTGGAGACGGCTTAGGATTCTCTCTCCCCCTCTCTCTGCCCCACCTCCCCCTCAAAATAAATAAATCAAGATTTAAAAAAAATATTTTTTAAGTTCACCAATTCAAATGTTAACCTCATCCAGGCATGTGGGTGGCCCAGTCGGTTGTCTCTGACTCAGGTCATGAGCTCATAGTTTGTGAGTTCAAGCCCCATATTGGGCTCTGCACTGACAATGCAGAGCCAACTTGGGATTCTCTTTCTTTCCCTCTGTCTCTGGTCTTCCAGATGTGTTCTCTCTCTCTCTCTCTTTCTCTTAAAATAAATAAAAACTTAAAAAAATTTAAAATAAAGGAATAAATTTTATTTTATTATAAATAAAATTTATTTATAAATTTTATTTATTTTATTTTACTTTATTATATTTATTTATAATTATTTATTTACTTTATTATATTTATTATTTTACTTTATTATTTACTTTATTATAAATAAAATAAAGTATTAATCTCATCCAAAAGACACCTTCACAGGAACATCTAAAATATTTGACCAAATATTCGGGTACACCCAAGTTGGCATATAAAAGAAACTATCACACCACCTTTTGGCTATTGTGATTGGTGCTGCCATGAGCATCCACGCACAAGTAGTTTTTGAGTCCTGTTTTCAGTTCTTTGGAGTATATACCTAGGAGTGGAATTGCTGGGTCATACGCCAACTCCATGGTTAATTTTTTGAGGAATCGCTAAATTGTTTTTCACAGCCGCTGAACCATTTTCCATGCCCTTCAGGAGCATCTAAGGGCTGGTCTATTATGTTTTTAACATCCAAAAATGGGAGTATGCTACATAAATTCAGGTGCATTTTTGTGTGTGTTTTGTTTTTGTTTTACACTTAACAATCTATCTTGGGCATCTTTCTGGGTCAGTACTTATAATTCAGTCTCATTCTGTATGGATAGCAGAGATGCTTAGAACAGGGCCTGGCCCAAGGGATTGTTATACAAATGAATGCTACCTTTTTTTTTTTTTTAAATAAGTACACAGTGCTATATTGAGTGAAGTCACTATAATTTATCCCATTCCATATTGATAAAGATTTAAGTTGCTTTCAACTTTTTTTACCTTTTGTTATGGAAAATATATACAAGCAGGGGGAATAGATAACAAATGTCCATGCCTCCTCAATCCAGCTACAACAATAGAAAAACTCATAACCTCTCTTTTTATATTTCTGCACCTCTCCTGCACATCCTAAATATCGTATCAGTTCATCTACACATATTATTTCTAAAAGATAAGGAAATATTTCTTTAAACACAACTGAAATACCATTATCATACTGACAACAATAAGCAATCATTCTTGAATTAGCCAATCAGTGTTCAGATTTCCCCAAACGTCTCATACTTTTTGACCCTTGGAATTGAGCCAGAGTCCAAAAACTTGGTTAATATATCTCTTAAACCTCTTTGAATCTATAGTTTCTCCTTCTCTCTCTCTTTTTAAATTTTTAAATGTTTATTTATTTTTGAGAGACAGAGAGAGTAACACAGAGCACAGGCAGAGGAAGGGCAAAGAGAGAGGGAGACACAGAATCCGAAGCAGGCTCCAGGCTCTGAGCTGTCAGCACAGAGCCTGACGCGGGGCTCGAACCCACAAACCGCGAGATCATGACCTGAGACGAAGTTGGATGCTTAACCGACTGAGCCACCCAGGCGCCCCTCTCCTTCTCTCTTTAATTTCTCTTACACTTTGTATGTTGGAAAAAAACTCATTGCTCACAATTTTTAAGACTCATTTTGAAACGGCAAGGAAGTTCCTGTTAGACCTTGTGTCAGGTCAGGGTAAACCCCTCACCAACCCATTACACTGCCCCTCTGCCTAACTGTTGGGCCCCCAGTTTTCCCCTGGGCTGCAGGGCTGCAGAGCACAACAAACAAAACATATGGTAAATCATTCGGTCCTTAAATTCTGTCAGTAATTTCTTCTCCCTTCCAGAGAGGGCATTTTGAAATAGTTGGGTAGAGACAGGAATTCAAGGACGCACACATTTACACTGGAAAGGTCAATGGGTTGTGGTGGGTTGGGCAGTGGGTTGTAGCTGTGGGTTGAATGGTTTCCACCCCCACGAAAGATATGTCTGCATCCTCACCCCTGAAAACTGTGAACATGACTTTATTTGGAAAAGGAGTTTTGCAGATGTAATTAAGCAAATGACCCTGAGATGAGATCATTCTGGATTATCTGGGCCCTAAATCCAATGACAAGTGTCCTTATAAGAGGCACCCAGATGGCCAAAAGGCACATGAAAAGATGCTCAACGTCACTCCTTATCAGGGAAATACAAATCAAAAGCACACTGAGATATCACCTCACGCCAGTCAGAGTAGCTAAACTGAACAAATCAGGAGGCTATAGATGCTGGCGAGGATGTGGAGAAACGGGAACCCTCTTGCACTGTTGGTGGGAATGCAAACTGGTGCAGCTGCTCTGGAAAACAGTGTGGAGGTTCCTCAAAAAATTAAAAATAGACCTACCCTATGACCCAGCAGGAGCACTGCTAGGAATTTACCCAAGGGATACAGGAGTACTGATGCATAGGGGCACTTGTACCCCAGTGTTTATAGCAGCACTCTCAACAATAGCCAAATTATGGAAAGAGCCTAAATGTCCATCAACTGATGAATGGATTAAAAAATCGTGGTTTATATACACAATGGAGTACTACAGGGCAATGAGAAAGAACGAAATATGGCCCTTTGTAGCAACGTGGACGGAACTGGAGAGTGTGATGCTAAGTGAAATAAGTCATACAGAAAAAGACAGATACCATGTGTTTTCACTCTTATGTGGATCCTGAGAAACTTAACAGCAGACCGTGGGGGAGGGGAAGGGAAAAAAAAGGTTAGAGAGGGAGGAGGCAAACCATAAGAGACACTTAAAAACTGAGAATAAACTGAGGGCTGATGCGGGGTGGGAGGGAGGGGAAAGTGGGTGATGGGCACTGAGGAGGGCACCTGTTGGGACGAACACTGGGTGTTGTATGGAAACCAATTTGACACTAAATTTTTTTTTTAAATTTTTTTTTTCAACGTTTATTTATTTTTGGGACAGAGAGAGACAGAGCATGAACGGGGGAGGGGCAGAGAGAGAGGGAGACACAGAATCGGAAACAGGCTCCAGGCTCCGAGCCATCAGCCCAGAGCCTGACGCGGGGCTCGAACTCCCGGACCGCGAGATCATGACCTGGCTGAAGTCGGACGCTTAACCGACTGCGCCACCCAGGCGCCCCGACACTAAATTTTATATTTAAAAAAAAAAAAAAAAAAAAGGCACACAGAGAAGACCACATGACCCTGGAGCCAGAGAGTGGAGCCATGGGGCCACAGGCCAAGGAGGGCAGACAGACAGCCACCATCATCTGGAAGAGGCAAGGAGCCAGCTACCCCCTAGAGCCTTTGGTAGGAGCACAGCCTGCTGATACCTTCTAGTCTCCAGAACTGTAGGGGAATACATTTCTGTTGTTTGAAGCCTCCCAGCTTAGGATAATTTGTTGCAGCCGTCCCAGGAAGCTAATACAGCCACATACTCTGGGCTTGTGGGGGAAGCGGGGGCCCTGGATTTCTACCTGTGAAATAATAAGAAATATATATATGGCTTCTCTGCCCCTCATTCCTGACACAAAGCTCCTCAATCTCTTGGGATTTCCCGAGTGGTAGGAACATCTGACACTGAGCTCCTATGTCGCTTGGCATTTCCTGGAGTGTCTTTTGCTCTAATGAGGTGATTCTTGGGGAGCGCCTGAGCTCCTCGTTGAAGGCTGGTCACCAAAAAGATCAAGCCACAATTAAAAGCTTGGAATTTTCAACCCTACCCGCCCTGATTCCTCTAGAGAGGGGAGAGAGATTGGAAATGGAGTTAATAATCTATCCTGTCCATATGATGAAGCCTCCATAAAAATCCCAGTTGAGGGGCGCCTGGGTGGTGCAGTCGGTTGAGCGTCCGACTTCAGCCAGGTCACGATCTCGCGGTCCGTGAGTTCGAGCCCCGCGTCGGGCTCTGGGCTGATGGCTCGGAGCCTGGAGCCTGTTTCCGATTCTGTGTCTCCCTCTCTCTCTGCCCCTCCCCCGTTCATGCTCTGTCTCTCTCTGTCCCAAAAATAAATAAAAACGTTGAAAAAAAAATTTTTTTTTTAAATCCCAGTTGAATGGGATTTGGGGGCTTCTGGGCTGGCGAGCTTCCATGAACCAGGAGGGTGACACAGCCCAACTCCATGAGGACAGAACTTCCTGCACTTGGGACCCTTCCAGACCTCACCCTATATACCTCTTCATCTGGCTGCTCATCTATATCGTTTACCAAGTGCTTTCTTACATAATAAACTGGTAAACACACATACGTGTGTTTCCTGAGCTCCAGTGGCTGTTTCAGTATACGACAGAATCCGGAGAGAGGGTCATGGCAACCTCAAGTTGTCCCCAAGTCAGACAAAAATTGTGGGGAACCTGGGAACCTACAACTGGTGATTGGCATCTCCCTGGGGGGCAGTGAGCCTCTAACCAGTGGGGTCTGCACTTGAGTTGAATCGTAGGACACCCGGCTGGTGACACAGAACCTTGCTAGATGTGGAAACAAAATGGCACACGTCTGGCAGAGTGAAGGTGGCAGGAGTATGGGAGTAAGGGAGGAACGCACGGCGGGGCCTATGTCTTTCGAATACACTACCACCCAGTTCCTCCTCCTGACACTTGCTAGGCAGACCCACAGGAATGTCCATAAAGTGAAATGTCATCTTGGAAAACACTGGAGGAGGGGGGCACGCAGGGCCCAAGAGCTCCAAATCAGTCCGGCAGGTGTATTCTCAAGTTTTTTAACCCACGTTTCCTGTTCGGTGGTGTCTCCTCCCAGCGAGGAGGGGAATAAACTGCAGAGAGGCACCTGGGGGGGGGGGGGCTGGCGGCTGGCTGGGGGGGTGGCTAGGTCGGTTAAGCATCTGACTCTCGATTTTGGCTCAGGTCACGATATCATGGTTTGTGAGTTCGAGCCCCGTGTTGGACTCTGTGCTGACAGCGTGGAGCCTGCTTGGGATTCTCTCTCTTCCTCTCTCTCTCTCTCTCTCTCTCTCTCTCTCTCTGCCTCTCCCCTGCTGTCTCTCTCTCTCAAATGAATAAATAAACTTAAAAAAAAAAAAAAAAAGAAGTAAACTCCAGAAGTCTGGGATCATGTGTTCATTAGTTCATTTATTCAGGACTGACTTACCGAATGTCCCTGGGGGGTCAGGCACGGGGTTATGTTCTGGGCTTGCAAAGCTGAATCAGATCCAGTGTTCGTCCTCCTCGGGACAGAGGCTGCGGGAGACACACGAGTAAACCATTACAAGAATGTGTGGCCAGAAGCAGCACGAGGAAGACAGCCTAATCCAGACCGGAGAGCGAGATTCACAGACGGCCTGGCAGTTGTAGGAAGTGTGATCGCCACAAACCACATGCGGCTTTTCAACGGCAAATTAATTAAATAATATTGAAAATTCAGGTTCTACTAGCCCCGTTTCAATTCCTTCATAGTTACGTGACCCTCACGGAGCGTGTCCATCGTTGTGGTATCTTCTGTTGGAAGATGCTAGTCTAGGCTGAGGCTGACAAAGGAGGAGTTATCCAAGACTAAGAGGGAAGGAAGTATGTCCCCAGCAGTTCCTAGAAGACAGCCTTTGGGGGGTGCCTGGGGGGCTCAGTCAGTTAAGCATCTGACTCTTGCTTTCAGCTCAGGTAGTGATCTCAGGGTCCTGAGATCAGGCTCTGTGCTGGATGTGGAACCTGCTTGGGATTCTCTCTCTCTCTCTGTCCCTCCCCCCGCCCCCTCTCAAAATAAATAAACATTTGAAAAAAAAAGACAGCTTTTGGATACTAGACAGAGTATGGGAGGTGCCCAGGTCAGTTCCTACGGTGCCTTGTCAGCCATCTTGAACTCCCTGCTAAGGACAACAGGGAAGCTGCTGGAACATTCATCCAGATGAGTCGTGTCAACAGATTTGAGTTTTGGAAATGGATTGAAGGAGGAACAAGACAGGAGGAGATGAGATGGTCGTGTTCCTCCAGAACCTTGGATTAGTCAAAGTGATAGCAATAGGGTGGAGAGACATTTGGGGCATGTGGTTGACAGATTGGGGATTGTGGTGAGTGGAGAAGAGGGAACCAAGCTGATGGCTTGTGGCTAAATGGATGGTGCAAACTGTTCCCCTTGTCTGAGGTGGAATCTGAGGAAGAGGATAAGAAACTTTTTTTTTTTTTTCAACGTTTATTTATTTTTGGGACAGAGAGAGACAGAGCATGAACGGGGGAGGGGCAGAGAGAGAGGGAGACACAGAATCGGAAACAGGCTCCAGGCTCCGAGCCATCAGCCCAGAGCCTGACGCGGGGCTCGAACTCACGGACCGTGAGATCGTGACCTGGCTGAAGTTGGACGCTCAACCGACTGCGCCACCCAGGCGCCCCAGAAACTTTTTTTTTTTCAGCGTTAGTACTTAAGGGAAGGGGCTTCAGTTATCTGGAGGCCCTCGTTCCTCAATAATACCTGCTCTGTGGCTTACCACAGAACACACTAGAAAGGACATGTGGGTTGGAGTCTGCAGGATACCTGGGGGCAAAAAACAGGAAGCTCTGTGACTCCAGAGCAGACAAGAGAAGGGGGTGGGCAACAAAAGCCCGTTGCTTCCCTTTTCTCTCTTTCAACTATTCCCCCCATCCCTCGCCATGCTGCCTACTCCAAAGTGGCTCCCCGCCCCTACTGAGTCCAAACGCCCACGGAAGACAGCCCCACTCAGCGTGGCCTGTTTTACCCTCATGGTTCTGTGACGTAGACTCCAGATTCCAAGGCCCTCAAACGCCTCTCCAGCCTTACTTCTTCCACACTCTTCGTTTGGTCTGGAATGTCTGTTCCTTCCATTTCTGTCCCCGAGAAATTTTAACAGCTCTCCTTCCCTCCCCTCATTCTCAAAACTCCGACGGACCAGTTGTATTTTTTTTCAAACACATATTAAAGTCGTAGCTACAAAGTCAAAATACAAATGAATATGACTCTGTATCATCCACAATAATCTCACATATCGTCTGTGCTGTGTCCACTACAACTTGAAAAATAGGCTTATTCAATGTGCTTTGTTAAATTGTCATTTATGGACTCGTCTCATTTCCCCTACTAAACATTCAGCTCCAGACAGCGAATAATACCTTTCTCACCTGGGGGAAGCATCTAGCAAAAACACCTCAGAGGTTCATTGAATAAGCATTCTGACATCAATAAAGCCTCTGCTTTGCACCAGGCACTGTGATTAGTAGCTAGGAGCGAAAATACGGTCAGCAATAAAATTTGGTTTAAACTTTTTAAGGCTCTTTTTAAAATTTATTTAAATTTATTTTTTATTTTTTAAATTTTTTTCTTTGCCCTGTTTGTTTCTTCTCAAAGCAATTAATTTGTTATGTGTTTCCTTAAAGACTCTTTTTTCAAGAGCAGTTTTACATTCACAGCAAAATTGAGGGGAAGATACAGAGACTTCCCATATACCCCAAGCCCCACATAGGCCCAGCCTCCCTTGTTATCAACAGCAGACTTTCAGAGAAATGGAAACCTATATCTTCCTAATCCTCTCTCCCTTCCAGTGAATTCTGCAGTCAAAGAGAAAGAGAAGGTGATTTGGCAAGACAAACAATGTGAAAAAGAAAGGTAGGTGTTTGTCATTTGAGAAAAGGGAAGCACTCGTGTTTACAAGAACCTTGACAGCACCTGCTTACACAGATGAGGACCATTTTCCATTTGTTGAAAATTCCAGCCCGACCACATTAAGGTATTCACCAAGAACATGGATTTTGTCTCCAAGGGCCTCTTGGATGAGTGGGGCAGCTAAATTGGCATGTTTGATGGACACTTATTTATTAGAAGTTATGGGACAAGTGAGGTATGAGGAGAAAAAGTAGGAGAAGAACATTGGAAAGGTAGTCGGAGAACCATCCGTGAAGGGCCTTGTGTACCAATCTGAGGAATGTGACCTTGAGCCCAGAGCAGAGGTGCAAACTTAAAATCCCACAGATACCAGGCATGTGAATGAGTGAAGCTGCCCAGGCAATAGGGAGTGGTGAGGACTGGGGCAAAGTGGGAAAGTCTTACTCTGTCTCAGGGGAGCAGCTACTCTTGGCTCCAGCTGATTGTGACGATGTGGGACTATTGGCCCAGAGCAGCCAGGTCTTCCAGTTTTCCGAGACGCTCTGGAAATCCAGGTTTTTATAGGACAGTCCTAGCTTTTTAAAAAAAATTTAAAAAAAAAATTTTTTTTTTTTAATTTTTAAAAATGTTTTTATTTTACTTTTGAGAGAGAGAGAGAGCAGGGGAGGGGCAGAGAGATAGAGATAGAGGGAGACACAAAATCCTAACAAGGCTCCAGGCTCTGAGCTATCAGCACAGAGCCCAGTACAGGGCTCGAACTCCCAAACTGCGAGATCGTGACCTGAGCCAAAGTCAGAGGCTTAACAGACTGCGCCACCCAGGTGCCCCAGTCCTAGCTCTTTAAAACATATGGCCCGGGGCGCCTGGGTGGCGCAGTCGGTTAAGCGTCCGACTTCAGCCAGGTCACGATCTCACGGTCCGTGAGTTCGAGCCCCGCGTCGGGCTCTGGGCTGATGGCTCAGAGCCTGGAGCCTGTTTCCGATTCTGTGTCTCCCTCTCTCTCTGCCCCTCCCCCGTTCATGCTCTGTCTCTCTCTGTCCCAAAAAATAAAATAAACGTTGAAAAAAAAAATTAAAAAAAAAAAATAAATAAAACATATGGCCCGTCGGAGCTGAGCATTAAGCCTGCTTAAGATTCTCTCTCTCTCTCTCTCTCTCTCTCTCCTCTGTCCCTCTCCCCTGCTTGCTCTCTCGCTTTCAAATTAAAAAAAAAAAAATCTAAAAAAACAAAGAAACAAACATGTGGCCCAAATCCAACTGGCTTTAGAACCAGATATAGCTCACGAGTCATATAGCGATCACCTTGGCAGCTTGAAGTGAGCAAATGAAGGTTAAGTTAAAAAGAAAAAAAAAAAAGGATGTGATCACATCTGTGCTTTAGAAAAATCACACTGTGGTGGGGGGGGGCGGGGGATTACAGGGAATAGGTTAGAGGAAAGGAAACCACTCAGGAAAGTCTCTCAATATTTCCCCCAGGTGGGAGGTGACAGCGATCATGGTGGGGTTGGGGGGGGATGTCGTGGGACTGACCTGGATCCAGGGTTCAGTGGGAAGAGCTTCGCTTTAATCAGCATCTGGAAGAAGGCGTATATGCCTCCTTTCAATGCATTTCCCTCCCCTGCACCCCTTTCCTAAGCTGGGAGCTGAAAGGCACAGGGGCAGGTGGATCATCTAGAAGACCAAAGGGTAGGAAATTTTAGCAAAGACTCCAGTCTTGGGTGCAGTCTAATTTTACCCGTGATTATTTTAGAGATAGGCTCTCTGACCAACTGCCCGGCCCTCACTCCCCCCACCAACGGGCGCAGCCGACAGTTAAAATTAAAAGCATATCTATCATGGTTTTCGGCCAGCGGGGAAACTCCGAGCCAAATCCTCTTTTGCAAACGGCTGAGGGAGGAACTGACTCCCCGAGAGGCTGCTGCGTGGGGACAGGCACATGAGAGGTGGCTTCACGTCCATTGCGTGGTCCTGCTCATTGTGCAACAGGTCACTTGGGTCCAGGGAAGGATGCAAAGGGCAGGAGGTACGGACGGAGGGAAGGAAAGATGTCACGCTTCAGGGAGCTTTTCTAATGACAGCCGGCGAGTGCTGGTTTTAGAGCTTTTTTCCTCCCCTGATGCTTCTGACTTCTGCATGCCTTATTTTTGGGTGTGGGCACAGGAAATGGCTCTGAGGAGCTGCGGAGCAAGGCCTCCCCCTCTGGCACCGCCTGGGAGCGCCCCATGGGATGGGGGGCGGACGGGGCAGTCAGGCAAAGGTTAGGGGAGGAAAGCAAAGGCAGAGGCCCAGAACGGCTCCAGGAAATGTTTGTATTTCTCCACCGGGAGGGAGGACAAACAAGCTTTTCTCGTGCCTTCTGGGCGGCCCTGCACGCTCTCCAGCACAGGAGTCTGAAGAGCAGAGTGAGGCTGCAGAGAAAAATCACCGCGGGGCCGGGGCCGGGGTCGGGCCCGGCGCCGCAGCATGAATCCTTCTGGACCTGCCCACCGCTTCCCAGAAGTGACCGCCTGCGCCTCAAAGCCTCGCGGTGCCACCCGCTTCTCCCGGCCTGGGACAGCCGGAGAAGAACGGACCTCCCCGAGCCTCTCCTTTCCAGGCTGACATTCCTGGCCTCCTGGCGGCGGCCGCGTCCGCCCGCATCCCGGGGTGAAGAAGGTAGAAAACCAGCAGCCCGGTGAGTGGTAGCGTTCCCATCGGCACCTGTCTTTGTGGGGACTCCCGGGGCCGCCCAGCACGCAGAACCCCCGTCCTCCGTCCACCATGGACAACGGGTCGTGCTGCCTCATCGAGGGGGACCCCATCTCTCAGGTGATGCCCCCGCTGCTGATCGTGGCCTTCGTGCTTGGCGCCCTGGGCAACGGCGTCGCCCTGTGCGGTTTCTGCTTCTGCATGAAGACCTGGAAGCCGAGCACCATTTACCTTTTCAACCTGGCCGTGGCCGACTTCCTTCTCATGATCTGCCTGCCCTTCCGGACGGACTACTACTGGAGACAGAGGCAGTGGGCCTTTGAGGACATTCCCTGTCGGGTGGCCCTCTTCATGCTGGCCATGAACAGGGCCGGGAGCATCGTCTTCCTCACGGTGGTGGCGGTGGACAGGTACTTCAAGGTGGTCCACCCCCACCACCTGGTGAACGCCATCTCCAACCGGGCTGCCGCCGGCATCGTGTCCGCCCTTTGGACCGTGGTCATCCTGGGGACCCTCTACCTTTTGATGGAGAACCATCTGTGTGTGCACGAAGACACCGTATCTTGCGAGAGCTTCATCATGGAGTCGGCCAACGGCTGGCACGACATCATGTTCCAGCTGGAGTTCTTCCTGCCCCTCGGTGTCATCCTGTTTTGCTCCTGCAAGATTATCTGGAGCCTGAAGCAGAGGCAGCAGCTGGCCAGGCAGACTCGGATGAAGAAGGCCATCCGGTTCATCACGGTGGTGGCGGTTGTGTTCGTCACGTGCTATCTGCCCAGCGTGTCGGCCAGGCTGTATTTCCTCTGGACGGTGCCCTCGAGTGCCTGTGACCCCTCCGTCCACGTAGCCCTGCACGTGACCCTCAGCTTCACCTACATGAACAGCATGCTGGACCCGCTGGTGTATTATTTTTCGAGTCCCTCGTTCCCCAAATTCTACACCAAGCTCAAAATGCGCAGTTTGAGACCTAAGAATCCGGGACGCTCCAAGACCCAGAGGTCAGAAGAGATGCCAGTTTCCAACCTGTGTCGCAAGAGTTGTGCCAGTGTGGCAAACAGCTTCCAGAGCCAATCCGACGTGCAGTGGGATCTCCAAATGTGTTGAATGGCAGTGAAACAGACAGACAGACAACGCCAAGGAGGACAGACAGACTGGCGACTTAGGATGGTTCATGCTAAGGGGTGAGAGTCTATTGAAAAGGCCACCCTTTCTTAACTGGATCCTCACTCTGTTGGAAACGAAATTCACGTTATTATGCCTTTTTGGAAGGTTGTGGTTGACAAGTGAGTCACTTGCCTTTCTACGCCCCGATTGCAATGACGGGACAATATGTGCGTGGAGAAGGGCACGTGTGTGTTAAAAAGGAGGGACGTTAATTAAGAAGAGCTCGACCCCTGCGTAGTTTTAATCGGCTGGGTGAACAGGCACCGATGTTTGAAGGAGTCACGTTCCCTGTCTGGGGGAGGTCGTGAACTTCATGACTTGGCAGTATTTCCTATCCTCTCTTAAGTCATCGTTTTAGAAACTAGAAACCTGAGTGAGTCAATACCTTTATTTCGGGCTGAGTGACATCTTTATGGGGACGTCCGGATCCTGAGGATTTTCATCTCCACAGGGTGCCTGGGTATGTTTCTGATTTCTCAGTAGCCCAAGAAGAAGGACAGCAAAACAGTCTGCTCTGACCTTCTTGAAGCTCCACATGTTTCCGCAAGTCGTTGCATTTCAAAGAAGATGCTGAGGGATAGGTTTGCCTCCCCTGATCTTTCCAGTGGGAGCTGAGTGCGTGAAAAAACTCGGTTGGCCTTTGGGATGGGCTGCGTGCATTGTGATCGCTTTTGACTGCTTGTTATGTGACTGTGAGTTGAAATCATTTATTCATTCCTTCTGCAAGTACTTACTGAATTCATATTTTGTGCGAGGCACTGTGCTACTATCTCTTTTACCTGGAGGGTCATTAGTCGATTCCTGTGTGACAGCAAAGTATTTTGGTGGGGTTGGGGGTGGGGAGCAAACAGAGAGGTTAATACCCTCACCCTCTCACTGAATATAGTTTCTAGACCTGTTCTGTGCAAACATCAATGTATTCCTCCTATTGCGGGATTCTGAACAAACACTGAAGGGTGGAAAGGGTGATGTCCCTTATGTACATGAATTTCCCACATATGTACCTGGAGCCCTCAAAACTAGATGGTTCTATGGAATGACTGACTGTCCTTGCTCTGGCTTAGGGGGAAAGATTCAAAGCCAACCTTAACTCTGTTCTCAAGCTACAAAGTGGTGAAAGTCATTCTTGCCTCTTTTATTTACACTTTCTCAAATGTTCAGGGTGCTCTCTGCACTAGATGACCTTTCCAGCTTTTCATTCTCTGGCCTCGAAACACTCCTATGGGCTGTCTTTATTATTTCCTTCTGCAGAGACACTACACAGCTCAGTGCCGAAAAGTAAGGGCTCTGGAAAGTCAGATGAACCTTAAATTGGAATCCTAGCTCAACCACTCACTAGATTTTATTCGCTGTTATATCCCCAGTGCTCAGGAGAGTGTCTGCAGATAGTAGGTGCTTAATAAATATTTGAATGAATAAGTGCCTGTGAAGCATTAAACAGTGTCTGGCAGGGAGTACTCAATATTGTGACTTACGACATTAACACGTTTTACGCACCAAGATATTGAGGCGCAAAAGCAATTTCCCACGGGGTTCAGAACTCCTAAGTTGCTGTATTGTCACTACCTGAATTCCCGCCCCCGCCCT
This sequence comes from Prionailurus bengalensis, assembly GCF_016509475.1. Lineage (NCBI taxonomy): Eukaryota > Metazoa > Chordata > Mammalia > Carnivora > Felidae > Prionailurus > Prionailurus bengalensis. The sequence continues at coordinate 6,953,447 of NC_057356.1, forward strand.
CCCCAGCTGCCTGGCAGAGGGTGGGTGGGTGGGGGGAGTGAAAACAGGATTCTTACCATCTTCAGAGAACCATACATCCTCCTGAAAGAAATCTGGGAATGCCCACACTTCTGCTTTCAATTCTATCCCTACTTAGAATTCTTTCCTGGACTGCCCCTTTGTTGCTTCCTCTCCATAAAAACGGTTCCAAAAGAAAGTCCGCATCCTGGGTGTGAGCCTATATTAGTTAAAAGACTCGTAAGACTTTACCTTCCCAGGAAAAAAGCCTAAAAAATCCAGTTCACGGTAGGCAGAGGTTCTCACTAAAAAACAGCAATAACAAACAAAAAGAAAGGAAAATGAAAAAACCCAAACACAGTCTAGACTCGGATTTTACTGCCCTTTTTAAATTCACAGAATGTGATGAAAAAGAAATCTTATCAGGTGTTCTTCAGCAATTGTGAGGAAGAGGAGTATAGCTTTGTTTGAGTAAACACAGGACCCTTTTGAGCTCATCCATGAAGCTGGGGCCCTAAATTTTATAGATGCATTTATAAACATATACACAGGTTGACATGGAGTAGAACAGACAGATGGGCTCACGCATGGACCTAACTATACTCACCTTCCAGTGATGATACGGTAGGAGTGGGAAGGAGTTAATATTTTGTCCCTTGTAAAGATTCACTCATTCATTCACTCACTCACTCATTCATTCCCTTTCAAGGAACATTTTTTAGGCACTGGCTCCGGACGAGGCACAGTAGAAACACGAATGGAAAACACAGCCCCTGCCCCTGTGGGTTCTATTGTAGAATCCAGGGGAAAGAATCAAACAACCATTTGGGGTAACCGTGTGAAAGTGGTAAGCACAGGGCCCTGCGGCAGAGCCCAGGGGCCTTCATCCTGGCCGTGGGGGCTGGAGAGGGCGTCTCAGAGAAAATGACTCTGAACTTACCCCTGAAGGATGCAAAGGAGGCAGGCAGGTGACTCAGTGGGAAAAGGTATCCCAGCGAGAGGGGCATGGTGAGGAAGCAGCTTGTTAGGGAGCTTCGGAAAGGTCCACAGGACCAGAATGAAAGGTCCTGGGGGTTGGGGGGCGGGACTGCAGCCCCTTGGGAGAGATCAAGCCATGAGATCCACTGCGGAGAGAGAGAAAGAAGGTCTGTTCATAACTCTTCTTCTTTTTTTTTTCTTAAGTTTATTTATTCATCTGAGAGAGAGAGAGAGAGAGAGAGAGAGAACGGGAGAGCACGAGCCGGGGAAGGGCAGAGAGAGAGAGAGGGAGAGAGAGAGAGAATCCCAAGCAGACTCCACAATGACAGCAAAAAGCCCCACATGGAGTTCGAATTCATTAACACGAACCGAGAGATCATGACCTGAGTGGAAACCAAGAGTCGGACGCTTAACCAACGGAGTCACCCAGGAGCCCCCATTCACAACTTTTCCTGATGGCATATTCTTGAATAGCCTCTCAGAGTCTTTTCTTTTAAAAAAAAAAAAAATTAAAATCTCTGCAATTATTGAAAGTACGTATGTTTTTGTTCAAAATTCAAAACAAATATATCAAGTGAGAAATAAAAGTCTTCCTTCTGTTGTTCCCCTTAATCTCGTTTCCTAGAGGTGATGACTAATATTTGGGGTAAAAACACACTTGCCCACAAATAACAAATCTTGTTTTGTTTTGCTGAAGCATGATACACAAATAGATCTGCAAGTTATTTTTGTCATGAATAGCTTCCTACATCAGAACAGAGATCAATCTCACTTTTAACTCCATTTCATTGTATAAACAAACCACATAAGGATTATTTAACCAATGGCCTCTTAATGGACATTTAAGTGCTTTCCAATTTTCCCCTATTGCCACCATGCTATGGTAAATATTCTGAATGATGTATCTTTGGGCACATGTGCTAGAGTTTTCGGAAGAAGATTCTGAGACAGGGGAAGTATTGGATCAGAGGACAGGCATACTGGGTGAGACAATGCACATCGTGGCTCACAGCATAGACCCTAGAGCTGGACGACCTGGGTTCAGATCTTAACTCCTTCACTTACTAGCTGTGTGGCCTCGGACAAGTTACTTAACGTCTCAATGCTTTACTTTCCTTGCCCATTAGATAGGGATAAGAGTTGTACCTGCCCTGTAGGGTTGTTTTGAATACTGAGTTTGATGTATAATGCATGCAGAATAGTGCCTGACAGAAGAGCAAACACTCTGTCCGTTAGCTCTTGGCTATTATCTGGCATTAGCTCTTTTTATATGAGTTTTCATTATAATCTTGATAGATATCACCAGATTGCCCAACACAAAGTTGAACCAGATTGCATTCCCACCGACAAAGCCTTCCTCCACATTCTTGCCAACAGGCCTTTGTTTGTTTAATAAACATTTTTATCTTTGCTTGTTAAAAAAAAAAAAAAGAGCCTTTTGTTTCCTAAGGAACACAAACAGGGGCGCCTAGCATGTGACTCTTCTTCTCAGGGTTGTGAGTTCCAGCCCCATGTTGGGTGCAGAGATTACTTAAAAGTAAAAATTAAAATATCTTAAGAAAAAGATGAAAGAGTAAGCGTTTTAAAAATTTATTTATTTATTTAAAAATGTTTTAATGTTTATTTATTTTTGAGAGAGAGAGACAGAGCGCAAGCAGGGGAGGGGAGGGAGACACAGAATGTGAAGCAGGCTCCACGCTCTGAGCTGTCAGCACAGAGCCCAACACGGGGCTGGGACCCATGAACCATGAGATCATGACCTGAGCCGAAGCCGGACGCTTAACCAACTGAGCCACCCGGGTACCCCAAGCCTTTTTTTTTTAAAGATCTTTTATTATTAAAAAAAATTTTTTTTAATGTTTATTTATTTTTGAGAGACAGACAAAGCACTAGTGAGGGAGGGGCAGAGAGAGAGGGAGAGACCCAGAATCTGAAACAGGCTCCAGGCTCCCAGCTGTCAGCATAGAGCCCAACAGGGGGGCTCGAACCCATGAGCCCTGGGATCATGACCTGAGCCGAAGTCAGATGTTCAACCGGCTGAGCCACCCAAGCGATCTTTTACTATTTTCATTTTTATCTGTTATTATTTTTAAGTAATCTCTATACCCAGTGTGGAGCTTGAACTCACAACCTAGAGATCAAGACTCACAAGCTGTAGTGATTAACCCACCCAGGTATCCCAAGGCTTACTCTTTTATTTATTATTTTTTTTCAAATGTTGAGCATGCCAGTCATTCTTTGATTTTTGTTGTTGTTTTTTTTTAAGTTTATTTATTTGTTTTTAAGAGAGAGAGATTGTGTGAGTGTGGCAGGGGCAGAGGTGGGGGGACAGAGGCTCTGAAGCAGGCTCTGCTCAGAGAACCGGATGTGGGGCTCATGAACCGTGAGATCGTGACCTGAGCCCCAAGTCTCCCAGGCACCCAACTGAGCCACCCAGGTGCCCCAAGGCTTGCTCTTTTAAAGCCATGAAGTCTAATCATCAATGTTGTTGTTGGTGCTGGTATGTTTGGTGTTGCACTGAGGAAGGCTTTGCCTAAGACAAGATCATGAAGACTCACTCTTAAGTTTTCTTCTAAGAATTTTTGTCTTACATTTCGGTCTGTCATCCATTTTGAGTTAATTTTTGCGTCCCGGGCAAAGAAGGGATCCGACTTCATTCTTTTGCATGTGGCTCTTCAGTTGTCCCAGCAGAACCTCTTGAAAAGACTATTCATTTCCCCGCTGATTTATCGTAGAACCCTTGTTGAAAATCAGCTGACCATAATTGCAAAAGCTTATCTCTGGACCCTCAATCATGCCCCACTGATCTACATGTCTATTCTTACGCCAGAAGCGCCCATTGTCTTGATGACAGTAAAGTATTTGAATTGGAAGTGTGAGTTCAACTTTTGTCTTCTTTTTCAAGATTATTTGATTATTCTGATTTGCCCTTAGGGTTTTTTTTTTTTTTACATGAACTTGAACACCATGTTTGAAAACCCTGCAATATTCTTCTTTTTTCTTTTTATATGTCTCTGTCAGCCAGTATGGCCAGCTTCCTCTCTATCTCTTTGCTACTTCTCAATTTCGCCTTCATCTTCCTTAGTGGTCCAGGCATCTCTCGTTTCCCACCAGCCAAGTGTCCCAGCTCAGCGCTATTTACCATCTGAGGGGGGAAATCTCCCACAATGTCCCCGATGAGCTATGCTTCCTGTAGTCCCACCCGCATGTGACCCCTCTCAGTGGAATATAGACCGGCCCCGTGACACGCTTTAACCCCCAAAATGTGGGGTTGGTGATGTTCTGAGATTTCCGAGCCAGGCAATAGAAAGGTCTGCACGTCTGCTCTTTGGAAGCCTTGAGTAGCGTCGTAAGAAGTCCAGCCTACCCCGTGGAAAGAACACGCGAAGAGGCCATGTGGAGATGCCAAGTAGGGAGATACAAGACTCGATGGAGAGGGAGGGAAGGCCAGGGGTCCCAGGGCTCTGCTTGAGCCTAGCTGCCCCCCACGCAAGAACTAGCCAGCTGAGTCCAGTCAACTCAGGACCCAGAGAGATAATACAACAGTGGTTGCTTTAAGCCCCTGAATTTTGTGGTCGTTTGCTACACAGCAGTAGATAACTAAAACAGAAATGCCAGCTAAATCTGAAGACAAACAGTGGGGTACTTAATCTAAGCCTTGGTTTCCTAATCCGTAATATGGAGCTGATGGTGACAATCACAACACATCATTCACAGGGTTTTCATGAGGATTAAGTGAGATCACAAATCTCTTAGCACTATGCCTGGCACAGAGGAGGCAGTTGATAAATGATAGCAATTTTTTTTAAAGATTTTATTTTTAAGCGATCTCTACACCCAACATGGGGCTTGAATTTACAAGCCCAAGATCAAGATGCCCCTCGCTATTATCATTTTCACTTAAAAAAAAAAAAGTTCAGTCCAGCTCAACGGCACTCATCCAAGCTGTGATAAGACAACTAGGAATAAAGATTCAATTCTGAAAGCCATAGATTTTAAGTGGAGTTTCCACAAAACTCAGTGGAATCACTGCCTTAGCTGGTGAAGTGATTCATTATAGCAAGTTTCTGTACAACTCATGTGCCAGTAAGAAAAAACATAAATACATAAAAGAACACAAACACGACGACACATGCCCACGGCACAGCAGAAAGACCGGAAATTCCACCCGAATCCAGGGAGGCCGGAATTCATGTTCAGTCTGAGTCGTTGTGAACTTTGTGTTACAATCAGAGAATGAGCTGGAAGATTGTCTGATCCCTCAATTTATACATGAAGAAACTCAGAGGGTAAGAGGGTTCATGGTAGTTGATGATAACGCCAGACCAAGCATCCAGGCCTCCAGCTTTTCTCTTCTTTCAAACTTAACAATATTTATTGCTCTTTCATAATTTTATCCATGACTATTGGTTGTTGTTGTTTTTTTAATTTTTTTTAACGTTTATTTATTTTTGAGACAGAGAGAGACAGAGCATGAACAGGGGAGGGGCAGAGAGAGAGGGAGACACAGAATCTGAAACAAGCTCCAGGCTCTGAGCGGTCAGCACAGAGCCCGACGCGGGGCTCGAACTCACGGACCGTGAGATCATGACCTGAGCCCAAGTCGGACGCTCAACCGACGAGCCACCCAGGCGTCCCGACTATTGGTTTTTTTAAACATAACTATTATTTTTTTAATGTTTATTTATTTTTGAGAGAGAAAGAGGGAGGAGGGGCAGAAAGAGAGAGAGAGAGAGAGAGAGAGAGAGAGAGAATTCCAAGCAGGCTGCACACTGTCAGCATAAAGCCTGCCATAGGGCCAGATCCCACGACAGTGAGATCAATGCCCTGAGCCAAAACCAAGAACCAGAAGCTCAACTGACTGAACCACCCAGTCGTCCCCAAAACCACAAATATTGTACAATTGTAAAACTTAGGAAGAGAAGGTACCTAGTAAATTTCAGCTCCCAGAAATAGACAACTATTGTTAATAGTTGGTGTTTCTGGCTTTTAGTGAAGAAAGTTAATCAAGGTTCTTTATGAATATCACCGACAAATCTACGTTCATCCCAGAAGGAAGCAGGAGACTCACAGGCGGCAAGGACAGGAAGTAAGTATCAGCCATTTCACTGGAGCCTTAACACACCCACGTAATATGACCTCAATCCAATGCAGCCTTACAAACGAGGCAATCATATAATAAGAGGCAGTGTAGTTTCATGGCTGGGGACACAGGCTTTGAAGCCAGTGCCAGATTCAAACCCAAAGCTCTGCTCTTATTAGCTGGGGTAGCCTTAAACATTTCCAACCTCTGTGAGTTTCACTGTCCTCATTTGGAAATCAGGATCAGCAATGGTCCCTACTCTGTGGACTGCAGTCATGGGAAAACACCATCATGTATTTGAAGCATTGCACGTGGGATCCGGTATATATTGGAAGCTCTCTGTAATGTAGACACCAACATCATCACCTTTCCTTTTTTGTTCTTGCTTTTTAAATTGAGGAATAAATAACATAAAACCCTATATTGGCTTCAGGCATGCAACATAATCATTCAATACTTGTGTATATTGCAAAATGATCACCACGAGGAATCCAGTAACCTGTCATCATACGTAGTTATGGAATTTTTTTCTTGTGATGAGGACTTTTAAGATTTACTATCTAGGGGTGGCTGAGTGGCTCAGTTGGTTGAGCGCCCATCTCTTGACTTTGGCTCAGGTCGTGATCTCATACTTCACAAGTTTGAGCCCTGCGTCGGGCTCTGTGCTGTGTCAGCACGGAGCCTGCTTGGAATTTTCTCTTCCTCTCTCTCTGCCCCTCCCCCACTCACTCTTACTTGCTCTTTCTCTCTCTCTCTCTCAAAGTAAATAAACTTAAAAATATATATATATTTTTGAAGATTTACTGGGGTGCTTGGGTGGCCCAATCAGTTAAGCGTCCAACTTCAACTCAGGTCATGATATCATGGTTTGTGAGTTCAAACTCCATGTCGGGCTCTGTGCTAACAGCTTGGAGCCTGGAGCCTGCTTTGGATTCTGTCTCCCTCTGTCTCTATCTCTCTGCCCCTCCCTGCTCTCATTCTGTCTCTTTCTCTCTCAAGAATAAATAAACATTAAAAATTTTTTTAATTAAAAAAAAAGATTTACTCTCTAAGCAACTCTCAACTACGCAATACAGTATTATCAGCTACAGTTGCCATAATGTACATTATAATCCCAGGACTTATTTATTTTATAACAGGAGGTTGTACTTTTTGGTTCCCTTCACCCATTTTGCCCCGCCTCCGGCAAACACCAATCTGTTCTCTGTATCTATGAGCTTTTTTTTTTTTATGACTCCTCATCAAGAGAGATCATACAGTATTTGCCTTTTTCCGTCTTATTTCCCTTAGCATAATACTGTCACGTCCATCTATGTTGCCTCAAACGCCAAGATTTCCTTCTCTTTTATGGGTGAATAATATTCCATTTTTACACACATGCTTTTTTTTTTATCCATTCATCCGTCTATGAACACTCAGGGTTTTTTTCCCATATGTTGGCTATTGTGAATAACGCCACAATGAATATGGGCATGCAGATATCTTTTCAAGTTAGTGTTTTCATTTTCTTTGGATAAATACCCAGAAGTGGAAGTGCTGGATTGTATAGTATTTTTTTTCCTAATTTTTACGAAACTTCCATACTGTTTTCCATGGTGGCTGCACCAACCTACATCCCACCAACAGTGCACAAGGGGTCCCTTTTCTCTGCATTTCTTGTCTTCTTCTCTTGATAATAGCCATTCTAACAGGTGTGAGGTGATATCTCATCATGGTATGGATTTATGTTTCCCTGCTAATTAGTAATGTTGAACATCTTTTCATGTACCTGTTTGTCATTCGTAGTTCTTCTTTAGGAAAATGTCTATTCAGAGGCTCTATCGTCTATTTATTCATTCATTCATGCATTTATTCATTTAGAGAGTAAGTGGGGAGGGGCAGAGAGAGAGAGAGACAGAGAGAGAGAGAATCTCAGGTAGGCTTCATGCTCAGTGCAGAACTGGACTCGGGGCTCAATCCCACAACTGTGAGATCACAATCTGAGCCAAAATCAAGAGTCAAACACTCAACTGACTGAGGCACCCAGGTGCCCAGGAGTTTTATAGTTTCAGGTCATACATTCAAGTCTTTAATCCATTTTAAGTTAATTTTTGTGTGTTTCATTCTTTTGATGTGGCTGTCCAGTCTTCTCAACACCATTTATTGAAGAGGTTGTCCTTTCCGCATTATATATTCTTGGCTCCTTTGTCATAAATAAACTGACCGTATTTTCATGGGTTTATTTCTGGGCTCTCTATTCTATTCCACTGATTTATGTGTCTGTTTTTATGCCAATACCATACAGTTTTGATTACTCTAGCTTTGTTATATAGTTTGAAATCAGGAGTGAAAACACTCTAGCTTTGTTCTTTTTCTCAAGATTGTTTTGGGCCTCCTGGGTGGCTTAGTCAGTCAAGCATCTGACTTTTGATCTCAGCTCAAGTCATTATTTCAGTTTGTGGGTTCAAGCCCTGAACTGGGCTCGGTGCTGACAGCGTGGAACCTGCTTCGGATTCTCTCTTTCTCCCTCTGTGCCCCTTCCTCACTCTCTCTCTCTCAAAATAAATAAACAAACTTAAAAAAAAAAAAAAAAGATTGCTGAGGAGCCTGGATGGCTCAGTCAGTTAAGCATCCGACTCTTGGTTTCGCCTTAGGTCACGATCTTATGGTTTCGTGGGTTTGAGCCTCGCATCAGGCTCTGTCCGTGCTGGCAGTGCAGAGTCCACTTGGGATTCTCTTTGTCTCTGCCCCTCCCCGAACTTGCACTGTCTTTGTCTCTCTCAAAATAAATAAATAAAAACTTTTTAAAAAACATCGTTTTGGCTATTTGGGGCCTTTTGTGGTTCGATACACATTTTGGAATTATCTGTTCTATTTTTGCAAAAAAATGCTATTGGCATTTTGATAGGGATGGCATTAAATCGGTAGATCTCCTTGGGGGGTATAGACATTTTAACAATATTAATTCTTGCAGTCCATGAACATGCAACATATCTTTCCATTTATTTGAGTCTTTGTCGATGTCTTTCATCAACGTCTTAGTTTTTGGTGTATAGGTATTTCACCTTCTTGGTTAAATTTATCCTAGGGTATTTTATTCTTTTTGAGTATGATTGTAAATAGGATTGTTTTCTTAACTTCTCTTTCGGATAGTTCGTTATTAGTGTAGCCAACATCATCTTCATCATTATCATCATCATCAAGTCCTCTGGTTCCTATGGGAATCTAATATTAGAGCATCCTGACTCCAATTTACTGTGAAGAGTCCACAGATCCCTTTTATTAAAACTAGGTATGCATCTAAAGAAGCAAATTTCCTATTTTTTAATGATTATTTATTTTTGAGAGAGAGAAAGAAAGAAAGATCATGAGCAGGAGAGGGGCGGAGAGAGAAGGAGACGCAGAATCTGAAGCAGGCTCCAGGCTCTGAGCTGTCAGCACAGAGCCCGACACGAGGTTCAAACCCATGAACCTCGAGATCATGACTTGAGCTGAAGTCGGACACTCAACTGACTGAGCCACCCAGGCGCCCCGTGTATTTCCTATTTTTAACTCAAAGTAGAAGCAGCACAGTTTGGAACCTCTTGCACAGCAAGAATCATAACTAAAATATTAAAGGGTAGACATTTTTTTTTAAAAAGGGTAGAAATGTTCTGCGGGGCTTCACTCAATTAGACTAAAAAGCAAAGAAATGATGTGTGAAATAGTGACCCGCTATGAGGCAGGGTTCAAAGTCCTCGTAGGTCCCATTGCTCTACACTTAATTGTCCAAAAATGGAGGCTTTTCAAATATCATGCACTTAGTAGGGGGAGGCTGTGAGTGCGTAGGGACGGAGAGACACAGGAACTCTCTGTACCTTCCGCTCAATTTTGCTGTGAATCTAAAACTCTAAAAGATAGCTTACTGATTTTTAAAAATCATGTACTTAAAAATAAATCACTTATTCGAGCACAGAAGCCTATCAAAATCCAACACAAACAAAAACCCCAGCTTTATTGTAACATATCGCTGGCAATCCAAACTAGGTTCAAGTTTTCAAACATCTTATGAAATTGTATGCTGTTCTCAAGTATCTTTCCCCTCCCCCCCCCCCCTTCACTTCCCAACTAGAGATTAATTGCAAAGTTCTGGTGTGGAAAAGCAATCCGTGTTTCTGCAGAGAAGGTGGCAGGGAAACATGAAAAGCAACACATCTGTCTTTGTAAAATAGATAATTACTGTCTTCTTGGTATTTCCAAAGAAATTATATGCATGCTACTGTTTTCTTTTTTCTTTTTCTTTTTCTTTTTCTTTTTCTTTTCTCTTTTCTTTTCTTTTCTCTTTTCTTTTCTTTTCTTTCCTTTCTTTTCTTTTTTCTTCTCTTTCCTTTCCTTTTTCTTTTCTTTCTTTTCTTTTTTCTTTTCTTCTCTTTCCTTTCTTTTCTTTTCTCTTCTTTTTTACTCTATTTATTTTGAGAGACAGAGAGACACACACGGAGCAGGGGAGCAGGGGAGGGGCAGAGAGAGCATCCCAAGCAGGCTCTGAGCACAGAGCCTGATGTGGGGCTTGAACCCACGAGTCATGAGATCATCACCTGAACCAAAATCAAGAGTTGGACCCTTAACCGACTGAGCCACCCAGGCACCCCAGCATGATACTGTTTCTTAAATCATATACATGCTAAAGCTTCATACTCATTCTTTTTTTTATGTTCATTTTTGAGAGAGAGAGACAGAGCACAAATCAGAGAGAGAGGGAGACACAGAATCTGAAGCAGGCTCCAGGCTCTGAGCTATCAGCACAGAGCCTGAAACGGGGCTCGAACTCATAAACTGAGAGATCATCACCTGAGCCAAAGTTGGACGCCCAACCGACTGAGCCACCCAGGCGCCCCCATACTCATTCTTAATGTTTCTGGAAAACCATGCTGCTTAGCACAGGAAATTATTATTGCCATTGTTGTTTTGTTCATTATGTAAGCCAACAAGCTGCCAGTGAGTTAATCCTCTAATGTTAAGCACTCAGTATGTAGGCACACAGCCTTCCAAAGGGATGCCTTCCACGTTTCAGTAATTCACAAATGGCAGTTGGCTTGCCTAAACTTATCCTTTACATTTAGGAAGCTGTGGGTTCCTGTCTGCCCAGGGGATTTTTATTACTTGTTTATGCAAACAGCAGATTGCATAAGAGCCTTGCTGGCTTTTTTTTTTTTTTTTTTTAAACGATTTCGTAGCTTCCTGGTAACCATTCAGTCATCTATTTCAACACCCTGACATGACATAAAGGCGGGAGCTGAACCTCACATTCGCCACTCAGACACACACCTCTTTCCTTGGGCATTCGCTAGGTGAGGCGCTCCCTAGGACTGACTCGCTCCACTCATGAACCTGCACCAGCAGCAGAATCATTTTCTGGAAATAGACAAGAAGAACTGCTGTGTGTTCCGGGATGACTTCATTGCCAATGTGCTGCCACCAGTGCTGGGGCTGGAGTTTGTGTTCGGCCTCCTGGGCAATGGCCTTGCCCTGTGGATTTTCTGCTTCCACCTCAAGTCCTGGAAATCCAGCCGGATTTTCCTGTTCAACTTGGCCGTGGCCGACTTTCTCCTGATCATCTGCCTGCCATTCTTGACGGACAACTACGTGAGGAAGTGGGACTGGAAGTTTGGGGACATCCCTTGCAGGCTGATGCTCTTTATGCTGGCCATGAACCGCCAGGGCAGCATCATCTTCCTCACCGTGGTGGCCGTGGACAGGTATTTCCGGGTGGTCCATCCCCACCACGCACTGAACAAGATCTCCAATCGGACGGCGGCCATCATCTCCTGCCTCTTGTGGGGTGTCACCATCGGCCTGACGGGTCACCTCCTGCACAAAAAGATGTTGATCAGGAATCGAGATGCGAATTTGTGCAGCAGCTTTAGCATCTGCCATACCTTCAGGTGGCACGATGCCATGTTCCTCCTGGAGTTCATCCTGCCCTGGGCATCATCCTGTTCTGCTCGGCCAGAATCATCTGCAGCCTGCGCCAGCGGCAAATGGACAGACACGCCAAGATCAAGAGGGCCATCAACTTCATCATGGTGGTGGCCATTGTCTTCATCATCTGCTTCCTGCCCAGCGTGGCTGTGCGCATACGCATTTTCTGGCTCTTGCACACCACGGGTACGATGAACTGTGATGTCTATCGCTCGGTTGACCTGGCGTTTTTCATCACCCTCAGCTTCACCTACATGAACAGCATGCTGGACCCTTTGGTGTACTACTTCTCCAGCCCATCTTTTCCCAACTTCTTCTCCACCCTGATCAACCGCTGCCTGCGGAAGAAGACACCACAAGGGCCAGATAACAACCAGAGCACAAGCATGGAGCTCACGGGGGATCTGAGTACAACCAGGAGTGTTCCAGACACTTTAATGGCCAACCCCAGTGAGCCGTGGAACCCACCTTATCCAGCCCCAGCTTCTCGCTAAATAATCGAGCCAAGAAGAGAGATTGTTACCGAGAACCAAGGTCTCTGGAGAAACGGTTTGGCTGGGTGCACAGAGTACCATCGTTAGCCCCGGCCTGTGGTTTCCTGGAACTTCCAGATTCAGAGAATCAGACTTAGAGAAGTGGTGTGGCAGAGTGGGCTGCCTGGTTGCAGAACGTCAGCAGAGGAATCTTGGGGGGAACAGAGAGTAAAGCCTCTGAAACTTCTGCTCAATCTCTGACACTCACAGGACCGAAGACGACAAAACTGTCCTCACCTTCTGCTGAGTAGAGTTGGAGCCACAGAGACGCCCATCAGCACCTGTGATTCACTGACCTCTTTCCCTCCCTTGCCTGAGATGTGGATGGTTCTCAGCTCCTGGGGAGGGAGTGGGTATCCAGCCTGTTGGTGGACTCCAGCTGAGACAAGCAGAGCTAAGTGACTGGAGGGAAGTTATTGCCCCGGAAGGGAGGCCAGGCGTCATTAGCCGAGCCAGTAGGTCACTTACGTTCCATGGATTCATCTCTCAGCCAAGCTTTAGCAGAAAAGCACTAGGCAAAGAGACTCACAGCTTTGGTTAATATCTGAGTTTCCAGTAGTGGGAAGAGAGGGATTAGCCAGGGAGGGACGGAGCAAAACAGTCTTACTAAGAAAAAGGAAAGGCGTGTATGCTACGACCTTCGACCTTCGGCTAATCCGTTCCTTTCTTGTTGACACTAATTTGAAGGCTGAGCAGTTAGAGACTTTGGAGAAGATAACCGCTTCCCACCTCTGTTTGCTTTTGTCATTAAAAGGGAGATGCTGTGCAGCAATCCGAGGGAGAAGGTGCCTCCTGGTTCGTTTGCTCGTGTTTCTATCCTTATGGGAAATCTACCATGTCAATAAACTTGGATGTGAGACACACTGTCTGGTGTTGCATGTGTCTGGATGATGGTTCACAGAAACGGACTTCTTACTTAAGCAGAGACTTTTATGGGCTGTCAACTGTGTCCTAGTAGAAAAATACTGATTACTGTAAAGTAAGAAAAGGATGTGGACGCTGAACTGCACCAAGAGACAGTTAAGTGAAAATTACACCTGCATTAGGACAAGGACGAGAAAGGGCTGGGAATAAATAAAAAACCATTTAATTGGGAAGGGAGGTGCAGACAGGGTTGCAAGAGCACTGCACATTTTACTTAGAGTTTGGTGAATATTGATGTTACTATCTGTGTGTTAAAAAAAAGGAATCGGGGACTCCTGGGTGGCTCAGCTGGTTAAGCGTCTGACTTGGTTTCTGCTCCGGTCACCATTTCACAGTTCGAGATAGAGCCCCGCAGTCGGCTCTGTGCTGACTCAGAGCCTGCTTGGGATTTTCTGTCTCTCCCTCTGTCTCTGCCCCTCCCCTGCTCTCACGTACTCTTTCTCTCTCTCTCAAGATAAATAAATAAATAAACTTTAAAATAAATAAATCATAAAGCATGGTGGTTAAACAAAATGATGTGTTGGAAAAAAAAAAAAGGAATGGGGACAGACTGGGGTGCTTGCACAGGAGGGGGAAGAAAGAATTTCCTATGGAATTATTGTAGTTACCAGTTCTGGATGGAAAGGAGACGTACAGGGTTGAGTCTGTGATCCGTCCAAGTTTCTGTTACGCTTTCATTCCCAGCTTGTCACTCCTTGATTCTTTAGCAAGACGAGGCTTGCTTTGACATCCTGACTCAGAAACAGATAAGAAAGGTAGATCCTCAGACTCCTAGCCATAGTTGGATGGCAGTAAATGAATAGACATAGACGTTCTCATGGTGAAGTGTTTTGAGAGCACTTTGCTTGCCCGGTTCTCCAGTCCATTCCTAGAAGTAGAAAGTTAAAGCAGAAATCACCTTCTTATAAAGAAGAAGTGTTGGCAGACATGAGCTCAGAGGGAAGGAGTAGTTCCCCGGCCTCAACCGCATGAGTCAGCAGGGAGCCCGGCTGTGAAACTCTGACCTGTTTAGAATTAATTCACATTCGTTTCATTTGTTCATGAGTTCCATCAGCTTTTTTTTTTTTTTTTTTTTAAATAGGCTCCACGCCCAGTGTGGGGCTTGAACTCACGACCCTGAGATTAAGGACTGCCTGCTTTACTGCCTGAGCCAGCCAGGCACCCCTCCATCAGCTCTCAGGTATCAGCACCAACTATGTGCCCAATGCTGTGCTGGGTGGTTGGTGGAAATAGTACAAGGGACAAGGTACCCAAGACCTTGTTCTTTTTTTTTAATTTTTTTTTTCAACGTTTATTTATTTTTTTTGGGGGGGGGGACAGAGAGAGACAGAGCATGAACGGGGGAGGGGCAGAGAGAGAGGGAGACACAGAATCGGAAACAGGCTCCAGGCTCTGAGCCATCAGCCCAGAGCCTGACGCGGGGCTCGAACTCATGGACCGCGAGATCGTGACCTGGCTGAAGTCGGACGCCTAACCGACTGCGCCACCCAGGCGCCCCCCCAAGACCTTGTTCTTACAGAACTCACCTTCGGGATGAGGAGACAACAGAAAAGTAAAACAGTGACTGGAAAAGAAATTGGGGACAGTTGGGAGTATTATGAAGACAGCAAAGCAGGGTGACGGGCTTAAAAGGGAGGGGTCTGGGATGACCAGGAAGGTCTCTATGAAGAAGCGACCTTGACCTGAGCCATAAATGACAAGGCAGAGCAGAAACCAGCAAAATGTGCAAAACTCTGGGGGAAGGACATTCTAGCCAGCGGTGAAGGTAACCACAAAGGCCCCGAGGTGAGACTCAGTTGGTGTGTGTGAATGTACTTGTGTCCTGGGGCCACCATAGCAAAGTACCAATCTGGGAGTTTAAAACAACAAAAATATGGGGCGCCTGGGTGGCTCAGCTGGTTAAGTGTCCAACTCTTGGTTTTGGCTCAGGTCATGATCTCAAGGTTCATGAGTTCGAGCCCTGTGTCAGGATCTCTGCTGTCAGTGCAGAGCCCACTTTGCATCCTCTGTCCCCTTCTCTCTCTGCCCCTCCCCTGCTCACACATGTGCTCTCTCTCTCTCTCTCTCTCTCTCTCTCTCAAAAAAGAAATAAACATTAAAAAAAAAAAAATAGTCAGATGCTTAACCTACTGAGCCACCAAGCCATCCCTAGAACTGAACTTTTGATGAAATTCTTTGATGGTTGAGGCTGGGCTGTTTGTATTACCGGCTAAGCTCCTGAGAAGGAAATTCCTTTTTTTTTCCTCATTGTAGTGGGATGATGCCTTATTATAATTGTGTAACTCAGGGACCTCATAAATGCAAGTAACTGAATCACACTTCAAATTAGCTTAAGTAAAAAATGAAAAATAAGAAGAGAGGAAAGGTACTAGCATATCTCACAGAAACTGAGAGAGAGAGAGTTAAACCAGGGTTGGGCAGCTCCAGGAGACCAGCTCACAGCCCTTCGCCCCAACTCTTAGCCATGAACTTGACTCAACCCCTCCATACCCCTGTCTCTCCAGTTAGATTCTCACATGAGAGAATTTGACTGGTCCCAAACCATTCTCTATAAAAGAGTCATGAAAATAAGTCACAGAGCAGCTGTGCAAAGGGTATTTTATTTTATCTATTTTTTAAAGTTTATTTATTTATTTTGAGAGAGAGCGAGAGAGCAAGAGTGAGCATGAGCGAGGAGGGGCAGAGAGAGAGAATCCCAAGCAGGCTCTGTCAGTGCAGAGCCTGATGTGGGGCTTGAACTCACAAACCTTGAGATCATGACTTGAGTTGAAATCAGGAGTTGGTCGCTTAACCTACTGAGCCACCCAGGCGCTCCCACAAAGGGTATTTTAAAATTACTGTTTGGGTAAAGACATGCTCTCTGCCAGGTGTTCCTCATATAACATTCCAGATCACCTTCCATGTCACTCATACATAGCACATTTGGACTTTAGGTAGATCTCAATTCTCTTGCTGCCCAAATGTCTGCCATGTTTTAAGATGGTGGTCCCAGAGAATGGAGAAGCAATCAGTCAACCTTTGGAAGCAACACAATTCACACACCCATCTCCATTCAGATGGGGACCTCCAGATGTGAGTTCTAGAGCCCCTCAGAAGACCTTCCTGGAGAATTAAATTCTTCATTATTTTATGTATTGCTTCATAAACTCGGGGCTTAGAAATACTCTTTGGCCAGGGAACACCTGGCCATGACGCTGTGTTCACGAGGTTCTGTGTCTTCTGTGGCAATGTTGTCATCCTCCTGGAGCTCAAATTTAAGATTTGGCCACCTTGACTCTTCAGAGAGAAGGGGTTTGCGTGTGGCATCACAAACGTCAGGGCTGACCTATCGTCCACAATCCCACGGCCCGGGCAAATGAAAAGCAAGCACTTCTAGGCTCTTGGCAAATATTGATAAACTCAGTGTTCGGGCCGCACCCACAGAGGGATTTACGGCCATCAACAGGAATCGGGGTACATGACTTTCGACAATGAGAGAAAATGAATCGATCCACTGATGTCATCAGGTTGAAAAACTGGGTTTCTCTCCAGCATGCTTACAAAATATCCTTTCTCTTGATTATGATAGTTCAGTAGGAAAATGGTATTAATGATCTGCTGCTGCTGCTTCTTCTTCTTTTTTTTTTTTTAATGTTAAAAGTAATCTCCACACCCAGGGAACCTGGGTGGCTCAGTAGGTTAAGCATCTGACTCTTGATTTCAGCTCAGGTCATGATCTCCCCGTTTGTGAGTTTGAGCCCCACATCAGGCTCTTTGCTGTCAGCACAGAGCCTGCTTCAGATACTCTCTCTCCCTCTCTCTCCACCTCCCCCACTCGCAGGCACTCTCTGTCTCTCAAAAATAAATTAAAACATTAAAAAGAGAAGAGTCTTAAAAAATATATAACCTCTACATCTAACATGAGGCTCGAACTCACAACCCTGAGATCAAGAGTCTCATGGTCTGCTGACTGAGCCAGCCAGGCACCCCTGCTTTTTGGTTTTCATAAATATGCAACATGAGACAGAGACAGACTCACAGTCAGAGACACTACTTTCTTCATCATCATCATTTAACGTCTACCAAGTATCATAGCTAAGATTTGCTCTCTGCTACCTGTCAGACACTGAGCTAAGTGTTTTATACAGGCAATCTCACCTTATCCTCTCAATAACTTCATAGGGGAGGGGCTATTTCCATTTCACAGATAAGAGAAATGAGGCCCAGAGAGTTTGAGTAATTAGTTTTCCTGAGGCCAAAAACTTATGAAAAAGGGAGGGACCAGGGGATCAAAGGCAAGCAATCTGACTCCAGAGACTTTGCCTTTAAAGTTCTGAAAAAATGCAAAGTGAGAGATGAGCGACCTCAATGAAAAAGGTAGGCGAATACTTTGATCCATGTGGGCTCAACGTTCTCCGCACTTTCCAGACTGCCCAACAATTTAGGCCCCCAGGCACCTCTGAAGCTAACTGGTGATGGACCCCTTTCGTCTTTCTTTCTAAGAGTGAAAAACAGGAGACAACCGTGTCCACTAGTAACAGAATGGATACATAGTGACACAGGCTCCCAATGGAACACTATAGGAACCAAAGCTAATTGTGTCAATAGGACCAAATCTTGAGCATGATATCTAGAGCAAAAAGCAAGTTGTCAAAAGATATATTCCATATGATAACATTTATGTAAATGTTTAAAACATGCTAAACAATATAACATGGCTTTCGGAAGCATCACTATATAATAAAAATTGCAGCTGAGAAGGAAGCACAGTAACTACAGGATAGAGATCGCTTTGCGGAGGGAGGGAGATGGCATAGAAGGGAGTCCTCAACTATATCTGTAATGCTTTATTTCATTTTCTTTTTTAAAGTAGACTTTATGCCCAATGCGGGACTTGAACTCATGACCCTGAGACCAAGACCTGAGCTGAGATCAAGAGTCAGACACCTAACAGACTGGTGCCACCCAGTTGCCCTGCTTTTACTTCATTTTAAAAGAAAGATCCGGAGGGGCGCCTGGGTGACTGAGTCAGTTAAGCATCCAACTTCGGCTCAGGTCATGATCTCGCAGGTCATGAGATTGAGCCCTGGGTCAAGCTCTGTGCTGACAGCATGGAGCCTGCTTAGGATTCTCTGTCTCCCCCTCTCTCTCTGCCCCTCCCCCACTTGTATGCACTCTTCTCTCTCTCTCCTTCTCTCTCTCAACAGGATCTGAGGCGCCTGGGTGGTTCTGTTTGTTAAGCATCTAACTCTTGATCTCAGCTCAGGTCATGATCTTGAGGTTCTTGGTTGGACCCCTGCATCGGGCTCTGTGCTGATGGAGCAGAACCTGCTTGGGATTCTGTCTCTCCTTCTCTCTGCCCCTCCCCTGCTTGTGCTCTCTCTCTCTCTCTCAAAATAAATAAATAAACTAAAAAAAAAAAAAAAAAAAAGGATCTGCAAATGTCCCTCAGTGAGTAAATGGTTAAACAAAGTGTGGTACATCCATGCCGTGGAATGTTACTTAGCAATAAAAAGAACAGACTATTGGTGCATCAATTTGGATGGCTCTCAAGGACATTATACTGAGGAGGAAAAAAAAGGGCCAATCTTAAAAAGTTGCGTATTGTACAACTCATTTCTGCGACCTTCTTGCAATGATAATATTATAAAGAAGAATGTAGATCAGTGGTTGCAAGGAGTTAGGGAAGGGGGGACAGGCATAGTATAGAGCATGAGGATGTTTGTTTCGGGTGAGAACCATTTTTTTTTTAAGTTTACCTATTTTGAGAGACAGAGAGCATGGGGGAAGGAGAGAGAGAGAATCCCAAGCAATCCTGATGCGGGGCTAGATCTCACAAATGGTGAGATCACGACCTGAGCTCAAATCAAGAGTCAGATCCTTAACCGACTGAGCCACCCAGGCACCCCTGAAATACATGATTTTTGCAATTAAGAAACTCGTGGTATGATTTAAAAGTGAGCAGGGTCTCTCCCCGGATCCAAGTTAGTAGTCCGGGAGATCAAAAGCAAGAAACGTCTCAAAGCCCAGAGCAAAATGATGCAGAAATGGAAATCTGTGGGGAAAGCTAGAAAGGTGGAGGAGAGCTCCTGGAGAATAAACACTCACATAGGAGGAGTTCCAAAATGAGAGGATGCACCAGATAATGAAACAAATAATAGAAGCAGAGTTCCCTGAAAGTAATAAACACCGAAGATTGCAGCTCCAAGGGCTGGCTAAATTCTAGGCAGGCCCCACGAGAGAAGATTCTATGTTAGCATATTCTGTAACAATCTTAACAAGTGTCAAGTGGAAAGCAGAAAACACCCACAAAGAAATGGAATATCCAAAGTGCACCTGGTTGTTCACGGACGGTGGTGAATGACAGTGGAGTAGTATTATAGAGAGGACAGCTGACATCGCAACCCAAGACTCTCTCCAGCTGCCCAAATATCTGCATCTACTGAGGCAAACGAAGACAGTCAAGGATAAGCAAGAATTCAGAGAATATAATCGCCAGTGCTCCGTCTGGGGAAACCAGCTGAGGAAAGCCTAGACAAACCCCGAGGAAACTTGCAAAGAAAACTGAGGGGGGAGAAATAAGAGAGAGAGAGAAAACAGCATTAAGAAGGTAGGCCTGTGACATTTTACATCTAAATGGCACAGCACAGACTGGGACTTGTAGAAGAGGGAAGGACTCTTGGAACCAGACATCCCCTAAGGGACTTGTAACAAATACTAGATGCTCTCAGCCAGACCTCAGAGAGCCGGGTGGGGAATAAAATTTTCATGGGTCTCAGCAGGGAACGAGGGGGAGGAAAGATGAAGAAATGAAAGTGTTCTAAAGGTCTCATCCCCCTGGTGAGGGAGAAAGGGAGGAAATAGATCAAGGAAGTGGTTAGTTATGTGCCTCTGACTGTCAGAGCAGGGAAATTCGTCACGAGACAAAGAGGGAGATCTTAACCCAGCCTGGGAACACAGAAGCGAGGAAAGAAAAGATGGATGTATTTGACTCTGCAAACATTAAAATGTTTTGTATGACAAAGGATACCATAAATACAGCCAGTTCAAGAAATGGAGCTGGAAAAATATTTGTACTATAAATAACTGTCACCAAACTGGTGTTGACTTATTTTGTGCTTGGCACCATTCTGTTGACTCTACGTGCGTGGACTCATCTGTGTCTAGAACAATGCTATGAGGCAGGGATGATGAGGATAATGATGGTCACTACTTTATTGATGAGTAAACTGAGGCAAAACAAGGTTGAACAACTTGCCGAGGTCACGTGGCCAGTTCACATGTGACCCTTGGCAGCCCTCCCCGAGAACAATGGCCAAATGGATGTTATATAAAGAGCTTTACAAACTGACTTGAATATGACAAGCAACCATTACAGAAACAGACTTAGATTATAAATAGACTTTACAGAAGAGCAAAACCAAATGGCCAGGGAACGTATAAAAACACGCTCAACTTCACCAGTGGTCAGAAAAATAAAAATTCAAGAGGCAACAAGACATCGGAATGACGCAGAGCGAGAAGCAAGATCTTGTCAAACGCTGGCAGGAGTGTGGAGGAAAGGGCACTGTCCTACATGTGAAGCTTACAGCCATTTGGGAAAGCTCTCTGGCAACATCTGTTAAAATTAAAACTAAACATACCCTTTCACCCATTAATTCCACTCCTGGGAATCTGGCCCAAAGAAATAAAACCACTAATACTTAAGGACAAGGATGTTTATTGGAGCATTATTTTTTGTGGCAGAAAACCTGTCACCAAGTGAGTCCCCATTAAAAGGAAAAGGGGGGGGCGCCTGGGAGGCTCAGTCAGTTGAGTGACCGACTTCGGCTCAGGTCATGATCTCATGGTTTGTGAGTTCGAGCCCTACATTGGGCTCTGTGCTGACAGCTCAGAGCCTGGAGCCTGTTTCAGATTCTGTGTCTCCCTCTCTCTCTGCCCCTCCCCCATTCACACTCTGTCTCTCTCTGTCTCTCAAAAATGAATAATAGTTAAAAAAAAAAATTCAAAAGGAAAAGGGGATCAGGGTGCCTGAGTGGCTCAGTCGGTTAAGCGTCTGACTTCAGCTCAGGTCACATGGTTTGTGAGTTCAATCCCTGCGTCAGGCTCTGTGCTGACGGCGAGGAGCCTGGAGCCTGTTTCAGATTCTGTGTCTCCCTCTCTCTCTCTCTCTCTCTCTGCCCACCCCTGTTCATGATCTCTCTCTGTTTCAAAAATACATAAACATTAAAATTTTTTTTTCTTTTAAAGGAAAAGGGGATCTATTGCAAGAATTACTCTACTTTGATTCTATACAGATTTTAATAAAATCAATCAGGGTCTTCCACGTGGCACCCTGCTGGCCCAAAGGACTGGCAGATGTGTTCTCCGTGGGACAGCAGTGTTTTCATAAATTCCTGCAGGCTTCTGAGTCTGTGACCCCCTGCAAATATTTCCATTAGACACAGAGCCTGCCCTGCGTGAGGCCACGGTACATAAACAAATACACGGTGTACGTGTGGTATTAGCATTTCATGGTGGGGGAGTGCTGGCAAGGATGTGGAGAGACTGGAGCTCTCCTGTGTTGCTAGCGGGATGAACGATGGTGCAGCCGCTGTGGAAAACGGTTTGGGAATTCCTCAATGGGCTCAACATAGAGGAACCATACGACCCAGCAGTGCCACTTCTATGAACACATCCAAAAGAATTGAAAACAGGTTTTCAAACAAAAACTTGAACACAATATCCACACCACTACTATTCACAAGAGCCAAAAGGTGAAAACAACTCCAATTCCCATCAAACGATGAATGGGTAAACAGATGTCCGAGATGCATCCACACAACGGGATACAATTCAGCCATAAAAAGGAGTGAGGCACTGACCCCTGCCACAATGTGGATGCACCTGGAAAACACAACGCTGGATGAAAGAGCCCAGACACAAAAGGATACATTTCGTATGGGTCCATTTATAGGAAATGTTTGGAACAGGGAAAGCCATATAGACAGAAAGCCAATTAGGGGTCGCTAGAGGCTTGGGGAGGGCACGAGGGGAGTGACTGCTCAGTGGGTAGAGAGTTTCTGTGGGGATGACGAAAACGTTCTGGAACCGGAGAGGGTGCAATGCTGCACACCATGGTGAATGTGCTTGATACCACTTAAAAATGGCTAACGTGGTGGATTTTATGTTACGTGTATTTTATTACAATAAGAAAAATTCATGGAGGGGGACAATTAGGAAAGAAAATGCCTAAAAGGCAACTTGGGAAGGAGGGATAATGGGAAAAAAGGGTTGAGACACAACAGAATAAAGACTAATCTGCATCTTGACTTTTTTTTTAAGTTTATTTATTTTGGGAGAGAGAGAGAGAGAGAGAGCAGGGCAGAGGCAGAGAGACAGGAGAGAGAGAGAGAGAGAGAGAGAGAGAGAGAGAGAGAGAGAATCCCAAGCACGCTCCACACTGCCAACATGTAGCCTGAGGTGGGGCTTGAACTTCTGAACCGTGAGATCATGACCTGAGCTGAGATCAAGAGTCAGAAGCTTAACTGACTGAGCCACGCAGGTGCCCCTGCATCTCAGCGTGTTACAAATTGTCACCCTTAAAGCAAATACCTAAGTTATTTTTGTTTTATTTTGTTTTTTAATTTTTATTATTTTTACAATTTTTAATGTTTATTTTTGAGAGAGAGAGAGAGGGCGCACACAGCGGGGAAGGGGCAGAGAGAGAGGGAGACACAGAATCCGAAGCAGGCTCCAGGCTCTGAGCTGTCAGCATAGAGCCCGATGCGGGGCTCAAACTCACGAACCATGAGGTCATGACTTGAGCCGAAGTCCGATGCTCAACCGACTGAACCACCCAGGTGCCCCTTATTTTATTTTATTTTTATAAATTATTTTTATTTAATTTTGTTTTCTTTAAAGAAAGGCAGACTACCACATACATGCAGTGCCTCATTTGGATGTGTCTGGAGTCTTGGAAACGACTACCCTAAGCTTCCTGCAGAAGGACGATGAGACATTCTAGCACTGGAGAGCAGCTACTCCCGTACTCTTGACCCAAGAATGGTCCTTCTCTTACAGGGAAGGTAGTCCTCTTGAACTGAGGACACAGCCTAGGGAGGGATGCACACTGAGCGGTAAGGGAGGAAGGGGACACCGGCCTAGCCAGCCAGATCGGTCAGATCAGCCCTAGTGATGGATGGGGTGACAGGTCAGAGCCAGGTCACCCTCACATCCCTAAATAATCTTTTTAAACAGTGAGGGTTCATGGTGGTTCTTGAAATAGGCCACCCCCCCCCTTTCTCTTCTAATCCAAGATTTGGGGTGTGTTTTTTCACAGCTCATAAAGCTTTGAGTATAATCACTGTTTCCTGTCCAACTTGTGTCTGACTCTGTGCTTCTTGGGATCTTCTAGGCTGTAAGAAATCAAGTGCACACTCAGGTTACCTAAGGTAACAAAATGCATGTAAGCAATCTGAGCAAAGTGAGAACGCTCTGGAAGCTGTCAAGCCTCACGGAGAACTAGAACATACTGTCTTCAGTCCAAAATGCCATCTGTTAGAAGGCGTATGCTTATTTTATGGACCAGGATCAAAGGGAAATGATGTGCAGTTAAATTACGCCATCCTTCTTTCTTATCGCTTCATTTGATACTTTTAGTCTCAGGTGTTAATTTTTTATTTCCTGTATCATTCTTGTGCATGTATAAAAAGTAGGTAAGTTGAAATGAGTTGATTAAGGTATCCTACGATGCCTTTGTGTTTCGAATCTGACTCTTTTCATTACTTTTCAACACACTCACCTCGCGATCTGTGTTTTTCACCCACTGTCATCCTCTGTGCCCTTTTTTTTTTTAATTTTTTTAAATGTTTTTTAATTTATTTTTGAAGGAGAGAGAGACAGAGCATGAGCTGGGGAGGAGCAGAGAGAGAGGGAGACACAGAATTCGAAGCAGGCTCCACGCTCTATGCTGTCAGCATAGAGCCCGATGCAGGGCTCAAACCCACGAACCGCAAGATCACAACCTGAGCCGAAGTCGGGCACTCAACCCACTGAGCCACCCAGACGCCCCATGTGCTCTTTTCTTGAAAGACTTAAGAGCCACAAGCACTGAATTCTTATGCCAACTCAGTGAGGGAGCCTCCTTTTGACTCCTTCTATGGGAAGGTTGCTAAACATGTCCGATTCTTGCCCTGCCTCTCCAGCCTTTGGGTTCTCAAGAGTGAAATGAGTACACCACTGGCTTCTCCAACCATTGACACCCAATCTGTGTCTCTTGGTTTCAACTGGTCACCCAATTGTCGGCAATGTCAATCACTTCAACACCGCTACTTCACTAGAAGCAATAGCTCATCTATTGTTAGACATACTCCAAGATATTAAAATGTGGGGGCAGGGGGAAATACATATATTTTCACTTACTTTGATGACAATGGTATGCCAGGAAAGAGAAGCTCTAGAATGTCACCATTCTCATGAGGCTGCTTCACGTAGTTGTGGCTCTGACTTCTGGTTGCTCTTCTTTCTACCTCATGTCAGCTCTGCCAACTGTCTCCTTCTGGATCTCTTTGCTTCTGCATGACGCCTGTGAAGGTGTCAACATCTTGCTGGTCTTGTGTTCAAACTTCCACAAAGGGAAGACTTGACTGGATTGTTGTCACTGTCCAGCACCATCCCTAATGGGCAGAGGATATGGTTGGGTTTAACAGTCACTATCCAATTGCAGTGGGTTGAATGGTGACCCCCAAAAAGATATGTTCCCAGCCTAACCCCAGGCACTTTATTGATGAGTGTGACCTATTTGGAAAGAGGGTCTTTGCAGATGTAACTAAATTTAGGATACCAACACGAAATCGTGCTGGATTCTCTGGATGGGTCCTCAATCTAATCACAGGGTCCTTCTAGGAAACACACAGAGAGGAGAGACAGAGAAAGGGTCATGTGAAGACAGAGGCGGAGACTAGAGTGAGTCGGCCGGAAGCCAAGGAACGCTGGAAGCCACCAGAAGCTGGAAGAGGCAGGGGAGGAATTTTCCTTCAAGTCTTTGGAAGGAGTATGACCCGCCAACACCTGGATTTCAGATTTCTGACTTCTAGAACTGTGAGAGAATGAATTGTGTTGTTTTAAGCCACCAAGTGCATAATAATTTTTTACAGTAGCCCTAGGAAAGGAATATGCCAGAATAGAGTCCTTTTTTGAGCAAAACTTACATACCAGCAGCTGGTCAGCCTATGGGTGATCCCTGGGCCATGAGCACCAATACCTGTTTTAGTCAGTTGAAGCCAGAATGTGGCATCACATGGCGTTTGAGCCATAGACTTCTCTTCCAGGATAGCACAGGGAGAGTGATATGAGGGACGGCAATTCAGGTTTTGGGGGGGGTTTTTTTGTTTATTTTGTTTGTTTTTTTTAATGTTTATTTATTTTGAGGAAGAGAGAGACAGAGTGCTAGTGGGGGAGGGGCAGAGAGACAGGGAGACAGAAGCCGAAGCAGGCTCCAGGCTCCGAGCTGTCAGCACAGAGCTCCACGAGGGGCTCGAACCCACGAAATGTGAGATCATGACCTGAGCCGAAGTCAGATGCTTAACCAACTGAGTCACCCAGGTGCCCTACAATTCAGTTTTTAAAAACTTCCCTGCTCTGGCCTTTATAAAACAATAATTTGTCTTCAAACTTAGTTTGATTTTTCTCTTGAACATTAAGTTGAAAACAAATAGATCTCCGTTATGCTCCAGGTAGCATCCTTGGAGTCTGCCCTTGGCCTTGCTGGCGTATTGAGGGAGTTCCTTGACATTTCCTTGCTGTAACCACTTTCCCAGAACCTGCACATTAGAGGATCACTTGTAACCTCTCTAACCCGGCTGTTGTCAGGGAGGGTCTGATCAGAATCCTTCCCGTCTTCTACATTTTCAGAGTTCACTGGGCTGCTTCTTCTTCACAGCATTTATCACAATGTGAATTAAATAATTATCGACACAATTACATATGTTTTTTTGTTTTTTTAATTGTTTTTAATGTTTATTTATTTTTGAGACAGAGACAGACAGAGCATGAACAGGGGAGGGTCAGAGAGAGAGGGAGACATAGAATCCGAAGCAGGCTCCAGGCTCTGAGCTGTCAGCACAGAGCCTGACACAGGGCTCGAACTCACGGACCGTGAGATCATGACCTGAGCCGAAGTTGGACGCTCAACCGGCTGAGCCACCCAGGCGCAATAGCTGATACATAGCAGGTTCACAATAAGTACTTGTGGAGGGGCCTCTGGGTGGCTCAGTGGGTTAAGGGTAAAACTCCTGATCTCTGCTCAGGTCATGATCTCATGGTTCATGGGATCAAGCCCCGTGTCGGGTTCTGTGCTGACAGCTCAGAGCCTGGAGCCTGCTTCTGATTCTGTGTCTCCCTCTCTCTCTGCCCCTCCCCTGTTCATGCTCTGTCTCTGTCTCAAAAATAAATAAACATTAAAAAAAAAAGAATAATAAATATTCATTCCATAAAATTAAAACAAGCAAAACAAAGAAAACAAAACAGTTATAATCCCACACATCCAAAGAAAATTACTATAAATAATGGTTTTAAATAATTCATTACTTCTGGGGCACCTGCGTGGCTCAGTCAGTTAAGCATCCAACTTTGGCTCAGGTCATGATCTCATGGTTCATGGGATCAAGCCCCGTGTCGGTCTCTGTGCTGACAGCTCAGAGCCTGGAGCCTGCTTCAGATTCTGTGTCTCCCTCTCTCTCTGCCCCTCCCCTGCTCTCTCTCTCTCTCTCTCTCTCAAAATAAATAAATAAATAAATAAACATTAAAAAACAAATGTTTGTAGAAAAAATGAAAGAATGACTTGCATGTCACTTGGTGGTGGAGACAAAGGGAAATCTGGGTCTGCAAACCAAAATCTGGAAGACAAATAAATAAATGAAGCACGTTCCCAGGGTCTCTGTAAGAGTGCTGGAGGGAGAGCACCCCCAGGATCCACCAAGGTGGATTTTATTTTTTAAGGACTATTTTTTAGGGACTATTTTTTAAGGACTTCTATTTTTTAAGCACTATTTTTTAGGGACTATTTTTTAAGGACTTCTATTTTTTAAGGACTATTTTTTAGGGACTATTTTTTAAGGGCTTCTATTTTTTAAGGACTTCTACTTCATATGGCCTTCCTCCTCTGGCATGCTGTTTGTTGTGACTCTGGTACCCACACACACACTTCTTCATTAAGACACATGTTTATAGAATAGACAATCCCTAAAGGGAAGGTTGGTTGGTAGCTGGAACTGAGCAGCTCACACCCTTGAACAGGTTACATATTGCTCTAATAATATTGAGAGGGCTGGTTGACAGAGAATTTGCCTACCTGCGTCACTGTGTTTGTGCTCACGGTCACTGCCTTCTGCAAATGGCTCTCCTCTGAGTGTCTGTGTCCTTCAGAGGTGATGGGGTTCAAACCAGCCACAGGGTGTGAATCTTGTGAGTTTAAGCCGATCGTGGTGGGTGGTCTTACTCTCCTTGCCAAGACCTTGCTGTGGGAGCAGGGCTAGGACACAGTTCTGACTAGTACGATGTGAGGTGCAGTCTTCTAGGGACGCTTTTCAGAAAATTTCCCAGCAATGGCATTGCTAGGTATGTGCCCCTAAAGAATTGAAAACCAGTTACTCAAACAAATACAAGCACAAGCATGTTCGTGACAACATTATTCCTAAGAGCCAAAAAGCAGAAACAACCCAAACATCCATCGATTGTTGCATCGATAAACTATGTGTGCTGAATCCATACAATAGAATATCATAAAAAGGATGGGGCGCCTGGGTGGCTCAGTCAGTTGAGCGGCCGACTCTCGATTTTAGCTCAGGTCATGATCCCAGGGTCGTGGGACTGAGCCCTGCCTTGGACTGTGTGCTGAACATGGAGCCTGCTTAATTTAAGATTCTCTCTCTTTCCCTCTCTGCCCCTCTCCCTGGCTTGTGCTCTCTCTCTAAAATTAAAAAGTAAATAAGTAAAAAATAAAAATAAGGACTTTTGGAAATTCTTATCTAGGGATGTAATGCTTGGAGCTGCTGAGCCCTTTTGCATTGTAAGGAGACAAACTAAGGACAAGCCAGCACAGTAAAGGGTGGCCAAGTGGAAAGATGGAAAGAATCTGGGTCCTTGATTATGTCATCGGCAAGTTGGGGGAACTCGGTCTCTAGACTTCTGATTATGCAAGATATAAATGCCCTCTTTGCTTAAAGCCACCCCTAGCTGGGTTTTCTATGACTTGCAGCCAAAGTCAGTATAGACGTCAAGGTTCTGAAAAAACAAGGCCAAGCCATTAATTTTATCCAAATGGGAGCAAGAATCACAAAGCCAACAGTAGCCACCTTCACCCACTTTAGGTGTGTCGCATGGGAGACCGGAGACTACATAATGCATTGCTCCCTGAGGTGAAAGAAACACACCTCTTCAGCTTGTAGGTAAATAGAAAGTGATGACAAGTTTTGGAGAACAGTTAATTCTCAGGGTTAGACTGAGTGTGTGTGTGTGTGTGTGTGTGTGTGTGTGTGTGCACTCCTCAAGATGAACGCAGGTCTCATCCTCCCTGTTTTAGTATTACAAAAACAGGGCAGACTAGCTTCAGGTGCGATCGTGAAATAATTATGGAGTTGTCAGCTCTGAGTCCTACAGGCGAGGTGGAATCTCTAGCCACAGAGTTTGTGTGGCTTCTCTTGGGATTTGAGAGCTCAGCATCCAACACTGAAATGTGACCAAACACAGAAAACTCAGGCTTTCTCCGTCAAATCTATGCGGTGAAGGTGAGCGCATCCCTTTTCAAAGGCAAGTTGACTTTTCTGCATCACTAGGCTGTGATGGGAAAGCACAGAGAGGGAGATAAGTAGTCTTTTCTCCACCTCCTTTCCCCCACTTTCCCATGGTTTTGGAAAGTCCTGGCATTGCTACCTTAGATGCTTCCTGCTGTATTCCACACATAGGAAGATTTCAGAAAAAGGATAATGTAGTTGGGGAAGTTCTTCTAAAGGCATTTAAGGGCTGATATTAGGGATTAATATTTGAAGTGTTGTTGGATTTGATCCGGCTCTTCTCTATTTCTTGGCACCCGGTCCCAAGTCATTGTGTAATGTGTAAACTATGAAAATAAATGACTTAAGTTGCCGACCATAAAAACCTGTTTCACAGCTGATGGATTAAAGGAAACAGGTCCTTTGCCTGTGTCGATGATGGTGCTACATTTGTATATAAAGGTGGCAGGGAATTAGCCACGATGAAAATGAATTGTTATCCCTCTGAGAATAGTTGATACAGATACGGAATTACATTCCTCCCTGTTTCCACATTGTGGTGTTTTGTTTTGTTTATTCAGCTAGGAATTCAGATAGTCAATGGGTCTGGTCTATAAAGAGGTGAGTTATTTATTCAAGAAGTCTTGAATTGCCTGGAATGCAAGGTATTTACAAAACAATGGGTAAGTATGCTAAAATAAAAGGAAACAAAACACAAAATCTTGCTGACTTCCAGTGGGCTGCCAGCCTGAGGACTTTGAGTTAAATCTAAACTATTGCTGACGTCCTGGGGGATTAGCCTGGGAGCCAGCTTCAGAGAAAAGAGGATAGAGAAATAAATTGTTCTTTGAGAATTGCCCTTCTGGCTACTCTTACCCACTTTTGAAACCTGTTGATTCCTTAGCTTTCCTGTAGACCTGGTGGGATAAAATGAAAACCCAAAATCTGTAATCAAGGAGGAAAAGACTAAAGAAACATGCATTGTTGATTAATTAGAATCAGGGGTGAAAATAAGGAAAGATTTAGTCATAGAAATCCAAAGGAGGTTGTGACCACCTTTCAAAAGAATATGGTTCCTGTATTGTTCAGCCCTAAAAAGGAAGGAGATTCTGACACCTGCCCCAACATGGATGAGCCTGGAGGACATTGTGCTGAGTCAAAGAAGCCAGTCACAAAAGGACACGTAGAGTATGACTGCACTTATATGAAGTCCCTCGTGTAGTCAAATTGACTGAAACAGAAAAAGTAAAGTGGTGGCTCCTGATGTGAAATGTTGGAGTCTAGGAGCAAACAGTCAAGAAAGAATTCTCGAGACATCTTTGGTGCAAAAATGATCGTTTTATTAAAGCACGGGAACAGGAACCAAGGGCAGACAAAGCTGCACTAGGGTTGTGAGGGATGACTGATCATATACTTTTTAGTTAGTGGGGGTTAGGGAGAGTGTAAGTCTCTAAGGAATTTGGAAGCAAGTTTTCCAGGACCTTGAGGGGCTAGCTGCTGTTAAGATAATGTCATTTACTACTGTCTAGTAAAACCTTAGTCATCACGATGTGGTTTGAAGTGGTGCGGTTCAGAGCCGACGGCCAAGAAAGAATTCTTGAGCTGTCTTTGGTGCAAAAAGGAGATTTTATTAAAGCTTGGGGACCGGGCCCATAGACAGGAAGAGCTGCCCCAGTATTGTGAGGAGTGACCTTTACATACTTTGGAGTTGGGGGGAGGTAAAGACAAAGGGAAGTTTCCAGAAGGACTTTCACATGCTAAAGAAGGCGGCTCACAAGATCCCAGAAGCCTAGCTATTGTCAAACTAAGGTTGTTTTTCCCTCTAGCAAAGCATTAACATTAAGACACTCAGCCTGCCTCAAATATTTGTCAATGGGCTGCAGGTTAGAAGGAAATTTAATTTTATCAACATTTCCTTCTCTCTCCCTCGGTTCCCCACATCAATGAGACTCTTCAGATGTATATCAGTGGGCCATATGTTTGATGGGTGATTGCTAACATACATCTTGGGGGGTAGAGATAAAGGAAGTTTCCAAAGGGATTTTTATAGTTAAAGAAGACTTACAAGATCCTGGATGTCCAGCTAACATCAGGCTAAGGATACTTTTTGCCTCTAGCAAAGCATTAACTTTAAGGCAGTTGTGAGTTCTTTGAGGAATGTCACACTCTACCTGCCAAAAGTATTTGTCAATGGGCTACAGGTTGTTAGATTTAATTTTATGCACATTTCTTTTGCCATTGTTCTCCACATCAGTGGTTACTCTACAATGTTAATGTACTTAATGCCACTAAACTGTTTACTTACAAATGGTTAAGATGGTAAATTTTGTTATGTGCATTTACCACAATTAAAAATTCTCCTTAAATTTTATGGAAAAAAGGAGAGGATATGGCTCCTAATCTATAGGGGGAATGTTCTGTGTCTTGATTTGGGTGCTTCATACATGGGTATGTAGACTTTGTGCAGATCCCATTATGATTTCTGTACTTTTCTGTATGTTAATTTACTATTATAAGATGATTGTTTCTGATCAATAGCTAGGTAGAGAGCTCACTGTCATTTAAAGGAGAATATACTTCACCCAAAGGCAGAAGCAGACTTTGAGGAACAAGCTTGTAGTGGGTTGAACAGTGTCCACTCCAAGATTCATGACCATCTGGAATAGTGTCTCTGCATATATAATTAGGGTAAAGATTAAGATGAGATCACACAGGGTTAGGGTGGGTCCTGAATCCAATGACAAGTGTCCTTATAAGAGACAGAAAAGGACATAGAGACACATGGAGAAAGCCATGTGATGATGGAGGCAGAGGCTGGAGTGAGATGGCCACCAACCAAGGACATCTGGAGCCACCAGAAGCCAGAAGAGACAAGGAAAGATTTTCTCTTAGAGCCTTTGGAGGGAGCACAGCCCTGCTGATGCCTTGATTTTAGACTTTTGGCCTCCAGAACTGTGAGAGAATAAATTCCTGGTTGTTGTTGTTGTTTAATGTTTATTTATTTTTGAGAGACAGCGTGTGAGCAGCATAAGGGCAGAGAGAGGGAGACGCGGAATCTGAAGCAGACTCCAGACTCTGGGCTGTCAGCATGTAGAGAATGAATTTAAAATTTTGTATGTCTTGCCTATTGTTCGATGTGAGCACCGTTAAATTTTTCTAGACTTAGTTTGCTATACCCTAAGATTATAAAAATACTTACTAACCAGCATTTTCTCGCTTCTGTAATCTTGCTTGCTTAACACATTCCTCCCCTTCCCCCTTCCCCCTTTTTCTCCCGCCACAAGTAACGGACAAAGCCTTCCCGCCAAAGGACAGACAAAGGATGCCCAATCAGAGAACAACAAATGTCCTTACTTTAAAATCAACTAGGGGCGCCTGGGTGGCGCAGTTGGTTAAGCGTCCGACTTCAGCCAGGTCACGATCTCGCGGTCCGTGAGTTCGAGCCCCGCGTCGGGCTCTGGGCTGATGGCTCGGAACCTGGAGCCTGTTTCCGATTCTGTGTCTCCCTCTCTCCCTGCCCCTCCCCTGTTCATGCTCTGTCTCTCTCTGTCCCAAAAATAAGTAAAAACGTTGAAAAAAAATTAAAAAAAAAAAAAAGAAGGCAGTGGAAGGAAAGCAATCCACTAATAAAATTCTCTACTCCAAGTTGTCAAAGTAATGAAAATTAAGCCACCTCATTCAAGGCAGGAGATGGTGAAAGAATGGGCATGAGTCATGAGAATTAAATACAGTAGGGCCTTTACTCAGTTGTTGCTAACTTCCCCCATTGTAATGAGGTGCTGTCATGTGTTCACATGATCATGACACATTCAAAGAAGGAATTTTACCCTGAAAATGGGTAGCTAAGGCTAATTTATTTCACACGTATTTAAAAAAATTTTTTGTTTATTTTGACAGAGTGCGAGCAGGGGAGGGACAGAGAGAAAGAGGGGGCGAGAATCCCAAGTAGGCTCTGCACTGTCAGCACAGAGCCCAATGTGGGGCTCAAACTCATGAACCATGAGATCACGACCTGAGCTGAAATCAAGAGTTGGATGCTTAACCAACTGAGTCACCCAGGTGCCCCCCTATATATATATAAATTTTTAAGAGCCTATTACATGAGATGCTGTTCTAGGGTTTGGGGACAACAGGAGTAGTGAGACAATCAATAAACACGCCGTGACAGCTTTGGATTGTATTGAGAAGGCGCTTGCAATAGCTAGTGACTGAGGTGGAGGTCAGCGGGGAGGCAACTTGAGTTGGGCTGTCAGGGAAGGCTGGTGAAAAGAGAAAGTGGTAGGTACGGAGGCTGGAAAGGTGGATGGGGACTAAATCATGTAGGACCTTGTAAGCCACTATATGGATGGGCAGGTAGCGTGGAGTTGTAACTGAAATCCAGCTTTAAATCCAGTGCTTCCTACAAATGTGACTGTCTCCAGGGACTGCCTTTTTGCAGTCGATCTACCAAAAGGAGAGCCCTTTATAATCCGTTCTCCCAGAATGGATTCTGTTTCTAATTTGAACAAAGATGCCTGTGTGCCTCAGTTGGCAACTTGGGTCTTGTGCTAAAGTGAAACTGGAAGCCAGTGAAAAGTGTGAGGCAGGGCAAAGTCAAGATCTGGCTTGTTTTAGGGATAAACAGTATGGAGAATGGCTGTATGGAGACAAGAGTGGAAAACAATCAAGGCTAATAAAAATATAATAAATGTAACAAGGATCCTGGCTAACTGTATATTTGAACTTCAAATAAACTTAAAAAAGTAAATTCAAATATATTTTATGTTTTAAAAAATTACTTCTCTGGTATACCTAAAGCTAACCCTTTGCATGTCAGGACTTTATTCTGAACAATGAAACCAGTGTTGAGATTGGGAAAGAATCCTTCAGCTCAGTGTGACTCCATCAGGCATGCAGAATCGTTTCCCATTTGTTACCTTCTGGTGCCACCACTTGACCCCTTCCATTCCTTGCACATTTATGCTCAAGACCATTCCAGGTTCCGCTTTCAGATGCAGCCAGAGGGTTTTCTTAAGGTTCAATTACATAAATATCAAAGAAATACAGATGTAAGTAGTGAGATATTATTTTCACCTATCATATTAGCCAAAAGTTTTTATTATTTTTTTTTTCAACGTTTATTTTTATTTTTGGGACAGAGAGAGACAGAGCATGAACGGGGGAGGGGCAGAGAGAGAGGGAGACACAGAATCGGAAACAGGCTCCAGGCTCCGAGCCATCAGCCCAGAGCCATCAGCCCAGAGCCCGACGTGGGGCTCGAACTCACGGACCGCGAGATCGTGACCTGGCTGAAGTTGGACGCTTAACCGACTGCGCCACCCAGGCGCCCCTAGCCAAAAGTTTTTAAAAGTCAGATTGGTCCATGTTGGGAAGAAGTAAAGCAGACATGCCTCTTGCTGGTAGGGACAGGAGTTTGTGAAAAAGATCTTTTGAGGGGAGGTGGGTGGGGGGTGGGCTAAACAGGTGAAGGGTATTAAGGAGGGCACTTGTTGGGATGAGCACTGGGTGTTATACGTAAGTGATGAATCACTAAATTCTACTCCTGAAACCAATACTACACCATATGTTAACTAACTTGAATTTAAATAAAATCTTGGAAAGAAAACAAAAACTTTTGAAACGCATGCAGGTTGGCAACGTACATTTAGAGCTTTTAAGATCTTCTTCATTCCTTTTGATGTGGTCAATCTGTTCCTGGGAATGTATCTTAAGGAAATAACTCCAAATATGGAAGAAGTTTTATGAAAAATACTGGTGCGGTCTAAATGTCCAGAATAGAGTAAGTAGAGGCCCATTTACACCTCCTTAGGAGGTTTTACAAATAAGGGAACTAAGGCTTTGAGAAGTTCTATAACTTGTCCAGTATCACACAGCTAGTATGTGACAGAGCCAGGATTCAAATCTAGGCTATTTTTACCCCCAAACCCAAGTTTTTAATCTATGATACCTTGACTATAATGTATAGAAAAATTTTTTTTCTTCTCATTAAAAATTTTTTAATGTTTATTTTTGAGAGAGAAAGAGAGACAGAGAGAGTGAGCAAGCAGGGGAGGGACAGAGAGAGAGGGAGACAGAATCCAAAACAGTCTCAGAGGTGTCAGCACAGAGCCCAACATGGGGCTCAAACCCACGACTGGTCATGATTTCATACCTGAGCCGAAGTCGGATGCTTAACCGACTGAGCAACCCAGGCACCCCAGAAATAAGGTTGTTCTCAACTGGAAAAACAAAGGCAAACTCATTCTGATTTATGAAATTCAATTTATACACACAAATAGAAAAAGACTACAGAGGCAGAATAAGAGTTGTGATGACCTTTTCTGCACGCTGGGTGGCGGCTGCTGGCTTTCAGCTCCACACTGCCCCCGCAGGCCAGCCTCTGTACTGCTGGCGCTGACAGCCTACAGCCGGCTTTCCCAGACACCTGGCCAGATGGGTTCCGGTTTGGTTCTGTCATTCTTGGCACCGGCAGGAGAATTAGAAGGTTGGACAAAGAAAAAGGAGTTGTTTCTTTTCTCTTTCGGTGGTGGCCTGGAAGCGGCAGCAATCGCTGAGGGTGACCGAGGGCCACTGGAGGCCGCGGCGGTGAAGTGGAAGGCGCAGCAGCCACCTCCTTGCGTCAGCTAACAGCCCTTTCCCCTTCCGCCTCTCCAGCGGCCCCTCACTCTCCCCTTTGCTTTTCAGTCCTTCTAACACCTTTGTAACCAATTCCTGCTGTCCATTCCTTCTCTGCCTGAAATACCTAGAGTGGTTTCTGTTTTTCTGGCTGGCCTGATACGCTCTGCGGCAAAACTTAGATACATATTTAACTAGAATTCATTAGAAAGAGTGACATTATTCTTATTCTTATTTGTATATGAAGAAATAGGATATAAGTAGTTGTTTTTCTTGTGGCCGGAGCAAAATACTTGTGCATTTAGTTTCCTTCCTGTGGGGTGCAGAAGACTGATGGTCTCTATAAGTTATACAAGTAACTGGTAAAGAAGATTGATTAACTCAAGACATGAGTTCTTTACAAGATAATAATCAAACTACTACGAAGCGCCTCAGTTGTTACTTGTTGGTCAACATTTGACAAGTTATAACACATTGACGGCACAACTTTAAAACCCTAATAAATATGATTAGTTAATAGTAGACTCCAAAGTCCCCTTTGTTCTTCTTAAAAGAGGTTGATCGGCTATGATCCACCAAGAAACATCTAAATGGGAAGAAACACAGAAGCATTTTTATTAATGCCATTTAGTTTTTTCAATAGAAAACAGATAAACTATAAAATTTATGACTTAACTGTATTGCTAAACATCTACACATAAAGTTATTTGGCATTTAGACAGCTGTACTAGAAAAAAACAGATATATTTTAAGGGCCAAAGATTTGCCTCCTAAATCAATAATCTCCCTTTTAAAAAAAGGTAACCTAGGGGCACCCGGGTGACTGAGTTGGTTAAGCGTCTGACTTTGGCTCAGGTCACGATCTTACAGTTTGTGAGTTTAAGCCCTGCTTAAACTGCTTAAACAGAGTTTAAGCCCTGCTTAAACAGAGTTGGACTCTGGGCTGAGAGCTCACAGTCTGGAGCCTGCTTCAGATTCTGTGTCTCCCTCTCTCTCTCTGCCCCTCCCCCCACAAATAAACATTAAAAAACTTTTTTTTGAAAAAAAGAAAAAAAATTTAAAAAGGTAACCTATGCCATTGATCACAACAGATTGGAAGTGGCCAAAGGAAGTTATTAATGAAAGTTAACAAAACGCAGGCTTATTTTAACATGCCTGATCTGGACCAAAGGAGGGGAAAAAACCCACAATTACTTAAACATGATTAAAAAATTTTAGGGGCACCTGGCTGGTTCAGTCGGTGGAGCTTGTGACTCTTGGTCTCAGGGTTGTGAGTTCAAGCCCTACTCTGGGTATAGAGATTACTCAAAAAATCTTTAGGGGCACCTGGGTGGCTCAGTCAGTTGAGCGTCCAACTCAGGTCATGATTCCAGGGTTGTAGGATCAAGCCCCACATCTGGCTCTGTGCTGAGCATGGAGTCTGCTTGGGATTCTCTCTCTCTCCTTTGCCCCTACTCGTGCTCTCTCTCTTTCTCAAAAAAAAAAAAAAAAAAAAAAAAAAAAAAAAAAAAAAAAGGTAAAAAATTGTATCATATATATATATAATTATTTTTTTTAATGTTTATTTATTTTTGAAAGAGAGACAGAGCTCGAGCAGGGGAGGGGCAGAGAGAGAGAGAGGGAGGGAGACACAGAATCCAAACCAGGCTCCAGGCTCTGAGCTGTCAGCACAGAGCCCAATGCAGGGCTCTAACCCACGAACCCGTGAGATCATGACCTGAGCCAAAGTCAGACGCTCAACCGACTGAGCCACCCAGGAGCCCCCCCTTTTTTTTAAAAAAATTTTTTTTTAACGTTTATTTATTTTGGAGACACAGAGAGACAGAGCATAAAGGGGGGAGGGTCAGAGAGAGGGAGACACAGAATCGGAAGCAGGCTCCAGGCTCCGAGCTGTCAGCACAGAGCCCGACGCGGGGCTCGAACTCACGGACCGTGAGATTGTGACCTGAGCCAAAGTCGGCCGCTTAACCAACTAAGCCACCCAGGCACCCCCAGGAGCCCCTTATCTTATATTTAAATTCAGAATAGGAGTAAGAGTGATTTACATGCATATTTTATATATGAAAACATTTGGAAGGACGTATACTAAAATGTTAAACAGTAAACCTATTTCGGTGTAGTGAGATTTCAAGAGATTAAGGTTTTTTGTTTTTGTTTTTTGGCTCTTGCAAATTTGTTTTTTCTATGGTGAAAATACATATGTCTTTGGTAATTAAAAAGGAGAATTAAAAGAAATTAATGCCCAAGGATAAAATCAATCAGTACTTTTTGAAATTTAGTTTTTCACTTGCTTTGATATGAAAAATAAGACTTTATGAGGAATCATAATGCTGGAAAGCACCCAGGAGACCACGCAGTCCAGATGCGAAAACTAAAGCCTGCACTGCACAGGGTCAGTGAATGGCTGGAGACCACACTGCTGCAGAGTAGAACCAGGGCCTCTTGATTTCTAGGCTAAGAGCCCCTCAAACAAAAAGTAAAATATAAAAATATACATAGTTAACACACAAAAATACATTTATCTCCAGGACACAAGAACAAGTTGGGTCAATG
This sequence comes from Prionailurus bengalensis, assembly GCF_016509475.1. NCBI lineage: Eukaryota > Metazoa > Chordata > Mammalia > Carnivora > Felidae > Prionailurus > Prionailurus bengalensis. The sequence goes on from NC_057356.1 coordinate 6,991,798, forward strand.
TCAACACCCTAGTGATATAAATGGTGTCACGTCAGAACCTGAGTAACGGTGGGCCAGCTTTACCTTCAGAATTTCACAGGGAGCGGCGTCTGGTGGTACAGGCTTCCCACGATGTTTTGAATATTCAGTTATAAACACTGAAGCTTCATCTAAACTATGGAATCAGAAAGAAAAAGAGCATCAGGAGGAAATCCTCGGGCATGATAAATATGTTTGCTATCTTGACTGTGGTGATGGCTTCACGGGTACATGTATGTCCAAATTTATCATATTGCATACTTGAATTACGTGTAGCCTATATATGTGTGTGTAGCTATGGTTGGATCACAAGTGGTAAGCAAAGAGAAAGAAATCCATGGCTTGGTAATGAGAGAGAGATATGTCCCAAGTGGCCAGCACCGTTAGACTAAATGTAGGGACCAGGAAAGACTTCTATCCTGACAGGGTTTCCCTTCCTTAGTGTCAGCCATTTCTCTCTTCTCCTTTTCGCGTTCCAAATCCATTCCCAATCCTATCCCAGAAAGCTTATTTCCAAACTTGTGGCTGCCAGAAAATTAGACAATCAAGCTTAGCAAAAATTAGGTCACATAAAAGCCAGTAATTCTCTGAGCAAATGTCTAAGGAATAAAGTTGTAACTCAAGTTTTAGAGCAGGACTGTGAGATACCTATTTTGGGGGTTTGGAAAGTTTCTTGATTGTCTGATTCCAAGTTCATGTTCTTTCTTTTTTTTTTATTTTTTATTTTTTAAAAAAAAAATTTTTTTTTTCAACGTTTATTTATTTTTGGGACAGGGAGAGACAGAGCATGAACGGGGGAGGGGCAGAGAGAGAGGGAGACACAGAATCGGAAACAGGCTCCAGGCTCTGAGCCATCAGCCCAGAGCCCGACGCGGGGCTCGAACTCACGGACTGCGAGATCGTGACCTGGCTGAAGTCGGACGCTTATCCGACTGCGCCACCCAGGCGCCCCCCAAGTTCATGTTCTAAGGGACTCAGTTACAAGACAACTAACCTCTGGGCATATGTGGTAATGCTATAGCTTAATATTCAGAGCCTTTCATTACAAGCAAATAGTTGTACAATTATTTGATATTTTCCTCCAAAATAAAGATAAATTTTAAGGAAACTCTACAGTAAGTTGTTTTTGTTTGTTTGTTAATTAACTTACCTTAACTCATTTGCCAAATAGTTTACCAGCTCAGTGATGTTGTTGGAATTCATCATATGCAATTTCAACACTTGAAAGTATTTTGTCTTTGCCAAAATCCCAAACTCCTTCTTACTTATGATATTATTCAGAATCAGGTTTCTAATCTATAGAATGATAGGTATCATTAAATTAAAAATGTGTGCAATTCCAAGTTCTTACTCAATACCCCCAAATTCCTTACTATCAGAAGTTAAATTAGCACTGTGTTGTGACTAAGTCTCTTTTTTTAAGGGGGTGGGGAAGGGGATCTGTTTTGGCCCATTTCAGTAACAGATTAAATCAATAAGAGGTAATTGCTCTGAAGCACTTTGGGACTTTTTAGGAGGAAGATCTGCTTACAACAACAAGCATTTAAGGCTACAGATTTTTCACTGAGCACAGCAGCAAATAAAACAGATGAGGTCTCTACCTTTTAAAAATTTATTAAGGTTTTAATAAAGGCAAAATAATTTTATATATTACCAAATAGGCAGAGATAGTAGTATTCAGCCTACTTTTGATTTAGGGAAAATTATTACCTTCTAATATAAAAGTTTTCATGGCAAAAGGAGATGAAATTGCCTCTTACTTGATGTGAAAATCCTGCCAATTGGCCAGTATTCATATGCTCTTCTAATTGCTGTAAAATGATCTGAGGATTGCACGAGCCCAGAAAATTCTACAGGAAAAAAAATCAAACACAGTGGAAAAGTATTATTACTACTAATTTCTGTCAAATCTAAAAGGTTTTCATTTTTAAATTTGGAATATCTTTAACCATTTCTATTATAGGAAAAAAACAACTCTATCATATAACAAAAAATTAAGGAAATAAGGAAAAAGACATTTTATAAATACCTATTGTGACAACAAGGGCTGTTTAACAAGCATTTTGTCATTCTAAGTGCTGAAAGGACTCTATTTAAATACTAAAATTTTGAAAAGCATTAATGGATGAGTTTATGAATAGTCAAAAAACCCCCAAAGTCCAAGGCAAGCACAGGTGGCTGTGAGAAAATGGAGTGAACAGACCAAATGACAGATAAAAAATATGCATGTTCATTTATATAGATCTTTATCTACTGGCTAAACTATGGGGAAATACTGCAAAACATTCCCAAGTGCTTTGTTCTATTTGTTCTGTATTGTAAAGGGAATGAGTTCGTTTTAAAAGTTCTGTCCTCAGAATGTTCATGGGTCCGTCCCTTTGTCAGACACCCACACACAAACCTGACAATTCCCTCTCTTATCTCCCACATCCAATCACTAAGTGAAGCTGCTCTATTTGGCTCATTCTCACTGCCACCACCCCACTTACAGCACATATCCCCTCGAGCCTTCCCTGCCCATTCACAGGCTGGTCCAGGCAAGTGCAACAGCTTCCCACACTTCCGCTCCTGCCTCCTCTCTTCCCCACCAAGCCCAAGGATTGTTCCCTCCAAAACGGTGCCTGAACATTTTACTTTACTTTTCCAGGAAACCTGACAGTTCCTCACTGATAAAGAACAAGGTCCAAACCCCTCTTAAGGCATCCCTTGGATGGACCTTGATCTATCTTTTAGGCTCACCTCCTGCTAAACCTGCATACAAACCTCCCACATCCCTCAGGCTGATGAACTCCTGCTTTGCAAGTCTGGTAAAAAGAAAACACCACCCCTTTTGTGGGGGCACAAGCAGTGGGAGATTTTCTGTTCCTCTGGCAGGCCCAGAGGAATAATTTGCGAGATACCTTAATTTGCTGATGTCTTTTTTCCGAGTGAGGCATGAGCATCAGACAGGCTAGTGCAAAAGCCGGAAGCTCTAACTGGACATACTGCCTGGCAACCGCAATCATGTCGAGATCATCTGAAACTGGGCATCTTCAAGAGAGCACATGAATTTATTAGTAATTTGTCAGATTCACGATATTATGTTGAGTCTTCCAGCTTTCCACAACTGTTACCTGATTGTGCTTTCAATGATTTTAAACATTACAGTGCCGGTGCATCACATACACTTATTAATGAGTAACTTGAGTCTTCTTCGTGGAACAAAATATCCCACCCACTGGAACACAGAGCACTGACTGCCGCTATGATCATGTCTGAGGCCCACACATGCTTAAAGACACATTCTCAGAAGACTCAAAATCTGTGAGACAACACTTCATGATTTCACGTAGTGATAAAAATACTCCTGATGTACATTAAAACTAATTTTAGGGAATGCTTATCGAGTATCAGTTTACGAGTTGCACTGCATGTGGAAAGCAGACATTGTGAAAATAAGAGAGATATTTTAAAAACAAGTGGTATGTTTAACTTCTCAAGAAAAATGAGTTACTCATTTAAAGAGGTTTATTAAAAAGAAATTTCATAAACAACACATATGATTTTGAGGGGGTAGGAAAACAATTATTTTACTTACTCTAGAACAGCGATGAGACTCTCTCGACAATCTGATAACTGACTGGGGCTCAGAGGACAAGATGCTGAAAAGAAACAATAATGTGTACACACACACACACACACACACACACACACACACACAGAGCTATAAAACGCCACTGTCAATGTTTCAGGGGAGAGAAAAATACCTGAAAGTAGGGGTATCTGAACCACACGCTGCCAAGCTTTGCTGAAGTAGGGAACCTAGGGAAACAAGCATGTTATAGGATTTGCACCACAGTCTCGGTTTTGCGGTCACAAAATTATATACTTAGAGCATATGTTCTGGATCCTAAGACCAAAAATGTAAATTGGTATCTCCTTATTCAAGATGGTTAGATTTTCGGATAATATTCTTTCCTTCTCTCTCTTTTTTTTTTTTTTTTAAAAATTTTTTTTTTTCAACGTTTATTTATTTTTGGGACAGAGAGAGACAGAGCATGAACGGGGGAGGGGCAGGGAGAGAGGGAGACACAGAATCGGAAACAGGCTCCAGGCTCTGAGCCATCAGCCCAGAGCCCGACGCGGGGCTCGAACTCACGGAGCGCGAGATCGTGACCTGGCTGAAGTCGGTCGCTTAACCGACTGCGCCACCCAGGCGCCCCTCCTTCTCTCTCTTTTTTAAAGTAAACTCTGTACCCAATGTGGGGCTCAAACTTGATCTCATGATCCTGAGATCAAGAGTCACATGCTCTACTGATTAAGCCAGCCAGGGGTCCTTGGATAATTCTCTTCATAAGTGTATAGTTCAGGATCTTATTACACAATCTTGGCTGATTTGTTATGGTTTTGTGTGGGGGAAAAAAGTGTCAGAAAACAAAACTCACACTCTTGTGTGCCACAAGCTGTGTGAGTCACAGGAAAGGGGCAACCAGACAAGAGAAAGGATTTCAAAAAGGAAGAAGGCAACAACATACGTTTCCACTCACAGGAGAGGGGTTAAATGACTCAGGATATATTTTGCTCCTAATTATTATGGAGAATAATTAAGAGTTCAAAGTCATGGGGCACCTGAGTGGCTCAGTTGGTTAAGCGTCCAACTTTGGCTCAGGTCATGATCTTGAAGTTCATGGGCCCTGTCTCAGGCTCTGTGTTGACAGCTCAGAGCCTGGAGCCTACTTTGTATTCTGTGTCTCCCTCCCTCTCTGCCACTCCTCTGCTCGCACTCTGTCTCTCTCTCTCTCTCAAAAATAAACAAACACATACAAAAAAAGAGTTTAAAGTCATGAGATACCAAAAAGACTAAATGTAGAGGTTTCATAAGATTCAACAATTCCACTCCTACGCATATGTTCGAGAGAAAAACACACATCCACATAAAAACTTGTACACAAATGTTCACGGGGCACCATTATTCATAATAACCCAAATACCCTTCAACTGATGAATAGACAAATAAGATGCAGGTGTGTCCACACAGTGCACATGAGTCAGCAGTAAAAAGGAATGAGGCCCTGACACCCACTCCCATGCAGATGAACCCTGAAAACATGACACCGAATAAAAGAACAGAAGGCCACGTGGTGCAGGATTCTGTTGATATGACATGTCCAGCACAGACACTTCCAGGGGTGGGAGAGGGAGGAATAGTGAGTGACTGTTAATGGATATGGGGCATACTTCCGGGGTGAAGAAAGTGTTCTAGAATTAGATAGTGGTGATGGTTGCATAACATCGTGAATATACTAAAAACCACTTAATTATACACTTTATTTACTTTTTTGGGAAAGGTTTTTTTGTTTTTTTTTTTAAGTAATCTCTACCCCCAACGTGAGGCTCGAACTCACAACCCTGAGATCAAGAGTCACATGGTCTTCTGACTGAGCCAGCCAGGGGCCCCTTAGCTGTACACTTTAAAAGGGTACATTTTAGGGGCCCCTGGGTGGCTCAGTTGATTAAGCATTTGACTCTTGATTTCTGTTCAGGTCATGACCTCAGTTCGTGGGATCAAGCCCCATATCAGGCTCTGTGCTGACAGCATGGAAACTCTTGAGATTCTCTCTTTCCCCCTCTCTCTGCCCTTACCCTGCTTATGCTCACACACTTGCTCTCTCTCAAAATAAATAAATATTAAAAAACAAATAAAAGGGTAAGTTTTACATGGGAATTACATCTCAATTGAGAAAATAAAGGTAGGGGGGCACCTGGGTGGCCAGTTGGTTGAGCTTCTGACTTCAGCTCAGGTCATGATCTCACGGTTCATGAGTTCGATCCCCCATCGGGCTCACTGCTCTCAGCCTGTCAGTGCACAGGCTGCTTCAGATCCTCTCTCCCTTTCTCTCTGCCCCTCCCCACCTTGTGCTCTCCCCAAAATAAATAAATAATAATTTTAAAAAATTAAAAAAAAAAAAAAAAAGGTGGGTCTCTGAGCTCTATGGAACTATCTCCAAAACACCAATGTTATGTGGAAAAAAACTCTTTATCTAGCATGTGATTGCATGTACATGTACAAAAATGTATATATCCCTCCCCCCACACTTATATGCTACTAGGAAAGTTCTAGAAGAAAACATAAGAAACTATAAACAGTAGTTACTTCTGGGGAGATAATTTTGAAGGGAAATGGTAAAGGAGAATTTTCAAGTTTTACTCAGCATGTTTCAATGTTGTTCTAATTTATTAAGCTACGAATAGATGATATATTTCTACATTACATATTATAACAATTATGTGGTATACAACTTGTGAAATTTAGAAAAGATGAATAAGTCATTGTGTCTGATTTAAAGATCTTCTAAGTTCAAGAGGGGCAGGAATATATGCTTAAAACAAATTATACCATGGCAGGTGTTACAGCAGAACCAGTGTTTTGAGAGCATAAATGAAGATGCAGCTCAGGAGGCCTGGAGAACACGGGCAAGTGATGTCCTCAAGTGACCTCTGAACTAAATATTCTGGGTCCCAGCACCATTTTATTTTTTAAATGTCTATGTATTTGTGGGGGAGGGGGAGGCAGCAGAGGGGCAAAGAGAGAGAGAGAGAGAGAGAGAGAGAGAGAGAGAGAGAGAATCCCAAGCAGGCTCTGTTAGTGCAGAGCCTGATGAGGGGCTCGGACTCACGAACCACATGATCATGACCTGAGCTGAAATCAAGAGTCAGATGTTTAAGTAACTGAGCCACACAGCGCCCCCTGGCACCATTTTAACAGGACATCAGGTCTGTTCTTTTTTTTAATTTTTTTAACGTTTATTTAGTTTTGAGAGAGAGAGGGAGAAAGAAAGAGAGAGAGAAAGAGCGAGAGAGAGAGAGAGAGAGCATGAGAGGCGGAGGGGCAGAGAGAGAAGGAGACACAGAATCTGAAGCAGGCTCCAGGCTCTGAGCTGTCAGCAAAGAGCCCAACGTGGGGCTCGAACTCACAGAGTGCAGATCATGAGCCGAAGTGAGAGGCTTAACTGATTGAGCCACCCAGGTGCCCCAGGTCCATTCTTTTAAACATTTTTTTTTTAACTTTATTTATTTTGAGAGAGAGACACATGCAGAGAGAGCATGTGAGCAGGGGAGGGAGGGAGGGAGGGAGGGAGGGAGAGACAATGAGAGAGTGAGAGTGAGAGTGAGAGTGAGAGAGAGAGAGAGAGAGAATATCCCAAGCAGGCTCTGCACTGTGACTGCACAGCCCAGACATCAGGTCCATTCTTCACTTGAGCCGGTGACTTCACCCAGTGCACTCAGCAGCCACAGGCCGTCAAGTATAAAGATTAAGTTCTATAAAATTTATTTTAGAAAACTACATACCTGCCATAATGAATGGACACTAGAAACGGCGGTTAAAACTTTCCTTAGATAAGGGATCTGTGAAAACAACAAAATACAGTTCTGAGTATCACTAAAATGGAAAGCTTCAACATGAAATATCAGATTCTTAAATTTTCAAAAGAGGTATCAGTAAAATGTATCCACCATGAGAACCAAAGAAATTCACTTCCTAAATCACAAATATCAAAAAAGGGCAGGGAAGCTTCCATTTCTTTCCAGCGAAATTTATGTCAGTTTTGAGTTAGCACTTCCTCTGGCCTAACACCAAGTTAAGTTTGGCACGAACCCAACAAGTCCATGTTTGCAGCGTACATCTGTTCGATACAAGCATCAGTGCAGAATGCTTAAGAGATGCTATGAGAAAGCTTTAACACACTGCAGTCTAGGGCACTGAGTCTCACCATATTGAAGCCAAGAAGCTTCTGCAAGAGTCCATTCCAAAGCTGCAGGTCATAGATTTTGTACTCCAAACAAAGTTCAGTCACCAACCTTACTGCCTAAAGCAGAAGAGACATTAAAAAAAAAAATCATACTGCTTCAAAAACAAACAAACAACAAAAACCCATACTGCTTCAAGATACCAGGAAATCAAAGCACCTTTGGAAAAGGTAGGGTGGCCACACACAAAATGTTTATAATCTAGATGTGTCTATTGCCTAATTTCAGTGAAGCCCTCCCCTCCTATCTCTCTAATGAAAGTAAAAAAGATTAAGATTATTCTCTTTCTTTCTTGCTGTCATGGATTCAAAGAGCATCTTGGGGCTTCCCTGTCTTTTTTCTATCCAAGATCAGTTTGCCTGTTGGCCTCATAACCCTCACGCCCTAGGCTCCAACTGCCTCGGAGACTAAATTCCCACAGGCAATGAGGAAGAAGAGAAGTGACGTCCCTCCTGACATAGGGACACTCTCTGTCCCTACCCATCTGGATGAGGACACACAGGCCTTGGGAAGGGATTACAAAAGTGTCCCTTTGTGGGTGGATATTAGGCCCTAGGCTTTAAGGGGCAGAGGTAAGGGGATCCTACAAGTTGCCTGTCACCTGTCAGGATAGGAAAGTAGAAACAGTCTCAGAGCAGCAAATTTGTTCAAGAATGAAGAATTTCTCTGGTTTTAGGCATTTGAGTGAAAACAAGGGTATCTGAGAAGATGGGGACCCCACCCTCAGACAACTCTATGTACATACCATGGATTCATGGCTGTGGTTTTTCCATAGACCCTTAATCATTCCTTCTTTAGGACTGTTGCAAAATAATTCATATGTGATGGGGATATTCAAAGTCTCAAACGATGCCAGAAAAGTTATACATTTCAAATAAGATCTGGAAAACAGAGGCATTTATGGGAATCATTCTTACAGGCCACATTTACATTTAAGATAAAAGCCACCAGAGGGCAATTATTAAGCCTGTTTGTTTTTAAATGTCTATTTTTTAGGTTTCTAAATATATTCACTGAATATAATATTAGAAATAAATCAATATGAGCAAGATCAAGAAAACATTCAGTTCCTAAATGCCTCAAAAAACTAGGGAAACAAGATGTTCTCAGAGGCCTACATCCCCTTTGCCAAAAGGTCAAGGGCACTCAAGGCATAGCATTCTAATGAACTCTCACAAACTAAGGGGTTTAAATGTTACATTTCCAAAGAACCCATCTGTTTCCTATTAATACAATTTAAAAATTTCTACTTACTTCACTTCTTGCATGGGTTTTTTGAAGAGAGATTCTATAGTTTCCTTGTCGGCCAAATATAGGAGACACTGAAGAGCTCGAGCTCTGTGGGCAAAAGTTAACTGGCGCACACCCAGCGTCTGTAAAACCAATGCAAGTTTGCAGAGACACATGCATGTTGTAGCTGGGTACATGAGTTTCAACTTAGGTAGCATAAGCATCGTGAAAAACAAAAATTAAAGTCAATCTCTGCCCTTAGGGAGCCAGTGGTTCTCAAAGCGTGGTCCACAGACCCTTGGCGGACATTACTCAAACTCTTATAGGTGGGAAAGGGTCAAAGTTACTTTCACAGCATCACAAAGATATTATTTGCCTTTAGGCTGTGTTCATACCTGCACTGGTGGGTGAAAGTGTTGGCACTAATCACAGGAACACGCGGTTGCTGGGGCAGCTGTGGTGTGCATCACAGCCATGCATGCACAGTATTGAAAACCAAAGGTGACTTCCACTTAACAAGGTTCTCGACAGAGCGGTAAAAATTAGTTTTACGAAACCTTACCTCTTGAATACGTTGAGTTCACACTTGAATACGTATTAATTAATTAAAATGTATTCATCAATGTGTGTGACCGAATGGGAAGTACACGTAAAGCACACTGCAGTCTTACGATTTATGAATAGTTGTGAGCTGAAACAGCCACTTTAAATGGAACGTCATTTTTACTTGAAACAATGACTATCAGATAAACTAACATGAGGAAGAAAGAAAGAAAGAAAGGAAGGAAGGAAGGAAGGAAGGAAGGAAAGAAAGAAAGAAAGAAAGAAAGAAAGAAAGAAAGAAAGAAAGAAAGAAAGAAAGAAAGAAAGAAAGAAAGAAAGAAAGAAAGAAAGAAAGAAAGAAAGAAAGAAAGAAAGAAAGAAAGAAAGAAAGAAAGAAAGAAAGAAACCCTCCCCTTGCTGTTGAGAGCATATAATCAAGCATCTTAGATTTCCCTCTTTTCTTCCTTCTATCCAAGACCTATTTGCCTCCTGGCTCTTTCTCTCCGTTTCTGTCTCAGAACATTTCCACGGGCAAAAGCCTGAAGGCCAAAGAAGTAGTGTTGCCTTTAGGGAAAAGGGAAAGTTTAGTGCAGCTAACATTTAGTGGGGAGGGAGGGAGGGAGGCACAAGCAGAGGGTGAAGTAGGTCCTGCAGGGCGTTGAGACCAGTTGGTTTGGCCCCTGGTATTAGGAATGTTGTCCAACCAAGGAGTTAATAACTTTAAATGCAGATAACTGTGGGAACTGTCAATTGGTTCAGTTTGCCAAACAGGATGTTACGGAAGCTAGCACCTAATAGAGCCTGCAGATACTATAGTCCTGATTACCAAGTAAAATACGCAGTACTTTGAGTACTTAATGTGTAAGTGAGCATTATCGTAACCATCCCCTAATGGTATCAAGCACAGTAAATACGCAGGAAGAAAAGGGTAAGCTGAGACTCTGTGTCCAGGGCTTACAGTTGTCGCTGATGTTGCAAACACGAACAGCATTCTTGAACTGTAATCAATCGGGCGAGACAGAAGGAGATACAGGACTCTGGGGAAAAAATATTTTAAATTACATTTGGATTTTAATTTAGTGATCGGTTACCCAAACAACAGACCTTTTGCTGTCCATGGAAAAAGTTACCAGACATCCCAAACATGGGCCTGAAGGATTATGGGTCAAGAACATTTTTGCTTTTCCCCTGAATGGATGGTGTGCTTTTCTTGAGTTGCAGGCATAGCTAAAGAAAATAAATACAATAAATGCCAGGCCCCAGTCTTCTCATCTATAAAACAGCCAATCTCTGATAATTTAAATTCTATTTAAGAAATTAATACAAACTATAGCTGCAAAGTACATTGGATCCTACACATGGAAAATTCTATTTTAGTTCACAGGACCTTGTTAAGTGGCACAATTCAACCTCTAGACTCAGGCCTGACTGGCCCCCCTCCAGAGAAGGGCAAGATGGATGGGGTGGGCAGGGTACCAGGCAAAGGAGAGGGTGGAGCTTTCAGTGGGAAATGGCAGGAAGCTACAAAATTAGTATGAAGTATCCCTTTGGGATCTCCTAGGGATTTTTTTTCTCTCTTTGAATCGTTTCTCTGTAAGGCTTTCCATCGTGGCTGGTTCAGTTAGACACGGCAGGATGAATCTACCTGTTGCTTAGACAAAGGTACCCCTGTGTTTCAAAGACTAAGCAAGGACAAGGTGGGGTCCACAGGAAAAGAGGACATAGAAGGGGTGGTAAGCCACCTCTGCCCAAACCAGGAGAAATTCTTCTCTTGGGTTTGCCTTTTCACATCCTCTCTATCAGATCCAGGGCGGACGCAGGGTGTAAGGCTTCACAAGTGACTTGACCTACTTTTGGTCTAGACCAGGAATGGCAAAAAGCTGGCACGCATGTCACCACTCCCTCTCCTGTGCCTGTGCCAAGCATCATTAATGGATTACCATATCCTTTTAGATTTGGGCCCAGATATGGTCAGCAAGCCATGACCAATCAGATTTAGCATGTTAAATGAAACCAACGTGCCTTGCTTGGTCTCAGTCTTAGGTTAGAAGGGGAAAGGAATGCTGGTGGCCCATACCTGAACCAGCCCAGCTCACGTGGGGGACAGAATACATAGGGGTCTGGGGCCAGAGTCCTAGCCTAGCAAATAAGAATACTCCTTTGTTTGAGGTGCATTCTCTGCTAAAGAACCCTCAACGTCAGTAGGGACTCACTGAAGGTTCAGAAATTCTGGATCTTGGTTGTTTATTCCACTGGAGATAGTTGTACATATTCATGGCCATATATCAATGAAGTGATTCTTCTCAGAGACTCTGACCCAAATTATAGGAAGAAAAGTCTTTTCAAAACCAACCTCTGACAGATTTGTTTTAAGACTCCTACTGGGCAACAAGATACAGACACATCTAAGTAAAGAAAGAGTACCTTCGGAGTGCTTCATCTTCTTGAAGTTCAAATAATTCTGACGGTTTCTTGAAAAAGTGAAAAACAAAGTCAAAAAACTAAAATTTTGTGGACTATAGAAGCTAACACAACCTATTAGGTGAAAAACCCAATACACAGAATTGTTTACATAGAAGACATTAGAGTGTAACCCATTACTTTATGAAAAAACTTTTCCTTTCAAAATTAGTTTCCTCACATTATTCAGTCAACAAATATTTACTGAGCACTTACTATGTGCCAGGCACAATCCCAGGCTCGTGGGTTGCCTGAGTGAATGAAACAGATGTTCCTGTCCTCCTGGCGTTTACAGTCACTGGATAATTTTTAAAAGCAAAGGACTCCATGGATTTTAAATGAGTCCTTGAGTAATTCAGTACAGATTTACTGGGACTTACAAAGCAATGTGCAAGGTGCTATGGACAGTCCCAGTTCCTGGCTTCAGGGTGCTTTTGTTCAGTTCCTCGAATTTATGTATAAGTTAAAACACATCGGTTTCTGAGTCAACCACAGATTCTATGAGGCCTAGATATGCTTCCGTTTCCATTGAAGCACAGTCCTTGTTCTTTGCAAACATTTAATAAATACTTGCTAAATTGGATGCTAAGGGATATAAAAAATAATTAAAAACCTAATGTCATTTCAGTTATAGTATTTGTTGACACATACATTTTTTTTCAAGCATATCTGCCTATGTGGATAGAGGAAGGCTCCCTAATTGAGTTCTGCCTGAAAACGCAGAAGTACTGCAGAAAATTCTGTGTTGGGATTGCTGAATCCCAGCATAAATGTCAGTGATACTACTTCTAACACTATATGCCTCCTGATGTGATACAGTGAAAAAAAAAACACATTACCTATATGGTATCCTTGCCCAAAACACATAACCTGAATCTAACCATGAGAAACATCACAAGGAGACATTTTGCAAACCAACTGGCTGGCCCCCTTTAAAAACATCAATATCCCACCACAGTAAAATAGACTAGAGTAAGAATCATCAATAGATGCTAAATTGGATTATGTGTCGTAGGGAAAGGACTTTGAGGAGGAACAAGTTATTAAACTGTCTCAAAACACCTCCCCTAATAGTTACAAAAGGAAATACAGTAACTATGTAATATGGACACTGACAACATCTTAACCAGGTTATTTAAACTCACATCACCTATTCTGGCAAACGGACATCACGTGCCTCCAAATGTCATACCCTGAGAAGCACACGATATCACTTAAGTAGGATTCTGGCCCAAAATGCATCATTAGAATCTTATCATGAGGAAATATCAGACAAACACAAATTGAAGGATAGCTTCTAAAACAAATGGTCTGTACGCTCCAAGAATATCAGGGGTGCCTGGGTGGCTCACTGGGTTAACCGTCTGACTTCAGCTCAGGTCATGATCTCAGTTTGTGGGTTTGAGTCCTGCATCGGGCTCTGTGCTGACAGCTCAGAGCCTGGAGCCTGCTTCAGATTCTGTGTCTCCCCTCCTCTCTGCCTCTCCCCAGCTCTCTGTGTCTCTCTCTCAAAAGTAAATAAACATCAAAAAAAAAAATTTTTTTTTTAAAGTCAGGTGTCATGAAAGACAAGGAAAAGCTATGGAACTATTCTAGATTAAAAGAGATTAAAGATGGGGCATCTGGGTGGCTCAGTTGTTTGAGCGTCTGACTTTGGCTCAGGTCATGATCTCATGGTTTGTGAGTTCCAGCCCCGTGTCGGGCTCTGTGCTGACAGCTCAGAGCCTGGAGCCTGCTTCAGATTCTGTGTCTCCCTCTCTCTGCCCGTCCCCCACTCATGCTCTGTCTCACTCTGTCAAAAATACATAAACATCAAAAAAATTTTTTAAATAAATAAATAAAAGAGATTAAAGATATGACAAATACATGCAATGTATAGTCTTAGACTAGACCCTGGTCCAGGGGGAGAAAGTTCCTTAAAAGAGCACTATTGGGCCAATTCATTAAATTATAATGTGGACCACAGATTCAAGCCTATGTTTGTACTATATCAATAGTGTACCAATTTAAAATTATCTAATTTTGACAATTATACTGTGGTGAAGTAAGAGAAAAGCCTTGTTCTTAGGATATACAGACTTGTTAAGGGGTGAAAGGGGATGCCACATACCATTAATTCTCAGACGGTCCAGAAAAATACCATAAATATATATATTATAGGGCAAAGCAAATATGGCAAAATGTTAAACATCAGCAGAGTTGGGTGAAGGGTGTACAGGAATTCATTCACACTACTGCAACTTTTCTGTATGTTTAAAATTATTTCAAAATAAAATTATCACATGAATCTAAGAAAAATAAAAAGTTAATCACATGAATCTAAGCACAGACCACTTCTTTTATACAAGAGTTCATCTGAAATCACCAATTAAAAGGTAAAATAGTGGCAAAACAATATTTAAATAGAAAGAAAAAGGAAATAACCTCATGAAGACTCATCTGATAACAGAAGGTATTAAAAGCAGCAAACATTCCTTGTGTTAAGTCTGAGCTCCTAATCCTAAGGTTCTATCAATCCAGAGCCAGCAGAAAGGACAAGAGAACCTCTCAGAGGATGGACTGACCTCACCAGGCTTTGTGGACGGGCACAGCCACTTCTCCAACAACATGTCCCAGACTTTCTCCAAATTAATTTCGTTAACTTCGGCAATTTCTTTGGCAGCTGCATGAATATCTAAGATATTCAAAATAAAGAGTTTAAAAAAAGAGAAACCCAAGTTTTCAGTGCAAGATAACTGGGAATCAAAATGACAGTTCTCCCTGAGCAGAAAGATAAATGGTGCTTTGTCCTCACCGGGATATTCTTTGCTGGAGGAATTCTGAATTCTTTGACTTATGCTAGGATGCTCGTACAGACTGACGATGAGATGTGCAGGCTTTCCTATCACTCTTAGATATTCCGCGGTGTTTAGCTTGTGGGCTATGAGCACGGCTTCAGTGCCTGATCGCCGGTACTGAATATGAAGCTTCTTCAACAAAGCCTCTGCTTTTTCACGCGTTTCATCCTTAAAAAAAAAAAAAAATCCCAAGCAGGGATTCCAAGAAAAGGTCACATTCTAAAACCTCAGGTGAGGCGAAGAAGCCATCTTTATCAATCAAGGTCCCTCCCTGCCTTAGTTACATCCTTACATAGCTACACAAATTCTCATCTTCTTTATCCATTTTAGGCATCCAACCCTTAAAGACGCCATCGGCAGGGCGGGATGAGAAGGTGGGCCAGGGAGCACACTATGTAAATGAAAAGAGAGGAGCCTTCCATTGTACAGTTCAGACTCACCTGACACGGGATATTCTGTAGCCATCTCTCAGCTAAATACAGGCAGAATTTCAAGCTGGACATCTTGAAGGAACCTGAACAGATAAAAAAGAGATTTATAAGTAAATCATAATCCTTTTAAGATAAATGTATTTTAATCAAATTATCAAGGTTTTTTTTTTTAATACAAGAATGCATACTCAGAGAAAAAACAGAATTTAAACAGAAGGATACAAAGTAAAAAGTAAAAGTCCAAAGTCTCCTCTTCAGCTTCTATTCCTTCAGAAGTTTCCCCTGTGTGTGTCTGTGTGTACACGCACACATTTTAACCCCAACAGGCTAAGATCATACATGTGGTATTGTCCACTGTTCTGACTTCATATACACCTTGGGTATCTTTCCAAATCAACTATATAGTATTCTATTCTATGCATATGCTCTATTTTAAAAACAAATTCCTGACAAATGAGCATTTAAAAAAAACAGTTATTTTTTAGGGGTGACTGCGTGGCTCAGTTGGTTAAGCATCCAACCTCAGCTCAGGTCATGATCTCACGGTTCGTGGTTTCAAGCCCTACATTGGGCTTTGTGTTGACAGCTCAGAGCCTAGAGCCTGGAGCCTGCTTCAGATTCTGTGTCTCCCTCTCTCTCTCTCTGCCCCTCCCCTGCTTGTGCCCTGTGTCAAAAATAAATAAATATTTAAAAAATAACTAAAAAGTAGTTATTTTTGACTTCTGTTACAACTGAAAACATGGCAGTAAGTGCCTGTGTTTGTGTGCTTATTTGATTATGCAAGAACATGTAAGGATTCATTACTAGAAGCAGGAGTACCTGTTAGGAAGCAATTTCTATTCCTACAGACAAGGTAGAGAACACCCACATCCCTGCACCCTGATAAGCTACAAGGAGCCTTGCTGACTTCACTGGAGCCTTTCAACATTTAGCAAATTTTAATCATTTCAGCAATGCACCAAGTGAAGAGAAAGGGCACATAACATTTTTAACTACCATCAATAGTTTTAAATGCCTCTTCTCAAAGATAGGTAAGGAGTAAATTTTTTTATTGCAAGTTCAAAATAAGCCGACAATTTCAAGCCCACTTAGAGGAAGAATCCATACCTTCTGGGATATCCTGGGCAAGACTGATGCCAATAGCTACAGCCCACTCTGGGTTAACTATAGACAATAAGTAGGACTCGATGGTTTGAGTGATCTTAGTTATTTCCTTGTTAATCAGTGTTGAGGATTTAGCTTGTGTTGACTTCAGAAGCTTTGGCTTCAGTTTTTTTTCAAAAACATGTTTGGCTGTAGACACATACAGAGTGTCCAAAGAGAACTTCAAAGAGAGGAAAAGAAAAGTTAAGGCTGGGGGCACCTGGGTGGCTCAGTCGGTTAAACATCGGACTGATTTTGGTTCAGATCATGATCTCATGGTCGTGAGATCAAGTCCTGCAAAGGGCTCTTTGCTAGGAGTGCAGAGCCTGCTTGGGATTCTCTCCCTCTCTACCCCTCCCCTGCCCCCAAATAAATAAACATTAAAAAAAATATACTTAAAAGAAAAAAACTTGAGGTTGATTTACATGCTCGCCTTCAAGGGTTTTACATGAAAGTAGTACAAAATCCTTCTACAAAGGGTCTGAGTTAACTAGAGGGTATAAAGGTATGTTTGACCAAGTCTCAACCCATTACCTTCATTAATTTACAAATTAGGAGCAGTGTTGGGAAAGATTCTTCACTGAGTTCTGTAGCTAAAAAACAAACAAGAAGATTATGATTTGCTTAAGAAAACAAATTTGGGCTATTCAGTAAAATTCGTAAGAAGTTAAGGAACATACAGAGAATTTTCCAGAAGTTCTGTGCTGTGCCAAAGAATATTAGGTGAAAAGGCAGTCTAGTTTGGGCAGCTGATGGCAAACTTATCACATGCTCCAACATATACTGATATTCTAGGTCCACCGGAGGAGATATTCTTCTGTATGATTTCAAATGTTTCAGAAGACTCAATGCCTATATTAAAATATAAATGTATTTTCTTGTGAGCTTAAACCAATCCTGTTTCTTAACTCTCTAACTTGATCGTGTCATAGAATTCCATTCCTGAGATGGTCTTGTTTTCATTAAGAGAACCAAAACCTTTTGTAGTTTTACCTCTAAGATTATCCTTCTAAACCACAATTTATATGATGATTAAAGAAATTATACTCAGAGAAGCTAATGGAACCCTGTTATTGGTGGGATTTTTGTAAGTGAGTCTGAAAGTTCCTCATAACTTCTTCAAACAGTCTGAGGGAGACCTCAAAAAATACTGGATTTCATTTTAAAAAGGTAGGCAGTAGGTCTAAAATTTATCCTCTATACCCTTACATCTCTTTAGGCTTATATCTGATATTTTGGGTGCTTGTATAATTTTTTGAATCAACCCATTTTCTTTTAATGTTTAAATCCATTTTAAAAAGATACAAAAGCTACTATGACCAAAATTCATAAAACACTAAGAAGTTACTGCAAGTAATAGAACTGAGTCAGTCCTACCTACTAATATAGAAAGTGGAACACTCAGGTATCACCTCACTCCAGTCAGAGTGGCCAAAATGAACAAATCAGGAGACTATAGATGCTGGAGAGGATGTGGAGAAACGGGAACCCTCTTGCACTGTTGGTGGGAATGCAAATTGGTGCAGCCGCTCTGGAAAGCCGTGTGGAGGTTCCTCAGAAAATTAAAAATAGACCTACCCTATGACCCAGCAATAGCACTGCTAGGAATTTATCCAAGGGATACAGGAGCACTGATGCATAGGGCCACTTGTACACCAATGTTCATAGCAGCACTCTCAACAATAGCCAAATTATGGAAAGAACCTAAATGTCCATCAACTGATGAATGGATAAAGAAATTGTGGTTTATATACACAATGGAATATTACATGGCAATGAGAAAAAATGAAATATGGCCTTTTGTAGCAACGTGGATGGAACTGGAGAGTGTGATGCTAAGTGAAATAAGCCATACAGAGAAAGACAGATACCATATGGTCTCACTCTTATGTGGATCCTGAGAAACTTAACAGGAACCCATGGGGGAGGGGAAGGAAAAAAAAAAAAAAGAGGTTAGAATGGGAGAGAGCCAAAGCATAAGAGACTTAAAAACTGAGAACAAACTGAGGGTTGATGGGGGGTGGGAGGGAGGAGAGGGTGGGTGATGGGTATTGAGGAGGGCACCTTTTGGGATGAGCACTGGGTGTTGTATGGAAACCAATTTGACAATAAATTTCAGAAAAAAAAAAAACAAAACAAAAAAAAAAAAAAAAAAAAAAGAAAGTGGAATCTAACTCTGGGTCCCACATACTACTTCTTCTTCTTCTTCTTCTTCTTTTTTTTTTTTTGTTGTTGTTGTTGTCGAATCACAAAAATTTTGCTTAAATTCTTCTAAATTAGTCCTTTAGTGACTTCATGATCTTAGACAAATTTAAACTGCCTCAGTAAAGCCAAAATAGGATTAAGATAAACAATAAAATATGAAGAGCATGAGAAGTATTTATTTACAGAAAGCATGAGTGGCAGAGGGGCAGAGAGAGAGGGAGACAGAGAATCCAAAGCAGGCTCTGAGCAGTCAGTGCCAAACCCCATGCTGGGCCTCGAACCCACAAACTGTGAGATCATAACCTGGGCCAAAGTCAAACACTTAACTGGCTGAGCCACCCAGGCACCCTGAGCGTGACAAGTCTTTTTACTTCTGTATCCCTTTTAAAGAACCAGGGGCACCTGAGTGGCTCAGTCAGTTAAGTGTCCGACTCTTGATTCTGGCTTAGGTCATGATCTCACAGTTTGTGAGATTAAGCCCCGAGGAGGGCTCTCTGCTGACAGTGCAGAGCCTGCTTGGAATTGTCTCTCCCTCTGTCCCTCCCCCACTCACACGCGCTTGCGCACACACACTCTCTCTCAAAACAAAATATTTTTTAAAATCTTAAAAAAAAAAAAAAAAAGAATAAAAAAAATAAAGAGGAACCAAACGAAAAATGAAGCTCAAAGGACAGTCCAGAAAGGTCCTATAGGACCACAATTTTGTTAAATGATCCCAAAAGAAGCATAATTCTAAAATCTACGATACATTAGTTATACCTGATTGATATTAATGTTGGTTATCTTTTCATCAGCTCTTTCTATAACCTTCAGGACCACTTCAATCATTTCGTAGCTGTAGGGATCCAACTGTATAAAAGTAAAAATATGTCAAAACTTAAGATGGTGCCAGGCCAGGTTTTATTATGGTCATCAGTACAGATCAAAAATGTAAAATGTCAGTGTGCCATAGTGTTAGATAATTCTTCTACAAATGAACTGAAATGCTCTTATCTCCAAAATTAGTTGTATCAGGATAAATAAACCTTAAAATGTCTCAGAAGTGATTTTAAAAAGAAAGCTGTTCCTAGGATACTAAAAATCTAGAAAGAATAAATATATCAAGACTTCATAATTTTGTAAGATCTTTAAATGAAAATTCTATGTCTTCCATTTAGGATGGGAAAAGTACAATAGGAGGAAATGGACATTTTCTTGAAAATTATGTAACTAAAAGTGTGGGCCTCCAAGCAAAAGTTTCTCCAAGTATTCCATTCTGGCTCTAACCACATACTAAAATGCAAAAATTAATTGGGTGGCATCTATATATGTTCATGAAAAGAAAGGAAGTATTCTCTTTGTTCTTTGTTTCTGCCCACACACCATTACTTTTTTTTCATTTCTTAAATGCCAACTCAAGTCACATGAATAACAACACTGAACTAAGTGGGAAGATGATTTCCGTAGTACCTAGAACTTTTGTGAAAGTCTTTATTAATTTTGGCTGAATTTCAGGAAATACTGAAGTATTTCTTGTAGTCTTACAATCTTCCTTGCCCTTCAACCCACCTTTGCTCCCCCAACAAACTTCTCCTTGACTTAAAAGTTTCAATTCTCAGGAAGATGTCCTAAGAAAATAATCAGTAACTAGAGGCCAAATAGGTATATGTATGTATGGAGATATTCATTGCAGCAATATTTAATAGTAAAATATACAAATAATTTAAGTGTCCATCCCTAAAGGCTTGGTTACAGTATGTTTATCCACACAGTGGAGTAATATGTACCTGTCAAAAATGAGATAGATGTATGTTATTGACACATAATGACAATATGTTCAGTGAAAAAAGGAGAATAACAGAATAGAATATTTAGTCTAAATCAGTCACCAAACTACTAACGTTTTTATCTATGGGAATGGGGTTATAGAGATTTTGCTTTTTGATTAATACTTCTCTCTAGTTTGATCTTTTTCAAAGAATGTGTGCTATTTTCAAAAACCTGAAAAACAATGCTATTTCTATTTTCAGGGAAAAAGGGAGGAAAACTGCTACATTAAACTATATTAAAAAGGTAGAAATCTAAAATTACCAAAATTATAAGTTTATAAAAAATACAGGACTTACTTTTCCAGCTTGTTACTCTATGTACCTAAATTAACTAAGGGTAGGAGGGATGTTTGAAGTGACCCGATACATTCAGTTCCCCATTCATCTACCTTATGCAGTATTCCACTAAGACTGATGACCAGATCTTTTGTGCTCGTCAGTAGAGGAACCATTTCCAGGGCTTTGGCCAGGAGCTTGGGGTGCTGCTGCTTTGCAGACTGTGTGCTCATGTCTCCCTGGCCTTGGCTGGCATTGGTGTTGTGTAGCAGTGTTTCGATGAATAGCTGGAGAGCTGCATCACAGTCCAACTGAAATGTGCTAAAAGAAGTATTCAAATACAGGCTAACTTCTCTCCATGCATGTGTTTCCATACAATTTCTCACTGACACACTCCCATCGAACCCTCTCATTGTCCAGCCTCATTATCAGCTCACATACACATCATCAAGAGTTAACTGCTGTCTTTAAAAAATCAGATCTTGGGGGCACCTGGGTGGCTTAGTCGGTTAAAGCGTAGGACTCCTGGTTTCAGTTCAGGTCATGATCTTGCAGTTCATGGGTTCCAGTCCTGCATCAGGCTCCATGCTGGCAGTGTGGACAGAGCCTGCTTGGGATTCTCACTCTCTCCCTCTCTCAAAAACTAAATACACTTAAAAAAAACACCCACATCTTGGGGCCCTTTGGGTAGCTCAGTTGGTTAAGCACCTGACTTTAGCTCAGGTCATGATCTCATTGTTGGTGGGTACAAGTCCCATGTTGGGTTCTGTGCTGTTAGTGCAGAGCCTGCTTCAGTTCCTCTGTCTCCCTCTCTGTCTGCCCCTTCCCCACTCACACACGCTCTCAAAAATAAACACTAAAAAATTTAAATAAATAAATGAATAAATAAATCATCAGATCTTGGGGTGACTGGGGTGGCTCAGTCAGTTAAGTATCTGACTCTTGATCTCAGCTCAGGTCATGATCTCACAGCTCACCAGTTAGAGCCCCACGTTGGATTCTGCACTGACACCATGGGGCCTGCCTGGGATTCTCTCTCTCCTCTCTCTCTCTGTCCCTCTCTGCTTGCACTCTCTCAAAATAAAAATAAAATAAACTTAAAAAAAAATCATGGCCATGTAATGGCATAACACTGGGGATAAATTTGTAATAAAATTGAAAGTATTTAATAGGGCAATTCCACTTTCACACCCTTCACAAAAAATAGCCAAGATACACATACAAGGATGTCTGCTGCAACAACTGTTTGTAATATTTAAAAACTGAGAGCAATTCAATTATCCATTGAAAAGGGGCTAAATAAGTTATTCATACAAAGGAATACCAGAGTTCAAGAGATACAAAGAAAAGCTATATGTACCAATCTTATAAATATACTGTTAAGTGAATGATGCATGCTATAAAATAGTTTGTAAAATATGATTCTGTTTGTGATAAACTTAAAGAATGCACGTTTTTATATGCATAGGGGAAATA
Organism: Prionailurus bengalensis; assembly: GCF_016509475.1. NCBI lineage: Eukaryota > Metazoa > Chordata > Mammalia > Carnivora > Felidae > Prionailurus > Prionailurus bengalensis. The sequence continues at coordinate 7,014,013 of NC_057356.1, forward strand.
AAGGAACAATATAGGCGAAATTCTTTAAACGATGATTATTCCTGAATGGTAAGATTATATGGAACTTTGATTTTAATATGTTCTATCTTATTAGAAAAATAATAAAGATTTAAAAAATAAGAATGAAATGGAGCTATTATGTGTATTGTGCTAAGTGAAATAATTCAGAGAAAGACAAATACCATATGATTTAACTCATGTGGAATTTAAGAAACAAAACAGGGGCGCCTGGGTGGCGCAGTCGGTTAAGCGTCCGACTTCAGCCAGGTCACGATCTCGCGGTCCGGGAGTTCGAGCCCCGCGTCGGGCTCTGGGCTGATGGCTCAGAGCCTGGAGCCTGTTTCCGATTCTGTGTCTCCCTCTCTCTCTGCCCCTCCCCCGTTCATGCTCTGTCTCTCTCTGTCCCAAAAATAAATAAACGTTGGAAAAAAAAAAAAATTAAAAAAAAAAAAAAAGAAACAAAACAGATGAACATATGGGAAGAGGAGAAAAGAGAGAGGGAAACAAACCATGAGAGACTCTTAAAGATAGAGAACAAATGGTTGATGGAGAGATGTGAGTGGGAGATGGGCTAGATGGGTGATGGATATTAAGGAGGGCACTTGCTGGGGTGCCTGGGTGGCTCAGTCGGTTAAGCGTCTGACTTTGGCTCAGGTCACGATCTCATGGTTAGAGTTTGAGCCCCGCATCGGGCTCTGTGCTGACAGCTCAAAGCCTGGAGCCTGCTTCGGATTCTGTCTCCCTCTCTCTGCCCCTCCCTACTTGCACTCTGTCTCTCTGTCTCAAATAAACGTTAAAAAATATTAAAACAGGGCACCTGGGTGGCTCAGTCACTTAAGCGTCCAACTTCGGCTCAGGTCATGATCTCAAGGTTCTTGAGTTGGAGTCCCGCATCGGGCTCTGTGCTGACAGCTCAGAGCCTGGAGTCTGCTTCAGATTCTGTGATTCCCTCTCTCTCTGCCCCTCACCTGCTCATGCTCTGTCTCTGTCTCTCTCAAAAATAAATAAACATTAAAAAAAAATTAAAACAAATATAAAGGAGGGCACTTGTTATGATGAGCACTGTGCGTTGTATGTAAGTGATGAATCACTGAATTCTACTTCTGAAACCAATAGTGCACTGTATGTTAACTTGAATTTAAATAAAAATTTGAAAAAAATGAAGAATGAAATTATAGACAATTGAAATGCCTTAAGCCCTATTAACAAGATGATAGCTTAATTTGCTACACAGAATAACAAATATCAAGAAAAGCTTTAAGTAGGACCATTAAAAAAATGTTTTTGTTTATTTGTTTTTGAGAGAGAGCATGAGTGGGGTAGAGACAGTATTTTAAAACCAGTCACTTAGGGGCACCTGGGTGGCTCAGTCGGTTAAGCGGCCGACTTCGGCTCAGGTCATGATCTCATGGTCCGTGAGTTTGAGCCCGGAGTCGGGCTCTGTGCTGACAGCTCAGCGCCTGGAGCCTGTTTCGGATTCTGTGTCTCCCTCTCTCTGACCCTCCCCCATTCATGCTCTGTCTCTCTCTGTCTCAAAAATAAACAAACATTAAAAAAATTTAAAAAAAATAAAAAAATAAAACCAGTCACTTATTATTTGACCTTAAGTGGGTCACTGAATATGGGTTTGTTTTCTCATATATAAATTGGTGCTAATATGCAATAAAAATGTAAAAATTAAATGATGGTGCATGAAAGCACTTTGAAACTAATAAAGTGACAACAAACTGGTCATCCTATTTATTAGATAAACATCTGAGATATTATTTACTCCTACTTATCACAATAACTGTTATTTATAAACATTTAGTTTTAGTTTTATTTTAATTACTTGTTATTTTAAAAAATTCTCCCTAAATCATATTAAAAAAAAATTTTTTTTAATGTTTATTTATTTTTGAGAGAGACAGAGCACAAGAAGGGGAGGAGCAGAGAGAGAGAGAGAGAGAGAGAGAGACAGAATCCAAAGCAGGCTCCAAGCTCTAGCTGTCAGCCAGAGCCCAATGCAGGGCTGAAACCTATGAACCGTTAAATCATGACCTGAGCATAAGTCAGATGCTTAACTGACTGAGCCACCCAGGTGTGCCCCCCACACTTTTCTTTCAATAAGAAACATCATTATCCTTTTTTTTTTTTTTTCTTTTTTAACTTAAGAGTTTATTTATAAGGGCGCCTGGGTGGCTCAGTCGGTTAAGCATCTGACTCTCGATTTCGGCTCAGGTCATGATCTCACGGTTTGTGAGTTCAAGCCCCACATTGGGCTCTGCACTGACAGTGTTAAGCCTGCTTGATTCTCTCTCCTTCTCTCTCTGCCCCCACCTTACTCACTCTCTCTGTCTCAAAATAAATAAACTGTTTTTAAGTTTATTTATTTTCAGAGAGGAAGAGAGAAAAGTGGAGAAGGGGGAGAGAGAGAGAGAGAGAGAGAGAGAGAGAGAGAGAGAATCCCAAGCAGGCTCTGCACCACCAGTGTGAGGCTTGAACTCAAGAATTGCAAGATCATGACCTGAGCTGAACTTGGATGCTTCACTGACTGAGCCACCCAGGTGCCTCTAAATCATACTTTTCATTACATTTTTTTTTTCTCTCCATTATATCTTCATTTAAGATTACTTTGCCCCTATGTTGAGCTGATTTAGAAGTTCAATTGCTCATAACAATACTCCCAAACTTTCCTATCATGGGAATCATCTGGAACTCCTATTACGGATCAGAGTTTGGGGCTTGGCCCAGATCTGCTGAGTCAGCACCACCAGGAAGGGGCCCAAGAATCTTTATTTTTCATCAGGAGCCCCAGGTGATGTTCAACATGAGGCAAGTCTGGGAAACACTTAACCATGAATTTAAAAGGTGATAACCTAAGAGAATGTAATCTGGTTTTGGATTCACTTAGTTTGGAGATTAAAAAAAACATCCACAGTCCATAGACTGCATGGACTAATCATCTTTATTACTGTGTTCTTGCAGTAAGGAGTACCAGTTTGTTAACCTAATAGTAAAAATACCACTAAAGTTTAAAGAGTTACCAGCAGTATTCCAGAATGAGGCTTGTGTCCATATCTATATTCTCCACAAGAGCTTTAATGAGGTCTTTCTTGGTGAGAAAATGTTGCCTGAAAACCGGCTGGAAAGAAATCTAGAAATAAAAAGAGCAAAACAAAAACCCCAATAAAGTGAAAGGTATTAGAATAAGGACACCATGGTGATTTGCCTTTTTACTATCCTTTTTTATAGAGAAACATTTTTCTAGACTCCTCTAACCCTTTTTTATCCCCCTACCCAACTTGACCATCATTCTGAGATTTCAGGTATATTTGGCTATGGGCCCCAAATCTCTTAGTCAGGTTACCCTTTGGTTCTTCATCAATTAGTTGTTAGCAATAACCAGTCCCATTTCTACATTTGAACTAGGCTTCAAAACACATATCCTTTCTGTAGTGATCACATTCCTGATAAGCCTATTTGCGAGTAACATAAAATGTTGTGTTTTTTTTTTAATTTTTATTTATTATTTTTGAGACAGAGAGAGACAGAGCATGAATGGGGGAGGGTCAGAGCGAGGGAGACACAGAATCTGAAATAGGCTCCAGGCTCTGAGCTGTCAGCACAGAGCCCGACGCTGGGCTCGAACTCACGGACCGCGAGATCACGACCTGAGCCGAAGTCGGACGCTTAACCGACTGAGCCACCCAGGCGCTCCAAAATGTTTTAAAGACATAGCGTCAAGAACACAGTTTTGTTTGTATTTACAAAGTGAAAAATGACTTTTCCCTAGGAGTTCATAAACTTCAGTATACCTGTGTACACACTGATGTTATGTTTTTAATTTTTAAATTTAAGTTTACTTATTTTGAGAGAGAGTGAGCGAGAGAGAGAGCACACAAGCAGGGAGGGAGCAGAAAGGGAGGGAGAGAATCTCAAGCATGCTCTGCACTGTCAGTGCAAAGCCTGATGAAGGGCTCGAACTAACAAACCATGAGATCATGACCTGAGTCAAAGTCAGATGCTTAACCGACTGAGCCACCCAGGCACCTTCACGTTGACTTATCTTCCACCAAACAGCAACGAAAAGTATGAGGCTAAAGGCTAGGTCTGAAACAGCTTATATGTTAATCCTAGATATAGTTCTATCAGTGGGAAAGCTAAGTAGAAAAAAATGTCAAGCCTCAGGGGTGCATCTGGGTAGCTCAGTCAGTTAAGTGTCCAACTCTTGATTTCGGCTCCGGTCATGATCTCACGGTTCATGGTTCAAGTCCCACACCTTTCAGTGCAGAACCTGCTTGGCATTCTCTCTCCCTCTCTCTGTTTGGGATTCTCTCTCCTTCTCTCTCTGTCCCTGCTCTGCTCTCTCGTGTGCGTTCTCTCTCAAAAATAAACATTAAAAAAAAGTCAAGGGCACCTGGGTGGCTCAGTCGGTTAAGTGTCCGAGTTTGGCTCAGATCATAATTTCACAGTTCGTGAGTCTGAGCCCTGCATCGGGCTCTGTGCTGACAGCTCAGATCCTGGAGCCTGCTTTGGATTCTGTCTCCCTCTCTCTCATCCCCTCCCCCACTCACATTCTGTCTCTCTCTCTCAAAAATAAACAGACGTTAAAAAAAAGTCAAGCCTCTTCTAAATTTTCTTAAAAATACAGAAAAGAGGGGGCGCCTGGGTGGCGCAGTCGGTTAAGTGTCCGACTTCAGCCAGGTCACGATCTCGCAGTCCGGGAGTTCGAGCCCTGCGTCGGGCTCTGGGCTGATGGTTCAGAGCCTGGAGCCTGTTTCCGATTCTGTGTCTCCCTCTCTCTCTGCCCCTCCCCCGTTCATGCTCTGTCTCTCTCTGTCCCAAAAATAAATAAACGTTGAAAAAACGTTGGAAAAAAAAAAAGTCTCTTAAAAAAAAATACAGAAAAGAGGAAATGAAGCAAATGGTCCTTATTTGTTTGAAAACACTAATGTGTATATTTAATATAACTAAAATTTATGAGTCTACAACATATATCCTCTCCCCAAAGAAGAAGACTTTAAGATTTCCTGGGGAAATCATCAGAATGGATCAAATTTGATGGTACTCACACCAAGAATACTCACACCAAGTTTGCCAAGACGAATACCCCACTGAGCATCAGTACTGAGTTCACGGAACTTAAGCTCTGTTTCTATTTCCTGATAGAGGCTGGCCAGCTGAGAGCCCACCAGAGATATTGCCTAAAAAATTAAAATAGAATTAAAATTCAATCACAATAGAATATGTTCTAACACCTTTTGGATGAAACCCAACAATAAAAATCATAACCTTTCTTTGTGATAACAGTGTGGAATATTACATATTGCTTCATACACACAGTCATTATTGATATAATAGGTCATTCAGCTTTTATTATGATGCCATAAATGTAGTCTGGCTTTCCTTCAAAGAAAAGGCCAAATTTTGGTTATCCTGAAAATAAAATCCCCACAAAAGGCAAATTTTAAAACAAACATCAAAGAGAAATTCTGCATCTGCTAACCTTGTCCAACAAAAAAGACCTGGCTCGTGGGTCTAAGGTTTCAAATACACTTCAGATAGTAAATGTAAGAAGTGAAGGTCTATGTCCACATACAGATTTAAGAAATAAAAAATACCCTAATTCTTTGGGTTGAGCAGTGCTTATGACCCGCATATACATTCACTGGTGTGTCAGTAGTCAAGGAAAAGCTGTTAGAAAACAAGAGAGTTGGCTCCACATTTCTTCTGCTAAATCATTAAGTGGCAAAGCCAACTTCATTTTTTTCCCCTAAATCTCTTCATACTTTAAGAAATGAAGCTGTGCTTGCTCAGGCCATACCAAAATTTTGTCGTAATTCTGCCACGCTTTATCTATGAGCTTCCAGAGATTTTCAAACACTTCTTTTTGGGGTAACAGAGTGCAGTAACCCAATGCCAAGTCAAGATCCACCAGGCGACAATTAAATACCTATTGGAAGAAAGCATCAAGAGAACATTCTTTGCAATCAAAATAGAATTTGGTCTCTGAATGCTTATTTGTTACCAAATTTAATTATAACCCCTAAGAAAGAATAAGTGTTTCGTGAAAAGTGATTTAGAGTAACTTGGTTCCAACTTGTCTGCTTAGTTTTAACATCCTTTATCATTATCATAAACTTAAGGAAACAACTTGGACAGGTTGTATATAGCACAGAACCCTTACCTTCTTCTCCCTGACAATCCCATCACTTCTCTTTAAGCCCCAATATGCCCTCCCCATCCTCATTCTTATCCTGAGATATCAGAAGCAACTAGAAGAGAGAAAAGGGAAAAAAAAAAGAGAGAGAGAGAGAGAGGGAGAGAAAGTAGTTTACCAAGAACGGATACTCACTTTGTGCAACAGTGTTGTAGCATTTCCCCTGATAAATGTAACAGCTTTCTCTTTCAGTTCCATAACAACATGCCTTGATTTAACTAATGTGGCCTCTCCAAACAACTTTTAGAAAAGAACAAAAGAATTGTTAGGTCTACTTCTATCTATGTGTCATTTTGAAAACTCTTCTTAAATATTAAGGAACTTTGAAAATTCATCATTATATGCAAAATGTGCTGGCATTTAACCTATGATGACAGAATGCTGCAGCTAAGGGGGGAACTGACTGGGAAGGCACAAAAAGGAACCTTTTCAAATATTCTATACCTTGATTGTGCTGTTGGTGACATGGTGAATACACTGTTGACAGACTTAAAATGTGCAATTTTGAAAGCAATACTTTACTTAAAGTTAATTTGGGGGCACCTGGGTGGCTTGGTTGGTTAAGCATCTAACTCTTAAATTCGGCTCAGATCAGGGTCATGGGATTGAGCTCCACATCAGGTTCCGTGCTGAATGCGGAGCCTGCTTAAGATTCTTTCTCTCTCCCTCTCTCTGTCCCTCCCTCCACACTTGCACACTCCCTCTCTTTCAAAAAAAAATGTATATATATATATATATATATATATATATATATATATATATATATAAAGATAAAGATAAATTTAATTTTGTGAAAAATTGTTATTTAACAAATATAAACAGAATAGTAGAAGTGATGCAATTCTCTCTGTGATTAGCTTCATATGCAAGTTATCAACAGGTACTTTGTCTTCTAGAATCTTTTCAATGATGCTGTCAGGTAATAATTATAATAATTTAGGCTACAGTAATACAAACAACAGATAGAGTTTTGACCTAATGTGTTCACTGGGTTGGGAGTAAAAAGACATGTCACTGCAACTTAAAACCTCAACTGAATGATTTCGCCTCCCTCAGTCTGCCTCCTCATTTGCAAAATGGAGACTCTCAGGGCTGTTGTCAAGACCGAATATGAAAAGTATGCAAGTACCTTGAACCACACCTGAATCTCAGATGCTCAACACATGTTTCCTAAATCTGACAAATTATCAATTTCCTTGTTCCAGAGCCAAATGAGAAAATGTGGACTCCAAATCCCTTTGTTTGGTGGTGTATTTGTATCTATATTCCTCCAAAGTGAAAGCATTTGTTCTCAGAACTATACCTTTCCACTCAGACTGGCATCCATGAAGCTTGATACAGAGTGCTGAAGACAGGTACCAAATGAACCAATGACAAATCTTAGGGCCAGTTCCCACTGGCTAGATTCTTGCAGGTTCTGGAGCAATGCCGAGATGGAATTTATAATAGGTAAAATGAGGTTGTCTCCTGTGAAATGATAAAAGTACTTCATTTCAGTAAAAGTATTTTAATATTTAGATTTTTCAAAAAAATAAAGATCATAATTATTGAAAAACTGTTTTCAGGGACAGCCAATGTTTTCAATGTAGATAACTATCATAAAATTGGTTCTTAAAGCTAGTAAATGAGAGAATTAACACGGACTTTATTTAAACCAGAAAATAACTAAGTTTGATGATAACTGATCTATTTTGAGATGCTTAAGTCATTAGCTGGAAAAAAAACAAAAAACAAAAAACCACTTCTCCGTGGGGAAAACCAAAATTTATGAACAGATTCATAAGTTAATGTTACAAGCCAATGACAGTCTCTTGACCTTCTGGAAGAGTAACACTGTAATAGTCATAATTAAGTACATCAAGAACATTAAGTCAGACTTATATTCAAGATTTCAAGGAATTTCTGTTTTTCTGTTATTTAAAAAATTGTAATACAATAATATATATTTCTAATGTCAAGTACCTTCACTAATAGAACGGTATGGTAAACTTGTAGAATCCAAGGGATGTCTCTTGCTTTCTACAAAAAAGAGTGAAATATGTTAACAGTAAATAAAACAACTTGCTTGTAGACCACATATTCCAAGAAATATTTAAATATTATGCTATTAACAAATAATGTTCTAAAATAATCTGCTACTTAAAAAAAAAAAAAGAGCACTTAAGTATATACAGAAAAATACATACGTTAAATGTACAACTTGATGAAGTGAATACATTCACATCCCAGAACCCAAACCAAGAAATAGAACCTTACCAGTACCCAAAACTCTCTCTTCCCCCTTTCCAGTCATTATCCACCCTCAGGAGTAACCATTCCCCTGACTTCGGACAGCACGGCTTCTTTATAGCCTGTCCTTGCACTTTACGTGAATGAAATCATATAGTATGACGTGTTCTTTTGTATTTGGCTTCTTTTGGTCAGCATTGTGCCTGCGAGATTCACCATATTCCCATGTGCGGTCCTAGTTCCAAACCTCCACACTTTAAAACTTGCATAAAGCAGAAATACATAGAAAATAACAACACAAGTGACATTTACCAGCCAGAGGCAGAAGTGATGCAATCAATTCATAAATAACAGGCAGCACCATCTGTGACTCCAGAACTATCCCATCTTCACTGAAGAAGTCACTGTAAGACCACTCTTCATATGGATCTTTTTGAGTTCCAAAGGAAGTCTAAATACCAAATCACAGAAAAAACCCAAGTAAATACACTCCAAAACACAAATACCATCTTCACTAAGCAGAACCCAGAATCAGATGTACTAGAGCCAAATGCAGTTTGGATGGTCAAATACAACTGTGTAGTCTGCTTCCTCTGGGTAGTCTGTGGCTTATGATAATGCCATTTTAAATTAAACCGTTACTCTAAGATAAGGACAATGTCCAGAGATGCCTTTTTTGAGGCCCAACATTTCAAAAGATAGGGCAACTTAAAGCCAATAAATGTCACTGAAAAAGAGGTTTCATGCCCTTGAGTTTTCCGGTCTAGAATAAGAAAACACAAGAGGTAGGGGCACCTGGGTGGCTCAGACAGTTAAGTGTCTAACTTCAGCTCAGGTCACGATCTCATGGTCCATGAGTTTGAGCCTTGCGTCTTGCTCTATGCTGACAGCTCAGAGCCTGGAGCCTGCTTCGGATTCTATGTCTTCCCCCTCTCTCTGCCCCTATCCTTTTTTTTTTTTTTTTTTTTTTTTTTTTTTTTTTTTTTATTTTTGGGACAGAGAGAGACAGAGCATGAACGGGGGAGGGGCAGAGAGAGAGGGAGACACAGAATCAGAAACAGGCTCCAGGCTCTGAGCCATCAGCCCAGAGCCTGACGCGGGGCTCGAACTCACAGACCGCGAGATCGTGACCTGGCTGAAGTCGGACGCTTAACCGACTGCGCCACCCAGGCGCCCCACTCTCTGCCCCTATCCTGCTCTCTCTCTCTCAAAAATAAACATTAAAAAAATAAAAAAAATAAATTAAAAAAACCCACAAGAGGTAGATTTGATATTTTTATAAACTATACAAGTGATTTAAAAGTGGTTCATAATGGGCGGGCAGGGATTTGGTTTAAGAAAGAGAAATTTAAAGGCAATTTACTTTCATTAGAATTCCACAGTCATCCATTTGGCACTGTCTGGAAAGCTCTACTGCTGTTAATGTATATTTACATAGTTCTAAAGCATCTAGCAAAAAATCTGAAAGAAAATGGAGAAAAATCATTACACTAATATTCCACGTGTTTGGAATAATGAAAACAATCTTTTAATAATTATCATTCAAATTCTAAAGAAGGCCACAAGATAGAACGGTTTCCACATAGCTTTGACTACCCTAAATAATGCAGTTTAAATTTTTACATAAGCTTGGCTGAGATGTAACCTCGTATGTGGAGAGGCAAGGAACTTCACAATCCCATCAAAGTGATTACTATCAACAGTTGGAAATGACATTGTTAATATCTGTAAATATTTTGAAACAATATTCCCCATGGAGAATCAATTATGACTGGCTCTTTGTAAAATGGAGAGAACGATCTTTTGTCTTTATGGCAATGTCCAATTGTGAAGAGACAGCACACGTGGGAGATCCGTGTGAAATGAGACACAGAACACAAAACTGTATTATACACCCTGTCACCTGGGCTGCAGATGGTGGCAGCTTGGCAAGCTAGAGCGTGTATTTCAGAAGGAAGATTGAGGCCCATGGGTGTTGCCATTGGAATGTCATTAGCCAACATGTGACAAAGCTTCTGACACGTCAAAAACAGCAACTTCCCAGTGTCGGCATTGCGGTGATACTTAAACAAGTCTCTGGAAAAAAGGAAGTGTCAAAAGTGAGAATACTCGGAGCAAAAGCAAATGCATTTGCCTTTCTTGGATTAATATATGAACACTACCTCTTTAAAAAGGGGCGCCTAGCTGGCTCAGTTACATGTCTGACTGTGGCTCAAGTCATGGTCTTGTGGCTCATGAGTTTGAGCCCCGCATTGGGCTGTGTGATAACAGCTCAGAGCCTTGAGCCTGCTTCAGATTGTGTGTGTCTCTCTCTCTGCCCCCGACTCACTCTCTGTCTCTCTTTATCAAAAATAAACATACATTGGGGTGGCTGGATGGCTCAGTCGGTTAAGGGTCTGACTCTTGGTTTCAGCTTAGGTCATGATCTCACGGTTGGTGGGTTCAAGCCCTGCATCGGACTCTGTGTTGACAGTGTGGAGCCTGCTTAGGATTCTCTCTTTCCCTCTCTTTCTCTGCCCCTCCGCTGTTAGTGCTCTCTCTTGCTCTCAAAGTAAATAAATAAACTTAAAAAAGAATGAAAATAAACACTAAAATTTAAATAAAAAATAAAATCTCTTTAAAAATGTTTTTATGCCATCTAATGTGCTTTGTCTTTTAACTTATTTGGGATATTATTAACTGTCAGAGGGCAAGGCAACCTAAATTCCATGGTTAGGTTACCTAACGACTCACATCATGTGAGTTACCTGCCTGCTATGCTACCATTTTGTGACCTAAACTAGGCTCTGAGGGCGAGAAACCAAGAATGATATCCATGCAAATGAAAAGGTCACTGGCCTAACCCTATTACCAAAGAAGTCAAGGAAGCATGTGTTCCTTTCAGACAAGCTACGTGTGCACGGGGCCGGGGCTCACCTGCATCTTCTCAGCGCTGCTTCCAGGTTCCCATGGTTTAAGGCTCTCAAGGTCAGCTCGGCCTCCCGCTCTTGTGTGGACACGTGCAGGGCCAGCGCCTGTCTGTGCAGCTTGGACGTGGTGCTCGGGCTCTTGTCCTCAGCAGCTGGAGGCTCTGCAGAGCTCTGGGATTTGTGTTTGGTCTGTGTGACTTCGTGAGCTCTGATGTACTGTTCACGGAGCTCTGAGACCAGGGCGCTGTTGCTGTAATCTCCAAAGGACAGGAAGACCTCGAAGTTCTCCTAGGAAGGCAAACAGGACAGCGTGCCACATCTGCTCACTTCATCTGTTGTTAAAAACCACTGGCGAGTCTCAAATCTCTCCTTGTTCTCCCTCAAAGACAACTCCCGTGTTAATTAAGAATTTAAGACTTTATATTTCAAGTTATGAAAAAATACTATAATAAGTTTGAAAAATAGGAAAAAACATTTTAACCCAAGGATTTTTTCTTTTCCTTTTTTTTTCAATGTTTATTTTTAAGAGAGAGAGAGAGAGAGCGAGAGAGAGTGAGCAAGAGCAAGGGAGGGGCAGAGAGGGAGACAGATAATCCAAAGCGGGCTGCACGTTGACAGCCGACAGCCTGATGCGGGGCTTGAACTCATAAACCGCGAGATCACGACCTGAGCCGAAGTCAGACGCTTTAGCCAACTGAGTCACCAAGACGCCCCTTAACCCAGGATTTTCTAAATGTCAGCACTATTGACACCATTTCTTGGTGTCAGATCATTCTTTATTGTGGGGGAATCCTTGAATAGCAAAAGTGACAGAATTAAGTATTAGGTTTGGGTGACTGAAGAAACCAGCTTTGCTCTTTTTTGTAATAATTCCTTTTGGCTGCTAACTCCAGACTTAGAATTTATTTTTCTTACCCGATTAAAAAAAATCCCACTGAGGCCCAGGGAAGGATACCAAGAGGCAGTGAGATCACCTTCTTCTCCCCCTCTTCTTCTGGCTCTCCTCCCTCCCCTCCTCCTCTTCTCCTTTTCTTTCCCCTTCTTCTATTTTTTTTTTAAGTAATCTCTACACTTAACATAGGGCTCAAACTCACGATCCCAAGATCAAGTCACGTGCTCTTCTAACTGAACCAGTCAGGTGCCCCCTAGACCTTCTGTTTTGATGCAGTGCTCTACAGCAAGGCTTCTCAATCTTGCCAGACCCTTTGTTGTGAGGGCTGTCCTGTGCACTGTAGCAGCATCCCTGGCCTCTACCTGCTAGATGCCACTAGCACCCTCCTTCTACCACTTGTGACAATCAAAAACTATCAAAACTCCCTTCACAGTGCCAAGTACTCCCTGGGAGCAAACACACGTGAGCTGAGAACTGGTTATCCTAATAAGCAGTGACCATTTCCTTGGTATTTCTTTTCAGTTTTCTTCACCAGCATTTTGTGGCTACATGGGTAATTTCACATGTTACCTTCTCCAGTTAACACTATGGCATTTCTCCTTTCTCCTGTCATTACAGACTTCACAAATATTATTTTGGATGCCTGCATAACTTAATCTATGGTGCAGTTATTTATAAAATGTAAAATTTTGAAACTGAGGCTTTTCCCCAAAAAATATTAGTTATCTTTCCCAAAGGCGGTGCATCATGTAGAAATACTTATTTGTAAAAATAAGTAGAGGGGCGCCTGGGTGGCGCAGTCAGTTAAGCGTCCGACTTCAGCCAGGTCATGATCTCGCGGTCCGTGAGTTCGAGCCCCGTGTCAGGCTCTGGGCTGATGGCTCGGAGCCTGGAGCCTGTTTCCGATTCTGTGTCTCCCTCTCTCTCTGCCCCTCCCCCGTTCCTGCTCTGTCTCTCTCTGTCCCAAAAATAAATAAAAACGTTAAAAAAAAAATAAATAAATAGAATGTTTACTACAGATGAGTTGTGGAAGACTTTATTCATTATATGTCACAATTCCCTCTTTATTAGGAACCACAGAAATGTTTATGCTTATATAACCACAGACTATCTCTAGAAAAATACGCAAGAAACTGGCAACAGCAGTTGCATCTAATGTGGGAAACTGGATAGCTGGAATATCAGGATAGGAGGAAGACTTGTTTTTCACTATATATTCTTTCAAACTTTTTTTTTTTTTGTCAAAGAGTTAATTCCTTATTGTTTACAACATGCAGTACAGAATTTTAGTAAGTTTTTTATTGTGGTAAAATATACATAAAATTCACCATTTTAACCATTTTTAAAGCCTTTTGAATTATGTAGCATCCATGTATAATCTAGTCAAAGATAAATATACAAGTGATTAAACCAAGAAGTTTCTCTTTTTAATGTGCATCTTTTTCCCAAGGAATGTAGCTTCTGTGTGTAGTCAATATAGCTCATGATTTTTCAAGAAGATATATATATGTTTTTAACGTTTTATTTTTGAAAAAACACAAGCTGGGGAGGGGCAGAGAACCCAAGGTGGGGCTTGAACTCACAAACTGTGACATCATGACCTGAGCCAAAATCGAACATTTAATCAACTGAGTCACCCAGGTGCCCCCAAGGATATATATTTTTTATTTTCAGTAATCTTATTTTAACTATTTATTGCTGCTGAGGCAGTGCTAAGTAGAATAAGCAAGGGTACTGAGGTCAGACAGATAGGGTCCGAGTAGTGGGTTCAGGTGATGAGCTCACCATGTTCACTGCAGCATTACTCACAATAGCCAAAAAGAAAAAACAACTTAAGTGTCTATCAACAGAGGAATAAACAAAATGTGGTCCACTCCTACAATGGAACTTGAGTCAGGTGTTAAAGGAATGAAGCACTGACACCTGATACATGGAGGAACTTTGAAAACATGCTGACTGAGAGAAGCCAGACACAATGAGATAAATATTGTAGGATTCCACTTATAAGAAATCTATAGAAAGGCAAATTCAGAGAAAGTAGATCAAAGGTTTCCAGGGGTTGGAGGGAGAGGGGAACGGGGGGTTACTGCTTAATGGGTAAAAATGGGTAAAATGGATAAAAAGTTTCTGCTTGAGGTGACGAAAAGTAGATGGTGGTGAAGGTCACAACGTTGTAAGTGTAATTAATGCCATTGAACTATATATTGAAAAATGGGTAAAATGGCAAATTTTACATTGTTACCACAATTATGAAAAATTATTAATATACCAAAAGCACTGAATTATACACTTTAAATAGATGAACAGTATGGTATGTGAATTACATCTCCATAAAATTGTTTTTTCCTTTTATTTTTAAATTTTTATTTATTTATTTTTGACAGAGAAAACGCATATGTTTGTAAGGGTAGAGTAGAGAGGGAGGGAGAGAGTCCTAAGCAGGCTCCCTGCTGTCAGTGAAGAGCCTGGGGCTCAATCTCACGAGATCTCAAACTGTGTGACCAATGTCACAAGCTGTGACGGTGAGACCATGACCTGAGCCAAAATCAAGAGTCCGATGCTTAACCGACTGAGCCACCCAGGCACCCCAGGTTGTTTCACAAATGAGAGAAAAAAAGGAAAACCAGTACGCTGTAATTAAAATTCCCGAAGGCTTGGGGCACCTGGGTGGCTCAGTTGGTTGAGCATCCAACTTGGGATCAGGTCATAATCTCATGGTTTGTGGGTTTGAGCCCCACATCGGGCTCCCTGCTATCAGTGCAGAGCCAGCTTCAGATCCCCGTCCCCTTCTCTTTCTGCCTCTCCCTCACTTGCACTTTCTCTCTCAAAAATAAATGAACATTAAAAAAAAATAACAAAATAAAATTATTGAAGACCAGTACAGAAAGTTTGAAGGATGGACTGATCATCCATGTCAAATGCAGTGATAAGTAACATAATCAGTAAAGTAATAATGTTCAACATAACTTAACATCTTTACCTGTAAGCTAGCAACAGCTTTAAATAGTTTCAGGATTTCTTCACATTCATCCTTCTTCTGCAGATTGTCTGTAATTAAATTTTTTTAAGTTATAGTAGACATCCAAATTCCCCTATTAGATTTTTTTTTTTTTTAAGTAGGCTCCATGCCCAATGTGGGGCTTGAACTCAAGACCCTGAGATCAAAAGTCACATGCTCCACCAACTGAGATAGCCAGGTGCCCCTTATCAGGGTTTTTTTAAAGCTAATGTTTTAATTGGCTATGGGTCTTTTATCTCAAGTCTTCAGTAGTTCTTTTCAGAAGCTGAGGTAAGAAAATCTAAGTACAAAAAATCTATTCTTTCTGAAGATAGAAAAGAGAAGCTTATGGGTTACAAGAGAAATGGCAGTTATTCCGAAATAAATTTTAGCTTTTTCCCCCCAAGAGTTACTTTGTTAATGTTTTACTTAAGTTCAAGTTTAAACAGGTTTTTGCCTGACCATGACCAAACGATAAGTGAGAAATCTGAGCAGTAAGTGCAAGGCACCAAAGAAATCCAATCTAGCCTCAAAGAGCTTACTGAAGCATATAAACAAATGGTCGGGTGATTTTAGAGGTTTCTGTTTTTACACTACTAATCAAAAGAATAAAGGAAGGAAGACTTTTCATGAGGAAAAATGGGTGGGGTCTATGAAGACAAAGCAAGAAAAAACAAGGATAAGGACGGGGGCTGTCACTGATGCTCCTTTCTGGAAAGGGCAAGCTTAGGCACAAAACAAAGATGAAGGCACAAACGTAGAATGTACCTTTCTGGATGTCACATAGTATTTTAAGAATGTCTACGGATGTCTTCGCTACAGACATTCTCCAGGCCTTGTCCTTAAAAGGAAAATAGAAAACAAAACATATTTCTTTTATTCGTACTTTTTATTCACTTTTATTCACTACTAGTGAAGTACACATACAAACAAATACACAAAAGCCATGAAATCAGGAAAAAAAAAACAGTAAAATGGCTGAAAAAAAATGAGAAGTCAGTCATCACAGGGAGTCAAGCCGCTGAGAAATGGATAATTGAATCGCATAGAATGTAAACATGAAAAACACCGGTATGAACACTTGGATATATGATTTAGAAATACCATAGAGCAGGCAAATCCCCAAATCACACCTTTCAGCTACACTATTTTTTTTTACATATGTAATGTGTTTTTTTTATTTTTGAGAGAGAGAGAGAGAGACAGCCACTCAGGCACCCCTCAGCTACACTGTAATTAATCGTCACTTGGGTTTTGTTTTTTAAATAGTTTTTATTTGACAAAACATTTGGAAAAGCTCTCTGGAAAAGTTAAAAAGAAATGAACTTGTTTAAGCCCAGAGAATGGAAGTCTAAGAAATAATCATTATCTTCAAGACTGAAAAAGATTTGAGGCACCTGGGTGGCTCAGTTGGTTGAACATCTGACTTCGGCTCAGGCTATGATCTCACAGTTCGTGAGTTCGAGCCCCGCATTGGTCGGGTTCTGTGCTGACAGCCCGGAGCCTGGAGCCAGCTTCAGATTCTGTGTCTCCCTCTCTCTCTGCCCCTCCCCAACTAGCACTCTCTCTCTCAAGAAAATAAACATTAAAAAAAAAAAAAAGGACTGAAAAAGATGCAAACAAACAAAAAGACAAGAAAAATCAAAGGAGGAAAAGCTTTAATTGAAGACATGATGTATGTGAAATGCTTAGCAAGTGCAAGATCCACAAAAAGTACTCAAGTATTTCCACTCTGGGGCGCAGTCCGAGCTGGTGGGTAAGAACACAGACTTTGGTATCAGATGGTTTGAGGTGAGGTTCTGCCACTCTCTAATAACGCCGGGAAAGTCACTCATCTTAAAATGTTAGTTTCTGAACTTA
Organism: Prionailurus bengalensis; assembly: GCF_016509475.1. NCBI lineage: Eukaryota > Metazoa > Chordata > Mammalia > Carnivora > Felidae > Prionailurus > Prionailurus bengalensis. Next base: position 7,031,103 of record NC_057356.1, read on the forward strand.
ATCTATAAGGAGCTGACAACAGGACTCATCTCAGAATGTTGTTGTGAAGAGGAAAGTGGACAATTCATTTAACCTATTTAACCTAAGCCCCCAGCATTATAACAGTATAACAAATATTAGATACCAAAATAACCAAACTTATTTCCCTAAAGGTAAAAAATTACTAAAGTGGACTGCTGACACAGGATGGGGGATAAACGGTAAAAAAAACCCTCAACTGTCCTGAAAAAATTAGGTATTTGGTTCCTCATCTCTCTCAAGAAGTGAAGTGGCTCTTTTAAAATTGTTCCTAAATTCAACATTCTAAGATTATTGAGATTTACATGGGTTCTGTGGCTGACATTATTTGATAGTCATGACTACGTCCTATACAACACAAAATACTTTATATTGCATGGCTTTATGGAAAACCCTTTGTGTACAACAACTAGTTCAATTAATCCTGGTTTGTAGATCCTTGATTATTCAGTGTGGGCTCAAGCCACTGCTCCGAGGCAGCCATATGTGGTTCTTTTCTATGTAGTGAATTTACACAGGGATTTTTACATTAGAACATTGTAGCAATGAGAAGAGCAGATATTCATATTTTGCTTATCCATCTTTTCTATCCTGTTGATTAATATCCATAAATATTGGATTTATCTATATTTTATTTAGTGAAAATCTCACCTCTTTAACCTTTATTTATTTTTGGGACAGAGAGAGACAGAGCATGAACGGGGGAGGGGCAGAGAGAGAGGGAGACACAGAATCGGAAACAGGCTCCAGGCTCTGAGCCATCAGCCCAGAGCCCGACGCGGGGCTCGAACTCCCGGACCGCGAGATCGTGACCTGGCTGAAGTCGGACGCTTAACCGACTGCGCCACCCAGGCGCCCCCGAAAATCTCACCTCTTTAGAATCATCCGGTTCTTCTTGTAATGCCAGTCGTGCCCATATGATTACCCGTTCTGCAGTTTTCTCTGCTTGAGCAGGAGGCAAAGACCTCAACAGAAGCACACAGTCTTCACCCTTTAACAGTGTTTGAAAGGAAGAAAAGTGTAAAGGACAGTTTGGAAAGTTTGGACTTACCTCTTCCTTTTCTACTTAAAGGTGAAACAACGTCATTTACAAAAATAGAATATAGTCTGATGTTTTAAAAAATTTGCTAATTCTGGTTTTGACAACAGCAAACAAAAAGATAAAATTAAAATACAAACCTTTGTATGTTGTGACTCTTAAGTATGCTCATGGTTATCGAATTATATAAAAATAAAGACACTTAGAATACAAAAAAAAAAAAAAAAAAAGAACATCCTACTCTGGAATCAAAGGGTCCTACAGCATATATAAAACATGAGTCTATGTTTCATAACAACCAAATAGTATGAAAGCCCAAGAGCCAGTCACTAAATACTTTTTAAAGAACCTACAGTTAAAGGGGCGCCTGGGTGGCGCAGTCGGTTAAGCGTCCGACTTCAGCCAGGTCACGATCTCGCGGTCCGTGAGTTCGAGCCCCGCGTCAGGCTGATGGCTCAGAGCCTGGAGCCTGTTTCTGATTCTGTGTATCCCTCTCTCTCTGCCCCTCCCCCGTTCATGCTCTGTCTCTCTCTGTCCCAAAAATAAAAATAAAAAACGTTGGAAAAAAAAAAAAAAAAAAAAGAACCTACAGTTATGAAAAATGCGGCCAATCTAACATCCAGTATTTTCATCTTGGTGTAACTTTCTTTTGTGCTAATCTAGTCAGATAATTTGATTGATATGAGCTTTTACAGATTTAGTTGACAAAGAAATCTAAGAAAGGATAATATAAAACTCATACCTGTTCTCTATCCATCAGGTCAATAATCTTTAGACTATAAATTTCATCATCAGGTAACATATATGCTTGGGCCACCTTCAAAGCATCTTCTAAAGAAGATGGAACATCTTGTTTGAGAATATATCTGACCACCCTCTGAAACAGACAATATATAATATATACTTTCTTCATCATGAAATCTCAGAGAACCCAGAAATCCTTTGTTCGTAAGGGCAAAGTACTCATCAAATTAAAATCAAGCAGCAAAAAACAAAGCTGTGTGAAAAATTAAAACATGATTTATATTCTGAATTTTATGACAGTCCTGTCTACCTTCTTCCCCATCGCCCAGCTTTATTGGGGTATATGTGACAAATAAACGTTGCGTATACTTCAGGTGTACAACTTGATGATCTGATACACTCCTTTTGAAAAGGTCTTCTTTTATTTTTTTAAGTAATTTCTACACATAACATGAGGTTCAAACTTACAACCCTTAGGTCAAGAGTCGCATGCTCCACTGACTGAGCCAGCCAGATACCCCTGAAGATCCTACTCACATTCTGTCTAACAAAAGGAAAGTAGTGAGGAACCTAGCCCTATGAGCTATTAAGAATATAAAGTCCTCGTTACATTTTCCAAGTTGCTTTCAACATGGAACAGAGGAGTTAAAAGACTCTTCAACTATTGTACTTACCATGATTTCCTTGTTTAAGAGATTCACCTCCCTTATTCCATAACCTCGTAAAAGTTTTTTCATCTCCATTAGTTTATAACTTTCCTGCAATAACTTGACCCTAAAAGGAAATTGTTGATATTAACATGGATTGTATTTTTTTAATTAATAATAAGGGACACAGTAAAGGAAAGAAAATCATAAATAGATGTCAAGTGAAAACATGAGGTTTATCCAACACCAAAACAACTATTTGGGAGACTGTCATCTTACTTGGGATGGTCCATCTCTAAATGCTGTCTCACCAGCTGCTCCACAGCCACGCTCCAGGGAACCACCGCAGCGTACATGATCTTAAGCACAGCATCAAATATGAGCTACAAAGATACACACACACCAATCATGAAGAGGCCTCAGATTTATGTCTCATGCAAATTAATGACACTGTCTAATCTACAGTAGATGTCTTATATCCACTGTGCGGTACTCTGAGAATATGCCCTCTGATTGCAAAAATACATATTTCTTTCAGTTTTCACACATAAAGTACAATTTTATTATTTAGAAAAACTCAGAAAAATATTTTCTCTGCTGAAAGTTAAATCATATACCTCTATTCCTACAGACTCTAGTCTCTGTTTAAAAATATTTTTCAGGATTTTATTCATATTTTTATGATGGTGTCCAGTAACAGTGAGAAGTCAAAATAAAAAATGTTTCAAAAAAAAAAATGTTTCCATGTTTGTATTATCATAGAAAAGCCTAGAAATATATGCATCCCATCATCCACGATAGTTCTTCTAAGAACGGGATGAGAAAGTTTTTACTTTTTATAATTAAAGAAAATGGAATTTTGGGGTTTTTTTTCTTTTTTTTAAATTCTTTTTCCAAACCTCACAAATTCTCCTTAGCAAATATTGTGTTGCAGGGCACCTGGGTGGCTCAGTTGGTTAAGCGTCCAACTTCGGCTCAGGTCATGATCTCATGGTTTGTGAGTTTGAGCCCTGCATTGGGCTCTATGCTGGCAGCTCAGAGCCTGGAACCTGCTTCGGATTCTGTGTCTTCCTCTCTCTGCCCCTCCCCCACTCATGCTCTGTCTTTGTCTCTCAAAAATAAATACACATTAAAGAAAAAAATTTTTTATTTTTATTTATTTATTTATTTTTAAATTTTTTTTTTTTAACGTTGATTTATTTTTGAGACAAGAGAGAGACAGGGCATGAACGGGGGAGGGTCAGGGAGAGGGAGACACAGAATCTGAAACAGGCTCCAGGCTCTGAGCTGTCAGCACAGAGCCCAACGCGGGGCTCGAACTCACGGACCGCGAGATCACGACCTGAGCCAAAGTTGGCCGCTTAACCGACTGAGACACCCAGGCGCCCTGAAAAAAATTTTTTAAACAAATATGTGTTGCTTTTGTGATTAGAGTAAAAGTTTTAAGACAAGATGCAACGCTCAAAAGGAAAATCTGCACGGTCACGACATACTTACATCTGTGTCAGATAAACATCCTATTACTGCCATGGCTTTTGCTTCCCATGCAGTTTCAAAGAGTGAGGTGGACTTTGAGCTACATCTCTTCAATAAATCCTAAAAGGGGATAAACATATATATTTTTTTATTTAAAACTCTCACATACACAAAAAGTAAAACACAGATAAATAGCTTTTATGGACATGAAAAAAAAAACAAAAACAAAAACAAAAACTACTTAGCCATGAATGTTAAACAATACTCGAGAAAGACAAAATTGCCAAAGCCTTGGCCTTTAGTTTTATATGGTACAGAAAACTTAAGAAGGAAACATTCTTGAAGAATTTACAAATAAGATTATTGCAGCTTATTAATGTGTGAAAATAATTGCTAACATTTGTTGAGCTTATGCTCCTATTATTTCACAATAACAATTTGGAAGAATAATTAATTATCCCATTTGCCCAAGGTTACCATCAATCAGTGGCAGTTATCCCACATAACCTTGCCAATACAACATGCTGCATAAATCCTAATGGTAAAGTATGACATTTCTTAAAGGTTAAATGTTTAATATAATGACACATTGCACAGAGGCAAGGAAAAAAGACTAGATCTAAAGAAGTTACCTCTATGTAGAGCAGGAGAAGTTCCTCCTCTTGCAAGCCATGTTCCCTCATGTAAACTCTTATAAACTTCTCTAAGATGGAAGGAATCAGCTCTGGGGCTAACACTTTATCAAACATCCGGAACACAATGGTGGTTGCATTCTCCTGGATGCCAAAAGAAAGATGGTATAGATGCAAGCTCTAGCCATAGTGGCTGTGATTAAAAACTAATAATACTTCTGATAAGTCTAGACTTTTACCTTCTCAAAATCAGAGAGGGCCAGTTTGCAGTTGTATTTCCTATGCAATGTGATCAACTCCTGCAAGTTATTTACCAAAGTCCTTAACTGACATACTTCCTCTGTGTTTTGATAATCCTTCTAAAACAGAAGTGTGAGAAGGAAATATACAAAAAGTCAGAATTATTTCAGATAAGGAGTGCCTGGGTACCTCAGTCGGTTAAGTGTCTGACTCTTGGTTTTGGCTCAGGTCATAATCTTATGGCTTCGTGGTTTGAGCCCCACACTGGGCTCTGCACTGGCCATGTGGAGCCTGCTTGGGATTCTCTCTCCCTCTCTCTCTCTCTCTCTCTCTGCCCCTCCCCACTTGTGGTGTCTCTGTCTCTCTCAAAATAAATAAATAAACTTAAAAAAAAAAGAATTATTTCATATAAAATAAGAATTGGCCATGATTATGGTCTTAAGAGGAAATCTGCACCTAATACCTTTAAATTTTGTAGAATTTTAACTCATACACTAGTACAAATTGACAGATCAGAATCCAACAGAAATCTAAAAGCAATTTTCCCTCTCAAAAAAATACACAGAAAAACTTCAATGTTAGTGTAATTTTTTAAAATGTTTTATTTTTATTTTAAGATTTTAGTTTTTAAGCAATCTCTACACTCAACATGGGGTTGAACCTACAACCCAGAGATCAAGAGCACACGCTCCACCGACTGAGCCACCCCTGAATGTTAGTGTTATATTTTTATACTTAAGTATAAAAACATCATTTAGATGGCCCTCAATATCCCCTCTATACAGATCAAGATCAGATATAAAATTGTAACATTTCCTAAACTTATATACAAGAACACAATTTTCACTATTGATAAAAGACAACAGAGAAAAGACAAAAGTAGTATAAGCAAGAGAAAAATCTCTTCTACGGAAAAATCTGTTATAATGATCAATATACATCATATATTAAATGTACATATATCAATATACTTGAAATGCATAGAAAAAATTCCCACTTAATTTTTAACAGTATATAATCAGTAAGTACAATTACTGGCAAGAATCTGCTGTGTCAGAAAGGAGGAAGTTCAGTATGTATTTTGATAAATTTAGAAATTTAAGGAATCAATGCAATTTCATAATGCATATTATGACCTTATATAAAGTCATACCTTCTGGTACTTAAGTCCTTAATACTTCCAAGTTGAAATTGTAAGGGGATGTCTCACATATTAGTTTATAAATGAATTTATGGTACCCCAACAAACTTATGAATGCTTTCTAGTTTTTAGAAACTTAAGGGGAAAAAGAAATTAAAAATTCAGAAGCCAAATTATTCAGTTCATGAACCTCAAATTAACATCAAACATAACATCAGCATTTCTGAGCTTAGTTCCCTTTCTAGCACTGCTATTTTTTTCAGTCAAAAAAGACCCAGAATTTTTTTCAGTTTCATCTTTAAAAAAATTCACTGGTACTTAAGCCATAATGGCTATTAGAAATCTAAGAAATGCAATCCGAACAGGGAGTGGTTTGTTGGTTTAAGTAAGTCTTTGAAAACTAATCCTAATGCATTAATAAATTTCATTCTTTTAAAGGACTATGAAATGCTGCCAATGCAGAAAATCCCAATTATACTACTTAGGAGTATGTTTATCTACTCTTTCCCATTTGGTTTGATCAACAGAGAAAAACAGAGCATTAAAATAGGCTGAAGCTGTGACAGGAGAATCAGAAAGAAAAAAAAGAAAAATTTTCTTTTTTTATTTTAAAACTACATGAAAGAAAAACTCATAAACAGAAAATTTAAGAAATGGATGTATTTCTAAGTACACGTAGACAAACTCTTTAATATAAATTGAGTGCTTTACTACTAAAAATTCATTATCCAGATCATACCAAGGAAATCCATTGCCAACAGGACACCAACACCAACTCATTTGGTTTTTCTGCTGTAAAAAAGACTTCTGCCAGTTGAAGTCCATTTTCTGGCCAGTTTGCCTGTGAAGAGTAACAGAAGCCATGCAACGTGATGTTGTAAGCCACTGGGAGTGTTTGAAATGTCTGTTCAGTGTAAATTATACTGGTATTACCTTATCAGTTAATTCAAGGTTTCTGGCTGCTTGTTCCAACCATTTTGCCAGAATTTTCTGAAACAGACACATTACTTAAAAATAAAATACTCGGCAGACAATCACTGGAATAATTTAAAACCCCCCTTGGTAATCTTTCAACAGAGACAGTAAAGAACTAACTGGTGTTAGTGTAATTTACTATGACATAAGGCAAAGACTGGACTTGGACGATCCAGAATGGAAATACTAAAGGTAACTCACCTGCCCTTCAGGTACAGCCCTTCTCACAAATGGGATCACATCATTTTTAAGCCATGGACAAAGCTTTTGCAAAGAGACTGGTGTAGAAATTGAGTTGAGCAAGTTCTCAAGCATTTTCACATCAAATCTGTTTTCAAAGTTTGCCTAAATTATACAGGGTGAGAAATTAAGACCTCTCAGACAGATTTAAAGTGACAGCCTCCCAAAATGGAAAAGACTTGTTATGAAATAATGTACTGACTTAATTATAAGCACTAAGGGTGATTTGCTCTATACCAGTGAGTCACCGGCAGCCACAAACTCCACGAGCTTTCATGGCAACAAGTACCAACTAACAAATTAAGTGGAGAGAAACTGGCAGGGAAAGGAAAATTTAGCAGCAGGTCAAAGTGCAAATCCTAACAAGCAACGTGTCCATTATTGACGTCACACCAAGATACCACTTTTGGCACCTAAGTATATCTGTCAACATTGAAGGGATTCAGAGCAGCAGTATTAATGGGCAATCCTTTCCCACAATCTGAGCTGCAACAGGAACACCCTCTCCACCAACACTACTTAAGAAAGCCCATCAATAAATCATGTAATAAAACGTTACCTTTTTTTTTTTTAAAGATCTTGTTAAGTAACCTCTATACTCAACATGGGGCTCGAACTCACAAACCCAAGGATCAAGAGTCACATGCTCTACCCACACAGCCAGCCAGATGCCCCAAAATGTTGCCTTTTGAACTAAGTTTAGGAGTTAATTAGATTTGAATGATGAGATAAAATATGTTTCTAAGGTATCTTTACCTCTAATTTAATATCATCAGGATACTTTCATCAAACATTCCATTACCCACTCACACCTGTGACCCTTCTCATCCATGTGAAGACAACGGATTCAATCACCTCTCCCAGGAGCCATAAAGCCACTAAGGACAAAACGCAAAACATATTACCCGATGTCGAAGCCAAAGGTACTGTGCACAAACAAGGTTTCCTTCTCTTAGCTGTAAAAAGATATCCTTAAGGTCATCTTCATTATTCAGAAATTCAATCCAAGAACTACCACTGCAAAGTCAGAGAGGAAAAAAATTAGTGGTTTAAAAAAAAAAATTAAAGTTATATATTGCAAGGAGAAACCATTAGACATTTTAGTTTTTTCCTCAAAGTTAAAAAAAGTTCCAAAGATTATACAGTGAAAAGCATGTTTTCTTCTTATCTCAGACCTGTAGAGCTCCTGTTATCTTCTCCAAAAGCCATATGTCTTCTTCTAGGTCCTTCCTGAGATAATCACTACATAACAAGCAATTATTTTAAGTATTAAAAAAAATTTTTTTTAATGTTTATTTGTTTTTGAGAGAGAAGGACGGAGAGTGAGCAGGGGAGGGGCAGAGAGAGAGGGAAACACAGAATCCTAAGTAGGCTCCAGGCTCCAAGCTGTCAGCACAGAGCCCGATGCAGGGCTCTAATCTACAAGCCATGAGATCATGACCTGAGCCAAAGTTGAATGGTTAACCGACTGAGCCACCCAGGTGCCCCATTTTACATTTTAAAATAAATCAGAATTTTCTATATATTATCTGTTCTTTGAAAAATTCATTTTACATTAAGTTGGTGCTTATACCAAATTAGCACACATAAATGTTATTCTTTTTAAGGACTATGTATTATTCCATGACATGGATTTACTATTCTTTATTTAACTAGTCCCCCATAGTTGAACATTTAGGTTATTTCTAGTCTTTGGCTATAACCAGTAATGTATGACCAACTCAGTCCTGATTAAAGCTCAGAAATGGGTGCCTGGGTGGCTCAGTTGGTTGAGTATCTGACTCTTGATTTTGGTTCAGGTCATGATTTCACGGTTCATGAGTTCAAGCCCCACATCAGGCTCTGTGCTGACAACATGGAGCCTGCTTGGGATTCTGGGTCTCCCTCTGTCTCTGCCCCTCCCTGTTCATGTGCATTCTATCTCTCAAAAGGCTCAGAAATAGATGATGAATGTTTCCTTAAAATTCTTTTTTTTTTTTTTTAACGTTTATTTATTTTTGAGACAGAGAGAGACAGAGCATGAACGGGGAGGGTCAGAGAGAGAGGGAGACACAGAATCCGTAATAGGCTCCAGGCTCTGAGCCATCAGCACAGAGCATGACGCGGGGTTTGAACACACGAACCGCGAGCTCATGACCTGAGCCAAAGTCGGACGCTTAACCGACTGAGCCACCCATGCGCCCCTCCTTAAAATTCTTAAAATGATAAAAAGAGAAACACACTAAAAGCCTTTATCATGCTTAATTGTAAAGCAAAATAAGGATTCCCATAAATGCCAGTTACAAGAGAAGGATACCTATTACCACTATATTTAATACTGCTCTATATGCACTGATGAGATTAGGTAAAGAGAAAAAGTGAGGCAAAATTATCATTATTTGAATATATAATTATATACTTGGAAAAAATTAGATCAACTGAAACATTATGAATAATAAAGGAATTTGATAAAGTATCTGGTTAAAAAGCAATTTTAAAAATCAACAGCTTTTCATGTCTTTCAAAAATATGATGAAACATCCCATTTATAACAGTAGAAAACAATTTAAAATAAAATTAACAAAAAGTGTATAAAATCTGTACGAAAGCAACTGAATAGATACTGCTGTGGACATAAAAAAAGAACAGAATGAGTAGGAAGACACATACTGTCCTTAAATAGGAAGATTCAATACTGTAAAGATGCTAGTTCTCCCCAAATTGATCTTAGATTCAGCACATTCCCAATAAAAGATAAAAATAAATAAAAACTTAAAATCCCAATAAAAATAAGATTTCTTTTTTTTTTTAAATTTTTTTTTTTTCAACATTTATTTATTTTTGGGACAGAGAGAGACAGAGCATGAACGGGGGAGGGGCAGAGAGAGAGGGAGACACAGAATCAGAAACAGGCTCCAGGCTCCGAGCCATCAGCCCAGAGCCCGATGCGGGGCTCGAACTCACGGACCGCGAGATCGTGACCTGCCTGAAGTCGGACGCTTAACCGACTGCGCCACGCAGGCGCCCCAAAAATAAGATTTCTTTAAACTGGGTAAGCTGATTCTCATTCCAAACATCATACAGAAAAACAAACATGAGAAAATGCCCCCCCTCCAAATTCTGAAAAGGAAAGTACAGTAGGGTTAGTCTACCAGATAATAGGACATTCTAAAGTTACATTAATCAAGACTATTTCATACTGGTGAATAAAGAATATAAAATCAACCAAATACAAAGTCCAGAGACAGACAAATACATGCCAGATTGTTAGCATAACATTGCAATTAGCAGGGAAAGGTAGATTGACTAGCCATAAGGAAAACAATAAAACTTCTTTGTTGTTGTCTTACCTTTTTTTAAAAATTTTTTAAAGTTTATTTATTTTAAGAGAGAGCTCAAGCTTGAGCTGGGGAGGGTTGAGAGAGGGGGAGAGAAAGAATCCCAAGCAGGCTCTGCATTGTTAGAAGGGAGCCCAATGCAGGGCTTGAACTCACGAACTGTGAGATCATGACCTGAGCCGAAACTGAGTTACATTTAACCAACTGAGCCACCCAGGCGCCCCGTAACTTGTTTTATCTTTAAGGTACACCTCATACATGTAAATAATGCTACTCTTGGTGTACGTGTTAGTATATCTAACAGAATCAATTGCCAGAAGTGAAATTGCTAGGGCAAAGGTATATGCATTTAAATTTGCCTTCCAAATTTTAAAAAAATTTTTAACGTTTATTCATTTTTGAGAGACAGAGTGCAAGTAGGGGTGGGGCAGAGAGAGAGGGAGGCACAGAATCCGAAGCAGGCTCCAGGCTCTGAGCTGTCAGCACAGAGCCCAACGCAGGGCTTGAACTCATGAACTGTGAGATTATGACCTGAGCCGAAGTCAGATACGTAGCCAACTGAGCCACCCAGGTGCCCCACCTTTCAAATTTATCAGTTTTCCAAAGATGGTGCAGAAGAGTATCTAAAACTCATCAGGAAAATAGTATTTTCCATCACTCAATTCCCAGAAACACATTCAGTCAAAGCAATACTGTATCTTTTACGACACTCTAAACTAAAACCTAATTCATAATCTAAAAATGAAAAATGAGGAATTTTTCACCTGAATTTTTCTGGTCCAAATGCTCCATAAAAAGTAGTCAATTTTGCATGAGCCCTTAGTACCTAAACAGAAATAATCTGATAATCTGAAAGTTGCAAGCAATAACAATTAAAAACACCAAAAATTAGGCATTCTGTTTCAGAAGTCTTACACACATGCCCATTTCATCCCATATTGTTGGTCAATTCCCATAAATAGGACTGCATTTATGTAACACAAAACAAAAACAATGTGGACTAATGGAAACACTTCCAATCACATTAAATGCAATAAAACTGCAAAAGAGAAGGCACTTGCACACTGACTATAGGTGCCCTTCAAAATTAATTAGTTTTCCCAGTGGTTTATAAATGCCTTATGGTAAAATCCAGCTGGATTATACTTTTTTACTCTGATAATCACCATCACAGTTTACATTTATTTGTGTGCTTAACAGGTGCCAGGCACTACACAAAATGATTTATATAAATTAATTCATCTGATTCCAAAGTAACCCTATAAGTACTATTATTCCCATTTTTCAGTAAGAAAACAAGAGTTAAAATAACACTCTTGAAAAAATATAGGTCTATCTTGAACTGAAAAACATATTGTAAAGGTACATATTTGCCCTCAAATTAAGTCCAATGTAATTACCTCTTTTAAGCCATCAGAATAGACAGGAACAGTTTTATCTTCTTTTTTCAAAAGCTAAGATGAACAATAAGAAACACAGTTAGAGTATCTGCTATATTAGTTTTTTCATGAAAGATGGATTTTCTGTGAAAGGAAACAAATTATCAAATTGCACTGAACTCTGAGATGAACCGTGAACAATAAAGAAATGACATACTTTAAAAAATAATGCATTTTATGAAAACAACTCATAACATTTTGCCCATGTGTTACACCTTAATTTTAAGGAATAAAACTAGCAATGGTGATCAAAGTTCAGAGGGGAAGCTACAGCATAAAAATGCACTTTAAAAACAGGTCTATGATGGGGCGCCTGGGTAGCTCAGTTGGTTGAGTGTCTGACTTCGACTCAGGTCATGATCTCAAGGTCTGTGAGTTCGAGCCCCACATCGGGCTCTGTGCTGACAACATGGAGCCTCCTTGGGATTCTGTGTGTCTCTCTCTCTCTGCCCCCGCTCAGGCTCTCTCTCTCAAAAACAAATAAACATTAAATAAACAAAAAAAAAAAAAAAAAAAAAAAAAACAGGTCTATGATAGAGACACAATTCTTTTTTTTTGAGACGGTTTATCTTGCACGAGACAAACTATCAGGTACAAATGTTATAAAAACTTACCCTTGTTTTTGCATAATTTAGCATTTCCTGGGTGGTTTCATAGGTTATCCACTGAGCCTCCAAGCAGTAATTCACCACAAATTCATCGTCCTGGTTCAGAAATACCAGACATAATGAGGCAACCAAATGTTATTCAATCCATCAACCCGAATACTCTCATACATGACAGGGAAAACACACCTGGATTTTATGTAGATTTTCCTTAGCTTCATCTACGAGTTTTTGCCATTTAGTCTGCTCGCTGGTGTCCGCCGAACTCAAGGCTAGTCTCTCTAATATATCATTGGATTTCACCTTGTAAACAAGCTGTAATTTAGAAATGCTACATTAAGCAACTTGAAGCAAAATAATGCCTGTGGATGACTTTCTAGACTGCAGGCAATAGACTGTTATTGAAAAGGGTTAAGTCTCATTTGGCCCAGGAGTAAACAGTAAAGAAGCTAACACTTAGATGACCAAAAGGTAATCCAGATTACTAAGAGTTATGGAGACCACAGAGTCCTTAACTAAGGGTACTAGTAGCCTTATGTGAATTATCTCATTTAATTCTCATAAAAACCTGAGCAACCATTTATACCTCACCCTAACTCTATAGGGTGAATATTAATATTCCCATTATACAGTCAAGAAAACTGACACTCCAGGAAGGGTAAGGAATGCACCTGAAGTTACGCAGTTCCAAAGGGATGGAGCTGGTTTTTAAAAGAGGACGATACAGGGGCGTCTGGGTGGCTCAGTCGGTTGAGCAACTGACTCTAGATTTCCATTCAAGTCATGATCCCAGGGCTGTGGGATCAAGCCCTGAGTATCAGCCTCTGCACTGAGCATGGAGCCTGCCTGGGATTCTCTCTCCCTCTATCCCTCTCCTCTCTCTCTCCCAAAAAAACAAAACAAAACAAAAAAACCCAAAAAAACAAGAAAAACTAGAAGATGTCTGTTGGATATGTTGATTAGGTAGGTCATTGACATGTCTTGAAAAGTCTCGGGGAGTAATGTAGGAAAAACCTGATTGTAGTAAAGACTTAATATTTCCTAAGAGGGTGGAGGGCGCCCCTCTGTTTTAAAAATGTAACATTTTAAAGCATGCAAAACGATTTTGTGAGTTGTTTAGAAAGTTATATGACCAAAGAGATAGAGAAATTAATGGAGTATTAAGCACCAAAATCAGAATAATGGATACTTCTGGTTGGGGTAAGGAGAATGATGTATTTGGGAAGAAAAGAAAGGGGTCTTAAGCTATATTGGTAATATCTTTTTTTTTTTTTTTAAGTAGGGTGATGAGTATGTGAGTGTTATATTACCTTTTTGAACATCTGAAAATTTTACAATAACTATTTTTTAAAAAAGCGAATGGGGGTGCCTGGCTGGCTCAGTCAGTAGAGCCTGTGACTCAGTCTTGGGGTCGTGAGTTCGAGACCCACATTGGACACAGAGATTACTTTAAAAATAACAAAAAAATCTGGGGCATCTGGGTGGCTCAGTCAGTTGAGTGTCCAACTTCAGTTCAGGTCATGATCTCGCGGTTCACGAGTTCGAGCCACGCATCGGGCTCTGTGCTGACAGCTCACAGCCTGGAGCCTTCTTCAGATTCTGTGTCTCCCTCTCTCTCTGTCCCACCCCTGCTCATATTCTGCCTCTTTCTCTCTCTCAAAAATAAATAAAACATTAAAAAAATAAATAAAAATAACAGTAAAATTAAAAAGTGAACAGAATAAAAAATCAGTGAAGGTTTTTCAGGGAGTGGAGAAACAGAAGTAGAGAAACTATGCTTTATTATCATTTTTAGCTTTCGGAATTAGAGAATCAAAGTTGGTATTTGGTTTATAAAAAAGGAACCTGAAGTTTTGGGTATTTCTAACTCATGCTATTTCTAGCTGCTAAAGAACCTTTGACAAACTTAGAAAACTAGACATGCAACATAATTGTGTGGTCATCTTTTATTTTTATATTTACTTATTATTTTTTGAGAGAGAGAGTGCAAGCAGGGGAGAGGAGTAGAGGGAGAAAGACAGAGACAGAGAGAGAAAGAGAGAATTGTAAGCATGGAGCCCAACACAGGTTTGATCCCACGACCCTAAGATCATGACCTGACCTGAAATCAAGAGTCAGTAGTAGTTCAACAACCTGAGCCGAAGTTGGACACTTAATCGACTGAACCACCCAGGAGCCCGCCCCTTAATACTTGAACTTATCTGCAGTATTTGAAACTGTTGATCACTTTGCACTAGACTCTAAAGTTTCTCTTTCCTTGACTTCTATCTATAATCATACATTCTTGTGGTTTTCCTCCTTTATTTCTTCCCAAATATGTATACAGCCCTTCTTCCTCAACTTCCCACATGCTGGTACCCCTGGATCTCATCCTGACATGAGATCTCTCTACCCTACACATTCTTCCCAAGTGGTCTGAGGCATCCCCTGTTGTTACCTACCTCTAAATTCAGCTAAGATCACTCCACAACCTCCTACCAGAAAGGCTCGTTTCCAGTTTTTACAAAGCAGATCCTTCATCTTTTACCACTACCTGCTCTTCCACACATATTTCTCATTTTAGGGAGTGCTGTCCCCATCCCACAAGTATGCTGAGCCAGAGTCCCACCAGTCCAATCCCTACATCTGTCCCTCCCTATGTTTGATCACTAGTCCCACTGATTCCACCTTCCCTGTACCTCTCATGTCAGACCTCCCTCTTGTACATCTCCACCTCACTGCACTAGTTCGGTCTCCCACAGAAAGCTGTTCAGTCTCCCAACTGGTCTTCACACCCCTAGTCTGCCCCTTTCCAAACAATTCTCCAGCTTTACAAAGTGACAATCTAATCAGGACACTTGTATTAGCTCCCTATCACCTGCGGAACACAACCTAAATCCTCTGCAACACACACAAGGCTCCCCATGCTCTGATCACCTAGTTCTCCATTATCAGTTCCTTTTACTGCATGGTGCGTATAACCTACATTCTACTCTTACCTAATTACTGGGAGTTCCTGGAAGCCCTGTACGCCTCCCTCACTTTACTTATGCTGTCCTTACACCTAGAATTCCCTACCTTCCCCTGGACTATCAGGAACATCGTCAAGATCTGACATAAAATGATCTCTGTGAAGTCTTTCTGCCCCAGTATATTTCCATCTCTCCTTTGAATTCCTAGTCTACTTCGGTCATATCTTAATCATAGGACTGATCATACTAAATTGCAATTACGCCTTACATGTCTGTCTCCCCAGTCTCTACTA
The DNA here is from genome assembly GCF_016509475.1 of Prionailurus bengalensis. Classification (NCBI taxonomy): domain Eukaryota; kingdom Metazoa; phylum Chordata; class Mammalia; order Carnivora; family Felidae; genus Prionailurus; species Prionailurus bengalensis. The sequence continues at coordinate 7,046,860 of NC_057356.1, forward strand.
CATGAAGAAATGCTTGTTTGATGAACAAATGAATTCATGATTACCTCAACATCTAGTCCAAACTGAATAGCAAAGCTCTCGGCTTCAGCAAATCTGTGTTTGTGAAGTAACCGACTCAATCTGATGAAGTGAAAAACAAATTTCAGTGAAATCTTTATTAATCAGGGAATTTAAGGTTATCATTAAGGGGTAAGGCTTAAAAGAATATGAGAAGTTACCTGTTTTCTGGTAAAGCTTCTGTAAGACACCTGAGTACTACAACAGAGACTGAATCTTCAGATAGTCTGAAAAAAGTTTTCAGGGTGAATGAATTAATAGTATTAATAAGTAAATTGCAACTTAGCTGCTATTTAACGACTTATTTAATAAAACAAAATATGACCTACTTTGAATCATTTTTGCAAATTCCTTCCAAAAGGTATATGGTATCCTACAACAATAAAAAAAAAAAGTTTAAAACTGAAACATAGAAATAATTCATTTTAGGGGCACCTGGGTGGCTCAGTCAGTTAAGCGTCTGACTCTTGGTATCAGCTCAGGTTATGATCTCAGGGTTTCATGGGTTCAGGCCCCACAGGGGGCTCTGTGATGACAGCGCAGGTCCTAATTGGGATTCTCTCTCTCTCTCTCTCTCTCTCTCTCTCTCTCTCCCCCTCTCTCCCACTCACGCTGTCCCTGTATCTCTCTAAATAAATAAACTTTGAAAAAAAATTTTTAAAAATAATTCATTTGGTTACTAAGGTAACAACTGGTTTAGGTGAGAATTATTCATCAATGGATTCTAAACTCACTGTGAAAAACTGTTGGGAAAAAAGGATATTCCATAGTTTCAAAAAAATACCAGAGAATTTACTTAGCAATTACAAAGGAGATAAAGCACCTCTACAGTGGAGAAATCTGGCACAACTGCCTTAACCAAGTAATCACATTTATCATCATCAGTAATAGGACAAATGGACATAAGCCCCTTAACATGACACAGCTGAATACAGTATAACCTATGTGGTATCCTTGTCAAGAAAGCTCAGCATGTGTCTAATTATGATGCAATAACCAGACAAATCCAAATAGAGGGACACTGTACAACACAACAGGCTAGGATTTGGAAATGTCAATGTCTTGAAAAAAAAGACTAAGGAACTATTGCACATTATAGTAGACCATGTGACCATGACAACAAAATTCCATATAAGATGCTTGATTAGATCCTGGATTAAGGAAAAAACAAAAATAAAACAAAACAAAAAAACAGCTTTAAAGTAATAGGCACAATTGGTAAAATTTGGATCTGGATGGTGTATTTCGGAACAGTATTGTATTAATGTTAAATTTAATACCGGTATTATAGAAAAATGCCCTTATTCTCAGGAGAGACCTGCTGACGCATTTAGGGGTAACAGGCCATGATGTCTGCAAGTAAATTCCAAATAGTTTGGAAAAATATAGTGTGTCTGTGTGTGTGCATATGTGTGCATCTGTGTGTGGACACGAAACAAATGTAGTAAAATGTTTTTTGAAAGATTAAAATTAAAAGATAAATCAGTAAAAGCAATGACCCTCCGCCCAAATTGCTTATCATTCATATTTCCTGTGGAGACACAAGAAAACTGAATAAGCAGATGGTTCAGGTTTCATTTGATTAATATGCTTTTCTTTTTCTTACATGAAGACTTGGTTTGGGCAAGTATATTTGAGAACCTCTGGTAACAACAAATATAGTTATAAACCTGAGCTCTATTCAGGTATTACACCAGTTCCACTCATGCTTAGTTTGTTTTAAGTTTTTATTTATTTAAGTATCTCTACACCCAGTGTGGAACTCAAACTTACGACCCGAAGATCAAGGGTCGAATGCTCTTCTCAGTCAGCCAGGCACCCCTTAGCTTATTTTTAATTTTTTTTATTATAAAGTACAAAATACACATCAACTTACTGTGCTAATTCCTGACTGGACCAGATATGAAACGCTAGATACTTCCAAAGAATACAGTATTTCCATCATAGGTAATGAATAAACCACGAGATTTTTCATCTAAGAAAAAGAGAAGAGCAATTAATTTAGTAGCTCATATAAACCTACAAGGATAAGATAGCACTTTATATCAAGTGGCTAGATTAAAACACTTAGTACAAAACTAAATGCAAAAACAATTTTATAATGAAGACCACTGCTGTATTATTTAAATGTTACATATAAAATTATGCTCTATTCCACCTTTCAAATCTGTTGAATAAAAAACTGTACATCTGGTGTTCATTCTACAATTTGTATTTAGGATGCATGTAATTCCTCAGTACCAGAACTGTATGAGTCCCTCTAATGAACATTTTCTTGTGGATATATATTTTTAAAGTTTATTTATTTTTGAGGAAGAGTGAGCAGGGGAGTGGGAGAGAGAGGGAGAGAGAGAATCCCAAGCAGGCTCCACACCATCAGTGCAGAGCCCAACATGGGGCTCAAACTCACGAACTGTGAGATGATGCCCTGAGCCGAAATCAAGAGTTGGACACTTAACTGACTGAGCCACCAAAGCATCCCCTTGTAGATATTTTTAATCCTGCAATGCTCCATTTAAAATAGGGAGCTGAGGGGTGCCCGGATGGCTCAGTCAGTTCAGCATCCAACTTCGGCTCAGGTCATGATCTCAGGGTTCCTGAGTTCGAGCCCCGTGTTGGGCTTTGTGCTCATGCTCAGAGCCTAGAGCCTGGAGCCTGGAGCCTGGAGCCTGCTTCGGATTCTGTGTGTCTCTCTCTGTTCCTCCCCTGCTCACACTGTCTCTCTCTCTCTCTCTCTCTCAAAAATAAATAAAGATTAAAAAATATTTTTTTTACTGGGGATCTGAGACATATCCATTTTTTTATGAGGAAAAAAGAACTCTGCAGGATTATTTCTGATTTGTCAAGTGGGCACTACTTAACTACTTTCATATTAGTTAATGCTATTTCTAACACATAATATGGACAAATGTGAAATAAAATCTTCCAATACCTTATCAGCAGTAATTGTCAGAGCTACTAATTTGAGATTTGTAATCCCTTGCCTAAGAGAGAAAAGAAGGTTTAAGTGAATAAAATAAGCTTTGCCAATCGCTACATAGAAGCTAAGTCAAAGGGGTATTCTTAAAGGTTAAAATTGATTGCCACAAAGACACTGAACCTGGTTTCTTCACATTTATAGCCCAGATTAACACTCTTTCTAACACAACCACTTGGAGGTTTGAACTACCTATTTGTTCTCAATGAATGTGGCCAGCAATGGAATGATCCTTACCCTGTCAGTCTGTCCAGAGTTAGTTAGAATGTAATACATAATCAACAATCAAGAAGCCTGATTCTAAAAGGAAACACTACTAGCGTCATAATGTACCACGTGACTGATGAAGGAGACTCTGCTTCTGTGGTAAGAAGAAACTCTTCAATGTGAAGAGAGGGCCAGTTCCATATGGGAGTCAGAGTGTAAATATCCCACAAGCTCAGCACATTCTGCAAAAGGAGACATTTCACGGATACATCTTCTTAATGATATTTCAGGATCTTACATTGTAGGATCTTTTTGATTTATGTACTGAAATAAAGCATAGCACACCAGATAGTAATCCACCCCACTTAAAGTCCTCATCTTTGTTAAGTATGACAAATATCACATAATACCAAGTGAAAACATTGAAGGAGAAATATCAGAAACATACATCAGTATCAAGAACAAAAAGTAGATTGTCTATCAACTGGAACTTCTTTGCACCTACAAAAGAGAAAGCAAGGTGTGTAAGAACTACATTTCTGTATTACAGATAGCCACATTTAAATAATAAACTATCATGTTTATGGAAAGGCAGACCTACTACAACTAAAGTTTGCATTCTCACATTCGCCTCTTTATATATATATATATATATATATATATATATATATACATACATATATGTCTACATGTATACGTATATATATTTTAACTTTATTTTGAGAGAGATGGAACTAGCATGAGTGGGGGAGGGGCAGAGAAAGAGGGAGAGTAAGAATCCCAAGCAGGCTCTGGGCTTCCAGCCCAGAACCTGACGCCAGGCTTGAAGTCATGAAACCACGGGATCGTGACCTGAGCTGAAACCAGGAGTGAGATGCTTAACTGACTGAGCCACCCAGGTGCTCCTGCCTCTATGTATTTTTAGATGACCACTAAAATGTAAAATCTCCTAAAATGAAGAGTAAAAACTACAACATGTCAAGCATACATGGACAATTATCTAACTAACCTGGCATGATTCAAAGAGCAGTAAGGTAAAATGGCCTGTTTGCCAGACTCAGGATGATACTGACCTGAAAATTAAAACTTGCTAGTGTTGACCCCAGTAGTTTCATGAACTTATTTTACCTTTAATAATCTCTGCATCAAGAACATTCTTAACTGTCATTCCTTTCTTGGAAGAGTCTGGTTCCCATTTTGAGAATGCACAATTACCAGTTCCCTACAGAGGTAAAATAGCACATCAATTGCAAATTTTGTTCTTAGATCTGAATTCTCCTCAAAGCAGAAACACCCAAGTTGTACACATTACATATTTCAGAATATACTTATGTGCTCAAGCCCAACTAGCTTTTTATCTTCCAGTTCCCCTTTTAGATTGCCTTCAACAGAAGAGGATGGCAAGAACAGCAAAGTTTGCTGTTCACTGTTATCACGTGAATATTTAATAAGGAGTGGGCATATTCAGGCAACTCACTCCAAAGACATGGGGTAAACTTTAAGACCTCCAGTAGTATGAGATATAGTTTCTGATTAAGTATTTTCATTAAAGTAACCACAACTTTTTTTTTAATATTTATAAATATTAAATCATTTGAAACCCTAATGAAATATTGAACCAGATACACAGAATAGACAAATGTGCCTGCTTCTTAATATGAAATACAAATTTGGTAGGTAAAAACGTTGTAAATGCTATAATTATGTTGAATTTTTGCCTACTTCTTGAATATAATTAGATTTTTGTTGTTTTTATCTAGACTCATAATTGAAAGAAATGCTAAATTTCAGGAAGAAACTAGTAAAAATAAAGATGCAATATTTTCCAACAGAGAAACTTAGGTATACTTACTGAGTTAATTTTATGACCTTAATTTTATAATTTCCCTGCTTCTGTTAATATATTACAAATTAATTTGTAATTTAACCAAAACTATGTTAATGAAGAAACACTTCTGAAGCAAAAAACTAAAATTTTATAGAAAGAATTACCCCAATTATCACAGGAATTTCACTGGCTAAATCTCCAGCCACAAGATTGAGACAACCAAGAGTATGGTAATTTTCAGTAGAAATAAAACTGGACTTGATTTGTCCTTGTAACTGCAAAATTAAACAAAAATAAGAACGTTATATATATGCTCCACCGTCGAAATTCCTTGGAAAGATAAAAATGAATTCAATCCATCTGTTATAAATGCATTTTTACTTTTTTTGTTTTATTTTCTAAGTTTATTTATTTTGAAAGATGGAATGAGAGACAGTGCAAGCAGGGAAGGGGCAGAGAGAGACAAAGAGAATCTCAATCAAGCTCTGCACTGTCAGCGTAGAGCATGACACAGGGCTCGAACCCAGCTGAAATCAAGAGCCAGATATCCAACCAACTGAGCCACCCAGGAGCTCCTGTTTTTTTTAAATAGATATCTTTTTTTTTTTTTTTGAAAGGCTTTATTTTTATTTTTTTATTTTGAGAGAGAGAGAGAGAGAGCACACAAGTTGGGGGTGCATAGAGAGAGGGAGAGGGAGATTCTTAAGCAGGCTCCATGCTTAGCATGGAGCCCAACACAGGGATCTTATGACCTTGGGAATACCTGAGCCGAAATCAAGAGCTGGATGCTCAACTGACTGAGCTACCCAGTGGGCCCAAGATATTTTTTTAAGATTTTATTAAAAAAAATTTTTTTTAACATTTATATTTTTGAGAGACAGAGAGCGAGTGGAAGAGGAGCAGAAAGAGAAGGAGACACAGAATCCAAAGCAGACTCCAGGCTCTGAGCTGTCAGCACAGAGCCTGATATGGGGCTTGAACCCACAAACCGCAAGATCATGACCTGAGCTGAAGTCGGACACTTAACCAACTGAGCCACTCTGGCACCCCTAAGATTTTATTAAGTAATTTCTATACTCAACATGGGGCTTGAACTCACAACCCTGGAGACCAAGAGTTGCATATTCCATCAAAGGAGCCAGCCAGGTGCTCCTATAAATGCATTTTAAAATGGAAATGTTATTAAAATGTTATATCACACTAATTCCTAAAACATTAGCCACTAGACAATATCCAGAAACAATCTCCCCAAACTTATATTAAATATAAGAATCAACAAGACAATGTGGTTTTGTTTTCTTACCTTTTTTGCTGTGTTGAAGTCTACATTCTCAATTGCTGTATGAAAGGAGAAAGCAGACTAAATTTATAGTATTAACCTATGAAATACACACAAGTCACCCTTGTGTGTTAAGTCAAAATTACATACAATCTAGTGAGAAGAACACAGGTCAGAAACTAATAATGAAATGTTGACTTTTCAGTTTTGCCCTTGACCACTGATATAAACTGTGACAATATGTCATAGTCAGGACACCAGCCAGGCTGCCTTTTTGTCCCTGGAATGCTTCTCCATACCTTCCCTTATCATGTTTCTCCCTCCTAAGAGGGTCTTCTTCCTGCTCCAACTCTTCTATCCAAGCTCTGAAGTCCTACCTGTAAAGTCTTCATCACTTTGCACACCATTTTGGTAGAGCTCTTTTACTTGTCTGGCTTCTTCATTACACTATGAAGAACTATGTCTTGTAGTATCCCCAGGACCTTGTATGTTCTTGGAACACAGATTATTTAAGGAACTTGCTGAACACATGCTCTGAACTAATTCCTTAACCTTTCCCAGCTCACAGGAATGTATGGTCCGTCCATTCACTTAGCACATACTATGAATTATTGTCTGTTATTGTTAACATGTTTATATTACGTCACTTCAGTTTCCAGGTTCATTCTTTCCATCAAAGAGCATTTATTATTATGCTAGTGTGTGTCTTGTCTCCCCAGCTAAGCTATAAACCCCTTAAAGGCTATAAACAAAGTACATTTCCTCAGATTCTGTTGCAGTCCTCATAATGGAGAAACATAATATGAATACTTAAAAAAAAAGTATATGCAGTATCATAGAATCTAATGAAACTAAAATAATATTCTCTCTTTTTTTTAATGTTTATTTATTTTTGAGAGAGAGAGCAGGGGAGGGGCAGAGAGAGGAAGACAGAAGATCCAAAGCAGGCTCCACACTGACAGCAGAGAGCCCAACCTGGGGCTCAAACTCACAAACTGTGAGATCAGGACCTGTGCTGAAGTCAGACACTTAACCGACTGAGCCACCCAGGCACCCTCTCTCTTTTTTAAAAAAAATATTTATTTATTTTGTGAGAGAGAGACAGGGGAGAGAGGCAGAGAGAGAATCCTTAGCACAGAGCCTGATACAGGCCTTGAACTCATGAACTGTAAGATCATGACCTGAACTGAAATCAAGAGTTGGACACTTAACCGATGGAGCCATCCAGGTGCCCCCTAAAATAATATTCTTAAAGAAAATATTTAAAATTTTACCCCAAGGGGCGCCTGGGTGGCTCAGTCGGTTGGGCATCCGACTTCAGCTCAGGTCACGATCTTGTGGTCCGTGAGTTCGAGCCCCGCGTCGGGCTCTGGGCTGATGGCTCAGAGCCTGGAGCCTGCTTCCAATTCTGTGTCTCCCTCTCTCTCTGCCCCTCCCCCGTTCATGCTCTGTCTCTCTCTGTCTCAAAAATAAATAAACGTTAAAAAAAAAAATTTTTTTTAATAATAAAAAAAATAAAATAAAAAAATAAAATTTTACCCCAAAACTAATAAGAAATATTGCTGCAAATCAATAAGAAAAATCCATTACTTACCTTGTTGAATTTTTGCAAGCTGAAGGTTTGTAATACAAAAAAATCCATTGTTTGTAAGCAGCAGCATATAATAGGTACCTATTGAAGGAAAATCAAACCAGTTTCTCTAAAAGGTGTGTGGATATGAAATTTAAGCCAGTGTTTGGACCTAGCTTAAAAATATGTCAATTTGCTCATTTAAATTCTAATCATCAAATAATATACTAATGATACAAATAAAGCTTATTTACAAAGAACTGTTATTTGCAAAAACAATGTTAACTTCCTTGAAACTTTATAAATCAAAGTTCATTTGCCAAAAAAAAGAAAAAAGAATCTTAGATATGTTGAAATAAATTAAGTATAGTTAACATTTGTTGAAATAAAAATATGATAAATATGCTAAAACCTACAAAAGCATTTTAAAAGAATATAATTCTCCTTGGTAATCTATAGAATTCTCAAAATGGTAAAAATGAGTTTAGAATATTATATTTAGGAGAAGAACATTTAAACCTCTGAAAAGGACTAAAATAAAAAACTTATTTCTTACAATAATATTACTTGAATCACTAGAAAATTTAACATTGTATAAAAAGCATAAAAATAGAGTCATGTAATTTATTAACTATAAAGTTGATTTTTTGATTGGATATTAGTCAGAGAGCATTAAAAAATATTCAAAAAACTTACCTTCACTTGAACCGTCTTTCTCAATAACAAGATTCCGGTAAGTACGCTGATTTTCATCATTAGCTTTCTGAATAAAAGCCTAATTGCAAATTCATTTCAAATGATAAGATTAAACTCAGAAAACACAATTATAGGGTTATAAGGGTTATATTCTCTAAAGCCCAGGGTTATCAATTATTATTAGCAATAATTCTGCCTATGTTCCAAACATTTTAATTTTGAAGTGTAAAACTATTTTGGACAAGCATACTATCTTCAAATCTTAATTTTTAAATTTTGCATTTACTTCATGTTTCTGAGGTATGATTCTTAAAATTTCATGTAAAGAACATTATTTTTTCCATTTAAAGCACAAATTAAGCAACGGTTTATTAGTTTTCGTTGTCTAAGAGATAATTTCAAATTTAGGTAACAAAAAGAAAAACATTAACAGGGTCTTACATTAGTGAGTAATGTTTGCTTCGATGTTACGTGAATAAGATGTAAGTTGCCGCTTCTCTCCCCAACCAAAAGAAACTTTCCTTCTTGACATAGGCCAACTACGTCCACTTCGGTATCTGAAAATTTCAAATCAAAGTTACAAGCTTCCCACAACTCTTTCTGCCCACAGGTCCTGTCCTCTTGCTTTAATAAAACCATCTTTTTGCACTAAAAAACAAAAAGTTGTAAGCTTCCTTCAAAAACGTTTATTTTCAACCAATGCAAGAAATTTGTCATTAAAAGCCAACTATTCAAGTTTCTCTTAAATACTTCCAAAAGGTGGTGATTAAAAAAGAATGTGGAGGGGAGGGGTTGAGGGTGAGGAGGCAGTGAAAATGGGGCATGGGCATTGAGGAGGGCACTTGCTGGGATGAGCACTGGGTATTCTATGTAAGAGATGAATCACAGGAATCTATTACTGAAGACAAGACTACACTGTATACACTGTATCTGTATGTAAGCTAACTTGAGAATAAATTATTTAAAAAAGAATAAAATAAAATAAAATAAAACAAAATAAAATAAAATAAAATAAAATAAAATAAAATAAAATAAAATAAAATAAAATAAAATAAAATAATGTGAGGCACCTGGGTGGCTCAGTTGGTTAAGTGTTTGACTTCGGCTCAGGTCATGATCTCACAGTTTGTGAGTCTGAGCCCTGCATTGGGCTCCGCACTGGCAGTGCAGAGCTTGCTTGGGATTCTGTCTCCTCTCTCTTCCTCTGCCCCTCCCCTGCTTGTACATTCTCACTTTCTCAGATAAATAAACTAAAAAAAATTTTTAAAAAGAATGTTACTCTTGTATTCAGTGAACAAAGATTTACTGAGCACTTACTGCATGCTAAGCAATGGCCTAGGTCTTTTGCATATATCTAAGAATAGTAACAAAAGAGTCCCACCTTCATGGAGCTCAAATCCCAAGGCAGAAATACATGGTAAACAATTAGAGCATAATAAATTACATGATATGTAAGAAGGTGGTAAATTTTCTGGAAAAAAGAAAAAGTAGAGCAGGAAAAGATAGTTTGGAAGAGCCATGCATGTTGCAGCACTGACTGGAGCCCTCAGGATAGCCCTTGTGGATAAGATGAGACATAAACACTTTCTACACGTGTATTACATGTTAACACAGCCCACTACTCCATGATGAAACTGTCAATCTTGTGGATCATTCAGGGTAGATACATTAAGATTCCACAAAATAGGAGTTCCTTGCCTCCATACTGCGATCAGGATTGGCTTCTCACGTGCATACCTCCTGACTTTTTCTGTTGTCTAAGTTCTTAAACAAACACTTCAACAACCACCACTCAAAATTTCAGAAAAAGCATTCACAGTGTTTTCACCTATATTTCAGCACACTCACTGACTTGTCCCTTATTCTTACGTCCACATTTGCATATACTTTAAGTCCTTCAACTCAACGAATAATTTATAAGTAATTTAAAAACTTTTTACACAGCTATATATATTCTAAAACTATTCAAATACCTGTTTTGATATTGAAATTATGTACAAGATTCAGGAATGTGAACACAAATGAGCTCAACTGGTTTCTACAGTAATTCTAATTTTAAAAACCAGGCAAGTAAAGTCAATTTTGTTTCACATGTACCCTTTAGATTTACTGAGGAAGGGGCTAATCTCAGGATCCCTTGCATCTAGTACTCTTTGTACAAAAAGGCATTCAAGATTAATTTCTTGAAATAGTCCAATTTCAAGTCTTAGAAATAATGAAGTACAGAAAAGGCAATGCAATAGAAATTGGCAGAAAGCTATATCTGACTTCCAATTTATTTTATTTCATTACATTAGACTTACCAAATATAAGATGCAGTTGAAGCAATCTACAAACACTGTCAAGCAGGATCACTGATTGATCCACTACAATAATAAATCCGTTACTTAGGCTACATGCTTGTATCTTTGGATTTAACGAGGCCTGTGGGAGGGAAAAGCATGACTAAAATAAAATGTTTTTATACAGTTAAACAATGCTTACCAAGAGTATCATCATAGTCCCAAGCACCTACATTTAAAATTTGAAAAGACTTTTTTTCTTTTTTTTAGTCCATATATCTAACTAGTCAAGCTTTTCTTTCTATGGTATATCAATCCATTCAGAGTCCAAGATAGGGAAACAGTCCAAGACTGCTAAGAAAGGGCAAGGGATTCTCATGAGCAAGTCTTTGTTTCCTAAGGATGGATCTTATGCCTGAAGGAGTCAGCAGGCATGAAAATAAACAAACAAGCCATGACAGGCGCAAGGTCTCAGTGTCTGGGATATGACGGCTCCAAGGATGCAAACAGGAGGGCTCACACCCCCACAGACAACAATAAAGAGAGCAGAACCAGTCAGATTAAAGCCCCGAGGAAATGCAACTCTGGTATGGCCACGCCAGAAAACTGGATCCTTGTGCAAAATGTTCTGAGTTTTAAATATTGACAGCCAAGTCAACATTTTAAAAATTACTATGCAAGCCAAATAGGAGTCTCTGGTCTTCAGCTTCTGGTACTTGGAGCTCTGCACACAAACGTTTCTGGAAGCAGTTGGACAGCTCAGTGGTTGACAGTGCTCAATCACTTGCTGAGTAATCTTGGGCAAATGCCTCAACTGACCCCTCTGTACTCTCCTGTACCTACAACACTGGCCTGTATGAGCATTAAATGACTGCATTTGCGTAAAGGCTCAGAAGATAGCCCTGCATATAATATCCACTCAATCAGTGTTAACTGTTCTTAATCTCCCCTGGCTGGGTTTTCATCCAATCAGTTCATTTTGGGCCTGTTTCAACAGTCACCTTTTCCAGGTGAAATTCTTGAAAATGCCACCACATTCTGATGCTTCTTAATACTGTTAACTTGCTTCTTCTGATAGCAAGAAGTTACCCCAAAGCACTGCAAAGGAGGAACCGTGCAATACCTTCCTGGGACGTACCCATACAATTCTCTCTGCTTGGATAGCTCTTCTTCCTCCTCTTCTTTTTTTTAGGACTTTATTTTTTCAGAGTAGTTTTAGGTTCACAGGGCAATTGAGGGAAGGTACAGAGAATTCCCAAAAATCCCCAGCCTCCACATATGCACAGCTTCCTCCATTATCAGCATCTCCCACCATTTGGTACATTAGTTACAACTGAAAAACCTATACTGACACATCATCACCCAGAGTCCATAGTTTATATTATAATCCACTCTTCCTATTGTACATTCTGTGGGTCAAAACAAACGTGTAATGACATATATCCACCATTATTATACTATACATTTTCAGTGCCCTAAATATCCTGTGCTGTGCCTGTTCATCCCTCCTCCCCTCAACCTCTAACCCCTGATAACTACTGATCTTATCACTATGTCCATACTTTTACCTTTTCCAAAATGTCATATCACTGGAATCACACAGTATGTCACTTTGGTTGACTTCTTTCACTTAGTAATAGATACTTAAGTTTCCTCCTTTCTGTGGCTTTATAGCTCATTTCTTTTAGTGCTGAATAAGAATTCATTGTCTGGATGTACCAGTTTATCTATTCACCTACTGAAGGATATCTTGGTTGATTCCAAGTTTTGCCAATTTTAAATAATGCTGCTATAAACACCCATGTGCAGGTTTTGTATAGATACTAGTTTCAACTCCTTTGGGTAAATACCATGGGGTCCAACTGCTGGATTGTATGGTATGAGAATAATTTTGTTTTGTAAGAAACTGCCCCAAAGTTTTCCAAAGTGCGCTGTACCATTTTGCATTTCCACCAGCATGGAATGAGAGTTCCTGGTGTTCCACATCCTTGTCAGCATTGGGTGTTGTCAGTGTTGTTGATACTGGCCATTCTGATAGGTGTGCAGTGATATCCCATGATTGCTTTGTTTTTTTAAGGTTTATGTATTTTTTGAGAGAGTGAAAGAGAGAGAGCTTGTGCCATGAGTGGGGAAGGGGCACAGTGAGAGGGAAACACAGAATCTGAAGCAGGCTCCAGGCTCTGAGCTGTTAGCGCAGAGCCTGACATGGGGCCGGAACTCACAAACTGTGAGATCATGACCTGAGCTGAAGTCGGATGTTCAACCAACTGAGCCACCCAGGCGCCCTATGACATCATATCTAACAAAGCTTTGCCTGATCCGAGGTCACAAAGATTATTTTGGATTGTTTTTAATTTCAAATTCTTCTTGTTTATTGCTGGTATATAGGAAAGCAGCTGACTTTTGATATTAACCTTATATCCTGCAAGCTTGCTATAACTGATTTTTATTTTGTTCATTTATTTTTTAATGTTTATTTTTGAGAGAGAGAGAGAGAGAGCGTGCACGCACAGGGAAGGGGCAGAGAGAGAGGGAGACACAGAATCTGAAGCAGGCTCCAGGCTCTGAGCTGTCAGCACAGAGCCTGACACACGGCTGGAACCCACAAACCCACGAACCGTGATATCATCACCTGAGCCGAAGTCGGATGCTTAACTAACCGATTGAGCCACCCAGGCACCCCTATAATTGCTTTTTAGTTTCAGGAGTTTTTTCAGATTTTCTACATAGACAATCAAGTCATGTGTAAACCAAGACAGCTTTCTTTCTTTCTTTCTTCCTGTATGCCTCTTCTTTCTTTTTCTTGTCTTATTGAATTAGCTGACATTTCTAGTATGATGTTGGAAAGTAGTGAGAGGAATACCTTGCCTTGGTCTGATCTTACTGGGTAAGTTTCTAGTTTCTTACCACTAAGTATGATGTTAGCTGTAAGTTTTTTATAGATATTCTTTATCAAAGAATAGTTTGTTGATGTGAAGCATTACACCGATTTTTCCAGCTTTACTGAGATACAATTTATAACACTGTGTAAGGTTAAGGTGTACAATGTGATGATTTAATATAGATACATATTACGAAATGATTACCAAAATAAGGTGGTAATTACTACAACCATCACCTAAACATTAATTGATTTTTGAATGTCTAAGCAACCTTGCATACCTGGGATAAATCCTATTTGGTCACAGTATATAACTTTTTTTTATATATTGTTGAATTCAATTTGGTAATATTTTGTTGAGGATTTTTGCATTTCTATTCAAGAGAAATATTGCAGTTTTCTTTTCTTATAATATCTTTGCCTAGTTTGGATATTAGGGTAATGCTGGACTTACAGAATGAGTTAGGAAGTATTTCCTCTGTTTATGAGTAAGGTCCCCAGAAAGAGGTCCTGCCTTTCAAGCCCTAAAAAATGCAACTCTTCTTTCTAATAATTTGTCTCTTCTTCATTTCATTTAAACCTTCTTTCTTAGAGAATGAAATATTACATTGACTGAGGAAAGTGGAGGGAACTTGGGCTATAATACTCTGAGAAAAAAATCAGATGTACTTTCTCTACAAAAAAATAACCTTTGTTTACAAAAAAATACTTTATCAGAAGCAAATTACTGAAAAGGAGAATCTAAGTTTTTCTATAGGATTCAAACAATAAGGTTTCAAGCCTGGGCTGAGAATGGTAGCATTATTATTAAAAGAGGAAAGGGGCGCCTGGGTGGTTCAGTGGGTTACGCGTCTGACTTCGGCTCAGGTCATGATCTCGTGGTTCGTGGGTTTGAACCCTGCCATCAAGTTATACAGTGTCAGTGCGCAGCCCGGTTGCGATTCTCTCTCCCTCTCTTTCCCCCTCCCTCACTTGCATGCGCACACTCGTTCTGTCTCAAAAATAAAAATAAACTTAAAAAACTTTAAATAAATAAATGAAGAAAATGAAACGTAGAAAGAAATGCATGAAAAGGATAAATGTAACCTCAGCAATGTGCTTAACTCATGGGTGGAGTATGGGAGAGCATGGGAAAAGGAAGAGACCTCAGGGGCTTCAACTCTACTGGTAATGTTTTATTTCTTGAGCTGGTGGTGGGTACTTTTTTATCACTTTATATACATTCTGTATGTCCAAACGTCAAGAAGAGCTAGGAAATGTTCAGTTTTGGAAATAGTGAACTTAAGACAATAGTGGGAGAATTCAGATGGAAATTTCCAGTAACGTGAGACTGAAACTTGATTCCTCGAGAAAGTGCTGTCAGCATTTACAGAACATTTACCATGTGGCTACTAGGCTTACTAAGTATTTAGCAAAAACGTTTTGAGTGAAAATAGCATCATAATCATTACCTTTTCAGAGGAGATCTTCGCTAGCAAATCAACCTGATATAAAGCGGTTCCATGCTCTTTTCTTGAGCCAACACTTAGGTACCCGCTTCCTGTATCATCACTTGTCAGCAACTCAATATCATTCCACATGTTTCTGAGATTGTCTTCCTGAGTCAGGAGCCACTACTTTCCCTGTGACAATATGCAAAATAAGAGAACAAATTATATTGTTGCATAGAACACAGTTCCTTGGGAAACAAAAAGTTTTAACAAAAAGGACATAGAGATATATATGTCCCTATAAATATAGATGCATACGTATATATTCGTATACATATATATATAAATCCAATGAAAACTCCTCTTTGTGTTATTTCTGCAGTCACTAGATACTTTGGACCAATAAGATAAATGGAACTACACCTATGATTATCATTAGAGAACAATGTATTGGTTTAGGAACATAAATCTGATCTCAGCAATGTATCCTAGAGCTTCTAGTATTTTGTGTGCCTAGCTCGAAATTATAACAAGTGTTCATTTGAAATAAACCTTTAAGCAGGATAGCAATGAACAGTGGAAGCTCTGAAGTCAGACTATCTGGGATATCCAAGGATGGTTAAGGTTCCAGCTGAACTTTAAAAAAAAGTCTGTTATAATGTTTCCAGTAACTACAGTAAATGAAAATAAGGGAAAAATTGGATTGGGTTTCTGACTGCACCAAAGAGTATACATACAACCCCGGGACAGTCGCTTGAACATCTCATCAGCAAAGACTATATAACTCATTGTATGTATGGCGTGTGGGATCAAATACAAAGATGGAAAACAATCCCTGGATCGATCGCTGGTGGGGAACAACCTCCAAATAATTACAACTGTTTGGATAAGTGCTAGCAGAAATATGTTTTAAAATTTACAGAATGTACAGTACAGGGAAGGAATGATTTTTGACTTGGTGCTCCTCCATGTTTACGACACTCGTCCTGGATTTTGTTCCTCAATTCTCTCTAACAGAGACATAGTTGTACCTACCCACAAAGGTTGTTAGAGGAGTTTTAAATATTCACAGAACAAGGCTTGGTTCGCGGCAAGCACTCAGTCTTATGTGTTAGGTGACTTATTATTTTCATTGGTGGAAACAGGGAAGATTTAGGCTACGGTCACAGGACGTTTCTAAACACGGTAAAGAGTTCTTACCGAGAGTGTAAGGCCAAGAGCAAGAAGCCAATTATGCAAAGCTCGGAGGGAAAAGTGACGCAGGCCGAATGCACAGGCTCAGAGCCTGGAACGAGTCTGGGGCAGGTGCCAGGCCACAGCAAAAATGAAACAGTGCGGGAGCTAAAGAATCCTCGACTTCAAGATTGGATTTTTATGCTCAGTGCCGCAGGGTAAAAGATACTAAGCAGACGACTGACTTGATTCGAGTAACGATCTGAGGTCACTCCGGGTGGAGAACCGATTAGCAAATTAAACGAAATGAAAGTGTCAATTAGGCCCCCATGCATAAGTGCTCCCAGCTGGGCAACAGACCAGCAAGAACCGGCTTCAAATTCTCTCCCGCCAGCGTCTAGAGGGAAAAACGCCCCGAGGTGAGATGAGGCCGCTATTCCTTCGACGTGAACCCACCCCCGGGTCTTTACAGCAGCGCGTTTCCCCCTCCTCACCTGCAACTGCAGAAACTAAAGAAGAACACTCAAATTTACCGCCCCGCTTCCTTCCCCCGACAACTGTCCCTAATCTCTTCAGGTTCTAGCCCACAGGTTTAAATTGGCGGGAGAACACAAACCCAACCCCTTTTACGGCGGCCGGAGGAGGCCAAGACTGCTTTAGAATCGAAATAGGAAGTCGCCCCACCCTAAATTCCACCCGTTTCGATTTCCAGGCAGCGCATTCTAAGGGTACCTTCTTGGCGCCGCCCTCCTCCTGGCCTTACACGCCCCCTTCAAAAGAACAACCAATCACCTCTTCCAAACACGTTGCTATAGAGACTCTTATCACCACCCATTTTTTTTTTTTTCCCAGCAAGCTGTGCGAGGCACCGGGCCTCATCCCCCTTTGTGCCATCCGGGTCTCTCGCGCGAGCGATTTAGTCTGTGGCGAAGCGTCGGGTCGGCCGGTACTGTTGAGAGCGGCAAGTGGAGGCGCCGCACTAGCGGCAAGGACTCTGGACTATGGCGGTAGGTGCCAACTCTGGGTTTAAAGCCGGGGATGTTTTTCTGCTACTCTCCAAAGAGTGGGTGAACGGCTCCCAGAGCTGTTGTCCGCGCGTGTGTGTGGACAAAATGGCGCCGCGGCCTTTTTCTGCGCCCGCCATCATGGCTGCCTGCTGTAGGGAGGGGGAAATGAGGCGGTGTCGATGGGGGTGGGGAGCCTCAGGGAGTGTCTTTTTTTTTTTCCAGAACTTTCCTCACCTTTTTTCCAGCCCTGTATTCTTTCTGACCCACGGACCGGCGTCCAGTTTAGCTTACTCATTGTTAGTGGTTTATATTGAGTTCCATTAGGGCTTGGGAATTTATGTCCGTGTTGGGGAAGGACTGGGGAAGAGAGAAAAAGCATGCGGGGGGGGGGGGCGAGGGTCTTGGAAAAGTATTGGGTCAAAAAGGCGTTGTCTGTAGTGGATAGAATGGGAAAAGAGTCATAGCAGGTTTTTTTGGTTTTGGGGTTTTATTTTGGTTTAGTTTGGGTTTTTTTGCTTACGCTCAGTAAGATTCTAGTTGCATAATTTCAATTAGTGTTTCTCCTGTTAAAACCTTAATTTGTTTTTAGTAAGGACCTGAGGAAGATGCTGCTCAAAAGGAGTAAAAAAAAAAATTCGGCTTAATTACGGGAAGGCTTTGGAGCTACGATTTGATTGTTCTGTTTCCGAAGAGGCTCGTGATGTAATCATTTTGAAGTCTTTGAAAAGCATTATAATAAAGCCTTATCATTGCTGTTGTTTCTTTAAATTTAAGAACCCTGCGTTGACCCGTTTAATTTTAAATAAGAACAATGGTGCTTTAAAAAAAAGCCTGCTTTTGAGTATAAGATGCCCAATTCTGGTGGATCGCGTTATTGTGATTACTTCATTTTTACTGAAACTGTTAAAAAAAAAATGCAAGCATTTTGTATTCCTTTCCACTGGAAAGAAAAGTTCTGTTTACTCCTTTTCGAAAACAAGTAGGGCTATAATAACGAAAAATTTATTGTTTGCTTTTTTATAAAAATTAGGGTTTCTGGAATTAGGATGGTTTCTGCACTCCCCTCCTCCAATGCCTAATTGAATTAACCGATTTTTGATAAGGTTTCAAACAATTGGAAGCCTTTTTTTATATTTGTGCAACTAATCGATGTAATGTTTTCCTTTGTTTAGTGTTTTGGGCCCCTTAAGGTACTTTAAATAAAGAATAGCATTGTTTTACTTGGGCTCAAATTTAAAAACGAAGCCATTTCAAACATTTGGACCTGCAGTGCCTCGTTCAATAAAAAGACACAGTCCCCTGGAGAAGTGGCCTAGTATTAGATTCAGTGTACCTTCTTTGCACTGGAAAAAGATTTGTGTACTTGGTGTTGAGCGTTATTAGGGTTTAAAAAAAGATAAAAATGTTAGGGTAACTGGTGGCCTTCTGAAAAAGCAAATGCTAGAGTAGAAGACGGCTTTGCAATTAGCATTTAAGATTTCTTATGTACCTCTCTGCTAAATCGAAATAAAGTTAACTTATCAGAGAAATTTTATTCAGTTGGGTTTTGTTTTTGTTTTTTTGGGGGTTTTTTTGGATACTTTTCATTAGGCTATTACTATAAAATAGCCTCATGGAAATAAGGGCCAACTGGCTACCTATCATTCATACCTGTTTAGTGTTAGGACGGTTTTGTTCTATATATTTTACAGATGAAAATGGCTTTTTGGTATAAGTTATTAGCTTCTATTACTGGATGTCTTCCCTTATGCCATGGGCATTTGACTTCCCTATTGCCAGGCTTCTGTGATGCACGTAAATAAACTTGACTGAAAACTTGTACTACCTAGGCTAGATGCTGATTTTTCCGTGGAAAGGTCGTTTATAGTTCTAGTCATGATCTCTGAAAAAGTGAATGACGTGCCAGTGGTTCTGCAGCATGCCCCCAAGAGAAGTGATAGCAGTGCTTAAGTTTTTGCAGTTTTACCAAGTGTAAGCTTTACTAGCACTTAACATCACAGACATCTCTGAAGTAGCCCATAAGGATAATGATGAGAAGGAGAATTAAAAGAAAATGGGTAATGTGAAAATCATGATTAATTGTTACAGCTTGATTTATTAGAAAGTAGAGCACAAAGAGCATCTTAGGGGAGCTTTGCTGTAAGATAAAGTTGAACTCGAATCTATGCGATGAAAGCTTTCACCACAAAAATTTTATGATTCCAAAAATCACCCATACATAGAAAACTGACGAGACCCTTGAATGATTCTAAGAACCTCTCCAGTAGTTGTTTCCTTTGTTTGCTTTTTTTTTTAAACCGTTGTCAGAGGCTTAACACATTTATGTCTTTCATCCCAACTAAGCTTGTAAATCTTTTAGCATTTTATTCTTTGAGTCTAGCGTTGAGTTTGGCACATTTGTGACTCTTCAGTAAATAGTTGTTGAAATAGTGCAATTTCTCCCCCTTCATTTGTTAAATTACTCCCCTTTTAGTTTACTTGCCATTTGTTTTCTGGACTAATCTTCCTAAAGGAAGGAGAAATTCATTGTCATGTGATTTTTTTTTTTTTCCTCCTCCTGAAAATTTATAGTGATTCCCTTTTATCCAATTCAGATTTTTCTGTAAAGACCATGGTAGTAAGTATTCTAGACATTGTGGACAACATACATTTTCTGTCTCATTTCTTGCTTAATCTTTTTAAAAATGTAAAAACCGGGGCGCCTGGGTGGCTCAGTCGGTTGGGCGTCCGACTTCCGCTCAGGTCACGATCTCACGGTCCGTGAGTTCGAGCCCCGCGTCTGGCTCTGGGCTGATGGCTCAGAGCCTGGAGCCTGCTTCCGGTTCTGTGTCTCCCTCTATCTCTGCCCCTCCCCTGTTCTTGCTCTGTCTCTCTCTGTCTCAAAAATAAATAAACATTAAAGACCATTTAAAAAAATAAATAAATAAATAAATAAAATAAAAATGTAAAAACCATTCTTAGGTCAAGGGCCAAGTGGTCCACCTTCTGAATACTACTGAAACGGTTTCCCCTGCCTTTTATCAAAATCTGATTTGGGAACAGTTCAGGTTTTAGCTTCTTGAAGCTTTT
Organism: Prionailurus bengalensis; assembly: GCF_016509475.1. Classification (NCBI taxonomy): domain Eukaryota; kingdom Metazoa; phylum Chordata; class Mammalia; order Carnivora; family Felidae; genus Prionailurus; species Prionailurus bengalensis. The sequence goes on from NC_057356.1 coordinate 7,067,316, forward strand.
TTCTATGACTCATTTAAATCAATGTCTTTTTTGTATGATGCTGCTGTTTGTAATTTGGACTGCACAGTTAAACAGCCACAGAAGTACTTTTTTTTTTTTTAACTGGAAATTAGTAACAAGAATTCATTTGTTTGATTGCTGTGCTGAGTAGTTTGTTATGATGAGCAAGGCAGGTGAAACTGCCTTCTATAAACTGGAAAACAAAACTGATATTTAGATGAAAAAATCTAAGTAAGTCAGGACTCTGTGGAAAGTATACGTACAATTTAATGTTTTTTTAATTGCGTTGTGAAAATTTATAAAATGCTTTAAAGCAGAAACAACTTAATGTTTCCATAGCCCAGAGCATATGTGAGGAGAGGCAGACCATATTTTGCAGCAGCACTGTGCCAGGGGGCTGTTTTCATTAAAGAGGGTTAATGAAATTAAGATTGGGTTCTCAGATAGGTAAGTTAATTTTCTGTTTATTCTTTTATAATCTAGAAGCATTCTCTCTGCTGTTTTCTTAGATTTTACAGACTTGAGTCGCTAAATTTTACCAACTTATTTTAAATGCTTTTTTAGTGTATGCTATTTTAAAATAAGCATATTGGTAAAGTCAGGTAAATGACTTCACAAATCTGAAATGGTCTGTATTTTTTCTGTTTGAATGTATGTTCTTTGAAAATACTTGGAGCCCTCTTCGTCCCCCGTTGTTTTTAAAGTTATGAAAATAAGGATTTTTTTAAGTTAAAGACATCAGTCTAATCATATATATTTTTGTTACTGGGTTAGTCATTTCAATTTATTTAGGTTTATCAGCTACAACGAATAGGTACTTAGAAATTAGCCTTCTGATTTATTGAGTTTTTTTTTTTTTAACTCAAGGATCATTCTCTTCCCTCCCTTTCTTTTAAGAAATTGGAACATTTTAAATGTAATTAAGAACTTATAATCATTTTTCTTTAAACTTCTAGGCTAGTGACACAGAGCGAGATGGACTAGCCCCAGAAAAGACATCCCCAGATAGAGATAAGAAAAAAGAGCAGTCAGATGTATCTATTTCTCCTAGAGCCTCAAAACATCATTACTCAAGATCACGATCAAGGTCAAGAGAAAGAAAACGAAAGTCAGGTATGAGTTGTTGGAATTGTAACTACCACTATCCGCATTTGTTATAATCCATTTAGATGTGTGTGTAAAACATACATTTAGTTTTTGATACAATTAATGTTTTTTTCCCCCAATTGAGAAATGAATAAAAGTACATTGGTGATTTTCTGGAGAATTTTTTAATTATGAAAAACATAAATGTCTTCATGGAGAAACTTATAACTTCTCCAAAGGCAAATATATATATGTATATATATATATATACACACATATTTTTCAAAAATGTGTTTTTGTGTCACAGTAATTATTTGTCAACCCTGAGATGTTTAAATTTCATTTTTTCAACATTGGGAAAATGTTTTTGAAAGCTGTGTCTGGACAGTGGTATGTTTTTCTGGAGTTCTTTAACATGCTTTGATATACAATACGAGAACGTGTTTAACCTTGTGTTTTGATTAATTTAATGTTAGAATATTTCTGAAGCAAGAGATTTTGGCTTTTTGAGATGTTCCTTACTCGTTAACCTGAAAAAGAATAAATTGATATGATACAGGAAGCGTGATGTTTTGCTGTATATATTTTTTTTTAACTAGTACTGCTATATAATGAAGAGGTTAAGTGAAAAGTAGAATGGTAATGAGTTAAGAGAATTTTAAGACCTGAGCTCTAGTTATTTATCCTTTGTGCCCACGGATAATTACCTATAAGATAGTTCAGATATATATTTTTACATATATATTTGAAACTGTACAGTATTAAAATCAGTTTTGAATGGAAATTATTCTAAACTATAGCACCCTTCTCACCATTTAAGCCAAATATAGTTCAACCTGTTTCTTTTTTTGCATTCTTGTTTTTTCTTGTGTACCTCTGTTAAGCCCTTTTATAAATTTTCTGTGGACTGGAAAACAAGATGGGCTAGTCAGAATGTTTTGTAAATTAAGAGTCTGTGACAAACTGAAAGACAGTATCTGTTTTTGACTTGTCATGGAGGGTTGGTTTTGTTTTGTTTTGTTTTGTTTTGTTTTGTTTTTGGTTTTTTTTGGGTTTTTTTTGCTTACTCTCAGTTATATCTGGTTTGTACAGATGGCTTGATTTGTTTCAAATACATACAGTTTTAACTAGAATAATCCCACCTTGCCAAAAAAAAAAAATAGTCTTTGAAAGTTAGTAAGTAGAATTTTAATTAAGCAAAATGGGCTAGAGTCTGTTAAGGGTCTGACTCTTGATCTCAGGGTGGTGAGTTTAAGCCTACTTTAAAAAGGGTGGGGAAGAAGGACTGGAAATTGTCTTTTACCTAACTATTAGAATTTGCTTTTGAGATATTTCTGTATCTTTGTTTATGGTGAACTTTTGTATGTGTTTACAGATAATGAAGGAAGAAAACACAGGAGCCGGAGCAGAAGCAAAGAGGTAATTAACACTTTGTAGTGAATAGGCACTTTAAAATTCTTGTAAAATATCTGGTAGAAATGTTTGTGTGAATATATGATTTCATCAAGGTAAGTACCAAAACTTGAAATTTAAAAGGTTAATTGGGTTATAAAATAAGCATGATATGGATTCATCATTGTTCAAGAAGATAGTTGTTTATATGAAAAGTTCATTCAAAAATTATTAATTTTATTATGTTGTGAAAATATTCACAATAAAAATTTCATATGAAGATTATAATTGGTTTTTTTAGGCCTGTCACACAGAGCTTCCATTAATCTGAGGTCCCGAGTCTCCTTATGCCTGACGACTGCTCAGGATTTTTAAATAGCAATCATCTTTAAGTAGCAATATCCTAGAGATCCGTGGGCTACTTTTTCTTTATGGAAGGTAACAAGAGTCCTCTTTTCATTAGCAAACCAGTTCAATTTCCCTAAGAGTAGTATTGAATTTTGAAGTAAAAGGGTATGTGAGGGACAGCTGGAAAGGTGGCGGTGACAGCAAAACTTGAGGAAAAAAGACAGCAGCTGTATTGCAGAGGAGTTAACTTGCTCGCCCACCTGAGAAGACAAGGGATGAGCCAACAAGGAAGAACAGAAGTAGGAGCCAAAAAGGGAGGAGAAGAATCTTACGGGGGCTGGGCAAGGGACTCCTAAAAAAAAAAAAAAAACGTTGGCAGGGACTTCACCTCTTCCCCTAATGGAAGCTCTGTTAAATTTTTAATTTAGGAGAGTTTTTGTGAAAATGACTATTTTGTTTAGCTCACATGATAACATTTCTATAATAAATCATACTCAGCGTGCTAATGCGCGAAGAGACTGAACTGAAGACGCTGCAGACTCAGATAGCAAAATAATAAGCCTACTTCATGATAAGGTAACTATTAGTCATTCAAACTCCTATTTCCCTTAAGTATATCTTAAATCAGTTAAGGGTTTTAATGTTTTTTTTTTAATAGTAATGTTATGTTTGGAAACCTGGATTGAAATAAACTCTAAAACCTTTGGAAGTTGAACCATTTAAAGCTTTTCCAGTTTGCCACTATATGGCAAAATCAAGGAAATAACTTTTATAAATTCATATTATAGAGAACTGGCAATGAAAGTAAAATTTAGGTGTGTCTCCAGGTCTCTTGTTTTTCTGCAAAATATTAACTTACTATGATTCTTTTCAGATATATCATGCATGTTCCAAAATGTTTGGCCAAGTTTTTTGTTTTTAAGAAAAGTTAATCTTGAGTGGAAAGAAACATGCTATGGCCTGTTTGGGAAACATGAGATAAGTGTCCTGTTGTGGTAGAAAAGCAGTGTCCTGGGCATCAGAAGAACATGGGGTCTGGGTTCAGCTGCTACCTGTAGCTTTGTGACTTTAGATCTTAGTATAGTCATACTTACAGTAAGGGGAATTTAGACCATCTGAATTTCCTTCCACCTTTAAAATTGTGATTCTGAGATGTCTGGGATTTTAAGCCTTCCTAAATGGGTTTGACAACTTAATGTGAGGAGATCCAATGTTTATCACTTCCTAATTTGGTGTGTGAGTGTAGGATGGAGACTTGATCATGCAATTAATTTTAGCTCAGTCTCTGAATGCGTATTTTGTGAAAGCAAAAGCCTTGGTTTTAAATCTTTCAGAGTATGGGGAAAGTAGGTATTGTATAATGGTGTAGGGATTAATTATATTATGCCTAGTTTGATTTTGTAAAAATTAAAACAGATACGGTTGCCATTTTCTACCCTAGGTACATGAAATGTAATAGAACTCCAAGCCCGTTGGGATATTGCAAGATGAAAAGTGATTGCATCACAGTTTAGACATTGGGAGAAAAATCAAGAGCCGTCTTTTAGAGAGAATGTGGCAGTATAGCTTTAAAAAGGACACTTCAACTCTGCGTAAAGTAACTTAATTGCAGAAAATACTAATAATTAGTAAGATTAATCTTATTTAGCTACCTAATTGAAATGCGTTTTCTGGTGCATTTCTTTGTGTCCTGATCATCTTTGTTACTGTTTTTAAACGTAAATGATATGTACTCTGGTTTTAGAAGTTGATGTATATATGTGTATGTGGTTTGTTTCTCTAAAAGGTTTATTGGAAAATTTTGAAAGCTTTGATGTGTATCTCCCTTACTCTTTTAGATAAAAAAAAAAGAAACATCAGGGAATCCTTTTTTCTGATAATGATGGTTTTTCAGTATTATTTCAACATTGAAAATCATTGTTTTAATTGTGTTAATTTGGGGAGGAAACTGCATTTGGGGAATTTATAAAGACAAAGATTAGTAGTATTCATCTGCAACATTGGGTGATGTGAAACTAGATCATTTTTTTTATTTGCCACACACTCCTAAGGTTACTAATGTTGCATCTCAACATTTTTGTCTACTGATACCCATACTAACTCTCTTTGTTGCACTATTTTCCTGAAAGAACCAACTTCTTCTTAAAACAGGCAAGAAGACATGAATCCAAAGATAAATCATCTAAGAAACACAAGTCTGAGGAACATAATGACAAAGAACATTCTTCTGATAAAGGAAGAGAACGACTAAATTCATCTGAAAATGGCGAGGACAGACACAAACGCAAAGAAAGAAAGTCATCAAGAGGCAGAAGTCACTCAAGATCTAGGTCTCGTGAAAGGTAAGTAGTTTGGGCATTTATAAGTGACTGCCATCCGTAGAGCTATGTTATGGAAAGCTTCTCATTAATCCAGCAATACCCAGTCTTAATTAGAAAATACTATTTGGTGGGGCATCTGGGTGACTTGGTCAGTTGAGCAACTCTTGATTGTAGCTCAGATCATGATCTCATGGTTAGTGAGTTTGAACCCCATGTCAGGCTCTGCACTGACAGGGAAGAGGCTACTTGGGGATTCTCACACGTATGAGTGCTCTTTCTCAAAATATGAAAGGAGAAGAAAATACGTGTGTGTGCTAACTTGACCTATTCTCTTGCCTACTGATGTCCATTAGTTGCCGAAATCTTTGGGACATTGTTACCAGATAAAGGCAAAAATGGTGTCCAAGACTGGGGGGTAAAGGATGATGATTCACACATTCAGTTAATGAAGTGCTTTTTTTGTTTGTTTGTTTTTAACTTTGTAATTTATCTGTTTCTTGTAGTTAAAAAGTTACATAGCTGAACTATGTTTAAGCCAATAAAATGATCCTTTTACATTGTTGGTGTAGAATTTGCTGATACTGTGTGGTATAGGTGAAAAGGTTTTTTTTAGAGACTGGGTCATGGCTGGAATTTTGTGGGAATTTTGCTTTAAGAAGCAGTGTTTAACATCATGTTTGGAGTTTGTGGAAATAGGTGGTATCAAACTGGGTCAAAATTTTTCAGTAATAGATTAACTTGTCATCTTTAAGTTGCATAAATACTGCGATGAAGCAATAGTAGACTTTAAACTATTAAACAGAATCTTAAGTTGGGGTAGGATGCATTGCATTTTTGGCATGTTACAGCTTTACTGTGTTCCCTCTGAGGCATCATCAAACAAGAATAAAGGCCCATTTGTTATAACTTCCTTCATTAAAAGCTTCAATTATCCTTTCTATATACAATACAGAGTAGTTTATAGCCTGATTTGACAGCACACACGGTAGACAATTCATAATGTCTGTAGTTTGAAAAGATACATCTCTAAGTAACTACAAATTTGTGGGCTTTATTTTTAGGCGTCATCGTAGTAGAAGCAGAGAGCGGAAGAAGTCTCGATCCAGGAGTAGGGAGCGGAAGAAGTCAAGATCCAGAAGCAGAGAGAGGAAGAAATCAAGATCCAGAAGCCGGGAAAGAAAACGTCGGATCCGATCTCGATCCCGTTCAAGATCAAGACACAGGCATAGAAGCAGAAGCAGGAGTAGGACAAGGAGTAGAAGTCGGTAAGTAGTCATGATCATGAATAAAATTAGATAGGTCCCTCACAGGGTCTGTTCATCTTCTCTCACTATGAAAACATCAAAATTGTGGATCAGAATTTTATTTAGAGTTATAAAATATATTGATCATGGGGCGCCTGCATGGCTCACTTGGTTAAGCATCTGAGTCTTGGTTTCAGCTCAGGTCATGATCTCGTGGTTCATGGGTTCAAGCCCCATGTTGGGCTCCCCACCATTACTGCGGGAGATTGTCTCCATCTCTCTTTATGAAAATAAATAAACTTAAAAAATAAAATTTTTTTTTCAACGTTTATTTATTTTTTGGGAGAGAGAGAGACAGAGCATGAACGGGGGAGGGGCAGAGAGAGAGGGAAACACAGAATCGGAAACAGGCTCCAGGCTCTGAACCATCAGCCCAGAGCCTGATGCGGGGCTCAAACTCACGGACCGCGAGATCGTGACCTGGCTGAAGTCGGACGCTTAACCGACTGCGCCACCCAGGCGCCCCAAAAAATAAATTTTTTTAATCACATTCTGACCAATGAACAAACCTGAACATTTGCATAGCATTCTTACGTATACTCATTTAATCAGATAGTCTGTGAAGTGTAGGTAGGAATAGTCCCATTAAAATCATAGTAGCAAAACAATCGTTTTGTGAATTCAGACCATTGGACTTAACCTTAAGTAACTTGTCTAGGAAGCCTCAAATGATACAGTTATTAAATAGTACTGTCAGGACCAAGTCCCAAGTGTGTCTGAATACGAGTGCTTAACCCACCACACTCTATATGCTATCTCAGACATTCAGAAAGATGAGCTTATTCAAACCTGACTTGTTTGAGGGGAGGCTTTAATTTGTTGAGATAGGAAGTGAAATAAGAGAAGGGCCACCTGGGTGGCTCAGTCACGTGAGCATCCTGACTCTTGATATTGGCTCAGGTCATGATCCCAGGGTCTTGGGATCGATCCCAGCATCAGCTCCATGCTGAGCACAGAACCTGCTTGGGATTCTCTCCCTCTGCCCCTCCCCCCATTTTCTCTAAAATAAAATAGAAAAATTTTTTTTGAAGCACAAGAGAAAATGTAAATATTCAGAGGATGTATTTATAATTATATTTACATAAGGCGGTTATTAATAGTGTATGTATATGCGGAGGTCCTCATGTTTAATAGAAAAGCTTTTTTGTTAGCCTAGTGCTCAAGTTAGTCTGTAAAGACTGAACTACAGGTAAAAGTAGACTGTGCTTATTACAGTAACTTGGTTTATCCCTTTTGATCACTATATCAGCTTTTTTTTTTTTTAATGTTTATTTATTTTTGAGAGAGAGAGAAAGAACACAAGCAAGGGAGGGGCGGAGAGAGAGGGAGACACAGAACCCTAAGCAGGATCCAGGCTCCTAGCTGTCAGCACAGAGCCAGATATGGGGCTGAAATTCCCAAGCTGTGAGACCTGAGCTGAAGTTGGATGCTTAACCAACTGAGCTACCCAGGCATTCCAGTATATCAGTAGTTTTAGTTTGTAATAGGTTACTAATTTGAACTTTACCAGTTATGAGGTTTAGTGAATTTAGGGTAAATGGATTTCACCATTAACTACCATAATTTTTATTCTCCATTTGGACAATACAGGCCATTATTTATGGCATTTCTAGCTTTTTTTTTTTTTTTTTTTATGGCAGTTCTAGTTTTGGCCACTGTTACTCCACTCTGATCGCTGCCTGTTTTTTGTTTTATTTTTAATCTTTAATTTTCCTAATTCTTTTGTTCTCTTAATGTGCTTTGGATTTTTAACATTTATGAACTAATTCATTGTAGATTAAAATACTAGGAACATTGAAACTATGGATCTTGCTACTAGGGATTTATCCTATATATTCACCTATGTCAGCATAAAATAACAGTATAAAGTCTATCTTTGTAACACTGTAAGAGCAAAAGACTGGAAACATTCTAAATGTCTGTAACTGGGATGGTTAAATGAACTTGTAGAAAACTAGCAGCACGTTCAAGGAACCTTGATACCTTGTGGAAGCTGTAGGGCAGAGGTGGAGAGGAAAGGGTTTGAAGTATATTATCTACTGTTTGGTACCCATGTAAATATAATTGGTTTTGATTAAGTGAGGTAATTATTATTACTTGGCTGTATTGCAACATGTGAAATATGGTTTATCACAGAGATAGAAAGAAGAGAATTGAAAAACCAAGAAGATTTAGCAGAAGTTTAAGCCGAACTCCCAGTCCACCTCCCTTCAGAGGCAGAAACACAGCAATGGATGCACAAGAAGCTTTAGCTAGGAGGTTCGTATGTTTTCTATTGATGTGTTTTTCATTTTTTCAACTGGAAGTAGATACTCAATTGTGTGGACAAAGTGAATGGTTTCAGAGTATAAGTTAAATGATTAAATCTAGCTATGCTATTGTGCCAGCTCTGTGATGTAGAACTAATAAGTAAGTAATTTGTTAATTCTCATTTTAAACATTTACCAGTTTGTCCAACTGGAGAGATTACAGTGTCTGCAACAGTTTGTTTTTTTCCCTTCATGATTAACTGTTTCATTTTTCTCAAATTTAGGCTTATAAATACTTTTGGTTTGCAATTGAAACTCTTAAAAACTCTTAAATTTCGCCTCTGAAATTGCTTAATGTTGCAAGGTGATTTATTTGATCTTGTAAATTTTACTGCTGATAGCATGAGATTGTTGTATGGTTTAATTTTGAAATAATGTCAAAGATGTTCTGATAATTGTGGGATGACACACAGTAGGGCTGTCTGGCCAAAACGTGCAAAATCATTGAAAGAACTGCCTTATAGAGAGAGGGAAGAAGTAAAGTAAAATCCAAGTGCTTGTTTGCAGGTTTTCCCATATTCTGAAAACTATACTTTTGATTTGGGGTTTTTTCCCTTATGAAATTGAGTTTGTATTTTTTTTTTTCATTACAAAAATACAGTTATCACAATGTAACCTGATGGGCTGCTGCCCTGTGAACCCAGCCTGGCAGAAACTCCAGCTGAACAGCAGCAGCAGCAAAGGTGTGAGCTCGCCCCTTCTTCATTCCATTCACCTTAGTGAATGGTGTTAATTCCAACCTGCAATGGCCATTTTAAATATGCAACCAATAATAGTTCATTATATTTTCTTCCTGAAACTAAAATCAACGAAATTAAGAAGTAATTTATAATAGTATTGAACTAATCTATAAAGAATAGCCGATTAAGCCTGGCCAGTATTTTTTTAAGCCCTGTATTCTTATTAAGTTGGGTGTGTTTTAATTTGGGGCTTTTATTACTTTTGAAGCTGTTTCTAGCATCTAAAACTATTTTGACTTAAATAATCTGCTTAGTGATTTTCAGATAAATTTATATGAAATAACTTTTTTCAGAATACCAGATTGCGCTTTGGCTAATTTGGAGTTTGAAGGGAAATCTTTGGTTAATAAGAAACTGTAGTATGTAGACCGTTGTGCCTTTTTTATTTTTTTTTATTTTTTTTTTAATTTTTTTTTAATTTTTTTTTCAACGTTTATTTATTTTTGGGACAGAGAGAGACAGAGCATGAACAGGGGAGGGGCAGAGAGAGAAGGAGACACAGAATCGGAAACAGGCTCCAGGCTCCGAGCCATCAGCCCAGAGCCTGACGCGGGGCTCAAACTCATGGACCTTGAGATCGTGACCTGGCTGAAGTCGGACGCTTAACCGACTGCGCTACCCAGGCGCCCCCCGTTGTGCCTTTTTTAAAAAATAAGGACGAAATTTTTAAACTCATTTGAAAATATTTTTCACATATGTGGACCAACATTTTAATGTTATCCCTAATCAGAAACTTTTATCCCCAAGGACAAAATCAAGTCTGTACTGTTTCTTTGTTGCATATGTGATCAATAAATGGGAATAAAATTATAGATTGTTATATTCATGTAATGTAAATTTTAGCAATTGTTAAAGTGAATGCCCGTTTGCTATCACTGTATTTTACTACATGTAGTACCCCAAAACAAAATCTTTTCCCTAATTTTTGTCCTTTTATACCAAATTGAAGGAGGAAGGGGTGGCTTTTAACTTATGATTGGGAAATCAGTAATCCTTTGAAGAAAAGAGGCTTCTCTTTCAGGAACTCACGAAGATGATACTACAACTTACTATATAAGAAGTAGATATTGGCTTGACAGCATGTTTAGTATGTGTATGTATTAGTGAATTTAGAGTGAACCAGAACCTGTTTTTCTTTCATTTGGAGATGAATTTGTTTCATGTTTCCAGTTCAAGACTGAATAATTTTTATTTTTTCAAAGTACTCTCCGTGAGAACTGTGTGTAAAAAAGTATTCCAGTTTTTGGTTATTTCGTGAATTTAAAAATGTTTAAAACAAGTACTGAAATAGTTCTTTTAACTGTGACTGATATGTTAAGAACGAATGCTTTTTTTTCCCATATTCAGATACCAATGTGTTAAATTTAATTTAAAATTCTGTATTGTCTCGTGTCTGTACATGTGGAGAAGTACAAAGATAAATAATATTTTTATATTGAGCGTTATTTTAAATTCAATGCAATTGTTATTGACAGGTTGGAAAGGGCAAAGAAATTACAAGAACAGCGAGAAAAAGAAATGGTTGAAAAACAAAAACAACAAGAAATAGCTGCAGGTAATTTATTTTCTTTATTATGGAAGTGTATGGCATTTCCCTATAGAAAATTTGAAAAATTCAGAAAAATAATGGAAGCAAATCACCCGTGATCTTTGCTAGCCAGCAGTGCACAGTAAACCTTTCTTTGTTTGTTTTGGTTAATGTTACTGAAATGTGGACAACTTACTTTTTGATGTTAACTTTCATACCTCATAATTTCTTCGTGCATATGTTTCTTAATTAGTTGATGGACGTAATTTTGGCAAGTGAATAGTCACTGTTCTTGTTTAAACTTTAGCCGTACTACACGTCTTTTAGTCATGATTTTTGAGAAAATGCAGTTTAATAAAATGATGGCTAAACCTGGATAAGAAATCAAGACTTTCGACATAACACAAACATTACCTGATTGAAGATGATCAGAGAGTGCTTGTTGAATTGTATGGAATGTAATCTGGAAGGTGTTTTTTGTTTTGTTGACCTTTCTAGTTAATCGGTGCTTCTTGAAATTATCTAAAATTGTACAAATTGTTATTTTCCTCAAAACTTTCATAACTGGATTGCCACAATATTAGTAATGGAGAGAACTTTTTAAGCTTATATCCTGGACTGACAGAAAAATACTTAGAACAGTCTGTTCACAGAAAATTGATGCAGTTCCTGACTCAACCACTTAAAATGGAAACACCAGGCATGGCATTTAACCTTTATAGGCCTTGGGCTTAGTATTTGTTTTACGTGTGTCTTCCTTAATATCTTAAATACTCGTTTAAGATCAAATAAATGTCTTAAATCCTTTTGTAAACTTAAAGACTGTAAAAATGAAAGTTTTTAGGGGTGCCTGGGTGGCTTAGTTCAGCATCTGACTTCAGCTCAGGTCATCTCACGGTTCCTGAGTTCGAGCCCCATGTTGGGCTGTTTTTATTGTGTTACAAGTTAGCTACAAGCATCATAGTTCATTTTCATTGAAATAATGAATCTTTTTACTGTTTGTAGAATACTTACTATTTTCAGATACGTAAAGTATGTATAAAGGATCAGATCCAGGAAATCTTATAAGTACGTCCAATAAATTTTTACTAAACTGTTAACTGCTTTATAAACTAACATGCATTTCCTTGTTTTGGTGAAAATATTCTGCCTTTTTGTAGATTAGTTCTTACATGTAAACACACTGCTGTAAATTAGGAGGTTTGCTTTGCTTAGTCTAGAAATCTGTACTTCCCTTCTCTTCAGCAGCTGCAGCCACCGGAGGTTCTGTTCTCAATGTTGCTGCCTTGTTGGCATCAGGAACGCAAGTTACCCCTCAGATAGCTATGGCAGCTCAGATGGCTGCCCTGCAGGCTAAAGCTTTGGCAGAGACCGGAATAGCTGTACCTAGCTATTACAACCCAGCAGCTGTGAATCCAATGAAATTTGCTGAACAAGAGAAAAAAAGGAAAATGCTTTGGCAGGGCAAGAAAGAAGGGGTAAGTTCTTTAATTCCTCTTTATTGTCATTTATACCTAATAAGTAGTTGTTTAGAGCAACAGTGGATTGGAAAGGATTGGTTTGGGTTTATTATCCTGCAAACCTGATTGGAATAGTTTAATTTACCACAGTTACTTAATTTTGGAAAAAGCATGATCTAAGTCCAGTTTTAGGAAAAAACAAAAACAAAAAAACACAGTATTCCTGTAAATTTATAATGGGTGAAGAAGCTGCTTCTTAGCTTAAGTTTTTTCCATGAAGGATATATTGTGAAGTACTTCTATTTCTTTGTTTCATTACATTGTAACAGGAATCTTAAAATAATGATAATGATAAACTCCATTGGTAGAATGCCATAAATGCTGTTGTTTCTTTTACAGAGAGATTTAGTAACCTGATAAAAGAGAACCTAAATTTTATGTATTCTAAAAGTTGAGTGTTTCTTAACAGGACAAATCCCAGTCTGCTGAAATATGGGAAAAATTGAATTTTGGAAACAAGGACCAAAATGTCAAGTTCAGGAAACTAATGGGTATTAAGGTGAGTTACATGGTTGGAATTAAAATACATACTAACATTTTCAGGTTAACATTGTTCCTCCATCTAAAAGTTATTTCAGTAATGTGTCAACTTTGGGTTCTTTCTGATGCTTTCTTGTTAATGTTCTTCAGATTAATTTCACAGAATTATGTTATCACTAGTTAGTTGACAATACAAATTATTCAGTTTAAATTAACATGTTGATTATAACTTGCTTATACCTTAGATGAACCATTTTTAAGATTGTAAGCTTTATTTAGTAAATAAAGTTTCCAGGGAGTTTTTTTAAATTAAGACATAGATTTTTTTGTTTCAAGTTTTTATTTAGATTTTTTTTTCCCCTCAGTAAAGTGTAAATGTACAGGTCCAGTATTAGATTTAATATAACAATTGGGAAAACCTCACAAATGCTCAGGTATTATTACTTAAGGGAATGTATTTTTTCATCGAAAGGGTATTTGGCTTAAAGCAAGCTGCACTGAACTGGCTGTTTTCGAACAATGCCAGAGGACCTTTGCATCTGCTGCTAGCTTTCCCTGTCCTTTTCTTCCCTCAGGTCCCTGCATCGTTCTTGGTTTCTGCTCACATGTCAACTTCTTTATAGTCCTGTCTCACCTGCTTTTTTTTTTCTTTTTTTTTTTTAATTTTTCAATGTTTATTTTGAGACAGAGCATGAGCGGGGGAGGGGCAGAGAGCAAGAGGGAGACACAGAATCCGAAGCAGTTTGCAGACTGAGCTGTCAGCACAGAGCCCAGCGCGGGGTTCCTATTGACAAGCCATGAGATCATGACCTGAACCGAAGTCGGATGCTTAACTGACTGAGCCACCCAGGCACTCTTCACCTGCCTTTTTAAAATAGCGTATCTCCTGGTCCTTCCCAATACTTAGAACATTGCCTTGTACTTCATACGTGCTAAATGGATGAATGGGAGCTAAATAAGGTCAAATCCATATCCTAAAAAATGTGATTTATCATAAGTACTGTCAAGTGAGAAAAACCTTTTTTCTCTTCTGTGTTAATTTTAACTATATTTTTTATCTGATGTTTAGAGCGAAGATGAAGCTGGATGTAGCTCAGTTGATGAAGAAAGTTACAAGACTTTGAAGCAACAGGAAGAAGTATTTAGAAATCTAGATGCTCAGTATGAAATGGCAAGATCACAGACCCACACACAAAGAGGAATGGGATTGGGTTTCACATCATCGATGCGAGGAATGGATGCAGTTTGAAAAAGATCAGACCTACTGTTTGGGACTTTATAGACTTCTGGTTCTGATGTCAGGTCCTTGTTCACCAAACAGCTAGCATTCTAGCTTGCATGGGTGTTGCATTGACTTTAATTTATTGAAAAATACGATTTTTTGTAAATATCAGATCAGTGATACTGGTGTTAGTGTTGTAATCAGGTTAAACACACTTCCATTAAACTTGACAGGACTATAGAAGGACAATATTTTTTAGTTCATGAATTCTACTTTTCAAATATATAAAAGCTGCAGGTGGGATAAAATCTCATACATGGATATTTCGTGTCCGCTGTCTTGTGTACTTTTGTACTTAACCTTGTACAGTTATTTTCATCTCTTGAAACATGAAAGAAATGTTATGTAGATGTTCTTTAGAAGATCTGGCCATTTGGTACATAATCCAGCACAAATAAGCTGGGTGGTGATGATAATAAAAATGGTTTTCTCAAAACTGGTGTTAATTTAAGTTACCTGGAATTCTTATTTGAATTTGTTTGATGGGTTTTGTAGCATTTTGCAATTGCTATTAGAGAACACTAGGTAGAAACTCCTTTTTTTTTTTTTTTTTTAACAGTTAAATATGCTCTAGGCAATACCACGGTGAGCAAAAATGTAAAAAGTTGGGAGGAATAACAAACGTTAAATTAATACTGTTTTCCTACTACTCTAAGGAACAGAATCGGTGTACAATATTTGTTCAATATTCCATGTTATTCAGGAAATAGATTAATACATTAAAGGGATGTAAGCACTTTTATTTTAATAAAGTGCCTTGTAACAAGTTCTTGGTATGCCCTTTGCTCATTATCCCTTTGAAGTCTTCACTAGTACTAAAATGTTAGAAAACTACTTTGTCACTAAATTAAGTAGGGCATAAACAGGGTGGAGGGGGAGAACCGTAGAACTTGTAATTCATTTGCTTTTATTACTACAAAGTCATAATTTTCACCTTTCCCTAGAAAAATTTGTTGGAAAACAACTTTATAATGTAGCACAATACAACAAGGGAAGCATGCTTAATGGTAAAAACTTAACACCTTTTTTTTTTTAATTTTTTTTGAATGTTTATTTTTGAGACCGAGACAAGAGCATGAGCGGGGGAGGGGCATAGAGGGAGACAGACTCCGAAGCAGGCTCCAGACCGAGCTGTCCCACAGAGCCTGATGGCGGAGCTCGAACTCACCAGCCGTGAGATCATGACCTGAGCCGAAGTCGGACGCTCAACCGGCTGAACCACCCAGGCGCCCTTTAACGCTTTTATTTTTAAAATGAGTTCATAACTCTGGTCAACTTGCTTATTGGGCATGTTTTTGTGATGAATGTGCAGTTGTACTATAAGATTTTTAATATACCTTGGTAAGGGGCTTAGCTTTTCCAGAGCACAATTATTTTATGAAGAAATGGCTCTTCATGCTTGAGTGACAGGTTTCTGGGGGAATGGTACCATGGTTTTTGTTTTTTCATTCTGGAGTCCCCACAAATTCAGATTTTTCAAGCTAGCTGTATCTTCTCAAATCAATGTCATTAGAAATTTTCATGGGTTTACAGAAGGCAGTGTGGATACTAAAGCGTACACTGTGTGCTGTGTTTTTCTATATTATTTTAGGAGCTGGCCATACATTATGAGTGATAGGATCCATCCTGCCCTCATCTAGAGCAGTAATTTAAAAATTGTAACCAAATTTAAACAAATAGAACTAGTCTATCCCAACAGGTAATATGTAACTTTAGTTGAGATTTTACATGTTTTTAAAAACCAGTGTATATTTTAACGCATCGCAATTTTGACTAGCACTTAGTTATCAATAGCCAGTCCCATGTAGCCAGAGACAACCATATTGGACAATGCAGATCTAGAGGGAGGCATGTAGATAATTTTTAAGTCGCATAATTAAACTTGAATAATTGATGGGAGTCCTGGAAGGGGAGTGGGAACATCCAACTTCATTCATTGTGAATGAAGTTATAGGGGAGACTTACTTAATGGTTTTGTTATGTGTTAATCTTATGTTCTCCCCCCCCCCCCCCCCCTTTTCAGTGGCTGTTCCTCTGCTTAGAGTTTCATATCCTCAAAGATGGATATGTTGCGGTTTATCCTTGTAAGCAACAGGAACATAGGTTTCTGTCCAGGAGATACTTTAAAGAAGTGGTAGCTAAGGGCGGTAAGAGTAAAAGACTACACTAATGTTTGGGGCTAGATAACGATGAACAGTGTGAGAGCAATTGGCTTTGAGGGTAACTTGGAAGTTAGAATAGGACTTTGTAATTGTGTGTGGGTGTTGAAGAAAACGCAAATTCAGAGATGAGGTTTCCAACTTGGGTAGTGCTGGATTTTTATTACGTTAAGCTTAGAAGGCTTAAGTACTGGGGTAACTGGGTGGCTCAGTCGGTGAAGGATCCGATTTGATTTCCACTCAGGTCATGATTTCACAGTTGGGGGGATATAACCCCTTGTAGCTGAGGGCTCCATGCTGGGCCTGGAGTCTGCTGAAGATTCTCTCTCGCCCTCTGCCCTTCCCCTGCACACGTGTGGTCCCTCACAGTCTCAAAATAACATACCTTTAAAAAAGCATGGGGAGGGGCGTCTGGGTGGCGCAGTCGGTTAAGCGTCCGACTTCAGCCAGGTCACGATCTCGCGGTCCATGAGTTCGAGCCCCGCGTCGGGCTCTGGGCTGATGGCTCAGAGCCTGGAGCCTGTTTCCGATTCTGTGTCTCCCTCTCTCTCTGCCCCTCCCCCGTTCATGCTCTGTCTCTCTCTGTCCCAAAAACAAATAAAAACGTTGAAAAAAAAATTTTTTTAAAAGCATGGGGAGGGGTACCTGCCTGGGTGGCTCAGTCAGTTGTGTCCAACTTAAGCTCGGGTCGTGATCTCACAGTTTGTGTGCGTTGAAGCCGGGCATCAAGCTCTGTGCTGGCAGTGCAAAGCCTGCTAGGGATTCTCTCTTCCTCTCTCCCTGCCCCTTTCCTGTGTACACTATCTCTCCCTCTCAAAATAAGCTTTTTTAAAAAAAAAAAAAAAAAAAAAAAAAAAAGCAGTTTCATTAAAAAAAAAAGTACCATTGGAGAAGTAAATCGGTTCAAGGAGATGGAAACAAGTTTTATATATCATTCCAAGCTAAAGTTTCATAAGTCAAATGATGATTGAAATGTATACTTAAATGTAATTTCTAGGGACACCTGTCTGGCTCAGTCCGTAGAGCATGCAACTTGATTCCGTGCTGGGTGTAGAGATTACTTTAAATCTTTAAGGGGCGCCTGGGTGGCTCAGTTAAGCGTCTGACTTCAGCTCAGGTCATGATCCCGCAGTTTGTGGGTTCAAGTCGCATGTTGGGCTCTGTGCTGAGAGCTCAGAGCCTGGAGCCTGCTTTGGATTCTTGTGTGTCTCTCTCTGCCCCTCCCCTGCTCGAGCTGTCTCTAAATATTTAAAAAACATATTTCTTAAAAATCTTTAGGATAGGGGCGCCTGGGTGGCGCAGTCGGTTGAGCGTCCGACTTCAGTCAGGTCATGATCTCCCGGTCCGGGAGTTCGAGCCCCGTGTCAGGCTCTGGGCTGATGGCTCAGAGCCTGGAGCCTGTTTCCGATTCTGTGTCTCCCTCTCTCTCTGCCCCTCCCCCGTTCATGCTCTGTCTCTCTCTGTCCGAAAAATAAATAAAAACGTTGAAAAAAAAATTAAAAAAAAAAATCTTTAGGATCTATATAATTTCCATTGGACCCACTCCTAGTTCTCTCACTCTAGCCATTCAGCAATTTCTGTAGTCTCATCCTCAGTCCCAGTCCTTCAAGTCTCCCAAGACTCGTAGACTCTTCTCACTGTATTCTTCCTTAAGCAATCTCATCCTTTACCGCAGTTATATTTACTGTCCTTGAAAATGTGGGCCAGCGAAGTGGTAACCTCTAGTTCGGACTTTTTTCTTGGAGCTTTACTCAAAAATTCAGCTGCTCTTCCACTGGGGCTCAAATTTTACCTTCAATATAAGAATGTGTAACCAAAATGCTTGAAAAATTTCCTTCACCAATCCAGTTGCTTCTCTATGGCCTGTGAGAATAAAATTGCCTCAAGGTACCACATACCTTCCTTTATTGCTATTAAACCTGGTCGGCATCCATTGCTATCTCAAATGATCACTTACTTACTCAACCAGTTTCTTGAGTCAATCCTGAGAACTATTCATGACCCCTTTTCTCTCATTCCCTGTATCCAACCTTTCAATTACTTCTGATGCTTTAATTTTATCTTCTAAATATTTTCTACTTCTGGGGCACCTGGGTAGCTCAATTGGTTAAGCATCTGACTTGATTTCTTGGTTCAGGTCATGATCTCACAATTTGTGAGTTCAAGCCCCACATCCTGCTCTGTGCTGACTATGTGAAGCCTGCTTGGGATTCTCTCTTCCTCTCTCTGCCCCTCCCCCGCACACTCACACACACACACACACACACACACACACACACACACTCTCTCTCTCTCTCTCTCTCTCTCTCTCTCCCCCTCCACTCCCTCCCTCCCCCCTCTCAAATAAACTTTGACATTTTCTACTCCTAAACATCAATTCTCCACCACTATCGACACTACCCCAATACAAAAATCTATCAATCTATCTGCTAGACTCAGTATTTTACTTTTGCTGGATCTTTGATCCTTTTTCTACCATGCAGTCAAGACCATCTTATCAAAATGAAAAATTTCAGTGTGACTGGGTGGCTCAGTAAGTTAAGCCTCCAACTTTGGCTCAGGTCATGATCTTATGCTTCATGCGTTTGACTTCCACATCAGGCTCTCTGCTATTAGCACGGAGCCCGCTTTGGATCCTGTCTCTCTGCCCCTTCTCCGTTCACTCTCTCTCAAGAATAAACATTAAAAAAACAATTTTTAATGAAAATTTGCAGGTCACAAACACACTACCTGTTTAAAATGTTGAAATGACTTCCCAATTTTGGGAGTGGAAAGAGAGGAACCTTAAATTGGTCTGTGAATCCGGACCTAGTGTACTTGTCTCCTCTTGCTCCATTCTTTGCATTTCACATGTGATTTCTTCCAAGGAGGATGATCTTAAATCCATCCGCCATAATCTCGCCATCAGTTCTGCCTTTCTAACAATGGTTGAGTTCAAACGTAAATTGCTCCATTCACTGATTCTCACAGATTCTGTCAAAGTAAATCGTTACCTATCTATAACTTTTTTATTTCACATATTTTTAAAAAACGAGGAATACTCATCAACACCTACCTCCAAGGGCGGGGCCATTTAGGGTTATTTTTTTGTTTCTTTTGTTAGCCCATAGAGGCTC
The DNA here is from genome assembly GCF_016509475.1 of Prionailurus bengalensis. Taxonomy (NCBI): domain Eukaryota; kingdom Metazoa; phylum Chordata; class Mammalia; order Carnivora; family Felidae; genus Prionailurus; species Prionailurus bengalensis. The sequence continues at coordinate 7,086,901 of NC_057356.1, forward strand.
CACTAGAGCAGGAACTTCTCTATTCTACTCACTCTTCATCCTCAAGTTCTGGACCTGTACCAGGCACATTGAACGTGGTAAATAAATGTTATTGAATGAATGAGTCATTGAACTAGAGAAACCACCGAAAGCCGCAACAGAGTAATCTAAATCAGTCTAATGATTAGCTCGTTTTTCATGAAAAAGTGCAACAAGCCCAGTAAACTGAAGCAGTTTGTCCAACATCACAAAGGTAATCTGTGGCACAACTAGAGAGTCCCTTCTTCTTTTGTTGCAATTTAGCACGCACACCAGAACCCGTGATAAGACATGCGTCGCGCTCTGATTTTTCAGCCTCAGATGCATCACACGGACAACATACATTGTTTTAACACATTCTGATCTAGCCAGGCTTTCGGCACGCTTAAAAAGGACCAATCCCTGTATGCAATGCAAACAATGAGTTAACAGTCGCTTAGAAACCACATGTCCCAGCATGCCACGCTCCCGAGCAACCTCGGAAGTGACTCTGAGAGACGCCACTGTACTCTGGGAGTTGTAGTCTCTCGGGACTGGCCCGCCCTTTGTGCCGCTTCGCGGCCTGTGTTTGGAGAAAACCCTACCGGGTGGCTCCGCGCGGCCCGGAGCCCTAGCGAGCGGTGCCGCCCTACAACCTTCGCCCCCGGCCCGGCGGCCGGCTCCGCCTCTTCTCGAATCTTTCCCACAGCCCAAGATGGCGGCGGAGGTGGATTTTGGCGACCTAGAGCTGTTCGAGGCGTTTGACCACCCAGAGGAATCCATTCCGAAGCCCGTTCACACCCGCTTCAACGATGACGACGGCGACGAGGAGGACGAGAATGGGGTCGGCGACGCGGAGCTGCGGGAGCGGCTTCGGCAGTGCGAGGAAACCATCGAGCAGCTCCGCGCCGAGAATATCCTTCCCGCTCGCTGGGCCCGGTCACCGGCGTGCGGTGGGCGGCGAGCCCTGGAAGGCGCGGGCGGAAATTCCAGGGGGGCCAGAATTCCGAATAATCTCCCTGAGGGCTGAGAGTCGAGGGTTCGCTTGCGTGAGCAGCACCGGGGGCCTCGGCGCCAGCCTCTCCTCTCCTGGGTTCGGTGTCCTGGACTACACTCGCTCTTCCCGTCCCCCAAGCTGGAGCTGGTTTTGAGGGCTTTTTTTTTTTCAGACTGCTACATTACAGACTGGTTACCGCTTCTCTCCTCTTCTCTAAAGTCGTTATCCGATTTTATTTTTTGCGGCCAAGCTTAAGTTCATGCAGTCATGCTGTAGTTGTGTATTAGGAGGTAACCGGATACTCAGCCCCTTAGCGTAGGTCTGTTTTTTAGGGCGGGGCCGAAGCTAGTGGTCCTGGGAGGTAGAGTTGGGGGTTCAAGGATTTGAGGCATGCACAGAGACATGGTTAATTGCCTGATTAAGATTGGGGATTCATTTTAAAGTTCTTCGACTTTTCCCTGGTGAAGGTGCCGTCGCAAAGGTTTGGGAAAAACGCGCCAAGTTTCCGTTTGGCTTCGTTACATGATTACAGCTTTTCTGGCAAGATTTGCCAGTATGTTTATTTCTATTCTTACAGGTGGGGTTTTTTTTTTTTTTAATTATATGCCGATGATTTCAGTTCAAATGAAACCCTGAAAGCGGTTGGTAAATCATTTTTGAAGTTTTGTGGGGTTTTTTTGTTTGTTTGTTTATTTTTGACAGAGTGTGAGCCGGTGAGGGGCAGAGAGGGAGGGAGACCCAAAATCCAAAACAGGCTCCAGGCTCTGAGCTGTCAGCACAGAGCCCCCTGCGGGGCTGGAACTCGCGAACTGTGAGATCACGACCTGAGCTAAGTCGGTCACTTAAACAACTGAGCCCCCCCAGGCGCCCCCTTCTTTTGAAGGGTTTTGAAGTCTGATTTTTTTGTTTCGTGATGCTTTTTCCCTCTACGTTTTTATATGTAAACCTTCGAAATACAGAGAAGTTGAAAGGACTGTACTGTGAGCATCCATAGTTTCCATCCTGGAGTTTTCCTTCCTTGGCAGTTTGTTTTACGTACTTACTTTGTCGCGTATCATGCTGCTCTTTCTTAAGTGAATTGCTGTTTAACTTCTGATGGGGTACGGTTGTTTGAATAACATTTTTGGTTCGGTCTGTTAGGTCTGTCAGTCGCTTTTGAGCTATATGACCTTGTCTTAAATATCCGTGTTGGAAGAGATGAAAAGACTATTTTAATGTTTAGGTTTAAATGCCTATCCCTGCAACTGAACAGGAGCTGGGTTAAGTGTGTCATTCTCGAGATATTTGCAGGTCTTTTGATATTAACATTCTGACGCCCAAAGTGAGAGTGAGTAGTTAAATTTTATGTTATTTATGATGTTGTTTGATGAGGGCTTGTATTCCTTAACGAGTAATAACATCAAGAACTTAAAAGAAAATTGAACATTCTGACTCGACCGAGGTATGAGATATTGCAGTTACACTATTGTTGTCTTTTATTTTTTATCCTGTTGTTAACATTTAGCTATAATTTCTTTGTAAAAGGAGTATTTAGGATTTTTTGTATTATTTTTTAGTATACTCCGAAGAAATCAGTAATGATGCTTTATTTTTAATTTCTGGGGATAAAATTTGAACTCTCACAACTCCATTGAATTTTTAACTAATTTGTTATTTTGGGGGGATGTTAACTGGATTTATTGCGGTGGTCATTTCACAACATATACAAATACTGAGTCATGTTATGTACCTGAATAACTTTTTTTTTTTTAAGATTTGGATTTTTTTTTTTTTTTTTTTTTTTTGGAGAGAAAGAGAGAGAGAGAGAAAGACAGTAGGCGCAAGTGATCGAGGGGCAGAGAGAGAGAAGTGGGACTCATGTTTTACCCGCAGTGGGGCTCGAGCTCACCCCAAGCTGGTGCTCACGTTCAACCGAAGCGGGCCTCGAGCTCACCCAGTATGGAACTCGAACGCATGAACTGTGAGATCGTGCCCTGAGCCGAAGTCAGAGCCACCCAGGCGCTCACCTGAATAACTTTTAAGCTGATTTAATGGGTAAAAATATTTCTGTAGCACATCCACAAAATTTTGACTTAATGTTTCAAACAAGCCGGTTTGCCGGGCTGGCCGTGCTTACTCCACAAACGTTTCTGGGACGTCAGTTAAGATTACAGTATTGCTCCAGCTGAAGATTTACTTATGCAGTTAAAGTATGTTCATAAATAGGAACGATGCACGATTTCATTTTAGAAAGAGAAATAAATGTGCTGTTGAAGAAAGTACAGTGAGTAGGTTTGCATTCAGACCTCTGACTTTAACAGATAGAAGATTAAACGCTGGTGTCTCTTAAAAAAATTTAACAGGTCAGTAAATCTAAAATATTTGTCTAAGTACATATTTATCATGGGGAATCGTGTTGTCAAGCTTCACAATTTGGGGTGCCTTGATGCAATGGTACATGCACTTTTTTGTTTCTGGTACCAGCTGAAGTAACCGGCTACATTGGTGACTAAAGGTTTAAAATTTCAGAATTCAGGGGCGCCTGGGTGGCTCAGTCGGTTGAGCGTCCGACTTCAGCCAGGTCACGATCTCGCGGTCCGTGAGTTTGAGCCCCGCGTCAGGCTCTGGGCTGATGGCTCGGAGCCTGGAGCCTGCTTCCGATTCTGTGTCTCCCTCTCTCTCTGCCCCTCCCCCGTTCATGCTCTGTCTCTCTCTGTCTCAAAAATAAATAAATGTTAAAAAAAAATTAAAAAATAAAATAAAATAAAAAAATAAAATTTCAGAATCAGATGTATTTTGGAAAGCTCCCCATGCCCTACCTTCTTTCCTCTATGTGAGCACACTTTGTGGATCTAAACTCGCTGTTGCTTTGATATTAAATGTGTTGAATATCACTGGGATTCCTCGAAAATCATAATTAAAAAAATTTTTTTAAGTTTATTTTGAGAGAGAGAGAGCACATGTGGGGTAGGGACAGAGAGAGGAGAGAGAGAATTCCAAGCAGGCTCCATGCTGTCAGCGCAGAGCCCGATGAAGGGCTCGAACTCACATACTGTGAGATCATGACAGTTGGCATCAAGAGTCAGATGTTTGAGCCACCCAGGTGCCTGAAAATCATAATTTTAAAAATATTTTTTAATGTTTATTTAAAAATTGTTTTTAAATATTCATTTTTGATTGTGAGAGACAGAGTGTGAGCAGGGCAGGGGCAGAGAACGAGGGAGACACAGAATCTGAAGCAGGCTCCAGGCTTTGAGCTGTCAGCACAGAGCCCCATGTGGGGCTCGAACTCACGGACCAGGAGATCATGACCTGAGCTGAAGTTGGGCATTTAATAAACTAAACCACCCAGGCGCCCCTAATGTTTATTCATTTTTGAGAGAGGGTGTGAGTGAGCGAGGGAGGGGCAGAGAGAGAAAGGGACAGAGGATCTGAAGCGGGCTGGCTCTCTGCTGGCTGCAGAAAACCCAGCCCCAGTGTGGGGCTTGAACTCAGGAACTGTGAGATCATGACCTGAGCTGAAGTCGGACACAACCAACTGAACCACCCAGGTGCCCTATTTGTTTTTAATATTCAAAGGTAGGTAAGCACACTTTAGAGTTGATAATTTAAACAAATATTTATTTACAAAAGGGTTATAATCATCCGAGTTTAAATGATTATAGCATCATAGGCTTTGCCAATACACGAGGCAAGCATTAGTATCCTAAAAAAGGAATAAATTAAAATTTTTCTTTTAGAATTTGTGCTCTTCGTGATGTCATACTGATAAAGCATGCTACAGAAAACTTAGAAACAAAAAGAAATAAAATTATTTAGATAAATTTTGTACCCCAAGTCTCTTGGTTTAATCCTTATTTTTGGAACTGTCATGATCAGAAGTTTTCTTTTTGTCCGCTAAATATTATTTTTTGCTTTATATTATGAAAAATTTCAAATGTATGGAAAAGGAACAGTGCAATTAACACTCACGTTTTCATCACTTAGATTTAACAGCTAATATTTTGCCATATTTCCTTCTCATCACATATATACATTGTACTCTAAATATTTCAACATGTAACTTTTTAGAAACAAGACTTTTTCATGCATAATCGCAACACAACTATCACAGCAACTGGTATGATTTTCTTACTAACATTCCCAGCTCAGTCCATATTCATATTTCCCCAACTGAATGTCTTTATAGCTGATTGTGCTTGGACTCCAGTCAAGGAGTTATGCAATTGTGTGTGGTTTTTAAAAACCATCATGTATTCTTAAAACGAGAAATTCGTGCAAATTCAAGCAAACTTCTGAACTTCTTCATATTTTACTTTTGTTTCTTGATGTGAGCAATTCCAAATATAGACTGATTTATTTCACATGCTGCGCAGGTAAAGGAATAGGAGGCAGGTGGGCAGAGGAGGAATCTGAGAGTCAGCTGGTCCAGATTACCACCGGGACATTGGATATTGTGCATTGTGCAGATTTTACAGCCAGAGCCACATCCTCTCTCTCTCTCTCTGTCTTTTTTTTTTTTTTTTTTTGCAGTAATTGAAAATCAAATCCAGGAACAAGAACAGTATACTTTTTACATTTCTGCTTTAGAATCCGGGATTTGGAATAATGGAATGTGCTCTGCCCTCGAAGAGGCTGAAGTGTTTCCTTGTATATTACTAAACTAAAGTCACTCTGATTTTTTAGAAATATATTCTTGTAACCTGCTGATTTATTCCGACCCTCCCTTCCCCCGGCTTGTAAAGAAATGATCCATTAGATAAAGAAATGTTTTGGTTGAAAACTGGAAGATTAAGCGTAGTTTTAAATTTTTTGTGAAATATTTAAAAAACTTTTTTTAAAGATTTATTTTATTTTTGGAGAGAGAGAGAGCAGGAGCAAGGGAGGGGCAAAGAGAAAAATCTCAAACAGGCTCCACACTCAGCACAGAGCCCCATGTGGGGCTCAATCCCACAATCCTGGGATCATGACCTGAGCTGAAATCAAGAGTCGGATGCTCAACTGACTGAGCCACCCATGCACTCCATTTTTGTGAAATATTTTTAAAAATATGTAAGGGATATCTCTGTGTAAAACCATTAAACTAGGTAAAATTTGATGCACACTTGGATTTTTCTTGAGAAAACAAGCGTTCTTGGTGGTTCTTGATCTTATTTGTAAAATGTTATCTTTGGTACTTAAGAATTACAAAAGTTATGTGTTCATATATACATGTACGCGTTTAATACCTTCTAAGACTGTTTTAATTTCTGTTTTAGTGGAATATTGGTGAACGATACTAAGTTAGATGGACCTTTATTACAGATTCTCTTTATGAACAATGTTATTTCAAAGTAAGTAATTTTCCCCTTTCTACATATAATGAGTTAATGTGTTAATGAAACAACATCTTCCGTTAGTATGCTGTATTTATTTGTACTTATTCCATTTTTATTCTTTTGCTTAAAATTTAGGGAATCGTGGGGCTTTTTTGTTTTCTGGTTTTGTTTTTTTGAGAGAGAGAGAGAGAGGGCACAAGTGAATGAGGGGCAGAGAGAAAGAATCCCACTCAGGTTCTGCACCATCAGCGTGGAGCCTGAAACAGGGCTCGAGCTCACCCCATGTGAGGTTCGACCTCATGAACCAGGAGACCATGACCTCAACCAACTGAACCACCCAGGTACTCTAAGAGCAAGGACATTAGAGTCTATAAACATGAATTTGAATCTGGACCCTAACTTTGTACATATGTGAACCTGGGCAGGTCACAACCTGTCTGCATATCAGTTTCCTCACTGGAAAACAGATGCTAATAGTAACCACTTCTTAGGTAGTTAAGTGAGTACCTATAAGAGCCCAATAGCCTCTAATAAAAATAACAACTGGTACCACAGCAATAAGTAATGTTAGTCGTTTCTCCCCCAGAATCAGATAACTGGGTTTACCCTGTTGGTTGTCTTCAAAGCTTACCCACATAATTTTGTGTTTGTGTGAATGTGTGAAAGAGAATTAGACCTTTGCAAACCTTCCAGCATGCTGGGGTCTAGGGTGACTCAGTGTATTCCTCCAGTGCTTGCTAGAACGTTCTGAAATGTTTTGAGACTTTGCCCTGTCCCTTCCGCAGAGCGTGGTCATAGACATTTCAGACAGTTGCTTGCCCCTCTCCTGAGTCACTGAAGCATAATCGTTATCTTGCATACTAGGCAAGGTAAAGAAGGTAACATATTAGTTAGAGTGTTAGCTGTGTGGCAGGCCCATCACCTACCTATCTCTGCCTAGGTGGAACCTGCTGCTCTCAGGGGTGGGGACGCTGGATGGTGAGGGTGGCAGTAGCAAGGTGCTGGGCACAGCTGGGCGTGAGCACTGTCATCATCATTGGATTTGAATCCGCGTCCCCTCTAGCTCATGGCAATCTCATTTCTGCACCATGTATCTGCCATTTTGCCTGCAGAGATCTTGGAGTGTCAGAGCTAAAGAGACCTGAAAGATCAAGTCTGGTGAAGAGCAAGATGGCTGCCCCACTGCGGCCAAGCTGGGTTCCGCGGGCCCCTCCTGAACCGAGCGTTAACAAATAGTTGATGAAAGCGGTTCTTGACCTGGGAAGCTGGAGAAAGTAGACCTCAGTAGTTTCTCTGCTTCACTTTGTGTTTCCATTGCATTTTGGTGTTTTGTTTTTTTTTGTTTTTTTCCCAGTTTAACATTTATATAGTATTTCCTTCTGTGTGGATAGGGAGTCTCTGGGAGGAAGATAGGAAGAATGTACTGGCTGTCTTTTCATTGCAGAGAAGGTGGCTGGGGCACAGACCAGGAAGGAAGCTTTTCATTATGTAACCCCTTTACTTCTTTTGGATTTTGAACCATGCTTTATATAGATTATGTATTCAAATTTTAAATATGTAAAATTTATAAATAAAATCCATTTATTCTCAGCACCAATATTTGCCACTGTTACATGCCTACCACTACCTTAGGTTCCCATAATCATTATGTTAACTCGGCAACAATGTATATTTCTTTTTCTGAGGAATAGGTTCCTGACTGTTACAGAATCAGTGATTTGATAAACCTCTGAAAATCAAGTTAACGGCATTTACTCCTGACATCTTCTAATAATGCGTAAGATTTCAGTCTATTCAGTGTTTTACTCTGCATTCTGACTGTTGTGTCCTCTCATGCAGGCAATACCATCAAGAAATAGAGGAATTTGTGTCAAATTTAGTAAAAAGATTTGAGGAACAGCAGAAAAATGATGTGGAAAAGACTTCCTTTAATCTTTTGCCCCAGGTATTTCAAACTTAAGAGACTTTAAGATTAACAGGTTATGCTTTTCACTGCCGTCTATTAGGCCACAGGGATCCTCTTGTATCCTCGTGAAAATGACTAAGTGCAACTACTGTGTCCTACACCTGAAACTAATATAACATTGTATGTCAAGTACAACTAAAAAAAGAAAAAACAGGATTGTTAAAACTGTTCACCTCCCATCCTTCAGCTGGGCTTCCTTCATTGGTCTGACCAGTACAGCCACAGGCGATTCCTTTGTATTGTGGCTCCTTTTCTCGGGGGAGTCCTAGACCTGGCTACACTCAGAATTAGTCTTTTATCCCCCCCCCCCCCCCTCCATTTCCTCACTTGGACATGTGGTTTGAGGCAGAAAATTAATTTTAAGGCAGAAAAAAAAATCTGTATTTCTGGAGTTTATAGAAGATGAATTATTTTTCTCTAAAACCAATAGGTTTACCTGCTATTCTATTTTCCCCTCTGCTTATTGGAAAAAAACCAATAGCATGCCCAAAGAAATCTGAGAAATTTCACTACGTGAATATCAGAGCGTGAATTTATATTTTAAAAAATCAGAATTATGATTTCTGGGCTTTTTTTTTTTTAATTAAAAGTTATGGTAAGTAGACTCTGTCAAATAAGGGTTGTTAGCTGTGTATCCTGAGAATTGGGAGAACAGAGAATTCTGAGTAATTTTTATCACCTTGAGTTTTTACATCTCATACAATTTTTAAAGATTTAAGAAACAAAATACATTTAACAATAAAAACCATACAAGGAGTTTTGATTCAAGGAGCACTTCAGAATTTTGTAGTGGAGGGAGGTCTATGAGAGTTCTATCAGTATTGACCACTAATGTAAAATCATAAATGTTTTAGTCTTTCTGGTTATCTGGTTTTAAGATCGTCTACTTTGTCAATTTCAGCGTTGAGAGTTTAAATATTTAATTCATTCAATTTAATACATGAATTAATATTCAGTAACACAAAAGTCATAGTCTACACTAATGCTTCAGAAGGCGCTGTCTTTTATATCTTTTGTAATTTTTAAATTCTCCCTCTTGTGAAATTTATTTCACAAACCTCCCTAGCTTTCAGACTTACCGTAATTGTGACAATGTTGAATTCAGAACTTTATATACCTTAGTGGTATGTATCAGAAAATAAAGGGGTGTGTTTAAATTTCTAATATTTGAAATTTGAACTAGTTAAAAATTGGTTACCTTCTATAACTGTTTTTCTTTGTGTTAGCCATCTAGTGTTATGCTAGAAGAGGACCATAAAGTGGAAGAATCGTGTGCCATTAAAAACAACAAGGAAGCTTTTAGTGTAAGTTTGGACATTTTAGCTTTGAATCCTGCAAAAACATGTTTTCTATCCTGTGTCATTTGGGTGGCATTGAAATGATAAGGTGGCATAGCCATGTGTCATCAGATGATCACCGCCCTTTCATGAAATTTGTTACAAGCCACAGTTTAGGCTTCAGCCTCTAGATAATATGGTTCACTTTCTAATAATTACTGGATACACGACAGACAGACGTCGGAGGACTTTATTTTTGTCCTGACGAACTTTTTTTGCACGTGCGTTTCATGAACGCGGATGATGATCTGGAGCGCGTGCTTGTTGCACGTACAGATGGGGAAGGATAAGTAAGCAATGTAACAGATGGCAGATAGGAGATTAAAAATGTTGACAAACTCAAATGGCGGGTGAAAAATCGAAGAGGCGTAACAGGGATAAGCCTACCCTCAGGCCTTTTGGTACCTGTGCGGAATTCCACTGTGTCAGTGCAATGTAGCGGTGTGATTTTGCAACTTCGGTTTTTTTAAGATGATGATGAAATCCTGGATTCTGTTCGAGGCAGACTAGTTTTCATGTGTAGGGAGTGACGTGCCCCATTGACCTACCACAATCTTAAGGACATGGGGCCGCTGGGAGTGGGAAGGGCCCACAGCCTTACTGCAGAGATTGACAGGGGATAGCATGTCTCTGCAGATGTGATCGAGGCGTCATGTTAGATCACTCTGTGTGGTGCCGGGTGGGAGGACCGGGACCAGTGACTGCGTGGACCACAAGCAGGCACAGTGCAACTCAGCCTTCAGTGCAAACTTCTGTCAGAGATGTGAATACGAAGTGGTCGGACTCGTTTAAGAAAAGCAAATTCCACATTACCCGAAGAAGTCAAAGACTGAGATGCTATCAAGGCGCTTTAAAGAAAGAATTTGAACTATGTAACTCTTCATGTCCCTTCTAACTCTAGGGTTCTGGGCTAGAGAGTGGTACCTGCCTGGAAAGTGGGACTATTGTGTATTATTAATTTACTTCTTTAATAAATACTAATAAATATAGAATGTTCCGTTGTCAGGGACCCTTCTGGGTTCCAGAGACAGCAACGAAAAAAAAAGGGCAAAGTCTCTGCTCTCATTGAATTACATTCTAGTGGGGCAAGAAAATAGGTGAGGCTAAGGACTTAGAGGGTAACTGTGGGGCATTTGGTTTGTATGGTGAGTAGATAGCGACAGCCTCTCTGAGCTGATAACAGAATAAATTGAGGGAGTGAGCCATCATGCAGTGAACAGTATTCCAGACTCCAGGCAGTAGGAACAGTGAGTGGAAAGCCCTGGGTCAGAAGGGCACACTGACATGTTGCTCACTACTTACCAGGTACTGTTCGAAGCTCATTACAGATATGCTCGTGAAGGTACTACTAGTATTCTCTTTTTACAGATGAGGAAACAGATGTGGAGAGCTAAGTAACTTGCCCTGAGTCCCTTAGCTAGTAAGTGACAAAGCCAGGGCGTGAATCCAGGCCTTCTGATTCTGGAGCAGATCGAAATCTTTATATTGCCTCATAAGCAATAGTAAGGGCTTTGGGTGTTACTCTGAGATGAGAAGTCCCTGGAGGATTTTAAGTAGAAATGTGACATGATACGACTTGAATTTTTGAAAGAGCTGGCTGCTCTGTGGAGAACAGTGTGTAGCTGGTTACATGTAGAAGCTGGAAACTGGCTAAGTGACTCTGTTGATCTCAGTTGAGAGAAGATGGCAGGCCAGTCTAGAAGACCAGGGCTGGACGTGAGCAGGGGTTAGAAGCTGGATCTACCTTGAAGGTAGAACTGACCAAATGTGTTGACGAATTGGATGCGTAGAACACAAAAGCGAGGGAGTCGTCAAAACGATGCAGGTTTTTGGTCTGAGCAGCTAGAATGAGGTCCTTCCCTTTCCTGTGATGGGAAAAACTGGTGGGAGGCGCAGCTTTGGAGTGGAATGGGAATCTGGTTCAGTTTTAAATAGGTGAATTTGCATGTCCTGGAAACCTGTCAGTTGGCACTTGAATCTACAAGATTGGAGTTGAGGCAGAACCGGATATTTGGGGTGTCCCATATACTCGTACTTCATACCATGGGCCTGGACGAATCACCTCAAGAGTGCAGGTAGAGAGGGGGACCGGACTGAGTCTCACAGAAGATGGAGAGATGAGAAGGATTGGTCAGCAAGGTAGGAAGAACACCGAGAGAATGGTGTCCCGGAAGCCAGAAGAAGTGACTGACCTGTGTCCGTCGTTGCTGACAGGTTAAGGTGAAGACTGAGCCGTCCACTGAATTTGGCTGCATGGAGCCCATGGGGGAGCTTAGCACCATGAAGGAGGCAGAAGCCTTTCTGGAGATGTTCAAGAGAGAATGGCAGGGCCATCTGAGGAAAAAAGTGGGGGGCTGGTTTAGAGGAAAAGAGATTAAATCAACACCATCTAAATGCAACATGTGAACCTTAAGTTCTTGCTTGGAAAAAAAATAAAGCCTAGAAAAGGCACTTTGGGACCAGTTGGGAAAACTGAGTACAGAATGGATATAGATGATATTAGGAGTTTATTAACTTTCTTAGGTGTGACAGTGGTATTGTGGCTTGTAGGAGAATGTTCTTGTGCTCAGAAGACCCATCCTGAAGTGTTTAGGGATGAAGTGTCACGAAAGTAGTCTGTCGCTGGTTATGTGTAGAAGCCGGAAGCCCGTTAGGAAGTTACCATATTAATCTCAGGCAAGAGACAATAATGGCTTAGACTAAGATGATGGTGGTGGCTTGCTTTCTCCCGGTGGCTCAGTAAAAAGTAAGTGTGCGCGTGTACCTGTGTGTGTGTGTACGTGTGTGTGCACGTAAGGTATCCACAATTGTTGGATCTAAGAGAGTAAGTACATACCTGGGTGTTCACTGTAGCATTTTCTCGACTTTTCTGTATGAATTCCTCCCCGCCCCCCGAATTGGAGAGGAAGGAAAAGAGTGAGCGGGAGGGGAAGGAAATAGTAAATACTTTCCTGCATTGTCTTGCTGCCAAGGGAAGCGAGGAGACGGGTGATTGAAGTCTGAGGAGAGTGCAGCTGATGGTCACCACCTCCTGGAGAGGGAAACTGTGACCTCGGCAACACAGGGGCATTTAAAGATGGAGCTTTTTACCTGCACCTCCAAATCTGGCTCCTTTAGGGAGTTGAGTATGACTTCTGATCATTTCCTCCAAAATTAAAGCGTTAAAACAATTAATCATAGTCTTACATTATTTAATGTCTTTTTTTCCTGCTTAAATAGCAATATTTTTTGACTTGTTTTCTGCAGGTTGTAGGAAGTGTCCTGTATTTTACTAATTTTTGCCTTGATAAATTGGGGCAACCGCTTCTAAATGAAAACCCTCAGCTTACCGAAGGATGGGAAATACCTAAGTATCCTACATAGTGAATGAAGATCTTTTATGCATCTTGCCATTAAGTTCACCTTTTAAAAAAATTTACCAAATTTTGCAGACTATGATAACTGTTCCTTAATAAAATTCACTAAAGGTACCAGCAAGTCTTCAGCCACATTGTTTCTCTAGAAGGGCAAGAAATACAAGTAAAGGCAAAAAGGTTTGTGTGGGGAGTTGTTTTTGTTTCCTTCTTCTTTTTAAAACTTTTTTAACCAAAACCATAAACTCTTTTAGCTTGAAAAATTAATATTCTTTATTGCTGGCTTACTATAAAGAAGTTATAGATTGAGCTAGAATTTTAATATGTAGACATATTAAATGTTTAAATTAGTCATCTGTTTATTGGAATTCATTGGTTCACGCCTGATATGCTTGGGTGGGTGGAAAGTGTCATTGTTGCTGTCAGTTTGGTTGCTGTCTTATAACCATCTGCCCCTTCCTGAGTCACCTAAAGGAAATACAATCTGTTTGCCTCGGTTCTTCTGTTATTAACCACTGACAAAACCCAGAGGTGACAGATTAGTTGGGAACATAAGGGTTCTTGGTTAAAAGACTCGGATAAAAGTACTGTTTGTTTAAACCACTGAGTCCAGGAGGTGAAAGCGTACTCACTGTTGCAGATGTTTGTAATCTGTGATCTGCGTGCTTTCTTTCTCTCTGATACACTTTGCTGTCATAATTGTATTGATTTGCTTTTATGTCTAATTTACATTATGCACATCTTTGTTTTTTGACCAAATAGGCCAAAGCCTCACTGTTTCAATTGTGGTTCTGAAGAACATCAAATGAAAGATTGCCCAATGGTAAATTTTTCTCCTATAAAAAAAAAAAAATCTTTGAATTAGAGCTTTCTAATGTTTTCAGCACATTTCTGGCATTGTGTGAGATGAAGAAGCTAGCTGCGATAACTTTCTTTCGGTCCTTGAATTTGAAAGCTTTTCAAGTTTGTACTTAAATTTTAAGACATTGGATTTTTCAAACTAATAACTTGTTACAGTATTCTGTATTTGAGATGAATGAAATATGAGAGTTAATTTTTAGAGTTGCTTCTAAAAACTTGATTTTAGGTTAAGATAATAGTGAGGTGATAACAAATTAAAATGACTGCTTCTCTTCCTTGCTGTATTTTTCTAATATTTACACTGTCTTTTATACTTGTTACACATTAAAACTGGAATAGTTTGTTTGCTTGACCTGAAACAGTGTTTAGTTTTATTTAATTTCTGAAGTACTTCTAAACTGCTCGTTACCATTTTTCTCAACTGCGTTACGCTCCAGCCTCGGAATGCTGCTCGGATAAGTGAAAAAAGAAAAGCGTATCTGGATGCCTGCAGTGAGACAAACAGTCAGAATTTTCAGCAGCGATACCACGCGGAAGAGGTGGAGGAGAGATTTGGAAGATTCAAGCCGGGAGTCATTAGGTACCTCTGTCATTTTAGTGGAGAACGTCATTTCGACTTCATCAGTATTTGGAACGTTCTGTGTATCCAAAGGGCGATGGTCGGTGTGATCCGGAGGGCGGTGGTCGGTGTGTAGGTCTGCTCTAGCAGCGCCTAGATAACGCGCGTCTGTTCGTTCAGAAACTTTCACTGCAATCTCAACCGTGTATCTGTTAAGCACCGGGTCACTGTGTGGAACCTACAACACGGAGTTGTTTTAACACATCGGGGACGGTATGTGTTTTAATCCAAACAAGAATACGGTATTTTTTTATTCCTCTTTTGTTTTTACACAGCGAGGAACTTCAGGATGCATTGGGCGTGACAGACAAGAGCCTTCCGCCTTTTATATATCGAATGCGCCAGCTGGGGTACCCGCCGGGGTGGCTCAAGGAGGCCGAGCTGGAGGGCTCCGGGCTTGCGCTCTATGATGGGAAAGGTATAGTATGTGAAGTTATATAAGTCGGCCCAAATGTTATTGTGAGAGAGAGACAGTGTGTGCGTGTGCGTGTGCACGCGTGCACGTGTGTGTAATGAGAGAGCTACAGTAATATCTGATAGGAATGGCTGGCTTGATCAGTGTGTGCTGAGGGAAGTAAAAACTATCACAATGGTGTTTGCTTCGTTTTACAAGGAAGGAACTAAAACCTCAAGAATTACCAGATGGTTGGTTATCTGGACCTGCTCCAGATATTTGACTATGCAGGCCAAAGAATCAGCTCTCCAGCTGGTCCTCATAAGCTCTTGCCTTGCTCAGAAGTGCTAACAGAAATCTATTCATCAGTGAATGCCAGGAGACCTAAAATACAGGATACATAAATCCTCTCATAATCTAGAACCCCTCCCTTAGGTATCTGCTATAGAGGAATAATCACACATGTGCACAAGGAAAATATGTGTATGTGTTTTTGTAGCATTGAATATGATAGAAATTGAAAGCAACATTAAGGCTCTAAAGAAGAATGGCTGACTAAACCGTGGTAGATCTGGGCTGTGGGATCCCTGTGGTAATTAAGGAGGAGAGTGCATCTGTGAGCTGACATGGCAAACTCTCTGTGCAATGCTGAGTTTCTGCCCAACATACCTATCGTGTCATTCAGAGAATCCCACGTGGATGAAACAGTGCTCTTGTTTTTTCTGAGGACTGATTTATAAGTGTTTTGGTTTTTTTTTTAATGTTTCTTTATTTTTTGAGAGAGAGAGAAAGAAGGAGTCAGAGTGTGAGTGGGGAGGGGCAGAGAGAGAGGGAAACACGGAATCCGAAGCGGGCTCCAGGCTCTGAGCTGTCAGCACAGACCTTGATGCAGGGCTCAAACCCACGAACCGTAAGATCATGACCTGAGCCGAAGTCAGACGCTTAACCGAGTCATCCAGGCACCCCAGAAGTATTTTTTTAAACGTTTATTTTGAGAGAGAGAGAGAGAGAGAGAGAGAGAGAGAGAGAGAGCGAGCATTAGCAGGTAGCAGAGAGAGGGGGGACAGAGGATCTATAGCAGGCTCCTGGCTGACAGCAGAGAACCTGATGTGAGGCTCGAACTCACAAACTGGGAGATCATGACCTGAGCCGAAGGTGGACATTTAACTGACTGAGGCACCCTTCAGTTAGATTTTAGATTCAGACTCATTGAAGCCTTTCCTGACCACCTTATTTAAGTATATCTCTCATTGGCCTGCCAGTCTTTTATCACTGGACCCTGTCTGTTTCTTTCATGCCCTATATATTTATTTCTCTGTTCTATTTCTCTACTTCTATTTTCCTATCTAGACAGTCAGGTTTGTAATTGCTAAAACCATTCATATTTTATTCACCAGTATATCCCCTGGCATATAGCACGGTACCCGCAATGTGGTAGATGTTAAATAAATACTTTTTAAAAAAGTCTTCACCCATACAGCAGACTCAACAGTGGTTCCCCCCGGGGAAAGAAAGAGGATTGGCCTTGAGATTATAGTTTATCTCTAATCCCCTAAATCTTTTAAAAATGAAAATGTTTCTCTATATTACCTAGATATTTAAAAATATTTTTATTTTTTAGTTTATTTTTTTAACTTTTTTTTTTTTTAATGTTTATTTTTGAGAGAGAGAGAGTCAGAGCATGAGCAGGGGAGGGGCAAAGAGAGAGAGACACAGAATCCAAAGTAGGTCCAGGCTCTGAGCTGTCAGCATAGAGCCTGATGCGGGGCTCAAACTCACAAATGGTGAGATCGACCTGAGCTGAAATCGGGTGCTCGACCGACTGAGCCACCCAGGCGCCCCTAAAAATATTTTTAAAAATTCACCAAGCTGCTCTTTTTCAGTTAGTACCAAAGAGGTATTTAGGACAGCCCTTTTAATATATCCCCAAGTCATGCAGGCATTCAAGTTTTCTGTAGGTGCTTGAATTTCTGTTGTTTTCTCAAGTTCTCTCTCTTTTTTAGTTTGTTTGATTAGAGATTCTTTGGATAAACATTGTGGATGGTTGAAGTCTTTTGGATATATTTCAATTGGCTGAGCCATCCTAAGCCTCTTTTAATCTATAGATACCCTCCCTTGTTTTTAACAAAGCCACATTTTGTCCTTTCGGGTTTTCGAGATTTTGCTGATGCATCTCCATGGTGTGTGATTTTAGCACGTTCCTCTGTCCCTGTCTTTATTGTGATGGAATCAATCAGTCACTGGTGGTCGTTGCCTGTCTATACTTGCTAATGATGGGTTGCAAAATGGTTATATACTCATTCTTTTAATACTTCTTAGCTTATTAGCTAGGATACTTCTATAAAGAGAAACTTCTCATAAACCATTTAATTACCTTACGTATATAGACACCACAGGACTAGCAAAATAAACGTATGATTTACTTAGTAGTTTTCAAGGTAATAAAGTGTTTCCCAAGTATCCTTCTCTCATCTGTAAAGTGGTTTTGTAAAGTAGTACATACCTCTTAAGGTTGTGATGAAGATTACCAGAGTTAATACTTACAGGCCGTTTAAAACATAATCTGGTACATGATAAGATAAATGTTTGTTAAATGAAGACATTGGAATAGAGCATCAGGCAGGTCATTGGGTCAGCACAAACTAGACTTCTAAGAAACCCATGGAAGAACCCAGGTTTCCAAGATTTTCAATATTCATTTACTATCAAAGTATTCTGTCCACATTGTTTAAAAGTTTCTAATCTAATGATCCAGAACATTGTGATTGAAGCCATTCTCAGAATAATTATTCTCAGAATGATTCTGTTGCCTTGAATATCAGTACTTTCCTAGTATACTTTTGGTCCGGGGAGGGATTTATATTGGCATCTAGCAATGTTATCCTTCTGCTGGTCTCTGACAGATGGTGCTGATGGGGAAACAGAAGCTGGAGAAGCACAACAGAATAAAAGTGTCACTTACGATCTCTCGAAATTGGTAAACTATCCAGGTTTTAATATATCTACTCCCAGAGGAATTCCAGATGTAAGTATACCGTGTTTTTATTCTTATGGGATATAACATTATTGTAAGGATTGTTAAGAATTGTTAGCTTATAAAAAAAAAAAGAATCGTTAGCTTATGTAGCAGTTACACTGGGACATGAAGAAGTAAATGTGTTACTTGTTCAGCTTTGTAACTTCCTATATGTTGTCTAGAATCTTAAGTGATACCTTGTGTTCATTCAAAAAATTTTTTTTCTGATTTATGCCCTACGAAAAGGAGTTAAAATGATTAAATTCTGTAAATCTAAAACTGTTCTAAAATTATGCTTTAAAAACATGGGATGGTTCTGAGGCAGTATTGTTAGTTCTTTGGAATTACTTGGAAAGTAAATTTATGCCTTTAATAAATCTAAGTTAATATAACTCCTTTTCCTATCCAATAATTCCTTTTCCGCTTTTTTCATTCCAAAGTAAAATTTCTCATTCCATATGAGAATGGTTTCTGCATTTATTTAATCTTTTCCAACTTTCCTCTTCTATTTCAAGACTCAACAATGACCTGTTGTGGTGATGGTGTGGTTGTATTTTAAGTTTATTTATTTATATCGTGAGAGAGAGAGCGAGAGCGCGCCTGTGTGCGTGCCCAAGCCTGGGAGGGACAGAGGAAGGAGAGCAAGAATCCCAAGCAGGCTTTGCACTGTCAGCGAAGAGCCTGACACAGGGCTCGAACTCATGAGCCATGAGGTCATGACCTGAGCCAAAGTCAGATGCATAAACGGACTGAGCCACCTAGGCACGTGATGTGGTGGTTGCATAAAAAAGTGCATTTTTAGGTGTTCGTAGGAACTGGGAAGCAAAGAAACCAAAGGTCCGACCTTAGAGTCTAGTGAACAGATATGAAGACAAGTGTGTAATTAATTAAGAGCTAAACTGCATGGCACAAACCATCAGTGCCTCTGGAAATGGTCCTAGTACCAGCCGACCTCAGAGTCCTCTGGGGAGTGCTCGGTAGAAGTATGCCTTTTTTTTTTTTCTATTATTGTTATTATTATTATTATTATTATTATTATTATTATATTTTTAAAGTTTATTTTGAGAGAGAGAGCAAGAGAGAGAGAAAATCCCAAGCAGCACTGTACCAGCATCACTGAGCCTGACATGGCGCTCAAACTCACAAGCTGCAAGATCATGACCTGAACCAAGATCAAGAGTCAGACATTTAACCAACTGAGCTACCAAGGCATCCCTTTTTAAGTTTGTTTATTTTTGAGGGGGGGAAGAGGGGCAGAGAGAGAGAGGGAATCTGACGTGGACTTGAACCTGTGAACTATGAGATGACCTCAGCCAAAGTTGGACGCTCAACTGACTGAGCCACCCAGGCGTGCCCTTTTTTTTTTTTTTTTCTTTTTTTAATTTTAGAGAGAGTGGGTGTGACTAGGGAAAGGGATAGACAGAGGGCGAGGGAATCTTAAGCAGGCTCCACACTCAGTGCAGAGCCCAACACGGGGCTCGATCCTACAACCCCGGGATCATGACCTGAGCTGAAATTAAGAGCCGATCGTTCAACCAACTGAGCCACCCAGGCACCCCGGAAATGCACATTCTTGAGTCCCACCCTTAGACTTAACTGACTTGACCCTGGAATCTGGAGGTTTGACAGGAGCCCCAAATGATTCTTCTTGAGAACCCCTATTGCACGTGCTCATAGAGATGAGAGAGAAGGAAGGGATGTTGAACCTTAAAGATGAGTGCCGGGTTTGGAAAGGGAAAGAACAGAAGCTGGAAAGTGGTAGGAGAGGTGAGCCTTGAGGGGCCCTGTAAGCCGGGCCAGCGCGTGCAAGGACGGGGAGAGGGAGGCCGGAAGAGAGTCCGCTCGTCACTGAGTACAGCTTCTGCTTGTAGTAGGTGGAACCTTTTGGGGCCAAGTGATTTTGTCAAGTAAGCTTTTAGTGTTCACTTCCGATCATGTTGCCGGCAGGGTTGGGTGGCTGGGTTTTTGTTTTGTTTTTCCTTCAATGCACCATCCTTTTCGTTAATTCCCCAGAAAAGGAAATGTAATTTGAGACCTCCATTTTACAGAATGTCAAAGTATGATGTTTTCCAAATACAGGCTTGTTTTTTTTCCTTGTCTTCTCACCATTAGGAATGGAGGATGTTCGGGTCCATACCAATGCAGGCGTGTCAGCAGAAGGACGTGTTTGCCAATTACCTGACTTCTAACTTCCAAGCGGTAAATAGCTTCTCAGGGTGAGGTTGATAAAAATTGATTGCCTTTTGTTGGTGGACTTTTGTAACTCATCAGCGTCTTCTTGCTCTTTGGCTTTGCTTCGAAAGCACTCTGTGCCTTCTGATGCATCCAAAGGAAAAGGGCGGCTCCATTCACCATTCACCTACGCTTTGCTCCGCATTGGTTTTCTGTGGGGTGGAAGGGAAGGACTGGAGTCTCCTTCTTCTGCCCCATTAACTTGTGCTTGGCTTGGCCCCTCCATCAGCCGAGCATGAGGTCTGGCAGCAAGAGGTCTTCATCCCAGTCCAGCCCAAGCAGTCCAAAGAAGCAGAGGAAGGAGAGCAGCTCAGCAGCCTCCCCCGCGGACATGGAGCTCGACTCAGGTAGGTCTCCTCCTGTGGTCTCAATCTCACTGAGAAGGTAGAGGGATTGTGCACGCTCCTGAGTTCCAGGAGGAAGGCTGGGCCGGTTTGAGCACTAATGAAATGCTTTGATTCTGTCCTTGGAGATGAGAGTGACACCCCCTTGTACTGATAAAAGGTAAGGTGGGAGACAGCTTGGTGTGAGGGCCATGCCGACCGGTTAACTGCGTTCCTGAGTCAGGCGATCCTTGCCGCCCAGTCCCAGTGGTCCTGATCCGGACCAGGCCCTCGGATAGGCAGTGGAGAGTGTCCCGCTTCGACAGCTCTATCCCAAGAGGAGGAAGGGCAGAGCTGAGCCAGGCTTGGGAAGCTAGCCAGCCATGGGAAGAAGGACCATGAGGAAAATCTGCCCTCCTGGAAATGCACAGTGGAACAAAGGACTTGCCCTCTGATACTCCTCTGCCTTTTTATTCTCTTAATCCTCTGGGCTTAACCATGGAAGTGGTGGCCATGCAGGACTGTGACAGCCCTTCTCAGCATGTCAGCCAGCAGTGGGTCAGGACAGTCATACACGCACCTTTCCGAGTCCCCCCCCCCCGTAGAACTGTCCACGCTTCCTTTGGACTTCCCCTTGGGACTGCTGGGGTGTAGTTTAGATGTTGCCCCCAGAAAGCTCTGGAATGAATCAGAACTTTATGTCAACTTGATAAATTCCAAAGCTGCTCTGAGTCCCAGACTGAAAACTCATTCCTTGCTCTACCTCCCATCCTAAAATATGCCCAGCCACTTTGGTCCTTACAGCTGGCACATGTTTTGAAGTGAGATTAAATGGCAACATTAAGATACAATGAATGGGGGCGCCTGGGTGGCGCAGTCGGTTAAGCGTCCGACTTCAGCCAGGTCACGATCTCGCGGTCCGGGAGTTCGAGCCCCGCGTCAGGCTCTGGGCTGATGGCTCAGAGCCTGGAGCCTGTTTCCGATTGTGTCTCCCTCTCTCTCTGCCCCTCCCCCGTTCATGCTCTGTCTCTCTCTGTCCCAAAAATAAATAAACGTTGAAAAAAAAAATTTAAAAAAAAAAAAAAAAAAAAAAGATACAATGAATGTTGGGGCACCTGGGTGGCTCAGTCTGTTAAGTGTCCGACTCCTGGTTTTGGCTCAGGGCATGACCTCACAGTTCATGTGCAGGAGACCCGCATTGGGCTCTGCGCTGAATTTTCTCTCTCTCTTTCTCTGCCCCTCCTGCACACACGCTCGCTCGCTCTCTCCGTCTCTCAGAATAAATAAATAAACTTTAAAAAAAAGGAAAAAGAAGATAAAATGAATGTAGATACCTTAATAATAAGATGCTATCTATTAATGTAAATTGCCCTGATTTGATTGTGAGGGATTCACCTGTCTTATTTTCAAATTCCCAGAGAAAATTTAAAGGTCACAGATTAAATCCCCTTAGAATCCAAAATCAAAGCCCCCCAAACCATTTTCCCCAATTTTTTACTTTGCTTAGTCTCAGCCATAGGAGTTCTTTTTTTTTTAATTTTTTTTTTTTTTTTAACGTTTTATTTATTTTTGAGACAGGGAGAGACAGAGCATGAACAGGGAGGGTCAGAGAGAGGGAGACACAGAACCGAAACAGGCTCCAGGCTCTGAGCTGTCAGCACAGAGCCTGACGCGGGGCTTGAACTCACGGACCACGAGATCATGACCTGAGCCGAAGTCGGCCACTTAACCGACTGAGCCACCCAGGCGCCCCCCAGCCATAGGAGTTCTTGATGCCAGAGTTCACACGCCAGGCTTTTAGTACCTACAGCCTGACATCAGTGTCCATTCTCACCTTTTTATTTTGCCCGAAGCAGTGCTCAAATACGAATCACGCTGAATTCAAATACGAATGAGCTGAATCTAAGAGTCGGATGCTTAACTGATTGAGCCACCCAGGCTCCCCCCACCCTTTTTTTAAGTATATTTTTTGAATTTGCCTAATTTTTAAAACCTGTGCTGTTTTGGATACCTCTACTAGACCCTGAGGATAGGAAGATTCATGAGACACAACTGCCGCCCTTAGTTTCCACTTTGCGTGGAAACTGCGCCACCTAGGGCGTGCAGAGGTATAAACCCCATTTTGACATAAATGTGGTGACCTGTGGTGATCCATACAGAGCCCCAGAGCTGGTTACACCTATTTTAGTGTCAGAGGGGACAAACCAAGCAGCTGTGCTGGATGAGGTCGTAGACCCCGATCAAGAAGGACTTTGAGCTGCGTCCGGAGGGATAAAGTCAGGGATTTACCATGGAGATGAGCAGGGTTAGGACATTTGAGTCCGTGGGAAATGCAGATGCAGATGCGTGAGACATCACGGCGCACTGGTCCAAAAGCAGAGTGACACCTGGGGTTTCAGCCTGGCAGAAGAAATAACGTGGTTCAAGGAGGCAAATTCGTGGTCACAGAGGGCCTTGTGAGGCACAGAGGAGATCAGATCAGCCTTTGTCCTGATGGAAAGCACTGAAGGTTTCTAATGAGGTGGGAAGGTTAATGGGCCCAGACTCATGCTTCACAAAGATAGTAGTTTGGAGAATGGATATAAGGAAGAGGAGTCCAAAGCACAGACGATGCCAGGCTTCCTGAAATAATGTCTTGGCTGCGACGGTCTGCCAGAGAGAGTAGGCCCCAGGGAGCCGAGGACTCGGGGCGGGGTGCAGAGGGAGACGAGGGCCTCTCTGGCGATTAGCAGGTTCCGTGTGGGAGACTTCAGCCAGATACCACTGGTGGCACCATAGTGGGAACAGCATGAAGGAGCGGAGTCCGGATTCGAGGAGAAGGTCGGATCTGTTACGTCTGGGACATATAGGTGGTGATGACCATTGACCCGTGAGCGACACGAGCCCGCAGTTGAGGCAGGCAGGCAGGACCAGAGGTGCAGAACTGGGGAATAAGCCAGAGTGTACCCCACCCCGTCTCCTCAGTTTTGTCTCCTTCAGCAGCCCCGCCAGCAGCGTTTCCAGCCGTTGTCCCACCACACTTTCCCAGGAACCCCGTTCTGCAGCTCCCGCAGACAGCCTGGGGACCACTCGCGCGCCTCCGTGTAGACTCTCTGTTCCCTCACTCTGAAACGCTGCATGGGGCCAGTGGGTGGCTTTCCCTTTCCTTCAAGCTCCTGGTGCCGGAAGAGCCTGTGGCGCTCCCCGCGGGCGTTCTTTCCAGGTGCTGGTGGTTATGGAGCCTCCAGGGCGTCCCCGCTCCAGCCGGTGATCTCTGGCCATGGACTCTCCGGGCACACCTGAGTTCGGACACCAACTGCTGTGACAGCTGGAAGTATCACAACTTTTTTCTTTCAGATGCGGAGGTCCCTCACGGCTCTCCCAGCGGGGAAGCTTTCCAGTTTCAGCCACCGCTGCCCCCTGGCACTCCCCCTCCTCTGCCCCAGGGGACTCCGCCGCCCGTCTTCACCCCTCCGCTCCCCAAGGGCACCCCGCCGCTGACTCCCAGCGACTCACCCCAGACCAGGACAGCGTCGGCAGCTATGGATGAGGACTCACTGACTCTGGAAGAACTTGAAGAGCAGCAGAGGCGGATATGGGCGGCCCTCGAGCAGGCCGAGAGTGTGAACAGTGATTCCGATATTCCCGTGGACACACCTTTAACTGGGAATTCGGTTGCCTCTTCGCCTTGTCCAAATGAGCTAGACCTCCCTGTCCCAGAGGGAAAACCCTCTGAAAAGCAGATGCCTGATGAGCCCGAGGTACCAGACACTTGTACAAAAAAGTCGGAAGTTGAACATTCTCTGAGCCCAGACTCTGAGCCGACGTTGCTTTGCCAGAAGGAAAAGGAAGAGTCTATTCAGATGGACTCTAAAGATGATGCCCTTCTTGATAATGGCGACGTTGTGTCGAACTGTGACATTAGTAATGGAGGCAGTCAGAAGCTCCTTCGTGTGGACTCCAGTCCTTCAGCAGCCACTAAAGTTCACAGTCCTGTACCTGACATGAGCAAGTTTGCAACTGGAATAACGCCATTTGAATTTGAGAACATGGCAGAATCCACTGGAATGTACCTCAGGATAAGAAACTTGTTAAAGAACTCGCCCCGAAACCAGCAGAAAAACAAAAAGGCTCCTGAATAACTCCTTGACATAGCGCCACGAGCTATTTAATTATCTATAACTTTGTGTTCTGTTCATTAGTACCAAATGGAGATGAGATTGTTTTCCTATTTGTCCCTCCCATGTTTAAAAATCTATCCAAGGCTTAATTGTGGCCTTAAGTCGGGCCTATTTTAAAGAACAGAAAGACCGGGCTTGCTGGTTTACTATATTTTATTCTTATTGCTAAAAACTTGCGGGGACGGGATGTAAGTCCGAGCTGGTTTAGAGATAGTTCGTTAAGGTTTATACTACTTTTGGGTCGTGAGTGTCTGTCAGGAGTGATGGTTTTTATCTGTCTTTTGTACATTGATTTCCCTTTCTACATTTTGCTAATTACCCTGTATATAAGTTTAATATATCACTTTTTAAAAAGAAAAAAATTCTAACCATTTTAAATGCATATTTCAACTCTGACAACCAAATGAGAAAAATCAGGGATGAGCAGCTTTATCCCATTTGGGGTATTTTTGTAAGTGATTTACACACATCAATTTTAATAACACTTTTACTTTTTTTGTAACTTCATTCTTCATATAAGTTTGCTATACAGGTGCGTTCATCTTTGTGTACAAAGGTTTAATAAATTAGCTTTCATATACATAATCTAAGACTTTGAATACAAAAAAAGTGATTCACAGTTAGTGTACCCAACGTTGTAAGTTTGGAAGTAAATTATGTGGTTGCAAAAATTAGTGGTAGCAAAGAAAATCTAGGAAAATGCAAGTTTGAGTGTTTTCAGTGTTATTTCAGCCTTAACTATAGAGACAGCAAAATCTTTTAAAGTACTTATTTTGAAAAAAAAAAAAAAAAAGATGAGGGCAGCTAGCCTTTGTACAAAAATAACTTTCTAAATTTGAACCTTAAGATAGTTAATGCTTAAAAATAAAAAAATAGACATAAACAAATTGCTTTTAATTGTCAGATATATAACTTGGAGATGAATTACAGTTTTTTTTTGTATTTAAATGGAATGCCATCACATTGTTACAGTCGCATCCCTGAAAATAAACATACAGCTGATCTTGAACTTTTAGTCTCAGGTAGTGTGATCTTGCTCTGAGGCCAGCAGAGGGAGCCAACTACAGCCATTCTGGACCATTCCAGATTTCCTTTTCATTTTGAGGACTTGAATAACCAAATTTACTCTTCTATAAAGAATAAAGGGAGGGGCGCCTGGGTGGCGCAGTCGGTTAAGCGTCCGACTTCAGCCAGGTCACGATCTCGCGGTCCGTGAGTTCGAGCCCCGCGTCAGGCTCTGGGCTGATGGCTCAGAGCCTGGAGCCTGTTTCCGATTCTGTGTCTCCCTCTCTCTCTGCCCCTCCCCCGTTCATGCTCTGTCTCTCTCTGTCCCAAAAATAAATAAACGTTGAAGAATAAAGGGAAAGACAATCGTATGAAAAGGACAGTTTATTTTCAAGAGCCTCACAGAACATGCTAGAAATTGAGTAAAACGTTAAGTCCTTTTTGGCTTCTTTCTCTGTGTTGAAATACGTAAGAAAGTTTACATAGTGCTTTTATATACGTTATCTTACTCTCTGTCAAGTAAATGTATTATCACCACTTAAGTATGTAAGAGGAAACCGGTGGCCTTGAGGGTTACAGGGACTTGTCAGCATAGAAGTGGTCTTCAGCTAAGGACCCGAGTCTTCCCTGAATCCTAGAAGTAGCTAAGTGCCCCCATAAGTACCACACCGGAACACCAGAGATACCTAGCCGTTCTCTCCTTAGCAGGAGCCACAGATCTCATGTTAAGGTGTTTTGGTGGTGGTACCCCATTTTCACGATCCCCGTATTAGGTAGGTGTGATTAACTTGACATTTTAGAGGAAATGCCTACGACCCACAGCTGTAGGTCACCTAGGTGCTCTGACCCTCGAGTCCACGCTTTGACCATGTGCTGCCTCCTTATCAAAAGCTCTGTAAAAGCCCTGGTTTCTCCACAATTGGCCTCTACCTTTTCTACTCGTTCAGTTACTTACTGAGGACACAACTTACGTTGCTCTATGTACTTTGGGGCATTCAAATGAGAAAATGATAGAATCTGCCTCAGGTAGCCTGCCCACGCAGAAGGTGGAGGCTCTTAGACCCGAGACTCACTACGTGGCCGCCTGAAGAGGACAAGGTACTAGGACCATTTGGGGCAAGCAAGAGAAGCACCAAGGGAGGACTGGCTTCCATACACGGGGCTGTGGGTTTAAGTGTCCATTTGAAAGGTACTGACAGCCTTCTGGAAAGAGAAGAAACTTTGAGCTAAGCCTTAAAGGGGAGGTAGAAGGATTTCCATAGACCAAATGAGCATTGAATGAACAGGAAACAGCACGAGTAACGTAAGTAGGAACACTCAAGAAATGTAGGATGGTAGAAAAGACTTTCGAAAGGGTTGTTGACTCACTGATGCGGAGAACTGATTGCTTTGCCGTGGACTCTGAGTTTTGCAAGGGAGAAGGATCTGCGTGAAGATCTTTTGGTGAGGAGTGACCTCATCCAAGTGTATTTTAGGAAGATGAATCCTAAGGCAGAATTGAGAATGAATCGGAGAGAAGAGATATTTTACGGGAGGAAGCCTCCCCAGAACGAGAAGTAGTCGCCTTAGGAAGGTGCCCTATTTTTCAAGTGTGTGTTTGAGTATTATGGAGAGCGATGGGTGGAACAGTAAGTTGTTGCGCGGACTTGTCTGCACAGTGACAGATCACCAGGTGTGGGGAGGTGAGGTCATAAGCAAACACTTGTACTTCAGGATGGACTTGGAACAGGGCTGGGGACCGGTTTCTAATCTTTGCCTTGGGTTAAAAGGAATGTGGATTGTAACACAGGTTGCTAAGACAAGACCAGCTGTCATCTCCTTGGGCAGGTAAGTGGGAAGAGGGCACTGCCCTTAGTAAAACACCAAATAACCAATTTCTTCTTTTGAAAGGTTGCATTTCCTTAAGTGGTCAAAAATAGCCTGCTTTCCACTAACAGCGGGATCCTCCTAATTGGTTCTATTCTTCAAGTTCTCTGCTGGAACCATTTGGCCTTCCTGTCTCATACTTTGTAGGTTGTCATTATCAGGCAAAGCCAACAAGGGTGTTGTAACAATTTTGAATACCCAAATGGCTTCTTGTAAGGCATGACTCAGTTTCCCAGAAGCCAATGTGTCCACATAACCTGTGTCTTTCTTCACAGTTAGGAAAGTCCTTTTTTTCTTCAGCCTAATGTATCCATTGATTTAATGGTCTAAATTCACTTTAGAATGCTCAGGATGAAATTGTTTTGTTGATGTGTTTATAAGTGTTCCCACTGACAGAGCCATTTCTATATTCTTAATAAATGGGAAGTCTCTGAACAGGCATGTTTTGTAAATTACCAGCAATCTGGGTACAATGTTTATATTGGACTATTAGAGTGGAAAGAAAATGTGACAGCTGTTTAAAAAAGGGGGGAACTATTTATATTTATTTAGGCTCCTAAAGAAATAACTACATTTTGGGGAGAGGGTAGGAGTGGAGGGAGAGTGTAAACTTAAGGCTAAGCCGAAAGACCTATTTATATAGTTGCAGAGTGTGTGTTTGTCATTCATATTTAGGTTTTGAATTCGTGAATTTTATAATTTAGAAAACAGTCCCTCTGTAAAATTCACATCCCATAGCCGCCTACTAGCCGATGTTAAATGTCTATGCATTAGATTTGCCTTCTAGTGCATTTTTAGAAGTTTTTTTTTTTTAATGTTTATTTATTTTTGAGAGAGACAGAGGGTGAGCAGGGGAGGGGCAGAGACAGACGGAGACACAGAATCCAAAACAGGCTCCAGGCTCCGAGCTGTCAGCACAGAGCCTGACGCGGGGCTCGAACTCACGGACCGTGAGATCATGACCTGAGCCGAAGTCGGATGCTTAACCGACCGAGCCACCCAGGTGCCCCACAACTTGTAGTACATTTTCATTTGCACCTATACCCCTTCATAATTACTTAAAGAGTAAAATGAAATACTTTTCTTTAAAATCTTTACTTTTTGAATTGTAAGCAGAAGTAACAAAGCCATCAATTTGAAGGGAAACCTCCCGTAAAGAATGCCCACACCATTTTTCCTCATACAGTATAGAATTTTTTTAACCCAATTTTCTAAACCCCAAACTGTTTTTCTTTATCAAAATGGAAATTCTTGATTTTTTCTGATTATAATACATATTTGTTTTAGAAATCCAAACAAAACAATATAAAGTCCTTCATGATCACAACATTGAGAGAAAAAAATCATTGTTCAGGATTTGGTATACCTTTTCCTGAGCAAATATATGTTAACTAAGAATTTTTTAAAATGTGTTATAGGTGTGTCTTGAGTGGCTCAGTTGGTTGAGCGTCTGTTCTTGGTTTTGGCTCAAGTCATGATCCTAGAGTCGTGGGATGGAGGCTGGTGTGGGGCTCTGTGCTGTGCGTGGAGCCTCCTTGGGATTCCTTCTCTCTCACCCTCTGCCCCTCTACCCTGCTCACACTTTCTCTGTCTCTCTCTGAAAAAAAAAAAAAAAATTAATTAAAAAAATAATAAAATGTTTTATAAATGTGTTTCAGTAAAAGTGAGATTATACTATACCTGTCAGTGTTTGAAATCTAGTTATCGGGAGTTTTAAGTTTTTTGTGTGTGTGTTTTTTTTTTTAAATAATCTCCACACCCAATGTGGGGCTCAGACTTTAAGATCAAGAGGTCCATACTCCTGACTGAGCCAGCCAATCTCCCCTCTAATTCTTCTTTTTTTTTAAATGTATTTATTTATGGGGCGCCTGCGTTGCTCAGTCAGTTAAGCGTCTGACTCTTGGTTTGGCTCAGGTCATGATCTCATGGTTTGTGAGTTCAAGCCCTGCACAAGGCTGTGCACTGCTGGTGCAGAGCCGGCTCGGGATTCTCCCTCTCTCTTTCTCTCTCTGCCCCTCCCCCACTCTCTCAAAATAAATAATAAAATGTTTTTAAAAATGTATTTATTTTTTAAATGTTTATTTTTGAGAGAGAGAGAGACGCATGCGCACCATGAGCAGGGGAGGGGCAGAGAGAGAGAGAGAGAGAGAGAGAGAGAGAATCCCAAGCAGGCTCCGTGTTGGCACAGAGCCCAATGTGGGGCTCGACCTCACAAACTGTGAGATCATGACCTGAGCCCAAATCAAGATTTGGACACTTAACCAACTGAGCCACCCAGGCTCCCCACCCCCCTCTAGTTTATTCTTAATGGCTACAAGGTAGCATACCACATTTATTCAATATTGCTTATGATATTTTGTTGTTAACAGTGCTGCAGTGAACATTTTGAAAGGTAAATCCTTCACTTTATCTTAGCCAAAAGGCCGAGAAGCGATGAAAGGTAAATCCTTCAATATTTGTGGAGGTATGTTTATAGGATGCATTCCTACATTATCAGATTGGATATCTTATGGGGTTTCTTGTAATTTTCATTTCTTCTATAGTCTTCATATCCCTTGTTTGTTCTATTTGTTTACTTAACGATACATAGTAACATCATTAAAACATATATATCTTTTGGGGCCTCTGGATGGCTCAGCTGGTTAAGTGTCCAACTCCTGGGTTTCGACTCAGGTCATGAGATCACAGTTCACAAGTTCGAGCGCTGTATCAGACTTTGAGCTGGGCGTGCAAAGCCTGCTTAGGATTCTCTCTTTCCCTCTCTCTGCCCCTCCCCTGCTCACGCTTTCTATCTGTGTCTTTCAAAATAAATAAATAAATATTAAAAGAAAGGTAAAAAATTTCTTTTGTTAGGCATGCTGCAAAGTTGTGTTTTTAATCTGTCATGTATATTTTTACTTGTTTATGGCACTTTTTGTAGAAGTTTCAAATTGTTATGAGTCAGATCTTGAAATCTTTTCATTTGTGAATGAATGATTTTGGTGTGATCTATTTTCCAAAAGACTTTTTGTTTTGCAAGTTTGCCATCCAATATCCAATAATGTGGTTATTGATTGAAACCGATACTGGAACATTATTTCTGCCCCAGTATTTCAATTGTGTGACCAGTAAGACTGTCTCCCCTTGTAATTCTGCCAAGTTGATTTTCACATAGATGAGTTTATTAATTATTATCTATATTTGGTTCAAACTATGCCCTAGTAAGTCACTATCTTTTGGATTTTCTTTCTGAATAAACTGAAAAGACGATTGTCTTTCCTTTTATTGGATTGTTTTTTCACATATGGATTAAATGGAAAAAAAAAACAAACCCTAGAATGACTAGCAGAATGCCAAAAATATTTTACAACCTAACCTAAAGAAAGAACAGATCATTCAAAAAAAAAAAAAAAAAAAAAACAACCTTAGGATCCTAATCCTTTTCTTATATCTGTGGTAATGGGAAATTCTATATAATCACAAATTCTAGATATCAGAAATGCATTTTTCAACAATTAGCTATGGCCGATCTGGCTCTATTTGGAATTTTTATAATACAAGGAATTACAGCAAATGACTCGACTTTCTATCATGCTAGACAGCTGAGATTGCTCGTCTGTAGGGCTGACATCATACCGGAGTGAGTGCTTACTGTGTTCAGTGGCAGAGACTAGTCCATTAGCCAGAAGCGAGAATGACAAATGAAACTGGATTGGGACAGGTTGTGGGATTAGACCCAGGGCAAATTTCTCACGGGCTCCTAACAAGTTTCTTTCTGTCCCTACCACGTGCCTTCAGTGCCTGTCCGGACCTGTGGTTCTGTAAACCAGGTACAGTTCTGCTTGTTGCATTGTTTCAGTTTCAATTTTTCATATGTGGGGACGCCTGGGTGGCTCAGTTGGTTAAGCATCCAACTCTCGATTTCGGCTCAGGTCACGACCCCAGGGTTGTGGGATCGAGCCCTGCATTGGACTCTGTGCTGAGCATGAAGCCTGCTTGAGAGTCTCTCTCTTTCCCTCTGCCCTTCTCCCCTGCTTATGCGCTCTCTCTCTCTCTCTCTCTCTCTCAATTTTAAACAATTAAAGTTTTCGTATAGGAACATACGGAGAACTACTGTGACCCTACTGTATGAGAGAGGTGGAAACCTAATACAGGGTCATGACTTTGAGAATCAAAGATGAGGACAGGGCACAAGCATGTGGGAGAAACAGAATGTGTTGCCTACATTCCTAACAAAGAAATGAGAAGTTCTCCCAAGTTCTCTCCAAAAGGTCTAAGGACTCACCACGAAGAACCCGGCATTAGAGCATCCAGAGGAAAGGCTTCTCAGGCCTGCGTAAGGCATTTGTTCTGGCTGTTTCCTCTGCCTGACTGTTTTCCTCCTGAAATCCAAATGGCTGAGTTCCTCAGTGCTTTTTTTTTTTTTTTTTAAGTTTATTTATTTATTTTGAGAGAGGGAGAGAGAGAGCAGGGGAGGAGCAGAGAGAGACAGAATCCCAAGCAGCATCCACGCTGTCAATGCAGAGCCCCACTTGGGGCTCAAGCTCACGAACTGTGAGATCATGACCTGAGCTGAAATCAAAAGTCAGACGCTTAACCCACTGAGCACCCCAGGTGCGCCAATCCCTCACCGCCTTCAAGTGGGTGCTGACATCTCACCTTCTCAGTGAGACTACCCTGACCGCCTGGTGGAAAACTCCACACACGCAGGCACGCCACCAAATCGCTCCCAACGTCCCTTGACCTACTCTCTCTTTTCCATAACACTTTTCACTCTCTAACATATTACACGATTACTTGTGGTTTATCATCTGCCTTCCCCAGCTAGAACTTCAGTTCCACGAGGTAGGGATCTTTGTCCACGGATATGTTCCAAGCGCCTAGAGACGTGTTTGGCACATTAGTAAATGCTCAATGACGTTTTGTTGATTAAGTGACTAGATTTGGAAGTTGCAATATCCCACCTGCTTACGGTAATGGAGACGGGCTTACACCCTGGCGGAGAAGTGGCTTCACGCACAGGTAAGATTCTGACCTCTAAGGTCCCTGCCAACACAGAAGTTGCTCTGTTTCGTCCTCATTTAACCTTCCTTCACCATGAACTGCATTTCATTTTTGGCAAACCAAAGCAATTTCCTAACCTCATTCTTTATTCCGAGTGAAATCATCATCATGTTTAATGTGCTTTGTGTGAATGATTCACTCCTGGGTATATTTAGGATGTACAGGCAGACATAAACCTTACTGCACTCTTAAGAAGAAGTTGTAACCAAGTGTATTTTACAAAGGATACATAAGTAACTGCAGGCACAGAACATAAATGATCTACTGAATATTCATCAGTTGTGAGGGGAATGAATTATGTTGATTTCCTAGTTGGTTTCTCCTGAAGCAGTGTTGAATTGTGTCAAATACCTCTTCTGTATTGACATGGTCAGTAGTTTTTCTCATTTATTCTCTTGATGCAGTGTATTCCATTAATTGAATTTTCATTCGCTAAACCGACTTTGCATTCTTGGGATAAATCCCATTTGATCATAATGTATAATCCTTTTTCTATATTGGTGGATTCAATTTGCTAGTATTTTGTGGAAGATTTTACATCTATATCCATAAAGGTATTGGTGGGTAGTTTTGTTGTTGTTGTTGTATTGATTTTTTTTTTCTTTTTTAGTTTATTTAAGTAAACTCTACACCAAATGTGGGGCTCGAATTCACAACTTGAGATCAAGGGTCCTGTGCTCCCCCGACTGAGCCAGCCAGGCACCTCTGTTGTATTGTTTTTTGTTTTAATTTCTTTTCATTTATTTATTTTTGAGAAACAGAGCACAAGTGGGGAGGGGCAGAGAGAGAAGGAGACAGAATCCGAAGCAGGCTCCAGGTTCTGAGCTGTCAGCACGGAGCCCGTTGCAGGGCTCGAACTCACAAACTGTGAGATCATGACCTGAGCTGAAATCGGACGCACAACTGACTGAGCCACCCAGGCGCCCCTGTGGTATTGATTTTTAAAGTACAATGAAGATTAATGAGTCTGTGGGTAGTAATCCAACTGTGTGAGAGCTTATATCCTTGAACAATTAAAACAACAACAGCTTTCTTATCCTTTCATTTTTCTGAGTTTTTAGCTCATTATTAACCCTAAAGGCAAGGATATGTTCTCCTAGTATATGGTGATCACATATACATGCAAAGGGCACCTAGTAAGTTTATTTCTAAATTTCACATACTTATTATCTTAGTAGATTATTTAAATTCTTTAACTCTCACTAATTTTACCTCAAACATCTGCTTTGTAGGCATTTTACTTTTTTCATATTTAAAAAAATTTTTAAATGTTTATTATTTTAAGAGAGACAGACAGAGTGTGAGTTGGGGAGGGTCAGAGAGAGAGGGAGACACAGAATCCAAAGCAGGCTCCAGGCTCTGAGCTGTCAGCACAGAGCCCGATGCAGGGCTCGAACCCACGAACCGTGAGATCATGACCTGAGCCGAAGTCAGATGCTTAATCGACTGAGCCACCCAGGCGCCCCTTTTTGCACTTTTTTTATGTTTATTATTTTAGAGAGACACACAGAGCGTGAGCAGGGGAAGGGCAGAGAGAGAGGGAGACAAAGAATATGAAGCAGGCTCCAGGCTCTGAGCTGTCAGCACAGAGCCCGATGCGGGGCTCGAATCCACGAACTGTGAGATCATGACCTGAGCCGAAGTCGGACCCTTAACCAACTGAGCCACCCAGGCCCCAAGATTTTATTTTTAAGTAAACTCTACACCCAACACGGAGCTCGAAGTCACAACCCCGAGATCAAGAGTCACATGCTCTTCCAAATGAGCCAACAAGGCACCTCAGGGCATTTTACTTCTAATAATGTATTTTCTTGACATGAATCATTGATATTTGGCTAATAATTTAGTAATGTTTGATGATCTGTTAAAGACTGTGTCTGTGTGAGTTGTCTGTTGCTGTGTGACAGATGATCCCAAGATTTACCGTCTTGGAACATCAATGATTCATTATATCTTGCGATTCTGTAGGTTGGCTGGGCAGTTCTGTTCATCCTACTTAGACTCACTCACGAGGCTACATTCATTTGGTGGCTTGACTGGGGACAGAGGGGCCAAGATACTGCCCTCCCACGTCTGGGCCCTTGGTACTAGTTGCCAACTGGGCCCCTCTCTCCAGGTGATCTTACATCATTGAATAGTCTACGCTGAACTTACTTAGAAGTAGCAAAAGCATTTGGGGAAGGCAAGAGCAGACACCACAAGGCCTCTTGAGGCCTAGACTGTGACATTCACACGGTGTTACTTCTACTGCATTCCATTGCAAGTCGGCAAGACCAGCTCAGACAGATCCTACCTCTTGAAGACACGAGCTGCAAAAGATTGGGGCTATTTTTCCAAAATCGACTACCATGCATATTTCAAGCAAAGTATTGTAAGTCTCTTCAGTTCTTTAACTGAGAATTCTCATGCATTATGTAATCATTGAGTGCAATCTGTAGTCTTGGCCAATATCAATAACTTTTTTTTTTTTTTAAGTAGGCTTCAGGCCCAGTGTGGAGCCCAACGCAAGGCTTGAACTCACGACCCTGAGATCAAAACCTGAGCTGAGATCAAGAGTCAAAGGCTTGGGGTGCCTGGGTGGCTCAGTCGGTTAAGCCTCTGACTCTTGATCAAGCCCCACGTTGGGTTCTATGCTGGCAGCATGGAGCTTGCTTAGGATCCTCTATCTTCCTCTCTCTGTCCCTCCCCTGCTTGTGCTTTCTCTCTCAAAATAAATAAATAAACATTTAAAAAAATAGAGTCAGAGGCTTAACCAACTGAACCACTCAAGTGTCCCAAATGAGTGTAACTTAAAAATAATTTTTTTAAATGTTTATATATTTTTGAGAGGGACAGACAGAGCATGAGCCGGGAAGGGACAGAGACAGAGGGAGACAGAATCTGAAGCAGGCTCCAGGCTCCAAGCTGTCAGCTCAGAGCCCGACGCTGGGCTCGAAATCATGAACTGCGAGATCATGACCCGAGATGAAGTCAGACGCTTAACCAACTGAGCCACCCAGCCGTCCCAAATGAATGTAACTTTTAAACTTGTTTTGAAACTCATCTATTTTGAAAATATCTGAGATTGAAAATAGGTACTTTCCAGAACAGGAAAAAAATTAGCGGGATGAGGTAGTGTTTAAAATCAGAAATCACTGAGATAACAACGTCAAATAGTAACATTACTGAATCAGCCCAATTTTAGTGCACTACAGTTAAAAAAAAATTTTTTTTAATCATTTATTCATTTTTGAGAGTGAGAAAGACAGAGCATGAGCAGGGGAGGGGCAGAAAGAGAGGGAAACAGAATTTGAAGCAGGATCCAGGCTCTGAGCTGTCAGCACAGGGCCCTACATGGGGCTCAAACTTACGGAGTGTGAGGTCATGACGGAGCGTGAGATCGGGATCTGAGCTGAAGTCTGACGCTTAACCAGCTGAGCCACCCAGGCGCCCCTAGTGCACTACAGTTTTAAAGCACTCTACTCTTACCCATTTGGTCTGCAAGAACAGATCTCACTTCCAAGGAATTGTTTGTTTTATGATTGGCCCAAAGTACCCCATTCAACCAATAGGCATCAGTTCGATAAAATTCAAAGTTGAAGGGCGCTTGGGTGGCTCAATCGGTTGAGTGTCTGACTTCAGCTCAGGTCACGATCTCATGGGTCATGAGTTCAAGCCCCACATCGGGCTCACTGCTGTCAGTGCAGAGCCTGCTTCAGACCCTCAGTCCCCCTCTGTCTCTGCCCCTCCCTCCCTCCCTCTCCCCCACTCTCAAACATGAATAAACATTTAAAAAATAATTCAAAGGGTGTCTGAGTGGCACAATTGGTTAAGCGTCTGACTACGGCTCAGGTTATGATCTCACAGTCTGTGGGTTCGAGCCCCGCATGGGGCTTTGTGCTGACAACTCAGAGCCTGGAGCCTGCTTCAGATTCCTGTGTCTTCCTCTCTCTCTCTCTCTCTCTCTCTCTCTCTCTCTCTGCATCCCTCCATTTGTGCTCTCTTTTTCTCTCTCAAAAATAAAATAAATATTTAAAAAAATAGAAAATTAAATTAAAAAAATTCAAAGTTGACACAAATTGAATCCTATCCGTATGAATAAGGTAGGAGATGGTGTGAATATTTGTGCAGCACCTACCAGGTGCAACACACTTCCCTGAGACCCCATTATGCAAGAGGGAGAAGACTTCTAGTCCCTGGAGGAAGGAGAAAGCATATAATTAACTATTAGATGAGGCAGGACATGGCAAACGTCCTATGGTCACTGCAGAGTACCACTGAAAATTCAGGATAGGCTGAGAACACTACCACTTAGTTGGGATGCACTTGATGTAGGCGAAATAGAGATAGGAAGCCCCTTAAGAGTAACCTCAGAAGAAGATCAGATTTCTTGAAGTCATTGGACAGTGGAAGATATGCTTGTTGACATGAACACCTTTTTTAAAAAATAATTTTTTAAGTTTATTTATTCTTGAGAGAGAGAGAGAGAGAAAGCACAAGCTCGTCAGGGGCAGAGAGAGAGAGAGGGAGACACGGAATCCGAAGCAGGCTCCAGACTCTGAGCTGTTAGCACAGAGCCTGACATCGGGGCTTGACCTCACGAATCGCGAGATCGTGACCTGAGCCGAAGTCAGATGCTTAATTGACTGAGCCACCCGGGCGCCCCAAAACAGACACCTTTAACAGTTAGAATTGGTCCTCAGATACTGGGTGTTGGACTGTGTTCCTGAATATCCTGAGAGGGGAACACGCAGTTGGTACCAGAATCAGAGTCAGCTTATATTTGAAGATGTTACCACTGACACTACCCACTCTACTGGGTTGAATAGTGTCCTCCCAAACCCCCGCTCATGTGAGGTTCTCATCCAGAACCTCAGAAGGTGACGTTATTTGGAAATAGAGTTGTTGCAGCCATATTTAGTTGTGATTGAATCACACTGGAGCAGAGTAGGGCTTGAATCCAATATGACCGATGTCCTTACAGGAGGGAAATTTGGACACAAAGACAGAGACACACAGAGAGGAGGCCACGTAAAGATGGAGGGATAGGTCGGCATGATGTCTACAAACCAAGGAATGCCAGCAGATACCAGAAGCAAGAGAGAAGCATGGAACACATTATCCCTCTGAGTCGACATAAGGAATTCACCTTGCCAACTCCCTGCTTCTAGTCTATCAGAGAATAAGTGTCTGTTGTTTAAGCTACCCAGTGTTTTGTACTTTATTACAGCAGCCCCAGGAAACTAACACGGTTAGTCGATTGGTATGCTTACAGACCTCCATTATCAGGGACCCACTGCCCTTCTTTGTTGGTGCTCTGTCAGTCACGAGTGGTTTTCCATTCGGGGTCAACTTAGTGATTGCAGCTCCAGCCATCATGTGTGTATTCAGGTCAGCATGAAGTAGAAAGGAAGGGTAAGCGTTTGCTGTCTCCCTTTAAGAAGACTTCCAGATGTTTCCACAGGCTACTTCAGCTTGGCTAGAACTTAGTCTCGTGGCCACACCTCACAACACAGGCAGCTTGGAAATATAAGTCTTCATTGTGGATGACCATATGCCAGGAAAAATCAGGTACAGAAACAGGGGAGAATGGCTTTTTGGCGGGAGGTGGGGAGGGACATCTAATAGTCTCTGTGATAGTCTTTGAAAATCAAACCAATGTATGATGAATGGATAAAGAAGATGTGTGTGTGTGTGTGTGTGTGTGTGTACGCACACACAATGGAATACTATCAGCGATGAAAAAGAATGAAATCTTGCCATTTGCAACAACATGGATGGAACTGGAGGGAATTATGCTAAGTGAAATAAGTCAGTCAGAGAAAGACAGAGACCATATGTTTTCCCTCATATGGGGAATTTGAGAAACTTAACAGAAGACCATAGGGGAAGGGAAGGAAAAATAAGTTACAAACAGGGTAGAAAACCATAAGAGACTCTTAAATACAGAGAACAAACTGAGGGCTGATTGGGGGGGGGCGGCAGGGAAAACGGGTGATGGACATTGAGGAGGGCACCTGTTGGGATATACACTTGGTGCTATATGTAAGTGACGAGGAACAGGAGATATACTTCAGAAGCCAAGACTCTACTGTATATAACGTATATTAGCCAACTTGACAATAAATCATTAATAAATAAATAAATAAAGGTGAAAAAAAAAGAAAGAAAAAGAAAATCAAACCAGTGTAGTGAATATAGAGAATGCAATACTCACTTTACCCTGATTATGGTATGTTCAGAATGGGCAGACCTGGGCCAATTTGGGCCAATCAGAGGCTAAGAGAGGCATGCTGGAGGGTGGTGTGTGTGTGTGTGTGTGTGTGTTTAGAAGGCCACCTGAGGGGCACCTGGGTGGCGCAGTCGGTTAAGCGTCCGACTTCAGCCAGGTCACGATCTCGCGGTCCGTGAGTTCGAGCCCCGCGTCGGGCTCTGGGCTGATGGCTCGGAGCCTGGAGCCTGTTTCCGATTCTGTGTCTCCCTGTCTCTCTGCCCCTCCCCCGTTCATGCTCTGTCTCTCTCTGTCTCAAAAATAAATAAACGTTAAAAAAAATAAATAAATAAAAAAAGAAGGCCACCTGAGAACATGAATGAGGAAACGTATAATATCCATCGCTCTGGCAACATCTTACAACCAGTCTTAGGATGAAACAGACTGCAGGTAGCAGTGAAAGTGAAGAAAGTGTTTTGGGTGCTTGAGAAAATTGTTGAGTCACTGCATCAACCCACCCTTGAAGCCCAACCCCGCTCCAAACTTCTTGTTTTGTGACCAAAAAATTTCCGATTCTTTAAGCGAGGCTCATTTGGAGGAGGTGCTGAAATCATGCTTACTGATGTAAACGCTATTCAAATGTAGGAGAATTTTTGAACAGAGTATGGACCTTAACATAGGAGCAGCCTCAGCAGATTTAAGGACTCTTCTTTTCACTTTAGAAATTTCATTTGGGACTCCAATAGCTGTATCTGGCAGGAACAGATGCATTATTTCCAGGTAGCCTCTGATGGCCTGGTCTGTGATGGAGGAATATTGGTTCTGCATTTAGGAAAGATTCAAGGGGGCGGGGGGAGGGTGGGCAGAGGGAGACAGACGTTCTCACACATTGTTGGGAGGGATGTGAATTGGTACCATCTCTTTTGGAGGGCAACTAAAAAAAGAAATTTCTATGTGCATACTTTCGATTTAGCATCTATAATCTAAGAATTAATCCTACAGATATATTTGTATAATGCAATTGTTAAAAAAGAAACAACAGGCCCCAAAAAGGAGTCACTTGTGCTAAATCCATGTCAGCAAACCAAAACTTAATACCTGATCTAATTGCAGTTTCGGCCCCTCCCAGGGATGTAACCGTTGACCGCCTCAGGCTGGAATTACCTGGTGAATATTAAATGAGGTAATACGGACAGACCCCTGCAGTCCGCCATAGGAAGGTGACCTTGCCAGAAACGATGCACTCTATGCTAAAAGTTTCTTCCTACCCCTTCTGCTTGTAAAAGCTTTCCATTTTGTACAGCTCCTCAGAGCTCATTCCTTCTAGATTGGATGCTGCCTAATTCATGAATTGTCGAATAAAGCCAATAGGAGTTTTACTGAATTTCGTTGTTTAGCACAATATGTGTGCATACACCTTGTATTGATTGGAACAGTACATGTAATAGCGAACACCAAAAGTAACCTAAATGTCCATCAGTAGGAGCCTGGGTAAATTGTACTGCACTCATGACCCTGCAATGCAATAACTGAAAAAGAAATGAAACATTCTGTATCTTCTGATTTGGAAACAGATATAGCTAACTCCCTAACGTACGTGTTGACTGAAGAGTATGCGTATGAATATATGTATGTTAGCGTATATTACAGTCCCCAACTTATTATGGTTTGAATTACAGTTTTTTTTTACTTTACGGTCGTGGGACAGGAACACACGTTCAGTAGACACCATACTTCGAATCTGCAATCTGGGTTTCGTCCCGGGTTAGCGCGGGACATCTCCCGCGATGCTGGGCAGAGGCCGCAGCTCCCAGTCAGCCCCGCGGTTGGGAGGGTCAACGGTGGTACACGGACAGCCACCTGCAACACACGCCCCGTTTGTCACTTTCAGTACAGGATTCAGTCAATTACAGGAGACAGTCAAAATTTCCTTATAAAATAGGCTTTGTGGCAGATGATTGTGTCCAACTGGAGGCTCGTGTCAGTGTTCTGAGCATGTTTAGTGTGGACCAGGCTGAGCTACAGTGTTCGGTAGGTTAGGCATATTAAACTGATAAGAACAGATACTACACTTGATCTTAGCCAAAAGGCCGAGAAGCGATAGGTTAGGCATATTAAATGCAACTTTGATTTACGATATTTTCAACTTATAATGGATTTATCCAGATGTCACCTCATCTAAGTCGAGGAAGGTCTGTATGTATTTCTATATAAATTAATATATATATAACATGTATACATAATATATGTTAACTATCATATTGTAACAATATACATGTTAAATTATATGCATATATGTTAAATTTTATATCATCGAGGAAATATATATATTGTTAGTTGCGATACACACGCAAGTTTAAACACTTTTGGTTCTCTGCCTCACTTCATGCATGAAAATCTACCCGAGGAGAATAAAAGATTTAATGTAAAAAGCAAAACCTAAAAACTTTTATAAGAAACTATAGGGGAAGGGCACCTGGGCGGCTCAGTCGGTTAAACAT
Source organism: Prionailurus bengalensis (assembly GCF_016509475.1). Classification (NCBI taxonomy): domain Eukaryota; kingdom Metazoa; phylum Chordata; class Mammalia; order Carnivora; family Felidae; genus Prionailurus; species Prionailurus bengalensis. Next base: position 7,128,058 of record NC_057356.1, read on the forward strand.
CAGATTCTTGGTTTCGGCTCAGGTCATGATCTCATGACCCGTGAGTTCCAGCACTCTGTTGGGCTTTGCTCTGACAGTGCGAAGCCTGCTTGGGATCTCTCTCTCTCTCATTCTCTCTCTCCCTCTCTGCCCCACCTGAGCTCTCTCTTTCTCTCTGTGTCTCAAAATAAATAAACTTAAAAGAAAATATAAGGGAATACTTTGTGACCTAGAGTTTTAAAAACATCTGTTCATTGAGGGGCCCTTGGGTGGCTCAGTCAGTTAAGCGTCCGACTTTGGCTCCAGTCATAACCTCACAGTTTGTGAGTTCGAGCCCCGTGTGGGGCTCTGTGCTAACAGCTCAGAGCCTGGCCTGCTTTAGATTCTGTCTCCTTCTCTCTTTGCCCCTCCCCACTTGTGCTTTCTCTGTCTCTCAAAAACAAATAAATGAAAAAAAAATTTTTAAAAATCTGTCCATTGAACAGCACTATTTCTTAAAGAGTGGAAAAAATAGGCCATAGACTGGGAAAAAAATTTATACGTATATCCAGAATATATCAAGAACTTCTGCAATCACTTTAAAAAAATGAAAGACAATCCAACAGAATAATGTACAAAAGATATAAAGAGGCAATCCACATAAGCAGATACATCAAGTAGCCATATGGAAAGATTCTCAAGCTCATTAGCAATAAGGAAAATGCAAATTAAAACCACAAGAGATGATTTCAAATCTTTCAGATGGTCAAATACTTGAACGTCTGATCATACCAAATGTTGACAAGTATGCAGAGAATATGAGGGCTGGGGTGGGGGATGCCCCCTCAAGGTAGAATGTCTGGGGCGCCTGTGTGGCTCAGTTGGTTGAGCTCCGACTCTTGATTTTGGCTTAGGTCATGATCTCGAAGTTCATGAGATTGAGCCCCGAGTTGGGCTCTGTGCTGACAGCAAAGAGCCTGCTTGGGATTCTCTCTCTCTCTCTCTCTCTCTGTCTCTCAAAATAAATAAATAAAACATTGAAAAAAAAAAGGTAGAATGTCTGAGCCCTATAAAGATCTGAAAATGTCTTGTGTTAGGGTATGTTGCAGTTTTAAAGCAGTCTATATGTGTTTTGACCCCCTGTCTTCAGAAGAGGGAGCTTACTTCCTCTTTCCTTGAGTGTGAACTGGGTTGAGTGACTTACTACTAATGAATAGGTTTTGTAAAGGTGAGGGGATGAACTCCAGACCAGATTATAGAAAACATTGCAGCTCCCTCCTTGCTCACTGTCCTAGATCACTCATCCTGGGGAAAGTCAGCTTCCAGGTTGTGAGGACAGAAGAAGCTGGAAGAGAGGCCTGCATGACAAGTGTCTGGGCTCCCTACCAGCAGCCATGGGAGCGAGCCCTATCAGGAAAGGATCCTCTAGCCTTGTGTAACTTACCAGGTTTGGGTTTTGTTTTTTTCTTGTTTTTTGTTTTTGTTTTTTTATTTTTTTAGAAAGAGAGAGAGTGTACTCAAGAAAGGGAGAGGGAGAGAGAAAGAGAGAGAGAGAGAGAGAGAGAGAGAGAGGGAGAGAATCTTAAGCGGTTTCCACACTCATGCAGAGCCCGACTCAGGGCTTGATCCTATACCCCTGGGATTATGACCTGAGCCAAAACCAAGAGTGAGATGCTCAACCAACTGAGCTACCCAGGTACCCCCTGTTTTTTTATTATCACCCCCTGCTATAGATGGAATGTTTGTGTCCCCCCAGAATTCATATGTTGAAGTCCCAAGATGTTGATATCAGGAGGTGAGGCCTTTGGTAATTAGGCCATGAGGGTAGAGTCCTTATGAATGGGATGAGGGTCTTTAAAAAAGAGACCCCCGAAGAGCTCCCACACTCCTGCCATGTGAGGACACAAGAGAGGGAATGGCAGCCACGAGCCAGGAGACAGGCCGTCACTGGATTCTGAACCTACAGGTGATCGGATCTTGGACTTCTAGCCTCCATAACTGTAAGAAATACATTTCTGTGTTTTATAAGCCACTCAGCCTGTGGTCTTTTATTATAGCAGCCCAAACAGATTAAGACGCTCCCTTAAAGAGAAATGTTAAATTATATTAAACTTTCAATATACTCATATTAATTATTTAATTTCCCTCTAATAAGAGAAAGTAATTACTAAAGAATAAGATTTTGTCAGACAAGGTTGAGCTTTAGAGGGCCACGAATCACTGTAATATCTGAGATTGTTTTGTTTTGCCCCCACCCTTAAGAACAAATTCTCGGGGCGCCTGGGTGGCGCAGTCGGTTGAGCGTCCGACTTCAACCAGGTCACGATCTCGCGGTCCGTGAGTTCGAGCCCCGCGTCGGGCTCTGGGCTGATGGCTCGGAGCCTGGAGCCTGTTTCCGATTCTGTGTCTCCCTCTCTCTCTGCCCCTCCCCCGTTCATGCTCTGTCTCTCTCTGTCCCAAAAATAAATAAACGTTGAAAAAAAAAATTAAAAAAAAAAAAAGAACAAATTCTCACTCCCTTGGGGGAAGTAACCCCCCCCACCCCCCTGAGAATGTATGTTCTAGCCCCAGTCAAGCCCACCGATGACTACAGCCCCAGCTGATGTCTTGATTGCAATGTCATGAGAGCCTTTGACCCGAAAGATCTGGTTAAGCCTTTCCTGGATCCTTGACCCTCAGAAACTGTGTGAGATCATCTTTATGGTTTTAAGCCACTGCAGTTTCAGATCAGTTTGTTACACAGCAATAGACAGTTCAGACAAGGGGCAGTGGTTCAACATATAACGTGTACCATCTCAACGTATCTAAGAGTCAAGCAAAGGACTGTGAAGGACCTTACGTTTTGGATAATGCTACAAAGAAAGGAGATACATTGCTTTGGGTTTCACACAGATACCATGCCACAGTAAGTGTGAGCAAATTATTATTAGGTTAAACCATATGAAGTTGTGCTTTTTTTTTTCCTAAGATTTTATTTTTTAAGTTATCCCTACACCCAACATGGGGCTCAAACCTACAACCCCAAGATCAAGAGTCGCGTGCTCTACTGAGCCAGCCAGGTGCCCCTGAGGTTGCCATTTTTGTACCCCAAAATAATCAAATGCTAGCAATTTCATGTGGTTCAACCGAACAGTTGCCAAGAATCTGATTACAGAAAAGCACACTCATCAGTTTTGTAGGAAGGCCTATGAATTCTTTAAGTTTTGATTGTGGTTGACTCCAGTAGCATTGAGCTTTTAATTTACCTGGTCTCAGTTCCCTGATCTGTGAAGTGGGGATAATAACACTTTACTTCCTGTCCTCAGAAGGATACAGTATTACAAGTAATTAGCCGTTGCTGTTCAGATGCAAAGATCTGGAGCAGTGCCTTATTGCTTGTTAACACTCTGGGTGTATTTTTAGCTTGAAGACATGGAAAATATAAGTGGCTGGCTTTCCTGGCAGGTGGTTTTCTTTTCTCTTTTCTTTTTTGTTTTCTCTTCTCTCCAGTCCTCTCCTTTTCTCTTTTCTTTTCTTTTTTTCATGTTTATTTATTTTTGAGAGAGAGCGCTGAGAGAGAGGGAGACACAGAATCTGGAAGCAGGCTCCAGGCTCTGAGATGTCAGCAAGGAGCCCAGTGCAGGGCTCTAACTCACTAACCGCAAGATCATGACCTGAGCCTAAGCAGACACTCAACCCTCTACCGACTGAGCCACTCAGGTGCCGCCTGGCAGGTAGTTTTCTAAGGCAAATTTTTACAGGTATGAGTAGCTGGAAAGTCAAGTTTTCTGCACGGAAGAGGTTGTATTTTTCTTCCCCTTGAGCAATACTATTTGACCATCTTCATTTGCTCTGTTTTCTGAAGGAGATGTCATATGTAAATCAGTCACTTAGAATTTGTCTTACGACTTTATGCATTTAGCATTAAAGCCTGTGTGTGTGTGTGTGTGTGTGTGGTCGTTGATCATTTGTTTGTATTTGTACTGCCAAACCAGAAGCACTATATAAAGATTATAGAATGGAAAAAAATACAAACTAATTTTCTTTTGCACTTAAGCTCCTTGAAATAAACACAGAAATGAGAATTAACTTTAGCAGCCTGAAGCCTTGCTCTGTAATGACAAAAGGAACATTCTGAACTAAAATTAACTTCCCCACCAAAGGTGCTAATTTTTGCTTTTATGGTGTCCACATAGTTACAAAGGAAAAAGCACCGTGGTACCACATTTAGAAAATTGACTGAGGATGCCGAGAAGACTTGTGGGTCCTAGGGCCCTGTGGACAAACAGTAAAATGGAAGATCTGATGTGATGGGTTCTAATCCCTGTTTATGATTTTTGATAGAATAACGATAATTTAAGAAATTAAAAAAAATCTCATTAAACTCATTAAGTGATGGAATGTCTTCCCGAGGGGAACAACATGAAAATCCCTGGCAAGCAACTGTCATCCTTAACATTTGGGGAAGGTTGACATTGTACTCTAACCATTTTGACTGATGAGATATTGATTCAAATACAGTAGTTGTCCTTATGACTGCTTTGAACTGCAATGTTTTGCTCTTAAGAAGGGACGTAGACGTTTATCCTTTCTGGCTGCCTAGAATCCAAACGCCATTCCAACTTGGGGAATCTTGAGCTAATTCCTAAGCCCCTTTTCCCGATAGGGAACCAAAGAGGCAGTGCTGTGCCCTCCCCTGGATCCCCGGCGTCTGCAACACAGCCTGGCGACCTAGGCTGAGCCAATCGGATCATCCTGTTGGGATTTAGAAACTTCAGGAAGGAATACAAAGGCCCAAACCTGGCTAAAAAAGATACCCTGTGGAAGAAAGAAGAGAGTCCTAAAGTGGCCACAAGTGTCCAGTGACAGGAGGCCCTGCCGTAATTCATTCCCATCGTTTGCAGTACCCGGTGTCTCCAGTGATCAGCTTTCCCAGGGTCCTGCACCTTATCAGTATCCCCTCTGAAGTTACTTTAAGGTTTATTTTCTCTAATAAAGGCAGGTGTTCTATCTGCCTTCCAACCTCCAAATATACACCATGGGGAAAGGAAAAAAAAAAGTACCCTGTTGGCACCACTCCTGTTCTCTTTGTCCTTATTTTCATCTCTTTTCTATGATTCTCCTAAGATTTAAGAAGGCAGTGGCAAGAGGGGCACCCGGGTGGCTCAGTCGGTTGAGCGGCCGACGTCACCTCAGGTCATGATCTCTCAGTTCGTGAGTTTGAGCCCCCCGTCGGCTCCCTAAGAATTTTAGGATCAACTTTTCCATTTCTGAAAAAGTCTGGTTGGGATTTTGATAGGAATTGTGTTAAATCTGGGAAGCTTCAAGGGGATTCACCATTTTAATACTAAGTGTCCCAATGCATGAATATGGGACTTTTCATTTATTTACTCTTTAATTTTCTTAATCAATATTTTGTAGTTATTTAGTACAGAACAGTCTCCTTTATTTATTTTTTCAATTTTTTTAATGTTTATTTTTGAGAGAGAGAGAGACAGAGTGCAAGTGGGGGAGGGGCAGAGAGAGAGGGAGACACAGAATCTGAAGCAGGATCCAAGCGCCGAGCTGTCAGCACAGAGCCCAACACAGGGCTTGAACTTGTGAATTGCAAGATCATGACCTGAGCCGAAGTCGGACGCTTAACTGACTGAGCCACCCAGATGCCCCTGTCACCCCTGCCTTATAAAAAGGTCTCTCTGATAACAAGGCAGATAAGGGATTGAAAGTCAATAACATGAGTCAGGAAGACCAACAATCAAATGTTGCTGTTATCCAGAAGGAAGGACATTACTTTCTGCATTGCGACTGTCCCATAATAATGGTGGTCTAGACTCCAGTGGCAGGAAGGGGAGAGAGGTATAGATGGATTTACAACAAATATGATAGAACTGACAGAACTTGGTGATTAACTGCAAGAATTTGACCTGCTTGCACATGGATAGGAATTAAGGAATTAAGTAGGTACGGGAGGAGTTAGGAGTTCTGTCCTGAATATGTATAGTTTGTGTCTATGACATAATAAATATTTACTGAATAAATTGAAGTGGAGATATCCAACATCCATTTGGTTGTTTTAAAAATATTTCATATTTTGGGGCACCTGGGTGGCGCAGTCGGTTAAGCGGCCGACTTCAGCTCAGGTCATGATCTCACGGTCCGTGGGTTCGAGCCCCGCATCGGGCTCTGTGCTGACAGCTCAGAGCCTGGAGCCTGCTTCAGATTCTGTGTCTCCCTCTCTCTGACCCTCCCCCGTTCATGCTCTGTCTCTCTCTGTCTCAAAAATAAATAAATGTTAAAATTTTTTTTAATATTTCATATTTTAATATTTTGTAAATATTTTAATATTTAATAATCTCAAGGTCAGGAGCTGTGAGATCATGACCTGAGCTGAAATCAAGAGTCAGAGAGCCCTGGGGCGCCTGGGTGGCGCAGTCGGTTAAGCGTCCAACTTCAACCAGGTCACGATCTCGCGGTCTGTGAGTTCGAGCCCCGCGTCGGGCTCTGGGCTGATGGCTCAGAGCTTGGAGCCTGTTTCCGATTCTGTGTCTCCCTCTCTCTCTGCCCCTCCCCCGTTCATGCTCTGTCTCTCTCTGTCCCAAAAAAATAAATAAACTTTGAAAAAAAAAATTAAAAAAAAAAGAGTCAGAGAGCCCTAACCGATTGAGCCACCCAGGCGCCCCTCCAACATCCATTTGTACATACCAATTAGAAATTCAAGAATTAAGGGCTGGAGATGTGGATCTGGGAATTGTTTGTACAGAGATAGTAATTGAAATTAAGTAGATTGGTGGGATTATACAGAGAAAAAAATGGGTGGCAAGAGAAGAGGGAACCGAACAGATCCCTGAGGCGCATCAATATTAAGGAGTAGGTAGAGTCTTGAAAAAGAGATTGAGGAGGAAGAGCCAGTGAAGAAGGAAGAAAACAAGAAGGGTGTGATACTGTAGAAGACACAGGATGAGAAGCAGATATGAAAGGAGGATGTATCAGTTAGCTATTGCTAAGTAACAATCCATCTCAAGACAGGGGATTAAAACTGCAACTATTTATTTAGCTCATAATTCCATAGGTTGGAAGTTTAGACGGTGCTTATTTGGGTAGTTCTTCTGGTCTCACTTGGGCTCCCTGAGAGTCCCTAACTGCAGCCAGTTACAGGTTATCTAGGTAGCTCTTCCAATGGATTTTGGCATGAATAATTGTCGCTGCTTTTTGCAATATACCACAGAGGGAATAGCCAACAGTGAAGATGCTGCTAATAGATCAAGTAGGTGAAATTCTTGCCTCCACTGCTCAGCTGACACTCCTATTGCCGGAGTGATCAGTAATAGCCACGTCACGTGGTTCACTAAATGACCCAGTGGTCATCGATGATATTGGCAGTAACAACTTCTAAGCAATGTGGGCAAAAGCCAGATTGCAATGGGGAAACAGGGACATCAGACATAGAAAACTTGTTCAAGAAACTTGGCTGGGAAAGTGCAGATGTGTTGAAGGCAAGTCTTGTTCTGTTTCACTTGGTTTTTTGTTTTTTTGTTTTTTTTAATGTTTATTTATTTTTGAGAGAGAGAGAGAGACAGAGACATCATGCATGGAGGAGGGGCAGAGAGAGAGAGAGAGAGAGAGGGAGACACACAATGTGAAGCAGGTTCCGGGCTCTGAGCTGTCAGCATGGAGCCCATCTTGGGGCTTGAACTCACAAACTGTGAGATCATGACCTGAGCTGAAATCAGACGCTTAACCGACTGAGCCACCCAGGCATCCCTCACTTTGTTTTTAAGATAAAGGAGCTTGAATATATTTACATGTTAACAAGGAGTCGGTAGAGACAAATAGGTTGAAGATACTGGAGAAAAAGTATATAATTCATATGGTTGGCATTAATGTTCAATCTGAGACCTACCCAGGTATGCCAAAAGTTAAACAAGAATATGGTAGGGGTGCCTGGGTGGCTTAGTCGGTTAAGCGCCTGACTTCAGCTCAGGTCATGATCTCGTGGTCCATGGGTTCGAGCCCCTCATCGGGCTCTGTGCTGACAGCTCAGAGCCTGGAGCCTGCTTTGGATTTTGTGTCTCCATTTCTCTCTGCCCCTCCCCCACTCACGCTCTCTCTCCATCTCTCAAAAATGAATAAATGTTAAAAACAATTAAAAATATCAACAAGAATATGATAACCTACCTTCTCTAGCAAAGTTCAGAACAATGAGATGATTTGTATGTGAAAATACTACACGTGCTTGTAGATGGATTATGTGCATTACAAAACTTCAAGAGTCACTCGAGGACTCTCCACTGAGGAAAAACTCCTAGAAGCAGCTTTTTGTCTCTCCCGAACCATGTTTACCTTGGAGCAGGACTCAGAACTATGTGGCATCTCCCAAAAGCAAATTTTTTTTTTAATGTTTATTCATTTTTGAGACAGAAAGACAAACAGAATGCGAGTAGGGGAGAGGCAGAGAGAGAGGGAGACACAGAATCCGAAGCAGGCTCCAGGTTCTGAGCTGTCAGCACAGAGCCTGACGTGGGGCTCGAACTCACTAACCACGAGGTCCTGACCTGAGCCGAAATCGGAGGCTTAACTGACTGAGCCACCGAGGTGCCCCCCAAAAGCAAATTTCAAATTCACAAAGCATTAACAAGTGGTGTACGTTTTATGAAGAATTTGGAGTAAGATAGAGTTACACACAACATACAGAAAAGCAATGAAAATCCTCAGTAACCATTTCTAGTTTCTTCATAAAGTTCCTTTTCAACCAGTCTGTTAGCCCTTGAATATTTATTTTATTGTTCTAAATAGCTGTTTTGGTTCTTATCAAATATTTGTCCCTGATGAATAGGTGTCTTCCCAGGAGAGGAATTTTTCAGTCTTTCTGTTTGGCCACCTTGGCCTGTTGGGTTTTGTCTTCATGCTCATTAATTACCTCGGGGTGACAACATAGCTGCTTTGGCTCCAGATAGCACATCTGTGTTTGTCTCCATTTAACAGGGAAGGAAGAGCTTTCCCAGAAGTGCCTCTAGCTGACTTTCTTAGGGAAAGTCTGAGTAAGTGAGCATAAATTCTTGGGCACATTGCCATGTCAAATATAATCAGGGTTTATTAGGTTAAAAAAAAAAAAAGGGCTAAGGGATGTTGGGGAGGCAATCGGCAATGTCAGCCACAGCTGAGTTCTTGGGCCGGTGGCTGTGCTGGTTCTGTGTCCAAGTGTGTGCTTGGAGTCTGCAACTCACATATGCTCTTTCTTGGCTCAGTTAGGACTCCGTGCCTCCTCCCGCTGACTCAGCCTCCCCTCCTCCCACCCACACAGCAGGCACCTCTGAGCCTCTGCCACGCTGCGATGCTGCCACAGTGGCTCCCAGAGCAGGCACACACACACTCAACCGGCCATTCATGCCACCGAGCGTCCAAGGGAGGCCCAGAAGCGCAAACCGGATCTTCCTCGTGCCTGACCTTGGCGGCCATCTTCCTAACAATGTCGGTGTGGAGCTACCACGCTGCCTAAGGGGTTTCTTCCAGACTCTTAAATGTAGACAGGGGACAAAGGCTTCTCTTCTTTGCCCTAGATGTCAACCTGTGGATCTGCCGTCCCCCCCTGACTCTCTTCTTCATTTCTTCCTCATCAACTCCCAGGCCCGGAAGCACAGCCTTCTCTCTTTGTTCTTCTCTGCCACAACCCCTCTCTTCCCATCTCCAGCCTCCTGGCTAAACCTTAATGCTAGACCAGGGTTTTTTCTGTGCAACACAGCAGAAAGTCGGAAGTCTTCCAGGCCCTTGGTATGACACATGGGAGGTAAAGGAGTTTTTGATAATCCTTTCTCACTTGACAATGCTGGAATATCAAGCCATTCTTCTCTGCAAAATTCTGTTTTGGGTTGCACAACATGGTGACTGCAACTAATGTCCCCGAGTCATACACTTAAAAATGGTTAAAATGGCAAATTCTTGTTCTATGTTGTTTTTTTTTTACCACAATTAAAACATTAATAATGTAATATACTAAAAACCATTGAATCGTATGCTTTAAATGGGTGAGTTGTAGGGTAAACGAATTACCTCTCAATAAAGGTCAAAACCTGAATATTAAATTCCTTCTTTTTCTTTGCTCTTCTCAGGTAACAACCCAACTTAGACTCACTCCCATCTCAGTCAGTGCAAGTGGATGCCTTAGGCTGTCTAGGCTCAAGCTCAGGTATGACAAAAGACAAGAAAAGCATATTAATATTTTGCTTTACGTAAATACTTCCACTAAACATTTGTGTAGACACCTCTCCCTTTCTTATTTAAAAAAAGGGCGCGCCTGGGCGGCTTAGCCAGTTAGGCGTCCATCTTCGACCTAAGTCACCATCTCGCCAGTCCTGAGTCCAAGGCCTGCGTCGGGCTCTGCACTGACAGCTCAGAGCCTGCAGCCCACTTTGGATTCTGTGTCTCCCTCTCTCTCTGTTCTTTCCCCATTAACGGTCTGTCTCTCTCTCGCAAAAAAAAAAAAAAAAAAAAAAATTAAAAATGGCATATTATACACAGTTATGCCTCTTCTTTTTTGTTGTTGAAACTATTTCCTCCAGGAAAGCCTGAGAACTGTCCCATTGACAACCATTAAGAGTATCCCAAGTGTATCCAACTGACCTGTTCACAAGAAACAAACACACCCAGAAAACACACACACTTATCCTCATGTAGCCCGTGAGGCATGAAGTCAGGGAGGTTAATATAGTACTACAGAGTTAAATAAACTAGTTTTAATCTGGTATTAACATTAACCATTTTGTTTTTATTAAATATTCTTTTAAATGTTCATTCTTGAGGGAGAGAGAGACAGAGTGTGAGTGGGGGAGGGGCAAGAGAGGTAGACACAGAATCCCAAGCAGGCGCCAGGCTCCAAGCTGTCAGCATAGAGCCTGACATGGGGCTCGAACCCATGAGCCGTGAGATCAGGACCTGAGCTGAAGTCGGACGCTTGACCAACGATGCTTTTACCGACCATGTGCCCCGTAAAATTAACCATTTTAGAGCATACAACTCAGTAGCATCTAGTACATTCACAATGTCGTGCGACCACCCAAGCTGTCTAGTTTCAAACATTTATATCACTCCAAAAGGAGATCGGCACCCATTAAGCTGGTGCCTCGGCCTCTGGCACCCACTACCTACTTTCTATTTCTATGTGTTGACCTATTCCCGATATTGCATATAAACAGAGGCACAATATGTGCCTTTTTTGTCTGGCTTCTTTCCCTTAGCATCATACTTTCAAGGTTCATCCAGATTGTAGCGTGGGTCAGTAGTTTATTATTTTTTCTTTTGGCTGGACAATATTTCATTGTATTTATGTACCATACTTTACCTATTCATCTGCTGATGGACATTTGGCTTGTTTCTACCTTTTGGCTGCTGTGAATAGTGCTGCTGTGAACATGGGTATACATGTATTTGTTTGAGTGTGCTTGATTTTTGCTGGAGATAGGAGCAGCTTTTCATGCACTCAACAAACATTTATTGAATTAGGTTTGAACGGCTGCATCAACCGCCGATTTCACAAATGTTTTGCTTTACTGGAGAAAAGTCACAGAATCTTAAAAATGTTTGTGGTAGGAACTTTATACGTCATCTTATTCAACCCCCTCATCACGAAACTACATGCACTCAAAGCACCAGTCTATTTAGAAGGCCTTAAATACAGTTTACATCATGATGTGTGGCGCCCTACTGATATTGTTCTTTGTTAACTCGACGTGTACAATACAGCTTTTGTTGTCACAAGATGGCTCCCTTTGAGAAGTGATGACAGGAATTTAAATTTAGCTTGTCATTCTTGCATTTCGCTTTTCGAAAAATTCCATGGAACCACTATCATCAGCTTGCTTTCTTCCTTTTTTCTTTCTTTCTTTTCTTTCCTTTCTTTCTTTCTCTTTCTTTCTTTCTTTCTCATCAGCTTTCTTCTTCCTTTCTTTTCTTTCTTTCTTTCTTTCTTTCTTTCTTTCTTTCGATCTTTTTAAGTAATCTCTACACCCAAAGTGGGGTTTGAACTTACAACCCTGAGATCCAAAAATTGCATGCTCTACCAGCTGAGCCAGCTAGGTGCCCCCTGTCAGTGTTCTTTGTATAAAGTAGATATAGCAGTCTTTTTTTTTTTTTTTTTTAATTTATCTCCACACCCAATGTGAGGCTAGAGGCTCATGACCCTGAGATCAAGAGTCATATGCTCTATGGACTGAGCCAGCCAGATGCCCCCATACAGTCTTCATTGATTCAGTGATAAAATTACTTTTTGGCCCCAAATAGTGTGCGTCTGCTTCATCATATATTGTGGGATTTATTTTCTGTGTCCTTTCTTTGATGTTGAAGACTGTTTTGCTCCGGATTAGTATCCCCCCCCCCCCCACCTTTGAGCTGTTGTTGAAATATAACATTATATTCTTTTCAGGTGCACAGCATAATGATTCAGTATATATATATGGGATAGTCACTTTCTCATTAAACAAACCAGCCACAGGTCCTTACCTTTGCAAGGGAATGTAAATATTTCCTTAAACATTAAAGTTAACTTAAATGTTTTTCTCGTATCTCATTTTGTAATTTTCTCTCTAAATTTTTGGCAGAGCTGAATGAAATTGACAAAAGGCATGGACTGGTGCATTATACCCACTGTGGGCATAAAGCCAGCGAATTCATGGAACAGCGATTACTACACCTTGACTTAGCAAACCAGATAGCAGTAAAAGTCAAGGCTGGAGGACAGGACTTCTCTGCTGTCCCTTCCCAAACCTGGAACGGTGCTTGGGACACAGTAGGGGTTCAGTAAATGTTTTTTGGATGAATGAAACTAATTTGACTCTGGTTTCTGAAATAACACTAATAAAACTAGATGTAATTTAAAAAATAACATAGTGAAAATGATTATTTTCATTTAAATAAAGATTATTTAGATCATTAAAATAAAGATTATTTTCATCATGGACTCTCTCTTATGAGTTACATTTTAAAATATTATATAAGTATATAATTTAATTGTTATTATTTAATTATCTATCATGGTTCAGGAACTTAAAGAAAAGAAAAAAGAGAAAGAGAAAGAGAAAGAAAATTTACTTTTAATTTAAGGGATGTTTTTGTTTTGACGGACTTTGTTTCATTTTCTATTTCAGAAGCTCTATAAATCCTCACATCTTTATAGCAATTTACAAAGGACTCTCCAACCACTATTTTATAGTGTGTGTTGTTTTTGAATGGCGGGAAAAACTATTTCTTAAAAAAATTTTTTTTTGAGATTTAAAATATTTCTAAATAGCAATGAATTATTAAATTTCTTTAAATGTTTATTTTTGAGAGAGAGAGAGGAGAGAGAGAGAGAGAGCACGAGTCAGGGAGGAGCAGAAAGAGAGGGAGACACAGAATCTGAAGCAGGCTCCGGGCTCTGAGCTGTCAGCACAGAGCCTGATACCGGGCTCGAACCCACGAACTATGAGATCATGAACTGAGCCGAAGTCAGATGCTTAACCGACTGAGCCACTCAGGCTCCCCTTTAAAAAAAAGGAGAAAATACAGCAGAAAATTCCCCAGTTATTTAGAACCTGAAGTCTTAACACTCCAACTTTTTAAATAAGCAAATGTTATTCTGGGGATGCAGCTAGAGCAATACATAAGAGTCAACAAATCCTTGCTCTCTTGGAACTTATATTCCAGTAGAGGCTGAGTAAGACAGGTAATAAAATAATAAACCTGCAGTACTGTGGAAAACTAGCACAAAAAGAATTAGTGCTAAAGAGCTGTGTAGAAACAAACCACAAACATCTATCACTTTATAGAGAATATTCCTTACTCATTTTAGTTGAGGATCTTAAATTTTTGTGTGTGGGGGGGGGGGAGTCAAAGAAATGCATGCACACGGCTTTAAAAAATAAAGCATATGGGGCGCCTGGGTGGCGCAGTTGGTTAAGCGTCCGACTTCAGCCAGGTCACGATCTCACGGTCCGTGAGTTCGAGCCCCACATCAGGCTCTGGGCTGGTGGCTCAGAGCCTGGAGCCTGTTTCCGATTCTGTGTCTCCCTCTCTCTCTCTGCCCCTCCCCCATTCATGCTCTGTCTCTCTCTGTCCCAAAAATAAATAAACGTTGAAAAAAAAAATTTTAAATAAAAAATAAAGCATATGAGAGTTTATAATGAAAAGCAACATTGTTCTGCCCACCTTCCCACCCCATCTTCCCCAGAAAACATAATTTTTTTTTTAAGATTTTATTTTTTTTTATTTAAAAAAAATTTTTTTTTTTAACATTTATTTATTTTTGAGACAGAGAGAGACAGAGCATGAACGGGGGAGGGGCAGAGAGAGAGGGAGACACAGAATCGGAAGCAGGCTCCAGGCTCTGAGCCATCAGCCCAGAGCCTGACGCGGGGCTCGAACTCACGGACCGTGAGATCGTGACCTGAGCTGAAGTCGGACGCTCAACCGACTGAGCCACCCAGGCGCCCCAAGATTTTATTTTTAAGGGGGCGCCTGGGTGGTTCAGTGGGTTAAGCATCCGACTTCCGCTCAGGTCATGATCTCGTGGTTCATGAATTCGAGCCCTGCATTGGGCTCTGTGCTGACCACTCATTGCCTGGAGCCTGCTTCAGATTCTGTCTCCCTCTCTCTCTGCCCTTCCCCTGCTCTACTCTGTCTCTTTCAAAAATAAATATTACAAAAAAAAATTTTTATTTTTAAGTAATCTTTACACCCAACATGAGGCCTGAACTCATAACCCTGAGATCAAGAGTCACATCCTCCGCCAGGTGAGCCTACCAGGTGCCCCAACTTCCCCACTTTGTAAAAGGAAGATCTGGGAGACCCTACCAGGCTTTCTACTTCTGCTACTTCCCTCCATCTTCCAAAGTCTTGTCTATTGAGCTGTTCTAAAACTTTTACAAAAGATATGCATTTAAAAAGGGTCAGTGGCTAAATCTAAAAATGGAATAACGTAAATGTTTATTTTGAGGTAGGCCTGAGCATGTTCTTTAGTCTTAACACCGTCACTCTGTGGGACAGAGCAGTCAGTGTTCAGGTGGCAGGGCTGGGGGTAGGCCTTGGTCACAAAATTTAAGGGGCACTAAACTCACTAGTTTAGAGAGATAACATTTTAATGCAGTATTACAAAATAGAGATTAATGCAAAAATATCTACAAGGAACAAAATACCAGTGTTTTAAAATAAAGACAGGCTCAGTAGAATGAGTAAAGAGACAAACAGAAGTAATTATAGTTGCACCTCACCATTAACAATGACCTCATTCTATGGCATCTATGATTATATAGGTTGCTTATTACAGCTGAAAAGCCTTCAGATGAGGGGGTGAGGTGAGCCTTTCAGATTAGGAATATGGATACTGGATTTCAGGGGTGCCCCCACCACTTTGACCTCGAAGCTTGCAAATGAGGGCAGTGTTGAATTAAGAAATATAAATTTTGGGGGCGCCTGGGTGGCTCAGTCGGTTAAGCCGCCGACTTCGGCCCAGGTCATGATCTCGCGGTCCATGAGTTCAAGCCCCGCATCGGGCTCTGTGCTGACAGCTCAGAGCCTGGAGCCTGTTTCAGATTCTGTGTCTCCCTCTCTCTGACCCTCCCCCGTTCATGCTTCGTCTCTTTCTGTCTCAAAAATAAATAAACGTTAAAAAAAAATTTAAAGAAATATAAATTTTGTTATTCAAAACGTGAATCGAGGGGAAGGGGCAGCAGGTAAATTCACTTTGTTCAGAACTTCCAGCAATGCCAGTGTGGTTCCCTCCCTTTGCTCTGGGCGAGCCTGTTGGTCCAGCTGAACAGTGCTTTGAATAAAGGTCAGCCAAGAGGTCGCCCTCCTGATTATTCTTTTCTACCGCGGGGAGGAGGGGGCCCTGGGCCCCTTATCCACCCCTGAGTCGCTGCAAAACCCTGGGCTTCCCTGACAGCTGCAAATTCCTCCCAGGAGCCACAAAGCTTCTGGGGTTGCCATGGTCCATGAGAGTGAAATGCTGGCCGCCCTCTGCTGCAGCAGCCCTGAGCAGGCTGTTGCTGCCTCCTCTCCAGTCCCTTTCAAAAGCTTTTAAAGGAGATCCCTGCGGGGAGGAGGGAGGACGGGACAGTAACCAGGGCTTTCGTCCAAGCGGCTGGGGCGAATAAAAGAGGCTTTTCTCAAACGAATGGAGCAAGTGCTGGGCTTGTTTCAAGGGATTTTTAACACCCGGTCTTTCCCTGGAGGAAAGGGGAGTGCAGAGATGGTCCTTCTCAAGCTTCAGTTGTTGTAGGCAGCTCCTTTCAGTTTTTTTCCAGGGATTCCGCACACCCTGGGGCCTTCCCCGGAGGGAGCGGAGGGCAGAGAAGACACCCCCTAAACTTAACCTGCTGTGGGCAGCTCCTCCTAGCTTATTTCCAAGGATTTCTCACCCTGGGTCTGGTGAGATAGATAAAAGAAAAGAAAAAGAGAAAGAATCAATTAGCCCCACGCTAGCAGGCTGCGGTCAGCACTGAAAAGAGCTCTCGGGTGTGACTTGCCAATTCTGGGCACACTTTTCAGAAAACGCGCAACTAACCGAAATGACCAGAAGCCCCAGGCCTCTGGGTCTTCCTTCACACCTTCCTCCCATTCCGGTCCTCAATAGAGTCTGAAGGCCGGACGGCGGGCGGCTGGAGATCGGCTCCCCGGCAGCGGCGGGCGCAGACAAAGGGGCGGCGGTGCGGGGCTCAGGCCGGGGTCGGGGGGCGGGGGCGGGCGCGGGGCTCGCGGCGCGGGGCCGGGCCGGGGGCGGGCGCGGCGGCCGAGCGCGCGGGGAGGAGCCGCGGCCGCGTCTCCTCCTGGCGGCGCGCGCCTGCCCGGCCCCGCGGCGGCGGCGGCGGCGCGTCACGCTCTCCCCCGCCCCGAGCCGAGGAGCCGGGAGGCGGCGGCCGCGCGGCTGCTGCTGCTGCTGCTGCTGCTGCTGCTGCTGCAGTGGGGCAGGTGGCGACGACTGGCGGCGACCGAGACGGCGGTGAGCGGGGCGAGGCGCGGGCCCTCTCCCCTTCCCCGGTGCCCTCCTCCCCTTCCCCTCGCGCCGGGCCGGGCCCGCTCCCGTCCTCCGGGCCGGGCAGTGAGGGGCCGGGCCCGGCGTCCGGGAGGGCCCCGAGTGCCCCTCGCGGGGCCGCTCCCGAGGGGAGATCCGAGGAGTCCCGAGCGGGTGGCCCTGGAGGCCAGCGGGGGGGGGGGCCCGGGGTGCCCCCCACCGGAGCCGGAAAAGTGGCCGGCCCTGTCAGCGCCGAGCCCGGCCTTCCCTTCCTCCGTCCGCCTCAAGATGGAGCTTGGAGTCCTTGCCCCTGCGCCGCCCCAGGCGCCGCTCCCTCCCGGGCACCCCGCTCCGCTCCCCTCGGCCCTGGGGGTGGGGGTGGGCGTTGGGGCGGCCCGGACCCCCCCGGGAGGCCGAGCCCCGGGGGGACCTGTTGCCCCCGGGCGCTGCCGCCGGTCTCCCGAGCGTTCCTCGGGCCCTGCCACCGGGTGCCCGCGAGCCGGAATGGAGGGCACCCTGGCCGTGGCCTCCGTGCGTGCGCCGGCCGGCGGGCTGGCCCGGCTGGCCTCGGGCCTGGCTGGCTATGGCTTTTGTCCCCCCACCCCGCGTCCCCCAGGTGGGACTGATTGTCGGAGAAGGTGGGTGACAAGAGGTGACCGGGATTTCTGAAATAACACCACTGCCCCGTAACCGGAGCCTTCTCCCTCCGCAGGGGATTCGCTCGGAAGACAGATGACACTTGTTTCGAGGTTATTTTAAAAGCACAGCCTTCTGATGCCTCCTACTTCGGAGGTCCTGTGCTTCAAAAATGTGATTTTGAATTGGGGATAAACCCTGAACTCGGCTGTTTCTCCAC
This sequence comes from Prionailurus bengalensis, assembly GCF_016509475.1. Classification (NCBI taxonomy): domain Eukaryota; kingdom Metazoa; phylum Chordata; class Mammalia; order Carnivora; family Felidae; genus Prionailurus; species Prionailurus bengalensis. The sequence continues at coordinate 7,145,829 of NC_057356.1, forward strand.
TTCGTGTGGCTTTTCCATCTGGCAGGAGCCGAGCACCACCCCCTCCTCCCTTCACAGCCCCACCTCTTTGGTATGAAGAAATTACACGTCAAGTCTGTAATCTTCTACCTGCCTGTTTTTAGCAAAAACTTGGCGGCCAATTACCGTATTTAAAAAGGAGGGTGGAGAAAATTGAATTTTTTTTTTTTTTTTTTTTTTTTTTTTAAGCAACCTTGCCTTCTTCCTGTTTTAGGTTAGGACAGTGCCTGGCCAGTAGGAGCTCAGTATTAGTGTTGCTGCTGTTGTGGTTACGATTCTGGTTCGTGTTACTATTTCATTATTACTATAACCTGTGGTATCCACAAGTCAGGCGAACAAATGTGTTTGACTTTTGGGTTTAATGATGACCTTTTGCAAGTTGTGTTTCTTCTCAGCCTTGGGGCATTTTTTTTTCCCCTCTGGAAATAATAACAATTAACATTTATTGAGGGCTGCGTTGGGTCGGGCTCTGGGCAAGTCTTTTATGTTTTATCTTCTTAATCATCCTAACTCAATGAAGGTGCTATCATTATCCCCATTTTACAGAAGAGGCATGGAAAGGTCAAGTCCCTTGCCCAGGGTCATACAGCTAATCAGTGGTGGTGTCAGGATTTGAGCTCAGGTATTGACTCCAGGTGCTTAGTTATTAGATTCGTATAGTGAATCTCTGGCAAGGAAAAAGGCTGGCTTTTATTAAAGCAAAGGAAGTAGGTGATTGCTAGGACAAGGCTGGTGCTGGGTTTTTGAGGTTCAGAGAATGTGGTAAAGTAGATCTTCGGCCCCCTTATTCAAAGGAGTGAAAACCGAAACTGGGTGGGACCCTCAAGTAGGTATTGTCTGCAGATAAAGATCATGCCCTTCCCTACCTTTCCAAGAATTGCTTAAGCTTCTGCTTGTGCTTAAGCACAACATAAGCCGATCTGGCTTCTGTTCTTTAGGAGTTTAGAATTTGGTGTCCTTCTTATATTTAAAACATTTTTTTTTTTTTACCCAGTGTCTAACATTTAGTCTCTTGCATCCCATGTGACCCCTGCATAAATTCACGTGAACGTAACTCAGTAATGTTTGACCCCCCCCCTTTTTTTAAATATGTTTCCCCACTTAGTGCGAGTGAAATAGAGGCAGAGAGAGGGAGGGAGAGAGAGAATCCTAAACAGGCTCCCCGCTGTTAGCTTGGAGTCAATTTGGGGCTCAATCCCATGAATCGTGAGATCATGACCTGAGCCAAAATCAAGAGTTGAATGCTTAACCGACAGAGCCACCCAGGCGCCCCTTGACCCTTGCTTTTTAAGTACTGTCTCTGTTGGGATTCTAAGTCCAATAAATGGTTAATTAGAGATGAACTGGTCCTCTTGTGCTCCATACAGAGGCAGGCATCTTTGAATTTGTCACTTATTGGCTGCCTGGTGTTATTATTTGTAGATTTATTTCTGGCTATATATATATATATATATATTTTTTTTTTTTTTTTCATTCTGGAAATGTATGTGGTAAGGACCTTCCACTTTATTTTTCACTTTATATTTTATTTATTTAAAAATTTTTTAAAGTTTATTTTTGAGAGAGACACACACACACACACAAAGAGAGCGAGCAGAGAGGCAGAGAGAGAGGGATACACGGAAACCAAAGCAGGCTCCAGGCTCTGAGCTGTCAGATCATGACCTGAGCCGAAATCAGACGCTTGACTGACTGAGCCATCCAGGGATCCCTATTCTTATTTTTTTTTTGTTTATTTATTTTGATATAGAGAGAGTGAATGGGAGAGTGACAAAGAGGGGGGGAGAGAGAATCCAAGCAGGCTCCCCGTTGTCAGTGCAGAGCCCCATGTGGGGCTATTTTATTTTTTAAGATTTTTTTTTTTTTTAAGTAATCTATACACTCAGTGTGGGGCTCAAACCCACAACCCAGAGATCGAGGGTTGCATGCTCTACTGGGGCACCTGGGTAGCTCGGTCCAACTTCATCATCTGACTTTGGCTCAGGTCATGATCTCACTGTTCTTGGGTTCGGGCCCCACGTCAGGCACTGTGCTAACAGCTCAGAGCCTGGAGCCTGCTTCAGATTCTGTCTCCCTCTCTCTCTGCCCACCGCCCCCACCCCCTGCCTGCTTGTGCTCTCTCTCTCTCTCTCTCTCTCTCAAAAATAAACATTTAAAAAAACTTGCTTAAATTATTAAATAAATAAGAGTTGCATATTCTACTGACTGAGCCAGTTGGGCCCCCCTTGTATTTCAGTTCATAGGATCCTCTGCAGGATTCTGCAGAATCCTGTGTTCGGTAAATATTACTTAGTTGATAGCAAATATGAGGTTCATAGGTTGTTAAGATTGGTTTTATAGGAGTCAAAGCTCAAGAAAAAAGCAGCGGGTAGTGTGGTAAAGTTACGTGGAAATGGCTTAATATTTCTTAACATTGAAAGGAAATTTTATACTTTAACCATACTACTTTCCATTTTTCTATTTTATCCCAGTTTTCAGTTTCTTACTTTCCTTGTACAAATGAGGTGTGGGGTTGAGTGTGTTTTTCAGATAGAAAGAATGGACAGTGGTGTTGATTAGTTGTGACTGGCCTATAGTTCTTTACAGTGTTTTTGAAGTGTTGTGATATTCTTCCCAAAGGCAGCAGGTGGGGCTCTGGAGTACCTATCTGTGGGCTGTATTAAGTCTCATTTGGTATTCACTCAACAGATATTTATTGATCACTGCTGTGTGCCGTCCTGGGTGCTGATGATATAGCAGTGAATAAAACTGAAATCTTTGCTCTCTTGGAATCCCCCCTTCAAATAAGGGAGGCATACGATAACCATATTAATAAAATGTATTGTATGCTGGACAGTGACACATGGTAAGAAAAAAAAAAGTCAGGGAAGGGGAAATATGCAGTTTGGGGACAAGAGTTAGGGTAATGGAAATTTTAGATAGGATGGCAAGAGGAGACCTGGCTGACTATGTAACTTTAGAGATCTAGAGGAAGTGAGGGAATGTAGATCCTTGAGGGAAGGGCACAGGAGGAAGAGGAGTAGTAAGTGCAAAGGTCCTGAGGTGGGAGTTTGGGAGGGGGCAGGTAATTTAAGACTATATAGGTTATAGTCCTTAAAATATGTGTTTATTAAAATACTTTAAAATAGTGAAAGATACAGAATAACAACATGTTATTGGTTTTGTTGAAGCAAAAGTTAAATATGAGGGAACTGAGGCTCAAAGAATTTTACTAATTTGTCTAAAATGCCACACAGCCAGTGAGTACAGAGCTAGAAATTGAACCCTGCTTGATGGTATTTTAAGCAATGTGCAGAGTTTGTTGGCTGTGGCACCTTAAATGGCTGGCAGGCCAGACCAGTACTTGATGTTCAGCCTTGCTAGTGAGTGTGTATACTTTGCTATTTGTATGCAGGATCTTTGCTCAACCCTGGGAGGCCTTGTAACTGGCATTGCATATATAGCTTTTTCCTGGAATTGTGCTCCTGGCAGCAAAGCCTTCCTTTTTAGTCTTAAAAGTTTCATGTTCAAAATCTCTGTTTAATACAAACCTTCATGTAAGTCTCTTCAATCTTAATTGGAAAGTATTGTCAGTATTTCTCTGGATATGAATTTTTTAGATAACTACTTAGGGGGGCTTTAAACTATTACAGTATCTTACATATTTTTAATATACATAGTGTATGTTTCCCATGTAGATGTAACTCAGAGAATCCATATGCTTTAAATCAGCATTTGAGTTACAATGCTCTTTTAAGGGAAAACATATTGACTGATGGTACTGCACAAGAATTTCAAGTAAGAGTGACCTCTTCAGATTTCAATCAGGGGAACAAAGGATTTTTTTTTTTTTTTTTTTTAAGTTTGGCAGATAGTAATTAACCAACCTTGAATTTGGCTAGGACATCTGGGTTAATATCCTGGTCCTGGCACCAAGTACCAAGGAATCTTGGCCACAATTAGTAAAGAGCTTTTTTTTTTTTTTAAATCTCCATCTGGCACTTCCAGAAGGACACATTCCACTAGCACTAACTCAATGGGTGGGTCTGGTTTTTAATTGTCTATCTTAAGTGGTTCAGCAACAAAATCTTAAAAGTATTCTTCGTAAAATCTTTGAAAAGAGGAAGTAGCCCCATTACAGATCCATAGTTGGAACTCTCTTGGGTATCTCTTTCCCTGGGGAAATGTATTCTCTGCCTCTTCTCCAGAATCATAATGAAAGTATAGATATTTTGCTGCCCTAATGTTTTATGTAAGCCTAAGGTCTAATATACTTGTGATTTGAATTAAGTGGTTTGATATTTGTATTCTCTTTTGCTTACTTATATCTGAGTATAGCTTGGATAAGAGCCCAGTTTTAACTGCCCATTTTTTACAATTAAAATTGCCGAGTCCTTGATTTAGTCTCTGAAGTTAAAGACCTGAAGATCCAGATGTTCGGTGTGCAAATCATTTAAAGTTTGGGTTCGATACATAAAGGGATGGCAACTTTAATGAGTTTTTTTTCCCCCGGATTCTACAAATCCCTTGTCATGTAGTACGCTGAAATATTTGGCATATATTTCCCCCTCTCCTCTCAGGAAAGGTAAGAGATATTGGAATATTTCCCTAAAAATCTTTTAACCAAGTCTTTTGACCTCCCGCCTTCTCTGCCTTAACTGATTTACTCCTCTAAGAATGATTTCTTATTGGAGACGTTATGTTCTAATACCTTAAGGCAGGAAGGATCCTATTGAGACTTTTCCAGACTGTAGAATAAATAAACTTTATAGGCTTGGTAATTTTTTTATGGCCTGAGTGAAAGAAAACTATTATCACTAAGTATCTTTCACACATGGGTGACTAGAAAAAACGTGTGTGTATCATGAAACCATATTGCTGATTTCTGTTGTAGGGCATATATGGCTTACCTAGGCTGTTACATTGAGAAGCTATTATCAGAGTCAACTTTAGATTTTAGAAAAAAGTTTTCTAAACATTTATAATTAAGTGAAGTGATTATTTTTCGGATATTCTCAGGTGTTATTTTCCGTATATACCGGTTTTAAAATGGTCCTTAACATTTTAATAATACATATTAGTTGTCTTCTAATATGTGGATTCAATGCATAACGTGTAAAACAAACACATAATACAAAAACACAGAAAAAAGCAAATTACCTATAATCCTACTGCCTAGAGAAAATCATTTCAGTATTTTAGAGTCTGTCCTTCCATCTTTTATCTTAAAATTTTTTTTATTTAAAGATCTTATTTTTGAGTAATTGCACTCAAGATGGAGCTCAAACTCAAAACCCTGAGATCAAGAGCCACATACACACCCTCCCCCCGCTTTTTTTTAATACTTAAAAAAGTATGTCTGGATTTATATTACTATTTTTAAGTAATTAGAAGTGTAGTATTTTCACTGGAAGCACTCTCAACAAACCAGCATGGGGACTCAGAACTACAGTGAAAAAGTTTGAGGTCCTGGATTTGCTTTAGCCCCAGCTTGGGCAAGTTGCTTAGCCTTTCTCTATATGCTTGTTGCTCTGTAAAATGGGGGTGACACTTGTCCTGGCCACCCTAGGGGTTTGCTGTATTGATGCAAGGGATTTGGCTTTGTTGAACTGGAGAGCTCTAGATAACCTTGTCAGGCGGTAACAGTAGTGCAGAGGGAGTTCGTGCTTTCAAATACCAAACTGGCCAGGGAACATCAAAAAGGCCAGTCCTGTATTGCTGCTTGTCTGTTTTGTTTTGTTTTGTTTTGTTTTGTGCATGGTTAGGTTTATAAAAAAGCTTTTCAGGTAGATGTGACTAATAGAAAGTGTCCTGTGGGGTGGCAGAGAGCCCCAGAAATGCCCGTTCATCAAACATGTGTTGAGTGCTCTGAAGGCCCTGCTGGGTACAAGCAGCTCTGTGTCTTGCAAGGTGAGACCGCTACTATGGGTGAGGTGGGACGGGACTCTGGAAGATGATCAGTTCATTTGGCTTGAGGGTGTGTGTATGGGAGGGAATCCAGGAAGGCTTCCCAAGTAGGAATTAGCACTTGTGCTTGGCATTGATGGAAATCTGGGGTTTCAAGGCAGAGGTAGTTTAGGTAAGACATTCTAGGCCAGATTGGCATAAAGGTAGCATGTTGAGATAGGAACAGATAGCCTGTTGCTCTCTATTTTGAGGGCAAGTAACAGAAAATAAAACTAAGGAGTTTGAGTTTATATCAAGGAAAGGCCTCCCTGCCCTGATGAGGAGTTCATCCTATTGGTCTTTAGCATTTTCTAATCACTGAGTTGTCTGTGAGTCTGTTTTCTGTTGTTTGGTCAAAAATACCCGGTTGTAGGTGATAAACAGGAAAATCTGCTGGGTAAACGATCTTCTTCGTGCAGATCATGCAACCATCACCACGATCAATTTTAGTATATTTTCTTTCTACCAAGAAGGAACCCTGTACCACCAGCCCTACTCTCTTTCTATAGACTTGCCTGTTCTGGACATTTCACGTAAATGGAATCCTACAATGTGACTGACTCATTCCACTTAGCAGAATGTTTTCAGAGTTCATCTGTGTTGTACCTGTATCAATACTGTATCCTTTTTCGGGTTAAATTATATTCCATTGCGTGGATATACCACATTTTGTTGTTCGTCAGCTCATGAACACGTCGGTTTCCACTTTTTGCCTATTACGAATAATGCCGTTCTGAACATCAGTGTATAAGTTTGTGAGTGGACATATGTTTCCATTTATCTTGGGTATATACCTAGGAGTGGAATTGCTGGTTCATATGGGAGCTCTACCTTTTGAGGAACCACGAACTGTTCTCTAAAGTAGCATCATCAATGAATGAGGTTCCATTTTTTCCACATCCTTGCCAGCTCATGGTTTTTTGTTTTGTTTTGTTTTGATTACAGTCATTCTCGTGAGGGTGAAATGTGGTATCTCATTGTTATTTTGATTTGCATTTGCCTCATGGCTAGTGATGTTGAACACCTTTGCATGTGCTTATTGGGCATTTGGGCAGTTGTTTGGAGAATATACCAATTATCTTTTATTTTGGCTTTCAGAATTTAAGTGTAAAAGTAAAGTGCAGAACAATAGTATGTTACTGTTTAGCATAAAAGTATACAGAAGAATGCCAAGTATCTTTTTTTGCTCCAATTGTTTTTATTGTGGTAAAATACCTGTAATGTAAACTTTACCATCTTAGCCATTTTTAAGTTTACAGTTTGTGTACATGAAGTACATTAGTGTTGTTGTGCAGCCATTAGCCACCATCCTTTTCCAGAACTCTGTTCATCTTGCAAAAGTGAAACTCCATTAAACACTAAATCTCCATTCCCCTTCTCCCTGGCAACCGTCATTCTACCTTCTGTCTATATGACTTTATTTTTAATAAAAATTTTTTTTAAAGTTTATTGTGTGTGTGTGTGTGTGTGTGAGAGAGAGAGAGAGAGAGAGAGAGAGAGAGGGAGGGAGTCCAAAGTAGGGTCCATGCGCTGTCAGTGCAGAGCCTGACGTGGGGCTGGAACCCACGAACTGTGAGATCATAACCTGAGCTGATGTCAAGAGTTGGACACGTAACTGATTGAGCCACCCAGTCACCCCTCTATGACTTTAAGTACCTTATATAAGTGGAATCACAAAATATTTGTCTTTTTGTGAGTGACTTGTTTCACTTAGCCTAATGTCCTCAAGGTTCATCCATGTTATAGCAGATGTCAGAATCTCTTTCCTTTTTGAGTCTGAATAATATCCGTTATATGTATAGACCATATTTTGCTAATCCATTCATGTGTCAATAGGTGCTTGGATTGCTTCTGTGTTTCAGCTGTTATGCTTATTGCTCTGAATGGGGGTGTACAAACACTTCTTTGAGGCCTTGCTTTCAGTTCTTTTGGATAAATACCCAGAAGTAGAATTGCTGGGTCGTATGGTAATTGTTTTCAATTTTTTGAGGAACCACCGTACTGTTTTCCACAGAGGCTGCACAATTTTGTATTCCCACCAGCAGTGCGCAGGGTTCCAATTTTTCCACATCATTACCAACACTTTCTATTTTCTAATTTTTTGGTGATAGTCATCGTAATGGATATGAGGTGGGTCTCCCTGTAATTCTGATTGGCATTTCCCTAAAGATTCGTGATGTTGAGCATCTCTTCATATGCCTATAGGCCATCTGTGTGTCTTTGAAGAAATGTGTATTCAAGTCCTTTGCCCGGTTTGGAATTGGGTTTTTATTGTTGTGGAGTTTGCCAGTTATCTTTAAATTTACGTACCCGTCAGTCACTTACTGAGTACCTGCTGTGGTGAGGCACTACCCAGATTTTGGAGATACAAAGTTGAGTGAAACAGGCATACCGTCTGCTCTGGGGGAACCCAGAAGTGGTAATGGAAGTCGGGTCACGAACAAGAATTCAGTCCTTTTGCCTGACAAGAGATCCTGGCTCTGTTACTTTATGGAAGACCTTCTACAAAGTGCTTAACCTTCTGGAGCTCAGTGTTCTCATCTGTAAATGGGGGATAATAGCCACTTCGTGTAGTAGTTGCCGTGCAGATTCAATGAATTAATGTGTGTAAAACTCACTGAATGGTAGAAGTCTTCTTCCCCTTCCCTTCGGTCCGTTGTGTCTTCCCGGCTGCTCATTGTACAGAAGGGGGGAAAGACCCACACCTCCCAGTATGGAAAATTAAAACCTTTGTTCCTGGCCGTGTTTTCAGAAGTTAATTTGAGTAGGAGTGTCTTGCCATTATTAAAGGGCACATTTTTAACGAACAGTTGTTACTGAAGAACTTGTAATTTATGAGGAGTTAAATATTCAGCATGGAAAAGCATCTCTTCCTCATGTCAGAACTTGTGCCTTTTGCCAAGTTTCAGGCAAATTTGTATATTTGTATATTTGTGATGTTTGTCAGTTTTATGTTTGTATATTTGTATATTTGTCAGTTTTATTTCCCAGAGTTTAATTAAAGGTGTGTGTGTTTTTTTTAAGATTTTATTTTTAAGTAATCTCTGTACCCAACATGGGGCTCGAACCCACAACCCTGAGATCAAGAGTCTCATGCTCTGCTGACTGAGCCAGCCGGGCCCCCCAAAGGTGGGACTTTTCCTTCTCAGGTCTGATAGAACCTGCTGTGTGTCTCTGTGGAAGATTACCTAAGCATGGAAAAATAACCAACAATGAAGCTGGTGTTCAGATCCAAATGAAACCATGTCTTAGTCTCTGTTTACAGCATCTAGGATGGTTGTACAGAAAAGCATCTTAGGGATTCGGGAGGAAAATTAGTAGAGTTGTATCTTCTCTTGAAATAGCCAGGTATACCTCAGTACTCTGAAAATAGGAATGTGATTTTTTTTTTTCCATTGAATCCAAAGACCTATAGCAAATGTTAAACTTGCTTATTTGCAGAGTAAAAACAAGAGAGATTTTTATAAAGAGAGAAAAAAACCCAAGTAAGCAAGTCATTGTTTTGTGAGTTAACCTTTGTGCCGTTTTCTTGTTCAGAACAAACAGCTGGTATGTGTTTGCTTTTAGTATGGGCAATGTTAGACTATTTAAGGGCAAGCAACAGTATTTATTCCTTTGTGAAAATTGGAAAGGGACACCAGTTTTAACTTGGCTGGGGATTGACTCATCTCATTACTGTATATAACAGATCAGAGATTTTATTCATCAGTACACTTGAGGGGCAGGAGTCTTTAATATGGAGATTGAGGTTTTATGTTCCAAACTGTTAAGTGACCTTAACAAGTGATTTCACAGGGCACCTGGGTGATTCTGTCCGTTGAGCGTCCGACTTCAGCTCAGGTCATGATCTCACGGTTCATGGGTTTGAGCCCCGCATCAGGCTCTGTGCTACCAGCTCGGAGCCTGGAGCCCGCTTTGGCTTCTGTGTCTCCCTCTCTTTCTGCCCCTCCCACACTCACACTCTGTCTCTGTTTTTCTCAAAAATAAGTAAATGTTCAAAAAAAAAAAAGTGATTTTACTTTTTAGAATCCATTTCCTCAGTGGTAAAATGAGGAAGTTGAACTAGATTGCTAAGGTCTCTTCTGATGCTAAAATTTTATGGTGCTATATTAAGCACATTTGCTCCTTTTGACACATTAGTATAATTGACTGCTCTCGACCTATTAAGTAAGTTCTTCTGGGAGATACCAACCAGGCCTAGTAATTTTTGTCCCTTTGAAGATCTGCCTCTAAGCTGGTGGTATTAGAGTTACAGAGTCATAGGAATTTTGTAGAAACTTGTGTAAATGAAAATAGCTTAATTTATTCAGCTTTCCATGTTCCCTTTAAAAAAAAATTCTTTTGCAGATGGAAGAACTTTGGGAGGCTGCTTATTTTCTGTTTAAGTAGCAAGAACGTAAATCTTCACTCAAACTGAGCTGTGTAAAGGTATTCGTAATTACAGGCGGTTGCATCATGGCACAGAGTTTCATCTTCTAGAAAAATCACCTAATGTTCCAGATCTCTTTGCCTTGGTTGGATTTCATACCCCTCCTTCTCCTTTTTAATACTGCTATAGACTGTGAAGTTCTGGGCGCAACTGTATTGTGCCCTATTTCATACATTGAGTCTTAAAAATACACACTTTTTAAGCACAGAATAATTTTTGAAATGGTCATGTCTGTCTATCGATACCGTGTTCTGACTTCATTCAGCAGACATCCTGAACTGAGTCTTGAATCACTTATGTTCTACTTTTGACTTTGATAGAGAGATGTGGTAAAAGTTTCTGCATTAGTATCTTATTGTATGATACTCTCAAACCAACACTTGAGATTGGTAGACTGATTTCATAAATGCTTTGTAAGGCCTCTACCAGTTAGAGATTGGAAGTACAACTTCCTTATGGCACCTTTTGAATTAAGGCATCAATGAATCTTCTGACCCTTCCTAAAGGACCCTGTGTCCTTTAGTGTCTAAATGTGCTTTTCACATTGATCAACAAACAGTGACTATGCTATTTACTTATCTTTTATCTCTTGTACTCTATCCTTGCTAGAGATATGCACTTTGTGTTTTGAATCCTTATGCTAATTTTAAAGCTGTTTGACTCTGGCTTATTTAAAAAGTTATGTGTTGTGTATTTTGTTTTCTCTAAGTCTTAGGCTCATGCTACTATATATTAAGCATTTTTTTATACTGTGTGTCAGTATTTCATGATATTCTGTGAAGAACACCACTGTTTTCAGAGGCTCTGGCCTCCTGAACAAATTTGAGACCTTGCTCCACCCTTTTAGGCATATGCCTTGGAAAGACAGAGTCAGCTCTCAGGAAGATGGATTCTCTTTCTTTCTTTCCGCTTTGGAAAATTGTTCTCTTCTCGCGTGTATTAATTTCTGACAGGGCTGCATGGCCTTTTCTCCTGGCTGGTGTTTTCATTATTCCCGAGTCTTTTAATCCTCTGCTGGAGATGGCGGGCTCAACAGAGGGGCGGTTTGGAGCGTCCCTGTCATCGCAGGCACCGGCCTCCATAGACTTTCGTCTCATGTTTAAGATCCTGTTGGCCGTTAGGCCAACCAGCTGGTTGCTGCTGAAACCAAGTGGCTCCAGAACCCTGCTTGCTCTTCTCTCTAGTTTACCTCACTTGTTACTGCACTGATTTGAAGCAGTGGGTCTTCTGTGGCCTGTGCCCTCCACTGTGTTTGGTGACACCTTGCACATTTTCCCTGCTCAAGGGGCAGGCTTCTGGGAGGCCGGAACCAATGAGGACCTTCAGCAGCTTCGTGTCACTCATCATCAGTTCATACTGACTGACTCTCACGCGCTTGCTCGTGACATTCTGCTCTGGAGGAGATGCTCTCCGTCCCCTGACCAGCGTTCCGTGTCTTCATTCAGAAGATTAACAGAGTTTCTCAAAAGTGAAAATGTGAGAGATTTTTTAAACCTTAAAAAAAATTTTTTTTTAATGTTTTTATTTATTTTTGAGACCGAGAGAGACAGAGCATGAGCAGGGGAGGGGCAGAGAGAGAGGGAGACACAGAATCCGAAGTGGGCTCCAGGCTCTGAGCTGTCAGCACAGAGCCCGACACGGGGCTCAAACTCATGGACTGTTAAATCATGACCTGAGCCGGAGTCAGACGCCTAACTGACTGAGCCACCCAGGCACCTCTGGATCTTAAATCTTAAACTATAGCTGCTAGACTGTTTCAAAGTCAGACAGTTTACTAAAGTTGAGGGGGAAAAAAATACCAGATTAGTAAGAAATGAGTAGGTGACGCTGCAGGTGCACCCTTACCCTCTCTTACTGCCCTGCAGTTTTGCCCTCCAGTCCCCAAGCCTCCCTTTCCGTGTGTTCTTACCGGCCGTTCCTCGCCTCTGCCTTGGTTTCCTGTCGTCCAGAGGGCAGCAAGCACGGTGCTGTGCTGCTTCAGTAGAAAAATGCTCTCACTCCCTTCTTTGTACTTGAAATGCTGCTCCGGCCACGTTGGCCTTAAACCTGCCAGTCAGTGATTCTCCGGTTCCTCTCGTGTATCTCGAGACACGCTTATTAAATTTTCATATGTAACTCAGTACTGTCTGTAGTGTCTGTGCTTTGCTTTGAGTTTTGTGTGGGTTATTTTCAAACTCGAAGTATTGAGCTATCAGGTTTGCTGGCCAGTGCCCCGCGCTATAAGCAAGACCTCTTTCTACATTACGTATCCCCGGTCAAACATATTTTAAAGATCCTGTTACTGCAGGTGCTTACCCCTCCTCTTCTCTTAACGATAAAATTACTCAGTTTTATATTCAAGATTTTACATTTTTCCTTTTCCTCACATATGTTAGGAGTTAGGAAGGTGAATATTGCACACACGGGGAGATTTGGGGCACCTGGCAACTTTATTAGTGCCAAGAGGAAGGCCACTTACTTTGTATTTTGCCTTAAGCACGTTTTCTAGACCTGTACAGTCCAGTAGCCACAAGCCACATATGGCGGTTGGGCACTTGAAATGTGCTAAGTCCAAGCTGAGATGTGCTCTAAATATGAAAATACACAGTGGGTTTCAGAGACCTAGTAGGAAAAAAAGTAATGTGACACAGCCTATTAATAATGCTAATACTGATGACATTTTGAAAAATTATTTTGGATATATTTGGTTAAATATATTATTTCAGCTGTTTTTAGTTTTCCAAATTCTGTTACTAGAAAATTGAAAATTAGACATTTGTCTCACATTATACTTTTATCACACAGTGCTGGTCTAGAAAGTATGGTACTGTCAACATAGGTAATGATCTAACTTGATACTTACAACTGTGATGTCCCACTCACTGGAGGTAGTAATCGAATAGTTTGCCCGTAGCGTTGTTGGGCTACTTTTAAAAGAAGCCCCTGGGCTGGGAAATTCTCTACTCCTGTCATCTTTGTCAAAGGCTTAGAGAAAGTGAGACAGAATTACTTGATGCTTTAGTTTGAAAACTGCAGTATCGCGTCATTTTACGGGTTCTTGTTTGGATGTTGAGTCAGTTCAGAACTTTTTTGTACTCTTTTTTTTTTTTTTTAATTTTTTTTTTTCAACGTTTATTTATTTTTGGGACAGAGAGAGACAGAGCATGAACGGGGGAGGGGCAGAGAGAGAGGGAGACACAGAATCGGAAACAGACTCCAGGCTCTGAGCCATCAGCCCAGAGCCCGACGCGGGGCTCGAACTCACGGACCGCGAGATCGTGACCTGGCTGAAGTCGGACGCTTAACCGATTGCGCCACCCAGGCGCCCCTTTTTTGTACTCTTACTGCGTACCGGGTACCTTCTTAGGTCCTTTGGATGCAAAGACAGATCTTACCCCTGACCACGAGGAACTTAGTCATCGCATACTATGAGGACGAGACAGGAGTGTGATGCATCGTTCAGTAATAGAAGAGCTCCCAGTGGCTGGTGTAGTGCAGAGGAGGAGGAGGTAGGGCAGGGACAGTGGTCAGGAAGGACCCCACGAGGAGGTGATGCACTGCTTGAATTCTTTTAGAGAATGTCCCAGAAGCCCTGCCCCAGGGGAATGCTCAGGGTGGTGCAAACACAGACCATCCTCGGGGTGCGAGGCGTGACTGTGCAGTTCCCACCCCAAGAGTGTAAGCTCAGGTCAGCCAGGAAAGGAGATGTGTTGAATTGGCCCCACACAGGCCCATCAGCTTATTGATGGGGTTTTGATGGTCGTCTTCGCAGTTGAAATACTTGACCTTTCCTGTTTTACTCAAGAATTGAAGAAAATGTGTAAATGTTCTTCAGTTTCATCTTCTCCAGTTTTTTTCTGTACATAGATGTGAAGGTGAATGAAACTGAAATGGGGGGAAATCGAATGACTTGCCTTTCTTTGGTGGAAATACGAACAGTTTGGAAAGCTACCAGAGTGTTGTGTAAGCGTGTTCAGTGGCTGAAGCAGACCAGCTCAGGTTACACTGCATCTCCCGTGTTGGGGGTGGGGACAGCGAGTGACACAGCATACAACGGACACTTACATAACCATGACTCCAGGGGACAGGATTAAGCTGTGAATGGACCTCCCAGACTCCGGAATATGATATTAGAACACAGCCTTTGAATTTTTCTCTCAAGCTTGACTTGAAAGTGAGCTTCAGAAACCTATCAAACTAGACTTTCCATTACTCTCGGACCTTCTTTCCCCTTCCCTTCTGTTATTAAGTTTGTGAACTTTGATCATTTTAGAATTAAAAGGCAGCCGGAAATCTCTGAGTGCAGCTGTCTCTAGGTAAGTCATGTAACTTGTCTGGTGCTGGGTTTCCTCCCCATCCCCAGCAGAGCAGAGTTGAAACCTGGGTCTCCAGATGCCTCTGTCCTTAGCACGCAGCCGGTTTCCAGAGGCTCAGTGTCCGACTCCCTCTCCTGGCAGATTAACCTCATTGCAGGTTCTTCAGCTCTCCTTTGCCTCCTGACGGAATTTCCAGAGTTAGTAGATAAAGGAGGATTTTTGTTTGGCTCGTGGGGCGAAGTGCACCTCGAGGGGACCAGGTGCAGCGTGGGATGTGATTTGCCGGGGAAGACACGATGCCCTCCTGGAGGGTGCCAGGCGTGCCGAGCTTGCGGGAGCCGATCTTATCAGAGGAGGCTTCTCTTCACAGGTGGCAGGGTACTCTTACTTTGGCAAAGTTACAGCCACTGTGGCTTTCCTTTCACTTTGGATCCTTGCCCTTTCACTTAGGGAGTTTGGATTTGAAATCCAAAATAGTCAAACCACAAAAGGGTGGGGTTGGAAATGGGTTTTACTTAGTAACCTCCAGTTCTAACTGAGGATACTGAGGTCTGGAAAGGGGTTAAATGCTAGTGCAAGGTCATCCAGCTGGGACGGAATCCACGTGTTAATTTCCCAGTCTCTCTGTTGATACTTTTATTTATTTATTTTTATTTATTAAAAAAAAAATTTTTTTTTTTAACGTTTATTTATTTTGGGGACAGAGAAAGACAGAGCATGAATGGGGGAGGGGCAGAGAGAGGGAGACACAGAATCGGAAACAGGCTCCAGGCTCTGAGCCATCAGCCCAGAGCCTGACGCGGGGCTCGAACTCACAGACCGCGAGATCGTGACCTGGCTGAAGTCGGACGCTTAACCGACTGCGCCACCCAGGCGCCCCAATACTTTTATTTTTTTAAGTCATAACATTTTTTATAGCAGTAAATAAAAACAACAATAAAACAAAAATGAGTAAACTAAGTCTTAAAAGAATCAGAGAATTATGAAGAACATTATTGCTTTCATTTGAACATGGTTTATACCATGCTTATTTTTGGGAATTGCATATTTTAAGGAGTCTCTTGTTTCTGTAAATTGCTTAAGCTTTTTTTAGGTTATAAGGGAGAAGGCGGAGTTTAGACATTACTAAAATACCTCCTATAATAAAAACTTTATATCATGGAGAATTTCAAATGTGCACAGAAGTAGAATACTGCTGTCATCTAACCGAACAAGTTGTCAACTCATCAGTCGTAGCTCACATAACTTTAAGCGTGCTGTAGTCAGACTTGTGTATTTTTTACACCTATTTTGCCCTTGCCAGTAAAATGTCTTTTTGCTTTTAAGAAAATATGATACTTTTATTTATTATTCATAGAATTATGCTCTTGTGGTGTGAAGTATTTCTATCTCAAGTGCTTATCCTAAAAATGTTTAGAGAGAGCATGCTTGCCAATGGGGAGGGGGCAGAGAGAGGGGGAGACAGAGAATCCAAAGCAGGCTCCATGCTGTCAGCACAGACCCCAACATGGGGCTCAAGCCCACAAACTGTGAGATCATGACCTGAGCTGAAGTCATTTGCTCAATAGACTGAGTCACCAGGCACCGTATCCTAAAAATTTCTTTGAGTTGACTTGGTCGAGATGATTCTAAAGCAGAGTTTTTATCTTTGTTACCACATTAAGAAGAGCTAACTTCTGTGACAGCCCCATTAATTTTAATAATTAGGTAGAAGGTTTTTTAAAAAAAATATTTATTTTTAAAGACTAGTTAAGTTTATCCATTTATTTTGAGAGAGAGAGAGAGTGAGTGTGAGCAGGGGAGTGCAGAAAGAGAGAGAATCCCAAGTAGGCTCCACGCCATCAGCCCAGTGTGGGGCTTGAACTCATGAACTGTGAGATCATGACCCGAGTCAAAACCAAGCGTCAGATGCCCAACTGACCGAGCCACCTGGGCGCCCCAATGTTTATTTTTGAGAAAGAGAGAGAGGGGAGGGGGGAGTAAGGGGGAGAGAGAGAAAGAGAGAGAGAAAAAATATGAGTGGGGGAAGGGCAGAGAGAGAGAGGGACAGAGGATCTGAAGCGGGCTCTGCTGATGGCCAGAGGGCCTGAGGTGGGGCTTGAACTCAAAAACCACAAGATCATGACCTGAAGTCGCACACTCAACCTACTGAGCCACACAGGTGCTCCGAAACAGGTAGAAGTTCATTTTCAGTTATGGGAAAGTCCAGGGTGGGTTTTTACTGATGGGCGAATGGGAGAAGTGATTCAGAGATCCAGGCTTCTGTGTTGTGACCCCACGATCCTCGTGCCATGCTTTTGTGGTTGCCCAGTTCGCCTTCATCAGGCCATCAGAGGGCCAGGATGGGGGACTGCATAGGGGAAGATAGTAGGGGCTGGGCCTAGCAGTGACCGATGGGCCACGTGTCTTCACAGCCCATTGGCTAGAACTCAGTCATGTGACCATGCTAGCTGCAAAGGGAGCTGGGAAATGTGGTCTGTGACTCCAGGAAGACAAATCAGCTTGGTGAACACCTAGCCACCGTGTGGGTGTGCATATGCACCTCTCATGCTGGCCCTGTGTGCTGCATTTATGTTCCTGTGTGGAAGCAGCACAGCAGAGTGTTTTCTTTGTGGTTCAAGCCATTTTACTGTGGCCTTAAAAATCATTAGTGTTTTCTCCTTCTCAAGAAATTATATCTATTCATTAAATAAAATTTGAGAAACCCAAGGAAACACAGAAAAGATACAAAAACTACCAATAATCCCATCACCTGGAGATGATTATTAATTCTTTGTTACATTTCCTTCCAATTCAAGAGTTGTTTTTTTTTTTTTTTAAGTTTATTTATTTTGAGAGAGGGAGGGAGGGAGGGAGGGAATCCCAAGCAGGCTTCATGCTCTCAGCACAGAGCCCAGTGTGGGGCTTTATCTCATGAACTGTGAGATCATGACCTGAGCTGAAATCAAGAGTCTAATGCTTTACTGACTCAGGCATCCAGGTGCCCCCAATTCAAGAGTTTTTAGCTGCTTAGAAATAAGTTTATTTTTTTCTTTTTTCTAATTTTTTTTTTTTAACATTTATTTATTTTTGAGACAGAGAGAGAGCATGAACAGGGGAGGGTCAGAGAGAGAGGGAGACACAGAATCCGAAACAGGCTCCAGGCTCCGAGCTGTCAGCACAGAGCCTGACGCGGGGCTCGAACCCACGGACCGCGAGATCATGACCTGAGCCGAAGTCGGACGCTCAACCGACTGAGCCACCCAGGCGCCCCCCTTTAACGTTTATTTTTGAGAGAGAGAGAGAGAGAGAGAGAGAGCATGAGCGGGGGAGGGGCAGAGAGCGAGGGAGACACAGAATCTGAAGCAAACTCTAGGCTCTGAGCTGTCAGCACTCAGGCTCAAACTCCTGAAACGTGAGATCATGACCGAAGCTGAAGTCAGATACTCTACCAACTGAGCCACCCAGGCACCCCTAAATTTTTATTCTTTTTTTCTAATGTTTTATTTATTTTTGAGAAAGACAAAGTGCAAGCTGGGGTGGGGGGAGAGAGAGACAGAGACACAGAATCTGAAGCAGGCTCCAGGCTCTGAGCTGTCAGCACAGAGCCCAATGCAGGGCTGGAACACACAAGTGGTGAGATCATGACCTGAGCTGAAGTCGGACGCTTAACCGACTGGGTCACCCAGGCTTTTTTTTTTTTTTTTTTTTTAAATACTAATTCTTACTTTGTGCTGACTTGTGAACTCTAAAATTCATCAGAGGGCGAAGCTACAACAGTTACCAACGGCCTGGCAATTTTGCCTTAAAATGGCAAATACACCATTAAAATAAACTTAAAAAATACACCATTGCAGAGCTGTGGTGAGGCTTTATTTACACTTTTGGCATTTTCGAAATGAACTTCTAGGGGCTCCTGAGTGGCTCAGTCAGTTGAGTGTCCAACTTCGGCTCAGGTCATGATCTCATGGATAGTTAGTTCGAGCCCCGCATTGTGCTCTGTGCTGACAGCTCAGAGCCTGGAGCCTGCTTCGGATTCTGACTCCCTCTCTCTCTGCCCCTCCCCCTCTCATGCTCTGTCTGTGTCTCTCAAAAATAAATAAACGTAAAAAAAAAAACAAACCCAAAATGAACTTCTAGTTTGCACATCATAATCTCCTCTTAGTGAGTAGAGTAAAAATTGGGGCTGGTGAAGTTAGATTGTCAAGGCAGAAATAACATTTTAAGTTTATGATTTGCTTCCTACTCAGTTTTTAGAATTCTTAAGAACTGCTTAATTTTGCAGGAGAGAATACTAAGAAAAGGTGTTTGAAAATGAGCCAAAATTAAAACTTACCAGCTTGAAGTATATATGAATGTGTTTCTGGTGCTGAGCTGAGAACTTGGGTGGATGTGCTTTTCTCTACGTACCTGCACTGTTTATCCTGGTCAGCAGTGCAGAAAGGTGTTACTCATCTGAGGTGGGAGAGCCCTCTGCATTTCTTGTCATCAGCTCCAGATTCAGGGATCTAGAACCTTCAGGGTTTCCTTTAAGGTGGTGAGGTTGCATCCTAGAGGTAGACCTACATCAGAATTCCTCTTTGTGATATCATCCTCATGACCTCACAGGCAGGGTTGCTCAAAATGTTTGTGCAACTTTTGGCAGGATATGAGCTGAGACCTGGCCCGATTCTACAGACACCATGAGGTACCAGATTGTCTCATATTGGTAGATGGTACTGACTTTCCTGCGACTTCTGTAGATTAAAAAAATAAAGACATTAGTGGTAGGCCCTCTATATTTTACTGAAGCTATATAATGGCAAGAAAATCACTGTTTAAAATATCCTCTGGCAGGACATTTAAAAACAGAAAACTCAGTAGTAGAGCGGAAGGATTTTACTGTGAATGGGTATGTGGTTAATCAGTGGCTCTATTTGCTATGTAATTTGTCAGTTTTTCTGTTTCCTGCCAATAGTCCTGACATTTTTGTTGTTTGAAAACTTGCCCTGATGCTGAAGATAGAAACAATTTGAAATGATTAGACTTGGTGATCAGACTTTGTATAAATTATGACCCAGAGGTTTGCTTGAATTCAGACGCATCACAACAGAGAAGTTGTCATCATTTGTTTTTGAATATATTGTTTTGCTCTTTGTACTGGTTTTAGTTGGAGTTGGAAGAGAAAGCGTTGCTTCACACAAATGCCCAGAAGTATAGTCTCTGATGGTTAATACATAGAATTTTCTTTTTTTTTTTAATTTTTAAACATTTACATTCAAATTAGTTAGCATATAGTGCAATAATGATTTCAGGAGTAGGTTCCTTAATGCCACTTACCCATTTAGCCCATCCCCTGTCCCATACTCCCTCCAGTAACCCTCTGTTCTCCATATTTATGAGTCTCTTATGTTTTGTCCCCCTCCGTTTTTATATTATTTTTGCTTCCCTTCCCTTATGTTCATTTGTTTTTTATCTTAAAGTCCTGATATGAGTGAAGTCATATGATATTTGTCTTTCTCTGACTGACTAATTTCACTTAGCATATTATCCTCCAGTTCCATCCACATAGTTGCAAATGGCAAGATTTCATTCTTTTTGATTGCCGAATAGTATTCCGTTGTATATATACACCACATCTTCTTTATCCATTCATCCATCGATGGACATTTGGGCTCTTTCCATACTTTGGCTATTGTCGATAGTGCTGCTATAAACATTGGGGTGCATGTGTCCCTTCGAAACAGCACACCTGTATCCCTTGGATAAATACCTAGTAGTGCAATTGCTGGGTCATAGGGCAGTTCTATTTTTGTTTTTTTGAGGAATCTCCATACTGTTTTCTAGAGTGGCTGCACCAGCTTGCATTCCCAACACACACATAGAATTTTCTTAAGGATTGTCCTTTAAACAAAAACTTCAAAAACCCGTTCTTCCTATATAGTAGGTGCAAGCACTTGATAAATTAACCCTCCCATCTTTTTTAAAGTAGGTATTGGGACTCTTCTAACTTTGATTCTGTTAGCCATGTTGAGAGATTATTAGGCAATCAAAAAAATTTTTGTTACTGCTTTGTCCTCTTGCAAAGCATGTCGGTATTAGACTCAACATCGCATTTTTTGAAGTAGATTTCTCTTTAAAGTATTGTCCTATGTATTTCCCTCTGTAACAGCCATATGTCCCAATTTTCCTAAATATGTAGGACTTACAGTCTTAAAACATTGACTTTCTTTGAGACTAGGAGCCCTTTATGGGTCCTCTAGGTGTGTTCCCTTTCAAATGTCTCTCTTTAACTGGGACGTCTTTGAGACAGCTTCTTAGAAATGAGCCATCCTGTAAACATAGGTTATAGAAACTTGAAACTGCAAATTTGAAGTGAATTTTAGCTACAGGGACATTTAACTGCTTTAAATTAGTTTTCGTTATTACAAATATTTCTGTGTTTTCAAGATATATTCTTATGCAGGGAGAATGGAATTGAATATTTGATTAAAAAACTTTTTTAGAATTTATTTTTGAGAGAGAGAGAGAGAGAACGAATGGGGGAGGGGCAGAGAGAGAGGGAGACATAGGATCCAAAGCAGGTTCTGCACTGAGAGCAGAGACCCTGACATGGCGCTCAAACCCAAGAACCATGAGATCATGACCTGAGCTGAAGTCAGATGCTTAACTGACCAAGCCACCCGGCACCCTGAATCTTTTTCGAATTCCTATTCCCTCTGCAAGATCTCTTTCATGGAAGGGTTATCCAGGTGGGGTCTGAATGGTAGTGGGTCAGTCATAGCAGAGGGGGAGTGATCCCGGAAGTATCTTACAATGGCAGTTTGGTAGTTTCCTGGGGCACTTGAAACAGTACTTGCTCATTGTGCTTTGCATAGTGTTAGATGGCTCTGGCTTCACTTCCAACCTTGGAATTGATTAGTCTTGTTTTTATTTTGATTTTTCTTTTTTCCAAGGTCTTGGTAATTAACCCATTGGTTTTTTTCCTAAAAGCAATTTTTATCTTTATCTGGATGTTTTTATGAGGCAGAGATAGCTTATTAAAAGGAGTAACTGCAGGGGCACCTGGGTGGCTCAGTCAGCTGAGCGTCTGATTTCTTCAGGTCATGATCTCATGGTTTGTGAATTCTAGCCCCGAATCCAGCTCATTGCTGTCAGCGCAGAGCCTACTTGGAATCTTCTGTCCCCCTTTCTCTCTGGCCCTCCCCCAGTAGCATGTGCATTTTCTCTCTCAAAAATAAATAAACATTAAAAAAATGCTCTCTGTTTAAAAAAAAGTACAGTAAGCTTATTCTATATTTTGAGAAGGGTGTTGTCTTGAACTGTAACCACCATTTCTGGAAATCTGTTCAGAATGAAAGACTGACATTTATGTAATTTCCTGTTAAAATACTGTGTTGTAGCAAGAGAAATTCTATCTGATAGGAAAGTGGGGTGCTTGGATTCTTAGAAATAATAGCTGTTTCAGTGCTTATTATGTACTGGCATTATCCTAATCACTTGGAACTTCCCTAGGTGCTGATCTTTTCCAGTATCTAACATCTAACACACTAAACAAATGTGTACTAAATCTTGATTTCCCAGAGGGTAGAACACATTTTTTTGTTGGGTGGAGGAGAGTATTTCTACTTTCTGGAATACTAACTTGGAGTAAAGCTGACATTCTCAAAACATGCAAAACACACTTCTTTTTGGGAAATACGAAAGAGGATAAGTCTTCTAAGGTTATTTGTTTCCCTGAAATAAATATCTTGTCCTTTTAAAATTTGTTATTTAGGTCAGATCTCAGAGTTAAATCACAAACTAGGATATTAATCTACTTCAAAATTGTTGCTTGAGGCCTGACCTTTTTTTTTTTTTTTTTGTCTCTCAAAATAAACCTGTAGGTTACACAGGGAAAAGAACAAAGCCCTGTTCCTCTCGTGTTGATGTTTAGCAACAAAGCTTCCAGTTAAGTGAAATGTAAACCTTTTAATGAGAAGAGAACCAGAAGAGTTGGTGCCCCTGAACCATCTATGTGTCCTGGATCCCTCCCTGCATCTCCCATTTGAGAATGTACTAGCAAAATAGTAGCTATCTTTGTTCAGAAGTGAGTTTTAGCGATAAGTATTTTACAAATGGTTCTTCGCTTGAAAAAATACTGGAACTATGGCATTAGTCAATGATGTAAATATAGGATTCTGGGGGTTAGTGTATAGTCTGTTGCAGTATTACGGTTTGGAAATTGAGATTATAAGTAATGTGACTGGCTTTAAAAATGGGGCACCTGGGTGCCTCAGTTGAACATCCAACTCTCTTTTTTTATTTATACATTTAGGTGATTTGGATCAGTTTTAGGTCTCCCATCCCTACTTTAAAAAAAAAAAAACTAGTTTTAAATTTATATCCAAGTTAGTTAGCATATAGTGCAACAATGTTTTTAGGAGTAGATTCCTTAATGCCCCTTACCCATTTAGCCCACCCCCCCCATAACCCCCCCAGTAACCCTCTGTTTGTTCTCTATATTTAAGAGTGTCTTATGTTTTGTCCCCCTCCCTGTTTTTATATTATTTTTGCTTCTCTTCCCTTATGTTCATTTGTTTTTTTACCTTAAAGTCCTCATATGAGTGAAGTCATTTGATATTTGTCTTTCTCTGACTAATTTCACTTAGCATAATACCCTCCAGTTCCATCCACATAGTTGCAAATGGCAAGATTTCATTCTTTTTGATTGCCTAGTAATACTCCATTATATATATTATGTGTTGTGTATTTATCTTTATCCATTCATCCATCGATGGACATTTGGGCTCTTTCCATACTTGGACTATTGTTGATAGCGCTGCTATAAACATTGAAGTGCATGCGCCCCTTCGAAACAGCATACTTGTATCCCTTGGGTAAATACCTAGTAGTGCACTTGCTGGGTCATAGGGCAGTTCTATTTTTAGTTTTTTGAGGAACCTCCACACTGTTTGTGTGAACAGTTTTGAGGAACCTCCAACTGACCAGAGTGGCTGCACCAGTTTGCCTTCCTACCAGCAGTGCAAAAGAGTTCCTCTTTCTCTGCATCCTCACCAACATCTGTTGTTGCCTGAGTTGTTAATGTTAGCCATTCTGACAGGTGTGAGGTGGTATCTCATTGTGGTTTTGGTGCATGTTTCTCTGATGATGGATGTTGAGCATTTTTTCATGTGTCAGTTGGCCATCTGGATGTCTTCCTTGGAGGAATGTCTATTCATGACTTTTGCCCATTTCTTCACTGGATTGATTATTTGTTTTTTGGGTGTTGAGTTTGAGAAGTTCTGTATAGAGTTTGGTTACTAATCCTTTATTAGTCATTTGCAAATATCTTCTCCCATTCTGCCGGTTGCCTTTTAGTTTTGCTGATTGTTTCCTTCCTGTGAAGAAGCTTTTTATTTTGATGAGGTCCCATAGTTCAGTTTTGCTTTTGTTTCCCTTGCCTCTGGAGACATGTTGAGTAAGAAGTTGCTGCGGCTGAGGTTAAACAGCTTTTTGCCTGCTTTCTCCTTGAGGATTTTGATGGCTTCCTGTCTTATGTTTAGGTCTTTCATCCATCCATTTTGAGTTTATTTTTGTGTAAGGTGTAAGAAAGTGGTCCAGGTTCATTTTTCTGCATGTCACTGTCCAGTTTTCCCAACACCATTTGCTGAAGAGACTGTCTTTATTCCATTGCATATTCTTTCCTGCTTTGTCAAAGATTAGTTGGCCATATGTTTGTGGGTCCATTTCTGGGTGAGCATCCAACTCTTGTTTTTGGCTCAGGTCATGATCTCACGGTTTGTGGGATTGAGCCCTGTTTTGGGCCCTATACCAACAGTGTGGAGCCTGCCTGGGGTTCTCCCTCTCCCTCTCTCTCTGTAAGTAAATAAATATTTTAAAAAATGAAAAAAGGGGCTCCTGTCTGGTTCAGTCGGTGGAGAATGTGGCTCTTGATCTCAGGGTCATGAGTTTGAGCCCCATGTTGAGTGTAGAGATTACTTAAATAAATAAATAAATGAAAAAAGTACACCAGAACTTAGGTTTTGTCATCTAGGGAAGTGTTGTTCATTTATTACAGTGAGAGAGCCATTAATAATTCTGGGAACTCTTGGAATTGTCTGTGTGCCTTGGATACATTTTTGCTATGTTAAGTAGTTGCACATCTTATTTTATTATTTTTTTGCACATCATATTTTAAAGTTTTTTTTTTTTTTAATTCAAATTTTGGAAACAGCCAGTAGTGTTTTAGAGTCAAGTCCAATGAAGAGCTTTGAGAGATTGAGTAGTCATTACCACTTTGGGTCACCAATAAAGTACAACTTAACAAACTGTCTCTGAAGTTAATTCTAAAAGAGGAGTCAAGGATACTTTTGACCAAAGCAGTATTATTGAGATAACCTTAAAATTTACTCAAGTGATTACATTTGACATGGAGATCCTCCCTGGATGGAGGAGGTTCTAGAACAGTGCTATTCAATAGAACTTTCTGGCATGGTAGAAATTGTTGTATATGTTGCGCTGTGCTTATTGAGCACTTGAAATGTGGCTGATGCGACTGAGGAGCTGAATTTTTATTTCATTTTGTAAGAATTTAAAGTTTAAACAGCACATGTGGCTAGTGACTACCATCCTGGGTAGTGCAGATCTAGAACATTTAGCTTTCAGTGTGCCTTACAGACCAACATGAACAGTTGATGGTAAGACACTCTAAAAATCTTAAAACAGTTATTTTACCAGCAAAAATGAGTTGACTCTGGAATAGCAGAGAATTGCAATTCAAGATAAGCAGGCGGTAGCAAAAACCATAGGCCAGTCCAACAAAGTAAGCACGTTATTCTATGGAGAAGGTGGAAGTTGGGAAGGGTAAGTTTTTGAGAAGAGTCCATTGGAGAAAGACAAGAGTTCAGGGTCATGACTGTTCCTCATTGGCTGAGTGAGGTAGTCAATTTCTTGGAGGAGATGCTGTATACATCTTATGCTGTTGGGGCCTGTAATTGAGGATTCTTTCCTGTTGACAATTGTGTTGGGATTGGTCATTGACAATTCGTGACTGATACTGCTTGAGAACTCCCCCTCCTGGCCTCCTGACTCCATGTTAGTGAGGTTTCCCTTTATTCATGTTCACATTATCAAGGCAAAGTAGTTCGTGGGATTTCTGGTCTGCCCTACTACGTGCAGAGTAGTAGAGAGGCCAGAGTTGTCATGTATGTTCAGTGGTATCTAATTTTTATAGCCCCTGCAAATTTATCCTTGCTAAGGTGTTATGTATGTGAAGGATTTGAGATGAGAACCTTCCTCTGTATTTCCATTTTGATCACTGACTTCAAATGCTCATGGCTCCTCTTCCTGAAATTTAAGACCTACCCCCGGCAGCCCCCATCTGTTACTTGTACCCACGGTTTGAGTGAGTGAAGACTTGGCATGCCACGAGAAAAAGCCTGCCAACCCTTGGTTTAAATCTTTGCTTGACAATGATAGCCAGGTTAAGATCACTGAAATGAACAACTGAAATAAATTTAGGGTTTAAGAGGAAACTCCAGACATCTTTCATTTCCTACCACTAGAATCTTGAAGTAAAAGCTGATCATAGTAAATTTTTTTGATTGAATTCTAAAGCTCTTGTCTGACTTGATTTATTGCAAGAATCTTCTGATGTTAGCCAAACCAAGCTGCTCAGTGTTTTACCCACATGCTTTATACCTTTCCTCCTCCTTCCTCTCCTCCTCTGAAGTCTTTTCTCTGGGACTTCTTAATATCCTGACTACTGACACCTGTACAAGGCTGTTACTTTCCTTTGAGCCCTTGCTGAAATCCTTCCTTGCCATGAAGCGTTTTCTTTCTGCCTTAATCCACTCCATCCTTCCATCTTCTAAAAACACTTCCAGGATCACTGCATGGTTTGGTATTTCTTGTAAGTTACATTGTAATCTTAGTTATTTTTCATATATGTGGGTCTTTTCTTCCCAACTACATTATAAACTCCTTGAGTTTAGGTCTATGCATGTATTTTTCTGTCACCTGTAGCAATCACCAAGTATAATCTTTTAAAATACTGATACACTCTGGTGTGCATGTAGAATTATTGAAACAATTAAGATTATTTTCCTCATTCATTTTTTTTTCTTTTTTTAAATTTTTTTTAATGTTTATTTATTTTTGAGAGAGACAGAGACAGAATGCAAGTGGGTCAGGGGCAGAGAGAGAGGGAGACACAGAATCCGAAGCAGGCTTCAGGCTCTGAGCCGTCAGCACAGAGCCTGATGTGGGGCTCAAATCCACAGAGCTGTGAGATCACGACCTGAGCCAAAGTCAGGCGCTCAACCGACTGAGCCACCCAGGCGCCCCTCATTCATTTTCTTTTTTTTTTTTTAATTTTTTTTTTACATTTATTTATTTTTGAGAGACAGAGGGAGACAGAGCACAAGTGGGGGAGGGGCAGAGAGAGGCGACACCGAATCTGAAGTAGGCTACAGGCTCTGAGCTGTCAGCACAGAGCCTGATGCGGGGCTCGAACTCACGGACTGCAAGATCATGACCTGAGCCAAAGTTGGATGCTCAACCGACTGAGCCACCCAGGCACCCCCCTCATTCATTTTCTTTAGTGAGGATTGTTTATAAAGTACTGTGGGGAATATAACAATGACTAAAAGACAGTCTGGTGGAGCGCATAGACGACACACACAACTTAGTGTGCCAGGTGCTAGGAAGAGGTACAGATTCAGTACTACAGGAAGTTACACATTTTCATTGGTGAGCATTGGAGAAGGGTTTGTGGGGCAGATGAGTGCCTGAATCTGCCCTTGTGTAAGGTTTCAGCAGATGGAGGTAACTAGACTTGGAGAGGGCATTCAAGGCTGAGTGAACCACCTGAAACAAAAGCACAGAGGAGTGAAACGCTGAGGCTTCTGTAGTGGTATTTGGGGAATCGGACACGTGGATGGTTCATGTGCATGTAATTGAGAAAATGAACCTCAGGTGACTTTTATCGATTGTTCGGCATTGAGTGGTTCTTGAATGTAAGCATCAGAATCACCAGAAGGGCTAAAAAATACAAGCAGCTGGTCCCCCACCCAGAGTTTGTTTCAGTAAGTCTGGGGTGGGGGAGGGCCCTGATAAGTTTCTAGGTGATGCTGATGATGCTGCACATTTTGAGAACTAATTTGGAGTACCATTCCATCTGATAACCAACTTAGAGAAATGCCTGGTTTACATATATAAATACCCCAATATTAATGGATAATTGTGTTCTTTTTGCATTATGTACGTAAAGTCTGCCCACAAATTTTAAGTTCAGTTGTATCACTCACCCGCCAGCACAGCGCTGTGCCAGTGGTAATACAGTAGTAAATACTGTACTTGCTAACTTGGCGTCCGCATCTGTGACTCTCTGAGCCAGAAGCACATGCTTCTGGAAGCCCTTAGGGAATGGGGGTTTTCAACCTTTGCAACTCTAAATACAAAGCACAAATGGATAGAACAGCAGTTCTCAACACTTTTTTCCTTAGGACCCTTTTACATTCTTAAAAATTATTGAGGTGTCCGGAGAGCTTTTCTTTATTTAGGTTTTATCTATTGATGTTTATACCATTTAGAAATTAAAGGTGGAAATATTACTTCATCAGAAATTAGAAATCCATTACAGGTTACATAAATTTTTAATGAGTAACTTTCTCTAAAATAAAAACTTGAACGAAGATGGCATTGTTTTTACATTTTTGCAAATCTGTCTTTAATAGAAGACGGCTTAATAGGAGACAGCTGCTTCCTCATTCGATCTGTAGTGAATCGTTTTGGTTGATGCACATGAAGGAAATTGGCCTCAACGGATGAAGAGGAAGGGAAAGGAGTATTTTTAAGAGCATTTTCAGATAGTTATGGATTTTCTTCTACCAAAATTTGATAGGTTGTAGTTTATTAAAAGTGGAATCTGAAACCATATGAATGAACTTCTATTGTTACATAACAGTCCATTGGTTTAATTTGTGCTTTGAATGAATATTTTACCCATGAGTGATTTTGTAACATTATGCATTGTCCGTTGAAAAAGATTGATTCACTGAGTTACGGCACATTTCCATATTCTGGCACATTTCATTATAATATCAAAAAATTACATTTGTTAATCCTGTTGATTTCATCAGAGAATTCTTCAGTATTGGGAAACTGTCAAGCTCACAGTGGAGGATATGTTTTCCAAAATTTGAAGTTTCTCTTGAATACCTAGAATTTATCTTTGTTTTTTTTTTAAATCTGTGCTTATATTTATTTAATTTATTTTTGTAATTTTACATCCATGTTAGTTAGCGTATAGTCCAACAATGCTTTTAGAAGTAGATTCCTTAATGCCCCTACCCATTTAGCCGATCCCCCCTCCACATCCCCTCCAGTAATCCTGTTTGTTCTCCATATTTAAGAGTCTCTTATGTTTTGTCCCCCTCCCTGTTTTTATATTATTTTTGCTTCCCTTCCCTTATGTTCATTTGTTTTTTATCTCAAAGTACTCATATGAGTGAAGTCATGATATTTGTCTTTCTAATTTCGTTTAGTGTAATACCGTCTAGTGCCATCCGTGTAGTTGCAAATGGCAAGATTTCCTGCTTTGTCAAAGATTAGTTGGCCATACACTTGTAGGTCCATTTTTGGGTTCTCTATTCTGTTCCATTGATCTGTTCCGTTGATTGTCTGTTTTTGTGCCAGTACCATACTGTCTTGAAGTATGACTTCAAGCTTCTTATACAGCTTGAAGTCTGTAAAATTTATCTTTGTTAACAAAGATAACCCTTCCTTGAAGGGACAGGGTCACATAGTTCATTTTCAAGAGAATGTCTGCCAGATTACCCAAGCCTCAGTAGCCATAGTTGACCAGTCATTTTTTTCAGGTACAATAGGTGTTCCCTAAAGAAGTGGCTAATTGAGCGTGTTTCTCTGTTGTACAAGTTCTTCTTTGAGACGCAGTGGGGCACAGCTGAGGTGCTTCCTGTCTACTTGCCATGTTCCTGCAGAGTATTAAAAAGGCATGTATTTAAGGGTTGGATTTCTTTTAAATTTTTTAAAATTTTAGTTTGTTTATTTTGAGAGAGAGAGTGCACAAGAGCATACTACCTCTTCATTACAGCGGAGGACGGATAATTTCATACTATCCCTTCCTGTGCTTCTGGGTTCACCTCATTTAGCCCAATCCTTCACTCCTTCTTTTCTTCCCAAACTCGAACTCATCTTCTGTAATTCAGGTTGTAATGATCAGTCTCCTATGTCCCCATCCTCTTCTGTGAACAGCCTCCTTCCCTCCTTGCCTTATCTGACACTTGCCTCTGAAGACTGCCTCCCACCTCCCCTGTAGCCCTCAGGGAGGTAACTCAGGGCCAGGCTGGTGTGATTGTTGGCCTAAACTGCTTCTCAGGCCTTCAGAAGCCCCAGCTCTTCTACCACCTGGTGTACCCCTGCAGCTGACTTGCCCTGACCTCAGTCTCTCTCTCTGATTCGTTTTAACTTCTCCACTCCCTTTATCTGTGGACTCCCTCGTCCTTTGTAAAATCGCTTCCACACTCAGGCCACTGTGTTCCATCTCCCTGGTCAAAACCTTGAAGCTTCTCACTCTCACCGTCACCTCTTATCTCTCGACTCAAAGGGGAGGGAGCATTAGTATCCCTTGGGAGTGTTAGCAGACCCCCGAGGCCCCATCCCAGACCTGCTGAGTCAGAATTTGTAGTTTAACAGGATGTCGTTAAAGCACCTGGTACCCTCATTATTACCACCCTCCATCCTGTTGAGGTGTCTCATCCCTCACTACTTTTCGCCGTCAGAACTACCCTATCTTCACTTTCCTTCACCCATCTCAGATTCCCTGTCTCATTTTTTTAAGATTTATTTATTTTAAATTAAAAAATACTTTCTTTTTTTTTTAAACGTTTATTCGTTTTTGACAGAGACAGAGTACGAGCGGGGAACGGGCATAGAGAGAGGGGAGACACAGAATGTGAAGCAGGCTCCAGGCTCTGAGCTGTCAGCACAGAGCCTGACATGGGGCTCGAACCCATGAACCATGAGATCATGACCTGAGCTGAAGTCAGAAGCTTAACTGACTGAGCCAACCCCGTGCCCCTAAAGATTTTATTTTTTAAAAGTAATCTCTACACCCAACATATGGCTTGAACTCACAACCCTGAGGTCAAGAGTTACATCCTCTGGGGCGCCTGGGTGGCGCAGTCGGTTAAGCGTCCGACTTCAGCCAGGTCACGATCTCACTGTCCGTGAGTTCGAGCCCCACGTCGGGCTCTGGGCTGATGGCTCAAAGCCTGGAGCCTGGTTCCGATTCTGTGTCTCCCTCTCTCTCTGCCCCTCCCCCGTTCATGCTCTGTCTCTCTCTGTCCCAAAAATAAATAAACGTTGAAAAAAAAATTAAAAAAAAAAAGAGTTACATCCTCTGCTGACTGAACCAGCCAGGCATCCCTCCCTGTCCCTTTTTAATCGCTCCTTGTTTTTCCCTTCCATTTTAATTTAACTGGCAAAATTTTGATTATGAGTGAACTTAGCTCCCCACCTTCCTGGTACCTGTGCCTGAGCAGAAGCTTGTTAGTGGAAGGAAAGGTTAGTAGAGGAAAAGGGAGGCTGGTTTCGCTTTAAGTTTGTGACCGCAAATCTCATGTTCACTCTGCTGCTTGGCGTTCCTGCTATATTTCCCCAGTAAGCTCCCATTTCTTGCTCAAAGACAAATATTTTTTGTGTTCAGCTTTCATTCTGAGCCTCCCAGAGGTCTTCCTGCTTTTTGCATGGGCCCATGAGAAAATGGAAGAGTGCCTTTTTCATAGTAGTTTCTCAGGAAATGTTTGTTGAATGAATGGATTACTATCTTGGAGGAAGATTGCCTTCAGAGAGCTGATCTATTACACAAAGCACAGGGTCTCAAAAGTGCCACCACCACTTCTTTGACCTTGAGAAAGCCACTTAACTGCTCAGACCTTCGTTCTCTTTGTCCATGAATGGACAACCATTGATAACCGGTCACCTACCTTCCAGGTTATTTTGAGATGCAAGTAACTCAGTGTTATCTTTGTGCTTTTGGCACTCTTGCTCCTCTACACGTGTCTATCATCTTAGTAAGACTGAGTCCTAATGTTTTTCATTGTGGTGTGCGGTCCTTCCTAACTTTGAATGTTAGGTTCAGTGGAAAGAACTTGGGATTCTGGAATCGGGCCTACTTGCTGTTCATATCTCTGCTGCTCAGCCAAATGACCTCAGGTGGCCAGTCATTAACAAGTGAGGAAATACATCTGTTAATCTGAGGTGTTGATTCATTTGTTACGAAAGGACAGTAATTGTTGATCCATAGAATTATAAGCCTCAAGTGGGATAATAATATGCATACAAACTATTTCTAGATTATAATACTGTGTGTATTATGGTTTGTACATTTTGGGAGGGTTTGTACAGAGGAGAAGGGTGGTTTGTCTTATTTGAGGTCCAAAACTCTTGAGATTCGGTAAGCACGAACATCAGAAATTCAACTACCATCAGCATATTAGAGAGTCAAGAATGTCTTTTTTTTTTTCTCTTTTGCATGTATTTTGGAAGTGATTAGTTTTGTTTTATTTATTTATTTATCTATCTATCTATCTATCTATTTATTTATTTATTTATTTATTTTTGGGACAGAGAGAGACAGAGCATGAACGGGGGAGGGGCAGAGAGAGAAGGAGACACAGAATCGGAAACAGGCTCCAGGCTCTGAGCCATCAGCCCAGAGCCCGACGCGGGGCTCGAACCCACGGACCACGAGATCGTGACCTGGCTGAAGTCGGACGCTTAACCGACTACCCCACCCAGGTGCCCCTGGAAGTGATTAGTTTTAAGGTGACATTCACTGACCTTGAAACATTATATGGAGATGTTGCTTCTTGGTCATTACGATTTGTAGGTACCATGACCAAGACTTTGATCTTTTGTTTCTCAGTGAATTGATTTTTTTGAAGTAAGCCTGACCTGCCATTCATTAATAATACATGAAGAAGAAACTTGAATTGGGAGATTAAAAAACCCAGCATTGGGGTGGTGTTACTAATTCTTTTATCGAGACAGACTAGACTTTTCTCCTTTGTTATATCTTGGTCACAGTTCCCTGCTTCGGGATTCAAATGACTCGTATGGACCAAGAGGCAGAGGCATTCAGTTAGGCCACAAAGTCTAGACTTGGGTTTATAGCTAGCTAAATGTAGGTTCCTAATAACCACATGCTCTGTTCTTTTGACTGTGGCTTGTAGATGCTCAGATTTTTGTGAGCTCAGGGTGTTGAGCTGCAAAGTTTGAAATTGGCCGAAGCTTCCTAGTTGCTGATTATGGTGTTTTTCACAATCTCTCTTGAGGGAGGAGCGCTTGACCAGAGCCCAAGAACTCACTGTTCTGCCTGAGTGGAGTATTTTAAGGAGCACGTCATGCTCTCTTACCATCGTAATAACTTCCCCAGGACCATTGTGCTCTGTCTGTTCTGTTCTCACCTACCTGACCCTTTCACCTTATAATGTTGGACCAGGCAGTTTCTGACCTTAGCCTGTCCCCACCCTCTTCAGATTCTCTGCACACGTCAGTAGTCTTTTTCAGCTTAGAGGGGACTCAGCCATTCCCTTCCACCTAAGGCAGTAGCAAGAACAAGTACATCTGCTTGAGACTTACAGGCTGTGTATGGTGAGGGTCTGACAGTAAAGCAGGTGGCTTCAAACCTGACTCTGAATCAGCTCCCCACCCTGGCACATGGACTCCCACACCCATTGCCACCATGATGGCAGGGATGATGATGATGGTGGTTATAGAAAGGAGTCCTGGAATTTTGTATTAATAGTCAAGATTGGCAATCATTGTCTTCCAGTAAACAGTGGTTCTTACTCTGTTAATCAGAATCTTCAAGCCACACAATTTACCTTTCACATTATTAAAAACACCTTGTACCATTTTGGACCCTTTCAAGATTCATGGGGAATCTGCAGATGGAGCCTAATGAGGCAACTGTCTTGGTTTGATTTCTGTCCAGTCTGATTGTCTTTGAACAGAAAAGCTGACATGGCTGTATTCGTTTCCTAGGGCTGCCGTAACAAATTACCACAAACTGGGTGGCTTAAAACAACAGAAATGTGTTCTCTCACAGTTCTGGAGGCCAGAAGTCAGAAATGAATGTGCCAATAGTGTTGGGTCCTTCTGGAGGCTCTGAGGGAGCATTCCTTTCAGTGCCCGTCCCTGAGATTTTGGTGGCTGTCGGCTCTCCTTGGCTTTGGACACATCACTGCAATCTCTGCCTCCATCTTCTTGTAGCCTTCTTGGTGTGCTCTCTTGCTCTAATAAGGACACTTGTCATTGGGTTTAGGGCCCAGCCAGGTAATCCCCAGGATGATCTCAAGATCTTTAACTGAATTACATCTGCAAAGACTCTTATTCCAAATAAGGTCACATTCACAGGTTCTAGATGGATATATCTGGGTGGGGGAGGGGTGGGCACTGTTCAGTCCACTCTAGGGGGCATAGCAGGCTCTTCTGACATCCCCGGCCAGATTTTTTGCTGCTGCTCGTCATTGCTTGTAAGAGAGACAGACTGGCAGGGGCGCCTGGGTAGCTTAGTCAGTTGAGCGGCCTACTTCTTCTCAGGTCATGATCTCCGAGTTCACGAGTTTGGGCCCCATATCAGGCACTGTGCTGACAGCTCAGAGCCCGGAGCCTGCTTCAGATTCTGTGTCTCCCTCTCTCTCCGCCCCTCCCCCACTTGCTCTCTGTCTCTCAAATAAATAAACATTAAAACAAAACAAAAAGAATGGCAGAGTGACATCCATCTGTGCTTCCTCATCCCAGCTCTACTAGCAGAGAAAAGTGCAAAACAATCATTTGACAAGAGAGTCAGTAACATTTTTCTCATATTCTGTTTTTAGGTGTTATGTCTAGAAATCTTTTCTCATATTCCTAAATTCCTAAGTTTTTCTCCTCTCTTAGAATAAGACAAGATCCTATTTTGCCTGGGCCCAAAAATTGCAGTTTCATACCTGGTCTTGAGTAAATCAAAAGTGTATTGTGTTTCTCTGTAGATAGGACAGAAACAATTTTCTTTCACTTCCCAGATACGGCTTTTTCTTACAGAGTTGGAACCTCTCTCTAGTTTGACATGTATATGGTTTTGTATTGAGCTTTGCATAATTCTGTGAACTTAAAAAGGTACATTAATACCAGCTTGTGGTCATAAAACTTGAGCAATATACAAATGAATGCAATAAAAATTTGAAAGCCCCCTTCTTTTCCTTTTTCACATTTTTCTAAATCCTGTTATGTGGATGTGTGGATTTTAGGCACTGTACTGAGCTGGTAATATTAGGTAAAGAAAAATGAATGTATTGCTAGGCTCGACTACTTGTTTGTAGGGTGGTAAACTGCTTCTAAATCCATTTCAGCCGCATCTTCATGTCTTTATCTAGAGTTTTCTAGGTTACGTGTGGAGATAGTGTATCATCATGTATAAAGAAAAGTTTAGCTTGTGAAACTGATTTAATAATAGATGTTATTTCGGGGCGCCTGGGTGGCTCAGTCGGTTGAGCGTCTGACTTCGGCTCAGGTCGTGATCTCACAGTTAGTTTGAGCCCCGCATCTGGTTCTGTGCTGACAGCTCGGAGCCTGGAGCCTGCTTCGGATTCTGTGTCTCGTTCTCTCTGCCCCTAACCCGCTTGCATTCTGTCTCTCTCTCTCTCAAAAATAAATAAACATTAAAAAAAAATGGTAGATGTTATTTCTGCTTTCTTCCTCCTATAGATTCTAAATTCTGTTTATATTTTTCTTTTTGCAGGTTTAACCCAGAGACTGACTTCACCATAGAAACACCCATAGTTATATCAATGGTTGGGGCAAGATAGTGGCAACAGGCAAAGGAAAAATAGCTTTGACATCCTAAGGACAATGAGTATGCTAAAACCAAGTGGGCTTAAGGCCCCTACCAAGATCCTTAAACCTGGAAGCACAGCTTTGAAGACACCTGCTGCTGGTAAGGCTTTCTGTTTTCCCTTAGTAGAAGTCAATTAGAATCCTATTTGAAAACTTTAAAAAGACAGCCTTATAAAACTTCATATTCTTGAAAATATTTGAAAAAGGTTTAATTAAAAGACCTGGAATTTTATATCCAAAAATCTTAAAAAAAATTTTTTTTTAATGTTTATTTTTGAGAGAGAGACAGAGTGCGAGTGGGGGAGGAGCAGAGAAAGAGGGAGACACAGAATCTGAAACAGGCTCCAGGCAGAACCCGATGAGGGGCTCAAACTCATAAACCGTGAGATCATGACCTGAGCCAAAGTTGGATGCTTAACTGAACCACCCAAGTGCCTGTATATCTAAAAATCTTAATAAAGAGTTTACTTTTCTTGTAGGTTGTCTTTTTTTTTTTTTTTTTTGTAACTTAGTTTATTTAGGGGTACTTGGGTGGCTCAGTTGGTTAAGTGACTGTTGGTTTTGGCTCAGGTCATGATCTTGTGGTTCGTGAGTTCAAGCCCCACATCAGGCTCTATGCTGGCAGCACGGAGTCTGCTTGGGATTCTCTCTCTCCCTCTCTCTCTGCCCCTCCCCTGTTTGCTCTCTCTCTTGCTCAAAATGAATAAATTAAAAAGAAAATAAACTTAATTTGTGAAGTGTTAAGTGTTAAGATACACTACTTTGTTTTTCTCCCTGTGTCATTTTTAACTCATCTGGGCCTTTCTCCTTGGGGTTTAGGGATGTGTGGAGAAAACAAAGAGGAGTCTGGTTTAAGAGATTTGATGACACTAACCGATCTGAAGTTGGCCATTGGTTTCAAGGGAGCAGGCAGTACAGTGGCCCAAATCTGGCTTATGCAGGAAATCATCCCCATTTCATAGATGAACCCATGCCCTTGACCATCTTCAGCCTCTTCCTCCTCTGTTCTCCATCTCCTCCTCCACCATTTCAATTTATATCCCATAATGGCCACCTAAGGTCTTTAATAAGAGAGACAGGAGAGGGTATCTGATGCTTGCTTTTATGGTCTTTTAATGTGATTTATACACTATTAGATAGGTTATCAGCCATCCCAGACAGATGTCCACCGTAAAATATTAGTCCAACCTTGTTTCTTTAAGTTTTTCCATAAAACCTCATTGATCTTTCATGAGGGCAGGGATCTTCGTGGTGGTTTTTTTTTCCCCACTACCCAAATCCACCCACATACGTGGAACATTGCCTAGCTCATAACAGGAGCTCATTAAATATTTGTTGACTGAATAAAGGTCCCAAATTATTTACATTTTGTGTAATGAGGATAAACCCATGTTTTCCTGTGTTTTTATCAGAGAAGCCATAAAACATCCTAGATGAGAGGCAAGCTTTGCTTTGGCATCTCTTATTCTCCTTCCCCTCAAAATCCTTTCTCTCTTTAGGACCCCTTCAAATGCTGCCCCTTCCTTGAGCCCTTCCACAGTTATACTCACCCTTGTTTTAGACAAATTAAAAAAAAATTCTTTTAATGTTTATTTATTTTTGAGACTGAGACAGAGCATGAGTGGGGGAGGGGCAGATTGAGAGGGAGACACAGAATCCGAAGCAGCCTCCAGGCTCTGAGCTGTCAGCACAGAGCCCGACTTGGGGCTCAAACTCATGAACGATGAGATCATGGCCTGAGCTAAAGTCAAATGTTTAACTGACTGAGCCACCCAGGTGCCCTCTCACCCCTGTTTTAGAATTGTTTTTTTCACTTTTAGCATTTTTTATGCACACCCTTTAGCATATAAAGTCCTTGGGTGCAGGAGATCAGGAGAAATTCACTTGGTTTCCTCAACAGTATTCCACACACACTAGTTGGTTTGTTGTTGTTTTTTTTTTTTTTTTTAGAGTCAAGCAGCCTATAAACATTAAAATTTAATATGCTTAAAAGGAAATAATTACCAGTTTGAGCACTTTTATGAGGATTGTTTTTCAGAAACTCATGGTTTCAGCGCTCTGTCAGGAAGAATTGTTCATGTACAAAGCTGGAATAGATTCTAAAAAACTGGGCTGGCCTGTCTTTGGCAGATGATTATCTGTTTGATCTGAGAGCGTCTACCGTCTTCTAAAAACAACAACAACACAAACTCTTCATAAATCAAAACTCCACAGTCTCCTGTGTAGGGTAAAGGGATGTTCCTCCTCCTTAGGCCGTCCAGACAATTCTGTTCTTTGATCTGTGCATGGTTCACTCTTTCTGTTGATCAGGCCTCAGGCCAGATGTTACTTCCTCCAGGAGGCCTTTCCTGACTGCTCTGCCTAAAGCCACTGTCTCCTCCACCGCACTTCCATCACCTGAAATCACCTGGTGTGTCTTTTGACTGACCCCACGTCTCTACTCTGGGCTCTGTAATGGCATGGGCTGTGCTGTCGTGCTTTGTCCCCTCATGAAGAACAGTGCCTGTGACTAGGTGCTGGAGTGGTAGAAACTCAAAGAAAAGAGGAGCATGAATAAATACATTATTTCATTTAATCTTTATTTTTATTTTTTTGAAGTTTATTTATTTTGGGTGGGGGGAAGGGCAGAGAAAAAGAATCCCAAGTAGGCTCTGCAAGGTCAGTGCAGAGCCCAGTGTGGGGCTTGGACTCACGAACTGCAAGACCATGACCTGAGCCAAAAGTGGACGCCTAACCGACTGAGCCACCCAGGTATCCCTTATTTTATTACTTTTTTAAAGCTTATTTATTTTGAGAGAGAGCCAGCGTGTGCATGTGAGCGGGAGAGGGGGTAGAGAGAGACAGAATCCCAAGCCGTTTCCACACTGTCACAGAACCTGAGACGGGGTTGGATCCCATGAACCGTGAGATCATGACCTGAGCTGAAATCAAGAGTTGGACACTTAATTGAGCCACGCAGGCACCCGTAAAACTCTTTACATTTATTTATTTTTGAGAGACAGAGAGACGGAGCACAAGTGGGGAGGGGCAGAGAGAGAAGGAGGCAGAATCTGAAGCAGGCTCCAGGCTCTGTGCCCTCAGCACAGAGCCCGACGCAGGGCCTGAGCTCATAAATCGTGAGATCATGACCTGAGCCGAAGTCGGATGCCTAACCGACTGAGCCCTCAGGCGCCCCGAAAACTCTTTAGATACTACTTTCCTCTTACAGATGAAGAAATTGAACTCAGAGATCATGTAACATCCTAAGACTGCAATATGCCTAGTAAATGGTAGTGTGCTTAAGGGGCACCTGGTGGCTCATTCAGTTAAGCGTCTGACTCTTGGTTTCTGCTCAGGTCATGAGCTCATGGCTTTATGAGTTCCAGCCCCATGTTGGGCTCTGTGCTGACAGTGTGGAGCCCTCTTGGGATTCTCTGTCTTCCTCTCTCTCTCTGCCCCTTCCCTGCGCCTGCTGTCTCTGTCTCTCTCAAAATAACCAAAAAAAAAAAAAAAAAAGATAGAGTGGTTAAGATTGTGGACTTGGCCAGTTCATACCAAATATTTAATGAGCACTTGCTGGATGAATGCTGGAATTTCCAGTGTAAATATCACATTTCTGGCAAAATTTAACTTCTGTTTTTGCCACAGGGTAGAGATTACATAAAGTCATCTTGCCTTAGCAGCAAGTTTGGCCAAGTGCTACCTTTTTTTTCCCTTGTGATTTCCACATCTCTGCCAGCAAAGGAATGGGGTTTATCTGGTGTCTTGGAGTGAGGTGGCAGGGCTGCAGCTCCGAGTCCCCTCCTTCTTCAGGCATGACTGCTAATCTCTGCTTCCGAGGTCCCGGACTTGTCAGCCTTCCCTGACTGCACCCACGTGGGAATAGCGCCCGTCTCCGGGGATCTGAATGGGTGTTTGCTCCTGATGTGCAGGGAGGAAGGGAAAGGAAAAGATGAAATCAAACCTGTATTATGATCTATGGGAAAGGGACTTTTCCCCCCTTCTTGGACTTTTTCCAGTCATAATTGCCGGTAAGGATTAATCCCACCAGCTCACTGAGTTTCGACAGCATTGAAAATGGTAGTGGTGGGTCAAGTACTTTTATCTTTTTTTGTTGTCGTTTAATTGATTTAAGTAATCTCTATACCCAATGTGGAGTGCGACCTCACAACCCCGAGATCAAGAGTCGTACGCTTCACTCAGCCAGCCAGGTGCTCTAATGGGTTAAGTACTCTTTGCCTCCTTGTTAAAAAAAAAAAAAAAAAAGGACCACACACACCTTAGAAATGCTGTGACTCCTGTTGCTTTGGGCTTTCTCCAGTTTATTTTCCTTTAAGGTAGAAAGGAGTGGTCCGCTCGAATATGA
The DNA here is from genome assembly GCF_016509475.1 of Prionailurus bengalensis. Taxonomy (NCBI): domain Eukaryota; kingdom Metazoa; phylum Chordata; class Mammalia; order Carnivora; family Felidae; genus Prionailurus; species Prionailurus bengalensis. The sequence goes on from NC_057356.1 coordinate 7,185,685, forward strand.
AAGTGAATCTTCTCTGATCCTTTCTTCTGTTTGTAGTTGTAGCTCCAGTGGAAAGAACAACATCCAGTGAAAAAGCATCAAGTGCGCCATCCTCTGAGGCACAAGAGGAATTTGTGGATGACTTTCGAGTCGGGGAGAGAGTTTGGGTGAATGGGAATAAACCTGGATTCATCCAGTTTCTGGGAGAAACCCAGTTCGCACCGGGCCAGTGGGCCGGGATTGTTTTAGACGAACCCATAGGCAAAAATGACGGTTCAGTGGCAGGAGTTCGGTACTTCCAGTGTGAGCCTCTAAAGGGCATATTCACCCGCCCTTCGAAGTTGACAAGGAAGGTGCAGGCAGAAGATGAAGCTAACGGCCTGCAGACGACTCCTGCTTCCAGAGCGACTTCGCCTCTGTCCACCTCAACGGCCGGCATGATGACCTCGTCCCCAGCAGTCCCTTCAAATATCCCCCATAAATCGTCCCAGCCAACAGCAAAAGAACCTTCAGCTACGTCTCAGATCAGCAACCTTACAAAAACTGCCAGTGAATCTATCTCCAACCTCTCAGAGGCCGGTTCAATCAAGAAAGGAGAAAGAGAGCTCAAAATTGGAGACAGAGTATTGGTGAGTCCGTAGACCTTTCCGAGGTCATTGTGTTGAACTGAGACTAGTTACCGATGAATGGTTGAAATGCACGCAGACAGGCTTGGCATCTGTTCTAGAGGGACCGCTCATTTATAGAGAAATTCGTCAACTTTTCTAATTGTTGGGTTTATGTGTGAAAATGCAGCAAATTGGTAACTGGCTATGTAGAATGAACATAAGTTTGCAATGGTTAGTTGAAGTTTTATCTACCAGTTTAGCCAAAAGAATGTTGAATTTATTATTTGTAACTATTACTTGACAAAACAAGCTCAGAAGTGGACTTGGAAAGTTTTTTCCCCCTGGTTCTTAATTTTTGCTTTAAGGATGGTGTGTAGGTGTATATAAGATCCTGCTTTTTTTTTTTTTTTTTAATTTTTTTTTCAACGTTTTTTATTTATTTTGGGGACAGAGAGAGACAGAGCATGAACGGGGGAGGGGCAGAGAGAGAGGGAGACACAGAATCTGAAACAGGCTCCAGGCTCCGAGCCATCAGCCCAGAGCCCGACGCGGGGCTCGAACTCACGGACCGCGAGATCGTGACCTGGCTGAAGTCGGATGCTTAACCGACTGCGCCACCCAGGCGCCCCAAGATCCTGCTTTTTTAGGTGTCTTGAAAAACTCAGACAAAACAGGATGTCATTTCAGAATTTCTGTGCCTCTGAAATTACCAGGTTCAGATCTAGGAAAAGGAAGGAAATGTGCAGTAGTTTCTGTTTACTAATAGGCAAGAAACACAACATGTAAGGTGTATGCTGTATGTAATTCTAGAACCCCTGAATTTATGACAGTGATTGATGTGTTCTTTGTTTTAAACAAGAAGCTAAAAACACCAGCTTTGCCTTTGTGACCTCAGCAAGTTAAACAAGAAGCTAAAAACACCAGCTTTGCCTTTGTGACCTCAGCAAGTTATTTAACTTCCCAGTTTCCTCATCCGTAAGAACATAATAATAGTACTAACTAACCTCCTAGCATCATTGGAAGGATTAAATTAGATAACACATTTAAACTTTTTAAAAAAATTTTTTAAAATTTTTACTTATTTTTGAGAGAGAGAGAGAGAGAGAGAGAGCGAGCGAGCATGAAAAGTGGAAGGGCAGAAAGAGAGGGAGACACAGAATCCGAAGCAGGCTCCAGGCTCTGAGCTGTCAGCACAGAGCCTGATGCGGGGCTCAAACCCACAAACTGCGAGATCATGACCTGAGCCGAAGTTGGACACTTAACCGGCTGAGCCACCCATGCACCCCAACGCATTTAAATTTCTTAGCAGCGCCTGGTAGACAGCAAACACTCGAGATGGTAACTCTTTTTTTCACTGATGAAAATTTAAAGCTTTCCTATTTCACTCCGTGAACACTTCAGTTAGTTCGGTTAAGGCATGAAGTTGGTCAGCAGTCTCTAACCCTTTGCTCTTCCTTTTCTCGTGTCTGTTGAGCAGCGGTAGAAGTCGCCGGAGGTGGCAGCTTCCAGCGATGCAATGGGAAGACGGGGAGAGCTGTTAGCCCTCAGTGTGCCTCAGGTGGTGTTTCCACAGTGCTCTGGAGGAGCCCCGTGGAACTGAGGAGAAGGAGGCTCGGAAAAGGGTGCTCACTAGTTCAAGGGCTTCCAACCCGAAGAGGGGTAGACGTGCAATTTAAATTTTGGTCTTTTTACTCAGGTGCCTGTTGTGGAGAGGTGATGATTGACAGGATACTTTTTTTTTATGTTTATTTTTGAGAGAGAGAGCACACATGCACACAGGAAAGGGGCAGAGAGAGGGGGAATGTTTCAAGAATCCCATGCACGCAGAGCCCAATGCAGGGCTCGAACTCACAAACTGTGAGATCTTGACCTAAGCTGAAATCAAGAGTCGGACACTTAACCGATTGAGCCACCCAGACGCCCAACAGTATAATTGTAAAATTGAAAGTGTTCTTTGTGGTTTTGTTGTGTTACAGATAGGAAACTTACACCCAGGGAAATGAAGTGACTACCTACAGGTCACACAGTGGGTTCCCAGCAGATTTTAGAGTTAGGACCCAGGACTTCTGGCCCCCAGGCCTGTAGCACCATGAATCCAGGAGACCTCACATACCTGTGGGGGCCTTCTAATACCTCTTACCTTCAAGGGGTTCCTTCTGGATCCCTTTGTTTCAAGGTCAGTGTGTTCCCTCTTCGGTTAGTCATGAATTTCAAAGGCAGATGTGTCAGAACTTAGAGCATGTTGAGACAGCTTTTCCATGCGATGCAACTCAACCTATATCTCATTTGTTTAGCTGCTGTTCCCTTGCTGTACCAGTTTTGGGTTTGGTACAACTGCTCTTTTGTGGCAATAAAGGTTTTTTGATACTTTTTTTCTTTTTCTTTTTCTTTTTTTTTTTTTTTTAACTCTGTAGATAACTGCTGCCATGAATGCCTTTAAAATTTTTTGCTGTGTGTATATATCTTACTTTCACAGGGTAAATTCATAGAGGTGGAATTACTAGTTTAAAGGGTATAAACATTTTTAAGGCTTATGGTACATACTCACATAGTAAGCTTTGGTTAAATCAGAAACCTGTTACCTTAGCACAGGACTGCTCTGTAGATTAGATTGCAGGTTATACGCAATGCCAGACTAAGTGCTTTTTGTCAACAACTTCTTTCTTTCCCATTGGAGAAAGCACATGGCACACTTTCAAAACAAGAAACTCTCCCTTTCCACCAAGCAAAGTGAGTTGATTGAAATCCTGGTCCAGTGGTAAACTGCTTGACTGCTAAAACAGCCGAAATACATGGTCAGCATGGTTTAACTCACAACAAAAGGCTCTCACGAGGATGCTGTGATTAAAGTGGACCTGAAGGATAGGAATTGGGCTGCCCAAAGGAAGTGGTGGTGGGCAGAAGGAGCCTTCTGGCTGAGAGAGGGGCAGACTCCCTGAGATGGGAAGGCGTTGGCATGTTTGAGGAAGAGACCAGTGTCCTTCCCTAGGTGCAGTGTGTGGTAGGAGGTGAGGCTAGTTAACTATGTGGGGTCTGCAGGGACAGGTGACATGGAGCCTATGAGGACAGGCTGTGTTCTCGTTAGGAACAATGAGAGTGGTATTGGATTTGTAGCTTGGGAGGATCACTCTGACTGCTTTGTACAGAATGGACTCGAGGTGGGTAAGAACGGGTTGGAGGTGACCTTTCTTTGAAGAGGTTGGACGTTGAAGGAGAGTACAGAGGTCCGGCTGATGGTCAGGCTGATGCTGGAGGAGTGCTGGGTCTCGGGAAGATTTTGTTTATTTTCTTTTTTTAAAGATCTCAACATCTGGAGTATTTATATTCTGACTAAAATGATCTGGACCCAAGGAACAGGTTACAGACACAGTAGAGAGGGGATCAGTGGTGGACAGAAGTTCCTGGAAGGAGATGTCACCCCAAGCTCATACACAGGAAGAATTAACTGGCTTGTGATTAAGAGAGGGAGACTTCCTCCATTTTTACAGGAAGGAAGAAGGTGAATCTGCAGACACAGGTTGGAGTGTAGAGGTTTGAATGGTGTACTGCTAGGAAAATTTTAATGACATGGTCAGAACTAGCGTACTTGGAGCAAAATTTAACTTGAATCTCTGAGAATTTTAAGTCTTATGAGTGTATTACTGGAACCAATAAAATTATTTACTGCCTTTGGTTAGTATTTCTAGGAGAAATTACAAGAGTACCTTAGAGCCACAGCACTTTAGAGCCTGGATGGGATCTTTTGAAATCACCAAATGCCTCACTTTGCTTATAATACTGAAGCCCAGAGAAGAAGCAGGACTTGCCTCAGGTTGTATAGGTTTGTGATAAACGTGTGTGCGAATGTCCCAGTTTCTGTGTAACACGCCGCTTTGTTTAATAGAAATCTTTGATTTAGAAATATGAAACATTTTTGCTTCAAGATGAATTTATTAAGGAAACTAGATATGAAAATCTGAAATATTTGATACAGAATTTTCCTAATTAAAGTTGGTTACCAAAATCCCACAAAACTAAGATCATCAGATCACTTATGTGAGGCTTGTTCTAGAATGTTCCCAGTCCCACCCACAGGGCCCTCATGACTTCTGCCATGTTGAACTGGTACAGAGAAGCCGGCAGTTGAGCTTGCCTTCATCCCCCCACCCTCTGTAACTTCACTTCTTCAGCCCATTGCACGAAGAGCAAGAAAGTGGATTTCTGCATTGGGTGTGGTGTTTAGCCAAAAGACCTGTGTAAGATCCCAGTAGGAGCTCCGGAGCTATGACTGTATCAGGCACGTGTTTCTTAGGAAGGCAGTTAGGGCTTGCCGAAGCTCCCCTTGTCACCTCTCCCCTGCACCGTACGTACGCTCATAGTCGCCAGCAGGATCAGTTAGCCATGGAGTAAGTTGTGCTGATTTTGGTAATATCTGGAAGCCCGAGGAGGGTCTGTCAGAGCTGCTTGTAACAAACCCATGTGTGTCCTTCCCGTCTCTCTCTGGTCTCTGTGCTCCCATGTGTCCTCGTGAATATTGCGTGGATCTCCCCGAAGATTGCTTTAGCCCATCCGGTGTGATGAGCTGCTTTGGCTTCATACTGGGGCTCACTGGACTCTCAGAGACCTGCCTCATTGCAGACTGGGAATCTCTAGGGTAACTAATTGCCCTGAATGTTTTTGAGATGGCCTTGCTGCATTTTTGGGTATATTTGATATTTCAAGGAGGTGATGTCAGATTCTTGAGAAACATGACTGACTTCCAGCTGTTGTGTTTCAACATGGTTGTCTCCATATCTGGGACTGTATGTTCTGTGCCAAATTCTTAGCCTATGACCATATATGAGAAGGAGACTTCTAAGCACTTTATTTTTTAAAATGACAAGTTTAATGTTCTTATAAGCTGCTCCCAGAGCTCTTACACTAACAGTCCTACGGTATAGATCTGTAGGTCTTTTGGATACTGTGAAAGAAGAAAAAAGTCTTCCTGAGAATTAAAAAATACCTTTATTCATAAGATTTATTTTGTGTGTGCTTGAACCTTAAATAACTATAGTTCATCTAGTATATACTTTGTGTGTCTCTCTTGATTAGTTCAATGTTATGTTTGTGACATCTATCTGTAACTTATTAATTTAAAACACACATATAGCAGGGTCATATTGTGTAAACACCACTTCACAATATACTTCTGTTGACTGGAGGCATTTCTATGCTAGTAAATACAATTCTTATTTAAAATAAGAAGGGGTACCTGGGTGGCTCAGTAGGTTAAGTACCTGACTCTTGATTTCGGCTCAGGTCATGATCTCGTGGTTCATGAGTTCAAGCGCCACATCTGGCTCCATGCTGATGGTTGCGGAGCCTGCTTGAGATTCATTTTCTCTCTGTGCCCTTCCCTTGCTTGTGTGCTATCTCTCTCTCTCTCAAAACAAATAAACTTAAAAAAAAAATAAGTTCTCTTTGGTATCACACTCTTTGGAAGCTATTGCACCTAATTTAAAAAAAATTTTTTTTTTCAACGTTTATTTATTTTTGGGACAGAGAGAGACAGAGCATGAACGGGGGAGGGGCAGAGAGAGAGGGAGACACAGAATCGGAAACAGGCTCCAGGCTCTGAGCCATCAGCCCAGAGCCCCACGCGGGGCTCTAACTCCCGGACCACGAGATCGTGACCTGGCTGAAGTCGGACGCTTAACCGACTGCGCCACCGAGGCGCCCCTATTGCACCTAATTTAATCATAGGCATTAGATTGCTTCCATTGTTTTCCCTCGAAATGAAGTTTCTGTGTAAAGGAATATATAAACATTTAAAATTATAATATGTTGCCAAATTATGGTCCAGAGCACCATTGCCATTTTATGTTTACATAAATATGACCCCACTAAATGCACTTTCTAATAATTTTATTTCTTCTGGTTTCCTCAGTCCTCTTACCAGTGACTTAGAACCCCCAAATCTTCGAGTCTGGTTGTCACATTGCGCTTATATTGGGCATTTGTTCATCACCTACCTGGGCAGGTTCTTGTGGAAGTTGTTCTTTACTGTGGCCTCTCTGTACCTTGATTGCTGGATAGTTTGTTATTTTGAAATACAGAAAGATCTGTTATTTTGTATGCTGCAAAGTTGAGCAGACTCTAGATGTTCACATTGTGTTAAAAACGTTTTGGAGAGGCATCTGCGTAGCTCAGTTGGTTAAGCATCTAATTCTTGGTTTCGGCTCAGGTTTGTGAGTTTGTGCCCCACATGGGACTCTGCTTTGATAGCGCAGAGCCTGCTTGGGATTCTCTCTGTCTCTCTCTCTCTCCCTCCCTCCTTCTCCCTCTCCCCCTCTTCCCCTCTCCCTCTCCCCCTCTTCCCCTCTCCCTCTCCCTCACTCTCTGCCCCTCTCCTGCTCACTCTCTCCCTCAAAATTAATAAGTAAATGCTTAAGAAAAAACAACAAACCTCTTTTTGGAGACCCCGGCTGACTATGGGGATCTTTTCCAGCATAATAGATTTTACTTGGGGACCTGCAGAGAGCCTCACAGTATTGGTGAGAAGCTGGCTCCAGCAGCTGCCTCCTCTTGGTCAGAGCCAGGGCCAGTGGAATCACTTCCTAGCAGTTCATGGTGGGTGCAGGTGCCCTTCCTCCTCCTCCCTGCTTTTACTTGTGAGAGGGTAGAATAAGTGTGCTTTTCCCACTTTTACTTGCAGGGCTTGAGGGTGCATAAAACCATCATGCTAGATGGCATGTTAGATTTCATGTCTTGGGTTTCATCCTCCCCCTCCCCCTCTCTAGCCCTGTTGTCCTGCACTGTCTGAAGTGGGCTGGCGTCACTTTCACCTGGACTTCCAGACCACTGTCCAGCCACTACCTGTCTCTCCCCAGTTCTGTTCTCCACACAGTTACAGAGTGGGGCATCTAAAATGTAGACCTGATCATGCTATTCCTGCATAAAACCCTTTGTGGTGCCCTGTCTGTCTACACCGGTGGTTTTGGTTTTGGTTTTGCAGCGTTGGGAGAGTTTTCTCCAGGGCTTAGTCCCTGAGCCTGGCTAATTAATGTGAGATTAGGTTCTTTTTGCAAACATAAGATATTTTACAGAGATCAAAGCTGGTATCTCTTTAGCCTTGAGAACTTTGTGTAGGCCCTTGGGGCTCCGGAAGTTCTGGTTGAGAACACAGATCCCTCTGTCCTACTGTGGGACTGGGAGAGAGGAAAGGTCAACTACTGCCCAGGCCTGAGTCTAATGTTGGAAAGCGTGTTACTAGAGCACATCTTCTAACTCTTAGTATTGCTTTCATGAAATCGTTAAGCAGAATTAATCAAAATATCTTGAACCTGAGACTAGAGAGTTTGGGCAAAGAATATTTTGAATAGGGGTTTTTAGAGAAGGAAAAATGTAGAAGTCTTCCTTGCAGCTTCTCAGGGATTGGTAATGGGTTTGTTTGACTTCTTCCTAGTTCCCAGGTAATCCTTTCCAGGGAACACTTGTTTAATATACATACACGGTATGGTTAGCTGTTACATGTTGGCTCATTTCTTGTGGTAGTATTCTAGAAATACTATGAATGATGGAGTGAAATAGTTACAAGTTAATCTGGTTGGTGAGCATACTAGCATCTGTATACATTTTTATGTGTCTTTTATTTTTAAAAGTAAGATGCTGTCTGATACCCAGGTGGCATTTCAGTTTTCTGCCTTGCCAGCCCCTTAAGGGAATCCTATTCTTGCTGCTATGACATACATCCATTACCCCATTTATCATCTTTTTTTAATAAACCTATCTTTTATGTGGGTATAAAAAATAGCTGGTATATACATTTTTAATCTTGTTCTTTCTTTTTTTTAAATTTATTTTGAGAGAGAGTGCAAGCGTGAGTGGGGAGGGGCGGAGAGAGACATAGAGAATCTCAGGTGCTTTCAGGGCAGAGCCTGACACGGGGCTCAATCTCACGAACTGTGAGACCGTGACCTGAGTCAAAACCAAAAAGTCTGATGGTCAACCGACTGAATCACCCAGGCTCCCCTCTCTATTGTTTTTAAACCACTCTATGGAGGTATAGTATATGCATCCATTGTGAGTGTATAATTCAGTGGTATTTAATAAATGTATAGAGTTACAAAATCTCTGCAGTCCAGTTTTAGAATATTTCTAGCACCCTAAAAAGTTCTCTTTTACCAGTTGGCAAGTCATTTTCCACTCCCAACTCCCGCCCCAGGCAATCACTGATCTGCTTTCTGTCTTATTCCTTTCCTGGTCACTTTCTATAAATGCCATTATATAACATACAGTTTTTTGTGTGTCTGGCCTCTTCCATAACATAATGTTCGAAGGTTCATCGTGTTGTGGCTCTTTGTTTTTCATGGCTAAATACATTCCGTTTTATGGATATATCACATTTCATTATCCATTTGCCTATATATTTTCTTAAATTTTTGTTAAAGGAATTCCTGCTCCTACTTCAAAATGTCCTGATTTTGGTACTTACTTATAAGCCTCTGTGAAAAAGTCAATAGTTCTGTGCCCATGCTCTGATGTAACAGGCTAACCCTCTCCCCACCCCACTCCCTTTTTCTTTCTGTTTCTTGGTATTCTCATAGGCTTTACGGGTTAACATGCAAGTCAAACAGCTTTTTCTTCTTTTAACCCTCGTCCTTATAATTATGCCGTCTTTTTATTTTACCTGTTTGTTTTCAGGAGAGTCATAGAGTTTATGAGAGGATACCTGTTCCACATCATCTGCGCTTGTCGTAGTATTTTTCTAAGGGGGTTCACTCACTATCATACATTACAGATGGAGAGACTGAAATGATGACATGGAGTGAAGAAACGATGACGTTTACTTAGCCCAGGGAACCGGTAATAGCTGTACTTAACACCTTCTGTCATTCAGTAAATATGCTGAGTGTCTACTCTGTGCCACACCTTCTTCTTGGTGCTGTAGATTTGGCACTGACCGACACACTGCTGTCTAACAGGGCTTCCCATTACATTAAAATAAAATCTGAATTCCGTCCCTGCAGGGCCCACGTGCTCTGGATCCTGCCCACCCTTCTGACCTCCTTTCCCTCAACATGTCTCCCTTCCCCACTCCATTCAGCCACGCTGGCCTTCTTGCTGTTTCCAACCCCCAGACTCATTCGCACCTTGGCATTTGCTCTTTCTTCTGCCCCTGGATCTTCACATTGTTTGTGCCTAGTAGTCATTTGAGCCTTGGCTCAAAGGTCACCTCCTTGAGGATCCTTTTCCTGCTGCCCCGGCTAAAGATCCTTCACAGGCACTATCACATCACCCTATTTTGTTTTGTTTCCTAGCCCTCTACGTTACTCAAAACGTTCATCTTGCTTATTTACTTGTTGATTGTCCATTTTCCCCTGACCAAAATTTAGGCTCCGTGAAAGTCTAGAGACTTTGTATGTCGTTCACGATCATATCCCCAGCACTTACGATAGTGCCTGACACATAGTAGGTACTCATAAATATTGTTAAAGAACCAGAGGGTTTTTAGTATAGCTGTCACGTACCCTCAAAGAGGGGGAGTAGAATTGTAAAGGATGACCACAAGAGGTGCAGTTAGGAGCCGGGGTAAAAATGAGGTAGGAAGGTTTAACCCTTCTCTGTGGGAGGCTTGCTCCAAAAAACCATCCCAAGTGGGGTTGGCTCTCTAGTTGAGGTAATACAGAATACCCGTGCTGGCACCTTCATTTCACAGCTGATTAAGTTTTAAGTCAGGGCTAAATTTGTACTTGGTAAATACCAATTAGCCATATTTACTTATAAACTTTTTATAAATAAACTGCTTAACTCAGAATATGGCAAACAAGAGGCCACCTCGTGAAGTTTCGTTGATCATAATATTCCTGTGAAACAGTCCCTCGTTACCACTCATTGAACGTTTGCTAGCTTTGGAAACGAGGACACAGATTACGGGGCACGTTTGGGATTGGTGATAAATAGATGGGAGAGTTCAGAGAGCATTAAGTGTTTCCTCTTTCCTGTTCGTGGACTCGCTCATTAGCTGGCCGAATTCGTCAGTGTTCTTCTTTGTCACAGGAGCACCGGAGTTTGCAAGAAGAGTATTTGTATGTTCGCACAGCATTTTGTAGAAGCCTCTTAAAACTACGTACTGCTTTTCACCGGAATTGGTGGTCTCATTTTCTCTCTCCATCAGTGACCAACACTGTGTTCTGTTTATATTTGTATCCCAAGGACCTAAGCACTCAAATATATATTGTATGAGTGAATAAGAACTTACAAATCTGAGATTTTCTGAAGCGTGAAAACAGTGGCTTTGTTTTTCTTTGAGGTCCTAGTTTAAGTTAATTTTGTCTCTAGTAGTGAGTTCTTTTTTTTTTTTTTCCCAATGTTTATCTTTCAGAGAGAGAGAGAGAGAAAGAGAGCAAGAGCATGTGAGCAGGGGAGGGGCAGAGAGAGAGGGAGACACAGAATCCGAAGCAGGCTCCAGGCTCCAGGCTCTGAGCTGTCAGCACAGAGCCCGACATGGGGCTCAAACTCAGGAACCACGAGATCACTAACTAAGCTGAAGTGAGACACCTAACTGACTGAGCCACCCAGGTGCCCCTCTAGCAGTGACTTCTGATTTTCACTTAGATTGACCACAGTTTAGGAGTTAATATGCTCGTTGTCTGAAAGTAAAGGGAGTGAATGGTAGTTATTTGTGTCTGTCATGGAAATCTAGTTTTTTGTATTTATATTAAAAATTTGTTTTCTCTAAAAATCCTGATATCTGTCTCTAAAACATAGATTTGAAAATTGTGTCTTATATCTAATGTAACCGCATATACTAAAATACTGTGGATTCTCTGGAACACTTGAGAAGTAAAACTAACTTCATAAAGTCATGTGTTTGTTTTGTTTTGCTTTTTTATTTTCAAGAGAGAAGGCATGAGCAGGGGGAAGGGGCAGAAGGAGAGAGAGAGAATCCCAAGTAGGCCCTGTGCTGTTAGCTCAGAGCCTGACATGGGGCTTGATCCCATGACCTTGGCATCATGACCTGAGCTGAAATCAAGAGGCAGATGTTCAACTGACTGAGCCACCCAGGCACCCCTATAAAATCATATTTAAATACTTAAAAAAAATCTGACTATAGAATGATTAAGTAGAAAAGGATTTGAATGAATGAATGACTTCCGGTCTCTGTTGAAGATATTTTGAGCAACTACTGATGATCTTTTACAAGAAGAGGGAAAGTATATGGTCTGTCATAGGAGTCAAGAGTTTGAGGTTTGGTGGGAGAAAAAAATAAAAAACCGCTCATCGTAGGAACCAGTAGTCATCCATTTCAAACAAAGTTTGTGGTATGGTATTTTTTTCTTCAGGGTAAATGTATATTTTACTACCTGCCTTTAGAGAAATAGTTGCTTATGTGCTATTTGTGGTGTTTAAATTTTTTTAAATTTAATTTTCTTTTTTTTTTTATAATAAATAAGACATTTATTTTTCATACTCATTTGGGGGAAAGGAAAAAAGCCAGTTTGCCTTATCCAATGATGATCTTTCTGAAAGAGTGTCCATTCATTCCATAGAATTGGATAGGTTGCTTGATCTGAGGATTTTGGACTTTTCACTCATAAAGAGAACTTCCTCTTTGAAGAGAGTGGTCAGAGGGTGAGTCTTCATGAGCAGCTTTGCTGGTGCACAGCCAGAGTGCCTCTCTGAGTGAAGCTTTTCCCACACTGGCCACACAGTAGGGTGTCTGTCCTGTGTGGATTTTGCCATGTGGGGTACAATTCTTCCTGGTGTGGAAACTTCTGCACTGTGTACAGGCATAGGGTTTCAGGCTTGTGCAGACTTTGAGGTGGTCAGTTAAGCTTAATTCAGCTTCCTTACTTTTTTATTTTTTAAAGAACAGAGCCTTTAATTTTTTAAAAATGTTTATTTATTTTTAAGAAAGAGGGAGGGAGAGAGAGAGAGAGAACGAGCGAGCACGCCAGCAGGGGCGGGGCAGAGAGAGAGGAGGGACAGAGGATTTGAAGCAGGCTCTGTGCTGACAGCAGGGAGCCCGATGCGGGACTTGAACTCAAGAACCGTGAGATCATGACTTCAACTGAAGTCAGACGCTTCACTGACTGAGCCACCCAGGTGCCCATAAGCTTCCTTTCTGATTGAAGGCTTTTCACCACTGTGAACTTTTTTCTATGAACAGCAAGGTGATTTTGATTCCTGAAGCTTCTCTGACAAATAGCACACTCATAGGGTTTCTGTCCGGTGTAGAGTCTTTCATGAACGGCCAGACTACCTCGTTGACTAAAGCTTTTCTCACACTCCTTGCACTGATAGGGCTTCTCTCCTGTGATTACTGTTGGCCATGAAACTTTTTCCACAGTGGGTACACTCAAAGGGGCTTTGACCAGTGTGGATTCTCTCATGCAAGGTTAGACTAACTCCTTTGTGCCTGAAGGATTCTCCACATTCCTGACCTTCATAGACCATCTGTCTTACTCCTGGCGAATCTTTCCTGTAGTGTCTTAGAATCTGGGCATTTTGTTCTAGCTTCTCTCTTAAAAAATTCTGGAAATCGTAGCTTGAGGATCCTGTGGCATCAGAGTGATCATATTTGTGGTTGGGGCTTCTATCATCACATTAAAAAGTGCTACATTCTGGATACATCTTCCATGACAGTCCAGCAGGGTAGCTGTTGGAAATGCAAACATGTCCGTGCCTGCTCAGTGTCCTTAATCACCACCTGTTCATGTGATTCTTCCATGGGCTGTCCTTAAACACCACAGTGGCCTACACCAGCAGACAGACAAAGCCTGGTGCCGAGCCCACAGCAGCGCCTGCCTGTTTGTGGTATATATATTTTATAATGTTTATTTATTCTTGAGAGAGCACGAGTGGGGGGAAGGAGCAGAGAGAGAGAGGGAGACCCAGAATCCGAAGCAGGCTCCAGGCTCTGAGCTGTCAGCACAGAGCCCGACATGGGGCTCAAACTCACGAATGGCGAGATCATGACCTGAGCTGAAGTTAGACACTTAACGGATTGAGTCACCTAGGCACCCCTGTGGCTTTTTTTTTTTTTTTTTTTTTTAATCTTCCAAATGAAGCCTGTGGTTTGCTTGGGTTATTTACTGACCACAGCCTGCTTGACGCCTCTTAGAAAAATGATTGTCATGACAGTAAACTTAGACTCGCCCCCAAAGAATTCAACAGATTATCTGATGAGATTGTATCATCTTTCATGACCTGTGTCCTGTTCATGTGATGCTGGGTAGATGGCAGCTCGGAGTGATGTGATCTAGGAGGGTGGAGAACACTGAGGTCAGCTTTATGTAGGTGACTATTTGTAGGTTCCGCGAATACCAGTAAGAGTATCATAAAGTCAAAGTGCCAGATGGAGAACTAGTATTCCGGTTCGCACGGGCAGAGACTCGCTGTTAGCATCTCTTGGAGCCTTACACGGTCAGACACCGCTCTGAGCAATTTTATGTGAGTTGGTTTACTTGACCCTCACAACAGCCCTAAAGTCATCACCATTTTACTTATGAGGAAACTGAGATTTAGAAATTAAGCAACCTGACCAGTTAATAGAGCTGGCATTTGAATCTGTCCAACTTCAGAGCCCTTGCCGTGTGTCAGCATGTTTCTTTCTTTACTCACTTCTGAGATGTCACATTCAACCTCAGCCACAGGAGATCTTGTTCCTTTGGTCAGTTTATGTGGAAAAGTGGCGTTTTCTGTGTAGGCTCCAGTGGAGACGGTCACCTTCCATTTATTCTGCAAATGTTTTTCTGAGGGTCCGCCGTGCTGTGCTGGGCATTGCGGGTTGCAGGGCCAGATACAACAGGGCTCCTGTGTGGAGTTTTCTCCATCTGTGTCTTGCCTCGTTGATACCTGTCATGACACCAGGATGCTTCTGTAATGTCCTGGCGCTGCCTGCCCTCTGTCACCCTTCACATGCCCTTCCTGCCTGAAGTGCCTTAAACCGTCTCCCTTAGTTCCTTAAATCAGTTTCAGTATCTCTGAAAGTTTTTCTTTCAGAGGAAAAGTACATAGTCTCGAGGGGCACCTGGGTGGCTCAGTCAGTTGAGCGTCTGACTCTTGATTTTGGCTCAGGTCATGATCTCACAGTTGTGGGATCAAGCCCCACACTGGGCTCTGGGCTGACAGCACAAAGCCTGCTTGGAAGTCTCTGTCTCTCTCTGCCTTTTCCCCCGTTGCATGTGCTCTCGCTCTCTCTCAATAAATAAACTTTAAAAACTACATAGGCTTGAGGCTTTAATGTTTTTTCCATCTTCAACAAAGGGTTAAAGCTGAAAAAAAATCTGCCATCCCAAACTCCTAGAAAGCTATATGCAGAGAAAATTAGAAACAAATGCCTTTAGTATTAAAAAGCAAGACAAAAAATAAATGTAGTATTGGTCTTAAGAAACTAGGAAGGCGGGGCGCCGGACTGGCTCAGTCCATAGAGCATGTGACTTTTCTTTTCTTTTTTTTTTTTTTAAACATTTATTTATTTTTGAGACAGAGAGAGACAGAGCATGAGCAGGGGAGGGTCAGAGAGAGAGGGAGACACAGAATCGGAAGCAGGCTCCAGGCTCTGAGCTGTCAGCCCAGAGCCCGACGCGGGGCTCGAACTCACGGACCGCGAGATCGTGACCTGGCTGAAGTCGGACGCTTCACCGACTGAGCCACCCAGGCGCCCCGAGCATGTGACTTTTGATCTCTGGGTTGTGAGTTCAAGCCCCATGTTGGGCCTAGAGCTTACTTAAAAAAAAATAACAGGGGCACCTGGGTGGCTCAGTCGGTTAAACATCTGACTTTAGCTCAGGTCATGATCTCACAGTTTGTGGGTTCGAGCTCCTTCTCAGGCTCTGTACTGACAGCTCAGAGCCTGGAGCCTGCTTCAGATTCTGTGTCTCCCTCTCTCTCTGCCCCTCACCTGTTCACACTCTGTCTCTCTCTCTTTCAAAAATATACATTAGAAAAATAATAAAAGTAAATAAAAATAACACTAAAAAAAAGAAACTAGGAAGGAAAGAACAATAAACAAAAAGGAAGTAGGAAAAAGGAAGTAGTGAAGATAAAATGTGAATTCAAGAAAACAGAGAACATCAAGAAAGAAAAAAAAAAAAACCTAAAAGCTGGTTCCTTTTTTAATTTTATTTATTTATTTTTTTTACATTTATTTATTGAGAGACATAGAGAGACAGAGCACATGTTGGGGAGGGGCAGAGAGAGAAGGAGACACAGAATCCGAAGCAGGCTCCAGGCTCTGAATTGTCAGCACAGAGCCCGAAGCGGGGCTCGAACCCACAAACCATGAGATCGTGACCCGAGCCGAAGTCTGACGCTTAACTGACTGAGCCACCCAGGCGCCCCAAAGCTGGTTCCTTTTTCAGATCAGTAATAAATTACTGTCCCAAGTTAATATAACTTGTTTTAGAATTAGTCAAAATTCTTTATTTTTAAATGTATTAAATTGACTAAACCTACCTAACTATCAGTAGGGGCTGATTGAATAAACTGGAACACATCCACACAGTGGAATGGTCGACCGCAGTTGCAAACAGAAGGAAGTTCTCTGCATTCTGCATGGTGCAGCACAGTGCATGTAGAATGCTAGCTTTTGTGTAAAAATAAAAGGGAGGAAAAAGAACATACGTCAACATGTGCTTTCATCTGCAAGTACAAATGCCAGGAGGAAGGAGGCATTGCTCATCAGTAACCATGCTTCCCATGTAGTAGGAGTGGGGCAGCTGTGGACAAGAGTTCAGTAAGGGCGACTCCTCCCTCCATGTGTATTTTTAATGTTTGTTTATTTTTGAGAGAGAGAGTGTGAGCGGGGGAGGGGTAGAGAGTGAGGGTGATGGAGAATCCAAAGGAGGCTCTTCACTTATAAAACTGCTCTAAAAAAGAAACAAAAAAAAGTTCGATGCAGGGCGCAAGCTCACGAGCTGTGAGATCATGACCCAAGCTGAAGTCGGACATTGAACCCACTGAGCCACCCAGACGTTCCCATGCATATTTCTTTTAGAATTTTTGGAACCATGAGAATGCATTGCTTATTCGAGAATTAATTTAAGTTTGTTATGTATAAAGGTTTTTTTTTTTTTTCCCCCCAATCAATAGGAAAAAGGT
The DNA here is from genome assembly GCF_016509475.1 of Prionailurus bengalensis. Classification (NCBI taxonomy): domain Eukaryota; kingdom Metazoa; phylum Chordata; class Mammalia; order Carnivora; family Felidae; genus Prionailurus; species Prionailurus bengalensis. Next base: position 7,202,337 of record NC_057356.1, read on the forward strand.
GAACAGCTCAAACAAAAAGTGAGGAAAGTGCCTATCGCGGTGCCTCCGTGTTGTGGGATCCTAGCCCGCTGCAGTGTGGTGGGGGGAGTGAACCAGAACAGCAGGGTCTGTCTCGGGGTGTTGAGAATACAGGCAAAACATTTATTTTCTTTCTTGTAATGTTCTTAAGTTCCTGCAGTGACTCCTCTCTGTAACAGAGGCAATTTCTAAAGAAGCAATTAAGATAAAGGAAGCCTAGAACAAAGTAAGAAAATTAAAAAAAGGAAAGTCAATCTGAAGAGTAGCAAGGGAAAACAGCGCTAGCAGATGTGACACAGATTATAAAGCAGCAGTAATTGTGATGCTGTGGCAGCAGCACAAATCCTGAACTTTCAAAGCTGTAGAAAGACTCACGCGCATCAGTGCGTGCTTGTGTGCCCCTGAGAGATTGTGGCAAAATGAGTATTTGAAGTCGAAAAGTAATGGAAAAGGAAGGAATAATTCATAAATGGTGGTTGGTAATTTTGGAAATAATGTTCGCATAGTACATCAAACGGCTGGGACAGAGTTACACATTAAGGAAGACTGACAGCTTTGAGCAGTTCATGTCAAACAAAATGTGAAGAATAGTAATCTTAATAGTCATGAGGAAACAGCCTTACAGTAGAAAATATCTGTAGAGTTAAATTATTTTAAAGAATTCACATTTTCATGCAGCATATACTTAGGCCAAAAGCAAATGCGTGTAGTTGTGTATCCGTCCTTAATATGGATGTGTCTTGTTTTCCGTGGATAAAGATGTAAAGGAAGTATGAGACACAGCAACTGTCACAGTGTAGGAGTATAGATGAATTTTGTTTTCCCTTAATGATGTGCCAATTTTATTTTTGTAGCAAATGCTTATTTTTTTAATGTTTATTTTCAAGACCGTGCGAGTGGGGGAGGGGCAGAGAGAGGGGGACAAATCCAAAACGGGCTGTGTGCCGACAGCAGAGATCCTGTGGTGGGGCTCAAACCCACGAACCGTGATATCATGACCTGAGTCGAAGTCAGTTGCTCAATGAACTCAGCCACCCAGGTTCCTCCCAAATACTTATTTTGAAGCTGGAAAATCCCTCTGGAATAATAAAGTATTTTTAACGAAGGGACAAATTAATTTGGTGGAGAGCCCAATGACTATATATTATTTAGGCTATTTCATTACTGGGACATATCAGATCACTCTCGTAATATAAATCATTCAGGTAAACTTTACCAGTGTTTGGAGAAAGCTCTTTAAAAGCTGAAGAGAAGGCAGAGAGAAGAAGCCATCAAGGGTAATGGTGGAGAGTTCTGTACTTAATTGTCAGTTGCAGCTGCAAAGGATTAAGCTATAGAATTCTGTTCACCTCTTTATTTTTACATTCTCCTTTTCCAGGTTGGTGGCACCAAGGCTGGCGTAGTCCGGTTTCTTGGGGAGACAGACTTTGCCAAGGGGGAATGGTGTGGTGTGGAGTTGGATGAGCCTCTTGGGAAGAACGATGGGGCTGTTGCTGGAACCAGGTTTGTTTGGAGTTGGAATCTTGCCTCCCTCTTGCACATAGAAACGCTCAAGCAGATCTCACCAAGAGCTGCACTTTTATTTCTTAAGGCTCATTTACTGATTTTTTTCCCCCCACCAGAATTGGAGACATTCTTTTAACTGTTTCTTTTAGTAATATGTAATGCATCTGAGTAAATTCTGAACAAGCATTCGATTTATTTATTTTTTTTAGAATAGTTTTAGTTTCATAGCAAAATTGAGAGGAAGGTACAGAGTTCCCATATGTCCCCTGCTCCCAACGTGCACAGCCTCCCCAGCTATCAACGTCCTGCCACCCGATGGTACGTTTGTTACAACTAATGAACCTAGATTGACACATCATAGTTTGAACCCCTCTGTTACAGGTTTATCAGATAGCAGATCTATTTATTCCCTTGTACTTTAGTAGATCTTTAGTAACAGATCAGTAATTCTGTCTCTGTGTATCATATTGTTATTTTTTAGTGTGTTTTCTAAAACATCCTGGAGGTTATCAGCCTACATACATGTGAATGCTACATGCTGGTTGATCACCCCAGCTTTCTGGTAGAATTCACAGCAAACCAGTCATGAGTTATGACCAGAAAACTATGCTTTTGCTTATAGTTGTTATTTCTTGTAATTAAGTCTTTTTGGTCACTGCTTTTATTGTTATTCCCTAAAGGTATTTTCAGTGCCAACCCAAATATGGCCTGTTTGCTCCTGTCCACAAAGTAACCAAGATTGGTTTCCCTTCCACGACACCGGCCAAAGCCAAGGCTGCCGCCGTGAGGCGAGTGATGGCGACCACGCCCGCCAGCCTGAAGCGCAGCCCTTCCGCCTCGTCTCTCAGCTCCATGAGCTCAGTGGCCTCCTCCGTGAGCAGCAAACCCAGCCGTACTGGATTAGTAAGCCTCCCCGTCCTCACTGCATGTCTCTCCCTTCCAGGCACGATAAATGCCTGCTGCTGGTGGACCTGCTTTGCTTTAGGAGCTATTAACTTGCCTTGTACTGAGTGTTAGTTGTAGCTTGTTGGAGGTCCGTTCCAGATGTCATAAAACAAAGCTTTAGCAGGAAGACAGATTTTGAAATAGGGTTTTGAACTCTGCTTCCAGGTTCTTGAGGCTCTAAGATGTATCTAGTTCTTGGTGAGTCTGTAGTAACTACTGTTGAGTCTAACATATGGGGTGATTTTCTCTGAAATTATTTTGGGCACAAGAATGACAGGAAAAAGGGAGGGATTGTTTTCCTCAACAACTTAGGTCTCTCTGACTTGAAACAATTTGAAGGAACTAAAGTATTCTGAGAAAAGGCGTGTTCTTAGAATTTAGGTAGCGTGTTAATACAGTCTAACCCACCGAGAGCGGTTAGTGTGTGGGATGTTCCTGTCTTGCGCCAGAGGACACACGGCAGAACGAGCAGAACTTGCAAGGATGCTAGGAAGTGCCACGCTGTGTCTCCTCTCTCCATCTCTTCCTCTCCCTTCTGCTTCCTCTCTCCACCTTTTTCCCATTAGGTCAGTAAAAATAGAATGATGAGAATTAAAATAGGCAGTGGTGGCTCATTCTGTTTGTTAATACAGTGTTTTATTAGGGTCAGAACAATGACTTCTTGTCTTGTCTCCTGCCAGTAAATTTATTTACTTGAAGTGAGGCAAACACTGTTTAGATTTGTAATGGCAGCATAAGACTGCGCTGCAGACTGAATTCTGGATCTCTGTGTTAATGACCGTAAACTACAGACAGAAGGGAGAATGTTAAATGGTGTGATCGGAAGTAAGGCTGCTGGCCTGCGGTCTCGTTTTGCCTTCTCTTCCACGGTCCACAGTCCTTGGGAAGAGAACGGGGGAGGATTCTTTCCTTCTAGTGTGGGGTGGGGGAGGAGTGCTCCTCTGCCAGCCAGCTGGACTTTCTCTTAAATTTAGGTAAAATAAATACCTGCTTGGACTATTTCATTTCACATATGAAAAGAAAGTCTACATCTTCAAGAGAAAAATTACAAATGGACTTTTACAAGAAAAGCTTGATAAGAACAATGACATAGAGGTGAAGCCACCCCTCTTTGGACAGAGCATCGTTCAGCAAACTCACATGGACATCTAGTCTACTTTGCTAATCCAGGAACAAGTCCATGCAAGTGTCTTCTCTGGATTAGGAATTCTTTCTTGAGTCACTTTTATTACGTTGTAATTGTAAGTGTCCCATTTCTTTGGAAGACAGCCGAGCTCTCCCTGCTCCCTCCCAACCTCTCCTCTTTTCAGACCAGTCCTGATCGTTCTTAGTTCACCTCACTCAGTGAAGAAAAGTGACAAGAGAGAAAGGAGTCGTCTTGTCTTGTAAAACAGCTTGTTTTTGTATATCTTTATGGAGGGTGGCTGTAGTTTCTAAACCAAAAATCACCATAAAAGAATATGCCAAAAATACAGAAAAAGTGACTTCCTAGAAATATATCTCCCCAGAATAATCCCATGCATATGTATGGAAAGGTCTAATGATTCTTGAATGTAGAATCCTCCGAAGTACTGAGCACAGAGGTGCCCAAATGCTCTGATTTCCCAGCCCCTTAAGAATTATTTTTTCATAGGGCCCCCAGGCGGAAAGAAATAGCAATTCTGTTTATGAAGCAGCTAAGGACAAACAAGTTAATATTTATGTTCTAGCAAGTTAGTAGTTGTTCAAAAAGAACGATACACATTAACTGAGAGAAAAAAGGATTTAAAAAAAAATTTTTTTTTTTTAACGTTTATTTATTTTTGAGACAGAGAGAGACAGAGCATGAACAGGGGAGGGGCAGAGAGAGAGGGAGACACAGAATCGGAAACAGGCTCCGGGCTCTGAGCTGTCAGCACAGAGCCCGATGTGGGGCTTGAACTCACGGACCGTGAGATCATGACCTGAGCCGAAGTCCGACGCTTAACCGGCCAAGCCACCCAGGCGCCCCGAGAAAAAAGGATTTTTAGTTAATTCGTAAATAATGAAGCTTAGTGTTAGGTTGTATGGTCCTCTTGGGCACTGTACATGCTTGTCAAACCTTGGAGTCTTACTGAAAACTGCCACCTTCGTTTCCTCTGACACATTGTGTCACTGATTTGCACAGTATTGGCTTTTTGTCATGGCAGCAACCAAGGCCTAGCTTTGGGAAGGCACAACGTTATCGAAAGGAATATAGTCCAGTTGCCTCAAACTCCATTGCCCCAAGCTGGTAGTTTGCATGGTGTCCAACCGGTGGTGCTGTGTTTCCCTTGAAATTTGAAAATCTTCCACAGCGCCCAGTGACTTGGCTGCAGCACCCTGGGTTATCTCTGTGCAGGGAACCTCAGATCTACTTTACCCAGGAAGAAAAGTTAGTACCGAGAAAGTATAATTTTAACCATATAATGAAATTGGAAAGTCAAGGTCAGATGGTTAAAAGAACACTCCCCCCGCCCCAGTATGTTTATGTAATTCAAGAAATTTCACAAAATAGAAATAAGCAGAAATAGAAACTCTAAGAGTAAAGGAATCCAGTCAAGCCCCAAACTGTCTAACTATTAATGACAGATGCTCATTCTGTCTGCCTCCTGGACGAGGGCTCAGATAGACGCACGAAGAGCATTCGAGTGGCAAACAAGGCTTTGATTGCAGGAGATGAAGTCAGGGCTGACTTGATCCAGATCCAGCGATCTGATCTCTAAGTCCACGGCCTTGGACAAATGCTTGCCAAGGGATGAGGCCTTTCCTGAACTCCCTCCCAGCCCCTGGAGCCTCACTTGGAAGAATGCTGTTCAACTTGCACACATTATCCCTTGCCATAATGGGAGGTTGTTTTCTCTGTTTTTATCTGAACGATTAGCCTCAGTGTGGAGGAACAGCACAGAGTTAACAGAGGCCCCGGGCGGCTTTCTTTCTCCACCCCTCCCCCCTCCGCGTTTCTGCTCTGCCTTATTTTCTGTCTCCTCCCCTTCCCTCTCCAATCCCCTTACCGCTCCTCCCATCCCCTCCTCCTCTTTCTCCACAGATTCTCTTTCCCTCTTTTTCCTCCCTCTGCATGTCCTCTGTCTCCCTTTCTCTTATGCGTGGACTTGCCCACAGACATGCACACTCACCCCATACACATGCACTTTTTAAGGCAGATAGAGTTTTCCTCTTCGTCTGATATTCATAAATCCCTCTGGTGATTGGGATTCAGGTCTTCAAGTTCTGGATTCCTGGGTGAGATCTACTGTGCCTTTCATTTGTTTAAAAAAGTTTTTATTTAAATTAATAAATGAAATTTAATTAAAAATTAAAATTAATTTCAAGTATACAATTTAGTGATTCAACACTTCCATCCAACACCTGGTGCTCATCACAAGTGCCCTCCTTAATCCCCATCACATCACCTATTTCCCCCATTCCCCCCTCCCCCCTGGTAACCATCAGTTTGTTCTCTTAAGAGTCTGTTTCTTGGTTTGTCTCTCTCGTTTTCTTCCCTTTGCTCGTTTGTTTTGTTTCTTAAATTCCACATATGAGTGAAATCATATGGTATTTGTCTTTCTCTGACTTATTTCTCTTAGCATTATACTCTCTAGATCCATCCACATTGTTGCAAATGGCAAGATTTCATTCTTTTTTATCTGTGCCTTTCATTTTGAAAGAAAGATGAAGAAAATCCTGACAAAATCCAACTGTTTAATCAATAAGAGGACGGTTTTTGGCTCCAAGGGTGACCTCTTGGTTACTTAATGGTAGTTAGAGAAAGTTGGAAAGTCTCGACCTCAAGTCTGAGGAGCAAAAGACTGACCAAAACGTCACAAGAAGAAGAAAACTACTAATGAAGCTCAGGTGGTAACAGAAGCTTGTTAAATGGGTTTGTGGAATTTTTCTAGATTCCCACAAGGCCCTGTCAGCTGAGCTCAGGGTACCTTTGACGTGAGCCACTTATTCTCCTTCTAAACATCTTTCTGATTGTTCCATGACTTCTCACATTGATGTGTTGTTTGTGAAATTTACAGTCAGGAGGCGCACGCTGTCTTGCTTCCTTGATGAAAAGCTTCTCCTAATAATTGGCAAGCTTGGGAGCAGGGGCAGCACCTTCGCTTTGCTGAGGAGACGCCTGCCATGCATGCCTCGTGCCCTCCTTGCATCCCCGATAGCATCATCGCCCTTCACTTCTTTAACTTTCCTTTGCAGTTGACTGAAACCTCCTCCCGTTACGCCAGGAAGATCTCCGGCACCACTGCCCTCCAGGAGGCCCTGAAGGAGAAGCAGCAGCACATTGAGCAGCTGCTGGCTGAACGGGATCTAGAGAGGGCGGAGGTGGCCAAGGCCACGAGCCACGTGGGGGAAATAGAGCAGGAGCTAGCTCTGGCCCGGGACGGACACGACCAGGTGAAGTCTGGTGCTGACCTTGTTTCGGAGATGGTGATGGGTTCTAAGCTGATCTTGTGGAGATGGTGGAGCTTTCTAAGTTGAGGGAGGAGGCTGAGCAGCGTACCTCGTGCTTGGAGCCAGGGAGCTAGTCTTGGGAGCACTGGAAATGAGTAGAAATGTCTTTGCTGGGCTTGTTTGAAGCTGTGACCTGGGGTCCCACTTTGTATCTTCATAAAGATGCAGTTTTGTTCTTCTTGAGTCTACCGTAGTCCTTCGGTCTTTACATCCAGGCCTCTTGGCCTGTGTCAGGGGAACTTGTTTACTGGGACCTTACCAACGATTGCAACTCCTGTTTTGTAGATGACCTTCTGTATGCGTTTCAGCCGTAAAAAAGATGAGCGTTGTTGTACCATTGCCCTCTTTTGCTTTAATGGTGTGGTTTTTCATCATCTAGTTTCCAGGAATGCGGCCGAGAAGTAACCTATTAAAGATTATAGAAAGCATTTCACTGTGAAAAGGTTTTAGAGTCATACCCGCCCACAATGGTACCACTTAGCGGTAGCTCTTTGGAGGCATCCCTGGGCCTGTGTCTGGGTCCGAGGGAGGCCACTCACTGACACCCTTGTCTTTCTCAGCATGTCCTGGAGTTGGAGGCCAAGATGGACCAGCTGCGAACGATGGTGGAGGCTGCTGACAGGGAGAAGGTGGAGCTTCTCAACCAACTTGAAGAGGAGAAAAGGTGACCTCAAACTGTTCCTTAGTGCAAGTGTGGCCTTTTCCTTCTAAATGACCTTAGGAAAACATTCTTATAAGGTGGCAAGCCGTAGAACCAAAGGAGTGACTGTGTGTTCGGTAGAAATTCAACTCTTCATCTTGTGCTGGGAGGGTTTGCTTTGATTTGACTCTTTTTTGAGAAGTTTGGAATTATCTAGATATGGCCTGCTAAATTTAACAGCTGCTTATTGAGCACCTGCTGTGTGCCAAACATCCTCTTCAGGTTGGCCTTAGTGTCGTGAAGTCGATTCAAACTCTGCTTCCACCTGGAACCGTTTTTGGTGAGAAGACATTTTGGGTTCATGTTACCTAGTATGTATGTATTTTAAATGTTTGTTTATTTTTGAGAGAGAGAGAGAGCGTGTGAGCGAGCATGAGTGGGGGAGGGATAGAGAGAGGTGGGGATAGAGGATCTGAAGTGGGCTCCACACTGACAACAGTGAGCGCAATGCGGGTGTTGAACCCACGAACAAGACCATAACCTGAGCTGAAGTCAGACTCTCAATGACCGACTGAGCCACCCAGGCATCCCCAAAGTGACCAAGTATTTATGAAACACCTGTGTATCTAAATAAAACTCTTCTGTCTGGTAAGTGATACGAGGGCCCTGTCCTTGAGAGACTCAGTACCTTGTTAGGAAAACATAACTTTCATGTGAAGCAATTAGAGGATTATCCAGGTCAGGATGGAATCAGGTTCTAAATGGTGTGAGACAGAGCAAGTTTGGTTCTTAGGGGCTTCTTGAGGCTGTGAACTAACACAGTCTCTGAACAAGGTATCTGCATGGAAACCATTGGAACATTTCTGGACAACAGGACGTTTGTCCTGTCTTGCATTTAATGCCGCCATCTTGTCATTTCTGATGGTAGCAACTGAATTCAGTAGCCATCTGGTCTGTATGTTTAGGACCGTGAGAGGCACCACTGAGGTACGGGATACAGTGGAGGTATAATAGAGTCTCTTATCAAGGAAATTATCTTCTTACTAGAAGGAGAAGTGCTATATGTAGGAAATTTTCTTCACATCCTAAAAATGGCTACGAATAAATGAGATATAGTAATAGGCCTTTCTAGGCCCTTCTGAATACCAAGGCAAGAGTACCATTTGCTTTGGTTCTTAAACCAGCTCTTGATCTGCTGACTGCTGGGCAGGACAAATGTCCTCCCACACTTCCAGTGAGCTTGAGGGGTATAAATTATTTACGATTATATTTCTGATTTAAGAATAGAATTTTTATTAAAAAAAATTTTTTTAATGTTTATTTGAGAAGGAGAGTGCATATGTGAGCAGGGGCAGAGCAGAGAGAGAGAGAGAGAGAGAGAAGGGGGGGGGAGGCATCCTAAGCAGGCTCTGTACTGTTAGCGCAGAACCCGACATGGGGCTTGAACTCACAAACCATGAAATCGTGACCTGAGCCAAAATGAAGGGTCGGATGCTTAACTGACTGAGCCACCTAGGCGCCCTGATTTTTTTATTCTTAATTTTGCCAGAAAGGCTAGTGAGTTTGACAGTTTTGGTTTTTGCACATAGGTTATGAACTTTGTCCCCTTTTCTTCCTCACACTCACTTTTGTGAAGATTTGTAATATGGATGTTACCTGGATTTTGTCAATCTTCAGGGTATCCTATTGACTTGATGATAGCATTGGTTGAGACCCACACCCAAATTAGAGATTTTAAAATGGGGGGGGGGGGAGGGGGGGATGTGACTCAAATTGTTGATAATCTCATTCTCCCAGTCTTAGAACAGGTACTGGTATTGTCCTGGGGCTTTCTGTGTGGGTAGCCTGCTAACCTCACCATAAAATACCAGATGTAGGGTGGTATAAAGAGAGATTTGTTTTCTTTTTTTTTCTGAAAGAGAGAGAGGGTGCAAGTGAGCGAGGGGCAGATAGAATCCCACAGGGTTAGGGAGAGAGAGAGAAGTGGGGTTCGCTTGGGACTCGTGTTTTAGCCAAAGTGGGGCTCGCGTTCACCCGAAGTGGGGCTGGTGCTCGCCCAAAGTGAGGGCTGGGGCTCATGCTCACCCAAAGCAGGGCTCACGGACTGTGAGATCATGACCTAAGCCAAAGTCAGGTGCTTAACGACCCAGGAGCCCCAAGAGAGATTTGTTTTCTATGCCACTTTTCCCTGTGTTCTGTTACTGTAAAGTAGAAATTACAGACTTGGAATCTCAAACCTATTCCTGTGGTAATCCGACCTTTTCCCTTTAGGCTGATCTTGTCTTGATTAGGTTCATTCTGGTGGTTGCGACAGAAGAAAACCAGTGGATTTTTCTCAACTCTTAACTCATGTCTCCTGGAATCAGTATCTGGCTAAAACTTTGAAGTTTCCTAAATAGCAAAGAGCTGTTAGATTTATAAACTAGGTGCCTAAAAATGTATTTTCTTTTCTTCCACTATCATCTGTTACATTCACCAGGGTACCAGGGTATTGATTATAGATTCTTGTTTTGGTAAGGCAAATATATTCCTTGGTTACCTGAAGTGCTTTGTCTTGATTTTGTTCCACAGGAAGGTTGAGGACCTTCAGTTCCGTGTTGAGGAAGAATCCATCACAAAAGGCGATCTTGAGGTAAAACCCCTCCAGCTCTCTACAGCTCTTATGGGTACCAGTATTGACAAGTACGGATGGGATGATCCTGCCAGAACAGGCGGCAGAGGGAAGGGAAGGAGCCCAGGTCTCTGGCCGGCTGGGCTCTGGGCCTAGCTTACGGCTCAGGTGCCAGCACCCGTCCTTGTCCTGTGACGGTGCTGTCCCAACTCCAGTGGCCCAGTCAGATTTTTACTACTCTTTCCTCGTGCTTCAAAATCCAAAATCTTGAATTGGAGTCTATCAAGTCATAAATCTGGCAGTGTGTCCAAGTGAGATTCTAGATATTCCTCTCACGGTCAGAAATGGCATTTTAAAAAGCATGTTTAACCTCATCATAATAGAGCAAAACAAAGTTTTTTGCTTTATCTCAGCTTTGCTTTTCAACTGGGCAGAATAAATTTTTCATAACCCTGTAAAAGGAATAAATGCATGTTTTAGTTGTTTTTGTGAAGTAATTACAAGAGGATAAAACAAGATCAAATTGTATTTCAGCCTCTTTGACTTCCATGGCATATTTTAAATTCGCAGAGATTTCCTTTAGCATCAAGCTTCTCGTCTTTTAACAATTATTCATATCAGTTTTTTTTAATTAGATGCCAGAACTAAATGATTTTGATGCTCTTTAAAAACCACTGCTAGATATGTGACAGATACAAATTATCAAATTGTTCAAATTCTGCAGATTTCTGGCATTGAATTAATATTTTAGTAAAAATTGCACTTGCCTGTGCAGTTCTCAGAATATACATTTTTATTAAGGGTATACATTACATTTTGTTAAGAATATACATTACAAGTTAAGAGTCTGTTGATGGCCACACCATGCTTACGTTTCAGGGGCCCTTCCAAATAGGAACTGATTTCTTTGGCAGTTGTCTTTACAGTTGACAACAGAGAGCAAGGAAAACATTTTCTGAGTTGTAGGCCCAGAATTTAATGGATTATTAATAATTCAATAGTCACCTTCTTTACTCATTTCATATATAGTCACATTCCTTTAGTTGACTTTCGTGTTGTTTCCATCCATTTAAAAACACCCCAAAGTCTCATATCATCATCTTATTCATGGGGAACACAGCCCAGGGTTTGTTGGGGAGGTGCAAGTTAAAACCTTTCCATCAGCACTGAGTTAGTATAGTCTGTCTGATAAACTCACTTGAAATTAATCAGAGTTATATTGAAACCCTAACACGTATGGAAACTTCAGTGGAGTCTCTGCTTTTGTTGTTGCTTAATTTTTTTATTTTTTTACTGATAGCAAAAGAGCCAGATTTCTGAAGATCCTGAGAATGTAAGAGGGCACTTAACTGTGTGGAGATTTCCCTTGTTAACACAGATTGATGACAGATTAAAATGCTTATTGATATACTCAAATACTAACTGCGTAATCTGACCTGAAACATTGACCTTAATATTTCTGTGCATGTGGCTTTCACAGCAATTACGTTTGTATCCAGAAGAAATTGTATGTAATGACTAAGCTCTATAAATCTACGTATTTAATGCATAAGCAAGTGTTTGTTGATAAATTTTGCCAAAAAAAAAAAAGGATTTTATCTGGGTACTTGGCCTTCTCTTAATTCATAACGTCTTCTAATTTTAATAGAATTATTCCAAAAGATGATAGCTAACAGAAACATAAAACATATTAGCTGGAGGGATTACAGAAATTTCTTCGGAAAGTTTGCCCCAGTGGTCTGATTTTATTCCAATGAGAGCAGAAGGGCATTCTGAGCGCCAGAACGGATTGCCTTTTTGTGAGCTCCCACTGTCGGCCAATGCCTGTCAGTGCAGGTGACAAGAAATTCAAGTGTCTGCTTGTTGCTGCAGTGTTTTCCCTAATTGGTGACACTAGAGAGGAGCATTCTTCAGTGAAGATGCTATGTGCTTTAAATTTATTATTATTGAAATGAGATTTTTCTAGTAGCTGTGCTACCGGGCTTGAAGGTGTTTTTTTCTTCCTCCCTCTGATTAAAATCAAACACCCGACACAGATCTCACCCAAATGGCCTCGAAAGCACCCTGTGAGCTGTGCATCTGCCAGCTGGGAGGCCAGTTGAAAGAACCTAAACGCTTTTGGCTTTGTTTTACCACCATAAGGGAATAAAATCAAACCGAAGCTTTTTCTTCCTACCACCACCTGGCAGCTGAAATAGACAATTCAAGACCGAGCTTGTAAAAAAAAGCCTGCGTTCTGAAGGTTTCCTTTTTGTGAAGCTACTTCAGTGATCTGGGTCTCTTCTGTCCTCCCAAAACAGGCTCCCGCTGCATCCGGTGTCAGTCTGCATGGGACCTCCCTCCTGCCTTTCTTGTGTGCTTCTCGCAGAGCCTTTGCTTTCCCTCTCAGTCCCCGTCCCAGGACTTTCCTCTTGGGATGCTCTGTCTTCCTGGGAGAAAGGAATACTTTTAAAAGGAGGGCTGTCCTGTCCAGTGTAACGTTTTTACCGCACACCGTGGCACGGACGTGGATCTCTCGTTCCCCTGCTGCTGATTGCTCACACACAGCTGTAGAGAGTCCAGCTGGTTTGTGTGCATACTGGCCAGCAAGGAGGTACAGCAGTCATCTGGAAGATCTCAGAGTGGGAAGGAGGTCACGCTGCAGTAGATGCTTGCTTTTTTATCTGGAAGTAGTGACCTTTCACCCAGAGGACACTGAACTTGGAGTCAAGAGGTGAAGAAAGGTTCTGTTGCCTTTTGCTTTTTACTGTTTTACTGTTCAGTTCTTGAGGCTGTGACCCCAATTACATAGATCTGGATTAGATCTTGTAAAAGCAGGTAAATTGAACAACTTCTGTCTGAGGCACATGTGGACCAAGGGGACTATCCAGACAGTTAGGTTTTGGATTTTTTTTTTCCATTATTTTTGTTGAGTGTAAAGAGCTGAAGCAGATGGAGAAATTAAAAAAAGGTTTTTTTTGTTCACCTTTTGAATATTCCATGATGGTTTATACATGGTTCACAAGCAACGTGACCTTTGGAATGTGTTGAAATCCCTAGAGAACCACTGGAGTTAGTAAGGATGTTTTCAATGTAAAATATCCTACCTTATACTTAAGCTCTGCGTTACTTTCTGTTACTTTATTTAGAGTGTGTTGTCATTTTCTCATTGCCTGTAATTGTCCAGACATAGATCTGACCAGTTAGAACCACAAAATACTACAATTAATATAAGTAGTTAGAAGCTGCTGGGAGCAGCTCTATCAGTAGGTTTTATCAATCAGTTGATTATGCTGGTAACCTGTTGAGTGGACAGGTGAGTGGGGAAAGAGGTACATTCAGACTGATACCTAGATTATTTCAAATTGATTAAGTCTCTGTCTGCTGTTAGAAAGAGATTGCTTTCTGGGTTCTCCATCAGGTAATGTCCAAGTCAGTGATGATGGGGAGTCTCTGGAGTTTCGAAACACATTAGGATCTGACCAGCTCCTTTTGCATGGAGCTCAAATGAATACCTTTGTGCTGAACCACCGTTTCTCACTTCTGAGCTGGTAACTACTTCATCCTAGGATCAAGAAAATGAGCCCTTTATCAGCTCTAAACTTCTCTCCTGATCTGAGTCTCAGGGATGTAGCATAATTATTACTGAATTTTCCCCTCATAAATATGATCTCCTCCTTTTTTCCCTGGTGACAAAATAGTTTTTGGAAAACCCACTGTTGGAAGGAAACTAGGGAATTAGGAAATGTTGCTAAAAACGTCAGTCCCGTTTCGCTCATCTCCACAAAGGCCACCGGTGTGATTTTCTCAGCTCTGGTTTCTAGATTCCCTTCATTAGGTTTAACTCTCCACACTTGTTCACATCAAAGTGCATGCCAGAGTGCTAGGATCTGCTCTAGGGACTTACCGAACTCTTCTAAGATTTATGACCTGTTTTGCATATTTAGGGGATTAACAAGTGATCATTGTGAGGGTCAGTTCACTTTTCAAAGTCACCGAGTCAGTTACATACACATTGATGTCAAATAGCTGTTGTGGGGAGGAGGGAAAACGATAGTTTAGAGGAATATTAACTATTCTAATTTGTGCTGATAAACTTCACTTATCAATATAACTTATATTTGGCTGCATGCATCTGACACTTTTCATCTTGCCTCATATGTTTTCATTTGTTTTCTTTCTCAGTAGACTAGCTTGTGTCCCCTGCCCACCTCATCCTTTTGTCCGTAGCGTTCATCCTCACCCCCAGCCTCCCCATCTCGGTCCATCCTCTGCCCTTCTCCATTCCCCTTTTTGTTCATCCTTCGGCGGAAGGTACTGGTGGCTCAGCCTGCATGCCGCTCTCTCTCCTCTTGTGCTGGCATGTCATGGTGGCACTGTTGTGTTCTCTTCCTCTTCCTTTTTACTAACAGACGCAGACCAAACTGGAGCATGCCCGCATTAAGGAGCTTGAACAGAGCCTGCTCTTTGAAAAGACCAAAGCTGACAAACTGCAGAGGGAGTTAGAAGACACTAGGGTAATGGTTTTCACTGTTTAATGAAGCAGATCCATATATGTGAATGGTGATGCCTCGGGGGACGTGCCTTGCAGTTGGCCTAAGCCTTGACCCAGTGGTTCCACCTGAGTTTGGTCTTGGTGCCGTTCAGGTGTTTGTGAGCTTAGGCTGATGGTTAGACACAGGTGTTTCATGTCGAATCCTACGTCAAAGGTAAAGACTCATACCTTTGGTTAACTCAGCCAAAATCAAGATCAGAAACAATACAACTGTATAGACTGCATGGACGTCCACAACCACATTTGAGGCTTTTTGTATTACTACCTTGAAATACGTTTCTCCAGTTTGCCACGAGCAGTCAATTGTCCTCTTGTTCTCATATGCCCAGTGACAGGGTTTTCTGAATAATTTTTTGCTATTGTTGTTTTACTTTCCCTCTCTTTTCCTGCCTTCTTCCCTGACCTTTTGGGGGAATTGAAACGCTGGCTCTTTTGAATGAGAGTTAAGGACTTTGATCCCATTGGCCTTTTTTTCTTGATAGCTGGTATGTCTTGTATTTCCCTCCTTTCTGTCACCAGTAGGTGAAAATCTCAGCAAGCAGGAGGGAAAAGTGTGCTGGGACCAGCATGGCTTCCTACAACCCCAGCTCACTGTCTTTGGCTCTCCGAGCCAATGCGTTAGTCATGTTTTCATTTATTTATGTATTAAAGCACTTATATAGTGCTTACTCGGGGCTGGGCGCTATTCTGAACGCTGCACCAGTATTCACTTACTTGGTCTCACCTCAATCCCAGGGGAAGTGGTAGTATTGTCACCATTTTACAGATGAGGATACCGAGAGATGGAGAGGTTAAATAATTTGCCCAAGGTTACACAGCTAACGGTAATAGTGGAGCCAGGATTTGTATCTAGAGCAATGGTCCCCAAAGTCTGTGCTCTTGACCACCATAGGATGGAGTCTATTATGGAGGCAGTTTTGTGCTGAAATATTTAAGAAATAATCCAGTACCTTTACATATAAGAGGACATGTGTCCACACACACACACACACACACACACACACACCCCTTTTAAATCACGAATTTGACTGTCAATGGCTAAATTGTCCAGATTGTTAACTTTAAAATTTCAAAAATCACTGTCTCTGATCAAATTTGGCATGATTTTTTCTTTTGAATTATTAGCACTTGAGGAAATTTCCTTTGCTGAGAAATCATTGATCTAAAAATCTAGATAATTGAATGATTTTTCTTCTCTAAATCATAAGTTTTTGTTTCTTAAGAAGAAAGAAAAGGTTCTCAGTTGGCCTCAAGAGTAAAGGTACTGCCTGTGTATTTGGTAAGAAAAAAGTCCTGGTAGTTTGGTGCTGTTTCTTTGTTACCTGAGAGCCAAAGATTTGATCTGGGAAATACAAGGGACTGATGATAACATTGGGCTCCTTTAGTGAGAATGGCTGTTGAAGGAAGGATATATATGTATATGCACATGTATATACATATGTATATATGTGTGTGTGTGTATATATATATATATATATATTTTTTTTTAGCCCATGAATTCTTCCCATGTAGATAAGTTAGTAAACAACTTGGGTGGATTTTTGTTTTGTTTTTGTTTTTGCTGTCGATAAGAAGGTATCCATTACGACATGGTTTATCCAATTATCTCAGGTTTAACCTATTTTCTTTCTGTAATGAGTCATGTCTTCTATTGATCCTCACTCTTGCTTGGCCAAGTGTGAAGCCAACCAGTGAGCCTCTTGAATTTCTTATCACCTACCTTCCTTTTAGGAAGTGCTTTAGAATTCCTAAAAGCCAGTAAGGCCAGTTTATAAGCAAGCTTCTGGAGACAGAAGCAAGACTAAGAAACGATACCTGACTTTTATGGCCTGACCCTGGTGGAAGAGGCAGACATGTGGTTTCGCCCGAGGGCAGACTTGGGGAAATAAAATGAAAAACAGAAGTGCTGTGAAAATGCTACAAGATAATCACTATTATTTTGACTTATTTTTTTACTTGATATTTCCTCAGTTTGCTTTATAGTGACTAATTACAGATTCTTATCCTATTGGATTTAATTTATGTTCCTGACCTTGAAGCACTGGGGTTTATCAATGTTTTGTACCTTATTTTGTGGCAACAAACTCTCGGGCACCAGAGAGTTTCTGCCCCAGAAAAAAGTATATAAATAAATTAGCCTCTTGAAGCCGGAGCATCTATAACCCTGAAGCATAACACTTACAATCAGCTTTGGAAGAGTTACGGACTTCCTCATGCAGTTGTTTTGGAGACCCAGTTGGCTGCTTTTCCTAGTCTTGGGTGGACGTCTTAGTGTCTCTCCGTATCACAGCCTGTAGGTGTGCCGAGAAAGTGAAGGAAACAACGGTGACTTTCTGTCCCACTAGAAGGCAGTGAGGGAGAAGAGCCTTCCACCTGGAGGAGTTGTAATCCTTAAAATTGGTTTTTAAATCATTCATGTTCCCTTCTTTTTCCCAGGTTAGTCCAATAATTCGTTTTTATGCCCAAAGGTATCATTTCCCACATATTTTGTGTGTTACTCTGACTGGCTAACAGGTAGCAGAGAGAATTCATTTCCTAAGAGTAAAAGGACACAGTTTAAGAAAGTGTTTTTCATAGTCCTGGGGAGTTTGTTTAAAAACAGATTCTTGGGTGCTATCCCAGAGCTCAAATAGACTCAAAACACGGGAAAGCACTGGGACATACATATATATGCCTTTTAGACATATATCCCAGGAGATTGATTTGCATACTAAAATCTAAGAACCACTGGGTTAGGGGAACAAGATATGTACATTAAAATGCCAATAGAATTATAAAATCTAAAAAGTGTAATCTCTAAAGATTCTTGTGTATAATTGCAGGTAAGTAGTAGTTCTCATTTTGTCTTCCTAAAAAACAGGTTAATGAATTATTTCTTCATTATCCGGGTGAAGCTTTTATTCTAAAGTTGATGTGGTATTAATTGAAACATCTGATAGGTAATTTCACACATTTTTATACCAATCATAGGCGACAGAAGTATAATACTAACCATATATATGTAATTGAAAATTCTGTGCTTCCCACACGAACATACTTTTTTAGTAGATAAAAAGAAAAAGAAAATGAGTAATATATTTTATTTAAACTGGTATATCCAAAGTAATATCGTCTCATTATGTAATCAGTCTACAAATTATTAACAAGGTGTCTTCTGTTCTTTTTTTTCCCCCGAGTCTTCAAAATCTGTGTATTTCACACTGCCAGCACCTGTCACATTTCAAGTGCTCAGTAGCCCCGTGTGCTACTATACCGGACAGCACAGAGCTTTAAAATCAGCTGCCTCAGGTAGATGAGCATTTACACATCCTGGGTGAAGCAGAGTAGGGAAAAAAACAGGTAAAATGAGGAGGATTCTTTCTTCCAGCAGGCAGATAAAACGAGAAATTGGAAAGCTACTGTTTCCCTCAACTTACCTGTCAGATGATGGGCACTTCTCTAAAGTTCCTTTAGAGGAAAAAGAAACCGCTTGGAGCAAGTTAAATTCCATATGAGTTTTCAGTTGCTTGAGCATCTCAAGGTGGTGGAAGTTTGCCCAAGATGATGACTTACTTTGGAGCTCTCAGACCTGGGCTTCCTCTGTGATGGCAGCTAGAGGTGGGTGAGCACGAGGGCTCGCCGTAGCTCACCGCTGCCTGAGGTGGGGAGTTATTAAAGATCTTCAAGGTTAAAGGAAGTTGCCAGTGATGGGTTATTGACACGCTTTGTTTCTCTTTGGGCTGCGGTTACTAGGTGGCTACAGTGTCAGAAAAGTCCCGTATAATGGAGCTAGAAAAAGAGCTAGCACTGAAAGTGCAGGAGGTGGCTGAGCTGCGGAGGAGACTGGAGTCCCAGAAGCCCACTGGGGACGTTGACATGTCGCTCTCCCTTTTGCAAGAGATAAGCTCTTTGCAAGAAAAATCAGAAGCTGCCCATGCTGACCACCAGAGAGAAATCACTTCCCTGAAGGAGCGTTTTGGAGCCCGTGAAGAGACACATCAGAAGGAGATGAAGGCTCTTCAGGCTGCCACAGAGAAGCTTTCCAAGGAGAACGAGTCCCTGAAAAGTAAGCTCGATCATGCCAACAAGGAGAATTCCGACGTGATAGTCCTGTGGAAGTCCAAGCTGGAGACGGCCATCGCGTCGCACCAGCAGGCGATGGAGGAGCTAAAGGTGTCCTTCAGCAAAGGGGTCGGAACGGAGACAGCAGAGTTGGCGGAGTTAAAAACACAGGTGGAGAAGATGCGACTAGATTACCAGCACGAAATAGAAAATCTGCAGAATAAACAAGACTCTGAAAGGTCTGCTCACGCCAAAGAGATAGAAGCCCTAAGGGCTAAGCTGATGGCGGTCATTAAAGAGAAGGAGAGCAGCCTAGAAGCCATCAAGGCGAAACTGGACGAAGCAGAAGACCAGCATCTAGTAGAAATGGAGGACACCTTCAACAAATTGCAGGAAGCTGAAATAAAGGTAAAGGAGCTAGAGGTCCTACAAGCCAAATGCAGTGAACAAACCAAGGTTATTGGTAATTTTACATCACAGCTCAAGGCTGCCGAAGAAAAGCTCTCGGATCTTGATGCGCTTCGGAAAGCCAGTTCCGAAGGTAAATCGGAAATCGAGAAACTTAGACAGCAGCTTGAGGCAGCTGAGAAACAGATTACAAATTTAGAGATTGAAAAGAATACTGAAAGTGGCAAGGTTCGTATTGGCGTCCTCCATCCTTTAAGTTTCCATCTGTCCGTCCCGCTTTGCACTGTGTGTTACTTTTGAGTGGAGCTCGTTCACCTTCCAAATTCCCGATTCTACTATATAGCACATTGCTTTGTGCCGGCAAATTTCCCAGCTGCGTGTAGCATCCTCTGAGTATCTTGAGTGTGGTTTCTTCTGAGGAGATTAGAGAAAACACTGGCTCAACTATGTGAGTTTATTTTGGTTTCCTGTTATCTGGAAACTTTAGACTTTGTCTCTGGGCCAGGCTGTACGCTTTCCTGTTGAAGCTTGGTTCTGGTCTGTCATCTTTTTAAAACAGAGAATTCCCTAAGGTGATGGTGTTAAGATAAATAAATGGAGAGGAAAGAAATTTAAAAGATTACCTCCTCCCTTGCCATTTACGTAATTGTCTTGTCCATAAGGTAATATATAAGAACAGACTGTGGACCTTCAGGCTTGAGTTTGACTAATGGAAATTAACACTCTATGATAAGTAATACTCACAGCAAAATAAGGTTAAGAGCCTGGAGCCCTTGGCATCGCTACTTCTTTCTCCTTGGAGCTTTTCCTATGCCACAGTGAGATCATGTTCTATTCCCCACCTTTTTTTTTTTTTTTTTTTTAATTTTTAGAAGTTTATTTATTTTGAGAGGGAGACAGAATGAGTGGGGGAGGGGCAGAGAGAGGAGACAGAAAATTCCAAGTAGGCTCCCACTGTCCGTGCAAAGCCCGAGGTGGGGCTCAAACCTACGAACCATGAGATCATGACCTGAGCCGCCGAAACCAATAGTTGCCGGCCTAACCGAGCCACCTAGGTGCCCCTGTTCCCTACCGTTTTGAGGAAAGATCTGACAAGTATGCTTTTGGTCAAGGTGCAGGAAATTATATGGAACGTTTGTCAGCTACATTCCTTTCTAATTAGCCTTTTCAAATATTCCCTTCATTTTTAAGAACCGTTTGAGGGATGGATGCTTTCCCAGCCCTCTTGCCACTAGCGGGAGTACTGGTACTGATGAGGAATGTTAAGAGCTTTTTGCAGGAGAAACTGCTTTGTTAGAAAAGGGTTGTAAAGTTAAACGGGGACATGTGAAGACAGAAGGAAAAGTCACTAAGTAACTAACGTTAGTTGAAGATAACAAGCTAATTACAGGAAGTTTTTCTCAAATCTCCTCACTTGGATCCAAAATACCAATCAAAACACAAAAATGAATTAGTAGAGCAGTATGAAGCTAACTAAGGGTTGGTCGACTTTTTTGACATCGAAATTTAATGAAAACCAATTTCTGATGACTGTTGTCCAGTGGATTTTAAAATTCTTTATTTTTTTAAGTGTTGAAATACTTTAAGCATATACAAAGACAGAAAATAACATAGGTCGCATGTATCCGTTATTCCTACTTTATGGATTTTAAGGTCCAGAAAATGAAATTGCTTAACTTACCCACTTAGAAAGTAAGTGTCTGCGCTTTCTGCTTTAGATCATGCTGATACTCCAAATTTTGGTATAGAAAAATACTTTGTTTTGACTGTTTTAAATAGCCATTAGATTGTGCTACCTAGAAACGGATTGTGTGAAAAGTCATTGGCTTCTTAGAGTTAACAACCACAAAAAAAGAAAAGCAGTAATTTTTTTACCCATGCCTTTATTCCTTTCGGTTTTGTTTGGTTGTGTTTGTTTCTCGTATGTTTTTTAGGTTTCTTTTATTTTTTCTTTCTCATTCATTCTTTTTTGTTTCCTTCTGTTCGTTTACTCCTGTGCCACATCACTGTGTACGGTAGGCTAGTAACATTTCCAGGGAGCTTCAGGGGAAAGAGCTAACACTAAATAACCTTCAGAAAAACTTGAGTGAAGTCAGTCAAGTGAAAGAGGCTTTGGAGAAAGAACTTCAGATTTTGGTAAGTACCTGTTGGGAATCTGACTCTCAGGGTTTCTGGCCGTTTGAATGGCTCCTGTTTTAAAAACAAAAATCTCTGTAAGGAAGTATTGTACCTGTTTCCTTCCTCTTTCAAAGTATTGATTGAAATTGAGTGTATTAGTCATTGGCTGATGACCTTGAAGGGAATGGGATCAAATCGACACTCGCAATAAAGGTAGGTATTACTTTTTCCTTTTTAAAATCTAGCCTTTGCTTCTGATAAATGGGTCGCTTTGGCATATTATTGACTGCTTAGTTTTGCTAAACACAGGGACCTTCCAAGTTACACACCCAACACGTTAACTTTCATTTATAATGAGGTCTTGACTGCTTTCTCGTACTTTCCAGAGAGTTGTCCCGGACCATTGGCATCCTCTGTTAGCAAGGCAGGGTGCTAAGTCTACGAATTCAAAGAATCGTCTCTTACAACTCTGTTCATTCCACCCCAGGAAATTACATTTCTTTTCACATATATCCTCTTGCCTTAATCCCAAGTTGTAAGACATTTTTTTTTCTTAACTTTTTCTTATCTTTTCTCAACTGTTCTCCTTATTTCCTGCATCAGAAACTGAACTTACAAGGCACCTGGGTGGCTCAGTTGCTTGGGCGTCAGACTTTTGATTTTGGCTCGGGTCATGATCTTGCAGTTCGTGATTTCGGGCCCTGCATCGGGCCCTGCACTGACAGTGTGGATTCTGCTTGGGATTCTCTGTCTCCCTCTCTCTTTGCCCCTCCCCTGCTCTCACTCTGTCTCCCTCTCTCTAAATAAATAAATAAACATTAAAAAAAACCCAACAACCCTGAATTTAGTCAGGGCCAGCGACCATAAGCACACATCATGGAGAGTTGAAGGTTATGGAGAAACTGGGTAAGAGACACATGAGTCAGGAGGGGACAGTTGTCTTAGATCCTCCATATACCATCCTCTTCCCCACTTCCTACACTTCTTTGCTAATACCAGGGGTGAAGGAGTATTTGCTTTTTTTTTTTTTCAATGCCAATATTACAAACTACTTCTTCAAATGTTAAATATATAGCTGCACTGTTCATTTTGGTAGCTACTGTTCACATACGGCTATTTAAATGAATTAAAATTAAGTTCTTCGCTTGTACCAGCCACATAGGAAGTGCTTAATACCCACATGCGGCTAGTGGCTACCATATTGAACAGTGCAGTATAGAATATTTCCATCATGGAGGATAATTCTGTTGGACAGTTTTGATGTACAGTATTTTAGCTACTTTTTTGAGAATAAGTTGGCCTAGGAATGACAATTTTCTAATATGGTATCCTTTAAGAAAATGTGTTTTGAGTTTCATACCATTTCTCTGCCCTCTTCCCCAAGCTTTACTTTTTTTTGTAAGTTAGCATATCCCTCTAGGTACCCTGTAGAGAAAACTTGCCGTCTAAATCTGGCTTTGGGAATAACACAGGTGGACAATGTGTGGGCTTTGGTGGACTTGTGTGGTTCATGTACCCGTTTTTAAAATAATTCTAAATAGTTAGAAACACTCATTTAGAAATGTTGGTGTATCTAGCTCAAAACTCATCTCAGGGAAACCAGGAGAGTGTTTTTATCTACTGTCATGTTAGAAAAGAGTGGGTGAGCAATGGCCCTTTTTGGTTTTAGAAATAGTTTTTTTTTTTAAGTACATTTTATTTTATTAAAAAATGTTGTTTAATGTTTTATTTATTTTTGAGACAGAGAGAGAGGCTGATCGTAAGTAGGGGAGAGGCAGAGAGAGAGGGAGACAGAACCCAAAGCAGGCTCCAGGTTCTGAGCTGTCAGCACAGAGCCCGACGCGGGGCTCAAACTCAACGAACTGCAAGATTTGACCAGAGCTGAAGTCAGATGCTTAACCTACTGAGCCACCCAGGTGCCCCCAGAATTAGTTGATATGGTTTCAAGATGTTAGGTTCTCATTACTCTCAGATATAAAACATTTCAGAATTCTGATCACTGTCTTAGCCAGATATCTGAAGAGAAGTTCTGCTAATTGAGGATGGCAACATGAAAAAAGCATTCACATGTGCCACATGTACTTACGTGTGCACATTCACACATCTGTACAGATGTATGTGCACACCTAGGTATGCACACACATAGAAACCTCATTCACTTGTGTGTGTACATGCACAGTATACATATGGTAGCGCTTGGTGTCTACACGTTTTGAGTGTAAGCTCGTTTTGATGAAACAAAATCAGCCACAAAAGTAGATAGTGTTGTAGTTATCACTGACTGAAGCTTTCTATTTCTATAATTTGAAATCTTTCTCATCTGAATATCCAATTCTTTTTTTTTTTTTTTAGAAAGAAAAGTTTGCCGATGCTTCAGAGGAGGCGGTCTCTGTTCAGAGAAGCATGCAAGGTATGTCTTACTAAAGTATGAGCAGATGGCTTTAGAGAATGTCACACTCTCACCCTGAAGATGGCATCTGGAATACACAGAATAGATGCTCCTGTAGTCTGATGTCCCTCTTCTGGAAGCTCCTGCAGCCGGATTGCATTAGCTTCCTGAAGCCTCAAACTCCCATTAATTCTTTCTTCTTTTGACTTGAAGCTTATTCTATATTAAAATTAAATATACTTGGGAAAAGTATTATCTTAATCCTCAGGCATTGATAAGTATTGAGTTTTAGCTGGAAGTAGGAAAGAGAAGCCTAGAAAGGGATGCGTGGTGTCTGCTTTATTTATTTATTTATTTATTTATTTATTTATTTATTTAATTAATTTTTTGAGAGAGAGCACGAGTTGGGTAGGGACAGAGAGGGAGACACAGAATCCGAAGCAGGCTCCAGGCTCTGAGCTGTCAGCACAGAGCCAGACACGGGGCTTGAACTCAAGAACCACGAGATCGTGACCTGAGTTGAAGTCAGACACTTAACCGACTGAGCCACCCAGGTGCCCCGCCTGGTGTCTGTTTAATTCACAGATGTGGGGAGGCAGAAAGAGACGCATGCTTACTCCTGTAGGTCCATTATGCAGTGGTTTGATGTGTGGTGGGACTTTCTAGCATTTCTGTCCTCTCAAATCCCAAGCATATTATTTGATTTGGTTTAAGACAGCCAGCCTCTAGATGGCTTCTTAAGTATGAAATATATTAAACTTTTAACTTTATCCTCCATAGAAACAGTAAATCAGTTACGTCAAAAAGAGGAACAGTTTAACGCGCTGTCTACCGAATTGGAGAAGTTGAGAGAAAATTTAACAGGTAAGGTAGCTCTGGTTACTAAGCACTGGATATAGTAGGTTTCCTAGGATTTGTGGTAACCATAGTACATTACAATAACATTTACTCAGGGGTAACTTCTTCACTCAATAGTGTGATATAATGAGATCAAATACTTGAATACTTGTTTGAGGTCTATAAATTCCGCACATGCTCTCTGCCCTGTTTTCAAATAAGTCAGAATCCACCACGTGTCACCGTTCCTACCACTGTCCTTGACTCAAGCCACCCATCATTTTTCACTTTAGCTGCTCTAACAGCTCGCTGCCTGCTCAGCCTGCTTCTGCCCTGCCCACTTTGGTCCATTTGTAGCACCCCAACCAGAGCGGTCCTTCCACCATCAAGTCAGGTTGTGTCACTTTTCTGCTTGAGATCACTCGGTAGCTCCCCTCACATGCAGAGTAAAAACTGCAGTCCTTACCAATGCCAGGCCCTGTTACCTCTCTGATTACATCCCATAATCTGTAATCTCTCTGATTACATCCCGTAATCTGTAGTCTCTCCGATTACATCAAAAGGCCCGTAGTACCCTTCCCCTTGTTGATTCTACTTCAGCCATATTGTCCTCTGCGTGGCAAGCATTTTTGTGCCTCAGGGCCTTTGCACTTGGTGTCCCTCAGCTCCTTCTCTTTACTTAAATGTTACCATTCAGAGAGGCCCTGCCTGAGATTTTAACCTTCCCGGCTCCTTCGTGGTTCCTTTCTCTACTTAACATTTTTTTCCCTCTTGGCAATTAATCCTATTTTTATACTATTTAGTTTCTTTCTTGATCTTGTTTATTGTCCGTTTTCTTGGCTAGAATATAATTTTCATGAGGGCAGGGATTGCTGTATGCAAATATTCCCAGAACAAGCCTCGGAATACAGGATGTAGTCAATAAATTTTTGTTGCCTGTAATTTGTTTTTCCTATGTATATTCAGATATGGAGGCAAAATTCAGAGAGAGAGATGACAGAGAAGAGCAGTTGATAAAGGCAAAGGAAAAGTTGGAAAACGACATTGCAGAAATTATGAAAATGTCTGGAGATAATTCTTCTCAGCTGACAAAAATGAACGATGAGCTACGTCTGAAAGAAAGGTATGTACGAATGGTTATAGGGGCGCCCAATTTAGGTTGGCCTCTGAAGTAAGGTCTCGGAGGGAGCGGAGCCAGAATTCAGGGTGGTTCTGTTTTAAAGTTTCTTGTCTCTCTTCCTTCCTGTCATTACCCCGGTGTACCCTTCAGTCAACTACTGGACCTTCTAAGTAATACAGTATTGTGGACTTTTTAATGACTTGCAAAGAATTTTACCAAGGGCAGTGACATCTTTTACAGGCGCTTAACAATTTTTTTTTTTTAAACGTTTATTTATTTTTGAGACAGAGAGAGACAGAGCATGAACGGGGGAGGGTCAGAGAGAGAGGGAGACACAGAATCCGAAGCAGGCTCCAGGCTCTGAGCCATCAGCCCAGAGCCCGATGTGGGGCTCGAACTCACGGGCCGTGAGATCGTGACCTGAGCTGAAGTCGGACGCTTAACCGACTGAGCCACCCAGGCGCCCCGCTTAACAATTTTTTAACCTGTTTCAGTGTCAACGAAGGGTAGCCCTTATTACAGGCTTAGTAGGTATGTGCCCTGCACTGTGCTGGGTGTATTTTCTAATTCTTGTAACAATCCTGTGAGGTGAGTGTCTTACTCCCATTTTGAAGAGAAAGGAATTGAGGCTCAAGAAGGTGAAGTCACTCGCTTGTGTTCTGGCCCCAGAGAGCTCGCGGCTCTCGTCGCTGGGCTGTTCGTCCTCAGCGCTAGCTTCTTTTATCTTCACCTCTGCTGTTGTCTTTATTCTGAGGTTCTTGTTGCTTTGATTTTTTTTTTCTTTTAATAGCTTCCAGACAAAAAGCAAATGTCTCATAAGGCAAAAAGCCTTCAGAGGACGTTTTAGGGCCAATGAGTCCGAAAGCGTGACTAGTTGGCAGTTAGGTTTGCATCCACAGGCCGGCGTGGGGTGGTGGGGCAGGTGGCGACTGGGCCTTGGTTGGCCGCCTCGGGTCAGACCCGCTGTGAGGTGGGTGCAGTTGCACAGGCGGTTGTGGCACGGTGCCCTCGAGGAGCTCCATCTCTGCAGGTGTCGGACAGGTGTAAAACCCAGAGGGACCGCCCGAGTTTCCCTCCTCCGTTCTCGGAGTCGTCTGATAGCCTGTTCTCCAGGTTTGTGTCTCACGTCTTTGTGTACATCTTTGTTGGACCACATTAGGATCTCGAAGCTAGTTCTTCAAGTTCTGAAGTGTCATTTTGTATCTTCTGTACTCAAGCGGCACTAGAATGAGTTTTTGATAATCTAGTCTGCTAAAATTTTGAAACTTAACTAAAATAACTCACTTCCTCATATATGTGTACTTTTCACTCATTTTTCCTTACTGATCTATTGACATAAAATGATAAACCTTCACAATTACAGTAGTTGTCGCTCCAAATAATGTATTTATAACTGTCACAATTGTTAAAATTATTCTTCAGGGCAAGTCAGGTTAATTTTTTGTTGTTTCAGACGTCATTAGGTTATTCACAACTTATAATCATTAATACAATTATTAATACTATCTTTCTAAGCATATCTTTGGAATTCAAAGCATTCTTTTGAAAGCTCTGACCCCTTGTATTGAAACTTGTTCTAGAACCGTAGAAGAATTAGAGCTAAAGCTCACAAAGGCTAATGAAAATGCAAGCTTTCTGCAGAAGAATATTGGGGAAGTAACTCTCAAAGCGGAACAGTGCCAGCAGGAAGCAGCTAAAAAGCATGAGGAAGAAAAGCAAGAACTGCTGAGGAAATTGTCGGACCTGGTAAGGAGGCAATAATGGGACTGTGTTGGCAGGAAGGTGAGGGGCAATGCAGATGCGGCTAGATGACTCTCTCCCTCATTCGGGCTCTCTGCAGGAGAAGAAGGTGGAAACGAGCCACAACCAGTGCCAGGATCTGAAAGCTAGGTACGAAGCAGCCAGTTCAGAGACGAAGGCGAAGCACGAAGAAACCCTGAAGAGCCTACAGAAGATGCTGCTGGACACAGAGGAGAGGCTGAAGGCCGCACAGGAGGAGAACAGGGGCTTGTTGCAGGAGATGGTGGAACTGAAAAAGCAAGCTGACAAGGCCAAAGTATGTTCTGGGAGACAGTTCAGTCGCTGTGTTGCGTCGAGGCTGCAGTGGGGCTTAGAGAGCGTCAGCGGATGGGACGGGGTGCGCTGGCCTTTACAAATGCTGACCTCTGAGGGCTTGGCGGGATGGCGAATTACGTTTTCCTGGCTTCACGTGTTTTCTGCCAGCTGCTGGTCCTTCTCGGGGTGGCGGCCACAGTACAGGGCTTTCCCCTGAGTGTCCTGTGTAGCCATCAGCCCCCCACCCCATGCTGCTTGCTCCCTAGCTGTCACAGAGAGTCTCCTGTTGCCTGAGCTGTGTTTGCCTGCTTGCAATAGACTTTGTGTCGTGGCCTCTAATCTTGGCCATCTTGCTGCTGCCTTGCACTGGGGTTAGGAGGGACATCTTGCAGCAAAGCGAGAAGCAGAGGCCGCGTGAAACAAGTGAGCATTGGAGAAACAGAGCTCCTAAACGGCAGATTAGAAGTGAGGAGTCTAGAAAGGGCTTTTATATGTCCCTGGAAGGCACTCTGAGCCTAACTGATAAGGAAGCTGGATGCAGGGGCTGGGAGGAAACGTTCTGTTATTAAATAGAGTAGAATGTGATACGTTGAATTTCATTTTATGGTGTCAGGATCATATCTGCAACCCGGTATATTTTTGGACTCTGGTAGCTTAATGAAGTTCAGCCATCCTTCTACTGTTTCACTTGCTCAAAGAAAAGTAAATACTTGTCTTCAATTACTTTTAGTGTTTATACAGGAGTTTAGCGAAAAGGAAACGTAAGAGAGCATACATAGGACTTCAAACAATTCCCACCTAAAACTTGTTAATTAAATTGGACCATGACATAATTGATGTTATATGTAAGATGCCTCCATTTTCTCTCTCCTTCATGCTGGCCGTCAAGGATTTGTGTTCTCCCTGTTAAACAGCTCCAGTTTTACGGGTCATTTAACACCGGATATAATTTCCAGATTTTTTATCTTTATGGATCCCTTTATCTGGACAGACTCCAGGTTTTTTTTTTTTTTTTTCATGTTTGTTCATTTATTTATTTAGAGAGCTCCTGTGGGTGACAGTGGGGGAGAGGCAGAGAGAGAACCCCAAGCAAACTCTGCACTGTGAGTGCAGAGCCTGATGCTGGGCTTGAACTCAGGAACCGTGAGATCATGACCTGAGCCAAAATCCAGAATTGGATGCTTAACTGCCTGAGCCCCCCAGGCACCCCCAGACTCCACTTTTTTAGTGTTTCCCTTAAAAAAATGTTGCAGTTTGACGAAACCATGACATTCTAGAAGTTTCTGTTAAGTCTCATTAATTTTGCTTACTGGTGTTTTGTTTTTTATTTTTTACAAGGGTCATTTGGTTAAGATTGCTCCCTCTCCAAAGTTGTCTTGATATCCAGTTTCTGTGGATTTCAGTATTGGTCAGCAACAGTGGCTCACAGACTATTTTATGAATCTGATGAGCCCTTAAAGTATTCCCTTCCTAGAAAATTTATATGCTCAACACACTTTATATAAGATTTCAGGAGGTTCATGGAGCCCACAGAACTTCTGTGTTTCCTAGTTTAAGACTCAGTGGTTTGTAGTCATGCTGTCCAATACACTAGCTACCAGCCACATTAATTTGAATTTTAGTTGTTCAATTTTATTATTATTTTTTTTAATTTTTTTTTTCAACGTTTATTTATTTTTGAGACAGAGAGAGACAGAGCTTGAATGGGGGAGGGGCAGAGAGAGAGGGAGACACAGAATCGGAAACAGGCTCCAGGCTCCGAGCCATCAGCCCAGAGCCTGACGCGGGGCTCGAACTCCCGGACTGCGAGATCGTGACCTGGCTGAAGTCGGACGCTTAACCGACTGCGCCACCCAGGCGCCCCATAGTCGTTCAGTTTTAATAAATTACAAGTTTAGCTCCTTATTTGCACTCCCCACACGTCACGTGATCACCAACTATGCACATGACCAGTATGCTACTATATTTGTGCAGATAACATTTAGACCATTGCAGAAAGTTCTGGACAGTGCTGGTATAGATAATGTGGTCAAGTCATTTTATAAACCAGTATATTAAAAAAAATTTTTTTTACATTTGTTTATTTTTGAGAGAGACAGAGCATGAGCAGGGGAGGGACAGAGACAGAGACACAGAATCCGAAGCAGGCTCCAGGCTCTGAGCTGTCAGCACAGAGCCCGACACAGGGCCCGAACCCACGAGCTGCGAGATCATGACCTGAGCCGAAGTCGGATGCCTAGCTGACTGGGCCACCCAGGCACCCCTAAACCAGTATATTTTTTTTAACTCATTTTATTGGGCCGCATGGGTGGCTAAGTCGGTTAAGTGTCTGACTTTGGCTCAGGTCGTGATCTTGCGGTTTGTGAGTTCAAGCCCCACGTTGGGCTCTTTGCTGACAGATCAGAGCCTGGAGCCTGCTTTGGATTCTGTGTCTCCCTCTCTCTCTGCCCCTGCCCTGCTCATGTTCTGTCTCTCTCTTTTAAAAATACATAAAACATGAAAAAAAAATTTTTTAATCATTTATTTCAGTCACCCAAACCTAGCAAATTGGTCTGTACTTTTAATAAGTTGTAATATTGGGATTAAATCAGCCAGGCCAGTGACTGTCCTTTGGTAAGCTGATGTCTTATAGTTAGTTTGAAAAGCAACAATTTACTTTCCCCCGCCCTTCCCCTCCCCCGCTTTTGGTTAAAATATATTCACTTTTTGTAATTCTCTAGATTGTATTTTTAAAAATTCTTCTCTGAATTCTTCCTACAAGAGAAATAATTGGGAAGTTAGAAGGGCAGGAAAGAATTTCATGCCCTGATGTCAAAGTCAAACTAACCATTTTTATCTCGTAGGTACCACTCAGGGATGATTTCAAAAGTGTTTCAGAGATAAAATAAACCAGTACGTAGATCAGCACTTTGCAAAGCTAAACCTGCCTTGTGTTATCCTTTAATGGGCTCTTTTCATCTAGTTCCCCACTTCCCCCCATCCTCTTGTTATCCAGGTAGTTTCTAGGACATTTATTGTAAAACATTTTAAGCTTGGGCGATTTAGGTTGCATTAAGCTATTTGGGCTCGCATTTGTCTGCTTGATTTCATTTTGTTTCCATTCTTTCCACCTTTTATTTCTGTAGTCGCTAACTTATTTGTTAACATCAGCCAAAAAAGAAATTGAACTAATGTCAGAAGAGCTGAGGGGTCTGAAATCAGAGAAGCAGCTTCTTGCACAGGAGGGAAATACTTTAAAGTTAGAAAAAGGTTCACTTTTATCAAAATTGGTAGAGGTGGAGGCCAAAATAACTTTACTTCAGGAAGATCAACAGAAACTGTGGTCGGTAAATGAAACTCTTAATTTAGAAAAGGAGAAAGTCTTAGAAGAAAAACAAGATGCTGAAAAGCTTTATCAACAGGAGCAGCTCCATAAAGAATCTTTAGCTGTTGAGAGAGAGAAATTACTACAAGAAATCAATATTGCGCAGGAAGAGCTTTTGAAGATCAGTATGGAAAATGACGCTTTGCAGGCTTCCAGAGCAAGCCTGCGGGCACTCACAGAAGAGCTCCAGCTCAGCAAAGATACTTTGATTGCTGAGTCTAAGAAGGATCAAGAAGAAAAAGGTCACCTAGAGGATCATATCAAGAAGCTCACTACTGAAAACCTTGCCTTGGCTAAAGATAAAGATGAAGTTATTCAAAAGCTGCAGAGCTCTTACGAAGAGCTAGTCAAAGATCAGAAAACCTTGGTGCAGGAGATTGAAGATCTCATGGCTGAGAAAAAGTCAGCTTCGGAGAAGCAGTCAGATCTTGATAGCGCGTGCATAGCCTTAAAGATGGAAAGAGAAAATCTTCTCCAGAACAACAAAGAGCTGCAGTTTGAGAAGGACGTGCTTCTTCAAGATCGGGAGAAGCTGAGTGCCAGCCTGGAGGCCGCCCTCCAGATCAAGCAGCTGCTCAGCACGGAAACCAGTGGGCTCCACACACAGCTAGACGATGCCAAGAGGGCTCTGAGGAAGGCTGAGCTGGACGTGAGGCAACTGCAGGCTACAAATAGCAGCCTCACAAAGCTCCTGGAAGAAATCAAGACCAGTCGGAAGATCACAGACTCCGAGTGCATCCAGCTTCTGCAAGAAAAAGGAGCCTTGGCCGCCTCTGAGAGAAAACTCTTGGCTGAAAAAGAAGAACTTCTAAGTGAGAACAGGCTCATTGCCGAAAAACTGAAGAAGTGCTCGGAAGAGGCCACCCATATGGAGATGAGCCTGAACGAGAAGATCACTTACCTAACTTCTGAGAAGGAGGTGGTATGTCAGAAAATTGCTAAGCTCAAAAAGCAGCATGTCAGTCTCTTGAAGGAAAAGTCTGTCCTGGAAATGCAAAATGGAGATTTGCTTGCAGAAAGAGAGAACTCCATGAAAACCATAGGAGACCTCAAAAAGAAATACGATCAAGAGTCTGAAAACAGAAGAATCGTAGTGCACGAGAAGATGAAACTCCTTGGTAATCTCGACACTCTGAAGAAGGAGCTTCAGGAGAGGAAAAGGGAAAACCAATTGCTAGCAGCCACCAAGTGTGATCTCTCTCTGATGCTGAAAGAGGCTCAGGAAGCCAGACAGAGTTTAGAGAAAGAGCACACGAGCACCCTGCAAGCAAAGGAGAGTCTGAATGCTGAACTTCAGACTTGCTGTTCTGAAAAGAGCATCTTGCTGCGGGATGGGTTGAATCTGCAAGAAGAGTGTCAGAGATTAAACAAGGAGATCCAAACAATTCAGCAGTCCTTCCTCCTGGAAAAAGAAGCCAGAGCCCAGGAAACTGAGTCATCCCTGTATGAAAACAATAAACTTCACGGCAGGTTGGTCCTCCTGGAGCAGGAGCTGGAAGAGTTAAGAGCACGCACTAAGCAGCTTCAGTCTGAAAATTTTGTGCTCGTCCAAGAGAAGACCAAGTCAGAGCAGAGAGTGGTGGAGATAATTAAGGAAAAGGAACTCTTGAGCGCAGAAACGGCTCGACTCGCTGCCAACATAGAGACTCTGAAGAAAGATTTCGCCACCTTGTCCAAATCCAAGTTAGAGCTGCAGGAACTGCACAGCTACCTCACCAAGATCCTGGATGACCTCCAGCTGAAGCACGAGACGACCCTGGCTGATCGCGCCAAGGTGGTGCAGGACAACAAGAACCTCCTGGCCGAGAAGAGAGACATGATACTGACCAAGGAGGAGCTCCTAAAGGAGAAGGAAAAGCTGGCGGAAAGCTACTTCATCCTTCAGAAAGAGATTAGCCAGTTGGCCAAAACCAACAGCCATATCTCAGCCAACCTCCTAGAATCTCAAAATGAAAACCGTATTTTAAGGAAAGACAAGAGCAAGCTCACCCTTAAAGTTAGAGAGCTCGAGACTCTTCAGTCCTTTACGGTAAAGTGGGAGGGTCAGGGACCAGCACCTGGACTACTAACACTGTGCACTAACTTCTAGCGGCCTCCTGGAGAGGATAGGCACCCCACTGAATCCACTGCTCCTATGTCTCAAGCTGTTTGTTACCACCTGAAGGGGCCACTCATTACTAAATCTCTAATTGCAGTTGTTTCCGTTAGAAAGAGGTGTGAACTGTGAATAAAAAGGATATCTTTTTTAATTTAAGGAGAAATTTACCAGAAAAAGTCAACTGTGGTTCTGAAAGGATTAAGAACAGTAGAAAAATGGGCACATATTGAAACATAGTATCTTCTGTTTGGCTTTTAACTGTTTTGTTGTGTCTGTCCTTCTGGACTTGGAACCCGCCAGTGAAATCTCCATGGCTGGCGGTCGGGAAGATACACTGCAGAATTCCTGGAAGCTTTATTAGACCACGTGAAATTGTAAGCAAGTGCCTTAAACATCTTTTAATTTATTTTTTATGAAAAACAAAAAATAAACGAACAAAAACATTTTTAATGATTGTTTTCATATCTTAGCTAAGGATTTGTCTCCGTATGCCTATTATCTTTTTTATTCACAGCCATGTTTATTCATTACCCACAGCTTCTCTCAGAGACCTTTCCATTTAATCCTTCTCATTAAACACTTGAGCCTTATGTTAATAACTGCCCAAATAATTTTTATTTTTCCTTGAGAAATTCCCCACCTGAATCACAAGTGATTTCAAAAGCCCCACATCTGAAATAGCAAGAATAGTGTTTCAAACACACAGCAGTAAATATGATTAAGAGAAAATTCAGCTACGTGAGGATGTTGGTCTTTACTCTCCCTGAATGTTTCTCTCCGACATTGGTCAGAATGATGAGTGTGACTGTCAGCGTAACTTGGGAGCTTGGAAGATGTAGGTTGGAATGGTCTGAAAATCTGCCAGTTGCATATCGCAATTGGCTTGTTTGAAGAATGGCATGAAAAGGGTCTGTGGCTTTGTTCCCCTTTGGAGTAAAGACCTTTCGTGTCTTGGTCTGTTTGTTTCGGCATTGGATTGGTGACTGGGCCTTAACCACACGAGACAGCGAGGGCTGCCTGAGCATCCCTGACGGGGTGGGGGGTGACCTCATTTCTCACAGTATTTTCTTGTATTTAGGCTGCTCAAACAGCAGAAGATGCCATGCAGATAATGGAACAGATGACCAAAGAGAAGAGTGAAACTCTGGCCTCCTTGGAGGATACCAAGCAAACAAACGAAAAACTACAGAATGAAGTAATCAGATTTAAATGGCTTTTTGTACAAAGGACAGCTTACCGACTTCATGGAATATTTGATCGCTAACTCAGGATTGTTTATTTTTTGAAGTGTGGCCTCACACAGGTTTGATCTGTTAGCGGAGTCGAATGTACACCAGAGCCATGATAATATTAAATAAAGTGTAATCCTTCATTACTTATTTAGTAGGATCAGCCTTTGAAATAATGAGGGGAAAACCTGAATAGTGTGGCTTTTTTATGATAACTTCAATGACGGAACTGAAGAGAGAGGTACTCATAATATTCTCTAGTTTTGTGTCTTTTATCTTAAATCACATACATTTTTTTTTTATTTTCACTCTCTCCCAACTTGAGCCACCAAATTCCATTCCTCGGCCCCAAGTTTGGCGTAGGCCTTTTCTCGGTGTCATTCCGTCCTGATTCCCTTTTGTGTCATCTCCAGGCAGCCACTTCTGCATCTCAGATTTGTGGTTTCAAGATCACTTTTATTCTGTTGAAAGTAGCATTTCTCATTCTTGGACCTATTTTTGATTCCCTTCCTCCCCATTCCCAGTTCATATCAGCCCCTTCTTTCTTTGGGAAGCAGTTACCTCTCGGTCCTAAACAGATTGATTCTCCAAAATAGTTAGGTGAAGTTCTGCCTGGCTTCAGATGTTTTTAAAAGGGATAGTCAGGTGAGACGTGAAGGAATTAAGCAGGGGAAGGGCTGGCCACATTGAATAGCTGCTCTATAAAGCATAGGCCTTCTCACTATGCAGGTTCAAAGATGGAAATCTGTCAAGGCATGCACGTTTTAAGATACTTACAGGGTAAATAAAACTACACACCCAGGGGTACATTTACAGAACTGATGGTCCTAATAGAAGAAGAAAAAGCATTAAAAAGTCAGGTGGTAATCACAGAAGTTAAAATGAATAAGAAGATTTTAGGGAATGTATCTCATTTTTGAGGGTAGAATCAGGGAGAATTGTGCACTTTCATGATATAGCCCTTGGTGTCCCTGTTATAACCAGAATGTGAGACTGGCTAAATCGTTTTTTTGGACCCTTTGTGATACTTGGTTTTTCTTTTTCTGTGAATCTGGAATTCCAGGTTCCTCTATTAATTGTAGAGGCATTAAAAGGAACATCGTGGCGTTAAAACCATCGAGACACTTGTCTAGGCCTCCTGACTGTGGCATGTGACGTGGCAGAGGTATCTCTGTACAAGATGACCACACAAGTCCCAGGAAGCCACTCTGGGGCCAGGAGCACGCCTTGGGTCATGGACAGCCCGAGCGAGCTCCCTGTGCTTGGGAGCCCCTGTGCTAGGGGCTCTGCACCTAGAGCCCCAGTCACCTGCCAGAGCCCGTAGTTGGTCACGTTTCCGTCATTCTAGTGATGTGTCTGGCTCTCCTATCAGGGCCAGGCCCTAAGCTGGCTGCATCCCCCATGGGCAGGTGGTGGGGCTGAATGTATGAGTGCTTTTCAGCCTCCTTGCCGGGCTTTTTCCTCTTCAGATTAGAGTTCAGATGGATAACCAGATCTTTTCCCACCCACAAAATACTTTAATTCAAATGTTTTTTGTAATGGGGACTCAGTACATTTAGTTCTAATGTTGACAAATACATCCGAAACTACTAATCTATGGGGAAGGACAGGGGTTTCAATTTTTATTGCAAAGAATAATTCTTGCTGATGTCATGCCTTTGCAATTTATTTCTCGTGTTTGTTAAGAGGGGTCATACTTGAATAGCAAGTTCAATGATGAATACTGAGAATTATATACAAAGTGGAAGCAAACCTTTGTTGTAATTCATGTAGCAGTTTAGTTTTGACACTTTGGCCAGGTGTACGGAAAATGTCTGACTAAATCTAAGAGGGAGGTTTGCCGTTTATAATAGACGTGGTCATTTGCCGTCTCCTCACCTGGTAATCCTCCCCCCCCCAACCTTTTTTGTACCTGACTAATTTCACCTATCTATTCAGTGCACGTTTGCATGAATATGTCTATCCAGTCCTGCCACTGGAAAATGAAATAATTTCATCGAGTTTTTTTTTCTTGGTCTTTAAGTTGGATACACTTAAAGAAAACAACCTGAAAAATGTGGAAGAGCTGAACAAATCGAAAGAGCTTCTGACGGTAGAGAATCAAAAAATGGAAGAATTCAGGAAAGAAATGTAAGTTCATGTCCTTTGAGAGAAACTGTGGGACTTAAATGTCACAAAAGTGAAAACGATACTAATGATTTAAAAAATAACTTGACAAACACTTGTTTGAAGTAAAAAGTAATCACCACCCTCTCTGTCCCCCGAATGCTTTAGCATACCTGGGAGCCCCTATAACCGCTTAGCTGTGAGGAAGCGAAGTCAAGATAGTAGCTGAGTTAAAGAAGCAAAACGAAAAGTGTGCTTGCTGCCTGAGAAGTTAGGACCCTTTATAAATAAATCTCTCAAGATCCTTTCTATAGGGAGATAAAAAGCATGTCACTTTCGAGATTGTTAATCTTGATTTTAAGAGTAATTGAACCTCTGGCATGGAAGTCAGGTGAAAGGATTCTGGAAGAATCTTTTCTTTTTCATATTGTATTCATTTTTGAGAGAGAGAGAGAGAATGAGAATGAATATGAGCAGGGGAGGGGCAGAAGCAGGTTCCAGGTTCTGAGCTGTCAGCACAGAGCCCGATGCGGGCTCCCAACTCACAAACAGTGAGATTGACCTGAGTCAAAGTCCGACACTTAACTGACTGAGCCACCCAGGCGCCCCTGGAAGAATCTTTCTAATCCAGGTTTATCCATCAGTCGGCCACCTAGACTGCCACCTGCCTGCCACCTGGCCAGACAGGCTGGCCATGTTTCCTTTGTCAACAACACCTCCAAATCCTTGCCTTTCAGGTCTGTTTTCCGGTCTGTTAATTGTTGGTGTTGATCTGGCTTTTTCAATGATCGTTTCGGTGTAGATTCCATGTTGCTCTTCGGTTCTGAGAGCTACACTCTATATCAACTGTGTGAACCTGGAAATGTAGAGGCAGTTAATCCAGTGAATATTGGAGTGTGTCTTCTGTGCTAGGAAGGATAAGAAGATGGATTTATATGGTCCCTGCCCTTTAAGGGTTTGTATTATTTATCCCCCCCTTCTGATCGAACAAGGAGATTAGCTTCAAACAGAAACAAAAGCATCAGTTCCAAGTCTCCATCCTCAGTACGATTTGTTGATCAAGCTTGGGACTAAACTGGTACATGGTCGGGTTCTTCTGAGAGTTGGTAAAATCCTCCAGAAAGAATCTCATCTGAGCAACTTAGGCAGTGCATGATTAATCCCTTCCTCAGTCTTAGTTTTTTGTGTGTTTTTTGTAAAGTTTTTGTTTATATTCCAGTTAGTAAACATACAGTGTAAGATTACTTTCAGGTGTACAATATAGTGATTCAGAACTTCCATATTCAGTCTTAGTTTTAATGATACTTCTCTAGACAGTGATTCAGCAGTTCCCCACAATTCTGTTCACCTGCACAGATTGATCAGTCGACAGTTGTGATTGTGGCCATCAGGATGGGCTTGAGCTTCTTGGCCTTCGCAAGCCAAATCACACAGATAAAGGTCCCTGTGATGGGAAACAAAGTCATCGTGTTCCAAGAGGGTGGCTGCAGATCTGGTTTGGGACATTCCCCTGTGACACACGTCATTATGCTGCCCTGGCGCTTTGGGAGCACTGTTGACTTCAGTTCATTTGTGTCACACGGGCAGCTGGTGAGGGAGGATCTGAGCAGCAGGAGAAGATTCCCTAACCAACCTCCCACTGCCATAATCCCACCTCTGAGCTCTCTGGGCTGTACTAGGTAATGGAGGGGCAGGGCCGGTGTGGACCGAGCCAAAACAGCTCTTGGGATTTAGATAAAACTTCTCTTTCCTGCAGCCTACTTGGAGTCTCTCGTGATGGTCATTGCATTGGTCTAGTATTGAAGTGTTCACCATCCTCACTGAGTCTGTGTCATGTCACCCACCTCCAGTTAGTATGGGGTGGTTTTATGTCTGTTAAGAGATCATTTTTTGCCCTTCTTCAAATGATTCCATGGAATAATAAAATCTTAGCCTCCTAACTCTGGACACGAAGGATCATGAGCAAAAGACTGAGGCTTCTGCTGCTGCTCTTCTAACCATGGCCTGTCCTCTTCCCTAGAACCATTTTTCCCAGATCCCTGATCCCTGAGGGTGTAGTTGGGGTGGGGTGAGGAGGAACCAGGACCACCCAGCAGACAGCCTGGGCTGCTTTTGATTCTCCGCCTTTTTATCTGGCCTACCAGGACTGAGGGGATTGCATCTTTTGTCAGTAACCTGGCACACGGTGGCTGGGGTTCTTAGCAGGAGGAAGGACCAGTAGGACACAGCAGTGACAGGCATCAGAAGCTGGTAGAGGGAGTAGGAGGAGTAGGTTGAAAGAGCCCCTGCCCCCGGTGACTCATTGTTCCCTGCTGTAGACGTGGCCACATTTCAAGGACCACTAAAATAAATGTACTATGTAATGGGAATGGTGCTTCTCAAAAAAAAAAAAAAAAAAAAAAAGCAGTTATTTTACTGTTCCTCAGCGCTCAAAGCTAGAGAATGAGCAGCTGATTATTTCCCAGCATGTATCTGGGATGCTTTGTGTTCTTTAGAACTTTCCTGGTATTTCCCCGCACCTTAGATAGGACTTTGATTCCTGGAGGAAAATGGGCACCAATGTAGGCACTGCAGTTCTCATTAGAACTACCTCCTGTGGAATATTGCCCCTGGCTCTGGAAACCCAGCGCTTGTAGCTAAATACTCCTTTTCCTGTGTGCCATTTACTAGACTGGTTTTAGGAAAACTCTTGGTTAGCCAGCTCCTATTTTCAGGTGGACAGAGAGAATAAAATGGTTTCTCAGAGTGTAATTTTGGATGTTAGGGAAAATGATATAAGTGGCTTAATTTTTGTCTTTACTCCCCTGGCACAGTAATAAATCTAGAATATAGAATATACTTAGCATGGCAGTTAATTGATTGATATTCTACTTACAAGTCTGTTGTTTGCAATGTAGTCAGTGTTAACAATATGTATCTTGCCTCTCAGATTAATACTGGGATAGTCTTCTGTCATGTAGAAAAAAAGCAGCTTGGGGCGCC
The DNA here is from genome assembly GCF_016509475.1 of Prionailurus bengalensis. Lineage (NCBI taxonomy): Eukaryota > Metazoa > Chordata > Mammalia > Carnivora > Felidae > Prionailurus > Prionailurus bengalensis. Next base: position 7,241,793 of record NC_057356.1, read on the forward strand.
TGGGTGGCGCAGTCGGTTAAGCGTCCGACTTCAGCCAGGTCACGATCTCGCGGTCCGGGAGTTCGAGCCCCACGTCAGGCTCTGGGCTGATGGCTCAGAGCCTGGAGCCTGTTTCCGATTCTGTGTCTCCCTGTCTCTCTGCCCCTCCCCCGTTCATGCTCTGTCTCTCTCTGTCCCAAAAATAAAAAAAAATTAAAAAAAAAAAAAAAGAAAGAAAGAAAAGCAGCTTAAAAAAATTGTTAGAAATACTTGGAGGTATTTTTGGACTTATTCCCTGGAGTACTTCCGGAAGTTGGGCTATTAGAGCCTCCTTTCTGTACCCACTATGCTTTAAAGAAAAACGGGAAGGTATTTCTATGTTGGAATTAGAGCGGAGGTCTGTCTGCCAGTTTTAACTCCGGTTCTCTTCTACAACTTCCTGGCTTTATGATTTGGAGAAAAATCTCTCACTTCCCTGAGCTTCAGTTTTCTCGTCTTTAAAATATAAATAATAACATTAGCTTCCTTGGCTTTTGAGGATTAAATGAGAAAATAAATATTTGTGAAAACATTTTTATAGATCTTAACACATTGAATGTTGCTTTTACAGATCGCTGCTTTAAGACATTTTGAAATTTCTTTGATTCCTTATTTTAATTTTCTTTACTGTGGGCTCTTAATAGCAACCAAGGATTCCAAAAGCCATTACAAGATGCACATCTTTAAGACACAGAGTAGGATTACATACTTCTCATTGACAGGCCATCAAGATGCTGAGACCAAACAGCCCCTGAGGAAGGCAGTGACCTCCTAGGAATAAAAGATTTGACCTCAGATGATTTCATCCTAAGTAAAAACTTCAGATTTGTCAGGAATTGATGGACTTTTGCCAGAAGATGAACTTGAGCTGTAGTGTGTGTGTGTGTGTGTGTGTGTGTGTGTGTGTGTGTGTGTTGATCCATAATTAGAATCAACCCTCTTAGCTTTTGTATGACCTGAGGCTAAAATTCCTTCTCCATTTTTTCCTCACTTGCTAAATAGACATCTCAGTGAAACACCTCATTTAATTTAATGTGCTAGGAAAATTTTTGTGTAGGTTTATTCCCCTAAATCTTACCCCAATATGCGTATTATAGGTGGATGGAGAACTAAAACTCAAAAAACTGGAGATGCCAGCATTGCCACACATTAGACAATTGAAGTTAAAAATAGATGTGTTCCTCTATCAGCAGATGGATTCATACCCAGATGACTTGGTTCAGGATTCAGCCACGTATGACAGCTCCCTAAATGGAGTTTAGCCAGCACAGACTTAAAATTCACAGTGGCATCAAAACCCTCTATGACAGAAAACTAAAATCCAGTGATCAAATAAAAGATTTTTAATACCCACGTATAAAGGATAATAATTTGATTTGTGTATTTTGGATAATTTTAATATTGGGAAGATGTTTAATATACTTACCTTGTTCACATTTCATATGCTGATATTCATGATAGAGGTTAACAGGCTATATTTTTATTTGATTCTTTTAATTACAAATTAGCATTGTGGAAAGAATATAATCAAAGTGAACCACCTGTTATGTAATTGGAAAACCGCATTTCCTTTAGGCATTTCACCTCGAGTTGTCCTAAAAATATACTCAGATTCACGACAGTACTTGACTCTGACAGATACTGGCACACCGGCAAATGGGACCATTAGATTTTTATTTCTGCCAGAAAAAAACACATTACCGATTTGTGCAGTCAGTACAGAGTGCCTTGGCAGCAAAGTAAATCACTTTATCAACATACTGGGTTTGAGCATAATCTTCTAATGGAAATAGCCCGAAAGACCAGAGGACTGACCATTTCATTTGTCATTTATTTTATGGTAGCATGGATTTTTGGATGGGGAGTGTTCAGAAGTGGGTAAGTGTGGGTGGAGAGAGGGTGGATATCGTGTTTATTAGGTTTTAAAAAATAATGTAATAATTGTGGGTGGCAGTCCGCCTCCTGAGAGGTTAAAGCCATTTAGCCTCTCCTGCACGTAGATACCACTGCCTCCTGTTATTATAGATCCTATCAGGCACGTGACCCAGATATATTTTCCTCAGTGCTGTGAAGCCGGTCGTCTCCCACAGTTTCCTTGCCTGTCTTGTTTCTATGGTAACCCTGCACTCACTGTCCTTGCAGAGAAACCCTCAAGCAGGCAGCAGCTCAGAAGTCCCAGCAGCTTTCAGCATTGCAAGAAGAGAACGTGAAACTTGCTGAGGAGCTGGGGAGAAGCAGGGACGAAGTCACGGGTCATCAGAAGGTCAGTGGGCCTGGAGGGGGGTGCGGGGGTGCGTACCTTACTCTCCGTGCTCCTGTCTGCTGCTGTTGGCAGGGTGCTTGGAGGCCCCTCAGAGAGGTGCTCGATGTGGTCGGGTCCTTCCAAATGGGATTTCAACTTGTCTGTGTGGTAGGTCTCCTTGCTTTTCAAGTGTGCTGCTGTAGGACTTAGGGGAGGAGTTGACAGATGCTTATGGGAAAAAAAAAAAAGTAGCAACACTGGGAACTTGAGCAACTAGAAAATAAGACCTTTATTAGACAACCTCATGGCAATGCATTTCAATGGAAAGGAACAATATCTTCTCCCTACTATTGCCTGGATTTCAAAATTACTTTCCTCTTAAGGTTCTTTTTTTCTTTCATCAGAATTTGTTTGAAGGAAGCAAATTCTCAGAATATGGATTTGGTGTGGGGGTTGGCAGCTGTTTTTAAATAGAACTCTGCTTTTCTTTAAAAAAAATTTTTTTAAAGCATTTCCTAATGGAACTGTGTATGTGTGTGCACTTGTGTGCGTTGAATGTGATTTGTGTTACACCCGGAATGAGCCGTAAGCCAACCATAACCCATTTGCTTCCGTACTTAAATCAGAGAGATTTCTGATAAGTTTATTAAGCACTGAAACAAAACTGATTTTAAAGAATGACATATCCTGCTTTTTATTCTTTAGTAGTTGAATCAAAGTGCTAAATGGTAGTCCTATCTGGCCTCAGCAGAAGCTTCAAATGATATTTTTAAGAGAATTTTACCATGTGGTCATCAATTCATGGTTTACACTTCAAGAGAATTTTTTCCCCCAGGAATACTTGGCAAAGATTCCTTCTCACTTGGGATGGAGTAATCTGGGGTAATTGTATTGAGTACCCATTGACGTGCCAGTTTGTGGCCAAAGCACTTTTTGGAGAGTTGATTTCAGACTTTAAAGTCTTTGTTACAGCTTTCCACAGTTTTCTTACTTCGCAAAAGGAATGCCACATCTCTCCAAACTCCAGGATGATGATGATGATGCTTTTGGTGATACTAGTTCATGTTTATTGGCTCTTACTATGCGACAAGCACAAATGAATGATAACTGTCATCTCAGTCTTTACAATAACTCTAGGCGATGGCACTGCCATTATTTCTGCTTGTCAAAGAGGAAGCAAGGATGTGAAGATAGTAATTTGCTCATCCTCATTCAGCTTATAGTCAAGAAATGTTTGCCATCTTCTGATTTGGGTCAGGAGAAGGATCAAAGTGGATTGACTAAAATAGGGTCAGTGCCCTCTCCTTTAGTCAGTATGTGAGAAACTGGAGTTCATGAAAAATAGAAGCCCTTTGACCAGATGAGGTCCTCTTTTTCCTGGCACAAACTAGAGCGTCTAAAACATTGGGCAGCTGCTCTGTCATCACTGTGTCTGTAAGTTCTTGCAAGAGCAGGGTCTCTGAGAGGTGCATCTCGTTTGACGTCATGGAACATCTCCGGTAGAGAGAGTGGATTCCATACATGGGAGGAGCACAGAGAGATCCTCCTCGCGTCTCATGTTGTGCCCTTGACTGGACTGTTGACTGCGTTTCTTGCTTGTGTGTCTCTGTAGGAAAACAGTGAGAAGAGGCATCTTGCTACCTTGGCCAGGGCTCTGCCGGGCTCCCTCACCCGTGTTCTTCTCTTCTGCATGTTGGCATTTGAATTGCCTTCCTTTTGAAAAGGTTTTGCCACTAGAAATTTGAAAGTCAGTGACTTTGAAGGGTGTTACAGAGCAGCACGTGCAAGAAACAACTAAGAAAAGTGACTTCCCTTTAAAGGACAGATTGTTAGGCCCTTCATAGTTCTGTGCTTTACTCAGAAGAGAGAGATAAGTGGGTATGAACTAAATAATAGGCTTCAATGGTAGAGCTCGTTGACCATGATAATGATTATCAAGGAAGATTATGGGTAATTCTTCCCTTGAAATAAATAAAAGTATATATGTAGTGTCTATGTGTGTTTATTTCAAAAGACTGGAGAGAACCACCCATTTAAAATGATTTAGAAACAACCTTAGTCTACAGAAGACTGATTAATTCATCAGCTCTGTTCTTACTTTATAATCTCCACGAATCTGGAGTACTGCTTACTTCTGTAAAATCACACATTTCACATTATTACTTACTGTAGTCAAGCCAAACTATTGATCAACTATGTTTAGAAATATACTCCAGAGCCACCTTGTTTGGCAGAAACCTTGGTTTTAGGAAAAAAAAGGAATTCTTAGAAAGAATTTTCATTGTCATACTACAGAAACATTGAGTGTTTCATTCTAGGATTAAGACAGTGGAGGTGAAGTTGACAGGGGATGGGTAAACACTGACCTAGGACCTGGGTTCTTCCTGAGTCCTTTATTAAGTAGCATCATAATTCACCAAACATGTACCAAGCTGATGGTCTCGCATGTTTCACAGAATCATCACAACATGCCTCTGAGACAGGAAGGCTATTATTTTGTAGACCAGCTGACACTCAAAAGTGGACCAGCTTGCTAAGGACACACCTAGGCAGTGGAGCTGAGACCTGTACTGCTGTCAGACTAATTTGGAGGCCTATTTCCGTACTTCTATACTGAGCATAAAGCTTATTTCTACTTGATAATTAAGATTAAAAAAAAAGAAAGAAAAACTTGTGAGCTAGGATTGGTGTGGGTGGATGGGGTCAAACAATGCTATAGAAATGCCCTCTCGATGTGTTGGTATTTTTGTTTCCTGCCTCAAGTATTTATTTTGCTTAAAAGCCCAAGACACCCCAGAATCTGTTCTCCATCTTAGGCATCTCACTGGGATTATTTGCTAAGGATTTTTACTTCCTTGAGAAGCCCCCTTTACTATGGGGACTATTTGATTTCCTGTTTGTCAATTGGATGTGAGGTGATTTATCAAAATAAAAGAATCCCTGCCTCCCGTGGCAGTGGTATTGTAGAATATTCTTTTTATCAATTAAAAAGATGTAGAAAATTTGTGAAATTAAGAGGGTTAGTCATGAGCAGCACTGGTTGGTCAAAGTTGGGCAGTGATGTCAGTTTCCACTCTTAGGTAGAAATTCTCATTGGACTTGATTGACGAGTGGGTATCGTGTGCCCCCGTGAAGAAGTATTTCAGTAATTGGAAGGACTCATCTATTTGTTGATAGTCCTCTGGAACAGAGCTGGCAAATCCAGAAACAGACCCACACGTGTGCATTCTTTTTTGTCTGCTCTCCCTACCAGACATTCTCCTTTCCAAAGGAAAATTGTGTAAGCCGCCTTTCCCAAGTGGGAGACTACTTTTGTGGGGGGAGGGGAGCAAAAACCAGGGTCAGCTGGGATTGTAAGAGGCGTGATTTATCTGGCATCAACAGTGACAGAAATCTTTAGAGACTGTCACAGAGTGCCTTGTCTTTGAAAAGAGAGTATATTAGATTGAAACATATGCAATTGCTTTCATTTTGCAATTTCCTAGTGTTCGCTCTAGTAGTTAACATAACCTACTTCTTGATAACTGACGATTATGAAGATTGTTGTAATTATATAACTGCCGTTGACTGCTTCCACCTTCGCTTTGACGCCTGAGGGCTGACTAGTTTCATGCTGCTTCAGGGGTGTGTGTGTGTGTGTGTGTGTGTGTGTGAGTGAAAATACACGTAACATAAAATCTACTGTTGGAACCATCTTACAGTGTACAATTCAATGGTATTTGGGACATTCACAGTGCAGTGTGGTCATTACCTCTGTCCAGTTCCAGAACATTTTCATCACCCTGAAAGGAAACCCCATACTTGTTTAAGCGCTCGCTTCCCATTTCTTCCTGCTTCCCAGCCCCTGGCGACCACTCATCTATTTTCTGTCTCTATGGATTAGCTTGTTCTGGATGTTTCATACAAGAGGAATGATAAAACACATGACTTCTCTCACTCAGTGTCGTGCCGTCGGGGCCCATCCGTGTTGTAGCAGGCGTGAGCGCTTGCTTGCCTCTTGGCTGAATGGAATTTTATTGAATGCGTACCCCTCATGTTGTTTCTGCCTCTGCTTCAGGTGTTTCGGGTCTCCTTTCTCCATCCCAAGTGGTCGCCTGTCCCTGCTGATGTCTGTCTGCCTCCCTGCCTATGGCCACTGTGTCTTATTGCCACTTGGTATCTTTAGTGGGTGGGGAAATCCTTCTCACTTCCTTAAAAGCTCTTCTAAATCTTGCCACACTAGTCATACTTACAGTCCTGTCTTCTTTTCTTTACTTCCAGACTTTTAAAAAGAGTAATATTTTCTGCCTTCAATTTCACCCCCCATTTTCTTCGCAATCCCCTGCTGTCTGCTTTTCGCCACCGCCAGTGCACCACTGAAGTGACTCTCACGTGAGTCATCATTTACCTAGTGACAGCACAAGTGCGTGGCTTCCTTTCCATCCTTTCTGAACACTTGGCGTCTCCACCTACATTCTTGACTTTCCTCCTTTGACATCTTCCACCCTCTTGGCTCATGTTTGTCCTGCCACCCCTGGTCAGTTGCCATATGCAGGTCCGCATTTACATTTTTTCTGTCCCCATGTGGTAAACGTCTCCTCATTGTTAGGCCCGTCCTCTAGCCTCGGGGGCGGCTGCTGTCCAGGACTCTGTCATGCTGAGAATGCCATGTTGTGTCTCCACACAGGCTGTGAGATGGTGGGAATCACAGGGCATGCTGTATAGGTTCGAATGAACAAATGAGTGATTAAATGCATACGTCGCTTTTAGTGGGGCCTCAGGATGCAGAAACCTTGACTGCCTTTTTTTTTTTTTTTTTTTTTTTTACATTATTTCATTTACTTCGAGTTTCATAGCTTTGTTATAGAGAGTCGTGGTTGCCGGAAATGTGATGAGTGGGGCATTTGCCCTGTGTGGATAGAGGAAGCACACAGCGCAAAATCAGGCAGGGTCTGGGAGATTCAAGATTAATGGAAACTATACAGAGCATTATTTCCTTTCATAGAGAATACTAAAAATAATTACAGTGATGTGAGCTCTTCTATAGAAATAGTCACCTTAAGTAGTAACTTTTGAAATGTCTGATTTATCATTTCCAAACCTCACACGTATTCCCCCTTGTAAGGACTGCAGATACACTGAGCTGTCACTATGGGAACAGTGCTGATTTCTCTCCCCACTCCCTTCCCAGTTATTTGCAAAATGAGATTACAGTTTGTTGATACAGGACAGGGATTAGATGCCTCAATAACTGTATTTTATCAACACTTCTGACAAAGGTTACAACAAATGCAGTCTCCAAAATTTGAGGTTACCGTTGAGATTGATTTATGACTAATAGCCTGCAAATGTTAAATAGGCCTGAACTTGCAGACATGAATGTATAGAAAAGGAATGAATTCTTTTTCTTTTCTTTCTTTCTTTCTTTCTTTCTTTCTTTCTTTCTTTCTTTCTTTCTTTCTTCCTTTCTTTCTTTCTTTCTTTCTTTTCTTTCTTTCTAATTTCTTTCTTTCTTTCTTTCTTTTTTTTAACTCTCCTGCCCAATGTGGGGCTCTAACTCACAACCCAAGACTAAGAGTCACATGTTCTACCGACTGAGCCAGCCAGGTGCCCCAAGGCAACACCATTTTTAGCTTGTCCTGTTTTATTTTGGAAAACAGTGGTTATTAGCCATCGTAATTTTAATCTGGGCTCCGGATACTTCTGGGCAAGTAGGGCTGAAGGAAGCTGATCACAGAATCTTTCTCCTTCGATACCTAATGAAGTGAACACACTCTTCTATTAAAAAATGTCTCCAGGAAAATCTCTCCAGCAAAGCCAATCGGCTTCATGCTTTCAGTAAACATTAAAATTTGGCAACCAAGAAAAGAAACAAGATGGTGGTTTGACTCTGTTGACACTGTTCCCAGTGGTAAGAGAAAAGAAAATGTGTAGCAAAATCCTGAGCATTTTTATTCTGCTTCTCTCCATCTTTGTGCCCAGTCCAGTTTAGGGAAAATTAGATGGAAGAGGCGAATAGTCCGAACAGTCACAGAACAATCTTTGAGGCTAGAAGTTCTCTTTGACCATCTCAGAATTTTACCAGAGGCAGGAAGAATTGCTGGGCGTCATTTTCCATAGTGAGTCTAGTCAACAGAGTGGCTTAAGTAAAAAGATATGGAGGAGGGGGTTCCTCTCAAATGATAATAAGTCCACAGGAGGGGAGTCCAGGTGAGTCCTCTACTCAGGAATGTCCTCAGGGAACCCTGTTCTTCCTTTCTGCTCTTCTTTCTGCTACCCTTACTGCACATAGATGGTCACAGGGCATTGGTGAAACTTTGCTGGAGGAAGTAGGGGAAATCCAAAGTGGGGAAGGGCAGAAAGGCCTTCTCTTTACATGATTTTGTCTTTCAGCTTGGAGAGGAAAACTCCTATCCCTGTAATAGTGTCACATAATCACCTCCAGCCATAAATGAGGCTGCCTTCCCATCTTTGGGAAGGGAAGGCAACAGAGATGAGACTACATGTTAAAAAGACAATTTTGTGTCTGCCTGAGACTGAAGCCTGAGGACACACTGCTGTGGGAATAGGATTACCTTTGTTCAGAGGGGGCACTAAAAGAAAAGTCCATGAAAGAGACCTCCAGCCCAGATGCTGTATATCCCCTTCGCTGTGCTCCCTCCCTCCTTGCCCTCCAGCTATAGACATGTATAGACTGCAGTGCCCAAATTTTTCCGTGGTAGCTTGGAGATGAAGATTAAAGGTCTCAGATAAAATAGGAAGGGTGTCAGGGAAAATTAATTTGCATCACATATGAGCAAACAGACGGTCTCAGTAGAGCTGCCCACAGTAAGATGAACACTGGAATGCCTATCGTACTGAAAGAAGAAAAAAGAAAAGAAAGGAACACAGGAATCCAAAGAGATGAGGAATTCAGGCCGCGAGAAAGCATTACCCAGAGTGGAATATTGCTTTGTGTTCTATAAAAACGCCAGTGACTTAAATAAAGCGGGTGTTCAAAGATGAGATGACACAAGTGGAACAGAGAACGTGACAAGTCAAGGAAACAAGTGAGGACCAAAACAGCACCGTGTCGGGACTGAAGTCAGAAACAGAGAAGAGCCTAATGAACATTTCTAAACATCTGGAGGGAAGGCTTGAGGTGGTTATAACAAAGAGGGAAACAGAGATACTAAAGAATAAGAGGAAAGGTGATAGCTTTGGAGGACAGAGATCATCTGAATGAATATAATTAACAACTCTGAAAACTCTGAAAGAGGGAATTCAACAGAATTCAGAAAGAAAGTGTTAGGAGGTAAAATAGGGAAATTTCCCCCGCGTGAAGAACTGAGTCTACATATTGGAAGGACAGTAGGGGGGCGCCTGGGTGGTGCAGTTGGTTAAATGACCGACTCTTGGTTTCAGCTCACAGTTTGTGGGTTTGAGCCCTGTGTCGGGCTCTGTGCTGACAATGCACAGGCTGCTTGGGTTTCTATCTCCCTTTCTCTTTATAAACTTAAAAAAAAAAAAAAAAAAGGACATAGTAGGATGTAGGGAAACTCAATTAGAGAATCTTGGGTGAGGTGGGTGGTAGTGGTGGAGGAGGATATTGGTCCAAAGCAATTGACATAAAAAAATAACACTGGTTATTAATGAAGTTGGAGAATATAGAGATAATTCTTGAGATGCCCAGGCAGGAAAGGCATATTCCTTATAAAAAGGTTAAAAAAAAAAAAAAAAGAGGGCGGTGGCACCCAGGTGGCTCAGTTGCTTAAGCATTCGACTTCAGCTTAGGTCATGATCTCACGGTTTGTGGGCTTGAGCCCCTCATCTGGCTCTGTGCTGACAGCTCAGAGGCCGGAGCCTGCTTTGGATTCTGTGTGTTTCTCTCCCTCCCCTGCTTGTGCTGTCTCTTTCTCAAAAATAAATAAACATTTAAAAAAGTGAAATGGTCTCCTTTCCTGAAAACGGAGGTATTTTTAAAAAATATACTAACAATAAAATGAAAAGGTAAAAAAAAACCAAAAACCCAACCCACAATTCAGTGCAGCCACATTGAATGCGAGAAAACTGTGCCACAGTGTTCCCAGAGTTCTGAGGGATAGAAAATAGGATCAGGAGTGTCCTATCCTGGCAATTATTCACAGATGAAAGGACAGGTAGATGTTTTCAAAAAACATCTGAAAAAATATCATGAAAGAACTCAGAAGCTATGGCATCTATGAATCCTTCTGAAAAGTAGCTGCTTGCTGATAAAATCTGGCCACGAATCAAAATACAGGACTTATCTAAAGAGAAATTGTGGCAAAAGGACTAGTACTGGTGTGAGCACTAAATGCAAGTAAGTAGACAACTAAGCTAACGGCTCAGGGAGCTACAGGTATAGAATAGAATTGTGTTTTAACTTTATTTGGAAATTATTTCAAACTTTGCAAAAAAATTATAAAAATAGAACACAGAATACTCAAATTCTCTAAGGACTTGTTTTTACCTTAACCAAAGTGCAGTTACCAAATTCAGGAAGTTTTAACACTAGTATTCAATGTACAGGCCATTTTCCTGTTCAGGCAGTTGTCCCAGTAAATGACCTTTATAGTTTTTCCCCATCTCTGGTTCAGTATCCAGTCCAGGATCATGCATTTCTTTCTCCCTTCCCCTCCCTTCCCCTTCTTTTCTTTTTTAAAACTATATTTATTTTTAAAGCAAGAGAGAGCACAGGTCGGGTAGGGGCAGAGAGCAGGAGACAGAAAGAATCCCAAGCAGGCTCCACACCCAGCGTGGAGCCCGACATGGGGCTTGAACTCAGGAACAGAACTGTGAGATCATGCATGACCTGAGCCAAAATCAAGAGTCAGACACTTAACCGACTGAGCCACCCAGGTGCCCCCAGGATCATATATTTCATTCACTGACTTCAGTCTCTTCTCATTTTCTTTATCTGGAATGCTGCTTCTGCCTTTTTTCAGTCAAAATTTTATGACTTGACTCTTTTTTCTTTTAAAGAACAGGCCAATGATGAGGTATAAAATCCTTCATTTTGGGTTTGTGATGTTTCATCACGATGGTTATACCTTTTTAGCAGGAAGATAATTGATGTTGTATCCTTCCAAGAGTCATGTGATGTTGCTTTATCCCATTTATTGGTGGTGTTAATTTTGATCATTGAGTGTAAGTTTAAAACATTTGCAAGGTAAAAAGAAAAAAAGGAAAGAAAAAGAAAAAAAACAGACAAATATAAAGAGAGAAGATGCCTAACAAAATTTGAGGTGGTAGAGTGGAAAGAAAATGGAAGAAAGCAACCACGAATAAAAATTAGAGACTAATTGACATGTGTGGGCACTGTGTAAAAAGAATTACTTCATACGTATTGGCCTCGCTCAGTCACAGTCCCCTGCCCTATGGCCACACAATCAACAGCATTCTTGACGAAGAACCATCCTATCCATGTGTGTGTGTATTAGAAGATACAAATATATTCATATACATATATATTTATATATACATATATATATATGTGGTTACAACAGGTTTTCAGGATACAAGGTTTAATAGACAAAAGTCAGTCATTATGTATCAGCAATGAACAAGTGGAGTTTGAAATTGAAAACTTAATACCACTTACATAAGCACTCCCCAAAATGAAATACTTAGGTAAGTTTAATAATGTATGGACAGCATCTGAGGAAAAACTACAAAACTGTGATGAGCAAAATCAAAAAAGAATGAAATAAATGGAGATATCCTTTGTTCATGGATACTCAATACTGTCAAGATATTGACGCTTCCCAACATGATCTATAGATTTAACACAATTCCAGTCAAAATCCCAACAAGTTCTTTTGTGGATATTGACAAACTGATTCTGTAGTTTATATGAAGAGGTTAAAGACCCCAAATAACCAACTCAGTATTGAAGAACAACAAAGTTGAAGGATTGACACTACCTGATTTCAAGACTTAGTATAGACAAATAGGTCAATGGAATACAGAGCTCAGAAATAGACTCACATAAATACAGGCAACTGATCTTTGACAAAGGAGGAAAGGCAATACAATGGAACAAAGATTGTTTGTTCAACAGATAGTGCTGGAACAATTGGATGTCCACATGCAAAAAGGTGAATCTAGACACAGGTACTACCTCTTTTGTGAAAATTAAGTTGAAATGGATCATAGACCTAAATGTAAAATGCACAAGTATAAAACTCCTAGAAAATAAAATCAGGGAAAACCTAAATGACCTTGGGTACACTGGTGACTTTTTAGGTACAAGACCACCAAAAGCATGATCCACAAAAAAGGATTGATAACTTGGACTTTAATGAAATTAAAAACTTTGCTTTGTTAAAGACAATGTGAAAAGAGAATGAGAAGGTAAGTCACAGATTTGGGAAAAATATTTACAAAAGACACTCCTGATGAAGGACCGTTACTCAAAATATACAAAGAACTCTTAAAACTCAACAATAAGAAAATGAATAACTCAATTACAAAATGGACAAAAGTCCTGAATAGACACACCACCAAAGAAGATACATAGATGGCAAATAGCATTTGATAAGTTGCTCAACATCATACGCCATTAAGGAATTGTGAATTAACAATGAGATGATATGATACAACTATCAGGATGGCCCAAATCGAAAACATTTGGCAACACCAAATGCTGGTGAAACTGTAGAGTAACAGGAGCTCTGATTCGTTGCTGGTAGGAGTGCAAAATGGTAAAGCTGCTTTGGGAAGACAGTTCAACAGTTTCTTACGAAACTAGACATACTGTTACCATAAGATCCAGAAATGGTGCTCTTTGGTATTTACCCAAATGAACTAAAAATATAATCCACACAATATCCTGTGCATAAGTGTTTATAACAGATTTATTCACAGTTATCAAAACTTGGAAGCAACCAAGATGTCCCTCAGTAGGTGAGTGGATAAATAAAAACTATGGTCATCCAGATGATGGAATATTACTCAGCACCCAAAAGAAATGGCCTGTTAAGCCATGGAACCACATGGAGGAATGTTAAATGCATATTACTAAGTGAAAGAAGCCGATTGGAAAAGGCTACATATTGTGTGGTTCCAAAGATATGACATTCTATCAAAAGCAAAACTATGGAGACATTAAAAAGATAGTGGTTGTTAGGGAATAAGGGAGGGGGGAGGGAGTTATGAATAGGGAGAATACTAAAGATTGTTGGGGCAGTGGCACTACTTTGGTCATACTACAAGGGTGGATATATGTCTTCATATATTCATCAGAACTCAGAGAATGTACAGCACCAAGAGTTAACCTAATGAAAACAATGAACTTTGGGTATTAATGATGTGTCAATGTATGTTCAGTGCCTATAACAGATGTACCACTGTGGTGTGGGATGTTGATAATGTGGGAGGTCGTGCGTGTGTGGGGGCAGGGAATGTATGGGAAATGTTGATACTTTCTGTTCAATTTTGCTGTGAACCTAAAACTCTCTAAAATATAAAATTTATTAATTGAAAAAAAGTATGTAATTTACCCGTAATAACATTAAATTTTTTTTTTCAACGTTTATTTATTTTTGGGACAGAGAGAGACAGAGCATGAACGGGGGAGGGGCAGAGAGAGAGGGAGACACAGAATCGGAAACAGGCTCCAGGCTCTGAGCCATCAGCCCAGAGCCTGACGCGGGGCTCGAACTCACGGACCGCGAGATCGTGACCTGGCTGAAGTCGGACGCTTAACCGACTGTGCCACCCAGGCGCCCCTACCCGTAATAACATTAAATGTAAATGGATTAAACACTGATTAAAAGAGGGTTGGCAGAGATTGTCAGGATAAATTTTTTAAAAACATGATCTAACTATTTAAGATTATATAAACTATATAATGTTTATAAGAGACACAGCATAGATTCAAAGACAGAAATGGGTTCAAAATGAAAGGACGGAACAAGATATTACATGCCAACGGTAACCAAAAACAAGTTGGAGTGGCTATACTAATATCAGACAAAATAGGCTTTTGAGACAAAACTTTTTACCGAAGACAGAGAAAGATATTTTATAATAAAAAAATCAAAATGTAACAATTATAAATATATATGCACCTAATAATAAAGCCCCAAAATATGCAAAGCAAAACTTGATAGAATTAGAGGAGGAAAGACAATTCAGCAATAAAAGTTAGAGACTCCAATACCTTATTTTGGTAATAGATGGAACAATAGCAACTTGTTGAGAGAAGATCAACAAGGAAATAAAAGCTTGAGCAACACTATGAATCAGCTAAACCTAATAGTCATCTATAGACTACTCCACCCGAGAGGAACAGAATACACATTCTTCTCAGGCACACATGGAACATTCTCCAGGAGAGACCATAAAATAAGTCTCAGTGAATTTAAAAGGATTGAAATCATGTGAAGTAGGTTTTGGCTTGTGCAATTCAAAAATGTCAAGGCCAGGGCACCTGGGTGGCTCAGCCGGTTAAGCACCCAACTTCTGCTCAGGTCATGATCTCATGGTTTGTGAGTTTGAGCACTACATCAGTCTCTGGAGCCTGGAGCCTACTTCACATTCAGTGTCTATCCCTCTCTCTGCCCCTTTCCAGCTTACACACTCTCTCTCTTTCAAAAATAAACGTTAAAAAAAATTCAAAAGGAGCCCCTGGGTGGCTCAGTCCGTTAAGCATGTGACTTTGGCTCAGGTCATGATCTCACGGTCTGTGGGTTCAAGCCCTGTGTCGGGCTCTGTGCTGACAGCTCAGAGCCTGGAGCCTGCTTCGGATTCTGTGTCTCCCTCTCCCTCTCTCTCTCTCTCTCTACCCCTCCCCTGTTTGCACTCTGTCTCTCTCAAAAATATTAAAAAAAAATTTTTTTTTAATTCAAAAATGTCAAAGCCACAAAAGGGAAGAATGAGGAATGAGTTAGGTTAAATCTGACCTACTAAATGAACTTATTATCCTAGATTGGATACTGGACCAGAAGAAGAAAAAAACATTTCCTTTAAAAAAAATCAGTACCATAAGTATTCCAAACTTCTGTGGAAATTCAGGCACAATTACTCCCTCCAAGAAAGAGGGGGACTCTCTCCATAACTTGTTCTTGAAAGTGTTGAATGAGGGGTGCCTGGGTGGCGCAGTCGGTTAAGCGTCCGACTTCAGCCAGGTCACGATCTCGCGGTCTGGGAGTTCGAGCCCCGCGTCAGGCTCTGGGCTGATGGCTCAGAGCCTGGAGCCTGTTTCCGATTCTGTGTCTCCCTCTCTCTCTGCCCCTCCCCCGTTCATGCTCTGTCTCTCTCTGTCCCAAAAATAAATAAACGTTAAAAAAAAAAAAAGTGTTGAATGATTTTTCAGATGTTTATTAATCATTTGTATTTTCTCTCTTGTGAATTACCTGTTTTTATCCATTTATCCTCACTGTAGGTATTTCTCAGTCTGAAGTCTCATTGATTTTTTTTTCTTCTAATTTTTAAATTATAAAACAGCTTGTTTAAAAAATAAATTGTATAGGGGCACCTGGGTGGCTCAGTCACTTGAGCCTCCGACTTCAGTCAGGTCATGATCTCTTGGTTCGTGAGTTCGAGCCCCACGTCAGGCTCTGTGCTGACAGCTCAGAGCCTGGAGCCTGCTTCAGATTCTGTGTCCCCCTCTCTCTTCGCCCCTGCTTGTGCTCTCTCTCTGTCTTTCAAAAATGAATAAACATAAAAAAAATTTTTTAATAAAATAAAAAATAAACTGTATAAATGGGCATAAAGGAAAAAAGGCCCTTTCATCTCCGCTTCCCACTCTCCAGATGTTCTCCCTCTTATTTTAGTTTTTAAAGCTTGTCTCCCACCCTTATTCTCCTTCCTTGCACTCTTTAAAAATTTCTAAATATTTTTTGTGAATTACTCATGGAACAAAAGCATACATCTTTAATAGACTAGGAAAACAGAGTTTGCAGTGGAAAAACTATGTTAACCTCAATAGATTTTGTGATAAGTGTAATTTTAGGTTCAACACACACGTTTATGTCTATTTAAGAACTTTAAAATTCTGAAGATCTCATAGCAAAGCATAGATATAATTAATACATAATCAGAAATAAGACCATAAACTACATGCAGTGAGCTAATAGCTTAAATTCTGGGCTGTTGGAAACCGTTCCATAGTCTTTGGTGTTATCCTTTGATTTGGAAAAGAAAGCACGCAGGAATGTGTTCACCTGTGTGGAACACAGCTTTCACAAGTGTGAGCTGAAATTGATATGTCACATAATAAACTCTGCATGGTACAGATTGGGGGGGGAGGGGTGAGTCATCTCTCACAGGGTTAACTAACTGAACCTTTTGCATTTATCTGTCATAGAATAATAGAATTATAGAAGTAAACACCCCTTAGAACATCTCTTCTAACTTCCTTACTTTATGGGTGAAAAACTAATGCCTGGAATGTGGTAGACGTCAAATGAGGCCCATACGGCATAAACAGCCTGTTCCCAGCCATCCAGGAGTTAGTGACACTTGATCTGTGTGATTTCAGTGAAGGAGCCAGCATGTTAACAGCGAAGCTTTCACTCGTTCATTTAACAAATGAGCGAACCATTTATTGAATGTTGAAGATAGGGCATGTACCGAAGAAGGGGAGTCATTCAGGTCCTAAATGACTTGTAAATTAACGACTGTACATGATGTAGTAACCATTTGTTCTTTTTTCATTGCCAGTGAGGAAGGCCAATTGCTTTAGCTGCCCTGGAGCCTGGGAATGTGACATGTGGAATGAGAAATAGGCCTCTCTGTGGACTTTGGTGACAAACTGAACTTTTTTGTGTGTGTTTTTTTCCAGCTAGAAGAAGAGAGATCTGTGCTCAATAATCAGTTGTTAGAAATGAAAAAGAGGTAGGCTTTCTTTTTGTGTTTATTGTTGTGTGTGTGTGTTTAATGAGGAAAATGTCAGAACATGACGTGTATGGTGACTGTAGAAAACACGTCACCTCCTTATTGTTCAGAAGAGTGGATTGTGATGGTTTGGTGCTCATAACCGGTAAATGATGAAAATTTATTTGCAAAAGTTACAGTCTTAATTACAAAGACAAAGGACAGGTTAATTTTTAAGTTTTCTGTTGAATTTATTCAGAAATGTTCTAAAATCAGATTGTCTCATTATACCGCTGTTACCTCTTCTTTTCAGTAACTGAAAATGCTGTAATCTTATGTAGAGTAATTGATCTGCATATAAATACTGGTTGCATTATATAAAAATTTGAACTTTTCAATAATAATGTGTTAGCATCAATTTGAATGTTTCTGTTTTCTAAGAAAGAGCTTTCTTCTCTGTTACTCTTTGATGATAATCAAATGATATTTAAATGGAAACCTTCCAGCCTTTGGAGTAAGGATAAATGGGGCCACAGAAATAACTGTTTAGAAGCCTGATGCTTACGTATCTTGACAGTCTCTGTCTGCTCTTGTAAAATGTGCAGTTTGTGTCTAGAGAAATTCTGTGCTTTACGCTGCGTGCCGGGCAGATGGGTGGGTACTGTTGCCGAGAACCACAGCCCTGATGGTGGTTTGCTGAGTAGATGTGCGTCACGACAGTGACGTACTTTTCTCTTATTGAAAACAGAACTAAACGTAATTCTTTAAGAAGAGCTTAATCAAGAATTCATCCACGCTCCTGCAAAGTATTTTATTATTCTTTCTGGTCGGGAAGAGGAAGTTTCTCTCCCTGACCACTGACACACGTGTTTTACTCTGGCAGTCTGCTCCTGCCAGCATGGCGGTGGCTTAGGAATTGAGGGCTTTCTTTAGCCCACAGAGATATTGGGATCCACAAGAAACATTCCAAAGGACATCAGGCTTCAAGTCCAGGACTGCCTTTCCTCCTTTCTTGTTTAATTAAGAAATACTTAGATTCATTCTTACTTAAAGTTTCCTACCAGAATGCGCACAGAATGCATCACTGCCCCCACCCCGTCCTTGTGTAGGCAGGCAGCTCTGCGAGGGTGGGCCTCAGGATATTTCCATTTTACATAAATAAGGCTCCATTTCTTTAAAGAGAACCTCCTTATGCAGTTATCAAGGGTATGTGAAAAAAAATTGATAGGGCTCGTTCCTGTCACATTCTGCCAGGAGAGCATGGGAAAAATGGGCTGGTGTAAGGAAGCAAGTACTGACATTATCCCTTTGTGTTCACAATTCACAAACTTAATCTCAGGACAACCCCGCAAAATATATGGCGGGGCCTGCATTTATAAAGGGTGAAAGTAGGGCCCAGAATGTTAGGCGACTTAGCCAAGAACCCAGATGCAAGCGTAAGACAGAGGGTGTCAGATGTTCATGCTGTCTCTTTTCTCACTGTACATTTATTTATTGTTAATTTTAAATTTTTTTTTTCCTTTAAAGAATAAAGCTGCTATGCTTCGTTAGTCTTTTCCATGTGACTTTAATTTACATGCCTTTCAAAATGTGAGCAGGCCTGTGACATTTTCCTTGGCTTAAAAAGGTAGAACAAGTTTGGGGGCTTGTTAAGGCCACTTCTTAATTCACCATCTTTGCTCCCATTTTAATTCCTGGATAAGTTTAGGAGAATGTCTCCTGAAAATCACTCTTTATATCAATAAATGCTGATAAACGTGGTAATTGTTTCTGAAAGTGAAAATTTTGAAAACCTAACTTACCCTATTTAGCGCTGTTTTTTGGTCAAATTAATCCTCATGGAAAGTTGTGTCTATTTCTGAAATCTGAATGCAGATCTATTTTAGCTAATAATTTGGGCCCTTAAGTGTCCTCTACTTCTCATTAAGTAGCAGGGTTCTTGTTATGTTGCATTTTTAAAGCTTGCCCAGTAAGACTGTAAGGTCTTTGCTTCATTGCTAGAATTTATTTCTTAGGTAAGTAGTAAGGAAAGAATCTGGGTAATATGTTCCCTGGAAGGGAAAGGCCCTTAGAGCCGTTCTTTCACACCGTGTTTATCTTCCCTTCTTGATAACTTAAGTGTCCTCTAAAAGCCAGTGTGATAATGGATTCCTATGTAGATCTATGTGTGTAATAGTTAAGTAAATTTAGCATGGAGTACTGGAAAGAATTTGATAACGCTCTTAATTTAAGTCTGGAAAGTACTTAAATCATAAAGATTTTTGCAATGTAGTTGTTGACGCAAGAACTGAGATCTTAGTCAAGGGCTTAATTCAGAAGTGATCATTGAACATACATAGTCCAGATAGTCTGTAAGTGTGGCATTGAAATGGTCATTGTATTGAAGTGCAGAACTTAACTTCTGACCCTGAGGCACAGACTGCTTCTCGTTCAGTAGTAGGGTCTTCCTGTATTTGCTATGGTTTTTTGGTACCTAAACATTAAATTGCAAGCAATCTGTAGTTCAGGTTTTTCTCTTCACTTAAAAATACAATCGTTGTTTCGGAAGCTGGTTTCCAAGTCGGGTGGACCTCTTTCAAACCGGGCTCCAAGATACCTGACCCAGCAGAGCCAACCTCGAATTGCTCTAACTGACCGAAGTGGACAAGTGTGCTCCCCTGTCCACTAAAGCCTACAGCAGATTTGGGAACATGTTTGGCCTCCCTCCCTTCTCTAGGCTTTTTGATGTCAAAGCGGGGACTCTGGAGCTCAAATGTTAGATGTGGACTTCTTGGAGTCAGAATTAATTCTGTTAGAGTAAATGCGGGATAAATGTCAGGAATGGAAACTGGTTGGCGACCCCGTCTGAGAGACCCGGTCTAGAGCGGTCCCGTGCTACTCCAGCTCGTGAAGCTCAGTGTGGGTTGCTGACTGTCTGACTGTCTCGAGCTTGCGCCACTTATCAATGCTCATTTCACCCTCTCTTTTCCCTTCCCTACTCCTGCTTCCTTTGCTCTATCTGTGTGTCTTTAATGGTAAGACTAAAGAAAGTCTATCCACGTTATAATAAATAAATTTCATATATTTTTAGTAAAACAACTTGTTGTATATATTTTTTGGCTGCCTTTGTCCCTCTGTGTCTTGCTTTTGTTTTGTAAAATATTCCTAGCAGCATACACACACACACACACACACACACACACACACACACACACACACACCGGTTTTAGATCTATATACAGCAAAGAGCTTCAGTGAAAATTTAGTTCTCCTTACATTACCTGCATTTTTTTTTCATGTTTCTAATGTTTGGTTCTTGCTATCTTGCATTTTTTAAGCTTGCCCAGTTACACTTTAAGGTATTTGCTTCATTACTAGAATTTATTTCTTACATAAGTAGTAAGGAAAGAATCTGGGTAATATGTTCCCTGGAAGGGAAAGGTATCTGGCCCTTAGAGCCGTTCTTTCACACCGTGTTTATCTGCCCTTCTCGATACCTTCAGCAGCACCAAGTCCTTCTAGCCAGCATGGCTTCAGAGTGTAGCACAGGCGCTCCTGTCAGTGTGGTTTGTGACTCACATGTCAGTAACGTTGGCATTTATGGTTTAACTTCGTCCCTCTTGGTTTGCACAGTGGGATTAGGGCTTGGAAATAGCCCGAGAAGCCAGCAGTGAAGACCGGCCATGAAGACAAGCTGCCAAAGGCTATTTGTCCTGTCATTTGATGTATAAATCACAAGGCAGATCCCTCTCCTAACCATGTGTCTCTTGACAACTTGTCCAAGACACGTTCAGCCTGCCATCTTCTTCGAAGGCGGCTTCACTTAGGGGTCGTGTGTACGTGAGAAGCAAAGATTCCCGTACCTTTTACCTTCTGTCATCTGCTGGTGTCTTTGTCCCTCCCTGCCACAAAGACTCTGTGAGATTCTGGTTGCCTAGAGTTCTGATTATAGAAGAACTTAAATCTGTTCACCAACCCCCATATCCTGGTGTTTTTCAGTAAAAACAGTAAAACTACATTTTTCAAATTGGAGTTGGATTTCTCACCAAGTGAAGCTCTTGAAATAGTTTCTACAATGGAAGAAACTACCAAATAAGTTTAATTGAAACTTAAGGAGCCCAGGATTTTGTGGATAACTGTGGATAACATCAGATATTTACTTTCCAGGTGGAAGAACACGTATATATTCCTCCCATTGAAATCTTTGCTTTGTTTTAACCTAAGCAAGACCCTATTTCCTAGCGAGGTATTCCTCACTTAGTAATTTAACAGCACCAATACCCACCCCCTCTCCAGTGTTCATATCATGCTTGGGTGTTGAATTCAAGAAATTTCTGTAAGTCTCAGATTCTTTTCTTACTACTTACTCTGGACTATAAGTGTAAGCCACACAATGAGATAAATGCAACACTTATATTTTCATCTTTGTGTAGAATTTCAATTTACCATAAATCATGAGAATTCTGTAATTCGTGTGCCGGATATCTTGGGTCTCACTAACCAGACATACATTCTGCCATTTCTAACCTGGGCCTCAGTTTCCGACTTTTCCAGTCAGTGCTCAAACAGACTGAACCATGTGACATGCTCGTGTTTACCCAGTCCCTCCTTGTAGAACCGGCAGGGATTTGACTTCTTGTTCTTGAAGTTTTGGACTCACGGGTGGTCATCTACATTGATGCAGTGTTGTAGGTTGGAGGGTCTGCGGACTAGCTGGGAATTTCTTCCAGTCATGTTTTTCCTAAAAATTTTTGTGAAACAAGGACTTTTTTTTCCCCTCTTGTTTCACACTGCATGTAATTTTTTAAAACTTTTTTTATTTAACAATTTTAGATTTACAGAAGAGTTGCAGAGGCAGTACAGAGAGTTCCCACATACCCATCACCCCACATCCCCTGACACACACACATTGCACACTCCCTGGCACATTGGTCCAGACTGAGAAAGTAATGTTAGTTCAGTATGCTTAGCTAGACTCCAGACTCTGTTCAGATGTCCCCAGTTTTTCCACGAATGTCTTGTTCCTCTTCTGGGATTCAGTCTAGGAAACCACACTGCATTCAGTGGTCATGCCTCCTCAGCTTCCTGCAGTCTGTGACAGTTCCTCAGTCTTTGCTGGTCTTTCGTGGCACTTTTTGAATGCATATAATGTTTGCAACAAAAATTTAGACACACACACGTAAACACAGAGTAGCCTGCCCTTCTGGGTTATATCTATTGTGTCTTGCCCTCCTTCCCTGTCTTTCCTTCATCTTCCCCTTCTTTTTCCCACCCCTTGACTCCAGGATAAATGTTTCTCTCTCCTGAAGACCTGGTCCCCCTCCCTCTGCTGACAGACAAATTCGGAGTCAGGCTGAGAACTTGAACCAAGTGCTCTGCCCGTCGCCCTCCAGACTCCCCCTGTGCTTTCATTCTACACCCGGAAATCCATTTTAACATTTCTGTTCCAGCCTTTATGTAACTACCTGTCATTTCTATGAGCAACTTAATGTCCTTTTCAGATTCTGGGGATGAAAAGTAATAATCCTTCAGTATGAATAGCAGTAATAATCTTTGCTACTGTTTTGGCCCATGAGATCTCAAAAATACATTCTTGGAAGTTGCTAAAAGTAACAAATTAGTGAGAACCAATTGATACCTCCAGCATAAAACTGCTCTGCATGACATCCGTGTATAATCGCTTTGCATGTGTGTATTTTAATTGTTGTTATTGCTTGGTGATAATTTATTCAAAAAGTAACAGAATTCAGCTGGGGTGGGGGTTAGATTTTTAAAAGAATTCTTTGGGGGTACAACAGTCTTGTTCTGGTTTTTTTGTTTTGTTTTTTTTTTTAAATTCTACCTCTTCCAAAGTTATTAACATGTTTCTTTAAATTCAAATGGATACAATGATATGCAGATTCTGGCATGTCTATGCATAGGTAAACTTGTTCTCCCTCACAGTGAGTAAAATTTCAAGTAAAATTTTGCAAGCATAATAGCCTTAACCCCCTTTTAAACTTCCCCATGATACTTTTTTCTTTACGTTAACTCAAGTTAATTGCGTGTTTGTCATAGGGCAGTTGGACGCTGACCACTCCCTCGGTTGATTTGTGGAATTTTTAACTCTTTGGTCTTTTAGAGAATCCAAGTTAATAAAAGAAACCGATGAAGAAAAAGCTTCCTTGCAGAAATCCATCAGCATTACTAGTGCCTTACTCACCGAAAAGGATGCAGAGCTGGAAAAACTGAGAAATGAGGTAGAGTACCGCCTGCGGCCTCTTTCTGTTCCCGCCGCCTCTTTCTGTTCCCGTGCGCCTCAGCTCACCTGCTGTGTTTCAGGTCACGGTGCTCAGGGGAGAGAGCGCCTCCGCCAAGTCCTTGCACTCAGTCGTCCAATCTCTGGAGTCCGACAAGGCGAAGCTTGAACTCCAGGTAAAGAACCTGGAGCTTCAACTCAAAGAAAACAGGAGGCAGCTCGGCAGCTCCTCAGGTAAAGTGCCGGCCGCCTCCTGCAGCTGAGCCCTTCCTAGTGAGGTGCCCTGGGATGGCAGCTGTTGCGCCGCCCCCTGCCTCGGCCCGTCTGCCTTTGGCTCTCCTGCCATTGACGCAGATAAGGGTCATGACACAGGTCCTCCGCCCAGGGACGTGCCCGCCATCCCCACCTCTGAAATGCGGGCAGCAATAGAGGACGTGAGTGACGGCTGCCCTCGCGGTCGCAGCCGTGGGCTCTGAAATGCGCTGCGGTAAAGGGGAACAGAGGTGGCCCCTTCGTGAGCACGTGCTACTTGCTTGCTACTTTAACTTCCGGTGGGTGTGATGGGCGCCCTCACCAGCCGTGGGCCAGCCGGGCGGAGAACACCGAGGGGGTAGGGCCAGCATCTGGCTAGATCCCTTAGGGCTCCAGATGTGGGACAGGAACCCATGAACTGTTCTCAGAGAGGCACATTTGGGAATTTCACTTGAAAATACGTGTCTATCACTGGCCCGTTTGTTATAGTAACTCAGGAAAACAAGATTGCAATTTTTGTAAAATCCACCCCCCCCCCCCTTTCTTTGATACAAGGTAATACTGATACTCAGGCAGAAGAGGATGAAAGAACCCAGGAGAGTCAGGTAATATTCCTTTCCTTTGCGTGGCTTGCTTGACATTTTTTTTAGTTTTTATTTTTTAAAGTTCATTTTGAGAGAGAAAGCACAAGTTGGGGAGGAGCAGAGAGAGAGGGGGAGAGAGAGAGAGAGAGAGAGAGAGAGAGAGAGAGAGAGAGAGAGAGAGAATGAATATGAATATCCCAAGCAGGCTTCGCACTGTCCGTTCAGAGCCCAACACGGGGGGGGGGGGGGGGGGGGGGGGGGGGGGCTCAAACCCACGAACTATGAGACCATGACCTGAGTGGAAATCACTCAACCGACTGAGCCATCCAGGTGCCCCTTACTCACTGTTTGGTTTGGTTTTGTTTTTTAATTTGTTTTAAGTTTGTTTATTTTTGAGAGAGAGACAGCACGAGTGGTGGAGGGACAGAGAGAGAGAGGAAGACAGAGGAGCCAAAGCAGGCTCCACACTGTCAGCATGGATTCTGACGTGGGTCTTGAACTCATGAAACCATGAGGTCATGACCTGAGCCAAAGTCAGATGCTTAACTGACTGAGCCACCCAGGGGTCCCTACGTACTGTTGTTAAAAACCACTTAGCCTTTTGCATACATAATACATTCATATGGTGTAAACAATAAATAATAGTAAAAGTATATATGGTAGAAAGTCACACTCCAAACACCATCTCTCTTCTCAGTTCCCAGACCTCCAAACAGGGAATCACTCTTATTAGTATCTTCAACAAATCTTTTCAGAGATTTAAGAACATGTCCTATCCTTTTTTTTTTTTTTTAAACACAAATGGTGGCATATTACATAATCTGGTCTTTTTTTATTGCTGTATAGTATGCATTATGTGGATGTACTATAATCAGTTCCTTGTCAGCTGACAGGACATTTGGGATTTTTTAAAATCTTTTTAGTGTATTATGAACAATGCTATAATGAATTATCTTGAATATCTGTCATTTTGCAGATATACTAGTATTTTTCTAGGATAGATTCGTAAAAGTAGAATTACTTGGTCAAAAGATTCCTTGCTCCTCTTGACCTTAAAAAGACAGTTCTTGGGGCGCCTGGGTGGCGCAGTCGGTTGAGCGTCTGACTTCAGCCAGGTCACGATCTCACGGTCCGGGAGTTCGAGCCCCGCATCAGGCTCTGGGCTGATGGCTCAGAGCCTGGAGCCTGTTTCCGATTCTGTGTCTCCCTCTCTCTCTGCCCCTCCCCCGTTCATGCTCTGTCTCTCTCTGTCCCAAAAATAAACATTGAAAAAAAAAAATTAAAAAAAAAGACAGTTCTTTTTTGTTAATTTTTTTTAATGTTTGTTAATTTTTGAGAGAGAGGAACACAGAGCGTGAGCAGGGGGCAGAGAGAGGGAGACAGAATCAGAAGCAAGCTTCCGGCTCTGAGCTGTCAGCACAGAGCCCGATGTGGGGCTCAAACTCAAGAATCGCAAGATCGTGACCTGAGCCAAAGTCAGGTGCCTAACCAACTGAGCCACCCAGGTGCCCCAAAAAGACAGAGATCTTGAAAGCTGTTTCCCTAAAGCCAAAATTACCAAAACAGACTTAGCCTTAAAAATGGGATTATAAGGAGGCAAACTGTTTTGTATTTGGAAATATAATTGCACATAGCAACTAACTTCCACCTTCAATTTTAGCACTATATGTTGGATATATTTATCCTGTTCAAAATTCAAAAGTACAAAAGCCAGCATGTTCATATTTATTTTACCATTCTTTTTTTTTTTTTTTTTTTTTTGAGAGAGAGAGAGCGTGAGTAGGGGAGGGGCAGAGAGAGAGAGACACACACACACAGAATCTGAAGCAAGCTCCAGGCGCTGAGCTGTTAGTAAAGAGCCCGACACGGGGCTCGAACTCAAGAACCATGAGGTTATGACCTGAGCCGAAGTCGGACACTTAACCGACTGAACCACCCAGGTGCCCCCATCATCTTTAAATAAAAGCAAAGTTCAGTGAGTTTGTGATTTGCTTCAGTCATCTGCTATCTATCTCCTTTGAAAGATATGAAAGGATTCAACAGATGCACTGACTCCCCCTGGATAGTGTTGTCTGCTTAGTCTGTGTGTCCAAGAAGCATAGACTCCATTAACAGTGTTTTCTTTTCCCCTCTCCTTTCTGCTTCCATTTGTTTCATCTGCCGCTGCCAACACTTTTCTTCCAATCAGCAAATGGTTTGTTTTATGTTTCCTAATTTGTGAGCGTGTGTGTGTGTGTGTGGTTCCCCACTATACCTATATCCATTTTGTGGCTTTTTCTTCTTCCTGAATTGTAGCTCCTAACAGGATAAAGTCTTAGAAAATGTAAGCCTCCTGTCAGTATTGGAAGGGGTATTTTGCAGAGAATCACAAAGCCAGTGATTGCTAGCTTTGTTTCGTAACTTGCCCCGGCAGGGGAATAAGGCCAAATATTTCTTTTTTTTTTTTTTAATGTTTTTTTAATGTTTTTTTATTTTTGAGAGAGACAAAGACAGAGTGTGAGCAGGGGCGGGGCAGAGAGAAAGGGAGAAAGAATCCAGAACAGGCTCCAGGCTCCAGGCTCCAAGCTGTCAGCACAGAGCCTGACACGGGGTTGAACTCACAAACCGTGAGATCATGACCTGAGCTGAAGTCAGACGCTTAGCCGACTGAGCCACCCAGGCGCCCCAAGGCCAAATATGTCTTTAAGACATGAAATACATAATTTTTAATATTGTAAAGTAGGACTTAGGTATTTAGAGTGATTGGACCTTTTTATTATCAGTAGAAGAAGGGAAAAAACATTTTGTTTTTAGAGTGCCCTTGATTTGAAAGGAGATGTTAGGACCAGAGTGTCTCCTCCTGATGGTCACCTTGTTACCCCACTGCTCAGTGAATCTTGGTACAGGTGCTGGCCACACGTGTGCTACCTGGGCTCTGCCCTGTCACTGTGTGCCAGAGTGTCTCCTCAGCTGAAGGGAGCCGGAGCCCTCTCTTGAAAACACCTTCGTTTTGCTCTGAAGATGACGTTTGTTTACTGTGCCACCATGACCAATGAGTAAATGTTAAACGGTGGTCTGAGGAGCATTTCCGTGAACTTTTTCCAGTCTACAGAACATCAAAGTTCTGCATCTGTTCTACAGTTCAATGGGACAGCTAATTGGTTCCGCTTTTTGTAGGGTCTTGCTGATGTCCATGTGTATGTATAAAGCGTTTAAACGTGGGCTCAGGAATGGCCACTATCTCCCCCTCCTGTGAGTCCAGCACACCCTGTAGCCACAGCGTGAGAGTATACTTTCATACCACATCCATCCTCCAGCATACACACTTTAGACATTTTACACATCTGTTTCTCTTCCCCCCCCCCCCCCCCCGGGACAAATCAGATTGATTTCCTAAATTCAGTAATAGTGGACCTTCAGAGGAAGAATCAAGACCTCAAGATGAAGGTGGAGATGATGTCAGAGGCAGCCCTGAATGGGAACGGCGATGACCTAAACAATTATGACAGGTATTTTATATTAAGCAATACTAACCAGAACCTTAGCTCCATCTAAATAAAGGTTTTTAAAAGTAGGTTCCAGGGGATTGGAGAAATCATTGCCTTGTGGTTACTTGTCCACAAATGGAGTTCCACAAATCTGGCAAGAGAATGATACACTGCGAATGGTTTGATGTAAAATTCTAAATGTGGACTGTAGAACTTAACACTCAAGTCTCCCAGACGTGGCCATAATTCGTTCCTATTTTTTGTTGTGAGTGATACTGTCTCCTGAGTTTCTTCTTACAGAGAGGAGTTTCTGATTATGCACGTTAACATTTGTAGCGATGACCAGGAGAAACAGTCCAAGAAGAAACCTCGCCTCTTCTGTGACATATGTGACTGCTTTGACCTCCACGACACAGAGGATTGTCCCACGCAGGCGCAGGTGTCAGAGGACCCCCCCCATTCCACACACCACGGCAGTCGGAGCGAGGAACGCCCGTACTGTGAAATCTGCGAGGTGTTTGGGCACTGGGCCACCAACTGCAACGACGACGAGACTTTCTGATGAAGCCCCGCCCGGCCCCT
The DNA here is from genome assembly GCF_016509475.1 of Prionailurus bengalensis. NCBI lineage: Eukaryota > Metazoa > Chordata > Mammalia > Carnivora > Felidae > Prionailurus > Prionailurus bengalensis. The sequence continues at coordinate 7,269,954 of NC_057356.1, forward strand.
CCCCCGCGCCCGGCCCCTCCCCCGCACCGCACCGGCTCCTCCCGCACCGGCGGCGCGGAGGCAGCTGGACACCAGCATTGTGCGGCGGCCTTCAGCGGAACTCACGTTATTTTTGACCCCCGTCAACAAATCGAAGAGAATATTTTGATCTTCAGTACATCACCCTTTTAGTCCCCCCCCCCCCAGAAGTTAATAAATACTTAGTAGGTGAGATTTCACCTCTAATTTTGTCTTCTTGATTTTTAAAAGTTCTAACAAGACGTTGCACCAGATGCCATTACACTCACTGTCCCTAGGGAAGCCTCATAGAACAATTCCTACCCTTACAATACCTTATTTAAGTAACTTTAAATTATGCTGTTACTTTTCATATTTGCACTAAAATTTTTCCAGGCTGCATTTGTATATTTAGATGTTTTGGTTAAGCTTTGACACTGGAATGAGTTGGAAAAATGTGCCATTTTGCATTTTCATCTACTCATTTAAAGTATTTTATTCTTAAAGAAGTATCTGAGCTCTTTGCACTACCTGATGTCAGTAGTGCCTTTATTTCAGGCTTGATAATACTTAGGTGTGATTATAAAATCATGAAACAGGTAACAGGAGGGGGAAGCCCCCAAACTGCTGTGGGGACATTTTATAATCTATATGCTGCACCTACTTACTCTACTGTGGTGTTTTGTTTATTGGTTTTTGCATAATTTCAGCTTCTATATATTATATGTATATATTTTTTAAAAATCTATATTTTGGGACAAAATACAATGTCTTTCTTTTCAGATTTTTACCTTTATGAAAAAGAAAACACATCAGGACATAATGGACTAGGCCCGAAGTGATATCACGTGGCTTTGCAACTAGTTTTTTTTTCCGTTTTCATTTTGTTTCTTTATCAGATATAAATACCTGGGAGAATTTTCTCTAAATCTTTTTCTTTCTTCAGCAGATATCCCCAGCAGTCAGTTAATTAGATAATAAGCCACTATTAAAACACCTAAATTAACCAATCTACAACCTTTACAAGTTTTTTTAAAAACTGTTTTTAGATGAATGTACGATGAGAAATTCAACATTGATAATTTTGGATTTTCTTATCACAAAAAAATAAAATGAAGGACCTCAACCATCAGAAGTTTATCAACCAGTTTGAATCTATTTATCTCACTTGAATGTCTTCTACAATATGTAAAAAGTAATGTATCTTCCGTGCTACATGTATAATAAGAACTTCTATAATTGTATATATGCCTTTGATGTATTTTTTCCCTCAAGATTATCAAATGTGTGTCTGACAAGTGAAAAATCTGTAATTAGTTAAAATTTTTGGTTATAAACATAGGAAGTGTTTCACAAACAAAATGTAAAGCAGTATTAAAATTTGAGCAAACGAGTGTTCTGTATCTACTTTAATAAATGGTTATTCTTTTTTGCCAGTGGTAGTAAACATATTCTTCCCAGGTTTATTTGTCATAATGTTTTCTTTTTCTTTAAATGAGTGAGCACTATAGATCCAAATAGTAATTTCTACTGCAGTCTTGTTGATAAACAGCTTTTAAGAAATTGATATATCCTCATCTCAAAGCATCCTATGACCCACTTAAAATAAATACCTAAGGTTGTTATCCATTGCTATATCACACTGTATTACCTGACAAAAACATGAACGGCACCACGTAGCACCAACTACCTAATAATCCGTGATGTTTTGGAAAGAAACCCTGAAAATTGCTGTGATATTTAGCAAAATGATTACTGAACCAAACATTTGTTTTACGAGCACAGACTCCCCAACAGGTCGATATTTCCAAAGCAGAGTTATTAGTTGAACAAGAACAATACTTTTACCTCCTTAAATGATACCTTGACACTAGTCCTTGACTTCACTACTAACCATAGGGAATTAAAAGACTCACTGTTTTAACTTACTGTGGTAATCGTTTCGCAGTATATACTTACAGTTAAATCCTGTTGTATACACCTGAAACTAATACGATGTTATATGTCAATGATATCAATAAAAACTACAGAAGAAAACACTAAGGTCTGCAATATTTATAGGGCAACTACCGCAGTATAGCAACGTTTCCAAACATCGGATCCCTATACAAGTTAAACACCCATGTTGATCATTACCTAGCATTGTGATCCTTTGGGAGAAGGATAGTTTATCATCCTGCTCTTGCTCATTTACATGCATGCATGCTTGGGATTTCACTAGCCTTGGGCATCTCACCTCTTCACCGTAAGTTTTGCCCTAATATAAGAGTTTGTGACAAGGCCTGCTGAGACCATTTATTTTCACGGTGCTAAAATAATACACCTTTTCAGTTGGGCAAAAAAGTCTGTACCTGTGGTAAGGATTTGTGATATAGATTGAGAATCACTGTGAAAACCGGGTTGAGAATTAGGGCATGAAACAGCATTGAGTAGAAACACGTTATTTTAAAATTTAAAGGGTTTTGATGAAATCATGGGATTGAGAGTGCCAGTGTGTATGTATGATTGGTTGCTTTTCAGCATCATCCCCAAATTCTGCTCTTTGTTTACTCAGACTCATGGGTGAGTCCTTTCTTCATAACAAAGTGTATGTAAAGGATTGAATAGAGCCATCCACTCGAAGAGCAAATGTTTTCAAGCCTCTTTCACATCCCAGACAATTTCCACCCTCGAAGTATTAAAACGAATGAATCATTCTAAAACAATAGTTATTAAGCAATTAAATTCCAGGCACCCTGCTAAGTTTTTAAAATGAAACACGACGTAAATTCCACCCTCTTGATTCTCACAACTCAAAAGGTAACGTACGAATTTTACTAACGGAGTGGGAACTGGATTCCACATGGGATATTATCTGTGTGAAATACAATGCAGTGAATCTACTGGCAAGAGCTAAACAGACAAGTTTGTCGCAGCCGTTGTCTTTTCTTGGGTAAAATTTAGCCTACAAACTAAAAGAGCAAAGCGGAGGGCTTTCTGACTGCTATAATTTAAAAGATTTCCATGAGAGCGGGCACGCTTGCTGCTACGAAGCAAGTCGCGATTTTTAAGCGGAAGAAGTAGGACCCAGTCCCCGTCTCTCAACTCAATTCTCAGCGTCCAACGACTCCTGGACTGAGGCAGGGTCTCGATGGGGCTGGGGGTCTTGGGGAGCTTCGGCACCGATGCAGCAGAGGGAGAGCAGCGGGCGCCTGATTCAGCAAAGACGGTAGGCGCCGGCCCACCTCAGCTTCCGGGTTGGCTGGGGAGGTGGGGGGAGGGGGGCGGTCAGCCGTCCTGGTCACGTGAACGCACCGTCACGTGACTGCGTCCGTGGGCTACGCCTAGGGGGAAGCAAGATGGCGGCGCACCTGTCCTACGGACGAGTGAACCTGAACGTGCTGCGCGAGGCGGTGCGTCGCGAGCTGCGAGAGTTCCTGGACAAGTGCGCAGGAAGCAAGGTGAGCGATGGGAGGCGGCGACACTGCTTTCCAGCCCCCCGTCCCTCCTGGCCCAATCCGGTGCCCGATAGCCTGAGCTCCTGGTGCACGAGGTCCCTGGGGCTTCCGAGGAGGGGAGCGGGCAGGACCGATGCGCGGGGGAGAGGGGTCTGCCGGTGGGGCTGGGGCACACGGCAGGAGTCGGCGTGGCATCGCGATTGCTTTGTTGCAGCAGAGTAAGCCACTGTGGTATCCCAGGCCATCGTGAACCTTATTTATGTCAGGTGGCCCTCAGATCCAGAGGGGCAGTTCTGGTGCCCCCTGGGAACAGGACGAATGGGGCGGGCCCGGCCCAAGGATGTCGATGGGCCAGTGAACATGCCTTACAGCGATCATGCATGTCGTACCTTTAAAAGCCTGTGTAGCACTAGCATCTTAGAACCTGCTGCTCACACGTATTATGAAAGAGGTTGTAGTTATTTGCGGTTTTAACGTGACTTTTCTAGGGTTTGTTTCTCCTGTTAGACGTTTACTACCACCCAGCTCACGACTGAGAAATTGTAGATCAAGGACTTAATAGGATTTCGTCTAAGTGGTGTCATCTTTCTCCTCTCTCCTTAGGGTTTATTTGTCCCCCTAAGTAACTGGCAGTACAACTCCGGAAAGGAAAGGAAAACTGGGGAATCTCAGGAATCGGTATTAGGAAGAACAGAACTTCAAGAGATGGAGTGGGTGCTAGCAGCCATTGAGAGAAAAAGGCAGGCTAAGCCCTAGGTGCCCAGTTCAGGCTCAAGAATGATACTGAAATCTGAATAACATCACGGATTGGATCAGTGGCAATATTGTGGGTGTAATATTGTGCTGTGGTTTTGCAAACTGTTACCATTGGGGGAAACTGGGAAGAGCATGCAAGGGCTCTCTCTGTAATATTTCTTACAAATGAAAGTTAATCTACACTTATCTCAGTAAAAATTTCAGTTAAAAAAGGGAAGAAGAGGGGTGCCTGGGTGGCTCAGTCGGTTAAGCCTCCCACTTCAGCTCAGGTCATGATCTCACAGTTTGTGGGTTCGAGCCCTGCTAACAGGGGTCTGTGCTGACAGCTTGGAGCCTGCTTTGGATTCTGTGTCTCCCTCTCTGTCTGCCCCTCCCCCACTTATGCTCTGTCTCTGTCCCTCAAAATAAATAAATAAGGGAAGAAGAAAAAATGACACTGGAGATTAGCAGTAATAATGTTCATGGGAGCCCAGAACAATGACCCGTGAGTTGTCAGCTGAGTTCTAGACTGGGGTTCTATAAGGGGTTCCCCTTATACTATACCTAAGGTCCAAAGTCCCTACGTGGCCCTGGACATGTTACTTAAACTTCCCAAACCCTTTAAAACTTTCCTCTTCTGTCAAAATAAGATTCGTCATACCTACATCCAAGGTTTTAATTTTATATAATTGGATTATGTGACACTTCCATGTAAAATGCTAGACTGAACTATTGCCATTGGCAGTTTCTATCTGGTTCAATCTACTCGTTAATACCATGACACAAATACACAACAAACTACAGTTCCTTCTTCCTGTTTGAGGATGGTGGTTATGTCTTAACTTTCCCGTGACAACAGTAACATCCTTGTCCAGATCATGTTTTTCTTTAGACCTGTAAGATACGAATATGATTAGAGCCAGTTAAAATTTTTGCTAATTCAGTTGGAAGCAAATATTCCTACTACGTCTTCTGACTGCTGTTTTCTGTTGATATTGTTGAAATTCCTGGTATTAACCCTAACAAGAGAAAGTTTCTCCCCTCCTACAGGCAATAGTTTGGGATGAGTACCTCACAGGACCATTTGGCCTGATTGCACAGTATTCACTACTGAAGGTAAATGAGCTCTTTGGGTTTTGTTTGGGGATTAATAATTCTGTACTTTAGTAGTAATAGGATTTTACATTTTTCCTGAGTAATTGACTTGCAGAGTTCTTTGGTCTTTATAGACACTGATGCTGATGCATGTCTAACATTTTTTATACAGTGGCCACTGGCCAGTGATTTTATACTGATCCTAATTCTAGAGAAATTACTAGCATTGTGCTATGTGACCACCACCTGGTGTCATTGACAGGTCATCACGTGAGTCATTTGAATTCAGATGCAATAGCAGTGACTTAATCCTGAAACTTTGTCCTTTATACATCTGGCTTTGGGGAATCTAAATTTTGCTGATGAAGCATTATGCACTTTTGGCTGGGAGTGTTTATGATGACTGAATCTGGATATGATAGGTAAAGTACAGGGTTTTTGTTAACCTTTTGTGTATGTGTTTTCTTAGGAACATGAAGTGGAGAAAATGTTCACACTTAAAGGAAGTCGTTTGCCAGCAGCTGATGTCAAGAATATTATTTTTTTTGTCAGACCCAGGCTAGAGTTGATGGATATAATTGCTGAAAATGTGCTCAGGTATCTCCCAGAGCTTCTGTTTGGACCAAAAGAGGTTGATCCTTCTCAGGGTTTTAACATACCGAACTCTTCCTTGCAACCTCCTTGTCGTGGCAGTGAATCGGAAGGTGGTCTTTTAGAAAACTGGGCAGGCGTGAAAGAATGTAAGAGGGGAATGGGAAGCTCCCATGAACTTGTTCAGACAGTTGGAGAATGGGGCCATCATATAACCCCGTTTTCAGAACAGCTAAAAATCTGGACCTATTATCGGTGGGAAGGACCCTGATTAAAACCACAAAATCTCTAATGGTCATCTTTCAATACACTGTATATAGTGTGCTCGAATTTCATAAGCAAAATAAGTATGAGCCGATTAAAATGTAACGTAGCATCCAATCTATAGAGGAAGTTCTTAGCCCAGTTTGCACTCTGTGGTACAGTTGATTGAAAAGGCCCTTAAAATCTTAAAAGCATGTGGGCTATTTTGGGAGGCCCACTGTCAAGGAGACTAGAGGTGGAAGTCAAGAGTGATCTTTCATTTTTCCGTAAGACTGTGTCACCGTGTTGGTTTGGTTAAAGAACCATCTGTTTTCAGTAAGACACGGACATCCTGTTTCAATAAACCTGAGAGCTTAATGCCCCATAAATGGTTTAAGAGAAAGCTAGAAGATGCTTCACAAAACACTGGCTGTGAATCAACGCCTCTTTCCTCTCAGGGAAAAAAAAGAGAGAGAGAAAGAGAGAGAGAGAGCCAACTATGCAGCAGTTTGAGTGCGTTTATCCGATGCCCATTTATTTAGCGCCTGCTGTGTGCCAAGCAACAGGCCAGGCTCCAGGAATAAAATAGATGAAATAGTCTGCGACTCAAAGGCGCATGCAAGCTAACAAGTGTTACTTCTCTTGCAGTGAAGATAAACGTGGCCCAGCAAGGGATTTCCACATCTTGTTTGTTCCACGACGAAGTTTACTGTGTGAACAGAGGTTGAAAGACCTGGGTGTTTTGGGATCCTTTATTCATAGGGAGGAGTACAGCCTAGACCTCATTCCATTTGATGGGGATCTCTTATCCATGGAATCAGAGGGTGCATTCAAAGTAAGTTTGACATTTAATTTCAGACTTTATTATTTTTTTTATTTTTTTTATTTTTTTTAAGTTTACTTTGAAAGAGAGGCACGCACATGCCTGCATGTACAGGGGAGGGGCAGAGAGAGAGGGAGGGGGAGAATCCCAAGCAGACTCCGAGCTGTCAGTGCAGAGCCCGATATGGGGCTCGATCCCATGAACCGTGAGATCGTGACCTGAGCCGATGTCAAGAGTCAGATGCTTAACCAGTTGAGACACTCAGGTGCCCCTGTGCTTAATTTTTTTATAACAGCTTTATTGAGACAAAATTCACGTACCATAAAATTTACCCTTTTAAAGGTGCAGTTCAGGGGCGTCGGGGTGGCTCAGTCGGTTGAGTGTCTGACTCTTGGTTTCAGCTCAGGTCATGATCTCATGGTTGGTGAGACTGAGCCATAAGTCGGGCTCTGTGCTGACAGTGAGGAGCCTGCTTGGAATTCTCTCTCTCTCTCTCTCTCTCTCTCTCTCTCTCTCGACCCCTCTTCCCTGCTCATGCACTCTCTTTCTCTCAAAAATAAAGTGTGCAGTTCATCAGTTTTCAGTATGTTCACAGAGTTGTGCAACCATCACCACTGTCTAATTTTGGAACATTTTTATCATCCCGTAAAGAAACCCTCTGCCCATTAGCAGTCAGTCTCTCTCCCCCAAGCTACTGGCAGTCCCTAGTCTTGTGCCGTCTGTATGGATTTGCCTGTTCTGGAGATTTCTTATTAATGAAGTCATATACATGTGGTCCTTTGTGTCTGGCCTCTTTCTTAGCCTCATGTTCTCCAGGCTCATCCACGTTGTAACAGGTGTCAGCCCCCTTCCTTTTGATTGCCAAATAGTATTCCTTTGTGTTTACCATTCATCTAGAGTGGACGGATCATGATTTTTCACTTGTCGGCCATCACGATGCTGCAAACGTTAATACAAGGTTTTGTATGTGTATGTGTTTTCATTTCTGTTAGATATACCTAGAAGTAGAATTGCCGGGTCATATGATAAAACTCTGTGTTTAACGTTTGGGGGATCCACAGTGACTGCACCATTTTCTGCTCCAGCCAGAGGTAGATGAGGGTTCCAGTTTTATATCCTCACCAACCTACCGTCGTCTGTCTTTTTGGCTTGCCATCCTGGTGAGTGTGAAACATTATCTCATTGTGGTTTTGATGTACATTTCCATAGCAACCAGTGATGCTGATCACCTTTTCATGTGCTGATTGGCCATCGGTATGTCTTCCTTTAAAGAAATGTCTATTCCGCTCCCTGACACATTTTAAAAATTGGGATATTGTATCTTTTCATTAGAAGAGTTGTAAGAATTCTTAGTATGTTCTGGATGCAAGTCCTTTTTTATCAGATACCAGATTTGCAAACATTTTCTCCCATTCTGTGAGGTTTTTTTCACTTGGTAAAAGTGGGGTCCTTCAAAACACACACACACTATTTTTTTTTTCCCACCACAAAAAATGTTTCTAAGTAAGCTTCACGCCCAGCATGGAGCCCATTATGGGGCTTGAACTCACAACCCTGAGATCAAGACCTGAGCCGCGATCAAGAGTCGAGTGAGCCACCCAGGCGCCCTTCCTGACAATTTTTAATTTTGAAGTTCAGTTTATCTGTTTTTTCCTTCTTGTTGCTTATGCCTTTGATGTCCCATCTAAGAAGTCATTGCCTAACCCGGGGTAACGGGTTTTCTTCAGAGAATTTTATGGTTTTAGTCTTACATTTAGGGCTTTGACCTATTTTGAGTTCATTTTTTTTCTGATGTGAAGTAGGGATCCAACGTCATTCATTTGCGTGTGGCTGTGCATGTGTTCCCGCACCGTTTGCTGGAAGGTGATGGTATTTTCCTCATTGAATTGTCTTGGTACCCTTGTTGAAAATCGGTTGTCCATAAGTGTAAGTGTTCATTTCTGGTGTCTCAGTTCTTTGCCTTAATCAATATGTCTGTCCTTATGTCAGTGCCATACTGTCTTGATTACTGTGGCTTTGTAGTAAGCTTTGGAAGTGAGAGATGTGAGTCTTCCAAGTTAAAGTAGTTAAATATATCACTTTTCTTTTAGCTTGTGCTTTTTTTTTTAATGTTTGTTTATTATTTTTGAGAGAGAAGGAGAGATAGAATGTGAGTGGGGGAGGGGTCGAGAGAGAGGGAGACACAGAATCCAAAGCGGGCTCCAGGCTCTGAGCTGTCAGCACAGAGCCCGACACGGGGCTCTGACTCACAGAGTGATGAGATCGTGACCTGAGCCGAAATCGGACGCTCAACTGACTGAGCCACCCAGGCGCCCCATTGGCTTGTGCTCTTGAGTGTTAATAAATCCTTTTCCACCCTGAAGATATAGAAAATCGTATATTTTCCTTGGAAAGTCTTGAAGTTTTGCTTTTTATATGCAGGTTTTTAAGCTAGTTTGAATTGTGTGTTTTACGGAGTGTGTGGTGTGAGGTAGGGGCTTGTTTAACTTTTTCCGAACGGGCAGCCCGTTGTTCCAGCAGTGGTCTTCTCCACTGAGTATTTTCAGCATGTGTTTATAGTGAATGTGCACGCCTTCTCCAGTTCTGAGAGTTTTCTTGCAAATGTAATTTTATGTATTTGTTTTATTTACCATCTGTATTTCAAAGAACATTTTCTCTCATAAGAATGTTACCTTATCTGGGGCGCCTGGGTGGCTCAGTGGGTAAGGCCCGACTCTTGGTTTCACCTCAGGTCATGATCTCACAGTTTGTGGGTTCAAACCCTGCATCGAGCTCCATGCTGATGGTGTGGGCGCTGCTTGGGATTCTCTCTCTCTGTCCCTCCCGTGTGCGTTCTCTCTCTCTCTCTTTTTCTCTCTCTCTCTCAAACTTTAAAAAAAAGGAGTATTACTTTACATTTAATAAAATGATTTGAAAGTGTTTGAAAACATTATCCTTGCACAGCGATACATTTCTTTGAGTAAGAAACAGTACAGAGTGAAAAATAAGCCTCCCTGTTCTCAAGCTGCCAAATCCCTCCCAGAAGCAATCACTATTACTAATTCTTTTCTTTTTTCAGAGATGCTTTACATAACTATAGCTCATAGTATATATAAAATACCCTCCTCACTTTGATACAAATGGTGTCATATCCTATGTAAGTTTGGTATCTTGCTTTATTCTCTTAGTAATATATCTCAAGGTTAATTTATACCATACATAAAAATGCTTCTGTATTTTTAATTTTTTTTTAATGTTCATTTATTTTTTTGAGAGAGAGAGACAAAGTGTGAGCAGGGGAGGGGCAGAGAGAGAGGGAGACACAAATCCAAAGCAGGATCCAGGTTCTGAGCTGTCAGCACAGAGCCCGATGCAGGGCTCGAACTCAAACCGCGAGATCATGACCTGAGCCAAAGTCGGCCACTTAACTGAGCCACCCAGACGCCCCGTTTGCTTCTGTATTTTTATTTGAAGTTGCATAGTGTTCCATTGTTTGGAGGTATCATGATTTACCAAACCAGTCTCCTTCTGAAGGACATTTCGGTGTTTCTGACCTTGTGCTGTTGGAGGTGGTGCTATAGTGAATAGTCCTGTACACGTCTGCCCCGAAGCTGTCGGCTTTAACTGTGCTTTACTCTCCTTTGACATTTGTCTTTTAATTTTGCTTGTGGTAGTTTCTGCCATGTGTGTTTTTCAGCGGAGTCACATTGGTCCATATTTCCTTCCTAGATTCATGGGCTTGTGATGCTGCTGGTCTGGACACTAGAACTTTTGAGAACCTCTGGTGTTGTACAAAAAATTATTTGGAAACTTTTCTCCCCCAGTGCGTTGTTACAGTGATCATCGCCTAAAAAGAGTTTACTTGGGGCAGTAGATTTCATTTGGCCGCACTGATTAATTTGAATAACGAAGAGACCTTCTTGGCTCCTTTTTTGCCACATTCCCTGATGTTTTGCTTATATACTGAATCTCATCCAAGGACCGTACAGATTCCCCCTCCCCCCAACATTTTGTGTGAAGAACCTCAGACATACAGAAAAGTTAAAAGCGTTCTACAGGAAACCCCCACATACCCATCACTTGGATTCCAGCACTGCCATTTTGCTGTGTCTGCACCCTCATGTATCTGTAATGCTGTGCCCACATGTAATTAATTCACATCTGTGTAATTAATGGGAGTTGGTAGCAGCTGAGGAAGACTCGTCCTGGCATGAGGAAACCTGCCCAGAGAAGAGATTTCCTCTCTGTGTTTCTGGTGATTTGCAGAAAAAAGGACAATTATTTTCTGCTGCAAATTTCAAGCTCTTGGTTTTGTACGTTCACCTCAGATTCTGTTTAGAAATCAACGATTTTGCCTGGATGGTAAAGCCCCAAGTTCCACCCGATGCTAAATGCAACCCCGATTTCTTTTTTTTTTTTTTAATGTTTATTTATTTTTGAGAGAAAGAGAGACAGAGCATGAGCGGGGGAGGATCAGAGAGAGAGAGAGGGAGACACAGAATCCGAAGCAGGCTCCAGGCTCTGAACCATCAGTACAGAGACTGATGCAGGGCTCGAACTCACAAACTGTGAGATCATGACCTGAGCCGAAGTCTGATACTTAACTGAGCCACTCAGGTGCCCCTCAACCCTGATTTCGGATGGAGTTGATGTAATTTTTACGTATTTATGTGATTTTAAGTAGTGAGCATAATTTAGTGGTTTTTGGCATCAAAAGGCACATGGAGATCTTTCTGTGCTTTGGGGATGTGATTGTAACCTTCTCCATCATTGTGCTGTGTGAAATGTGGGAATCAGAGGTCAGCCCGTTGACTGGGCCTGGCCCGTTCACAGCACTCAAGAACAGTGCTTAACGTATTGTGGCCTTCGTATATACACATACAAATCAGTGTCTATAAATCTGTCTCCTTTGTGAACACTGTAGGTATGTGGGACTTGGAGGTCAAAGAATATGTGTATTGAAATGTTAATGATACTAACATGTGTCCCTCTCCAGATGTCCTCCTGGCTTGAAATTCCACAAACTCACAGTAGAGTTAGGACATTTAACACAAATAATCACCCCATCACCAATTATTTTAGAGCAAAAATTTCAAGATTAATATCTGTTAACTTTTCTTTTATTTATTTATTTATTTATTTATTTATGTACTTATTTTTGAGAGAGAGCGAGTGTGCGCATGCACACCCCAGGAGACAGAGAGAGGTGGGGAGAGAGGCTCCATGCCCAGCTCAGAGCCCGATGTGGAGCTCGGTCTCACGACCCTGAGATCGTGACCTGACCTGAAATCAAGAGTCAGACGCTTAACCGGCCGAGCCACTCAGGCACTTTAAACGTTGTTAACGTTTAAATCTTTTTTTAAAGATAGACTTGTGGGGGCACCTGGGTGACTCAGCCGGTTAAGCATCCAACTCTTGATTTCAGCTCAGGTCTTGATCTTGTGGTTTGTGGGTTTGAGCCCTGCATCAGTCTCCATGCTAGCAGTGTGGAGCCTATTTAGGATTCTTCTCCCTCCCTCTTCGCCTCCCCCTGCTGATGCACTCGTGTGCACGTGCGCGTGTGCGCGCTCTCTCTCTCTCTCTCTCTCTCAAAATAAATGAATATTAAAAAGAAAAGAGACTCATAAAAGAAATACCTGTAGTGGTAAAACTTTTTAAGTTAAAAACACAAATGCTATTTGGAAGATGTTCCCTAATTTTTTCTTCCTTGAATTTTGATCTCACTTCTGCTCCAATCAGGAGTTCTAAGCAATTTTGCCAGAAAGTGTCTCCAGACATTCTTGATCTTGGCCTGGCCCGTTCACTGCAGTGTTAAAATACCCCAGACCTGGAAGAGCCATCATCCTTCACTGCTTCCAGTAGTGACCACACACTCATCAGTGTCTTTGGGGGACAGCCCTCCTCCCTCCCCGGGGGGGAGTGCACTAGTGCTCTACTCTGTCTTCCCTGATTCCTCTGGTGTCCTTTCCCTCCTGGCTTTGGAGGCTGGAGACACGTTGGGTGGGTGGGTGGAGGGCAGGTGTCTGGTGCTGTGTACCATTTTGACTTCTGAATGGGTGATATTTGTGGGGGGGGAAAGTCCAAACAATTCCAAATGATAAAAACTAACATTTATTAAGCACTTACTGTAGACTTTAAGTGCTGGGGTTAAATGTTTTACATGCATTTTCTTCTCACTCCTTATGCTTTGTGGACGATATTCCCTTCTACTGATGGGTAAGCTGAGGCACGCAGAGGTTTTCTCACCGGCCCAGGGAGCAGCTGGGAAGTGGCCCTGTTGGGGCCCAGATCAAGGCTGCCTGAGTCTAGAACCGTGCCCCCCCTCCCCCCCCCCCCCCCAACGAGGATCAGATCTGAGTGTTTCCCCTCTTACTTCCCAGCTGGTCTTGTGTGCATTTTATTGGCCTTTACAAAATAGACCTTGTATATTTTATGTCATAAAATGTATTTTCTAAAAACGAGATCATAATCTAAAGATTCTTCAGCCACCCCTTTTCACTTCTCAAGACGTTAGGACCTTTGTTTGTTGGCAGCATATGTGAAAACCTCGTGTTTGTCAGAACGGCTAAGCACCCTGTCGTGTGGTCCTCTGGGGCTCCAGGGGTCAAAGAGTATGTGCCTTTATGGGTATTAACGTAGGGCCTTCCCAGAATGTCCTGCCAGGGTCTACACTCCCCACGCTGAGTGGGAGAACCCATTCCCCTTGTAAGTCTTTGTTAATCAGTTTACTGATGAGCTCGTAAAGTACACCTGGTGTGCTTGACGAACACTTTTCTTCCAGAAGGCTCTGCCCGTTGCTTCCACAGCTGCGTCTCCATAGCACCGCTGTTGGCCTTGTGCTCTAGGCTCCCAAAGAGCAGCTTGACAAAACGGTCTCGCGTCCCCCTCTTTCCAGGCAAAGCGGGAAATGAGTGGAAAACCCCAGTACCAGACAGAGGCAGGTGCTGGCAAGCACCCTATGACTGTGGCCTGGCAGTAACCACCCTTCTCCCCCCCCCCCCCCCCCACAGGAATGCTACCTGGAGAGTGACCAGACCAGCCTCTACCATGCAGCCAAGGGGCTGATGACCCTGCAGGCTCTGTACGGGACAATCCCCCAGATCTTTGGGAAAGGAGAGTGTGCCAGGGTAAGAAGTGGCATGTGTTTCTGGGGTGAAGGAAGGGGTGCCCTGCTACCCAAAAGGGGAGTGATAGCAAGCTGTTTACAAATAAGTACAGCCAGTCCTGTTTGTGAATTCACCTAGTTGCTGAAATGTACTCGTAACCCCCCAGACCGATAGTCACGGTGTTTTGTGGACAGATCCAGGGTAGCAAAAAATTTGAGTTGTCCAATGTGCCTGTTCCCAGCTGACATCTCTGCCTTCTTGTTTCATCTCTTGGACTATAAACGGGCACTATAGAGTGCCGTGTGCTACTTAACGCCATATTTCTTGCACTTTTGTGCTTTTTATCGGTGATCTCACTGTTTCACATAGCCCCACAGGTAGTCCTAAAGCACTGTCCAGTGTTCCCAAGCTCGGGAAAGTTCTGGTGTGCCGTACGTAGAAAATACCTATGTTGGCTAAGCTTCCTTCGGGCATGAGTTACAGTGCTGTTGGCTATGAGTTCATTGTTGGTGAATCAACAGTAGATACAAAATAAGGTGTCTTTAAATAGAAACACACATTGATTAGTTGATAAAAATGTTGTCACCAGAGGCTCACGGGAACTTAACCCCGTATTTCCCCTCAGAGCAGTGGCTCCGTGTGCGCTAAGTCAGTGGTCACGGTGACTCTCCAAAAGTACCATGAATAACGAGAACAGACTGTGTCTGAGCTCATGCCTCGTTGAGTAGTGGCTGGTGTTGGGGTACATGTACGTGTTCGAGTGGGTGGCCAACAGCAGACGCTCTTCTCTGTCTTGAGCTAAATTTGAAAATCAGCTAATTCCCAGGAAAGTCCCATCTGATCCAATGTTTGATTTCCAGCAAGTGGCCAATATGATGATCAGGATGAAGAGAGAGTTTACAGGAAGCCAAAATTCAATATTTCCTGTTTTTGATAATCTCTTGCTGCTTGATCGAAACGTGGATTTATTAACGCCTCTTGCCACGCAGCTTACGTATGAGGGACTCATTGATGAAATTTATGGCATTCAGAACAGTAAGTAAAGCGACGTCTGTGTTTGCTAACAGGTCACTGGATACAGACATCCAGAAGGCTTCTCCTTTTTTTTGAGATGCTGTCTTTGCATGTAAATCAGAGGATATTTGAGAAAATAAAAATACTGACTTTCGGCTTTCAGACAAAGTCCAAGCAAAAACTGCTGTCGTCGGTGCCACAAGGGCTGGCCAGGTGCTTTGTGTGCAGGACTGTACTTATCCCCGTGTGCTGTGGCCATGGGTTAGATTCAGGAAAGCTTGTCGGAGAGGCGGCATTTGCCCTGGGTTTGCGGAGAGGGCACAGCGTGGGGCGCACCATGTCATAAATGCAGGGACGCTAGAGGGGAGACTGCTGTGGGGTATATCCAGGGAAAGGCAGGTAGTCGAGGTTGGGGACACCAGATGGAAGACTGGGGAGGCCGGCTAGCAGTTGGATGCAACAGATTATTAGGTCAGAGGTCACTTTGGCCCATGTGATGCTTGTTTCTATCAGCATTTAAAATTTTAGAAATGTTTAGTAATAATCCTGATTGATTTATTTGTGACCAAAGTGTACCTTGATATGGGAAAAACTGAAACCTCTGTGCCATACGCCGTTTTCCCTAAAGCCAAGGGCTTCCTTCTCTCCCGAGCTGGAGACTTCTGTTTTGAGCCTGGACACTTGATCGGTTCTGCCGGTAAATTCACCCAGGCGCTTGTCTCCTTCCATTGTGGCTCAGGTTATGTGAAGTTACCTCCAGAAAAATTTGTACCTAAGAAACAGGGCGATGGCGGGAAGGACCTTCCCACGGAGGCCAAGAAGCTTCAGCTGAATTCTGCAGAGGAGCTATACGCTGAGATCCGAGACAAAAACTTCAACGCGGTGGGCTCAGTACTTAGCAAGAAAGCAAAGGTGATCTCCGCAGCGTTTGAGGTGAGGCGGTCTGGCTGTCTTGCTGCGCCCAAGGTCACGGGCTAGACTGCCCCTCCCAGGAAGAGGGGCAGAGCCCCAGAGAGACACCCACCCCCCCCCCCGCCCCCGCCGTGAAGCAGGGCGACAGCGTCATTGCACATTTCTCTCCTAAGGAGCTGTGCGTTTGGTCCTGGGGGCCCCACAGGCCTTCTTTTAGAACTCGTTCCCAGACCCACAACAGAAGGTTTTGAGCCCGCTCCTTTTTTGCAGGGTGGCAGGAGCTGGGTGTGCAGTTCACAGACTTGTGTCGTAAATATTTGCTTTACCCTCTTTCTTTTTCTTTTTTACCTCACACAAGATGGAGCCAGCTGGGCCATAGATAAAAGATCCCCTAGGGGCGCCTGGGTGGCGCAGTCGGTTAAGCGTCCGACTTCAGCCAGGTCACGATCTCGCGGTCTGCGAGTTCGAGCCCCGCGTCAGGCGCTGGGCTGATGGCTCAGAGCCTGGAGCCTGTTTCCGATTCTGTGTCTCCCTCTCTCTCTGCCCCTCCCCCATTCATGCTCTGTCTCTCTCTGTCCCAAAAATAAATAAACTTTGAAAAGATCCCCTATAATAGAACTTGCAGCTTGGGGTGGAAGCTCGAAGTTTAAGCCAGCGGGTAGGTGACGGGGGAGCCCCGCAGATGTGGGAGGTGATAATGAGAGAGGCAGTTTCATTATCACCTTCCTGCCTCCTCTTGCCCGGCCACTGAGTTATTCTTCGGGGAGCTCGTTTTGGAAACATGGAAATTCAGGAAGATGTTAAACGCTGAATATTTAGACTTTGGAAACATAAACTGGGAGAATTTTTGAAAACGAATTTCCCACCGAGTATATATTAGATTTCATCTTTCTTAGGGATTATATTTATTAATTGATTGTCATATATATATATATTTTTTTTATGTTTTAGTTTTGAGAGGGAGAGTGCGAGCAGGGGAGGGGCAGAAAGAGAGGGAGACAGAATCTGAAGGAGGCTGAGCTGCCAGCACAGAGCTCGAACTCACAAACCGCAAGATCATGACCTCAGCCACCCAAGCGCCCCTGATATTCATATTTCTGAAGTTCCTTTTGGTTTAAATGATTACATTTTGAAAAAAAAAAAAATCACTAAACGAGGTTCACTTTTCCATGGACGATATTCAAGGTTGAGATGCAGCAGTGAGAATGAGTTTTTTTATTATTATTATAGAGGACACTTCTTGCTGCTTACGTTCCCCTCTTTTTTATTTTTTATTTTTTTATTTTTTTATTTTTTTTTTTTACGTTCCCCTCTTGACAGCGTTTCTGTTTTACTCGAAGCGCTTGTGGGTAACCTAATAGGGTCCCCCACGAATATTCCAGTGTTACTCCAGTGTCTGCAGATACCACTCACGATCTGAGCCCGGGCAGAGGAGGAGAAACCCTCACATGTTTGCTCTCTGAACTGCCGACACGGTCATCAGGCACCACGAACTCCTCTTTTTTGTTTCATTCGTAACGTGGGAGCTGGGTTTGGCCTGCTTTATTTGTATCCCTTTCTTTCTTTCACATCGATAATAAATGAAACATCCTCTGAGCAACGCGCAGAACGGAGCGCTTTAAAAATACCTTCCCTGGGGCGCCTGGGTGGCTTAGTCGGTTAAGCGTCCGACTTCGGCTCAGGTCACGATCTCGTGGTCTGCGAGTTCGAGCCCCGCGTCGGGCTCTGGGCTGATGGCTCGGAGCCTGGAGCCTGCTTCCGATTCTGTGCCTCCCTCTCTCTCTGCCCCTTCCCCGTTCATGCTCTGTCTCTCTCTGTCTCAAAAATAAATAAACGTTAAAAAAAAAAAAAATTAAAAAAAAAAAAAACCTTCCCTGCCCGATGGGTCTGCTGTTCCACCCATTTCAGGAAAGGCACAACGCCAAGACGGTCGGGGAGATCAAGCAGTTCGTGTCCCAGCTGCCCCACATGCAGGCAGCGAGAGGCTCGCTCGCAAACCACACATCGATCGCAGAGTTAATCAAAGACGTTACCAGTGAGTATCCCGCGGAGGGAAGGTTTTCATCTGGGGCCGACCTGCGCACACTGGGGTCATTGGCACTGTGATGCCTCCTTGGGAAAGGCAGCTCCGTTTTAACATGTTACTTGCAGCATTAATTAAGTGTGTGCACGTTCATAGTTAAAAGTGTTCCGTTCGTAGTTAACTCATTTTTTCCTGTTACTAAAACACTGTAATCCTAAGGCAAAATACTTGGAAGAGTGATAAGAGAAAAAAACTCTACTGCGAGTTTGCCGCCATAATGAGGCTCTATTTTTTCAGTCTAGTGTTTTCCCTCTTGCTGAGGGTTATTTAATCAGAGCAATGTGACATTTCCACATTTGTTTTTGTTTTTCCCTTGAAAACCTCCTGCAGAATGGGTAGCGAGCTCACACGCTGAGTATTTTGAAAGAACTCAGAAGAGATCTATTAAACCAAAGACGAGTTTATTCCTAAAACATGGGTGCCCCGTATTATGAAGTGTACTTTGAACCTGAAGTAGAACATGGTATTAGAAAATCAGTCTTTTGTTTTCATGTCCGTTGAAATCAGTTAAAACTGGTGGAATTTGCTGATGGTAGTGAAATGTTGGGGAGATTAGCTTTCCCTGTTAGGGCACAGTTCTTGAGATCTGTGTTGAGTCCTGAGGATTGCCAATGGGTACAGCGGTCAACTACGTCTTGATGGAATTTAGGAGGATAGTGGTGTAGGATTTTCCATGTTTTTAGAAGATTGTTTTCAGATGACAATTTATTCGATTAAAAAAAATTTTTTTGATGTTTATTCATTTTTGAGAGAGAGAGAGAGAGAGAGAGAGAGGCACAAAGGGGCAGAGAGAGAGGGAGACACAGAATCCCAAGCAGGCTCCAGGCTCCGAGCTGTCAGCACAGAGCTCGCCGCGGGGCTCGAACTCCCGAGCCATGAGATCATGACCTGAGCTGAAGTCGGACGCTTAAGCAGTTGTGCCCCTCAGGCGCCCCTCCGATGACAATTTGAACCTTTTGCTTGCTTGCTTTTTTTGCACGTCTCGTTTCTTCATCATCTTCTGTGTAGAAAAACACAGTGTTCCAGTAAATTAACATTTACTTAATATCTAAGTTGCAAATTTGCTAATTACATTTTAGCCTCTGAAGACTTCTTTGATAAACTAACAGTGGAGCAGGAGTTTATGTCTGGAATAGACACTGATAAGGTATGTGAACAATCAACTAGCAAATAATTGATGATTTGTCGGACGTAAGATTATAGCTAGAAGAGCAGCTGCTTTGATTCCCATGCCTAGCCTAGGTATTTTTGAGAGCGAGTGCAGAATGTGAAAATCTGGGTTTCACCAAGTAGCAGTTCCTTAACTTTGCTCTGTGCAAGGTGTTTTCTGCAGTGCATGGAGTGATGGAGACCCAGCCCTTGAAATCAGCAGTGTTTAAGGCCTGTAGTAGATAAATTAAGAGATTTGCTTTCTGAGGGAATTGGGTCATTTAATTCCTTTAAATATCCACTTCTGTTCATGTATTTAAAATTATTTCATTCACAGAAATTCCTCTTTTCTCTAGAAAAGTTCCGGACCGTATGGTCCATAATTCGCCGTTATAATTGAAGTAGATGCAGTCACACATGCCCCAGCCTCCCCGCAGCCTCTCAGGAAGTGGTCTGCAGTGTGTGGATGGGCGTTTGCATCACTAAGTGCATCCTCCACTTTGAAAAACAATAGTAAATATTAAGTTCTTTAGGTCCCCAAAGCGGACGGTGGTATGCATACGTATATATTTGTTTCCAGGTCAACAGTTACATCGAAGATTGTATTGCCCAAAAGCACCCACTGATCAAGGTGTTAAGACTGGTTTGCCTCCAGTCTGTGTGCAACAGTGGACTCAAACAAAAAGTTTTGGATTATTACAAAAGAGAAATTCTCCAGGTCAGTATGCTTTAAGTTACTCATTTACCAAGGGAGGAAACATCTTTTTAAAAAACACTTCTTGGTATTTTGAATACCAAAAATACTTCCAAGCGCCTGGGTGGCTCAGTCGGTTAAGCGTCCCAACTCTCGATCTCAATTCGGGTCTTGATCCTCAGGGTGGTGAGTTTGGGCCCTGTGTGGGGCTCTATGCTGGGTGTGAGGCCCACGAAAACAAAAACAAAAGCCTTTTTAATTAAAGCTCCTATTTTGATACATTGTTTCCACAGCCTTTAAATTTTCTAACAAGTAGAGGGGTTGTCCTTGGTATTGATCACTGTTTACTGTGTTCGCATAATGACACCTGATGTTTATCGAGCATTTACTGTGTGCCAGGCTCTACTGAAAGAGCTTTACTGGGGCTCCTGGGTGGCTCAGTCGAGCCGGTTAAGCGTCCGACTTTGGCTCAGGTCATGATCTCGCAGTTCGTGGGTTTGAGCCCCGTGTCGGACTCTGCGCTGACAGCTCGGAAGGTGGAGCCTCCTTCAGATTCTGTGTCTCCCTCTCTCTCTGCCCCTCCCCTGCTTGTACTCTGTCTCTCTCTGTCTCAAAAATAAACATTAAAAATTTTTTAAATTAAAAAAAACAAAGAGCTTTATTGTATTCATTCGTTTGACCTTCACTGCAGCCCTGTGTGTTAGATGCTGTTATCATCCCCCTTTTATGGATGAAAACACTCAGGCACAGAGTAGTTACATAGCTTGCCCAAGATCACCCAGCCAGTAAGTGGCAGAGCCAGTGCCAAAACCCAGGGAACTGGGGTCAGGTGCCCATGCTCTTAACTAGATTGCATTTGATTCAGGAAGGGACCTTTTTGCAAATATTCTGATAATAATTCCTTCGCAGACTTATTTAGAGTAAGCCTGTTTTACTTCATAATTAGGAAGAAGCCACCTTTATTTTAAAAAATTCTGCCCTCTGTTTGAAAATGTCTCGGGGAATGTTTATTTGCTATTACCATCCACGGTTAAATACATTGTTGTTAAAACTAAACGCTCGTTCAGTTTTTTTTGTTATTCTCTCGTTTTGTCTTTTATTGTTCGTTTTTATTTTTTTAATATTTATTTATTTTTGAGACAAAGGGAGACAGAGCGTGAGCAGGGGAGGGGCAGAGAGAGGAGACATGGAATCCGAAACAGGCTCCAGGCTCCCAGCTGTCCGTGCAGAGCCCGACACGAGGCTCGAACCCACAAACTATGAGATCATGACCTGAGCCGAAGTCGGACGCCTGGTAACCAGTGGAGCCACCCAGGCGCCCCTCTTGTTTTGTTTTTAAAAAAATTACACAGATAATACACGCGTTCTTATCACATAAGAGTCTGGTAAGGTGTACCTGGAGCCAAATGGGATCCTCTGCCCCTCGCTCACACCACCTGCCTCCCCAGATAGGACCAACAGTTTGTTTGCGTGCTTCCAGACTCTTCTTTGCACTTTTGTACAAAGAATATTCACGTACACAGACTTGGGGGCGAGACTGGCTGGATCCATGTCTCAGCTCTGCTGCTCATTAGCGGTGTAACCTTGGGCCGGTTCTTTAAACTCCTCCATCAAATGGAGACGATACTACCACCTACCTCACTGGCTTATTAGAAAGATGACTGAGTTAATGTATGCAAAGCTCTGAGAACAGATTACTGCCGCCCCTGCTCACAGAAAGTATGTAAGTACTGACCATTGTTACTGTTACCTACTGTATCTTTTTTAAAACAGAAGTAAAATCCTACAGTACATAGTGTTCTGTCGTGATAGTTTTTGTCCTTAGTGTTCTGTCGTGATAGTTTTTGTCCTTAATATATCCAGATCTTTCTTGTCAGGATGTGTAGATGTCCCTCGTTCTTGTTTTTTAATATCTAATTATATCTCATATAAATACATAATTTATTTGTAAATTGGAAGATGTGTATTGCAAAGTACATAACACATTTATTTATTTATTTATTTATTTATTTATTTGATGCTCACTTAAGTTGCGTCTATAAATTCTGACTTTAAAGTAAAATCTTTAGGGGCTCCCGGTGGCTCAGTCGCTTAAGCGTCTGACTTCAGCTCAGGTCATGATCTCACAGTTTGTGGGTTCAAGCCCCGCGTTGGGCTCTGTGCTGACAGCTCAGAACCTGGAGCCTGCTTCGGATTCTGTGTCTCCCTCTCTCTGTCCCACTCCTCTCCCGCTCGTGCTCTCTCCCCCCCCCCCCCCAAAATAAACATTGAAAAAAAATATATAAAGGAAAAACTTTAAATTCCTCTTCGAAACAGTGAGCTGGGTTCATTTTAATGGGTAGGCAGGTCTCATCCCCCGCGGACTTTGGTAACGTGACCTCGAGTACGAACCGAATTGATTTGTGGGAAGTGCTCTTTTTAGAAAGTGGCAGAAACCCTTTTCCTGATCTGACATCAATGCCAAACGACTTCTCTTGCAGACATACGGCTATGAGCACATACTGACCTTATACAACCTAGAGAAGGCTGGCCTGCTGAAACCACAGACGGGGGGCAGAAACAATTACCCAACGATCCGGAAAACGTTACGCCTCTGGATGGATGATGTAAACGAACAGGTAAGGCACACCCCTCCACTTCAACTCAGTTTACCTATTGTTAACAGTTTATTGTGACCACATGTGGTACTTGATTTACACATCCACCATGCATTTTCTAGAAACAGTTTTCTAGTGTGTTTGAGAAAGTAATGCATTCGCGTGTTCCATCTCCCAGAATCCCAGCGGGGAGCGGAGAGGGTGCTCTCACACTGGGTGGTTTGAGGAGAGTTTCGGGAGATGTGGGCAGGGTGGGAACCGGTGAAAGGAGTCAGTGGCGATTCCTTGCCAGCCTGGGCCCGAGGGCAAGGAGAAGGAGCTGTCGCAGAAACCTGTTCCCCAACCTGGAGAAAAGAGCTGTGTGGAGAGGCCGCCTGACAAGATGAGGGATGAGAGAGGCCTGTGGTCGAGGGACACGGCCAGCCTCCAGCAGCGTCGCCAGAGGAAGCCAGGGCAATAACCCTGACGCCATGCTGCTGCCCACTCCCCAGGTTTCCATCCGGTGCCTCCCATTGGCCGAACCCGAATCGGGCACGGGAGCACGTTGGTATAGAGCCTGCGGGTTCGCCTCCTGGACACAGAGCACCGAGGAGGGCGGAGGGATCGAAAACATTCAGCACGTGTGGTAAAAATGTTGGCCAATACAAAAGTAAGACGAACAGTGAGGAGTCAGGTTCCCTCCACACCTAACCCAGGTTTTCCCTCAGAAGGAACCACTGTAACCATTTTTTTTAAATCTATCCTTCCAGGAAGAGTCTTCTGTATCTACTGACATTTTAACATAAATGATGAGTATTTTCAGAGCGCCTGGGTGACTCCGTCGGTTAAGCGTCCGACTCGGCTCACGTCATGATCTCGCAGTTTGTGAGTTCAAGCCCCGCATTGGGCTCTGTGCTGGCAGCTTAGAGCCTGGACCCCTCTTCAGATTCCGTGTCTCTGTCTCTGCCCCTTCCCTGCTTGTTCTCTGTCTCAAAAATAAGATAAGATAAGATAGTATTTTCTACCACTGACCCTCAAAGCAGAGTGCACTTTGCTTTACATTTACTATTGATGCCAGTCTTTCTAAATTTCTTTTTCTTATTTTCTGTTTTTGGACTTTCATAGGCACTTTATCAGGCTGCCTCCTGCAACAAAAGCTAATAATTAAAAAGCCTCCTCTTCCAGTGGCAAAATTGGATTATCTTTCCCCAGTGGGAGTATAGATACTCTTGATTTCTACGTTGTACAGTGTAAACACTATGCTAGTTCCACTCTCTCACTGTTCTTTTTTTTTTTTTTTAATGTTTGTTTTTTTTTGTTTTTTTTGTTTATTTATTTTTGCGACAGAGAGAGACAGAGCATGAACGGGGGAGGGGCAGAGAGAGAGGGAGACACAGAAACGGAAACAGGCTCCAGGCTCTGAGCCATCAGCCCAGAGCCTGACGCGGGGCTCAAACTCTCGGACCGCAAGATCGTGACCTGGCTGAAGTCGGACGCTTAACCGACTGCGCCACCCAGGTGCCCCTTTAACGTTTGTTTTTGGGAGAGAGAGAGAGAGCACATGAGTGAGGGAGGAGCAGAGAGACAGGGAGACAGAGGATCTGAAGCGGGCTCCGCGGGACTCGAAGTCACGAACTGTAAGATCACGACCTGAGCTGAGGTCGATGCTCAACCGACTGAGCTACCCGGGCGCCCCTCCCTCACTGTTCTGATCTGCCCCTCCCCACCCCAACCACCACTTACCACTGTGTCTTGAAGATCCTGTGATCTACTTCATTCTTTTTTGTAAGTTTTTTTTTTTTTTTTTAATGGTTGCAGAGCAGTCTTGCAGATAAACCTTAATTTACGACTTGCCAGATTTCTCCTGCTAGAAATTCAGGGTGTTTCCAGTCTGTTGCTAGCACCCACGGTGTTAGTTTACCGGTTTGCGCTTTGGCCTGTGCTGGTACAAGCCCCCTCT
Source organism: Prionailurus bengalensis (assembly GCF_016509475.1). NCBI lineage: Eukaryota > Metazoa > Chordata > Mammalia > Carnivora > Felidae > Prionailurus > Prionailurus bengalensis. The sequence goes on from NC_057356.1 coordinate 7,294,348, forward strand.
GTAGGGTAAATACCTAAAAGTGGGACAGCCGGGTTCAAGGGGTGGGCTCGTTGTTACTCAGCTAGAGAGCGCCGGCTTACCCTCCAAGGAGTTTCTTGCCAGACCAGGTAACTTCGTTTCGTGGCCAGTACCTAGAGATGCTTTGAGTGGCGTTTTCAAGATTTGAGTGGGAAGCGAACCTCTGGCAGCTAAGAATCGGGCCCAGCCGGGGTGGACTGGAGCAGGGCGTGGCCGGCCTTGATTTGTGTTTCTGCCCTCACAGGCAAATCGCGTAGTTTGTGGTTCCCCGTAAAGCCACTGTTCAGTGACTCTGTGTCTCTATGTCTATAGGCTTTTTTCCTTTAATTATTTAACAGAATCCCACGGACATATCCTACGTGTACAGCGGCTATGCCCCTCTCAGCGTGCGGCTGGCCCAGCTGCTGTCCCGGCCGGGCTGGCGAAGTATCGAGGAAGTTCTGCGCATACTCCCAGGGCCCCACTTCGAAGAGCGGCAGCCGTTGCCCACGGGACTGCAAAAGAAACGTAAGTCGGTGGCCAGCATCTGCGACCGCGCACCGCCGGTGTGGTTTTCGTGGCTTATGCGGTTGCCCCGTAAAGTACCCGGGAGTCAGAGTCCGGCGCACCTCTCGTTGGTTGCTGGTGGAGGGTGTGGGCACCGGAACCCGCCCTCCCCGCAGGAGTGACAGCTCTTAACCTCTGAGTTGAGGGTCTCCGTAGTTAGAGAAAACGGTGAGATCCAGATCGAGTTCCTGAGTGTCCGAGGAATTGTCTGCACCAAGACCCAGTTACAGTTACCATTTTTTTTGCTCCTTACACACGATGCCGTTTTTTTAAGAGGCGGGATGAGAAACACCCATAATAAATAATTCTTCATTCTGAAATGTTTCCATTTTAGGTCAACCGGGAGAAAACCGAGTGACTCTGATATTCTTCCTCGGGGGCGTAACCTTTGCTGAAATTGCTGCCCTGCGATTTCTCTCCCAGTTGGAAGATGGAGGCACAGAATATGTCATCGCCACCACCAAACTAATGAATGGGGCCAGCTGGATCGAGTCCCTAATGGAAAAACCTTTCTAGGGTGCCCAGAGTCGAGTGAACTGCAGAGGAAGCTCGTTTGGGGAGGCCGCCACAAGGAAGGGAGACCTCACTGAAGAAAAACGGAAGAACACAGAATTTACTTCGGGGTCAGCTTCTTAAATTACACGGTTTCCTCCTCTCTGCTTCTCTTTTGTGTTTCTAATTTCCGGAAGAAAGAAGACCAGAAGAGAATCAACCTGGGTAAAAGAAACACCAGTTGTTAACGTCCTAAGCTCAGGATCCTCCTTAGAGACTTCTGGAAGCGTGCAAAGGACAGTGGGGATGGATCGTCTTCTGCAGCTGCACACGGGGGGCCAGTGCTTAAAATAAGAAGGCAGGGACTGAGGAAGTAAAAACGAGAACTAGAAAGGCTCACCCCTGATTGAATAGTACCGTCTTTCCCGTCATGCCCAGGGCAGTGGCTGAGTGTGGAGGCAAGAGCTCGTCTCGTCTCAGAGTTGAGATTTCTTTCTCCTGCAGAGCCTGGCACGTTGTGTTTGGTGTCACCCCCTCCGTCATATCTGATCGTGAAGGCAAGTGTTGATTCCTTGTGCTTTCTGCTTTCACTTCCTCCGCTTCGATAAAGCAAGAGGCCTGGAGGGACTTCTTTCTCCAGATCAATGCTTATGTATCATCTGTCTGACCAGCTAAACTCCTGTGGCTCCCGTACTTCTCAAGGGCTTGTTACGTTGAGGGGCATGAGGATTGGGGAGCAGCTTCCTGGGAATTTTCTTAGACACTTTTCCAAGACGCTTGCTTAGCACACGTCTTATAAACTCCAAGACGTTTCCGTGGCCGATGCCTCCACCCGGGGCTTCAGTTTTCTTCCCCGGCCATCACGGGCCCCAGCCTCCAGCTGGTCCCACCCGGAGCAGTCGTGGCATCAGCATTTGCCGACGCCATCTCCACGGTAACTGCCCCCGCGTACTTCTGTGCGGCCGCTCCACACTCGGCCTCTGGCAAAACACGGCTCCGCTTCAGTCCCCGGTCCGGTACCTCAGCCTCTTCTGGTGCAGCTCGTCGATGGTCTTGGAGACCAGCCGCTCCTGCAGGAGGCGGTTAGTTAGCCGTGGGGCGGAGGCGGAGGAGTGCGGTGTTGGTGGAGAGGCTGGAAATCGGCGTGCGTCCCCTGCCTCCCTCCTGCTCCGTCCCAGTGCCTGGAAGAGTTAAATCCAAGAAGGGGACCAAATGGATGGCTTCGTGGCCCTTGCACAAGTCTCCCCTCTGCCGGGGGACCACGGTCAGCATCCCTTCTGAGGCGGGGTGTGGTTTCTGTTGTTCATTAGTAACCATACATGTTTTTTCCTCACTTTGTTTCATTAATGAAATTCTGTCAGCACATTGCATGTTATGAGTGAAAGAGAAATTCTATAATAAATCTCTTTCAGAGTGAGGTGTAGAAGAGGTCATATTTAAGAGATTTCCTTCTCACGCATTCAACTTGGCCTTGACCTTCAGTGTTTGGAAAATGGTCTTAAAAAAGAAAACTATCCCTGGTTTAGAAGGTCCTTTTTCAAATACTTGTTATCCCAGGGAGACTACTTTATACCTTCCAGCCCCAGCTGTTGTCAGCTTCAGCTGCCTTAGAGAATGAAATCCACCTTGCCTCTCAATGTTTTTGGCTCATGGGATTCAGTTCAAGTCTGGTCAGGTCTCCTTGGCTGGGGTTTTTGTCCTATGAACAGATACTCAGTTGTGTCTCCTGTGTCTGCATTCACTCGTGACTCTGTACTTGGCTCGCTCAGAGCATAGTTAGGTCAGCTCCCAAAATGCATCTAGCAGAAGACTTAAAAACATCAATTGCTTCATTTGTATGCAAATAGAAAGTGGGGGATAATTGTATATTATCCGCCTTTGTGTAAGTTCACTTAATACTTGAAGCAGCCTTTGTCTCCAAGGAGTATGCCCTTACTGAGAAAGGGTAGGTGAATGGTACATTTATTCCTGGAGAGGGCGGATTGTTTACATCATGTCTGGACTTTTGTCTAGTTAGGCAGACAGTTCTGCTACACCAGCAACTCCATAAAAAAGAAGCCTGCATAGATAAGTATACATAAGCACTGTTCTGTGTCTTACTGTACACTTTTGAATTTTAGCCAACAGGGAAGCATTTGTAGTTGAACTGTAGAGCAAGAGAATCCAGGCATGCTGAGAGAGACTGGGGACGGATCTTTTGGTTTCTTGGTGCATATAAAAGTTATGTTTACACCGTACTGTAGTCTCTCCAGTGCGCCGTAGCATTGTGTCTAAAAAGATACATAATTCTCAATTTAAAAATATTACTAAAAAATGCTAGCCATCATTTGAGCTTTCAGTGGGTTATGACCACAGATCACCATAACAAATATAATAATGGTGGAGAAGTTTGCGATATCACGAGAATTACCAAAATGCGACACGGAGACACATTTGATCTTAGCCAAAAGGCCGAGAAGCGATGACACGGAGACGTAGAGGAAGCAAATGCTGTTGGAAAAATGGCGCTGGCAGACCTGCGCAACGCAAGGCCGCCACAAACCTTCAGCTGTTTAAAAAAAAAGAAAAAAAGCCCACCATGTCTCCAAAGCACATCGAAATGAGGTGTGTCTGGGCACCTGGGTGGCTCAGTCGGTTAAGCATCTGACTCTTGATCTCGGGTCGGGTCGTGATCTCACAGTCTGTGAGTCTGAGCCACGCCTGAGGCTCTGCGCTAGCACTGCAGAGACCGCTTGGGGTTCTCGCTCTCTCTGTCTCTCTCTCCGACCCTCCCTGCTCGCTCTTGCGCTCTCAAAAAATAAAATTGTTTTGAAGATTGGCATATCGCCACGAGGAAGTATTTGTATTCAGCAGAAATTCAAGAAGAAATACTTTAAAAAAAAATACCAAACGCACTGAGTGTCTAAAGCAGACTGAAAGAGAGGCTGTGGTCAAGATGGCAAGGCATAGAAATGCAGCATCACGTGAACTGAATCACGGAGAGACTGAATTATACTCTACAGCCAGATGTATTATACTCGTATAGTTTGAGGACCTCCTATAGAAAATAGAGGATGCCTTTCTGTCAACCAGTGATCTAAAACAAAAAGGCAGTATGTCCACTTTCTCGGTTGGTCTTATTTCTAAATAATGATGGGAATTTCAAGCCACATAATGTTTCTTCGCTTCCGTTACTTCGTGGTGACCAGAGTCTGCAGAGGCTAGAATACTTAACTGCTCTGAGACGTCCATTTGAAGGACAGGAGAGTGTAAGGAGACAGAGCTGAGCCTGCTCTCCTAGCCTCTCTTTTTCATCTGTTGCTGTGGTGTGGGGTGAGGGCATAAATCTTAGCCATACTTTCTTTCCTGTCACTAGGCAGGACACAGAAGCCCTTCAGATGACCAATTCTCTGGGGAGCAATTACTACTCACTGGCTTCCTGGGCAGCTTGATAATGTTCTGCTCCTGTTTTCAGCCAGGCTGCGGCCGGGGCAGTGATTTGATAATAACAGACCCTGATTGAATTAAGGAGCCATTTGCTTGTGGATGATGATGTTGATAAAAGGGTTGATGTCCACACTCTCATCTATTTTTAAAGGTCAAAAAACAGTCTCTAATCACAAACTACAGCAAAAAGCAAAATAATCCGAAACAGTATAAAGTTTGTGCTTTCCCTTCGTTGTCCATCTGGGAAAGGGTCTGTTATTTGCTGACATCCTTACTGGCTGTTTTTGCATCACATTTGGAGTTGAAATTAGAAGTAGGCTCGTTGGGAAGGTGACTCTATCTCATCTCCAAACTGCTAAACTCTGTAAATTACAATCAAGCACTCAGGAGCTCTTGGTTCTCTAAGCTCCCGTTTCTCACATACATGCATCCTCGCACTTACATGTTTTTTCAGACAACAGCTTTTGCTTTAGGTGGAAAGTTGTAAGTGAAAGTTGTATATCGGTTCTTCTACTCTGAGACACAGAGTAGGACGGGGTTCCTCTCGATGTAGGTTAGAAAAGGATTTGCACTGTATCCCACCCGCGGTGTTTAGAAAAGCAAGACAAGAAGGGACATGAAAAATCCCCTCGTGTACCACTTGCTCAGCCCATCCGATTGGGGAGCTTTGCAGGCATCGTTAGAGCCCTGTGGGCTGTGGCAGTGAAATGGGCGGAGGGCAGGCAGGGTTGCCAGTGCCCCGCCTGGCCTGAGACGGGCCGTGCGCAGCTCCCTGATTGCTCAGGGACCACGGGGAGACTCTGATTGGTCTCTAGACCACACCTAGTTGGTGAGCGCAGCTGCTGCCTGAATATCCCACAGCTCTGCCGAGGCCACTGGAGTACACACACGCCTGCCTTTAGACACCAGACCGGGAGAGGAACCGTGGAGCTGCTGCAGCGGAGGAGTTGTGCAAACTTTGCTGAGTGAGTAAAACGGGGAGAGAAGGAAGCTAGTGGCTGAGCCTGAGGGGAGATTGCTGGGCCGGACAGCAGTGGAGATAAAGAGATTGTTGCCATTGATCCCATCAGCGGTGGAAGATAACAGGACTGGAGCAGATGCACAAGGGGACAATGGGAAGGAGATAAGCCCGGAATCAAATTGATGCCCACTTCTTGGCACTTCTGCAACACTGGCTGGCCAGAAGGGCAAGCGTGCCAGGCTATAACACAAAAGACTCTCAAACTGCATGTTATCAAGCCTTGGGGTCCAGGGAATTGCTGAGGGGCTTCAATGAGGACCTGCTGCCTTCTCCCACCCAAAGGGGTCCCTCTCCTTTTCCCCTCCCAGGCAGCACGGGCAGCTGGGGCCGCAGCTTGAGTGATGGGAAAAGAAAGCTTTACTTCATTAGGCCATTAGCAGCACTCACAGCATTAAAAATGCAGGAGGTGGATGGGAAGAGAGAGCCAGGGATGAAGACTAATGCAGCAGCGGAAACTGGGAACAGACAGGCTTCTCTCTCCTCACAACCCAGATCCAGATTAGGAGTCCTAGAACAAGGAGAACTTTTGGTTTAAAAGACTTCTATTAGTGTAAATGCAAAGAGGGCGTCCAGATGGTTGTTAGGGAGAAAGTCAGCACTTGGGGCTTTCTCAGCCTTAGGGCAGCATGTTTACTCTTTTGAGGGCCAGGAGCTAGCCTAGCCCCCCTGTATCCACATTGTCTATAACACCGCCTGGCTCAGCAGCGCTTGCGGAGTGGCCATTGGAGGGTGGGCTTACGGGGGGGGGGAGGGGGGACCGTCTTCTTTGCGCGCCCAGAGACTCCAGAGTGCCCCCGCCCCGCAGGTCCTCGGGCCTCCCGCTCCCTGCGATGCCGGCCTCGTCCACCATCCACGTGCTGCAGCTGCTGCGGGAGCTGCTGGCCTTCGTGCTCCTCAGCTACACGGTGCTCATCGGAGCGCTGCTGCTGGCCGGCTGGACCACCTACTTCCTGGTGCTGAAGTGACAGCGCCCGCAGCCCCGCCCCCCGCCCCGCCCGCCTCGTGCCAGCCCCCAGCGGCCGGAGCCACCGCGCGCTGCTCCGCCTCCTGCCGGACACCTTCCACCGCCCGACGGAAGAACTCTACGCCTCGCGCTCGGGCCAGGGCTGCCTCTCGAGGCAGGGCCTCGCCCGGGTAGGTATCCAACTTCCTCTCACGACGGCCGACTCCGCTCCGCCCGCTCAGCGCCCTCAGGCCCGGGGCCCGCCCAGTCCCACGCGGAAGCTGCGGCGGTTGGGCGCTCGTCGCGGCCGTTACCGCCGTTACCCTAAGCCCCGCCCCTTCCCTCCAGACTGTCCAATCCCAACTGTTCTCTCGGGCGGGGGTGCGGTCATGGGGCCAGACCCACTCAAGAAGAGGCCGCGCCCCGTCCCCCGCTCACGAAGTGGCGTCACTTCCGGCGTGTGCGTCTAGCGTTCGGCCGCCGCAGGATGGCGGCTCTGAGGAGCTGGGTGTCGCGGAGCGTAGCCTCCCTCTTCAGGTACTTCTGTGGTCGGGTGCGAGGGCGGTGCGGCAGGGTGGGAGGCACCGCAGGGGGCGCCATGGCCGGGATGGCAGCGGCCGCCTAGGTGGCACGCTTTTGGCTTCTCGGCAGAGCGGGTCCCGGCGTCCCGCCCCTCTCAGATCCGAGGACCTCCTGACTGTGTCCCGGGCTGGAGGCCAAGCCCGGGGTCTGTTTCTCACTGACGGCTTTCCCGTTATTCCACTGGCCGAGTGCCAAGCCCCACAAGCTCGGGCTGGCTTCCTGGAGTGCCTCGGCCTGCCAGCGAGTTCCCGTTAGCCCATCGGAACCACTGGAGGGAGATAAGGGGAGAGGCCCTGGCGGGGGGCCGATTGTCAAGGAAGTGTTCCCTGAGGGCAGGAGGGGAGTTGGTCAGTCCCCGCGCGGGCACTGCCGGGTGCGTCCTCTGCACACCGGGGAGCCCTTCGCGGCACCTGCGGACTCCAGGTGTTGCCCAGCGGGGACTCTCGGGGACACCTGGAAACCTCAACCTGAGTTCCGGAGCGGAATGCTGCCTGCAGAAGCGTTTATTTTGGCCTGAGGTTTTTAAAAAGCTTTGAGACCGCCTTTTAAACTTCCATACCCGCTACCGGTTAAAGTCCGAAACCACCGGGCTCGCCTCCCCGCGCGGCAGGGGTTCACGGGAGTTGGGTAGCGGTTGCCCTTTCGATCGAGTCCTGGGCTGTCCAGTCCGACGCGCTTCCTCATGAGCCCTGTCATCTGGCGGGCCGACCCAGCGCCTCATTTAGGCTCCTGCTCGGCCCGGTGTGAGTTTTCAACCCCTGCAAACGAACTGAAGAGACTTACAGATTGGTAGTTACGCCTTATTAAATTTGATTTCTAGGTACAGACGGTGTGTTCCTGTGGTGGCTAACTTTAAGAAGCGCTGCTTCTCAGAAGTGATAAGACCCTGGCACAAAACTGTGGCAGTTGGATTTGGTGTGACCCTGTGTGCAGTTCCCATCGCACAGGTAAAAATACTGTAGTGTCACTGTTTCTTAGTGTACTGTGCCCTCTTGAAGTCTCAGGGGTGGGGCGCACTGACTCATCAGACAAGCTCTTAGTTTCACCCAGTGCTCCTACCCCCATGCGACAGTTTACTTTCTACCATACCAGCGTTATTTCTTCATAACTGGACAAATATATTAATACTCCCGTTTTAATGGTCCCACTTGGTAGGAACAGTATGTCAAATTGTATACAGAGGGGAGAGGAATAAGACGAGGGTATTACAGTCTATCAACAGAGTAGTCTTTCAACAAAAATTTATTGGGCAGCTTTAATGTGCCGTTGCTAGAAATGTAAGAACAAAACAAAGTTCCTGCTTTCATGAAATTTACATTCTAGGGAAAAGGGGAGAAAATAAATATAAATGCCAGGTGATCAGTGCTGTGCAGGAAACAAATAGAATAAGAGAACAGGGAGTGCTTGGAGGGAGTTGTTTTGTTTTTAGGTAGGAAAGGGTAGCCCAGGAGGGCTATTCTCATAAGGTGATGTCTAAATAGGGATCAGAATGAGAAAATGAGCCATGGTAATGTCTTGGAGAAGAGTTTGCCAGGCAGAGGGAATTCTTGACTACAAAGGGGTAGAAGCAGGTGTATGTCTGATATGTCTGATGAACAGCAAACAGGTTAATGAGGCTGGAGTGGAATGAGAAAGAGAGCATAATAGATGGGGCCAGAACATTAGCTGAGGATCAGACTCAGCTTTTTGTCCTTTTTGGCATGGTAAGGCTTTAAATTGTATTCCGAAAAGGAAGGCACAGAGGATTTTAACACAAGGCTGTTACGATCTCATGTAAGTTTTTAAAGGCTGCTGTGTGGAACTAGGAAGACCAATGGGAGACTGTTGTTCTAGTCCAGGATTGGAGCAGGCTGGCAACAGTTTAGGTGGGGAGAAGTTGGACCAGATGCGGTCAGCATGAGTTGCCGATGGATTGAATGTGGAGCATATGCCAAGGTTTTTTAAAAAGCCTAAGCAGGGGCACCTGGGTGGCTCAGTCGGTTAAGCATGACTTCTGCTCAGGTCATGATCTCACAGTTCCTGAGTTCGAGCCCCCCGTCGGGCTCTCTGCAGTTTGTGCAGAGACATCTTTGGATTGTCTGCCCTCCCCCTGACCCCTCCTGTGCTCACGTTCCCTTTCTCTCTCTCAAAAATAAACAGTAAAAAATGAAAAAGCCTAAGCCACTGAAAGAATGGAGTTGCCATTTATTGGAGTGGAGGGGAGTGGGTTTTGGGAGGATGAAATCGAGAGTTTTGGAAGTGACAGTCTAAGATGTCTGGTAGACATCTAGGTGCTCTCAAGCAGACAGGTGATATGAAAGTGGCACCTTATTAAAACGATCACTGGTTGTGTGCTTTTGGGGAAAGAGCAAACCCCATTTTGGCAAAATATTTCTGATACTGACGTGTGTGTTTATCACAACAAGAAGATTGACTTCACTTCCCACAAGTCCTTTCAGCATCTTCTGAGGCTTACTCCTGAGACCGCACCTTTTTGTTCCTCACGCCAAACCTCATCTCTGCTTGTGAAGCATTGTTAATCCTAAAACCCTGACTTGAACACTGGCCCTTTTCTGCCATAATTAAGACAGCCTTCCTTCCTTCAAAAGAATATTTTGGGTCTGTCCTTTCTCAGTTCATACACCTTTCTTAAGCCCCAGTTACCTCAGTCCCAGGCCACATGGCAGGAGCCTCTGGTCCTTATCCTGTAGGAATGGTATAGTTCCTTTTCTGTTCTTCAGAACCTGCAGTGGCTCTCCATTGTGTGCCCCTGCACTCGAGTGTCCTCGCTGGTCTCCCCTTCCTTGTGCCATCTGTTGTAACCAGGCTAGATCCCTAAACATCCCCCGCATGCAACAGATGTATTCTTTCCTCATTATCTCTTCTTCCCTGGGCTGCCTGACAGTTCTCATCCTAGCTGTCTCGGTCCCAAGTACCACCTCACTTTAAAGCCTTTCAGAGTTTCTGGCCAACAGTGATCTCCCTCTTATCCCTTGTGTTGTACATTTTGATATTTGGTGATAAGCTATCTGGCACTCTCCTGAGTCAGCAGAGCATAGTGGAAAGGGTACAGACTTGGGTGCAGATGTGGTTTGAAGTCTAGATATGTGGCTTTTGGGGAAAGTTTATAAAACTATTCTGAGTTTTCATTTCCTCATCTGTAAAAAAGAAGTGATAATACGTGGACCGTTGTAAGGAGCAAATGAAATGCATTGTAAAGTGAACCGTGAAGACGTCAGTTAGAATATATAAAAGTTAGCTTCCAGTGAACAGTATATATTCTTCCCAGTCTTTCTAGCCCCTGAATGGAAGGTACATAAGGAATACTTATTTGATTGAATGAAAGATAAATATGGTAAATGAAATTCTGGATTTGTTCATGTGTCAGAGATAATTCTTGACGGCTACTTTCAATGGGCAGCGGTTCTCTGGGCTTACACTCTAAATAGCAAAAACAAGACAACATAGGATTGAAGGAATTGGTTTCTTTGTTCTGATACGATCAGTGCTCTGTTGAGGAAGGAAAAGGCAGAGTCCGGGATGACCCGAAAGTAAAGCATTCCTATGAAGCCTTTGGTAATTCAGCGTAAAACAAAGAGCATCTTTCCAAAAGTTCACATTATGCCACTTGGCTTTTCAGGAAAGACATTAGTACAGTAACAGCTTTTTTTTCTTCGTAAACTTGAAAATCTTCTCCAGACATATTTTGGTTATTGAGATCAGGTACTAATGTAGGTCTTTTTTTCTTTTTCTTTTTTATTAACGTTTATTTATTTTTGAGAGAGAGAGAGAGCTCAAGCGGGGGAGGGGCAGAGAGAAAGAGGGACAGAGGATCCAAAGTAGGCTCTGCGCTGACGGCAGCGAGTCCAGTGTGGGGCTCGAACCCACAAACTGCGAGAGATCATGACCTGAGCCGAAGTCAGACGCTCAACCAAGCCGCCCAGGCGCCTCTGTAAATCTTTCTTAAAAGAAAAGTGGCTTAACACAAACTTTGCGAAAGCAGGGGAGACCTGTTTTTAGTTAAGGTGGCTACATTACCTTAACTCTTGAGAAGTTATATTGGCTTTTTTTAAATAACTGAGGTCAGAGTGAAGAGTCCCCAAACCCCACCCAAGACTCTACTATTCATTCTGTCCAGAATTGCTCTCCCCCATCCACCCATCGACTTAGACTCTGCTTAATTGTCATCAGCTCTGTGAAGCCTTTTCTAAGCTCTTTTCATTCAACATAGAAGAGATTGTTTTCATGTGTGTGCCCCCACTGTGGCCTGTATGGACTTCTGCCACAACTCCGTGGTACTTGACTGCGTTAATTTCTCAAGTTCTCTGTTAGCCCCAGCTCCTCCCCTTCCCCATCTGAAATCTTTGAGGACAGAGAATATATCCTATGTATCTTCATATCCCAGGTATCTAACACTGTGTTCATGAATGAATCACAACTTTCTGAAATTTGTTGGTTATAATTACTAGACCTATTTCTTGTAAAGAAGTGCTTGGCTTTTTGGAGCAGAGCATAAAGAATAAAAGTGGACGGAAAGCATACTCTGGAGTTACTTCCGTATATTGTCTTTATTAGCCCAAATAGAGCCTAATGAGAAAACAAAGAAGCAGCTGCAGTGTGACAAGTGTTTTTCACTTGGCTATCTATGATGAAATTCTCGGTTGGAGCTTTAGGTTAGAAGTTGAGTGAAAATGTTTGTGTCTTTCAGAAATTGGAGCCTCATTCTCTTAGCAATGATGCATTAATGAGGAGAGCTGTGTCTTTGGTAACAGATAGCACCTCCACCTTTCTCTCTCAGACCACGTATGCTTTGATTGAAGCAATCACTGAATATACTAAGGTAAGTGTCCTCTTAAGTTTTGATTGTCTAAACCAGGGGTTAGCAAATTATTGCTCATAGCCCAAGTCTAGCCTGATGCCTGTTTTCGTAGTTCTACTGAAACGTAGCCAGACTCATTTGTTTTTATGTTGTCTGTGACTGTTTTTGTGAATTGAATAGTTTCAGCAGAGACTATAGGGCCCACAAAGCCTAAAATATTCACTCTCTGGTCCTTTACAAAAGTTGGCCGAGACTTCGACCTAAGTCAGTGGGGTTTAGACTTTTTCCTGGAACTCCTTTTTTTAAAAAAAAAAAAAAAAAAAAAAAAAAGTCTTTAAATACAGCATCGCAGTATAAGACCAGAGAACAAAGCTGATTGGGTTCAGTTAGGGGTAAAGGGGTGCAGAGTCTAACACTTGCAGCACCAGGGGCTTCTCTGTGGGAATAGTTTCAAAACCACTAATCTGAGCTAATAGGTATCATTTATAGGTTTATTATACCTTTATATTTTATATTTTGGCAGCTTTCCCCCTCAGCCTTCTGGGCTTTTCTTCTACGTTGTATTCTCTGTGTGAACTGCTAACAATCTTTTAAAAACACAAAAGTGGACTAGTGGGGACACTCGTGTCCTAGAATAATGCCTTTACCTCATACAGCAGTGCGATTTCAGTGAGGAGGAAGGACTGAAGAGCTGGTTGGCTATAACAGCACTTGATTTCCTTGAGGTGTAATTCTCACTAATCCTAGTATGTCTCGCCTATTTTACTCACGCTTATTTATTCTATATTTGTAGGCCGTTTACACCTTAATTTCTTTGTACCGACAATATACAAGTTTACTTGGGAAAATGAATTCACAGGAGGAAGATGAAGTGTGGCAGGTGATCATAGGAGCCAGAGTTGAGGTAAGAAAAAGTTATTGGACATTTCTGTATTAGTGCCCCTACCTCATTCTGGTGTCTAAATTAGTAAATTAAGGTGTCTGACCAGTAACTGTTCTCTGAATCTACTACTCTAAGTCCATTTTAATGTGCTTATGAACCTCTCGTTGTTGTCTGAAGTGCTGTGTTTAACTTACAGATGACTTCAAAGCAACAAGAGTACTTGAAGTTGGAAACCACTTGGATGACTGCCCTTGGTCTTTCAGAGATGGCGGCAGAAGCCGCATACCAGACTGGTAGGTTCCAGTTTTCACTACCAGTGTGCCAGTTGAGTTTTCATCTAGCTGTAAAATGAGGGATTTAGATTAGACAGTCTAAGGCCTGTGGCTCTGACTGAAAAAATGTCTCCATATCCAATCGCCAGGTAGTCTGTGTCTAGAAAATGGTGCAACTGCTGCCCATTAGAAAATAATTGTGTCCAAATGGTTTTTAGGCTTTTTTTTAAATGTTTATTTTGAGAGAGAGCACAGGGGAGGGACAGAGGGAGGAAGAATCCCAAGCAGGCTCCGCACTGTCAGTGCAGAGCCGGATGCGTGGCTCAAACCTTGAGATCATGACCTGAGCCCAGACCAAAAGTCAGGATGCTTAACTGACTGAGCCACCCAGGTACCCCAGATTTTTAAGCATTTGTGTTTTTTGTGGGTTTTTTTTTTTTTAAGTTTATTTGAGAGAGATAGAGGCAGGGAATCCCAAGTAGGCTTCATGCTGTCTGTGCAGACCAGATGCAGGGCTTGATCCCACAAACCGCGAGATCACGACCTGAGTGCAGATCAAGAGTTGGACGCTTAAGCAGCTGAGCCACCCAGGCACCCCAAGCGTTTTATTCGTTTCGTAACACCGATATTTATGAATAACTAGTCATAGAGGGACACAGTTGGAGGAGACTTGAGATCATCAATCCGTGTGAACCTTACTGAAACCTGGAATCCTAGTCAGTGGCGGATCTCAGACAAATAATAGCTACTATTTATTGAGTATATGTTGTAAGTATTTTATAGGCACTTTCAATTTAAGGAACTTGAGGATGATCTTTCCCACTTTACAAATGAAGAAAATGGGGAGAGAGGGTTAAGAAACCCGTGGAGATGATGTGGTATGGTAAGTAAGCAGCCAGACTGGGATTCAGCCCAATTCTAATGCCTCCACTTTTGTATCCCAGTCATTCACCAGGATGTTTTTTGAACCTCACTATCCATCCAGTGGGCTTGAGCTGAATGTTTTTGAATTTAAAATATTTTAAATAAAACTAGTTTAATCTTACCTGAATTCGTTTCAAACCAGAAGCCTAGGGTCAGCTCTTTTGTTTTCTGACTTCGGGATAACAAACTAGGGGCTCTGGTGCCACATCTTAAAAAAAAGCATATAATATGTTTGGTTTTTTTATGTTGATTTGAGAGAGTGCATGAGCAGAGGAAGGGCAGAAAGAGAGAATCCCAAGCAGGCCCCTCACTGTCAGCACAGAGCCCGATGCGGGGCTCAATCATGAGATCGAGACCTGCACCGAAATCAAGAGTCACCTGCTTAACTGACTGAACCACCCAGGTGCCCCACAACATATGTATGTATTTTTTAAAGTAAAACAAAAAAGAATTGTTAGTGAACTAAAAGCAGAATTGGAATGAAGAGTGAAACAGCAAATATATGAAAGTAGCACCATAGCAATGCCACGGCAGAGGTGGGAGATGTGCGGTGAACAGGGAGATTTGCTGAGGTGTTACAGCACGAACATTCCCAGGCAACCTTCATCATCCAGGCAGGCTTAGATTGAGCTGGAGAAAAGGGAAAGTAAGCATTATCTGGAAAAAGACCTTTTCGTAAAACTGATTAAAAAGGCTTACAACTTAAAATCATGGCAAAAAGCTCAATATGAAATATACAAAGAATCCTAAAAAAAACTATAAGAATCAGTCTTATCAGCAATCCTGGATGCAAGGTGACAAATCAATAACCTAGAATTTTATATCCAGCCAAATATTATTTCAGATATAAAAAGACTCAAAAGTTTACCAACCACATATGCTTTCTGGAAAAACTGCTTTGTGAATAAAGAAATTAGTTTAAAAAGGAGCAACTGAGATAAAAATAGTGAAAAAAATTTAATAAAACTTGTCAACATTTGAGGTTTTTTTTTTTTAATGTTTGAGAGTGAGAGAACACAAGCAGAGGAAGGGCAAAGAGAGAGGGAGACACTAAATCCAAAGCAGGCTCCAGGCTCTGAGCTGTCAGTGCAGAGCCTGACACGGGGTTGAACTTATGAACTGTGAGAACGTAACCTGAGCTGAAGTTGGACGCTTAACCAACTGAGCCACGCAGGTGCCCCCTGAGTGTTAAATTTTTAAATCAGTTCAGGGAAGAAGTGAAAGCATGCTAAGAAGAGATAGACATTGGCTTAACATTAGACCTTGTTAAATGAAAACTTGATAAAGATTTAAAAGAAAGAAAATGCGAAGTAAATAAAGGAACAAGTACCAACATCAATAATTGCAATAGCTAAGAACATGTTCAAAAAAATAATCACAGCAAAAATGATTTACAGAGATACCTAAAACAAAATGTATAGGAAGGTTGAAAGTTATAAAAAGCTAAACTGAGCCATTATTAAGAAAAAGAAAGCTATCCCAAAAAGCTCTAGCAGAGCGATGTCAGAATCCGAAAAAGGATTCAAGACTAAAGGCATTAAAACAATCCAGAAGATATCAGTCATTAAGCAATTGCCTGATAAGGAATTCAAAGTGATTGTCATAAACGTACTCACTGGACTTGAGAAAAGGGGGATGAACTCAGAATTTCAACAAAGAGAAAATCTAAAAAGAACCAGAGATGAAGAATTCAGCAATGGAAATAAAAAATACACTAGAGGGAATCAACAGAAGATGAGAGGAGGGAGAGGAATAGATCAATGATCTGGAGGACAGGGTGATGGAAAACAAGCTGAACAGCAAAACGTAAAAATAGGTTAAGGGTACTCGGTGACTTTATCAAGCATAATGACATCCACATGATAGGGATCCTAGAAGGAGAAGAGAGAAGACGGCAGAAAACCTTCCTAATCTGAAAAAGGAAACAGACATTCAGGTCCAGGAAGCACAAATAGCCCCTAACAAGATGAACCAAAAGAGATCCACACCAAGATATACAATTAAAATGGCAGAAAGTACGGGGAGCCTGGGTGGCTCAGTCACTTAAGTGTATCTGACTTTGGCTCAGGTCATGATCTTGCGGTTCATGATTTCAAGCCCCGTGGAGGGCTCTGTGCTGACAGCTCAGAGCCTGGAGTCTGCTTCGGATTCTGTGTCTTCCTCTCTCTGCTCCTCCCCCGTGCTTGCTTGCTCACTCTCAAAAATAAACAAACATCAAAAAAATAATAAATCAGCAAAATAGTTACATGCAAGAGATACCCCATAAGGCTACTAGTTGATTTTTTCAGCACAAACTTTGCAGGCCAGAAGGAAGTGGCATGTGTTGCAAGTGCTAAAAGG
The DNA here is from genome assembly GCF_016509475.1 of Prionailurus bengalensis. NCBI lineage: Eukaryota > Metazoa > Chordata > Mammalia > Carnivora > Felidae > Prionailurus > Prionailurus bengalensis. The sequence goes on from NC_057356.1 coordinate 7,310,593, forward strand.
AGAAAATCTATGACCAAGAATACCCAGCAAGGTTATCATTCAAAATATAAGGAGAGAGAGTTTCCCAAACAAAAGTTAAAGGAGTTCATCACCACTAAACCAGCCTATGGGAAATGTTAAAGGAAATTCTTTAAATGGGGGTGGGGGGGAGGCCATAACTAGAAGAAAATTATGAAAGGAAAAAATGTCACACGTAAAAGCCAATATATAGTAAAAGTATTAGATTATTCACTTACAAAGCCAGTATAGAAGTTAAACCACATAAGTAGTAAAAATTGATACAAAAATGAGTCAAGGGATACACAAAAAGATGTGAAATGACATCATATACATAAAATGTGGAGAAAGTAAAAATTTAGTGCTTACAAACTTAAGAAACCAACTTAATATAGACTCTGATGCATATAACATGTTATATATGAACCAAATGGTGACCACAAATCAAAAACCTATAATAGATACACACAAAAACCACCACTAAAGAAAGCCATCAGGGGCACCTGGGTGGCTCAGTTGAGCGTCCAACTTCAGCTCAGGTGATGATCTTGCAGTTCGTGGGTTCAAGGCTCATCTCAGGCTCATTGCTGTCGGTGCTGAGCCCGCTTTGGATCCTCTGTTCTCCACTTCTTTCTGCCCCTCAGCCTCTTCCACTCTGTCTCTCAAAAATAAAAATTTTTAAAAAGCCATCAAATTCACAAGGGAAAAGAGCAAGAGAAGAACTATAAAAACAACCAGAAAACAGTTAACAAGATGGCAGTAAGTATACACCTATCAATAATTACTTTAAATGTAAGGGGACTAAGTGCTCCAAAAGACACAGAAGACCCACTTATGCTGCCTACGAGAGATTCGCTTCTGACCTAAACACACGTACAGACTGAAGGTGAAGGGATGGAAAAACATATGCCATGCAAATGAAGTGGGGGGGGTGGGGGGGAAGCCAGGGTAGCAATACTTCTATCAGAAATCGACCTTGTTAATTTTTTTTAAGTGTGTTTATTTTTGAGAGAGAAAGCATGAGTTGGGGAGAGGCAGAGAGAATCCCAAGCAAGCTCCACATGGTCAGCACAGAACCTGATGTGGGGGTCAAACTCATGACCTGAGCTGAAGTCAGACACTTAACTGACCAAGCCAGCCAGGCGCCCCCAGACAAATAGACTTTAAAACAAAGCCTGTAGCAAGAGACAAAGAAGGATATTACATAAAGGAATCAATCCAACAAGACATAACAGTTAACAAATATGCACGCAACATAGCACCTAAATACATACATCAAATATTAACAGAAAAGGGAGAAATTGACAGTAATATAATAATGGTAAGGGATTTTAACACCCCACTTAGATGATTCAGGGGCGCCTAGGTGACTCAGTTAAGCATCTCTTGATTTTGGCTCAGATCATGATCTCACAGTTGATGAGATTAAGCCCCATGTCCAGCCCTATGCTGACAGCACGGGGCCTCCTTGAGATTCTCGCTCTCCTCCCCCCCCCCCAAATAAATATTAAAAAAAAAAAAAAAAAAAAAAGGATAGATGATCCAGACAGAAAACAGTGGCTTTGAACAACACATTAGACCACATGAACCTAACAGCTAAACACACAAAACATTCCATCACAAAACAGAGTATACAGTCTTTTCAAGTGCACATAGAACATTCTCCAGGAAAGATCACATGTGAGGCCACAAAACTAGTCTCAGTAAGTTTAAGAAGATTGAGATCTTATCAAATATCTTTTCTGACCCCAATGAATTGAGACTAGAAATCAATTTCAAGAAGAAAATCTGGAAAAATACACAAACACATGGAGGCTAAACAACATGCTACTGAACAAGTGGGTCAACCAAGAAATCATAGAGGAAATAAAATACATGGAGAGAAAAGAAAACACACTGGTCCAAAATCTTTGGGACTCAGCCAAAGCAGTTCTGAGTTTACAGTAATATAGGCCTCACTTAAGAAATTAAAAAAAAAAAAAAAAAACCTCAAAAAAACCTAACCTTACACCTAAAGGAGCTAGAAAAAGAAGAACAAATAAAACTTAAAGCCTAGTAGAAGGGAACAAAATAATAAAGATTGGAGGAGAAATAGAAATTTTTTTTTTAAATGTTTGTTTATTTTTGAGACAGAGACAAAGCATGAATGGGGGAGGGTCAGAGAGAGGGAGACACAGAATCTGAAACAGGCTCCAGGCTCTGAGCTGTCAGCACAGAGCCCAACGCGGGGCTCGAACTCACGGACCGTAAGATCATGACCTGAGCTGAAGTTGGCCGCTTAACCAACTGAGCCACCCAGGCGCCCCTGAAATAGGAAATTTAAAAAAAAGGAAAGGTCAATGAACCCAAGAGCTGGTTCTTTCAAAAGACAGACAAAATTGATAAACCTTAGTCAGACTCCTAAAAAAAAAAGAAAAAAGGACTCGGGCACCTGGGTGGCTCAGGTCATGGGTTTATGGGTTTGAGATCTCACAGTTTATGGGTTGAGCCCTGCGCCAGGCCCTGTGCTGACAACTCAGAGCCTGGAACCTGCTTCAGATTCTGTGTCTCCCTCTCTCTGCCCCTCCCCCTGCTCGTGCTCTGTCTCCCTTTCTCAAAAATAAACAAACATTCAAAAAATCAGAAATGGAGAATACCACAGAAATACCACATACCGATACCACAGAAATACAAAGGATTATAAAAGATTATGAAAAATCATATACCAACAAATTGGACAATGTGGAAGAAATAATAAATTCCTAGAAACCTACATCTTCCAAACGTGAACCAATAAAAGATAGAAAATTTGAACAGAACAATTACTAGTAATGAAATGGAATCAGTAATAAAAACTCCTGGGGCACCAGGGTGGCTCAGTGGGTTAAGCGTCGGACTCTGGATTTCGACTCAGGGCATGATCCCGCAGTTCATGAGATTGGGCCCCACAATAGTGGAGACCCTGCTTGGGATTCTCCCTCTCCCTCAAAATTAATATTAAAAAAAAAAAAAAAAAAAAAAAACTCCCAACAAAAGTCGAGGGCCAGATGGCTTCACCAAATTGAATCATACTAAGCTTTTAAGGAAGAGAGAATACCTGTTCTTCTCAAACTATTCCAAAAAATAGACAAAAATTTCCAAATTCAGCCCTCCCTGATACCAAAACGAAAGACTGCAAAAAGAAAACCAGAAGCCAGCAGTACTTCTGAGGAACATAGATCCTCAATAACAACATTACAAAAATCATTCATCAAGGTCAAGTGAGCTTTATTCCAGGGACGAGAGGGTTGTTTGATATTTGCAAATCGGTGTGATACTTCACATTAACAAGAAGAAGGATAAAAACCATATGATCAACTCAATAGATGCAAAGAAAAGCATTTGACAAAATATGACATCCATTGATGATAAAAACTCTCAGCAAAGTGGGCTTAGTGGGAATATCCCCAAATACATTAAAGGCCATACCTGAAAAGTCCACAGCTAACTTCATCCTCAGTTGTTTAAAAAAAAGATTTAAGAAAATTTACAATTGCACCCAAAAGAATAAAATACCTAGGAATAAATTCATCTGAGGAGGCAAAAGATGCATATTCTGAAAACTATAAGGCATTGATGGAACAAACTGAAGACACAAATATTGGAAGGAAATGAACCAAAATGCTAATATAGTTTGGATGTTGGAATAATGGGTGATTTTTAAGTTATTTTATAATCAGTAAATATTCAACACTAACAAAAATATATCATGAAAATGTAATAAAGCAAAATTGAGATTTACAAGGAAAAGTTACGTTTTATACACATCTCAGAGACTCACAGATCAAGACTAAAAAAAGTAAAGCTGTGAAGGGTCAGAACAATGATTTTTAAAAGCTTCATCAAGTATACATAGTAAATATAAAACTTTGCCCCCCTTCCAAATACATTCTTCTCAAACAAATAGAGCACATACAAAAACTGATTTTATGCCAGGTGACAAAGCCTCAGCCAATTCCCTCTTACTCCCTTCTCTGACCAAAAATCAAAATAGAAATGGAAAAATATTTGAAACGGTGATGACAAGTGCAGTATGCAGCAGACAGAGTTGCAGATAAAGTAGCTGCTAAAGAGACCTGGGGCACCTTTAAAGAGGTATGTCATAAATTCAAAGAACAGCCATGAATGACAAGGAATATTCAGTGTACTGAGTACTGAAAATGAAGAAACTAAACTTGTAACCCATTTAGAAATAGGGGACTGTACACCCAGTGTAGAACAAATGGAATAAAAGGTGTAAGAAGATAAAAATAATCAGAAAGGCAAAATCAGGGTGCCTAGGTGGCTCAGCTGGTTAAGCATCCAACTCTTAACTCAGGTCATGATCTCACCGTTTATGGGTTCAAGCCCCTCAGACTCCTGGCAGACAGTGTCAGGAACTTGCTTGGGATTTCTGTCTGTCTCTCCCTCTCTTTCTGCCTTCCCCCGCTCATGTGCTCTCGCTTTCAAAATACAAAGAAAAAGGGCAAAATCTGGTTCTTAAAAAGAAAAAAAAATTTTTTGGCAAGTAGGACTTTTTAGAAGGCAAAAGTAACATTAGAAAGGGCTGTTACAGGGGCGCCTGGGTGGCGCAGTCGGTTAAGCGTCCGACTTCAGCCAGGTCACGATCTTGCGGTCCGTGAGTTTGAGCCCCACGTCGGGCTCTGGGCTGATGGCTCAGAGCCTGGAGCCTGTTTCCGATTCTGTGTCTCCCTCTCTCTCTGCCCCTCCCCCGTTCATGCTCTGTCTCTCTCTGTCCCAAAAATAAATAAATGTTGAAAAAAAAAATTTTTTTTTAAATAAAAAATAAAAAAGAAAGGGCTGTTACAGATACGGAGGGTTTTTAATTATATCAATATTATAGTCTTTATGGAAACCCCACATTGGCCAAAGAAGTAAAGAATCAAAATAGAGCCAATAACCATAAAGGTTGAAACAGTATTCAAAGACTCTGTGTCCCAAAAGTGGACACTAAACCCAGCTGTTTTGTGGGATAGCTTTATCAAATCTTTCAGGAACATATCCTACATTACAGAAAGTGTATCAGTACACAGAAAATGATGGCAAGCCTCCCAACTGTTGTATAAAGCTGGCCTAGGCCTGATCCCAAACTGCACTAGGCCAGTACCGAAACAAAAAAAGAACTATGGTCAGTATCACTTAAGAATATACATAAAAGTAAGATATAGCCTTTTACTGCAAAATACAAAATACTTCAACACTGGAAAAAAAAAAAAAACTATCAATATAATTTACTACTTGAGATTATCTACAGTAGATTAAAGGAGAAAAGCCAGCGGTGTAATATCAATATAGGCCCCAAAAGCCTTCAGTAAAATGTAATACCCATTTATGATTTCAATCCCAGTAATGAATACAGTTTTATTAACATGATAATCAAGGTTAAGTACTCCTACTTAATGAACTATGAGAGGCATTCCCATCAAGGTCAAAATAAGATGCTTGCTATTCTCCACTAACTTTTAACATTGTGCTGAAGGTTCTTATTGATACAGTAAGGTAGAAAAAAACCACCCAGATCATCTATAGATGAATTGATAAGTGTGCATATCTGTATGATGAAATATACTAGTAGCAGGTAAACAGAATGATAGAGCCTGAAAACATGTTTAAAGAAAAAGCAAAATTGCAAAATATGTTCAATAAATACCTTTTGTGCCATTATATAAAGTAGCAAAATATTTCTCTATGCATCCCATATGTACAAAAGATGAGAAAGATGCTCATTAAACTTCCAGCAGAGGTTATCTCTGAAGATTAGGTAGGCTGACGAAAGAGATCTTTGACAATTTAATGAGCTATTAATTTGTCAAAAAGAAATGTATTACTTGTGTAAATTCATAAGGTGTCTATACTAAGAGCTGTGTAGCTGTAGAGATGGTTGTGGGAATCAACATTTAGTAATTATTAATAACGAGAGCGGATAGCTGGAGAAATATGCAGACCTGAACGTGGAGACAGTTCTCTGTGGTGCAGAGAGGGAGGGCAGGGCGAGTCTCCAAGAGGGGCTCAGACGACAGGGAGCCCCAGGCTTTCCTTTTTGCCACCGTGCCCTCTACCCTTCCGCCATTCAGCCTAACCGTGCCATCTCTTGGCAGGAGCGGATCAGGCCTCTATAACTGCCAGGAATCACATTCAGCTGGTGAAGTCCCAGGTGCAGGAGGTGCGCCAGCTTTCCCAGAAAGCAGAAACCAAGTTGGCAGAAGCACAGACAGAGGAACTCCGTCAGAAAACTCAGGAGGAAGGGGACGAGAGGGCGGAACCGGAGCAGGAAGCCTACCTGCGGGAGGATTGAGTGCCTGAGCTGCCCAGCCTTCGTCCGAGTCTGCCGGCTCCGCCCCGGGGCCACGATCCGATCCGCTTGGCTCTCTCCGCACAGAGAGGAGTCAGCAGGTCCTGCCCTGGCCCATCGGGCCAGAGGCCATAGCTGTGAGTGCCTGACCCATTTCCCCACGGACCTGGTTCTTAGCCCTGAGGCACTGCGCGCCCTGTTTAACATTTGACCCCACCCCCACCCCCACCCCCAGCTTTCCACCCACCACAATCTTTTTACCTCCCACCCAGAGCATCTCAGCAGCCTGGCCAGAGAGAGGGTCCTTCTTCCGTCCTGCCCACAAGTTCAGTAGCAGTTTAACCTGTTTGCAGTCGTATTCGCATTTTCAAATCTGATTTAGTCTTTGCTCCCTCCATAGGGATGGGAGTTTTGGGGGGAATGGGGAGCCTGTTAAGATTTTTTTTAAGTGTTTCTAATCCTTTCTGTGATCTGGCCCCTCTGCCTGTAAGGACACCTGAGGCCCAGGAGCCAAAAGTCCATTTTTCTTAAGGAACTGAATGCAGAGTGTTTACCTGGTGCTCAACAGGACATATTCCAACACACGCCTCTTGTTTCCTTCTTCCTCTATTGTATCTGAAGGAGAATAGTTTTGTTTTTTGCACTTCAAAAAATGTCTGTATTCTGGGGCCCTGTGCAGCCTCCTTTGCCTCCCAGCCTGGCAGAGCCCCTAGGGGGTCTGGGACCCACCGCACCCCCACCCTGCCACGAGAATTCTGGCAGCCTCTGCTATGCCGAACTTTGCTCCCATTCAACACATGCTGGTACAGGTTAGCCAGGGGTCAGTGTTTTTAATCAGTTCTCAAGGTCTGGGTGGGGGTTACAAAAATGAAGAAATGAAGTCAGCATTTCCCATAGACCCTCAGGTCAAGATTCAAGGTTCTCACGTGTCATCATGATAGGAAAATCAACACTGGGTCCACTCACTCAACCCACCCCTCAGAGTTGGGGCAAAGGGGCTGCTGCACACCTGAGCCCCTCATCCGTCACCAGCGCCCACATGGTCCACATCTCCAGGGGGCTGAGGCGGTGCACGAGCAGGAGCCCCCTGTACAGGCAGGGGTCTAGGGGGTCCAGGGGACGCCGTATTCCAAATGTCTTGAAGCCAGCGTGGTGCACGGGACTCACCCCCAGCTTCCTCAAGCACATGCCCACGAAGACGTCGTCGATGGGGAAGAGTTCAGCCTCCTCCACGGCTGCTTGGAGGCGCCGCACGGTGGCTCGGGACATGACATAGCCCCCACCCCCAGCGTAGGGTGGGTAGTGGCGGGCCCTGTACATGGAGGGGGGGATGAAATATTTGACCTTGGTGTTCCTGTTGGGCAGGGCCTGGCGGATAACATCTCCCACCAGGAGGTCCCGGGCTGGGTCCCGGCCCTCCAGGAACTCCAGCACATTGGGGATGTGGACGAAAACGTCATCATCTCCCTTTAGCATGAAGTGGGCCTGGGGGCAGGCAACTGCCACCCAGCGCTGCAGGTGCAGCTCCTTGAGCGTCAGGTTGAAGAAGTCCTCGGCAAAGTCCCACTGCAGGATGTCATCGAACTCCCGGCTCTCGTAGGCCAGCAGCTGGGCTGGGGGCGCAGGCCCCGCCACCCCCAGGAGGAACACCAGTTTCAGCTGCCGACCCCTCGCCCAGCCCCCCACCCGGCCCCACGTGCTGCGGATCGCCGCTCGCCGCTCCACGTGGCCGGGCTGCGACTTGATGGCCAGGAGCAGAAAGGTGTCATCCGAGCAGCCGGAAGGCTCCAGCAAGACGGAAAAGTTGCGGCAGTGGCGATAGGTCAAGAAGAGGCGGTGGCGGCTGGGCAGAGACAGGGAGACGTTAGCCACTGTGCGGTTGGGGAGACACTGGCTGCGGCGGGGCCCTGGGGGAGCCCAGAAGGGCTGGCGGGCCGTGGGGCCCCCCACTGGCTTGGCCTCCTTCTTCAGGAAGAGCAGGCAGCTGAGCAGCAGCACAGCCAGGCTGTACAGGACCAGCCAACCCAGCCTGCGAAACATGGCAGGTCCTGCAAAGAGAGAGCCGTGTGAGCCGCCGGCCACGTCCCCGGCCGGCCACCCAGCAGCCGAGTCCCTGCCGGCCTCCCTTCCATTAGCTCCTCTCAGTGTGTCCTGTGCCTCCTTCCAGAGTCCCTCTCCCAGGGGACAGGTAGGCACACCTGCTGTGCCAGCCTTTGCCTTCTGCTGTCATCAGAGGGCTCTTGGGTCAACTTTTTCCCAAAAGGACTTGTGTTTTGTTTTTGTTTTTGTTTTTGTTTTTTTGAGAGCAAGACAGAGCAGGGGAGGGGCAGAGGGAGAGAGAATCTTAAGCAGACATCATGCTCAGCTCAGAGCCCGACATGGGGCTCCACCCTGGGATCATGACCTGAGCCGAAATCAGGAGCTGGACGCTGAGCCCACTGAGCCACCCGGGCGCCCCCGACTTGCAGCCACCTTAAAACTGAGGCACCATGGGGTGGCCTGGCTGGCTGGGCTGAGTCCGAAGAGCGTGTGACTTTTTTTTTTTTTTTTAACGTTTATTCATTTTTTTGAGACAGAGACAGAGCATGAGTGGGGGAGGGGCAGAGAGAGAGGGAAACAGAATCCCAAGCAGCTCCAGGCTCTGAGCGGTCAGCACAGAGTCCTATGTGGGGCTCGAACCTACGGACCACGAGATCATAACCTGGCTGAAGTCAGACACTCAACCGACTGATCCGCCCAGACACCCCACAGCATGTGACTCGAGTTTGAGCCCCAAGTTAGGTGTCAAGATTACTTAAAAAATAATAAAATTTAAAAAACTGAGAAACCATGAGCACTTTCATCATGTCCCAGGAAACTCAAGTATCTTATAAAAATGGCACGGAGCTAGTTTAGTTTCCAGTGAAATACATTCTAAGCATTTAGGGCCCTTGAATCTAAAGTCAAACCATTTCCCCTGAAATAGTGTGCACCGTGATCTGCTGGCGGCAGGCCCTGTGCAGGATGTCGCAGAGATGACCTCCGAGGTGCTGCCCCAGGGCCTTTGCTCCTCCAGAGAAAGGGAGCCACAGGGACCCCAGAATACACCCTTCAGGTCTGTCTGAAGCTTCTTTCCCCAGTTTCTTGGAAGTTTCTTCTTTCCCCCAGGTTTTTGGGGGGAGTTACTTAAAATGGGGTTTTAAGAAAAAACCACTTGCACAGCAGAGCATGAAAGGAGAGCTGGAGCTCTGCCTCCCCCGTGGGGCCCCTCTCCCATCCCTTTAAGCTCTGCTCTTCTCCCAGCGAGTATCCCAGCGATCCAAAGAGAAGGCCCAGAAACGGGAACTAGCAGAGTAACCTGACCAAGATCAAGTCAAGAGTAGCACAGCCAGGCCTGGGGCCCCTCGTCTTCACTTCCACTGCCTCGCCATCCTGGTCCTACAGGCCTACGCCTCTATCCAGTCTGCCGGCATTGGCCTCATCCCCGTCGTCCTGCCGCCGCGGCTGCCACAAACGCATCTTTTCTAGCCGCTAGGGATGCAGAGGCCGGCAAGACAGGCAGGGCCACAGAGAAGAGACAGACCAAAAACCAAAACCAATACCAACTTGAGACGGTGCCGAGAAGAAATTAAACCAGCGTAACGGAACACAGTGACTGGGGAAGATTATTTCAAACTGCAGTAGCTGAGAAAGCTCTCCTTGATAAAGGACGTTTGACTTCAAGGGTACTTATTTTGAGAGAGCGCATGCACACAGGCGGATGGGGGAGGGGCGGAAAGGGGGAGAGAGACTCTCAAGCAGGCTCCCCGCTGCCAACGCAGACAGGACCTGACCCCCGGCTAGATCTCACCAGGGTGGGATCAGGACCTGAACTGAAACCAAAAGTCAGGCGCTTAACAGACCGAGCCCCCCAGGCACCAAGACAAAGGACATCTGAACAAGAACTGAATGCAGCGAACCACAGAGATCTGGTGGGAGAGTGTGCCAGGCAGAATTAAACCGAGCTCCGGGAGTAGGAGCAGTGAGACTTCTCTGAGGACGGGAGTGTCCTGTGGCTGGAGTATTAAAAGCAAGGAGGAAAGTGGAAGAAGGTGAAGCCAGAGCACGGGAAGGCATACATAAAAGGGCCATCGTGAGGCAAGGGGGGAAGCTTGGGTTTATTGTTATCCTCGGTAGAGATCCACTGGAAGATTTAGCAGAGGTGGTGACAGAATTTACCTCGTGTGAAAGATTCCTCCTGCTGCGGCTTAGATGATGGGTTTTGTAAGGAGACGGGAAACCGGCAAGGAAACTGTTGCACCGCCAGGTGAGCTACGCGGCTTTCAGGCGGGGAAAATGACTCTCAGGTGTTGGCGATGAGCCCGGGGACGCGCCGGCCCCGTCGGCTGAGAACTCAGGGCGCAGGGCCAGCGGTTTGGTTCCGGAGGCCGGTGCGCCGCGGCCCCGCTCGCCTCGGCCCACAGCGCTCCCACTGCGCGCGCACACACCCGGGCTCCCCCGCACGCCGGCCCACGGGCAACTCCCGCCCGTGGCCTGGAGCACGGTCCCCCTCTCGGGCCACTCCTCTGCTCCCCACCCTACACGCTACTGGGAATCCTGATTCAGTACCTGCGAATGTAGGTCTCCTTCCAAACTGAGAGTCCCCAAGAGCCTGGTTCTTAACCCGGCGTGGGCTTCAGCGCGGGCACAACCCCCACCCCCGCAAGTGTCGTGCTGAGTCCTAAGGGTCTGCAGTTGTTTCTGGGGTGACAGCCGCCTGGGGTCCTTAGGGCTCGGCGACCCAACACGCTACGACGAGGGAAAGCGCCAGCGACCAGTTCATTCTTTCCACGCCGCGGTCTCTAACGGGCTGTTGTGGGGGCCGTCGGCCGGCGGGGTCGCCAGAGCAAGGAGCGGGGGGGCCCCGCGGCGGACGCCCCTCCCGGGCCTGAGGACCCGCGACGGCGCTGCCCGCGGAGGCTGGCCCGCTCCACAGCGCCCGGTTCCGGCCGTCCGAGCCCCGGCGGGCCAACAGCAGCCGAGGGGCTCCGGGGCAGCAGGAGGCCGCCTGGCCCCGACGGTCCACAGCGGAGACGACCCCGCCGCCAGACCCGGCGTCCTCGCGGACGCGCCGGGGTGCAGAGGCACGGGCAGCCCCGGCCCTCTCCGGCACAGTGAGACACCCCTGAGCCCGCAGCGCGGCCCCAGGCGCCCCCGGTCCCGCACAACCCGCCCCCCGCGGACCTACCTGAGCCGGGACGCCGGGCCAGGCACGGGCGTGGAGCTCGAGCGGCCGAGCGCGGGCGCGAGCTCCAGCCTCGCACCTCCCGCTCCGCTCCGCTCGGCCGGTGGGCGGGGCCCGCTTGGGCAGCGGGAGAGGCGGGGCTTCGGGGCCGCCGCGGGGCCCCGCCCCCTCCGGGCTCCGCGCTCCCGCCGCACACCTGCGGACGCGGAGGCCGCCCCGCCGCCCCGGCCCACCCCCCGCTCCCGGGCGCGGCGGCCACACGGACGCGGAGCTGCGGTGGTCAGAACAGCCTTTAATCCCGCGCCCTACAGGGCGAACTCCCGGAGCGCCTCCTCGGCCGTGCGGCACTGGTTCAGCTGGATCTGCACCTCCACGGTCAAGGGCTGGGGCTGGTAGTCGCCGTCGAACACTGCAGCCGCAGGTTTGGTCTTTTCTGAGGAAATAAAAACGCGGGTCTGTGAGTCCCGAGGGGCGTGCGGGCTGCTTCTCGGCCGTCCTGGACGGGCTCGTTCCGCATCCCCGAAACGCAGAGCTGCCCTCCGAGCCAGGGGGAGCGCGGCTTCGTTGTCAGCGTAGTAAGGAACACACTTCAGTCACCCCTCATCAGATCGTTGAACCAGGCTCAGCTGTTGGAGCTGCGAGATGAACTAGCCACGTGTCTGGGAACACCGGTCTCTCTTGAAAGAACACCGACAAACCAGGGTTATTCGGACGCGGATATTTGGTAGATGTTTGCTAAAAAGCAAACGAAGGAAGCCTGGCATTGCGGGGAAAACAACAGAAAGCATTTTGATACATTTATGACATTTGAGCTTTCGAGTAGAAATTAGAATTTTGGAACATCGCATCTGCCACCGTGAACTTAACAGTTTCCCAACAATCCAAGACTTTTCTAATCATATGGGTGCTGATGAAGAATATGATTTTTGGATAATGTATAATGAAACGTGTCAACGGTTGGAAGAGCTGCATAACTCTGTGAACCAGTGTTTCACAAATAACCGATGTCTGACGTCACAGATTGTGCAGGGGCAAGATAGCCCTTCAAAATGCAATGTGAAAAAAAAGTGTAGACTAATGGATTTTAAGGTAACTATGCAAAAACGATAGATTCAGTATTCACACTGTAACAGCCTTTAAAAACCTACTAGTTGTCAAATTTTGACATAATATCTAAGAAAGATATCAGTTATTTGAAAGCCTATGAAAATAGCCCTTTCTTTTCCAGTTTCATGCCCATGTGACACTGGATTTTCTTCATACACTACAATCACAGCAACACATCACAAGAGATTAGGGGCTGCAGGAGCAGCTATTCAAATGCAACTATCCTCAAGCCAGATAATAAAGAAATTTGCAAAAGAGTAAAAGAAAATTAAGACCATCTTGACCCCGTAACTTGATTATAAATCATGCCCATTGTCCATATTTGTATGGGCCCTGAAGTCTGGCAGTGTACATCCTTTGTTCTTTTTCTTTAAAAAACTTTTTTTTTTTCAATATTTATTTTTGAGAGACAGAGAGCACAAGTGGGCAAGAGCAGAGTGAGGGAGACACAGAATCCAAAGCAGGCTCCTGGCTCCCAGCTGTCAGCACAGAGCCCTATGCAGGGCTGGAACCTACAGACTGAGATCATGACCTGAGTCCGGAGTCTAACGCTAACCAACTGAGCCACCCCGGTGTCCCTCTTTGTTCTTTTTCAAAGCTGTTTTGGCTATTCTACATCCTTTGAATTTCCATATTAATTTTAGAATCAGCTTGCTGATTTCTACCAAAAAAAAAAAATCCCCTCAGAATTATGATTGCTATCAGGTTGAATCATAGATCAATCTGAGGAAAACCAACATCCTAACAATCCTGAATCTCCCTATCCATGTACATATTTATCCATTTAAGTCTTTGATTTCTCTCAGCAACATTTTGTAGTTTTCAGTGTATAGAACTTCCACATCCTTAGTCAGATTTATCCCTATTTCATATTTTTCAATGGCATTGTAAATGGTATTTTTAAATTTCAGTATCTAATTGTTTATTGCTAGTATATGGAAATACAATTAATTTTTGAATACTGATCCTGTATCATGCAACCCTGTTAAACTCACTTAATAGTTTTAGCTTTTCTAATTATAGGTATGCAGTGCTATAGATTTCTCTATAAATACTGTTTTAGTTATATTCTATTAATTTTGATATTTTATCTTTTCATTTTCATTCCGTTCAAAATATTTTCTAATTTCCTTTTTGATTTCTTCTTTGATAGGTTATTTAGAAGTGCGTTATTTAGGGGCGCCTGGATGGCTCAGTTGGTTGAGCGTCCGACTTTGTGCTGACAGCTCAGAGCTTGGAGACTACTTCAAATTCTGTGTCTGTCTTTCCCCCTCTCTCTTTCTCTGCCCCTCCCCCACTCGCACTCTGTCTCTCAAAAAAATAAACATTTAAAAAAGATTTTTTAAAAGTGTGTAATTTAGTTTCAAACAACTGAGAGATCTTACATACTTCTTTTACTGATTTCTAATTTAATTCCCCTGTAGTCGTAGAAGATAGGATACTTTGTATGTCTTGAATTGTTTTAAACTTATTGAGACTTTATTAATAGCCCAGATTATGGAATATCTCAGTTCTGTGTGCACTTAAAGAAAGTGTATTCTCACGTTGTTCGGTGGGGTACTCTACAGATGTCAGTTATGTCAAGTTGATTGGCAGTGTGATTCAGGTCTCCTACATCCTTAATGATTTTCTATTTGTTCTATCAATTACTTAGGGAGGTGTATTGAAATCTCTGAATATAATTTTGGATTTGTCTATTGCTCCTTGCTCCTATTTTCAAGCTCAGTTATTAGCTGCATACTTAGGATTGTTACATCCTCCTGACTCCTTTATTATTACAAAATAACCCTCTTTACCCCTGGTAATAGTCTTTCTCTGAAGTCCATTATGTCTGATATTAATAGTTGCTCCTGTTTTTTTATTAGCGTTAGCAAGAATATCTTTCTCCATCCTTTTAATATTTTTGTATCTTTATATTTAAAGTGGGTTTCGGGTAGGTAGCATATGGTTGCATCTTTTTTATCCAATTTGATCATCTCTGCCTTTTAATTGGGTGTTTAGACCATTTACATTTAATGCGATTATTGATATGATTACATTTAAGTCTACCATCTTATTTGTTTTCTATTAACTCACAAGTCCTCTGTTTCTTTTTGTTTCATTCTTTAAGAATAACTATCTTTATGATCCCTCTTTTTACTCCTTTGTTGGCTTCAAGTGATATTATACCACTTCACATAGAAATAGGAACCTTACAATGATACACTCCCATTTCTTTCCTTACTCCCACTTCTAGCCTTTTTGCTATTATTGTACATTCTATTGGTTATATATATATATATATATATATATATACACACACACACATACACATATATATATATACATTTTTCATTAAACAATTGACTATAATTTAAACATACTTAAATAAGAAAGGAGTCTATATTTACTTACAATTACCATTTTCAATGCTCTCGATTTCTTTGTACAGATCCAGATCCATCTAGTATTTTCTTCTCCTTAAAGAACTACTTTTAACTTTTCTTGTAGTACATGTATGCTGGTGATGCATTCTTTCAGCATTTGTCTAGAGAAGTGTTCACTTCGCCTTTTGGAAGATAGTTTTGTTGGGTAAAAAATTTTAAGTTGATGTTTTTCTTTGAGACTTCCTCCACTGTCTTCTATTTGACATTTTCCTGATGACAAATCTGATGTCATCTTTATCTTTGTTCTTCTGTACATAATGTGTCTTTATCACCAACTTTTAGCAGTTTTATTATTATCTAGCTTGGTTTTGTTTTCTTCATGCTTCTTGTGTTTAGAGTTCACTTAACTTTTTGGATTGGTATATTGATATTTTCCATCTAATTTGGACGAAGTGTTTCAGCAGTTATTTCTTTAGATAGTCTTTCTGCCCTCCTCACTCTCCTTTGGGGACTCCAACTACATGGACATCAGTTCCTTTGAATTTGTCTGAAAATTCACTGATGCTCTATTCATTTTTTTTCCAACCATTTTTCTGAGTTTAATTGTGGATAGTTTCTACTGCTTCCAGTTTACTAATCTTTTTTTTTCTGAATTGTCTAATATGCCACTAATCCCACTGAATGTATTTTTAATGTAACATGGTAGTGTTCATCTCTAAAAGTTTAGTTTATCTTCCATATTGCTACATACCACCACCAATTTTTCCTTTAGCTTCTTAGATATATGGAATATAATTATAACTTCTTTAATGTCCTTGTCTACTAATTCTAACATATGTCATTTCTGAGTCAATTATGAACAATAAATTCTCATTATATATTAAATTTTCTTGCTCTTTCTTTTAATGCCTGGTAGTTTTTCTATTGGGTGGAAGACATAAATTTTACCTTGGGTACTATTTTTGTGTTCCTTTCAATATCTTTGAGTTTTGCTTTAGTACATGTTTAAATTTGATCGTTCAAGTCTTGCTGTCCCTTCCTGCTCAAAATTTGTAGTGTTCCCCAGGGCACTGTGCTCAATCCTCTTCTCTGTCAACATAAGCACACATATTTTCATGACTTTAAATACCACCTATAAGCTGATTCATTCATTCATTCAATGTCAATGGCCTACTATGCTGGAGGCTGGGGACTGTCTGACTTTAAAGAATGCAGGCATAGCCCCCACTCTCTTGTAGTTTCAGTGTAGTGGACAAGATAAAAGGGAAACCAGGACACATATTCATATCTCTATAGTTAGCATGGCGCTGAGTACCAAGGATGAAAACAGGATACCCTGAAGAAAACAAGGAAGCCCACACTAACCCAGGGATCAACTCCCCTGAAGAAGGCAACTGAGGCTGAGATCTGGCAAAACAAGTAGCTGAGTAAAAAGAGTGGCAAGTGCAAATGGAGTATTCTAGGCAGAACTCTTGGGGGGTGGGGGGGAATTGCTTATAGAACATGGACATTCGGATTTTGTGATGAGCCAGCAGGAAGTCATGGAAGAATTTCCAGCAGTAGAGTGACACAACCAGATCTGCAAACAAAATCGTCCCGGCTGCTGTGGGGGTGCCGACAGACCGGCCACAGAGTGGGAGGAAGGAGGTGCAGCAAGGTGGCAACTGTGATTGTCTAGCATGGTGGCAAAGGGGATGGAGAGTGCCCCGGGTGACAATGGGCAGGTGAGGGAAACGCTTCTTAGATGCTCCACACACTTCAGCTTCACAGGCCCTGGGCCTGAGTCTCTCCTGTCCACCTCCGGCCCCACGGTAACTCTCACACCTGTCTTCTCCACACCATCTCTGCTGCCCATTTCCAAGTCAGGAAATGACTTAGCACTTCTTGCCTTTTACACGGTTTTGTTTTGTTTTGTTTTTAGGTGAATTTTTTTTCATTGAGATAAACTTCTCTTAATATTCAACATTTTAACTATTTTTAAATGTACGCTTCTTCTGTCGCTTTTAGTATATTCACAATGTTATAGAATCATCACCATTATCTAATTCCAGAACATCTCATCCCCCCAGATGGAAACCCAGTACCCATTAGCAGTCACTCCCCACCCCCAACCCCCACAACCACTGATCTATTTTCTGTCTCTATGGATTCACCTGTTCTGGGCATTTCACACAAGTGGAATTATACAGTACGTGGCCTTTGGCATCTGGCTTCTTTCACTCTGCATCCCATTTTCAAGGTTCCTCCACGTTGTGCACGCGTGGCGCTTCATTCTTTTTTGCTGGGTGATCCGATGCATGGATACCCGTGTCCTCTTCAGGCACTCCTCCGCGGATGGACACTGGGCTGTTTCCACTTTTTAGCTGTTGGGACTAGTGCTGCTCTGACCTCATCCTACATCTCCTTGCACCTCGCAGTAGCCTCCCAGCTGGTCCCCTGCCTCCTAGCGCTCCTCCCAAGCCAGCCGGTTCTTTCTAAAACTTAAATCTAAAGCTTACCTATTTCAGACACTTCAGTGACTGCCCCTTGCTCATAGAGCAAGTCCAGGCTCCTCGTTGGGCAAAGAGGGCCGGACGACTGCTGAGCCAGAAGGATGCTGGGCCAGTCCCAACTTCAGTCCCCTATCCCACCTCATCCTGGCTCCTACCCCAAATTGCCTCTCCTGCCCTTCACATAACCCACAGCAGGCTGCTCTCTTCTCAGAGATGCAAGAAAGATGTAGGGTTCGGTCCTCAGAGCGGGCATGGCCTTCCCACTGGCCAGAAGATACAGTTCTCCATTCTTCCATTTCTTTGGTCCCAAATCAGGCTGATCCTTCCCCAGGTCCTGCTACAGTCTGAATGTTTGTGTCCCTGCAAAATTCACATGTTGAAATTCTAGCCCCCAAAGTGATGGTATTAGGAGACGGGGCCTTGGGAGCTCATGAGGGTAGAGCCTCAGGAATGGGATTAGCGTCCTTGCAAAGGAAGCTCCAGGGAGCTCGCTCACCCTTTCTACCATGTGAAGACATGGCAAGAAGGTGCTGGCTAAGACCCAGGAAGAGGGCCCTCACCTAACGATGCTGGCACCTTGGTCTTAGAGTTTGCAGTCTCCACGACTGCAGGAAAGAAATGTGTGCTGTCTATAAGTCTCCTGGGCTGTGGTGTTCTGTTATAGCAACCTGAATAGACTGAGGTCCTCAATAAACACTCCCTGCTCTCAGTTACCACCGTTAATTCTTACCTTTTTTAGCTCTCTTGTTCTTGTTCTTTGAATCCTGAGAGGAAGAACCACAACAAGAGATGCTTACTGGACTTGGTGGGCACCGGGGAAGGGGTGCTGTCCTATAGGAAGGCAGGGCAGCTCTAACCTGGCTCCCCACACCTGAGAAGGCTGCCCGAGGAGCCAGTAACCCAGAGGGCTGGGAGCTGGGCACCGCCGCATGGCCTAAGGAGAGGCCTTCCTCCTCCCCAGGCGTCCCAGGGCCCTGCCAGCACGGGGGCTTCCGGAGGAGGTTGGGAGGCTCAGAGATGCCCCCCCCCCCCATAACCCTTCCCTGCCCAGCACTGGTTTGATGGGGAGGGGTGTGACAGGGGCCCTACTGTACCCTGAGGGATGTCAGCCTGTCCGTTTCCAAAGTGCGGATCACCCCAAAGTTGCACACTTCGGACACAAGTGGCTCCCCCGCCAGCAGGGGCTCCAGGACCACCAAGCCACTGCCCAGCACCCGCAGGATGGGCGGGTCCTGGCGGAGCTCCTTAGGAAGCTCTTTCTTCTTGGATCCCTTCTGTTCCTGTGGAGAGAGGTCAGGAGAGTGGACGGGGCCCAGCAGGGACAGTGCCCAGAGTGCCCACGGCCGCCGCCACCACCACCTCGGGGCACCTGGCAGCCCGGCCAGTACCTTTGCCACCTCTTTCTCCCTTTTCCCTGCCGTGTCCATCCCGTCTTTTCCCTTCTTGTCTTTCTCCTTCTTCCCCTTCTTGTCCTTCTCCCCTTTTCCTTTCTTGGCAGGCAACGGGACGTCAACAGGAGGCAGCACCGCAGGCCAAGAGAGAATCTAGGGGACGGCGAGGCGGCCACAAGTGAACACAGGCCAGCCTGGGGCTGGCTGGGACCTTGCCGACAAGGGAGCGGGGCCCCACGACAGAAGACCGGGAGACAGGAAAAGGGGGATCCCGGCCACCCACCTTCTCCTCCACGATGGTCACGGTGGTTCCCGCCAGCAGGAAAGCCTTGAGTGGCACCAGGTCCTTGAGTGTGTGCTGCATCTCGTAGCTGCAGGGGATGACATCAGTCCAGGGCTTGCGGACAGTGCTGAAGAGAACGGTCCTTGGGGAGGGGGATGAAGACAGGGGTCCCATCACCCGGGAGGCTGTGGCCGGGGACCAGGACCAGGCCTTTGAGAAGACGGGCACACACGCGCACAGCGGGAGATGAGGCCAGACACAAAGGATTACTGCCCGATGCATTTAGATCAAGGTCAAAGAGAGGCAAACTAGTTAATGGTGTTAGTTGAGTTGACCGTGACCCTTGGGGAGGAGGCAGGGGCCTAAGGAGTCTTCCGAGGTCCTGGTATGTTGTTACTTGTCAAGGGCAGTGGCTACCTGGGTGCCCTCATCATTTGGCTGTAAAGTGGATATTTCTCTATGTGTGTGTTACACCTCAATCGTTTATTTTTTTTTAATGGTAGAACAGATCTGTATGTCCACAGCCACATGGAAAATCAGCAAATTTCAAATTGATATACAGAAGTCTATTTTTTTTTAAATAAAAAAGATATGACTATATATGTTTATATATATGACTGTATAAGAAAAAAATAGGGAACTACGTGCACAAAACTATTAAGAATAACTCATTCTGGGGGCACCTGGGTGGCTCAGTGGGTTGAGTGTCCAACCTTTGATTTTGGCTCAGGTCATGATCCCAGGGTCATGGGATCGAGCCCCACATTGGGCTCCATGTTGAGTGTGGAGCCCGCTTAAGAGTCTCTTTCTCTCTCTGTCTCCCTCTGTCCCTCTCCTGCTCTCTCTCTCAAATAATAATAAAGAGTAATTCACTCCGGGGCCTGGCTGGCTCAGTCACTAAGGCCTGTGACTCTTGATCTTGGGTTCCTGACTTCAAGCCCCATGATGGGCATAGAGCCTACTTAAAAAAAGAAGAAGAAAAAAAAGAGTAATTCATTCTATAGGATAGGTTAGATGGATGCAGAAGAAGAAACTTATTTTCTCATGTACATATTTTTCTAATTTACATATTTTTAAAGCAGAATTATTTGCGACTTTATGTTTTCAAAAACTCAACACCACCAAGAACCACAAAGTCGTCGGCTGTGGTTGACTGGGGAGCCTGGCACGGGGGGTGGCTGGTTGTCCCCCACCTTCTCTCTGGCAGCGGGGATGGCCACTTGCCTGGTTCTGTCACCTGAGGGAACACAGCACAAGTGGATGGGCCACTGCAGCTTTTCCATATTCTCCACAAACCTTATCACTTACCCTCAGTTGAATTTTGTAAAAAATAAACCCAGGGGCATCTGGGTGGCTCATTCGATAAGCGTCTCACTCTTGATCTCAGCTCAGGTCTTAGTTCAAGCCCATGTTGGCATAATAATAATAGTAATTATTATTAAATAAACCCAAACCAGGCTCAATGTTTTGAAATTAGTTACAAAAATCAGTTAATAGAGCTTCAATACCTAATGAGAAGTGACCCTAAAAATTCTTCATCAAAAGGTTCTTCATCAGGGGCGCCTGGGTGGCGCAGTCGGTTAAGCGTCCGACTTCAGCCAGGTCATGATCTTGCGGTCCGTGAGTTCGAGCCCCGCGTCAGGCTCTGGGCTGATGGCTCAGAGCCTGGAGCCTGTTTCCGATTCTGTGTCTCCCTCTCTCTCTGCCCCTTCCCCGTTCATGTTCTGTCTCTCTCTGTCCCAAAAATAAATAAACGTTGAAAAAAAAAAAAAAAAGGTTCTTCATCAGATAAGACAACACCTGTGGGGGCTGTGAGGCCAGAGGGGCCTTAGGAGGGTAAGGAAGAGCCTGCTGCTCAGGCTGCAAGATCCACACCAGGGGTCGGATGCCAGGATATGTTCCACGTACCAAGAAGTTAAACTGAAAAGACTCTCAACTCTGAGGGCTAAAACGGAAAGTGCTGTCCTCTCGGGTGACTAAGAAATGCCCGCGTGCGCGACACCTGGCGGCGGGACACCTGGCGGCGGAAAGGCGATGCAGCCCTGCCGGGCGGAGGGAAGGAAGCGCAGAGGAGGGGGGTGGGGGGGTAGGGCTCGGAGTGCCGGACACCGACGCGGCCGCACCTGCACAGCCGGGAGCGCAGCCTCGGCCCGTCCAGCGTGGCCCGGGGGCGGGGGGCAGGGGGGGGGTGCCCTGCTCTTGGACGACGAAGGGGCTCCCGCAGGGCAGGGTCTCCGTCCTTACCCTGGGGAGGGGCAGAGCCGGGGGTCTCTTCGCGGCCGCAGCTTGGCCAGCTCTTCCGCGGAGTCGGCCACCCCGGGCAAGGGCGCCGACCCGCCCGACACGAGCGAATCCTCGCGCTCTCCCGACTGGGCGGACAGCCCGGACTCTGCAGAGTCCTCGTGCTCTTCGAAGACCTCTTCGGGAACGTCCTCCGGAATGTCCTCGGCCAGCTGTTCGGTGCTGGGCGAGGGCATGACGATCTGTGGGAGAGACCACACACCCGCCCGGCCGCGGTGTTGTTCAAGGTTCTCAGGGCGCGCAGCGCGCGTGAACAGGTGTCCGCATGAACAGGTGTCCGTGCCACGGTGAACTTGCGGAGCCAGCGAACACACAGACTGGGGCAGGAAGGGTTTTCCTAATGCCCCTTCTCAGAGAACTGCCTTAGGGGTAAGAACAGTAACAATTTCTGCAGAAGCTGGGGTGTCCTCCGTTGCTCCTGGCCGAATGACACCCTGAGGTCTGCTTCCGAAGGGAAGGGTGATGGAGTAGGGGAGAAACATGCCGCGGGGAGCAACCAACCTGGTTGTAAATGCTGTTTCCTTGTGAGGCCGTTGGCTCATATTCAAGGGCAAAGGAAGGAGGTGAAAGAAAGGAGGAGGTTCAAGAAAGGGGCTGAACGAGCCTCTTCCCTTCTCGGAGGAGGGTGTGAATCAGAAAGCTCCCTGTGAAGGGGTTTCCTGGGCCCCAAGAAGCTGAGAAGCTGTTCTGCCTGCGCAGGACACCCTGTGGACCCCAGTGCAGCCCAGCCCTCCCTCCCCCCCCCCCCAGTTCCGGGGGGGGGCAAGAGCCCCCGGATCACACACCTCTGCCAGGACACCACCATATTCACTTCCTTCTCCTTCTTCCTCTTCTACAAAATCGTAGGTCACATAATAGCTGTAAGTGATAAAAGGGCCTTGGGGCCCTGGTTCCGGGTCTAAGACTGAGGTGTCCTGAACCCCCTTGACATTTCCAATGGTCACCACGAGCTGTGCCTGACGTGCCAAGAGGTCTGCAAGGGAGAATGGGTAGGAGTGAGGGGGACAGGAGGGGAGCCGGATTCTTGTGTTCTCTCCACTCGGTGGGGAGCCTCAGAGTTTGCAGACTTGGGTTCAAATCCCAGTTCTGCCAAGTTCCAACAGCTGTTTGGGGGTAAGTCCCTTTTTGGTAAGACACCCCTCTTAAGCCTTGTTTTCTGGGTCTGTATAATGGGAACGGTAGTAGCTGCTTTACAGGATGGTTACAGATGAAGAGTACATGTTATCTTAGCACGAGCCTGGCTCACAGTAGGCATAGCTATTATCAGCATCTTGACCTTGAACAACCTCTGATGCAGCTTGTGGCATGGGCCACAAGGGGGTGATCTCAAACCGCCACAAAAGTAAAGAAGTTGATTTAAAGAATGTTTCCTGTTTGCCTCCTTACTGCTTCTGTCCCCAAATCCCAATCACAGGCATCAAAAGTCTGGGACAGAACCCTGACCGAGAAGGTGAGCTACGCCTGATTAGGGTGTGGGTCAACTGGGGAGCTGCAGGGACAGATCGCTAGTTCGGTGGTGGACAGGCAGCAGAGGCTCGAGGTGTCAGATGCCGGCCCCTCCCCACTGGGCACATCAGCTCCCTCACCCCCACTGCGGCCGAGCCCCCGGAACTGATGCTTCTCGCTGGGAGACACGGTGATGTCGTCCAGCACGCAGAGCTGGGACAGGCTGTCGATGGTGAAGCCTCGGTAGTAGGGCAGCAGGGCCAGCGGGTTCCCCTGCAGCACCAGCAGCCTCAGGCGGCGGAGGGAGCTGAGGCTGGCCATCATGCCCTGCAGGTCCGTCAGGTCGTTGAAGCTCAGGTCCAGAGAGACGAGGTTGGGCCTAGAAGGGAAGCAGGACCATCCGGGGGTCCAGAGGCAGGGTGAGCAAAGGGATGGGGACGCGTGCCCGGCCTGCCCTGCTCAACACCCGCCGGCACCCCACGTCCAGAACAGACAGAAGGCCTGTGCTGAGGGCAGGTTAGGAATTTCAGCCCACCCTCGACTCCCAAGTCAGGCGCCCTTGACTCAAGTTAGCCGCCCTGTTGGGAAGCGCTTCTTGGTCCTACTGCCCCCCCTCTCTCCACGACACTGCCATCCTCGCTGCGACACAGAGATGGCCCTCGTCACGTCCTGCCTCCACTGACTTCCATTTACACCGGTCTTTTCTTCTTGGTCCCTCCCATAGACCCTGACACAGTGTTGTGCCACTAGAAGATTCTCCACAAAGATGGACAGACTGGCAAGGAAGCCGGATGGAAGCCTCACGGGGAGGGGCGGTGAGTTGGGGTAAGAGGGGGAGGCGGATCTGGGGATCTGGGATGAGGGTGCCTGAAACTTGAGGGGTTTAGAAGCTGGAGGATGCCTTCCAAAGCCCGGCTGGCTCACGGTCATAGGAAGCCACGTGATTCCTTTCTTGGGGCACAAGAGTGAAGGACATGCCAGTGAGGACAAAGGAGGCACCCTCCATGCCAGTCTGGAGAAGAGGGCCACACAGGGGCCAGGGGTGGTTCCCCAATGCGCACACTAGAAAGCGAACTGGTTTCAGCTCTGAGAGCAGCCGCGAGAGAAACGCGAGGGCCGCTTCATCAGCACTTTGTTGTAGCCCGGGCCTCCGGCTGACCGAGCTCAGCCATGTCCCCTCCCCTTCTGCTGTCCCTTTGCAGCCTGTCCCGCCCGTGATGTTGGCTAGCCAGTCAACGGGAAATACCCAAGAACATTTCATGGGGACCAGCACACGGACCGTATCCCGTGTCAGGCTTCTTCAAGAAGACTGAGAACACATCAGCAAAATCGGTCCACGGAAAGGGGGCCCTCCTTTTAATTTCAAAGCAGTGAAAATCAAAGGTTTCACATACATGTTTTTATGAAAGCCACACTTGGCACTAAGCAGGTTACCTACGTTTAGAATAAGTATGTTTTCCAAATTAAAAAAATCAGAACACCCAGTACCCTGTCCACGGTCGGAAATCAGCCATCACAGAAGTCTAACATGTACGCCTCCCTCCTGGCAGCCGCCGTCAGTGGAAGAAAGAGGTGCAGAAGTGCACGCGGCCAAGACTGTGTAGAGAGAGCTTGGCAAGAGTGGGAGAAAGAGGAGGAAGAAGGAAACTATGGCCAGAGTTGGGCACGTTCCAAGAGCACGTACAGTTGGGCCACCTGAGATCCTTCTCCAGGTTACCTAGAAAAGCAGGGAAGTGATGCTGGCCTATGTCCTCTGCCCCTTCCGGGCTGTGAACCTAAGCCCATGGCTGCCCAGGACGCTGAAACCCTGGGAATCCTCACAGCACACCCCGAAAGCTTCCTCTGATGGCCTTTCACAGGTCGCCTCGGGTCCCCGCATAGTCCTCAGACCCAGGGTTTTGTCTCCCACTGCTCACTCCCCAAGGAGACAAGTCACAGCAGGAGTGGTCTGTAGGGCAGCTGGGGGCGATTTTGCACGGCACGCACTGGGCACTATCTACAAACACTTTGGTGGTTACAACTGAGGCAGGGGTGCTACTGGCATCTAATGGGTGGAGGCCAGGGGTGCCGCTCAACTTCCTGTGTGCGGAAGACAGCCCCACCACCGACAGGTTCCCACTCCAGTGCCGGCAGTGCCCAAGTCAAGAAACCCTGCTCTAAAAGCATCATAGCAAAAGGTTTGCTTTTGCTTCCTGCTATTTGTAATCCTTCCCTGGGCTTCGGTGGAAATGTTTGCTTATTTAGTTAGAGAAATAAATCCTAGGACTGGAGCTGGCAGCCAACCAGCAGTTATTATAGAAAAGAGCAAAGTTAAAAAAGAAAATAAAAGAGCAAAGCTAAAAAGGGAAGGGAAGGGGAAGGGGAAGGGGAAGGGGAGAAAAAAAAAAAAAAGAAAAGAGAGCAAAGCAGAGTCCATCAAGGCACCAGGGTGCAATCATCCAAACCTAACACTAAGCCCTTGTCTCTCTCTCTCTCTCTCTCTCTCTGTCTGGGACTCTGGAGTTACCAGTGGTTGGAGGTGACATAGAGACTTTCCAGGGGGCCCAGAAGCTTGTTGTGACCCAACCCCAAGTGCTGGAGTCGCGGGGGCGGGGCAGCGCACAGACACTCCATGCTGCGGATCTCGTTGCCATAGAGCTCCAGCACCTGAGAGAGGCAGAAAGAATGGTGCCTGTGAGCCCCAGTCCCTCCATCCTGCCTTTCCTTCTCCCTCCCTCCCGCTGTCCCTCCTCCTCCCTCCCTCCTCCCTGAGAAACGGGGAGGACTGTGAAGCATTCAAGCCAGGCCACCCGGTGTCCATCCGGACTCACTTTAAAATAGGGGAAAAAAGGGGCACCTGGTGGCTGAGTCCGTTGAGCGTCTGACTTCAGCTCAGGTCATGATCTCACGGTTACTGAGTTCCAGCCCCGCGTGGGGCTCTGTGCTGACAGCTCAGAGCCTGGAGCCTGCTTTGGATTCTGTGTCTCCCTCTCTCTCTGCCCCTCCCCCTCTTGTGCTGTCTCTCTCAAAAATAAATAAACATTAATTTTTTTTTAATATGGAATAGTATTTCTATAGCAGGTGTTGGAAACTTTCTTTTCCTTTTGTGAAGAAAACTTTAAAATTTGGCACGGGACGGGGGGTAACATAGCATTTTGGCAATTGCTCAACCCACAGCAACATGTCACTGAGAAAGCTAAAGGGCCCCTGGCTGGAGTAAGGGATGGACTTGAGGAGAACAGAGCATTCTTGCACTTCTGCTCCAAGGTCTCATCTGGGTTCTTCCGAAGCCTGGCACTGAGCCATATTTCTGAGTCCCTTTTGCCATTACATCTACTAATTTCCACATTTAATTTAAAATGGAGAGCATTTGGGGGAACCTGGGTGGCTCAGTCAGCTAAGCATCCAACTCGGTTTCAGCTCAGGTCATGATCTCACAGTTTGTGAGTTCAAGCCCCGCATCGGGCTCTGCACTGACAGCACAGACCCCACTTGGGATTCTGTTTCCCTCTCTCTCTGCCCCTCCCCTGCTCATTCTCTATCTCAAAATAAATAAAAATAAAAACTTAAGCCTGGAATAGCTTTTATTTATTTATTTACTTATTTATTTTGAGAGAGAGCATGACCTGTGCATGACCTTGGGAGGGGCAGGGAGAGAGAATCTCGAGTGGACTCCACGCTTAGCGCACAGCTTGATGGGGGGCTTGATCTCACAACCGTGAGATCATGACCTGAGACAAAATCAAGAGTTGGACGTTTAACTGACTGAGCCATTCTGGTGCTCCTAGTTTCTTTTTAAATGATTATTTTTATGGTGGCAAAATATATATAATTTGTCATGTTACCTATTTTTCTTTTTTCTTTATTTTTTTATTTTAGAGACTGTGCACATGAGCGGGGGAGGGGGTGGGGGGAGGGATAGAGAGAGAGGGGGAGAGGGAGGGAGGGAGGGAGGGAGGGAGGGAGGGAGGGAGGGAGAGAGAGAGAGAGAGAGAGAGAGAGAATCTTCAGCAGGCTCCAAGTTCAGCATGGAGCCCAACACGGGGCTAGATCCCTCAACCCTGGGATCATGACCTGAGCTGAAATCAAGAGTCAGGAGGCTCAAACGACTGAGCCACCCAGGCACCCTCATTTTACCTACTTTTAAGTGTACAATTCAGTGGCATTAAGTTCACTCACACTGTAGTGCAGCTGTCACTGCTACCTACTTCTGAAATTTTTCATCACCCCAGACAGACTGTACCCCATTAAGCAACAACTCCACATCGCCCTCACCCCTGCCCCAGTAACCTCTAATCTACTCCCTGTCTCTGTGGAATTGCCTCTTCTAGATATTTCATGCAAGCGGAATCAGCTAACATGTGACCTCTCCTGTCGGGACTCTTGTACTCAGCATCACGTGTTCAAGGTTCGTCCATGTCCCAGCACGTTCCTGTTTATGACTGAAGAATATCCCACCACATGGAGGGACCACATTTTGTTTGCCCTTTCTCGGCTGGTGGACATCTGGGTTGTCTCCACCTTTCAGCTGTCGTGAGGAGTGCTGCCGTGAACACGGGCCAGCAAGAATCTCAGTCCCTGCCTTCACTTCTCTGGGGCATATACCCAGACACAGAACTGCAGGGTCTTATGGAGATTCTACTTTTTCGGCACCTGGCCTCCCTCTCCAAAGCCTGGGGCTGGTCCTTGGCATCCAGCCACACTGGCCAAACCTTCTGTGGGGAGGGCAGGGGCAGGGCCTCTGGGCAGAGCCAACTCGAAGACCCTAAATGGAGTCTGAGCTCTTTTACCTTGAGAGTTGGGGGCAGGTTGACAGCATCGATCTCCTGGATTTGATTAGCACTCAGTACCAACTCTTCAAGATTTAGAAATTTCAGGAGGTCTTTATCCACCAGGCTCACCTGGAAGGGAAGGAAAGGAAGTTGAGAGCTCTTGCGGGTGAGGCAGCTTTGGAGCAGAAACAGGGTCCACGGGAGGCCACCGACAGGAGGCCACTTGCCTCCTGAGGGAGTCACCTCGAACACACCAACCCCTTTCGTCTTCCCTACCGACCCTCTTACAGCCTCTCCTGCACATTCCACCAGGATCCCAGGGCTCCGCCTCCGCAGTGACCTCTCAGCCCCCGCCTCACTCCCCGGAGGCGCTGTACAGCTACCAGCCCAGTGTCCCGTGTCCCCAGCTGGACTGTGTGCTCCCAAGGGCAGGGATCCCATGTTCTGTGCTGTCTACCCCTGAGGCCTTAAGGAATCACTAGTTTACACACAGCAGGATCAGACCGGAAGTTCAGAGGCCTATCTGTGAACCTTCAGTTCTCTGTGCCCTCAAAGACATCAGGGCCCTTCCTGGCGACTGTGCCAGTGTGCCCAGGATTGAGGCGTTCCCGGGACACTTTCAGCGCTGATGCCCGAAAGTCCCAGGAAAACTGACAGGAGTTGTTCCCGCCCCTCCCACCTGGTACTGTGTAGATCCCCAGTTTCTCTGGGAAAGGGGAAGCCAATGTAGGGAGGCTGAGTTTGCAGATTGGGGCTCTGTTATCGGTAGAGGCAAAGAAGGCTTCTCAGTAACAGAAATTAATACAGTACCATGCCAACCCTCCCCAACCCCGGGCCCCCACAGTGTAAGTAAAACCGACACAGACACTTCAAAGGTCTCTCCGAGGACCCAGGAGCCCAAGTCAGAAGTCAGCTGTAGAAAACACACCTGGATTCCCCGGGGGTGAAGGAAGAAGACACGGAACAAATGAGCAGCTGGCCCTGGCAGGTGGAGGCGCTGGTGAAGTTATTTAGGTCCGAGCCACCTCCCCACCCTTCTTTCTACTCACCACCTAGGTCTCACCACTAAGCTCTTTAAGGGGCATGGCCTCCTTGACATCAACCTCTGGCACTCACCTGCTTGTCCACCACTCGTAGGGACCTGAAGTAGGAGTAGAAGAAGGTGTCCTTGAGCATCAGGGGCTTCTGGATGGCCAGTTCTCTCAGAAAACGGTCCTCTGCACTGGAGCCCTCCAGCAGAGCCCAGGGGGAGTGGGGGCTGCGGACCAGGCCCAACAGGGCCTCCACCGTCTCCTCCCCGGGGCTCACGGCCTCCTCGTCTCTGGGGATCAGCTCCCTCCATGTTCGCCAAGTTCGAGGAAGAAAACGTGACCTATTCTGCAGCGGTGGAGGTGGAGAAGTTCGCTACTCGTGACTCAGCCCTCTCAAGGATTCGAGACTCCCCAAAAAGAGTAGATGGTAAGATAGGACCATCGGGGATCAAGAGTTTAGAAGTTTAAGCAGTGAGTAATCAATACTTCCGACTGATCATCAGCCATGGATAGAACTACAAAGAACTGCATTCCTGCCTTTAGGAATTTACTCAAACTGGGAACCCTGAAGAAGCAGATGAAAGCAACCTAACAGTTAAGAAGGATTTATGTACTAAAAGCTAGAGGCGCAAAAGGCAATCTGGGGGATGTATTAACCAAGGAATGGCTTTCGAGGAAGAAGTACCGTGGCTGAAAAGGTGAATTCAGAATTTAGAGGCCACAGCGGACGGGGAAAGGTTGGGTCCCAGAGCTGACTTTCTCCCAGCCCTTCCCCCAGGAGAACTGGAGACATCGGTGAAACCCAACAGCACCTTGCACAGTAGACACTCAACAGTGTTTGTTGAGGAGACAAACAAATCCATTAGTTCCTTGATTGGTGCCTTGGTTTTTCTCCTCTATGAAAATGGGCACACAGGCCTCCCCTTAGCCCCTACCAGTGTGGGGGGGGCCTCAGCTTCCCAGCAAGCAGGAGGGGAACATTCCAGACCCTCAAGATATTCCAGGGCACATCCTGGGGGCTGCAGGTTCTCAATGGCCTGCTCCTCATCCCCACCAGGAGCACTAGCTGATGGGGGTGGGGTGCGGGCAGACGCACCTGCTCCAGCCCGCAAGAGCCACGACTTGCACCCCAGGGAGAAACTTTAGAAGGGAAGAGTTTCCGGCCTCCGAGACAAGGAGCCAGGAGAGGAGGGAGGGAGCCGCTTCTCCCCCAGACCCACCGGCCTCTGGAGGCAGCAGAACCGGGCCTGCTCAGGACCACGCCTTCTGCGCTCTGGGGCACCTGAGGGTTGAGACGCTCTCGGCCCAGGCAAAAACTTTCCACCTCAAAGGGAGCCTGGTGTTTCTAACGGAGAAGCCCTACCCCCCGGTCAGCCCGCCGGGCTCAGGTCTAGGCGGGGTCCCGCCCTCCTCTGCGGGTCAGGCCCGCGGGGGGGGTGGGAGCTCTCCCGTCGGCCCCTGCGGCGTCCCAGCCCCCACCCCAGCTCAGGACGCTCCTAAACGCCTAGATCCAAGCCTCCCCTCAGGCTCCTCTGGATCCGCCAAAGCCTGTGCCGGCGGCCCAGGCCCCTCGGCGCCGCAGATCCCCGCGTCCCTCCTCCGGCCGCCCCCGCCGGCGCCCGCACCCAGCTGCCGGTGCCGCACGGGAACTCGCGAAGACACAACTGCCTCAGGTGCTCCCGGACCGCGGCGCTCACGGTCCCGCCGGGCGTCTCCATGCCCGCGCGGCCGCCTTGCCTGGCCGGTTGCTAGGCAACCGCCGGGACACACGTGCGCGCTCACCGGGGCCGGGCGCGCGATCCTCCCGGCGGGGGCGCGCGGCACGCAGGCGCTCCAGGTGAACCCAAGACCAGCCGGGGTCTGCGGACTTTTCCCGGCCGGCCGGGAAACCGAGACCCTGACTCAGGCGGGGACGACCTGGGTTTTTGATTCTGACCCTTTTGCGCCCGCAGCTGCAAAATGGGACAATAGTACACTTCCCACCACCACCAGGGGCCGTAACTGCTGTAGCTCCTAGCAGGCGCTTCCCACCTGAGAAAAGTGCTGATTATCGTTCCCATTTGACAGATCTAGGAAAGAGAAATGAGCCCAAGGTCAAACAGTCTCAAGATAAACCAGTGGATTCCAATGTGGATCGCTTTAGCCCCTGAGTCCGGGGTTTTAAATCACTGTCTACATGTATAACCGTTTTAGCACCGAGACCCCATTATAGACGGAAGCAAGCTCGCACATCATCTCTTCATCCTAAGTATCCAGCATCTAGCCTGCTACCCAAACAGTAAGGGCTCCCGGGCACACGTTTGAGAAACAAATGGGATGATTTGGTTCCTATAATTTGGAAATGCAACATCTTTACTGAGCTATAATTTGCGAACCCCCAAATCCACCTGTTTAAAGTGTGCAACGTTGTGTGATTTTTAGTATAGTCCCAATGCAACGATATTCATAGTGCAACTATCACTGTTATCTAATGTTCAACTTTTTTCTCACCCCAAAAGGAAACCCCATACCCACTAGGCAGTCAATCCCCATTCCCCCTTCCGTCCATCCCCTAGCAACCACTAATAGGCTTCTGTCTCTATGGATTTGCTTCTCCTAAATATTTCATATTAAATGGAATCATACAATATTTTGTGTCTGGTTTCTTTGGCTCAGCATCATGTTTTCAAGGTTCACCCATGTTGTAGCAGGTGTCCGTGCCTTATTCCTTTCTATGGCTGAATAATATTGCATTGTATGAATGGACTACATTTTGCGTATCCATTCACCCACTGAGGGACATTTGTTTTCACTTTTTAGCTCTTATGAAAAATTCTGAAACGTTCCTGCACATCTTTTTATGGCAACATATGTTTTCATTCCTCTCGGGTCGATACCTAGGAATGAAATTGCTGAATCATATGGTCACTGTATGTTTAACAGTTTGAGGAAACCGTTTTACACAGAAGCTCTATGTCACCTCCCCATCAGCAATATATGAAGATTCTGGTTTTTTAATATCTTCACTAACACCTATTATTTTACTGCTTTGTTTTGTTTTTATAATAGACATCTTAGTTGATGTGATGTATCTCGTTGTGGTTTTTTTTTTTTTTAATTTTTTTTTTCAACGTTTATTTATTTTTGGGACAGAGAGAGACAGAGCATGAACGGGGGAGGGGCAGAGAGAGAGGGAGACACAGAATCGGAAACAGGCTCCAGGCTCTGAGCCATCAGCCCAGAGCCCGACGCGGGGCTCAAACTCACGGACCGCGAGATCGTGACCTAGCTGAAGTCGGACGCTCAACCGACTGCGCCACCCAGGCGCCCCTCGTTGTGGTTTTTATTTGCATGTCCCTAATGCCTGGCTAGTGATATGGAGCATCTTTTCATGTGCTTTTTGGCCATTTGTGTATCCTCTTTGGAGAAATGTCTTTCAAATTCTTTAGTCATTTAAAACGATTTTTTTGTCTTTTTATTGTTGATTTTTAAAAGTTTTTTTTTAATATATTCTGAATATTAGCTCCTTGTTTTACATACCATTTCCAAATATTTTCTCCCATTCCATGGTTGTCTTTTCAATTTCTTGATAGTGTCCTTTGATCCACAAAAGTCTTTAATTTCAGTGAAGTGTCATTTATCTATTTTGTCTTATGTTGCTTGTGCTTTTGGCGTAATTTTAAAGAAACTATTGCCTAATCCTAATAAAATTGAGTTTGAGTGTTCTTTATATATTTTGTCAGATTTGTGGTTTGCAGATATATTTCTCCCAGTCTAGACTTGTCTTTTCTAAACAGTGTCTTTAGAAGACCAAACATTTTTAATTTTGACGAAGTCCAATTTATTGATGGGATCCTTCCGAAAACACCCACCGTGGTAGACATCATTCATCCTTTTTGACTGTGTGTCAAACACCTTTACTGTATCAGAACACCTTTACTATTATTATTATTAGAGAGAGAGAGAGAGCATGTACAAGCGGGGGAGGGGTGAGGGGGGGAGAGAGAGAGAGAATCTTAATCCACACTCAGTGTGGAGCCTGGCTTGGGGCTAGATCTCACCATGATGAGATCATGACCTGACCTGAAATCAAGAGTCAGATGCTCAACCAACTGAGCCACCCAGGCGCCCACACCTTTACTTTTATTAGAAAAATTCTCCAAAACTGCGCTATAAGACAAAATAAGAGCCACATGTCCTTTTAAAGAATAAGATAAATATCCATGAGTGATATAAGCAAATCAGAAAGATGAATTGGGGATGACTCCTGGGATTTAAAAAAAAAAAATTTTTTTAATTTGACGTTTATTTATTTTTGAGACATAGAGAGACAGAACATGAACGGGGGAGGGCCAGAGAGAGAGGGAGACACAGAATCTGAAACAGGCTCCAGGCTCCAAGCTGTCAGCACAGAGCCTGATGCGGGGCTCGAACTCACGGAGTGTGAGATCATGACCTGAGCCAAAGTCAGTCGCCCAACCGACTGAGCCACCCAGGAGCCCCGACTCCTGGGATTTTAATGAGGCAATTAGGTGGTTGATCTGCAGTGAGGGAAAAGAAGTCTCTAGAGGAGTAATCAAGAGTCCCATCTCGAATGAGTTAAGTTCAAGATGCCCATTGACATCTATCCCATGTCAAGTCAGCAGCTGGATAGGAGTCGAGAGCACAGGGACGAGATCAGCTCTGGGTGGCCCATAGAGCCCAATGCACAACAGAAAAAACAGTTGGGAACCCTCGTCTACCCCAAGTCCCCCTCCAGCCCCTGCTGTCTCTTTCCTCCTCTGATCCAGTCTTCTGGACAGACTGGTCAGAGGGCCCTTTTACCTCACTTCCCAAACTGTCACAGTATGGCTCCTGCCCTAACAACTTATTCAAACTCCCCAAGCAAAGTTCCCAGTGACCTTGTGTTGCCACACCTAGTGAATCCCTTCAGTCTTTATCTTATTTGACCTCTCCATGGCTTATGATGGTGTTAATTGTATCCTCCTCCTTGAAAACCACTTTTCATCTTGTTCCATGGTGTGTTTTCCTAGTACATTTCTCTCCCTCCCAAGAGTGTCTTCTCAGTGTTGTAGACTGTCATCTCCCTCTCCCTCTTCTGTTATTAGACGTGGACCCCTGGACTCCACACTTACCTTACATGTCTCTTGTTGGTCATCTCTTGTAGGATTACAGTTTTCTCAATTACAATATACAGATGGCACCCAAAGATGGCCCAATATACAGACATGGCACCCATGACTCCAGTTCCTTCCTTCAAGCTCCAAATCCGAATGTCCAAAGGCTCACTGTCCATCTTTACCTGAGAGTTCCATGACACTTCCAACTCACCGTGTCAAAACTGAATTCTTGGGGCGCCTGGGTGGCGCAGTCGGTTAAGCGTCCGACTTCAGCCAGGTCACGATCTCACGGTCCGTGAGTTCGAGCCCCACGTCAGGCTCTGGGCTGATGGCTCAGAGCCTGGAGCCTGTTTCCGATTCTGTGTCTCCCTCTCTCTCTGCCCCTCCCCCGTTCATGCTCTGTCTCTCTCTGTCCCAAAAATAAATAAACGAAGAAAAAAAAAATTAAAAAAAAAAAAAAACTGAATTCTTCACTCACCTGAGCCCTGTGATCCCCTCTGCTTGAAGCACCACAATCTGTCCAGTTACCCAAACCACCAACCCAGATGCAGTTCTCAACTCCTCCTTCTCCACTATCCCCATGTCCACTCAACCACCATCTCCTGAGAACTTTGCCTCCTACAAATTTCTCCACTCTATCCACACCCATTCGTCTCCACAATTACTATTACCTTGACTCATATGCTTGGTTTTGGACATATCGAGGGCAGGACATTCCACTGGAGATGCCTATTAGGCAACCGAACATTTAGATCTGGAGTTTGAAAGAGAGAGACATTAAGGTTTGAGGAACATGGATCGACGATGGGGCCCTTGGAGACATGCCCATTAAGAGATCAAGAAGGAAGATGATTTGGCCTAAGAAGGCATGGTCAGAGGGCCACAAGGTATCAGGATCATATTATTATAGAGTAAAGAGGAAAAAGAGGTTTTCAAGAAAGAGGAAGTGGTTGGCATTACAGCGTGTCATGGAGGGGTCAAGTAAAATGAAGGCTGAGAGGAAGCCAGTAAGGTTGGCAACATGAGGCCACTGAAGACTATATTGGTCCTCAGTTGCTGCCATAACAAATGCCATAAAGCCAGCAATATAAATCTATGAAGTTACTTCCTACAGTTTCTGTAGGTCAGAGGTCCAGCATGGAGAAACTGGATTCTCTGCTCAGGGTGTTCCCAGGCCAAAGTCAGAGTAGCAGCTGGGGCTGTGGTTCTCAACTGGGACCCAGGGTCCTCCTCCAAACTCACTGATTGTTGGCCAAATTCGTTTTCTCCTCATGCTTTCCACCTAGCGCTCTCCCTCTTCAAGCCAGCCAATAGTGGTTGAGTCTTTCTCATGCTTTGAGTCTCTCTGCCTTCTTTATTTTTAAGGGTTCGTGGAACTACATTGGACCCACCTGGTAATCAACCTTTCTTCAGGTCAGCGGATTAGTAACCATTAGTAATTAATTCCATCTGCAAAGTCCCTGTAATGTAATATAATTATGGGAGTAAATACCAGAGGGTGAAAGTCACATGGGCAAAATTCTGCCTACCATGGACTTTGCTAGAGGATTTTGAATAAATTGTTAGGGTAAAAACCATACTGTGGCGTTTGGGGAAGTGAGGTAAATGTGCACGTAGACCATTCTGTTAAGAAACTTGGATAAGAGGAAAGAGAAAACAGGGACTGGAGGGGAACTAGGGATTAAGGGTGGAGGAAGGGGGTTTCTGACTCTTTTCTGTTGTGCATGTTGGATTCTGTGGATGGCTCTGGTCTGGCTTCCTTCCTGTGCTCTTGACTCCTATCCAGTTGCTAACTTGACATCGAATGCCCAGTGGGCATCTTGAACTTAACTCATTCCCGATGAGACTCTTGATTTCTCCTCTCCAGGCTCCTTTTCCCTCACTGCAGATCAACTACTCAGTTACTTTACCAAAATCCCAGGACTCATCCCTGATTCCTCTCTCGGATTTACCTCTACCTAAGGCCATCAGTCGGTTCTGTGGACTCCATCTCTGTCCTCTCTACCCTGGTCCAAGCCACCATTACCTCTATCTAGACAGCCACATAGCCTCCTAACTGGCCCCTCTATTCCATCTTGGATTTACACAATCCATTCTCTACTCAGGGGCCTCTCTCATTCTTCCTTCTTAACTGACTGAGCCACCCAGGTACTCTATTCTTCCTTCTAAAAGTACACCAGAGCCTATACTCGCCTCCCTACTCGCCTCCCTGGACAGCCGTCCAGCAGTATCTTGTCACACTTGGGATAAAATCCAAGTTCTTTATCATGGCCTCAGAAGGCCCTCTGTGTCCTGGCCTCTGTCCACCTCTCTACCCTACTACCCTCCCCTTCTTTTGCTTCACTCCAGCTCCCATGACCCATTTCCCATTCTTGGCCACACCAAGCTCACTTTTGCCTGAGGATTTTTACACTAGTGTCCTCTACACGTGGAACACCCTTTCCCCAGATCTTCCCACAGGGACACCTCCTCAGAGAAACTATTCCTCGTCACTTAGAGTATCTCACCTACCACTCTCTCCTTCTCCCATCACCTTGTTTTACTTTTATAGTTCTTATTACCTTACACTTTCTTGTTTGATAATGTGTCTACTGTCTGCCCGTTGCCCATCAGAACACCAGCTATCAGGGCAGGGACCTTGTTTAGCTTCTTTGCCACCATTCCTAAGACCCTAGAAGAGTCTATTATTCAAAATATGAATTAGCACCTTCAACAAATAACTCTGGAGCACAGACTCCAGTTCTAGGCCTTGTCGTTGCAAAGACACAGTTGAGAATCCGATGATGTTCAAGGCCAAGCAGAACGGAGATGAGGCCTTTGACTCACCATATTCACTGTGGTTATCGGGGCCATCCCCGCACACTGGCATGGGCATACTTCAGAAATTTCCAAAGGTAATACATTTTGAGAAACCTCATGCCAGCCTGACGCCTACGCATACTCACTGTGACCCTCCCCAGAAATTCCCTGTGGGGCACTGACCCTCAGCTCCTGTAAATCACCTGTTCCTGGGGAGTTAGGCCTGTCAAATCTGGGCTTCAAAATTTCTTCTAGTCAAATCGACAAGCTTTTTCCCAGAAGAAATGGCAAAGATGTGTGTGCTTTCCTGTGTGTGTCTGTACTGAGTCAGGCATCTGCCCACCTTGAGGGTAACCTCAGCGTTTCCTTCCAGTCCCGCTTTCACCCAGCCTCGTGGGGCAGAATATTGAAAGTGTTTTCTGGAGAAAAGCTGAGCAATGATTTTGCCATGGGCGGGACGTTGATCGCTCTTTTCCCTCACAACTGGCCCTTTATATATCTCCCAGAGTCCATGGCGAGCACATCTAGCTCCAGAAGCTGTTGCCGGAGCAGGCCCTGTGTGCTCTCTCGCCATGCTCTCCCACGCAGGTACTACTGTGCCCTGATGCCTGTTTCATGAGCGTGGTCTTGTCCCGTTGGATAGAGAAGACTCTGGAGGGGCTTGGCCAGTGGTTGCTCAACAACGGCTTCAGTGGTTGCAACTGGGGTGGGCAGGGGGCGTCTGGCCACGTCGCCCACAGCATCATTTTCTTTCTCCAGGACCCGCCAGGTTTGCCCTGTTTCTGCTCTGCTGCATGGAAACCTTGCTGCCCTCCCATATGGCACCCACCCATCGACTACGACCAAGCGACGTCCGAAAAATAATCTTGGAATTACGGCCCATGTCTAAGGGACTTTTGCAAGACTACGTAAGTGCCCTTACAGATTTCTTCTCCAGGCCATTTGTTTAAAATGTCTTCCATTTGCCCCTAGAAGAGGCCTACTATTTTAGACCCTAAGCTAGGGCTGTGGATACACCAGGAAGAGATGGGAACAACTAGACAGGATACAGTGGAATTTTCATGAGGGTTGGAGGCAGAGATTAGCCCAGACAGTCTGAAGTTCAATGACTTCTCACATACTATAGGATCTGCTTTAGTAGGTCTGTTCATTCTTAACATATCTAGTTCACGGTAATGTTACATGGGTTTTCCTGCCTGTAGCACAACCCTAGGGACGGGCCATCTTGCCTGACCATTTAGTTGCCTGCAAAGGTCAACCTCAGCTGTAAATGATGTCTTAGTGAATTCAGGATATTAAAATCTTCTTGTGGGCACAGAGAGTCTCTCTTACCGCAGAGAAGGGCAGTGAACAAATTGGGGGTCTGTTTGCATGCTACTTTATCGTTTAATTAGGACCCAGTCTGCTTCTGCCAGAGGCTGTGCTGACTCCGACCCCATTGGGAGGAAAGTATGAGGTTGAATAAATGTAAATACTCTCCCATTTTCTCAGAGTTGTCTTCAAGATAGAACCTCTTGGGAAGCTTTGATTAAACGAACAAATAAAAACCAAAACCTGGAAACAGCTCACAAAATTGGCCTAGCCCTTCCCTTCCACCCCCTGACATTTAAGCCTTAGCCTTGGCTTTAACGGGCACAGAAACAGAGGTTATTACAGCCAAGGTGACTCTGCAGTTCAGGCTGGTGAGATGCTGTTAGCATTTCAGTTGAACCCCAAATCTCTTAGTCCTTGGGAAGAGGGACAGGAGAGGGTGTGGTCTGGAGTCCTCAGTATGTTTGGAAAAACTCTCCCTGGCATCTTGGAGGCCTTTCCAGACGTGCACACATCGCCCTGATGAGCTGGGGATACACTGGCTTTAATACAGAGTCACAAAGAGCAAGAAGCAGGACGGAAACCCAGATGCTTTCCTATTCCCCCTCTCTGAGCCCCAGAGCAGCTAAGAGAGGATTCCTGGGGAGGTGTGTGGAGGCCTTGGTCGCATGGAGCAGGGGAGGCAGTATGGAGCAGTGGTTATTGGTAGAGGCCTCAGAATTGCTGCTGACATGGGTTAGAATCCCGGGTCCGCCCCTTGATCTTGGGCCAGCTCTGCAAACCAACTGACCTTTAGTTTCTTCTGGGAAAGGCAATACTGGTGACCACAGCCTCACACGATGGTGGCACCGATTACATGGGATGGCAAGGGGGACGGGCCCACCCAGCCCATCACAGAGGGAGCATTCGGATGTAAGCACTTTGACTTCTAGCCATTACTGAGGATGTAATGTTCACCCATGTCTCTTCCTCGTCCCACAGCTGAAGAAGGAGATGGGGTTGCCAGAATCTAACCATTCCTCGTTACCGTGTCTCAGCTCTGACTCCCAACTGCCGCACATCAATGGCTCCGCCATCCTGCCTTATTTCAGGGCGATCAGACCATTGTCAGATAAGAATACTATCGATAAAATCATAGAACAGCTGGACAAACTCAAATTTCAACGTGAACCAGAAGCAGAAGTTTCTATGCCTGCAGACAACTTTGAACGTAAAAACTTCATCTTGGCCGTTTTACAACAGTTCTCAGCGTGCCTGGAACATGTGCTTCAATCATTGAATTCTGGATCCCAGTAGGTCATTCAAGGCCATCTGGCTGAACCTATTCCTTTTGGAATGGTGGAAATGTCTGAAGCCTTGAGAAAACATAACTGGCAGGCTAAGGGTGACTGCTCTGCTGTAAATTATTCCAATGAATAATTTCAGTGAGTCCCCAGATGGGCTAGTCCGGGGAGGACTGAGGTATAAATGTGTGAGTTAACTTGAAGAGATGTCGAGTTATGACATTGTTCTCCGTCTTGGCATTTATAGAATGTTTTTCCTCTGCAGACTTAAATCTTATCTTCATCATGCCTTTGCGAAGGCAGAAGGCGATACCTGTGTTAATTTATTGGTTTTTATTGTATTGAGAGTGTTAGTGCTCCTCAGGAACTATTTAATAAATTATATTGAGTTTTTCTCATGATCTGCTTTGGATTTTGTGAGGGGGTTAAAATCAGTGGCTGGGAATCCAGGCTGGGTGGTGTTGTGGCTGAGGGAGCGTGGGACATTCTGTGGAAACAGATACCATTTCTCCCCATGGGACAGGCTCAGTAGCAAATAAGAGTAATTCTAGCAGCGACAACCATTTATTGAGGATTTTCTTTATGCCAGGCCACGTAAGTACCGTTACTGTCCTCTTTTTATAGGTGGGGGAAACTGAGGCAAGGAGTCATTTAGTGACTTGCCCAAGGCCACGCTAGCTGTTAAGGCAGACTCACGCTTGCTCTTCACCACTCTGCCCAACCTTTGTCCCTCTCTGGGCAGTGACTGGGTCTTAGGAGCACTTAATGGCGTGCCCGGTACAGAGCAATCATTCAAGTGTCT
The DNA here is from genome assembly GCF_016509475.1 of Prionailurus bengalensis. Lineage (NCBI taxonomy): Eukaryota > Metazoa > Chordata > Mammalia > Carnivora > Felidae > Prionailurus > Prionailurus bengalensis. The sequence continues at coordinate 7,350,565 of NC_057356.1, forward strand.
CCTGCACGGTTCCAAACTGGATTTCCAGTGCCTCTGCTCCTGTAAAGTCCTGTTCCATCATTGCCTCCATGACTTCTACGTAGCCAGGGCCAAAGATTTTTTCATTTGAATGAATGTTGAGTCCAAAGTCGTTAATGGTTCTTTGAGATCATTTGGACTAATGGCTCTCAAAGCACGGCCTCAGGGCCAGCAGCATGGGCATCACCTGAGGGCGTGTTGGAAATGCGCATGCGTGGGCCCCACCTCACACCTACTGAATCAGACGCTTTGGAGGGGTAGTCAGTGATCCGGGTTTTAACAAAACCTCCCCGTGATTCATATACACGCTGGAGCCTGAGAACCACAGATCCTGAGTTGAACAACACCTTCATATTCATCTTATTTGGGGGAAGATGAGGCCCAAAGAGATCCTCTGATTTGCCCACGTTCTCATATGGGGGGGGGGGGGGGGTTGGTGGTGGTGATGTTATGGGGCTCTGAGAGCTGCAACTCACCCGGGAATTCTCTTTCTTACTCTTGTGGGTATTTCTACTTCAGCACCTCCCCGGGGCTCTGAGGCTACACAATCGTAGCCTCCAATGACAGTGTTTTGGTCAGCCTTTCCCAAAATATCCACCGTGGTGCTCGTCTGTCATTCTTTTTGACTGTCCTATATCAGAACACATTTACTATTGTTAGAAAAATTACCCCCAAGCTGGGAAATCAGGCAAAAAAGATGACCACGTGTCCTTCCAAAGAGTAAAATAAATATCCACTAGTCTGCAGTGATATAAATAAATGGAGGAAAAGGGACAAATGTTCCTTACAGAATTCTAATTAATAAACATAGAAGGAATGAGGGAAATAGAAAATCACCATTAGAACACCTCAGTCGTGGGGCGCCGGGCTGGCTCAGTCAGTAGGGCACGCAGCTCTTGATCTCGGGATTGTAGGTTTGAGCCTCACATTGAGTGTAGAGATTACTTAAAAATAAAATCTTTAAAAAAAAAAAAAAGAACACCTCAGTCATAATTGCTGTGGGCAAGATCTACAGATGAAGGCTAAAATTAATGGGTGAACTGCGAAGAAACAGGAAATTTGCTTCACGACAAAGTATCTTCCCACAAATATTTACTAGTCATTTGGCAGTTTTAACATAGGTCTGCAAATTCTTTGATATTTCCCTTCCAGGAGGTGGAGGGGAACTTCCCTCCTTCTGATGTAGGCTGGATCTGTGATTTGCTTCTAAAGCACTGAGCACAGGAGGGCAAGACAGCCACACACGAGGGAGAAAGCAATAGACAGCACCCCTGTGTGAGGCAAACAGAGCAGCCAGTGCATGTCAGGCACCCCTGATCTACCGTGGTGGGGAGGGTGGCTCGTCCTCTCTGTGGGACTCTTCCCCCAGATCCACATCCACCCCTTCGTGAGAAAACACCAGGCAAACCTGAGTCAAGGGACATTCTACAAAACCCCTGACCACAACCCTTCAAAGCTGTCAGCGTCAGGAAAATCAAGGGGAGACAGAGAAACCTCCACCTGGGGACCAAGGAGACACGAGGGTTGGGTGCAGTCTTGGAGGGGATCCTGATAAAGGACCTTAGTGGAAAAACTGGTGAAAAATTCAAATTAAGCCTGCACTTCTGTGAATTTCTTAGTTTTGATCAATGTAGCACAGTTATGTAAGACGTTCCCATTTAGGAGAAGCTGGGAGAAGGGAATATGACAACTCTGTACTATCTAGAACTTTTCTGTATAACTACATTTATTTTAAAATAAAACACTTGTAAAGGGACACCTGGATGGCTCAGTCGGTTAAGTGTCCGACTTCGGCTCAGGACATGATCTTACGGTTCATGAGTTCGAGCCCCGCGTCGGGCTCTGTGCTGACAGCTCGGAGCCCGGAACCTGCTTCAGATTCTGTGTGTCCCTCTCTCTCTGCCCCTCCCCTGCTCTCTCTCTCTCTCTCTCTCTCTCTGGCCAGCGAATGCGAGCAGGTGCTCTCTCTCACCCTCCCTTTCTCTCAAAAATAAACATTAAAAAAATAAATAAATAAAACACTTGTAAAAGTCCACTTCTTCAGTCCCACGAGCCACATTTGAAGTGCTCCAGAGCCACATGTGGTGAGTGGTTCCTATACTGACCACACGAACGTAGAACATCTCCATCGCCATGGAAAGTTCTATCAGACAGCACTGCTCTCAGGGGATGGGGCATGATTTGTTTGGCATGATTTATCCCTGAGTAGGTCCCAGAGTCTGTGAACTTGTGGAAATTGCAGAAAATGTGTAGAATTTGTAGAAATTCGTAGACAATTGATAAGGTGCAGATCATTCCTCTCTGGTAGAGAAGTAACCCCAGAGGTGAAGAGGGTTTTAGTGGCGGTGAGGGTGAGGTAGTCAAACCCCTTCCTTCCCATTTCGTTCCAGCACTTGTTTCTCTCAATGACGATGGAGACACAGAGAAAAGGAGATGTCACCTTCACGTATTATCCTTTGAGCCAGTTGTGCTGTGCTGACTGATTCCTTCACTGATGAGGTAAATAAAACTTTGGCACCTAAGTTACCTGGAATTCAGCTAACAAGGACCCACACGTAGTTAGAATTTCTTTCGGTGATAATCTGCCAAAACCCGGAAAGAGGCAAAAAGACCATCAGATTCTGGCATTTTGTCAGAAATTTAGTATCTCCTCCACCTACTCATTTCCACGGTATGTCCTGTGCTCAAGACACTCCAAAGTAATGACTTAAAAAAAAAAAAACCCAATATCACTGACCCACAGAGGAAAGGAAAACAAATGTTCCAGAGTCACAGGGAAGCAAAAACTACTAGGATCCAATACGATATGATTGATACGACACTCTCTGAAGCTGAGTAGAAGCTTAAAGTCGCCCGGTTTATAAAGGAAGAACAGGCAATATCAAGCTTTAAGAAAAACATTTTTAAGTAAGGTCATCTTCTTGTTCTGGAGAATTAGGAGGTGAGAGGAAAACTAAAAAGGAAATAGAAGGGGTAATCAGATAACGAATGAGGAGGAGGAGAGAGAAGAGAAGGCAAAGAAGTGGTTAAATGTAAACTAAGAAATCAAATAACCAGTAAATGTGAAACCAGGCTGAACCTTACTAGTAACCAAGAAAAGCAAATGAATAGGAGGTCATATCAGCACAGGCTTTACACACGATAAGGCCTGATGGTGCGAAAGGCCTACTCAGCCGCTTCCGGAAGTAGGTGTCTGTCTCGCAGAGGATTCCATCCTGCTGACCCTCTCCTGCTATTCTCTCCTGGTGGAATTTCCTAAGGAGCTGATCACAGACTGGACACAGACAGACACCCACGGGGGGGGGGGGGAGGGGGGAAGGGGGGCGGGGGCTAACAGCATTCGTGACAATATCAGAAACACACGAGGAAACCTGCGTCAGGGAAGGTCATCTGAGGAGCAGGTGCCAAGGTGGGAATCTCCATACCAAAGGTTCAGCAGTAGCAAAACTGTGAGGGGCGGCGGAGGCGCAGGGGGGACCGAGGCCAGGCCCCGGGCCCCCGTGGAACAGAAGGCTGGTGGCAGCATGTTAGACTGAAGTGCTTTTCTTTTCTTTTAATGTTTATTTATTTTTGAGAGGGTGGGGGAGAGGGGGAGGGGCAGAAGGGAGAGAGGGAGACAGAATCCAAAGCAGGTTCCAGGCTCTGAGCTGTCAGCACAGAGCCAGACACGGGGCTTGAACTCAGGAACCGCAAGATCATGACCTGAGCCAAAGTCGGAGGCTCAACCGACTGAGCCACCCAGGCGCCCCCTGAAGCACTTTTCTAAGACAGATTGGCGACGCTGTGGGGAAATGTGCCGAGTCGCTTGTCAGAGGAACCTCGTGTCCCTCAGAAACGAGCAGAAATGTCAGCGTCCCTGACGCGGTCCCTGGCTGGGAGAGGCCTGTGGGGGACACAGTGCCCCCGCATGATGGGCAGTGGATTTCTGAGTCCATCGTGTGAGCTCCCCCTGAGTTCTAGAGAGAGAGCCTATATGGACAGAAAGCAAGACTGGGATAAGGCCAGGATAATTTTCTTTCTATTTTTATGTAGTTTCCAAATATTCTAAAATTAGGAATGTATTATTTTAGGAATCAGGAAGATAAACACAGTCTCCCATTTTGAAAAAAATAGCCGTGTGAGAAAAAGAGGTTGAAACATGGAGCGTTTGAGGGGTTTTACAAGGACCAGGGAAGGTAACAGTCTTTGGCCCAAGGCTGTTCACTGGAGCAGGGGGTTTGTCTCTTCTCCCGGATCGCTGAAAGCAGCCTGGGGTCCGCTCTTCACAGCCCTGAATCTGCGTCTCAGACTCCCAGCTGACAGGCACAACCGAAGCAGCTGGGCAGGGGCACAAGCGACCTCTAGCGTAACCCACGTGGTGCGACTTCCCCCTGCCCTTTTGTGAATGATCCCAAACTATAGTAGTTTATAATGAGAAGGAATACTCAGTATGACACTTCTAAGGCTCTTTCAGACCCCAACTTTTTTTATCTTTTTATTTTTTAATGTTTATTTCTGAAAGAGAGAGAAAGACAGAGTGCAAGCTTGGGAGGGGCAGAGAGAGAGAAGGAGACACAGAATCCTAGGCAGGCTCCGGGCTCTGAGCTGTCAGCACAGAGCCCAACACGCGGCTCGAACTCAAACCATGAGATCGCGACCTGAGCCGAAGTCGGACGCTTAACCGACTGAGCCACCCAGCTGCCCCCAGATCCCAACTTTCTTAATTTACTTATTCAACGGCCCCGGAAACATTCTGCCTCCAACAGCATTGGTGTTAATAAGAGCAGATGTTCTCGGGTACCAGGTTCTGGTTTAGGTTCTGGTTCTAGGTTCTGGTCCTGTACTTTCTGTATGTGATGTAACCTTAGACAAATTATGTCATCTCTCTAAAGTATGCAACCTGGTAGTGTGTGTGTATATGTATATGTGTATGTGCGTGTGTGTATATATGTTCAACCATCACAGAAATCTGATTCCAGAACATTCTCAGCACCCCCAAAAGAAGCCCTATACTCCTTAGCAGTCATTCCCTATTCCCCTATTCCTCCTCCAGCTCCTGGAAACCACTAATCTACTCTTTTTTTCTTTTTTCTTTCTAAGTTTATTTATTATTTTTAGTAATCTCTACACCCAATGTGGGGCTCAAACTCACAACCTTGACATCAGGCAAGAGTCGCACGCTCTACCAACTGAGCCAGCCAGGCGCCCCACCACTAATCTACTTTTTGTCTATGGATTTGCCTATTCTGGGCACTTAATATAAATGGAATCCTACAATATGTGGCCTTGTTTTTTTCTTTTTTCTTTTTTTTTTTTTAACATTTATTTATTTTGAGACAGAGAGAGACACAGCATGAATGGGGGAGGGGCAGAGAGAGAGGGAGACACAGAATCGGAAGCAGGCTCCAGGCTCTGGAGCCATCAGCCCAGAGCCCGATGCGGGGCTCGAACTCGCGGAACGCGAGATGGTGACCTGAGCTGAAGTCGGACGCCCAACCGACTGAGCCACCCAGGCGCCCCTGGCCTTGTTTTTTTCAATGTTTATTTGTTTTCGAAGGAGAGAGAGAGCGTGAGTGGGTAAGGGGCAGAGAGAGAGGGAGACACAGACTCCGAAACAGGCTCCAGGCTCTGAGCTGTCAGCACAGAGCCCGACGCGGGGCTCGAACCCACGGACCGCGAGATCATGACCTGAGCTGCAGTCGACGCTCAACAGACTGAGCCACCCTGGTACCCCCCGCCCCGCCCCCCGCATACCCACCCATTAAGCAGTCACTGCTACTCTCCCTCCCCCGCTGGCCCTGGCAACGCCAATCTGCTCTCTGTCTCCGTGGATTTACCTCTTCTGGGTGTTCCATACACGGAATCTTACACTGTGTGGCCTTTTGTGTCTGGCTCCTTCAAGGTGGCACGGTGTTTTTGAGGTCCATCCACATGGCAGCATGGGGTCAGGGCTTCATCCCCTTTGAGGGCAGAATAATACTCCTCAACTCTGTTCGGTAGTTTTCAGGGTAAAAGTCTTGCACTTGCTCGATTTATTCCCAAGAATTTTCTTCTTTTTGACGCCATCGTACGTGGAGTTGTTTTCTTAATTTCTCTTTTGGGCTGTGTATTGCTAACGCCCAGAAATGCAGCTGATTTTTGTGTGATGCTCTTGTGTCCTGTGACCTTGCTGAACTCATTTGCTGGCTCTACTAGGTTTATGTGCACGTGTATATCCTTCAGGGTTTTCTATATATAGCATGATGTCATCTGCACACAGAGAGTTTTAGTGTCTTTTTTTTTTTTTTCCTCCGGTTGGAACGTCTCGTTATTTCTATGTGTCGCCTAACTGTGCTGACTAGAACCTCCAGGACAGTGTTGAATCTGTGCCCGTCCTAGATGGAAAGCATGCGGCCTTCGCCAGTAAATACATTAGCTGTGGGGTCTCCTCAGACGCCTTTATCGGGTTGAGGACGTTCCCTTCCTCTCCTGCTTTGTCGAGTGTTCTTATCATGAACGGTAAGCCTGAGTTCACGCCTGTGGAAAATAAGGGTAACAATTCTTACCACCCAGGGTCTTTTGAGGATACAAATGGCACCACGGTAGAAGCCTCCAGGCTGGCTGCTGGCACACGTTATTGCTACCAGACACACCCAGGTCTAGAGCTCAGATTTGCACTTGGTGATAGCGCTGCTGGGCAAGTGGTGTGCTTCTCTAAGCCTCAACTTCCTTATCTCTAAAGTGGGGATGATAATAGTACCTGCTTCATAGGGTGTTGCATCACCTGTGGCACGCAGTGGTAGATACGACCTAACCCACGAGCTGGCTAGGCACCAGGGACACCGAAACTACGTGCTACGGTAGATGGCTGATAAAACGAGACGTGGTCCCTGTCCTTCGGTGGGGGCAATGACGCGAGGGCAGTACCGAGAGTGACATGACCAAGCAGAAGGTGCCACATGACGTAAGTGACAGAAATGGAGCACCGGTGGTAGTTCGAAGCCCGGCGTGGGGTGGCGGCCTGCAGAGAGGGACAGAGCGCAGGGCCTCCCGGGGGGCAGGGCACAGAGGGGGGAAGCACGGGGCGTAGCTAACGGCCACAGGGAGTCCGCTTAGCCTGGAACCTGGGCGGTGTCACTGGCAGGGAGGACACTTGGAGTTAGTGCTCTACTGAACGCCACGCTAAGGACTGGGGGACTTTATTCTAGAAGAACAGGAAGTTCTGAAGTGCTGGGAGGAAGGCACATTTTTTAAACAAGGATGAATATTAGCAAGCCGAACGCTAGCTATTTCCTGACTTTTTTAGACCTAAGCTGGGAAGTTAGGCTCCTTCTCAACTCTGACAGTTCTGATACTTCTCAGCTCTGAAGCAGCTGTTCCCTGGCACGGGACGGCGCCCCAGGCAGCGACATTTCCCAGTAAGAATTCACAGCACACGATCTGGTGCCTGAGAGAGAGCCAGGCAGGAGGCCGCGGGGCAGGGGGAATCGGGATGCCGCCAGGGTATCAAAGAGGGGGGATGGTCTTTTGCGGTAGCGTTAATGACACGCAAGAGAGTCGGGCGAGGGTGCGATGTTGGGCCCGGGGAAGGTGGGGAGGAGCTGACTGTAAACGGGGCTCGCTTCAGTCCTTCAGCGCGAAGTGGGGCCAGCACGATTTTATCCGCATTTTCTAGACAGGGACGCTCAGGCCCAGAAAGGGTGTCACTAGCCCGAGGCAGTCGGAAGCCAGATGGCGAAGAGTTTGGACTTTATTCGAAACGCAGCAGGAAACCACTGGAAGTTTGAGTGGGGGAGACGACGCAGTGTCTTTAATAAGGTCACTCCAGGGGTGCCGGGGGCGCTCAGTCGGTTAAATGTGTGACCTTGACTTCGGCTCAGGTCACAGTCCCGCGATTCTTGAGTTCGAGCCCCGCTTCGGGCTCTGCACTGAGCATGGAGACTGCTTGGGATTCTCTCTCCCTCTCTCTGCCCCTCCCCCCTCCCCCTCATGCTCCCTCCCTCTCTCGCTCTCAAAACAAATAAATAGACATTTTTAAAAACACAAGGTCCCTCTAGCTCTGTGGGGAATGGGTGACGCGGAGCGTGGAAGATATCACGGTGGCCCCTCGAGGTGGGTGGCAGCGGGAGTGGGGAGAAGAGTGGACTTGTGATGATTCTGGAGGGATCACTGACAGGATTTACCGACAGATTGAAGGTGGGGCGTGAAGGGAGAAGAACCGGGAGGGGACCGTCTGCAGTTTCGGCTTGAGCAATCGGGCGGCTGGCAACACTATGGAGCGAGATGCAGAATATTTGGGGATGATCAGGCTTCGAAGGGGCAGGGGAGACAGAAAGTTAACGGGTGGTTAGAGGCAGAGAGACTTGAGAAAGAGAAACGGGTATGTGGAGAGGCGTGAGTCAATTGGAAAAGGAGAACACAGCAGACAGAAGAGATAAGGATGAGAAAAAGCCCCGGCGGGGAGAGGGGGAGGCTCGTCAATGCAGGTGTCGCTGGGCCTCGGCCTCAGGGGAGCGGTGTCAGTGAAGACGTGCGCTTCTTCCCTGAGGGATCTGTCCCCTCTGCCCGGCTAACTCTGCCTGTCCTGCTGGCTGCTGGCTCGGCTCAGGCACCTGCCACGGGGACATTCCCGGCCCCCCCCAAGATGGGCTGCCGGGGCTCCTTCAGGACCTCAAGGGCACCCTGTGCTGACCCCCATCACTCAGTATCAGGACAGAGTTGGCGGTGTCTCCAGTAAAGTCACTGTGCTGTTCCCTGAGCTGAGCTGAGATCTGGCCTTTAGCGCATGCTTCTTGATCGAAGACTGGAAGGAAAGGGGGCACAGTGGGGCAAACCCCTGGCCGGTGTTGGACGAGAGGCACAGAACTGGAGCAGCTTATGTGTATCCCAGGGAAAGGTCGGTCATTCAGTGACACTGATGGGCGGGCTGGGGACACCAGGAGACACCAACAGGCTAGAATCTGGGCTGCCGGATGGGTGAGGGGCAGGTGGGAGGGGCTGCTACCCTGCCGCTCACACAGGCCCCACTCCCACGACGACGACGTTTGTAATGGAACCAGCCAGCGCTGTTTGGTCGTCCCCCAGGAAAGAAAATCAGTCAGACTAGATCAAGAGATTAGATTGTTTGCTGCACCATACCCATTAAGGCAGGAAAGTAGGCTCTTATCTTAGAAAGCTTTTCCCTCTTTAAACAATAAGGGTTTTCTAGCTAATGATTCTGTGAAACAGAAAATCTGATCAATAAGAACTCCCCAGTCCCCAGGTTTCATATTAACTGTGACTTTGTAGCTTTTGACAAAGCCTTTAGGAGCCTTTAAATGACCAACACTATTGCAGGTATGCAATTCTGTAAATAGTACTAAAAAGCACATTTACTATTTTTAAATTTTTGTTTAATGTTTATTTCTGAGACAGAGACAGAGCATGAGTGGGGGAGGGTCAGAGAGAGCGGGAGACACAGAATCCGAAGCAGGCTCCAGGTTCCGAGCTGTCAGCACAGAGCCCGATGCGGGGCTTGAACCCACAAACTGGGAGATCATGACCTGAGCCGAAGCCAGATGCTTAACCGACTGAGCCACCCAGGTGCCCTAGTGAAATGCTTTCAAATGTCAGTTAGAGATTGTTCTATTTGCAATCTAAATTACTAAAGCTGATGTTCTACATTAAACATGTAAGGGGTACCTGGGTGATTTAGTCAGTTAAGCATCCGACTCTGGACGTCAGCTCAGGTCATGATCTCACGGTTTGTGAGTTCAAGCCCTGAGCGGGCTCTGTGCTGACAGCACAGAGCCTGCTTGGGATCCTCTCTCTGCCTTTCCCCACTCACGCGAGCTCTCTCTCTTTCTCTGTCAAAAATAAGTAAATAAACACTAAAAAAAAGGAAAAAGTTAAACATGTTAAGGTCAACCACTTAACCTCAACATCTACATCAGCTTTACATCTGCACCTGCTGATGGTCCCCCTCCCCCTCTCCTGAATTCTCACCACGCCCGCATACCCCCACCTCTCTGATGCAAATGTGAGGAAAGGGCAGCTGGGTTGCTGGAATGCTGGAGGGCTCATTCAGCAGGTTACCTGTGCACCTGCTGTGCGACAGTTCTGTGCTAGGCACAGCAGTGACCATCAGCACCGGGTCCCTGTCCCCACTGGGCCTCAGGGCCTGTTAGGGAAGATAAATGATAATGACAAACTCAACAGGTGTCCTGAGCAGACACAGGGTGCTCTGAGGCCTGACTCCCTGCACGTGCTTCAGAAGACCTGAGGTCTCAGAAATGGGACTGGAAGAAAGAATGGGAATGAGCCAGGAGAAGGCATGGAGATGGGGGGAGGCTTGGGCAGAGGAAAGAAGCCTTGGAAAAACCTTAACAGTGAAACAACATGCAACGGAACATGGTACGTTCAAAGAACCGAAACGAGCGAAAATGAGGTGGGGAAAGTGAGCAGGGGCCAGAGGGGCAAGATGGGGCGGGGTGGGGGAAATAGACACCAGGGCTTGGCCCTCATCTGGAAGGCCCTGGATGGACTGAGCACAGGAGTGACGTGGCTGGACCTGGGCTTTTCCAAACTCACACTATGATGAAGACCACAAGACAGAGCAAGTGGGGCCCTGTTATGTGAACTGGTTGAGAAATAACGGCAACCTGGATCTGGTGACAGCAGCGGCGTGGAGCAAAGTGGGTAATGTATTTGGAAGAGATTTAAAAGATGAACTTGACCAGACTTGGCATTAGGAGAGGTGAGGGAGGGGAGGGGAGGGGAGGGGAAGGACAAGTCAAGGATAATCCTCCCCATTTGGTGGGTGGAGAGGCTATTTACAAGGTAAAAAATAAAATGATTCTTTAGACTTCTCTGATCCATGTGGCCTTAATACCTTGGCAACTACTTTGATTTCTTCTTCTATGAAATGGGAATAGCAACACCATCAGGTTGAGAACTATCCAGGGGCACGCATGCCCCATGGAGCCCAGAGCCTGATGCGAAAGAAGAAGTCTCTAGAACACTGGCCTCACTCCCTCTGCTCGCTCTGTCTCCCTTCTCCCAGTCTATCAAAACTTAACCCTCTTCTCCGAATTATGTCCCTAGCATTTTTTTTTTCTCAAAAGTCTACATTTATTTTGAGAGAACGAAGAGAGTGCAGGTGCACAAGAAAGGGAGGGGGCAGAGAGAGAGGGAGAGAGAATCCCAAGCAGGCTCCGTGCCAAGCCAGACTTGAGGCTGGATCTCATGACCATGAGATCATGACCTGAGCTGAAATCAAGACTCAGATGCTTAACTGACTGAGTCACCAGGCGCCCCGTCTCAAGCATCTTTCAAGATTCCACACATGACATGGAGCTGTGTTCAAAAACTTAAAAAGAGCAAAGCAGACACCTGTTGCTCAATGGAAATTGAGTTTCTTCAGCCCAGAGGAGTCTGAGAACCACTCACTTCTTTCTAGGGCCTCCTGTTCTCAAGACCTAAAATCTTGCTTTGTGTCACTGAGACTTTTTCTTTGGGGGAGGCATCAGGTTTGATCAGACAAGAGCCGGTGTATCAACCCACAGCATTTTAGTCAGAGATTCAGATCTGGGCCGTTTGGTGAGACAGGCTGGCAGCTCTGTACAGTAGGCCGCCCGCAAGAGGTAGCACGAGTTGGTTGGCTCACTGGGTCACCTTCCAGGCACAAGTGACTGCGGTGGGGGACGCAGGAAGATGGTATGGAAAAGAGAGAAGCTTCTAAATTAAACACAGATCATCAAAGTCTTCTCAGCACGGCAACGGGACATCTTTGCTGCTCAACTTCCCTGCATTTTCCACCTATGGTTTTGGGTCCATGGTCAGCAGGGAGACCACAGCTCCCTGGGGCCATCACCATGACTCAGAAGACTTTCAGCCCTGGGGCCAGTGTTAGCCATTCTGATGATGACCTATACTTTTTTTTTTTAATTTCTTTTTTTTAATGGTTGTTTATTTTTGAGAAAGAGAGAGAGATAGAGAGACAGAGCTCGAGAGGGGAAGGGCCAGAGAGACAGGGAGACCCAGAATCGGAAGCAGGCTCCAGGCTCCTAGCTGTCCGCACAGAGCCCGACGCAGGGCTCGAACTCACGAACCGCGAGGTCAGGACCTGAGACAAAGTCGGACGCTTAACCGACTGAGCCACCCAGGCACCCCGACTATACTAAGTACAGTGCTCCACGGGTGACCGCACACCCTGACGTGATTTTATGTGAACCTCACAACCACCCTGTTCAACAGCATGGGCCAGGTGCCATCTGCCCAGGTTCCCGATGGGGACATGGGCAGCTTGTACAAGCACCACTGAGCTCTGTCCACCTGGGAAAGGCCTGGAACACCAGGCCCTGGAGAGTTCATGGGAAGAATTGGTCATTTTGGGCTTCTGTCACGGGCCCTTACAGCAGCCTCTCTTCAGGAACCCCTGCCCACCTCGGGCCTCTCTTCTCGCCGCCAAGGCCTCCACCGTAGGCTGCACCCATCCCTCAAGGTTAGAATGAGTGAGCCCGTCTTGGCATCACTTTGTTCCCATCTCCCTGAATCATCTCTTCCATAGCCCAACAGAGTACCATTTAAGACCACATGTCACAGGCTTTTCAAAAAAATACAGCTTTTTATTGTCTTGGATGCAAATATAGTTTTAAAACTGCATTGTAGTGTTGAATACAGCTGGTGGAAACGTGCTTCTCAACAGCGGAGCATGAGGGGTGGTGTTCTGGATGGCACAGGCCTGAGGGAGCCTCTGATTAACAAGGCTCTTCTCCGGTTTTGTTTTTCAGACCACGAGAGGAAACTTCCTCCTAATGGAGCCCTGACACAATCACCAGAGCTCACAACAGAAAAAACGAGCCAGGTACACAATAAACTGAAACCTGGAAAAGAACATGGTGGCTCAGCCGTGGTGTTACAAAGTGAGTAGATGAATCCGGTTTCCTTTCGAGGGCTGTCCGAGAAGGTTCGGGTACAGAGAGAGCAGGGCGTTGTAGGGGACGGGCTGTGTTCAAGCTCCCTTGGGAGAGACACAGCCTGGAGTCATGTCTCCTGAGCCAGAGCCCTTCAGACCCTTCAACTGTAGGACGTAAACTCTATGGAAAAATGTGTCAGTGTCTCCTAACCTTCCAGAACCTCAAGCCTTGCGAGTAGCACACCTCTGTTCAGAAACCCAGAAAAGAATTCTTCAAATGAGCGATGCCCAGGGTTGACTATGGCACCAAAAGTCTGACTGGGAGAGGGAGGTGAATTTTGCTACATACTTGGGAAGGAATTTCACAAAAATAAAATTCCATTAAGTAAATGCACGCAGGCAGGCTTGTGCAAGCACATGCACACGCACATGCGCGCGCGCACACACACACACACACACACACACACGCACACACACAGAGTCAAAGCCAACATTCAACGTGAAAAGTTCCCTTTTCTTTTCTCAAAGGCTGATTTTCGCAAAACCCCCGACAAGGAAACAGAACCCCCGTGTGATGAGCCAGGAAAGCCAAGTCCTCGGAAGGAAAAGAAAATGGAGCAGCTGTGGATGTGCACGGTAGGTCCTAAGGCCTCTCCTTGATCCCGCAGCCTCTCCGATCAGACGGGTTCAAGGCCAAGGAGAATACTACTGAACGGTACAAACGTGTTGAGCGTCCAAGCTCTTCCACCCTCTAGCCCTACCCTCCTCTCCCTTTGTCCATGTTCAGACGTGGTGAGGATTCTCTTGAACGTACGAGGCACAGACCACGGCCCACGGCTGCCATGGTGCCCACATCTGGGCACCCAGCTCCCTCGACGAGACCACGACCGCAGGAACACTTGGCACAGCTAAATCCCGGCGAGCGGCGGGCGGGTGTCACCACTGGCAAAGTGCGTAATGGGAAGCAGGGTATCTCTAGGGAAAGGTACCTTCCCACCAGACAGAAATGACCGCGAGGGCCAGCTTGCACCCGGCGTGCAGGGCCGTGAGCAGCGGGGTAGAGACCGTTGAGGACGGCCCGGCCCCATGCAGATGCATGCTTCAGCTACACTGTGACAGCCTGTGAGCCTGGAAACCACAAACCCACTTCTCGTTCTTCTAGTTCTCGGGTCACTCACCACTGCACCCCCTCACCTGGGGTGAGACAAAGGGGGCCGGCACCACCGTGGGGTGCCATGCTCCCTCACAGTCTAGGTTCATCTTTCTATTGGCCAGAGCAGAAAAACCTTCAGGCCCAACCTCTAGCAAGGGGAAGGGGTCAGGTCACAAGGACAGGAAGCCGAGGAAGCCGGGTGCCCAAGACACGTGGGCGACCTCTCCTTGCAGAGGCTCCAGGAACAGGGCGGCGTTGGGGGTTCCTTCCTCCTGACAAGAGCCCGTGATGCCTGTTAACATCTCATCAACGCTAACGTCTGAGGCTGGGACCACTGCTCCAGTGTGAGAAAAACGGCTGGACGACGGCCAGGGTGCACGGGCTGAAGCATCCTGGGTGGATGAAGGGTGACTGCTGGTGCAGAACCACCTGAGGCCAGAGACGGAGGGACAGCCCGCCAAGTCTCAGAAAGCCCCACGGCGGCACCTGCCCTGTCCCTGCATGTCCCATTCATTGTGACAGAGCACGCAGCAGTGTGAAGGGAACTGATGGCACAGAAAGATTTCACAGAAATGCTTTTCAGATTTATGTGCCAGATGGGCTTTTTTCCCCCCCCCCTTTTCAGATTGTTTTTCTAATTCTCCAAAGTGTCAGCATTTTAATGTTTCTTTTCTGGGAGTAGAGGCAGGAGCAGGGGTGAAAATGAGCGTAAACAAAGCACAGCCCCATGGTCAGCATCCACTGGAGGCTGCTGGAAGAGTGGTCTCGCTGTCCCTGCACGCTGGCTGGGCCCCTCTGGCCATGTTCATTGAGCAAGACTCCAAAACAAGAAATGATTCTGGGACAAGAAACAATCGTGTCTGTGAGAAGAGATACAGCTTTGTGGCCCTACAGCCGTGGTAATTGTGAGCACCAAGAGAAATGGATTTAAGTAATTATCTCGAAACAAAAACATGCATCTAGTTAACAGTCTGCTAGGACACACACACACACACACACACACACACACACACACCTCAAAGTCTCACGTGACCAACAGCCTTAAATATTCAACAAAACAGAAACATGAACATCAATTCAGCAAAAGGGAGAGGAGGAGAGGTAGGCCAAAGAAGCAGGAGGCCAATTTTATATCCCAAGGAGTTAAAGAAAAAAAAAAAAAAAAGACTCCCAGCACGGGGTGCATGGAAGGCTGCTAATTCAGGAGAGGTCTTGGTGGGCCAAGCACTGTGGCCATCCACACGGTTTACAAAGGCACAGGAACTGTGGAAGGGACTGAGCTCACGACCCTCCACGAGCCCTCACAGCTGGGGACATCATGTGGTTTTCCTTTTGACCGTAATGAGTTCTTACCGTGGTGGTCTTCTCCCTTTTGAAGGGAGACTTCACGTTTGTCCTGGGGTGAAGGGCGAGTTCTCTTACCACCTCCCAGTGGATATTAAGGATTAGCCCAGCCTTGTGTGCTCACCCCTGAGGGAAGTGATCTGGAAGGCCTGTAAACACGTTTTTCCGCGGTAGGCTGAGGGATGCCGCCAGGCTGCTCTTCTGTGAAGCTGAAGCACAGACGAGGGAACAGGCGGCTGGTCGGTGACCCGCGGCAGCGACGGCGGCAGGGAGAGGACGCCCCTTCTGTTCTCCATCAGCTGAGGCTGAGGCAGGGCTGGCTGCCCCCGAGCGCCTTCGGCAGGTCTCCAGGAAGCAGTGGGAGCCTCCAAATGGACCCACCTTTCAGGAGGCAGCCCTCAGAGCCCCCGCAAAGCTTGCCCCAGGATTTCCGGCCTGCCCAGCACCGCCCAGGCTCCATCTCTGGCCGGGAGGACAGAGGTTGAATGGGAAGTTCACTGACCCTCCGAACTTCACAGCAGAACGTTAGAAGCACATTCTTTCAACAAGAAGGTACCCTGGGCTGGGCTTCCTGAGTGTTAGAGTGAGCGCCCGCCCTTCCATCCGCGGCTCCTCCGACAGGTACAGCAAGAGGACGGGCCTGGACGCCCCAGCTGCAGTTCCCACGTTTGGAAGCAGGCCATGGCCCCCGATATCCCTCCACCTTGATCAAATATGTGTAGCTCTTCACTGCCTGATCTGGAGGTGCCCAGAGACAGCTCGAAGGCTGGCTGCCCCAGAGTTCTGCCTGTCAACACTCAATTTCTTCCTCCAAACACGAGACAGGACAGACTTTGGGTGTGGTGACATCTTTGGTCCGAGAACTGTTACGGTTTGGGGCTCCTGGCTGAACAATCCGGCCAAGATGACCGGACCGATGACGGCACCCTGGAGTCTGGCCTTTCAGACGCTCCACCCTGGGGCTGTACGCATCCACGGAACACTGCTGGCTCACCCGAGGCTATGGCTTGGAAGCAAGCGGAGAACGAGGGCCATGCAGTGAGGCGATGCCCGAGGAGGCCCCACCCGAGTCCCTGCCACGGTTTCAAGTCAGCGACGTGTGGCCATCACAACACCAGGCAGAACGAAGTCACTCCCAGACCACAGTGCCGCCTGAGGGGGTTTCTAAGCCAGGGCGGCAGTTTTGCATTGCTCGTGCTTTCCTTCTTGTCCCGCGTGCATTCACACCCACCACTTGTGCACACGGGTTCTGAGGTTCCCTGGTGGCTCGTGCGGTGGGAGGCGGCCTACCGTGCGCAAGCCTGAGCAGCCGTCCAAACCTACTTACAAGGTCAGAGTCTGAGGGGGAAAGAGAGACGCCTTCCACCTGCCCCGTGGGCATGTCAGAGCGGCACAGGAGTCACTCGGAGCCGTCCGAGTACCCAGGGGTGACAGGAGCGAGTATCTCTAAGTCTGAGGACAGAACCGGAAAGGAACCCTTATGCCTCTTATAGCTCACAGGAGCAGGCCCTGCCCCTTCTGTCCCATCTACTCCCTGCACCGGCACCATGGGCCTGGCAGGCCGCCAGCAGGACAGGACTTTGTCTGGGTTGCCCGAGGGCAGGGGAGGTCACGACTGAGGTCGCTGAGTGAGAGTTCACAGCAAGGGGTTCCCAAAGATGGGCTATTGCTGTTGGCAGGACCCGAACCTGCTTCAGACCTGAGCACAGTGTTCTGAGCGGCCCGGTGGGCCAGTGGAGTTGGAGGGGGGCCCTGAGCTCCGCATCAGGAGAGGCATGGGGTGCAGCATCCTCTCCGCAGGCAGGAAAGAGCCTCGAGGCATCTTGCGCGGCCACGTGCCTGCTAGGCGCTAAGACTCCCCCGATCTCTTGCCAATTCTGGTGACAGCCTCTGCCGCCTGCTCCGGCAGCTGGGACGGGTCTGTCAGAATGGAGGTGGTGGTGCTCAGGTGCCGGAGGGTGTTCAGCACCGCTGGAAGAAAGGGGAAGGTTAGCCCAGGGACACAGGCACACACGGCAGCTCTGAGCCCGACGGATGGCACGCAAGGTGTTACACATACGACCCGTGTGGTAATAATTCTCATGCCCGCCAAAGCAGAGGCGCTGAGCTCACTGAGGGACGAATGCCAGCAAAGCCTCTCTGCCCCTAGGGTGACTCTCCGAATCACGCCTCCTATCCTGCAGACGGGCAGAGAATCCCAAGCCGTTCCTGTATGTCCACCTGTTTTCAAGTCACCCCTCTATAACCTCAACGTGTGGGCGTCGCCTTGTTAGTTACAAGAATTAAATCCGAAAACATCTGAAAGCACCCGAGACGGCCTGGTGAATGGCAGGTGCTCGGTAACCACGCAAGATGGACCTGAGCACGGTGACACCCAGGGATGGTAGGAAGCCAAGCAGAGGCGCCAGGGGCTCTGCCCCCGCCCTGCGGTTGGCACATTCCGGTTCGGGGCCTCCTACACAGCATCATCCCGCGCTCCCGGCCCTGCTGGAGCGGCTGCTCGCGGTGGAGCCTGGCCTGGCTACAGCGCTGTCTGCAGCGAAGGCCCGCCTCTCTCCGAGACTGTCGTGCAGGGGCTGGCAAGCCCCCGTGGCGCCTCGGCCCCCATGCAGCCCCTACTCACTTGGCCTGAGGACGGGCAGGGAGCAGTGCTGGTCCAGCCAGGACAGTGCCGTCCGGTGCAGGTCTTCCAGGCTGCTGGTGGACACCATCCCCTTGAAGGACTCAAACAGCGGCTTGATGATGATACTGAACTGCATTGCACGTGGGTTAAAGAAAACGTAAGCGAGGAGGAGGACCAGCAAACATGTAACCAAGAGTGGGGAGAATGAAGCCCAGCTACAGGCTTGCCCAGGAGCAATTCCCCCGGGGCGGGCAAGTGACTGCGCAGACAGTGGATGAGAGGCAGACATCTAGGTAGGTTAAGACGCACCCTTACATTCCCCTAAAATGTTCCCATCTAACTGTAACTGAGCAACAGGTTAATGACCACTGAGCAGGCCAGAGGCAGGGACTGAGAGGTTTGCTTGGTGTGGCACGGGGTCCTGGCACAACGACAGGAAAACCAACGGTCTTTATGTACACCGGCAAGAATAGGAGAGGCACGCCGCAGACCAAATGGGGGAAGCTGCCTGTCTAGAGATAGATGAGGCCTGTGTCTGGTGATAAACACACATGCTGGCTCTAAGTCACATTCCACATAGGTCTCCCAAACCATCCTAGGCAATCAGCTTAGTGAAGGCAATGAGCTCCATTTTCTCCTTGGTCTGAGCCATGAGTGCCTGCGGTCCAAGCCTCAGCCCAATGAGGAACGTGCCATTTTCCTAAAGAGGTTCTGGCCCATCCCAGCTGTCACCCAGCTCCATCAGTGATGAGGGCAGAGGGAGGCTGGGCCAGCCAGGCAAAGCAGAGGAAACAGAGCCGGTGTCTGTCACCTCTCCTCTCTTCAAAACCAGCTGTCAGAGTGCAAATAAAGCAGATAAAATCCTCTGCTCCCAAACAACTGTCTTCTCAGTGTGTCAGTAACAAGGTGGAGGCACGTGGCCAACCTCCCACGTGTACAGACCGTCTGAGGCAGAGATGTGGCTGGAAGGGTACAGACAAGGCAGGAGCTGTCCCCCAGAGGGGCCCTGCTGACATCTGGAAGCTGAGTGTGGGCGCGCCTTGGCCCCAGACAGACTCCAGCGCTCAGGTGCATGTGCCTCATGACAGCATCAGAGGCCACGTGGCCCAAACCCAGACAACAGCCTCGAGGGAGCTGGTTTCAAATCCTGACTGTGCCACTCAGTCGTTCGTGAGCCCTGGTTTCTCATCCATCACAGGGGCAGTACTCACCCTCCCTAAGTAAGTTACCCCAACGACTGAGACGGTTGCCAGGAGGTGTCAGATGAGACCCTAGCTCCTTCCTACAGGATTGCCTCTACAAGCGGCTTTAGCTCCTTGCAACCAAGTGTCTTTACTTCCCAGGCACCGAGAGAGCAAACCGGGCCTGTTCTGCCTCCCCAGGAAGCCGTGAGCCGGGACGGTCACCAACGACCGACTCCCTTCACGCCACGGCCCTGGCCAGGCCCCTCTCCCGAGGCGGAAGCCGGCACCGCCTGTTGGATGAGCCCAACGACAACCATTTATGTGGGTTTTTTCTAAAATCGCTGGGGTGTCAGTGTCTGTTGTTTCAGCCTACCCACAGCTGGGGGGTGGGAGAAGCAAGAAAACCCAAAGATACAATCCAGAACTTCCAATTCTGTAGGGTCCGGCTTTTCACATACTCGTCAAACATGTCTCTCATGTGATCGAACTGGCGCCGGGTGACAGGGACTCCTGTGGCGGGGAGCAGCTGCTGGCAGGAGCTGCAACAGGCAGAATCAGAGGCAGCTCAGAGAGGCTGGCGGTGAAGCTGGACCCGGGGCACCGAACAGGCAGGGCCGGCCCGCTGTCGGCCACGGCAGGCCTGAGGGGGGGGGGCCTCGGAAGGAGGAGGATGACAAAAACCCAGAGTGCTGCAACAGAGAGGCGGCTACGGGTGACGGGGCCTCTGTGACACGCACACAGGAGCGCAAGGCGCCAGCCCCGGGCCCCGCGTTCCCAGTCTCACATGATGGTGGTGTTGAGCTCCTCGATTTCCTCCCGCAGCCGCCGGGCTTCCTCCTGCATCTGGCTCCGCTCCTGCTGCAGCTTGGTGATGTACTCCACGGTCTTTTGCAGCGTGATGGCGTGGCTGGTCTGTGGGAGGGGCGGCGGGGTCAAAGCCGCAGCGGCCACGGCGACCCTGCCTGTCCGCCCGGCACCAAGGCCAATGAAGCGGCTCCCCACCCACCCAATGCCACTCACCAGCTTGGAATTATTAGAGATCAAACTGTTAAGGGTGTCAAAGCCCATCTTGATGTTGAAGCGCCTTTTCTGCTCAGCTGAAATATGCTTCATCTGCCGGTTCTGTTGGGGAATCAAAGGGTCACTGTGATGCGGTGCTCTGTAAGGCCACCTCCCCTCCCTGCAGAATGGAGCACCTCGGCAGGGGCCACGACTGCTGCTGGTCAGCACCTCCCAGTCACCCTCAGACCCCTCCTCCACGGACCCAGTTCCCAGCTGCGGCCTCCTGGCATATTACAGGGCTCGATGCTGATTCCGGGGCTCAGGCCTCACTGGTAGGTGGGGGAATGGGAAGAGGGGACCTGATCTCGAGGTTAAGGTAGCAAACGTCCAGGGTCCTGATGCTACACCCCAGCCTGGTGAGCACCAGCCAAGTGCGTGGTCCTCCTTTCCTCTGTGTCCCTAGTAAGGGACGCAGCTGCCCCAGTGGCCCCTTGATATTCTCCTTTCCTCCCCAACCCTCCAAGGAAATCAAGACCCGAGAGAGACCTGTGATACCTTTAGAGCAGCCACATTTTTGGGGTCTGCAGATTTCCCTGAGCAGTTGTTCTGGGGAGACTGGGGACTGGGGCTCTGCTCTGAAGCACATGGAGAGGCCTGCCCTGAGTTTGGGCAATCTCGACCTGAGAAGAACAGAGACTCCTCTTAGAACATGGCCGGCTACAGCAGCTGGAATGGTCCTCACCCATGAAAGGAACCCCTGCAAATCCCAAACCCTGGAAACCCATCCGGAACCTCCCACGGCGACCACAGAGCAAAAACGGGAGAAATGCTTGCCAACACCTCAAGGAGGGTTCTGTTAGGTATGGACAAGGCCTGAAGAAGGCTGGCTGGACATGGAGTGGGAACACGGTCTGAGCTTGACCAGCCACAGGTTTTGGGGGACACGGAGAGTTTTGAGGGGAGGTGTGACTGCTAACCCAACCTCCTAAAAAGCCACGTGGAGGCAACCTGGGGTTTCCGTAGCGTCTGTAAGGCTCTGGTTCTTACCCTGTGTGTCAAGTACCCAGGTACCTGTTTACTTTTGTTCTCTCAACGCTACATATATGTTCTCTTATACTTTCTTCAATCCTGCCTACTCCCACGCAAGCCATGTCCTGGTCACTGGCATCTCTCAGGAGTCCCTCTGAGCCCCTGGGGCTGCCCCACTCAGCGCACTCTTTTCCGTGGCACCGATCTCCCTGCGGTGCTCTCTCAGGCAGAACTCCCCCCGCGGCTCTGGCGCCCAGGGTTCTGTGCCTCAGAGGACAAGAGGCCTCCACCTGAGCCCTAACTTACATCACTGCAGGGGCCTCACAGTCTTTGTCTTTATCTTTCCGGACTGGAGGCCCTTGTTCCTCCAATCCTCCTTGGACAAGTCCCTGTACTGTCTGATCTCTGTAAGCAAAGATCTCTCCTCCTCGTGTCTTCCTGTTCAGAAAAGACAACCGTTTACACAGAGCTCCAGGAGCAGCCACGCCCTGCTTTTACTTAAGACAAGAAGGCACCTTTGGTCTCCCTCTCTGATGTGGCATCTGAAAGGAAGGAGCCTGGGTTCTGGTTCTACCCCCACCATGAGGGGCAGAGCCTCGGGCACATCGTTTACCCCTGGCTTCTCAGCTCTTCACGGGGCAAAATCAGTTCTACCCCGACCATCTGGCCAATGGAAGGCCCACGCTGTGGAAATGGGTTCAGCAGATGGGAGGTTCTTGAAAACTAAGGGACGGCTACATTGATGTGTAGACAAGGCTGGGTGGTTTCCGTTTTCTGGAAACTGCGGACAAGGACTCTTCGGTCCCTTTTCTGGATCAGAACAGGCAGCTCAGAGCCAGGCCTTTCTAAAGGAGTTCAGGGACGGTGGTCCCCCGAGTGCATCAGTTGCCAACACTGCACACGCTTGCCGCCTTTCTGCTGCTGTGGATGATCTGGCACAACGCCGAGCACTTCCTAGCCTGGGCCGCTATCGGGCTTGTAAAATGTCACTGCACATCCTGTGAGTCCAGCCCCAAACCTAGGGAAGCCCACAGGCGGTCTCCCTGACCCAGCAGTGGGAGCTCTCAGTTGGCCCACGAAGTCCCAACTGCTCCGGCTGGAGCACACACTCACTGGAACCCGTGGCAGAGGCCTGCTCGCCCTTCACCAGGGACTCTTGCACTGTGCCTGGAGAGAAGAGCCGAGAGACGGGGGCTGGCTGGCTGCTCGTGGGATGGCCAAGGTCTGTCACCAGGATGCCACTGTGGAACTCCGTGACTCCAGGAGCCTGAGTGACACAGGAGGGAGAGGTCACCCCCAACTATAGTCATGCTGGGTGAGGACCACCCAAGAACAGGGCCACACTGCGGTTATAAGGATGCCGAGGGTCTGTCCAGAGCCCTCTCACCCGGGCAATGGAGGCAGGCGTGAGGACCACATTGGACTGGGACACAGTAGAAGCCAACATCCCTTCTCTCTTCAGAGGGCCTGATGTCATAATCACTGCTTGAGGTTGTCCTGAAAAGGCAGCTGCCAGAACAAGAAGGTGAGGGTGGTGTCCCTGAGCCACGGGCGGCCTGGCTGGGCCCAGGCCCAGGCCCACTGCACAGTGCTCCCCAGGAGAAGCATGGCTCCTGTTGCTGCTCAGACATTGCTTTCCTCACCACAGGAAAGACAAGACCACAAGGGTACCTGACCTTTGTTTTGTAACTTCTCCTTGAAGGGGACAGATTATAGACCTATAGACCTAGGACGGATTATAGATCACCCGGACCATGCTTTTTCAAACTGGGTTGAGACTAACTTTAAAAGAGCAACAGAGGGTATACATAAGAGACTAGATCACACACATGCAGATCAGAACACTCCTTTCACGTCACTGTGTGTGTGTGTGTGTGTGTGTGTGTGTGTGTGTGTGCGTGCGTGTGTGTGACAAGTTTGCAAGCCTCGGGGACAGGGAAATATTCCTCAGGAAGGGGAGACCAGACTCTGGCTTCCCTCCACTGACTTACCTGAGGCGATGCAAGCATTCTTCAATACCAAGGACACGGGCTCAGGTTTGGGAGCAGGCACTATTTTGGGGGGCTGCTTGGGCCTCCCCCCAGTCAAGGAGACCGGTTTGGGTTGCACAAAAGTTAAACAGGGTTGAGAAGGCCCAGCGGTTGGAGGCCGGGTGACTGGAGGCAGTGCCAGGCCACAGGGTGACACCGAGGGGGTGGGATGGTGGGTGGTGATGACAAGGCCCTGGCTCTGGCTGAAGGTGGTGGCAGATGCATCGTGGGTGAGGGTGGCGGAGGCCGTGTGCGTGATGACGGAGGGTGACTTGCTGGCTCCAGCAAACTTCGGCTGTAGGAAGGCGGGTGGAGCCAGGGGGCTCAAGGCAGTGGCCGGGGGTGGGGCTAACGGCAGAGCAGGGGAAGCAGGCGCCGGGGCAGGGCTGGGAGACAGCAAGGGCATGGTGAACACTGGGAGGAAAGGCTGGGGGACACTCAGAGGCTGTGCAGAGGGACCGAAGTCTGTAGGCTGGATAAAGGGGTCTCCAGGTCGGGGAGCTCGATCGCAGCCCGGCCTATCCGTAGGGTCTAGGGTGGTGGCTGCAGGAGGCGAAATGAGGCCATCAGGGAGGTTCACGGTGGGGAGAGCAGGGGCTGGCAGGATGCTCTCCTGAGAAAGGAAGGACAAGTGCTGGATCACACAACTTGCCATCACTTCCCGGTACAACACACCACAAAGTCCAACAACGTGTGGTGGGCCCCTGAGCAGAACCTCCGGACAGAGGGACAAGGCGATGGTTCCCGTCCCCACAGCTGCTAACTGGGGGGAACGGAGCTGTGTCTCCCCAGGCATCTGCAGGGGTCTTGTTTCCATTAGGGACTAAATGATAACACAGAGCTCAGACAAAGCGACTGTCTGCACACAGTTGGCTCTAGGCCTGGGAGTATCTTGTTTCTGAAGTCCAGCAGGGGTCCCCCCAAAGTCCCTGCCATCTTCTGTTACAGAGCAGAGGCAGCCTGGATCACAGCTGCTCAGGGGTTCCCCCAGGACAGTTTCACGTATCAACTTCTAGAGGTCACCTCTTCCTAAAAGAGAAACGCTATAAGGAATCGATTGTCAGGATCTCAGTCTCTACAGAAGAACTTCTTCCCAGAACAGATGGAAGAAGATGGGGCCAGGTTTCTGGTGTCTAACTGGATACGGGTACCAGCCTGAGAGCCCCTGAGGGCAAAGAGCCATGCCTCATTCAGCTCTGCAGCCCCAGCACCCGATAACCAACTACTGTTAATTGTTGAGTAAAAAGAGAAATACACAGAACTTGTTTTTATTAGCGATCCATGTTTTTCTTTGCTAAGCCTCTCTAAACTGGTCAGAACAGAGCTCACGGCACACAGGTTACGTGCAGCCTTAGGCAGGGGCGCCTGCTTACTGACAGTCTCTCTCCCCTCTTGGATATCTCTGCGTGCTTTCGAGGAGGGCCAGAATAACTTCTTTATGCGTTAGTTGTGTGTTCAGCCCTAGATCTGGCAAGCCCTAGTGTGTTGCTTATGACTGTGTGGTTACTTATTAGCCTGGCCCTCGGCCCCCCTGCCCCCACTCCCTCTACCTGAGCAGGTGGGCTGTTGGGATCTGGTGCAGGTGCTGAGACAGGTGCAGGCAGCACGGAACCAAAAATGGAGCGGCTGGAAGAGAAGAGGTCTGAAAGACAACAGCGGGGGCCTTTGAGCTCCGTGTGCCCATCATATCCTTGAATTAAGATCCAAGCGAACAGGGCACTGAGCCCCATCTTACCCAGAGGAGTGCCATGGCATTCCCCCCTGAGGGCATTCCCCCCTGAGGTAACTCTGCAGAAAGAGGCCCTCTGATTGGAACCGCTCATGCTGGCAACTTGTGTGGGCTCTGAAATACTCCCAGGCCTGGTGTTTCGTGGGCTCTTACGAGCCCAGTTCTAACTGCAGGACACTGCTGGGAGGCGGCTGTGTTGCCAGCGCCCTCTGCTGCCTAGAGGGAGAACTGCTTACGGTTCTGGGCAAACCTGAGGATCTGAGACGGCAGGAATGAGAATGGCGATTCCCTTGAGAGAGAACCGTGTGGCAGAAAAGCTTCCCAGACCTTGCAACTACTACCAAAAAAAAAGGTAGTTCTGGAAAAATTCCAAGTCTTCCCCTCTGCCCATTCTAACAGTCCCCTCCACGAAGGGGAAGCACCAGTGTGCTCTGTCCTGGGCAAAAGGAGATCCCGGCAGCCATGCTCTCTGCCTGCCCCGAGTCCTCACCCTGGAAAGGTTCAAATGTGTCCATGAAGTCCAGGTTGGGCTGCAGGGGGATGAGCCCCGGCTGGATCATGTCGGCATTCCCCAGATGCGCTGCAAGAATCAGAAAGGAGACAGAGGCATCATTCTGCCTTCTCAGGCAATGTTGCAGGAACACATAAAAGGCCTGGAACGGGTCCTCCTGGCCCTGTTCACACTCCAGATTCTTCCAAGGAGAAGTGCAGGGAGATGGCTGGAATTTCTACCTTCTTGTGAGTTCATGGCTATTCTCCCCCTTCAGAAGGCAGGAAAGAAAGTGAGTTTTTATAAGAAAAATGAAGTGAGTATCCCAACAAGCGCAAGAACAGCTATGCAGAGATCCCTGGTTCTAACTGCTGGTCTGTGGGCTCTTCCCTGAAGGGTAACTGGATGCCTGAATGCTGCCAGGTAAAAGGTCATGCCCAGGAATACCTGATTTTCTTCACAGGGAGTCAGAGGCCCTGTCACTCGGCCTAGGCACAGATCCTCCGCTCAGGGGACAGTATCAGAAATGGCAAACTGATTCAGACCAAATCCCCACCGTCTTCTCACAGTGGCACCACAGGCGTGACAGCTGCCCAGGAAGGCCCATTTGCAGTCCCCACGCTCTCAGTGCATGTGACCCTCAGATGCCAGTGACACTGGCCAATCTTTCTGGCAGCCTGTCCTAATTAAGTGGTGCCCAGCAGCTAAGAGATGGCCTTGAGGCAAATCCTGCCCTGGGGGCCCCGGGGGGGGGGGGCGGGGCTGGCAGAGAAGGACACCAGCTGCGTGTTGGAAGCCAAGGATCCAGAGGTGGGTTACCTATTTCCCGGGGGTTGGGCCAGGCCACCGGCTGGTGAGAGGAAAGTGTGGAGAAGAGGGTGTCGCTGAATTCTGACATGAGCATGTCTGTGTCCAGCAGTGGGTCCTCCTCCATGGGCACCGGGGTCTTCCATCCGTCCCCACGTTTGTGCCAATAAAGCATGTCATCATCCTACCGCCAACAGAAGGGGAAGGACAAGTCCCAGGGGACTGGTGAACTCAGAACTCCCAATCCCATCACGCAGGGAGGTGCTACCCTAGTTTACGGAGCGGCAAGGGCTGCTCTAAGAGATGAGGCGGTGGGTGAGCAGGGAGAACTGGCCTGTTTCCTTAGCCTGCATGTCCTCTGTGTGAGAAGGGGGGTGGCCCCCCTGGAGCTGCGGGGACAGCCTGTGTCCCCACCACCTTCGGCTGCGGGCTTCCCCGTGGGGCCGCCCACATCACTGCCGCTTCCCGTCAGAGGAGGGTTCCTCTGCGGGTCCTCCCAGCCCCACCGTGCACTCACCCGGGCCAGGCTGGAGAGGTCCTCATCCTTGTGCTGCTGCAGCTGCGGAGAAAAGAGGAGAAAAGAGCTTCACTCAGGGGCCTGGGAGGGGATGAGGCCCTCGGCCTCTCCTCCCAGAACCATCCGGGCCTCTTCTCCCTGGGAGGCCCGTGAGGGGTCTTGCTCTCTGCCGTCGCCAGGCCCACGCTGGGCAGAGACGAGATTCCCAACCAGCGTCCGTGGAATAAACAGCCCCGGTTCGCAGCGGGAGAAACTGAGAGCGCAGGTAACACGACCGAAGCAGGTCCACCGCTCGGGCTGGGCTAGAACACCGGCTGCCACGGGAGCAGCAATGGAGCCACGACCTCGGGGGCCAGCGTCTGGATACAGGCCTTCGGTCCTTCCCTCCTCTACGGGGGCTTCCTGCACATGCTCTTCTCGGAGCCCAAGCCGGGTACCCTTTTCTTGAAGTAGGTTCTCCACTTGTGATACTCCCGGATCACGATCTCAATGCGGCTCTTCCAGTACTTCCCTTCTGTGGTGATGGCCTGTGAAGAGAGGCAGGTCACGGTCAGAAGAGGGGCATCCAGGCTGACCGGCAGAACTCAGCCTGAAGACAGAGATGTGTCTGACACCGGAAGTCAGCCCCGGGCAGCGCGGCTCAGAGGGCCCTGCCACGCGCCTACAACCTCATTCGCCGACGTGTCCCGCCTCTCCGGTGCTACGACCAACCTCTACCTAAGGACGTGCTTTTATTTCACGACCTCAGATGACCAAGGGCAGCTTCGGCAGCATGGTTCCTAAGGGTCTGGATTGGAGCATGGGTCAGAGAGAGTGCTTGGGCAGGGGAGAGGGAGAGAGATGGGGGGGAGGGGGGAGACGGAGAGAGGGAGAGGGGGAGAGGGAGAGGGAGAGGGAGAGGGAGAGGGAGAGGGCCCTCCGCCCTGGTGCCGGAAGAGCCCTACAGAGAGAGCCAGGGGTAGCAGTGAATGCCTGATCCAGGAGACCCTGCCACATTTTCGAAGGGTGAAAACAAACAACCAATCACAGAAGTTTTAGGTGGAAAGTGTTCAACCTTCCCATCATGCACGTGAGCCCCTTCCAAGATATCCCTGAAGCGCTCTGGCAACAAAGAAATCATGACTGCCTCAGAGAGCCGGCCTCACTTTCAGATTGCTTTTTGTTTACGGCTGGAGTATATTAAAGCGAGTCCCAGGTATCGTTAAGACCCATTTAATTTCACCCAAAAATACTTCACTGTGGGTCTGACAGTGAAGAATCTTCACAGTGGATAATACAGTATTATCACCAAACCCAACAAAATGATATTCCTTAATATTGTCTAATATCACACACCCCACAGCTCAAAAGGGTCTTTCATTGGGTTACTTTCTAATTTTTCCCATTCCATCCAAACAGTGAGATGTGCTTGGACAGCACTGAAACAATGCAAAAGGGTGTAAAGGGTACCTGCCTCACTGTAATCCTCCTTCCCAGAAGTACCCACCAATAAAGGATTTCTGTAGATCCTTCTAGACTTTTCCTATACACCCACAATCACATAGATACACTTTATTCTTTTTCATTAAAAAAAATTAAAGTTTATTTTTGAGAGAGTGCACGCGCGTGCCCACGAGCATGGGTGGGGCAGAGAGAGTGAGGGAGGCATAGAAGCCGAAGCAGGCTCCAGGCTCTGAGCTGTCAGCACAGAGCCCAACACGGGCTCAAACCCATAAAGTGTGAGATCATGACCTGAGCCAAAGTCAGACACTTAATTGAGCCACCCAGGCACCTCTAGATACACACTTTAAAAAAATAACATAAAGTTAATAAAATACAGTTGTGCAACTTTTTTTTTTCATTTACTATGTTTCAGTATCTTCCTATCTCAGCACATAAAGATCTTGAAGTCATTTTTTTAAGGATTTTATTTTTTGAGAGAGAAAGCACGCATGCACGCATAAAAGCTGGGGAGAGGGGTAGAGGGGGGAAGGGGGGAAAGGGGGAAGGGAGGGAGAGAGAGGGAGAGAGAGGGAGAGAGAGGGAGAGAGAGGGAGAGAGAGGGAGAGAGAGGGAGAGAGAGAGAGAAATCCCAAGCAGGCTCTAGACTCAGTGTGGAGCCTGATATGGGGCTCAATCCCATGACCCTGAGATCACGACCTGAACTGAAATCAAGAGTCAGACACTTGGGGTGCCTGGGTGGCTCAGTGGGTTAATGTCCAAATTTGGCTCAGGTCATGATCTCACAGTTTGTGGATTCAAGCCCCGCGCTGGGCTCTGTGCTGACAGCTCGGAGCCTGGAGCCTGCTTCAGATTCTGTGTCTCCCTCTCTCTGACCCTTTCCCGCTTGACTCTCTCTCTCAAAAATAAACATCAACATTTTTTTTTTATAAAAAAAGAAGAGACGCTCGACCGACTGAGCCACCCAGGCGTCCCTTGAGATCATTCTTTGTTGAAGATAATCTGTCTTGTAAGGAGACCAAATCCCTCCCTGCTGACGTCCAGAGAAATGCCAACATTGAGGGTAAGTCCCAGGGAGAGAACCCCTTAGTCCTCAGGTCAGCCCAGCCACAGAAGAGGGGAGTCCCGTGGGCTGTCACATGCTCGCCCTTGCGAGGACACATGGCGGCCAGGGCAGCAAGGCTAGACCTTTTCCCTGAACCCCTGCTGCGGAATCCACCCCCTATTCCCAGCCCTGGGAGAGCTGCTTCCTCCTCATGAGGGAGGATCCTTTCCAGCTACTAATGGTCCAGGGCCAAGTACCTCTGGCCTGCGATGCTCATCCACTTCAACAGAGCCATCTAGTGGAGTGACGAAGTGGCACACGGGATTCTTGCGCTTCTCCAAATCTGGGCAGAGAAACGAGGAGACATCATTGCTATGACCAAGACCCCTGAAGGAACCCCTGCCTGCTCTGTCCACGTGCCCCTCAAGGTGCGGCCCTCCTTCCCTCAAAAATGAGATTTCAGAGAATAAAGGAAAAGAATCTGTAACTCATAGGTAAGGTAGGCAGTCTGGCTTATCAAGACAAATGCCAGCCTAACCCAAGCATGCCCCCAGCACGCGGATCTCCTACAGAGGCCACAGGATCTACCTGCACGAAAGCCAGCTAGAAACAGAACGAGGCCTGGGTCTGCATCTTCTTTGAAAATAGGAACTGTTCCCTGACTCTTTGAATGTCGCTCTCTGCTACGCCCTCCTTGACTCCCCTGAAAAGAACTAACCCCTCCTTCCTCCTCTGCCTTTACAACACTGGGCCCAAGCGCCTAACCTAACAGCGGGCACGTGATGCTGTGAGCAACTGGCTAACACGTCTGTCTCCTGCAGATTATAGGCAACTACATGACCACATGACTGGCCCCCCGTGCCTGATGGCCGAGAAGTATTCAGTTCGTTAGGATCCGGCTTGGTTTTCCTATTGCTGCAGACTGCCCAGGAGAGGCTTCCTTTTGAGGCACAATGTCTGGAAAGTGGGCTCTGGGGACCCGAGGTGCACAGGCTTCCAGGTGCTAGAACCTTGGGGCCCCTGCAGTCCCCTCCTGCCGGAAGGCCAAGTAGCACTCACACTGCATGTACCACGCCCGCCAGATGGCATTATTGAGCCGTATCTTGTCTCTCCACTGGAGCTTCAGGCCCTTGAAATTCTTCCACTTTGGAGACACCAACTTCCCACTGAAAGGCAAGACCAAGAAGGGAAACTTAGTGGTTCCTCTGAAAATGAAACAAAATCACAAAGCGCCACCCGATCACTCCAGACCTAGAGTAATCTATCACAAGCCACAGGCTACGCTTGAGAGAATACACACGTCACTCCGGGATTTCTTCAAAGGGATCAGCAGCAGGGAAGGGGGAGGTGTGCGTGGCAGCAATGGTGGCCGTGGCTCGCAGGGGAGGCAGGGCTGGCTGCGGCTGCGAAGTTTGCAGCGGGAGGATGGGTATGTGGTCACTGCCCTAGGCTGCTGGCTTTCACGGGTCTTTTACATTTTTCATAATAAAAAATTAAGAATCTTTTGATTTTTCAATATAGCAAACCATCACGTCGTGCATCTTCTGAAACTTGTGCAATGCTGTATGTCGATTACAACCCAATAAGGCTGGGGCAAAAAAAGAAAGAAGGAAATCTGCTGGCGACTGAATGAAAGCTAAGCTCCTTTAACCTGGTCCGTCTCCTTTGCCACCAGTCCCCAGGAGGCACTTACAATACAGGCACACAAGTGTCCCACTGGCCTTGGAGCCTGTGGGGCCCTCTCCTGCCTCCAGGCCTGTGCGCACACGGTCTTCACTCTTCATGGAGCTCCTTCTGCCACCTGCTCGTCCTTTAACACGCTGCTGCCACACCATCTGGCCTCCCCCAGGCTGCTGCCGACCCCTTCAGGGCTCCCTGAGCACCATTCAGACTCAAAGGCAACACCGAGCTACCCTCCACAAAGCAATGTCTACACCCACACCTCCACGCAGCCCGTGAGATGTCATCACCCTGAGCACCCAGCGGAGAACCTGGCATACAGCAGGGGCTCAGGTAATAACTGTTCGCCGGATGAGTTAAAGAGCCCCACACACCAAGCTAACAGCAGGCGAGGCGCACCACCTGGCACAGCCTTCTCGGAGAGTTGAGTTTTCCAAGTGCTAAGACAGAAGCCACCTCTGGGTGGCTGACACAGGGTTTCCCTTTTTCAGAGGGCATGAGGCGTGCAAGGCGCCATCTTCGGTCCGCATCCAAGGGGGATCAGGGCGTTCTACCTGTGAGCCACAGCCCTGCCTCTTCTGCTGACCCAACTCAGAAAGACCTCGTGAGGAAGAACAACAGTTATCTCCAGAGACGGCACCCAAACAGGAAGACTTACCGGAACCCGAGAACCTGGCTTATAAAGCAAAGCCCCTGGCTATGCGCCTGGCAAAGACCTCAAGCCTCCCCCACTCACCCCAGGGAGCCAGGCTTCAGATCACACAGGCCAGAAGGCTACGATCCGCAGAGAGAAAACATCACAGGACGCCCTCATAAGAATCGGAGGGACGGACAGCAGCAGCCTCAGCTCAAAGGGTTAGAGGTTTCAAACTGTCACACACCCTCCTTGCTGCCTGTCCCCAGTCCAAAGGCACTCCTAACCCAGCTCCAAGTGGTCCACTTGCACTGAGGGCCAGTGGCCAGGGCTGGAGCCTCGGCTGCATCACACGTGCACCGGGCAGCTTTTGCAGTTGGGTAACCTGTCTGACAGCTGGATAATAATAACTCAGGATGATACCATCTCCTCCAGAGTATGTGCATAAGGATTAAGTGACGGCGCATATGTATGTACACATATACACTTAGACACATATAACTGGTAAGCCTAAAGCAAAATATGTTATTAATAGCCATCTCCAAGTTACTTCTGAAAAGCCCGAGTCTTAACACCCTCTGACTTGAAAAGTTCTTTCTTTCGTGTTTGCCACCACTGTCACGTGGCTCTTCCTTCCCCACAGGAGGAAAAAAGTGACACCCGTGGGCCCACCCTCAATACCAGTGAACAAAGACCTGGGCAGAGGTCAGCCCCGTCCAAGCGCTTTGAAGGCAGGAACTGGGTCTCCTTCCCTCATTCGAGAAGGGCGAGTGCTACGAGCGGAGGAAAGGGGCAGATGGGGAAATGAGGCCCCGCCCCTGGGGAGCACACAAGGTGCTGAGGGTCACAAAGAAGGACAGAGGGCTGGGGTAGCACACAGCCTTATAACCATCCCAGTCAGAGCAGTCAGAAGAGGCTTTCTGAAGGCGGTGACATCTCAGCCAAGGCCTGGAGGCTCAGGAAACTTGGGCTAAACCACAAGGTGGCGAGTGGACCCTGCCTGTGACAGCCTTGACGTGAGCCAGAACACGCCTGGTCGGGAGCTCCAGGACGAGGCGGAGCGCCGGGGGAGGCGTGCAGGGTGCTTTAAACGGGGCTGGGGAGCAGAGTAGATTAGGTCCCTCCCCTTGGCAAACCAACCCTCCCTCCCCTCCTCTGCAAGATCTTTCAGCAACTTAGTATCTAGCCAGGCAGGTGGTTCCAGGGGGAAAAAAACAATTAGAAAACTCCCTCTTTTTTTATTTCCTTAAGGGGAAAAAAACCCACTTTTTCTATAACTGACAGCTTCCTCTTACCGAAGCCCAGGATTCAAAGGCCACCTGCACAGAGGGCTGCTGAGGACAGAAGCCCAGAAGGGTTACAATGCAAACGAGGAAGGACCCCAGAGAAGAGAACAACCTCTGGTGTCCTGCTGTGTCTGTTAAGAACTAACCACTGGGTGGGGCGCCTGGGTGGCTGCATCCATGCTCAAGCATCCGACTCAATTCTGATCTCGCCTCGCGTCCTGATCTCACGGTTAGTGAGTTCCAGCCCCCCGACAGGCTCTGTGCTGACAGAGCTGAGCCTGCTTGGGATTCTCTCTCTCCCTCTCGCTGCCCTTCCCCTGCTCGCTCTTGCTCTCTCTCTCAAAAATAAATAAACTTAAAAAAAAAAAAAAACCCACAAAACCATTGGGTTAAATACAAACAGACCCTTACCCCTGCTTTGTGAAGAAAAAGTGACTGAGGGGCGCCTGGGTGGCTCAGTCGGTTGAGCGTCCGACTTTGGCTCAGGTCATGATCTCACAGCTTGTGAGCTCGAGCCCCACGTCAGGCTCTGTGCTGACAGCTCAGGGCCCAGAGCCTGCTTCGGATTCTGTGTCTCCCTCTCTCTCTGCCCCTCCCCACTGCGCACACACGCTCTCTCTCAAAAACAAATAAGCATTAAAAATGTTTTCAAAAAATTAAAGAAAATACCCATGACTCACGGGCGCCTGGGTGTCTCAGTCGGTTGAGCGTCCGATCTCGCGGTTCATGAGTTTGAGCCCATGAGAGTGTCTCCCTCTCTCTGCCCCTCCCCCACTGCACACATGCGCGCGTGCGCGCTCTCTCTCTCTCGCTCCCAAAAATAAATAAACGTTAAAAAAAAGAAGAAGAAAACAGAAAATGACTGACATGTGCATAAGACCATCTTCTCAAAGAGGCCAGATCATGCTGACAGCTTCAATCACTTACAATGAAGAGGTATGATGATACAGAGAGAGCTCAAACCCTACAGGCTAGACACCAAATCCGACAGGGGCAGTCTGGGGTTCTCTTCTTCTTCCTCCTCGCTTGCTGAAGTGCTTCACTTTTCCTTGACGTTTATGTCAAATTTGGCCAAACTTCAGCACAAATATACCGGAGGTCAGAATATACAAGTGGTATCACAGCATCCCAGATTTCTGTAATATCTCAGCAGTCAACAGGTGGTGCTCAACCAACACAAAGAAGTGAGTCCAAAACCAAAACTTAAACCACCGCCAGACGTAGAGACAGTGAAAGAGCCGCAAGGATGGTTTTCACGGTGACTGACCGACCGCTCCTTGCCCACACAAATTTCAAGACAAGATCTTAAGAAGGAACACGCACGGTTCTATGCATCAAGGTACTACAGAGAAAAAAGGATTCCATAGACACGTTGTTAGGAAAATATGGGCATAATTTCTGTAAATCTCCTCGCTGCCTTTGGTGCTCTGAGGTCCCTGCCAATCTTCAAGGGGAGAAGAGGAGACATTCCTATGTAGACGTCCACAGACCAAACCTGGGACTCTTTCCATGGGGGGTACCCAAAGTCTCATTTCCTGGGGGACATACAAGGAAAGGCTGCTCTAAACACTTGTAAACGGGAACTTGCAGCTCCCTGGAGAGCTCCCTGCAACAGTAGCCCCCAAAGCATCTGTAGTTGGGCTTCTGGTCCCCCCAACCCTGCCCCAGCTTAACTCCTCTTCCAGACATGGCTGACGGGGGTACTTCTTGGTCTAACTCAGGATTATGCCACATTCCTCCCTTTAAAGTGTAACCAGAAACACATTACAAAGATTTCTGAGACCACAGCTTCTATGTTTACCAAAGCCCTCTTCTGGCCTAACCTCCCCAAACTGCCCTCCTACATGCCCCGTGGGCCTCCCTGCTGGAACAGTGACCCCAGATTCTCCCCAAACTAAGAGAAGGCCAAGGTCTACGGCTGACTCATTCCAGCACAGTGCCTGGTACATGGGAGGCGCTTGTAAACATGGAGCCACTAAATGAGTACTAACCCTTTCTTTCCGTAATGAAAAATCTTCATATGGCCCTGCCGCGGGCCACTCTCCTAGAAGACAGGTTCACGACCCGGAACAGGAAATTCAGAGTACAACAAAGGTCTCCCTCAAAACTGCTGTTGGATGGACTAGCAAACTCTGAATTCTTCAGCGGTCTGGTAAGAGACCGCTTTGGAATGGAAGCTTTGCACAAATAGGAGCTGAAATAAAGAACAGGGGTGGACGGGACCAGGAGGGGATTTTTGGATTCTGTCCATCCCAGGTAGGATTAACTTCTAACGCCCAGTTGGACCATTCTCTCCAAAAGAAAGCAGGCAGAGGGTTCCAGGGCCTGTCACTACAGGCCCCAGAAGAGGAGTGGGGCCCATGCGTTTGTTCACTGAACCATACTTGCTTGTTGCGGGGCCAACACTTCTTTGCCATTCCTAGAAATGCTTCCTGGATGCTCACTAGCAAAACGGCACTAGGCCTGCCTCCCCCTCACTCCCACCCGGCTATGTGACGTGTGTGTGTGTCGGCAGTGAGCGGAGAACGAGGAACTGGAGTGGGTGGTCCAGGCCCCTCCCCTCCTCTCCTCTTGGGAGCAAGCTGCCATTCATCCTGCTCTGCTCCTACAGAGCCCAGGGCGGGGCTGGGGCCTGTCCTAGGCCCAGGACCACCTGGAAAGGCAGTCTGGGGCTCACTTGTAAGCCATACACTCAGCTTGATCAACAATAAAAGTGATATTCTGGCTGCTATCTATTGACTTTTTTATTGCAGTAAAGCACATTTAGCATAAAATTGACCATTTTAACCATCTGATTATAGCGTACAATTCAGTAGCATTAAGCACATCCACAATCCTGTGCACCCATTACTGCCACCTAGTTTCGGAACGGTTTTCATCGCCCCAAAAGGAAACCCTGTACCCGTGGAGCAGTCACTCCCCATGTCCTCTTCCCCTTGCCCTGGCAACCACTCATCTACTTCCTGCGGCCATTTGCGTGTGGCTCCCTTCCCTAAGCACCCTGGTTTCAAGGGTCATCCGCGTTGTACCATGTGCTAGTGTTTCATTCTTTTCCACGGCCGAATCCTACTCTGCTGGATGGACAGACCCCCTTTGTTTGCTGTTTCACCTTTCGGCTGTCGTGACTAGTGCTGCTGTGGACCAACTGCTTTACTTCCCAAACAGTTCAGCACTCTGGCAGGGGAGAGGGGTCTGATCGTTCAGCTGGCGCTGTGGACACAACGATGGGCAAAAACAACGTGAACTTTGCCGGGGGGCAAGCGGACAACTGTCTATTGACACTTTCAATGCACACCACTTTGGCCCACAAGTCCACCGTCAGGAATGGATTCTGCAGACTCAAGTGCACATGTGTACAAGGACACACACGGAAAGACATCAAGCAGCAGTGCTGATGTGGCAGAAAAAGGCTGGAAACGACCTACACATTCATCAAAGGGAACTGCTTTAGCGACTGCTATATGCACACAGAGGGACACTATGGGGCACTTAAAAAAAAACCCCACATTTTATGCGCTGATTGACAGGCAAGGTCTACAAGCTGTATTAAGTGAAAAGAAAACTAAGGTGCAAGATGGACAGCATGGCGACCACGTGTATTTATAACAGAAAGATATGTGCACAAGACACACGGGATGCGGGAGGGGGGAGAGGAGACAGACTGTCAATCTCAGAAAGACACACAAGAAACAGGTAACAGTGAAACAGTGATTTCCCTTTAGAGAGCTCAACTGGAGAATTAATGGGTTCAGTTGGCAGCCTCGTTTTCACTGTTTACTAGTTTACACTGCTTAAATACAAGAATATATATATATTTATTATTACCTTTTTTTTTCTCAAAATAAATAAGGCAAAGAGACCAGGTACAGTGAAAGACTTATAGGGTTTCTAGTTAATCAGGGAAGGCAATTAATCACATGAGCAGATAGAAGATTTGGTGCAAGTCAATTTTGTGAACTAGACTCAAATATGAGGATAACGCTCATTAAGTGGTTTCTTTAATGAGTGAGTAGATGCGCAATGCTCAGACTGGTCTCTCTTCCAGGACTCTGACTCTTTTTCTTCAAAAGAGCGGTCTCTATTGGCTTTCCTAGGATCTGGGCCTGGTTCCACAGGCTGCCAGGAGCCAAAACTAACAGGCTCCCAACAGACAAAGGTTCATTGAGGAGCCAAGGCGTGGGGAGCAGGCACAGCGACAGGCACCGCAGGAGGAGGGCATTGTGTCTAACGGACTCGCCCAACTGTGGGCCTCCGCCCTGGGCCTCCGGCCCAAGCAGAGCCTCCTCCCAGAGGCAGCTCAGTGAGGTTGCCAGGCCCTGCTCTCACGCCTAAACATGGGTCCTCTCTCCTACACCAGCAATTCATCCTCCTCGTGGCTCGCTTGGTGTCTATTTTATTTTTTACATTCAAAGAAAGTCCCGTTGGAGAAGCGGACTCTGAGGGCAACGGAGGGAAAGCAGGAATATGGACTCCTGAGGTCCTTGTCTCAGGTCTTGTCCTACTGACAAGGTGAGCGAGTGTGTGTGTGTGTGTGTGTGTGTGTGTGTGTGTATGCTGGCGTATGTGGTGTGTGAGGTGTGTGTGTGGTTGTGAGAGAGAGCACACTGTGTATACGGGTGCATCTGCCCTCATGTATGACATGCTTGTGGTCACACCCTTGTGAGGGCTTGTATTGGTTTTGTGTAAAAAAGCAGGGAGTAATCATTTCATTGACTATCAAAAATTAAAGGCAGTTGAAGGAGGTGAAACCAGGCAAAATCAGAGTAGCTGCAGTGGTGACTTCTTCACCCCGTCTGTAAATGCTGGTGACCTGTGTCCTTGTTGGGAGCACTCCCTCCTGTGCCCTGGCCTTCCACCAGGGGACACACACCGCCGAGCTTATACCATTTCCAAGCCAACAAGGCAAGGAGAGTAGTTTCCACTTCTGGACAAGTCACGTGAGCCGTCCAAGCTCCACCTTCTCTAAAATGGTGACGGTGTCCACCTCACAGGGAGGATTACAGGCAGGCACGAAAGGGCAGAGGAAGTAGCAGCCAATGCTGGGGCACGTTGCTGAACAGCAGTCAGTTCCAGGCCATGTTGCTGGGTTTTTAAACCTGTTGTTGCCCGTCAGATTGTAGCCATAACTGGACTTTCAGGCAGGAGCAGGGATGCTGGGCAGGGCATCACTTAAAGCCAGATTCATGGGGCACCTGGTGGCTCAGTCAGTTGAGCATCTGACTTCAGCTCAGGTCGTGATTTCATGGTTTGTGGGTTTGAGCCCCATGCTGGACTTTGTGCTGGCAGCTCAGAGCCTAGAGCCTGCTTTGGATTGTGTCTCCTTCTCTCTCTGTCCCTCCCCCACTCATGCTCCATCTCTCAAAGATAAATAAATGTTAAAACATTTTTAAAAAATTTAAAGCCAGATTCATATGTTTATTTGCCAAGAGACTAAACTTAGATCCAGATCCCAGGGTGTTCTGATTCCTCTGGACCAGGTACAGGGCCAGACTTAGAACAAGAAAAAGTGGTGTATCACTTCAATTTGCACCATTTGTTAATAAACTTTAATACTTAAAAAAAAATCTGTGCATTAGCCATGTGTCTCTTATACTGTAGGAGCTGTCTGTGCCCTTCATCTTTTAAAAAACTTTTTATTTTGAAATAATTATAGACTCACAGGAAGTTACAAAAACTAGCACAAAGAGTCCTCTGGATACTTCACCCAGCTTTCCCCAGGGGCGGCATCCTCTGCGAATGGGACACAATCTCACCACCGGGAAACTGACTTTGGCATATCCGTGTTACCGAGACTACAAATCTTACTCCGTTTTCGCCATCCGTTAAAATGTCCATCGTCTTTCCCTTGCTATTTTATGTTGGTAACACCATAACATTGATTTGTGATGTTTCCGCAAATGTTTACCTTCAGTTTTGGAGTTTTACTTCTTTATATAGCATATCTTCAAATAAGTAGGTTATCCATTTGTGTAGTCCTATCTACCGGTCTTCCTTTAAAATTTCTTTTAGCTTCCCTGCCTGCCCGTCTACCCCATCCAGAGATTGTTTCCTTTAATCTCTTTTTTAGCTTTTTTAGTCTTACTGATTTTAAAATGAATTATACACCCACACTCAAAGAAAATTCAAACAATACAAAACAGTACAAAACAAAAGCAAAGTCACCTGCAATTCCACCACCTAGAAATAACTGTCGTCTAAATTCTGGTGATAATATTGTGTAGTGAAGAAATAACCTATCCAAAGAGAAGTCTGGCCTTTGCCCTCAAGCTCCTAGGAAGTGACCTCTATGCCCCTGGAATGTCCTGCCTGATAGTAGTGTCTTTGTTTGCCTGGGGGCGTTGGTCAGAGGAGAATCTCACACAATCTGATTCACTCTAGCACTCTGCACCAAACAGTATCAGTTCCAATCTCCAGAGGAACTGATAACTAAAGGCATCAGCTAGATCTCCAGGAGGGACTGGAGACCAGAAAGTGGCCACACAGGCAGAATGTCATCAAGTAAAACTGCGACCGCCAGCGACTCAGGTGAGCTTCCCTGACTGGCAGTGCTCTGCGTGCACTGTCACACACTGTGGTGGGAAGGAGGTCACGCCACCAGAAGAGGACAACCAAGGGCATCACCTTTAACACCTCTTCGACTCTGTCCTGTGCACCCCTTCCTTCCCTTGGATAACTCAATTAGAAGCTTTTCCCTGTAATACACTGTAATGAAGAGTGGAATGGTTTTCAGTGAGTTCTGGGAGTCCTTCTATAGAATTATTCAACCTGAAGATGGTTTCCGGGAATTCCTCCAACTTATAATTGGTGTGAGAAGTGAGGGCAGTCTTGTGAACTATTATCCCCAACTTTGTAGTTGACCCTTAAGTCCTTGTAATACACATATTTTCATATATATGAATAAACGTAATATTTAAATGTTGGATAATACTGTTTTATAATTCATTTACCATTTATGTTATAGACATCTTATTGTGTCAATATAGTTTTATATATATTCTTAATGTTTGTTTATTTTTGAGAGAGAGAGAGCATGCGCACGCAAGCCGGGAAGGGGCAGAGAGACAGGGAGACAGAATCTGATGCAGACTTTAGGCTCTGAGCTGTCAGCACAGAGCCCGACACAGGGCTCGAACTCACGAACTGTGAGATCATGACCTGAGCCCAAGTCAGACGCTTAACCGACTGAGCCACCCAGGCGCCCCTCCCTGTTGGATTAAAATGCCCTCTTCAGGGGCACCTGGGTGGCTCAGATGCTTACGCATCTGACTCTTGATTTCAGCTCAGGTCACGATCTCATGGTTCGTGAATTGGAGACCCATGTCAGGATCCACACAGAGTGTGGAGTCTGCTTGGGACTCTCTCTCCCTCTACTCCTCCCCTGCTCATGTGCACACTCCTGCTCTCTCACTCTAAAAAAAATTTTTTTTTAATACCATTTTCATCATACACCTCATTCCCACATACGTACTTGGGGCTATTTCTGAACACACTATTTCTTTTGGTGTTTGTGCATATGTTTTTAATGGTTTCACTTTTTACAGTCAACTCTGTTTCTCTTGGGGAAAAGAATCAGTTTGCTTCTTTACAGAGCTCACCAAAATAAATTCCAACCAGCTATCTGATTGCTTCACCTTCCCCAACTAATTTATGAGATTTCCATTAACAGATCTTAAATTATAATATACACCAGGGTCTGTTCTAGGGCCTCGTGTCACTGATTCATGTCCAATCCTGTGCTAGTATCACACTGATCTAGTAACTATAAATTTGTAATATGCTATCTAGGTAACGTTGGTCTCCATCACTTTTGTTTTACTGTTAGAATCCTTGCCTATTTGCTCTTCCACGTTCCAATGTTACGATCACGTTGTCAAATCTCAAAAGACAGCTCTTCTGGTATTTTTATTAGAGTCGTGCTTAATAAATTAACGCGGGCAGGGCTGACCATTCCAGTTGGGTCATCTCCATCCCAGATCAGTGTATGTTTCTCCACTTATTCAAGCCACTTACCCTACTTAAAATGTCAGAGACATCTGAAGCCGTCTAGTATTCTATAATTTACTCCATCTGTGTCCTTCACATTTCTAACCATATACTTCTACTAACGTTTTAAAACAATGTAAAAAGACAATTTAGAAAGCTAGAATCGGCAAGTCACATAGTCACACACCCAAATACAAACACCGTCCACATTTTACTGCATTCGACCTAGCCACCCACCCCTCAACCCCGTAGCTACGATGGTAACGGCCGCCCTCACCTTGATCAAAGTGGCTAAGCCACAGACACAAGTCAGAAGCTTCTACCGTATCAGCACCAGGAATAACTACCCTCAAAGAATGCTGCCGTTTCCTAGCACTTTTATCCACCTACGCAGAAAGGTAATTAGTAGGTTCCAACATTCACCGAGGTTAAGATTTTTATGTAAAGTATGAAAGACTCCGCCCCTTACAGACAATCTGGCTTACAGAGGAAGTAAATTAACAAAGGTCTCCAGCCAGAGTACATACCTGCAGTCAGGACTCTAGATAGAAACTGTCTACCACAAATGTAAGAGAAAGAGATGCACAGATGTTGCTGAGTTCCGACGAAGACTGGCAAGAAATAAATCTGTTACTATTATTATTGTTATGACCATTATTAGTCATTTTCAAGGCACTGCCAGCTATCTAACCCACTTAAAAGGCACCGAAATCTGAAGCTGTCTGATGCATTTCAAAGGATAAGGTAACACCCTCCAGGTAGCCAAGACCTATAAATAGTCTTTAAAAGCATTGGCTCCTTTCCTAAGTCAGTTTGACAATTAAAGAAAACCCATGGAATCTACTCTCTATTGAATTTGAAACCCCAAACCTCGACCTTGACAATAACTGGGGTCGTAGTGACAGTAGGGTTAAGTAGGTATGGGGGCATCTATCAAATCCTCACTTTTCTGGGGCAGAAGCTGGAGCCAGTAGTTAAATCTACACAGCACCTATTATAATGCTGTGTAAAATGGTGCTTAACAAAAGAAATGAATTGATGAAAAGAATTAGAACCTTTTCAGGTTGCACGTGGGCTATACAGCATGAACACTGTTCCCAGATTAATCTGGCTGAGACACCACTTTCTTCATGAAACTATCCTGATCCGCTTATTTGACACTGTTCTGGCCGCTAATGATAGAGCAGCAAACAAAACGATGTCCCTGGCCCCATGGAGCTTATATTCTCCGGGGAAAGACAGGCGCCACGTGTGTGCTATGTCAGGAGCACAGGCAAGGTGGAGAGGGAGCTGGGAGGTGCTATTTCTACAGGGTGAGGGTGAAAGTGGAAGGATGGAGAGTGGACGCTGACGGATCCTGGCTTCTCCTCAATAAGCCCACAAAACTGCTCGTGCCGAGGACGCGGACAGCCTCTGCACTATCAGATCAGTCACTTTCAGACCTCCCCTGACGGAGCTTCCTACAACATCTGCCCCCATCCCGCCCCACGCCCTCACCGCTGCCCGGCCTACTCTGCTCCCCACTTTGCAAGCTCTTCCTCCTCCTCGCGGCCGAGGGGCTTGTCCCGAACCCTCCACACCCCACATGCTCTCCCTTGCCTCCCCCCTACCCACACGCCAGGATGACCTCACCAACGGTGTCTGCTCACACCTCTCCCCTCCTGAAAGGCCCGCACGGGTTCCCATGGCTCACAGGGTAGAACAGAGTCCCTAAGCGCTCACCAAGGCGGAGGCCCCCAGCTGCACACACCTGGTGCCAACAAGCTCTTCATCACCCATCTAACTCCTTCATCTTGAGGATACTGGCCCCCGGCAGGAGCCCTCCCGGACCGCTCTCAGTGTAAATTATTAGCTATGTCCTCTCCCAACTCCCCGTGCCCACCACGATCTGCCACTACCCGACGTGTGTGCCAACTGTCTGTCTCTACAACCAGAGTGCACTTTCTGGGAGGGGGTAGCCGTATCCATTCTGTTCACCAATACCTCTCCCCACACGGTGCCACCATGCAACAGGCCCTTGAGTATGTGCCCAACGACCTCCAGAGTGTCCCTCCTGCCCATAGAGCCCCACTCTGGACTACCACAGTCCCTGGTCCCTGGCCTTGCCCCACTCATCCTGCACTCCACGCTCCTCTGGGCTCCGGACTGGGCCCGACGCACAAGGGGTCCTCCGTGTTTCAGTCTGTATCACGCTCTCCCTTGCGGGAGCTCCAGGCACTCATAGATGCATTACTGTCCACACGTTCTCGGTCTGTTGGTCCCCCATTCCACCTCCCTCCTCCCCCAGTGTAAAAGCAGGTAACACAGCTGTGTAAATTAACGATTAGAGCTTTTTCCAGGTTGGCTTCATTTTAGAGACCACAGCTAGATGAAAAGGAACAGTATGTGTTACAAATTAAACAAAACCAGGAGTCGGAACCCAGCACTGCCCTCTGAGTTCTAAACAGTGTACCTTTAGGTGGGACGCCATCTACGCCCAAGTCAGTTCTTCTCTCTGGGCTCACTTTTCCTTTTTGTGATGAGACAGAACTTAATTAGCTAATCCCAACTTCCTGCCAGTTCTATGGGTCTAGGATTGTACCCGTTCCCAGAAAGGGAGACATTGGCCCCAAAGACTATAAATGAGAGGCACTCACAGTAGGGTTGTGTTGGGGAAACACCAGCTACTGTTTAGCAAAAGAATGAATAGAAGGATCTGTAACACCCTGACCACAACCACACATCTCTGCCTTTTTT
This sequence comes from Prionailurus bengalensis, assembly GCF_016509475.1. Lineage (NCBI taxonomy): Eukaryota > Metazoa > Chordata > Mammalia > Carnivora > Felidae > Prionailurus > Prionailurus bengalensis. The sequence continues at coordinate 7,394,148 of NC_057356.1, forward strand.
TTTTGGAGGAGGATTTTAAAAAGCACAAACACGGTGGGTGGAGGGATGGGGGAAATAGCTGATGTGATGGAGATTAAGGAGGGCACTTGTGATGAGCACCAGGTGTTGTGTGAAGTGATGAATCACTATACTGTATACCTGAAATTATTATTACACTGTATTTTAACTAAGTGGAATTTAAATAAAATCTTAAAAAAAATTTTGTTAATGTTTGTTTATTTTTGAAGGAGAGAGAGACCGATCATGAGTGAGGGAGGGGCAGAGAGAGAGAGGGAGACAGAATCCAAAGTAGGATCCAGGCTCTGAGCTGTCAGCACAGAGCCTGACATGGGGCTCGAAATCACGACCTATGAGATCGTGACCTGAGCTGAAGTCAGACACTTAACTGACTGGGCCACCCAGATGCCCTTTAAATAGATCTACAAACAAACAAACAAACAAAACAAAAACACAAACTGAACAAAAATTAAAAAAAAAACACAAAAACAAAACACAAAAAAATTAAAAGCACCAATAGGGGTGCCTGGGTGGCTCAGTCAGTTGAGTGTCCAACTCTTGATCTCAGCTCAGGTCATGATCCCTGAGTTGTGGGATCAAACCCTGCATCTGGCTCCACCCTGAGCATGGAGCCTGCTTAAGATTCTCTCTCTCTGACCCTCTTCCCCAACTTCCCAACTCTCTAAAAAAAAAAAAAAAAAAAAGTTGTTTTAAAAAGCACAAACAACACAAGAAGCAACAGGTGTTGACAAGGGTGTGGAGAAAAAGGAACCCTAGTGCACTGCTGGTGGGAATGCAAACTGGTGCAGCCACTGTGGAAAACAGTACGGAGGTGCCTCAAAAAGTTAAAAAACCAGAAGTACCTTATGATCTAGCAATTGCACTACTATTTATCCAAAGAACACAAGGACACTAATTCAAAAGGATACATGTACCCCTAGGTTTATAGCAGCACTGTTTACAACAGCCAAGGTATAGAAGCAGCCCATGTGTCCACTGACACATGAATGGATAAAGATGTGGAATATAGGGGCGCCTGCGTGGCTCAGTTGGTTAAGCATCTGACTCTTGATCTCAGCTCAGGTCATGACCTCACCATCGTGGGGATCGAGCCCCTCATCGGGCTCTGCGCTGGGTGTGAGCCTGCTTGGGATTCTCTCTCCCTTTCCCTCTGCCCCTCCCCACTCATGCTCCTGCCCGCTCTCTTTCTCTCTCAAAAATAAATAAATACAGGGGCGCCTGGGTGGCGCAGTCGGTTAAGCGTCCGACTTCAGCCAGGTCACAATCTCATGGTCCGTGAGTTCGAGCCCCGCGTCAGGCTCTGGGCTGATGGCTCGGAGCCTGGAGCCTGTTTCCGATTCTGTGTCTCCCTCTCTCTCTGCCCCTCCCCCATTCATGCTCTGTCTCTCTCTGTCGCAAAAATAAATAAAAACGTTGAAAAAAAAATTAAAAATAAATAAATAAATAAATACAAATTTAAACAAGATGTGAGATATGTATACAATGGACTATTATTCAGCCATAAGAAAGAATGAAATCTTGCCATTGGCAGCAACATGGATGGACTGGAGGGTATAATGCTAAGTAAAATAAGTTGGTCAGAGAGACAAATACTATATGATTTCACTCATATGTGGAATTTAAGAAACAAAACAAACAAGCAAAGGGAAAGGAGAGAGAGAGAGAGAGAGAGAGAGAGAGAGAGAGAGAGAGGAAAAGACACCAAGAAAGAAACTCCTAATTACAGAGAACACACTGATAAAGTTACCAGAGGGGAAGGAGGGGGATGGGAAAACTAGGTGACAGGGATTATGGGATGCATTTATCTGGCGAGCAAAGAGTGATCTATGGAATTCTTGAATCACTATATTGTATACCTGAGACTATATACAACACTCTGTTAACTATTAAAATAAAACTTAATTTAAAAAATAAAAATAAAAACCACAAAAAAACTTTGTACAGCCCTTCTCACATAATAGAAATTCCAAAATGAAATGTGTTTTACCTATCCCTGCTAAAGACAATCTCCCCGCCATCTGCTACTGAGAATCAGCTGTCACCCTAAATCTTTCCCACTTCTTATCCTCCTCCCATGCATGTGTTTTCATCAACTTGTCAGCCACCCAAGTAAGAAGTCTGCGATGGCAGGAGAGCCAGGGCTCACTCATGAAAACGAAGGCAAGCAAGATAATCTCAGACTGGTGTCTAGTTCAGAAACACTGCAAATCTCCAAGCCGCCCTGACTACGGGACGCACAGACAGCCCTTCTGCCAACAGGCTCCTGAGACGTATGGACGTATTTCATCTTTATCAGCATTCAAAATACCCACATTTTTTTCTTCGTGATATGCTCATTTTCACTCTGGCCTTTCTGTCGAAAGCAACAATTTGTTATTCATGAAATCAAACTTAAAGACAGTGGCAGAAGATGAAGTTTCAGTTCATGATCATATCCCAGTTTTAACCTCAGACCTTTATACAGTATGAACCCTACTGCACAGGCATTTCCCATCTCCACGGCCGTTGCAAACGCCTGAAAAGAAGAGTGTGTTTTTATAGCTCCATGGGAGGATAAATACACCTTAGTTACCACGGTGCTATAAAAATCAAGGTCAGGGTAACTTATCTCTCATTTACCTCTGCTTCAGGGCCTCCTGGGAAAAAGGACAAAAATAAAATGAGCATATCTAAGGCACAAATCATTTAACAAACTACAGAGCAGGAAAAAGTCAAAAGAAAAAGTAAGTGATGGATATTTATTTTCTCAAAACCGAAACCCTTGGTACACTGATTTTTTTTCCCCTCCACATTCCCAAATGAAGCCAACAACTCAGCCGGGCGGGAGGAACTTGTGGTACGAAAGACTGAACCAAACGGCAAGGAGATTTTGTGTTTTCTCATCCCGCAGGTCTCTGAGAACCAGTGTGTGTTTGGGAGGAAGGGAAGGAAAAGAGTAGGGAGGGAAGTTCCTATGAATGAAACCTGAAGCCAACCATTTATGCTGATTTTTTACCTGTCAAGTTTCAGAGTCTTTCTATTATTGCAGGAGCACAATCCACTTTCCTGGTATAAAGAAGATGAGTAACATCTATTCTTCCTAAGCCAAAATTCCAGATTTTACTGAGGAAATCTGATCCCGTCCACGGTGCCACAGTGATAAATTCAAGTCCCAAAAATTCATCTACCAACAGAATCTCAGGCCAGGCGGAAACACAGTGTGGCTCCCACTATGGGCTCGCTCCCGAGAACGAGAGCCGCCCTTCTAATGAGAAGCACTGTCATTATCACCTGTTATCCGCCACTGGCCACAGGAGTGGGGAGAGAGACTGTGTCCCCCTCCTGCCTGCCAGCTCTGCAGCCTTGGGTAGACATCTGGCCTTTCTGAACGTCTCTTTCTTTGGGGGGAAGAAACAACCTATTTCACAGAGCTATGGTAAGAATTAAATGAAGCGCGGTACTTAGATGGATTAACAGTGTCTGGAACATAGGAGGTTCTCAATAAAATGGATTTATGCCTTCTTCTGAGGTTCCCCGTGACGTTCAGAACCATTCTGACTCTTTGTGCTATGAAAAAGCATGACGACAGGACTCCAGGCCACAGCAGCCAAGCCTCCCAGCAACTGGAGTCAGGAGACAAAGAGAGAGCCTGACTGTTAGGGTGGGTGATGAGCAAAGGTCCTTGAGAGCGGGAGAGAACTGCCATTTAGAGATTAGATACGCAGTTCTTCAATGAAAGTGCAATCAATTCCCACCAGTACAGGTGGCACAGATACAACTGTGCTTCTCTTTTATTAGCGCTGGTTCACTCTCCACCATAGAGTATCTACATAGCAGCGAAGTCTAATAGCCCTTCAACAGGAACTGAAGCTGGGGGGCTTCACAGCCTCCCATCAGTTGCACACGCACACCCAGAAGCTCCCTCAGCAAGGAAGTGCTGTCTGGGGGCTGATTCCCCTCCTTCACATCAGCTCTGGGGCACACTTCACAGCACTGTCCCTTATAAGGCACCACTTAGGCTAGAGAGTAGACTGATGTTCTAAACACCGCAACGCTCCAGGAGAAAGTGGGCAGCCTGTGGGTTTGTGTATCTGGTGGTATAGCTGAGTGCTAAGCCCGTTTCAGCTCAAAGTCCACAATACTATAGGCCTACGAGAATAAAGAGTAAGAAAGGTACTGAGGGAGAAATAATTACTCTAGAATGTGGAGAAGCCAGACTTAAAGCAGTTGGCACAGTTAAAGAGGGGATGGCCAAAGAGTTTTAATTCTTCAATTATTTATAAGACACAGATAAAACATGTCTTTTGATTTAAAAAAAAAAAAAAAAAAAAGAGCCTGCAATTCCAGCTTGCTTTCACGACTAGGACCATAGGGCAGAAATCATCTGCAGGCCAGGAAAAGAAATATCCCAGCAACATGTACCAAGAGCCTGTGATGTGACAGGCTCTGCACTGAGAACTGGGTGATAAAGATGTCAGGACATCACAAACTGAGAAAGGCAGCTTTCAAGGCACATGTGCAGGGTATGGAAACACGCGAAAGGGGCATTCAATGTCATCAGTGGATCCAGGGCATCTTCCTCAGACAGGATGCCGGAGCTGAGGCCCCAAGGATGGGCAGGAATTAACTAGGGAAAGAGGATGTAGAGAAAAAGGTTTTTTAGCAGAAGGAATAAAGAGGTCTTTCTCAAAGTATTAGCGGTTTGGCTCTGGTCCCCTCTGTCCTCCATACTTAGCTTTGATGAGCAAAGAAGTGAAGGTAAGAACACTGATTATCTGGAAATCTCAGGATCCAATCTCCCCCTTGCCAGTGGGATGGGGTCAGGCACAGCAGTCAAGTCCTTGGATAAAGATAAGAGAGCTACAGAGAAGTCAGTTAGTTTGTACCCATGTTAAGGGTCAGTCTCCTGAATCTGTCACCCAAAACAGATGAAAGAATGGGAGGAAGAGCTGGTTTGTCATCCTCATTTCTGAAGTAGAGCAGGAGAAAGACAAGAGAGAAAGAGAGAGGAAGAGGAAGGGGAGAGCAGGGTTGAGAACAAGGAAGTTTGTGAAGGATATGTCTTCTACTATTAGTGGTTTGGCTTTAAAAAGTAAAAACTCTCTTCTAAATCAAAAAATTAATAAACAAAGTTAGAAGGTAAGTGCCAAATGGAGGGAGAGATTGTGAAAAATTGGTTAAGTTCCTCAAACTACCTACTAATTAACTATCTAATTAAAGACAATTATCTTTACAATGAAAAGATCTGGCAGTTATCTAAACCAAATGATCAAATTTGGCATCATTAATAGTGGGACGAGCTGACATTATGTACCCCTGATGTGACTATCCGTGAAGCACACCCACCAAAAATGCTGGCCCTAAATGTTATCAATGCCTTCTAGGCCCAGCATGGTTTACAGGAAATACAGCGGACAGAGAAACATGTTAGCCACCACCACAAGAAAACAAATACAGAATGTGGGACGTTCTTCAAGACAACTGGCCCTGTCACTTCAAAAAGTCAATGGCAAGGGGAAAAGGTGAAAGGATTATTCTCTTCGGCATGAAAATGACATAATGGTTATGAAGGGAAATATATTTTTAGGAATAAAATGTCATGATGTCTCCAACTTTTTTTCTGAACCATACAAAAGAGAGACAGGTACGTAAAGCAAGTTAACAAATATCAACTGCAGGTGGTGGCTATAAAGGTGATGGCTGCACCATCATTTCATATTTTCTCTGTTAAAATTTTTAATAATAAAAATGTTGGGAAAAAATGGAAAATGAAAGACCCACTTCCCAACTTAAAAAAGAAAAGAACTAAAAGGAAATTCTCAAATACCAAATAAATAGTCAAATTCAGGGAACAATACATTCACTAGAGAGCACAGAAATGAAAATTAAAACACCTGAGATACCATTTTTTGCCTATCAGATTAACGAAGATTTTTAAAAGCATAGTAATAATGGTACATGATTTTTTTTTTTTAAGTACAGTCATTCTGGAAAATAGTTTGGCAGCTTCTTATGATGTTAAACATATCCTTACCTATGACCCAGCATTTACCCAAGAGAAATGAAAACACATGTCCAATCAAGACTTGTACATGAACATTCAGAGCAGCTTTATCCACAATGAAGATGAAGACAACAATATGAAGACAAGCCAGCTGTCTATCGACAGGGGAATGGATAAAACAAACTGTGGTATATCCAAGCAACAGAATATTAACTATTGATACATACAGCAACACAGATGAATCTTAAAAACATTCTGAGCACAAGAAATCAAGCAAAAACAGTACATACTGTATGATTCCATTTATACAAAACACAAGGAAAGACCAAGCTAATCTACAGTGAGAGAGCAGATGGGGGACGGGAAGAATGCCTGGAAAAGGTACAAAGGAACCTTCTGGGCTGATGGAAATGTTCTGTATCTTGACTACAGTGGTTATATACGTGTATACATTTGTCAAAACTGTTGAAGTGTACATGTAAAAGGGTGAATTTTATTGTTTACATATTAAGCCCCAGTAGAGTCAAATTAAACTTTCAAATTACAGTAAGGACACCCAGACTTGGAAAGGATGTAGGGAGTGGGGTCTCTTATATACTGCTGGTGGGAATACTGACTGATGCAACTTTTTCTTTCTTTTTCGCTAACAGCTGTATTGGGATGTAATTCACATACCACACAATTCACCCGTTTAAAGTGTACAATTCAATGGTTTTTAGTCTAATCACAGAGAATTGTGCAACTATCACCACAATCAATTTTACAACGTTCCCATTACCTCAAAAAGACATGCCATCCCCTCAGTCATCACCTCCCAATCCTGAACAACTATTAACCCACTTTCTGTCTCTAAATGTGACATTTCATATAAATGGGATCACAGGGGCGCCTGGGTGGCGCAGTCGGTTAAGCGTCCGACTTCAGCCAGGTCACGATCTCGCGGTCCGGGAGTTCGAGCCCCGCGTCAGGCTCTGGGCTGATGGCTCAGAGCCTGGAGCCTGTTTCCGATTCTGTGTCTCCCTCTCTCTCTGCCCCTCCCCCGTTCATGCTCTGTCTCTCTCTGTCTCAAAAATAAATTAAAAAAACGTTAAAAAAAATTTAAATGGGATCACATAATATGTGTTTTTTTGGGACTGGTTTCAACTTAGCATAATGTTTTCAAGGTTCATCCACGTGACAGCAAATATTTTCTTCCTTTTTATGGCTGAACAATATTCCATCATATGGATGCATCACATTTTGTTTATTTATTCACGGATGGGCATTTGGGTTGTTTGCACCTTTGGGCTATTTTGAATAATGCTGCTATGAACATTCGTGTACAAGTTTTGTACAGACACATGTTTTCATTTCTTTTGCATAGACACCTAGGAATGCCAACTCCTGGGGCAAATGGTACATGTATGTTTAAGTTTTTGAGGACTACTAGAGTGATTTGCACAGTGGCTGCACCATCTTACATTCCCACCAGAAATGTACAGAGGGTTCCAATCACTCCACATCCTTGCCAACGCTGGTCACATCCTAGTGGGTGTGAGGCAGTATCTCTGTGGTTGTTTCAATTTTCATTTCCCTAATGATTAATGGTATGGAACCTCGTGTGTTCTCATGTGTTTATTGGTCATCCCTGTATCTTTGAAGAAATATCTATTCCAGTCCTTTGCCCACTGTCTAATTAGGTTGTTTGTCTTTCTATTTCTGAGCTGTAGTTTTTTTGATATATTCTAGATAACACATCCATTATTAGATACAGGGTTTGCAAATATTCTCTCCCATTCTGGGGGTTGTCTTTTCTAGTTGGTATAACTTCTGAAATCAAGTCTGGTAATATATATCAAAGATTTCGGTATATAGTTTATCTGATAGTTTTACTTCTAAGAATTCATCCTAATAAAAGAATTAAAGAAGCGGAATGAGAACGGCTAATGAACAAGAACATTCACCATAGTACTACTTAAATTGGATCTTAATCCTTTCCTCACACCATAATCAAAAATGAACTCCAAATGGATCACTGTCCTATATGTAAGAGTTAAAACTATAAAGCTTCTTGAAGAAAATATAGGAAAACTTTGGAAACCTTGGGTTTGGTACAGATTTCTTAAATAGCTCACAAAAAGCATGAACTACAAAAAAAAAATGGATACACTGGACTTCATCAAAATTTAAAACTTTCACTCTTCAAAAGATGACTGAAAATGACAGTGTGGGTCTATTTTTACCTACAAGGGTACAGAAGAAAAAAAAAAAGGCACAATAACAAAATAACAGGGTATGCAACTCCACAAAGAGTGTTTCAGAGGATTCTGCTCTTTTCTTCCTATCTTCTAAAATGTCTGAATTCTCTATTTGACAATGACTGCACATGTTTTTAAAATTTTTTTAAATGTTTATTTATTTTTGAGAGAGAGAGAGAGAGAGAGAGAAAACAAGTGGGGGAAGGTCAGAGAGAGAGAGGCAAACACAGAATCCGCATCAGGCTCCAGGCTCTGAGCTGTCAGCACAGAGCCTGACGTGGGGCTTGAACGCACAAACCACAAGATCATGACCTGAGCCAAAGTCAGACACTTAACCGACTGAGCCACCCAGGTGCCCTTCTTTTTATTTTTTATTTATTTATTGTTTTGAGGGGTGGGGAGGAGCAGAGGGAGGGAGGGAGGGGGAGGGGGAAGGGAGGGGGAGGGGGGGTGGGGAGGAGCAGAGGGAGGGGGAGGGGGAGGAGGAGGGAGAGAGAGAGAGGAAGAGAGAGAGAGAGAGAGAGAGAGAGAGAGAGAGAGAGAGAATATATCCCATGCAGGCACCATGCTCAGCACAGAGCCTGACTTGGGGCTCATTCCCACGACCCTCGGATCATGACCTGAGCCGAAATCAAGAGTTGGATGTTCAAACGACTGAGCCACCCAGACACCCAGCCAGTGACTATGTATTTCCATACAATGAGGATTCCATACAATGAGGAGGAGAGCTGGAGAGGAACCTCCACAAAACTATTTCCATTTTGAAAAAGGGAAAAAGGGAAAAAGGGAATTTCCATCTCATAATTAATAGAAAATAATATTCAGAGTTTACCATGTTGACTTAGGAGTTTTGTGAGGGTTTTTTTTTTTTTTTGGACACATTTCAAAAATAAGAATACACTGTAATTTTATTAAGAGTGTAATATCTTTGCCCTTTTTCACGGATGATTTCTATTATACACTCAGGTTAATCTGTCAACAACTTTCAGTGATGTAAATGGGTAATAATGGCTTAAGGTTATTCTGTAAAAAAAAGTTTACATGCACAGCACTATCTCACAACCCTCCAGGGCTTGTTATACAGAAGTAAAAATAATTCAAGACAGTTAATGAAAGTCTGCGTACTTGACTCGGAGTCTCTAGACCCTCACTAAGTTAATTACTCTTATTTTACACTCCATTTAACAAGTTACGCAAACCAGCAGAAAACGGGAGGCACCAGACAAACAGGGAGGGTAAGCGGCAAATCCCGTGCAGAGCAAGTAGCAGCCGAGAGCCCGGAGGAGACGATGATTAAAGATCTGAAAACTGACTCACAAGAGAGCCAAAGATGGTTGAGTAGAGAAGCAAATATACCTTTGCTGCACAAGAAGATCAGGAAGTGACTATAATGAAACAATAAATAATATTTGGAAACAGGTGTCTAGATAATTGAAAGCTATATACTCAGTACATTCAAGAAAGCCAGTCAAGATTATTATGTATTTGAGAGGGATTTCCACTTTTTATTAAAAATGGCTAATTTTGTTAGAGGTGATTAACAAAATAAACAATGGCAATCTGGAAAACTACTTTATTATCAAAGGAAGCTCTATGTGTTAAGAGAAGGGCAAATAACTAAGGTATTTTTGGAAACGTATTTTAATAGCTACCCAAGTTTCATGCCGTTCAGAGGACTGAACTAAAGAAGTAATTTAGATCCGCTGACGGATTCTTCTGTGCTCCTCAGAATGCACCATGTAGGTGGTTCCCAAGACCAACTCTGAGTAAGAACTAACCCTGTGGACAAGACCATTTTCTATCTGGCTCTGTCCATCACCTGTAATCTCCTGGCTTTGCACCTCCGTCTTGAGAAAAAGCACTTTAACGTGGCTGTCTGGGGCCCAGGTCTTTAAAAAAATTTGTGTCATACCCTGCTTTTGTACTAAGCTTTTCGAATGCCACTCTGCAACCACACTGCATTTGGAGAGCTACCAGGTCATATGCAGAGAAACTAAGTTCCTGACTTGATGAGGAAATGGAGTCTGATCTTCTCAGCGCTTAGGTGAGTTACCTCCACTACCACGTGAGTTCCTGCTGTCCGCACCCCTAAGGCTGGCATTTCCACAAAGACAGCTGGATATGACTAATCTGACCACACAAATGTGAAACTAAACGAGGGGTAGAAGCGAGCCAGTGCCACTTAAGTCAGCAGCAGAAAGAACCCAAACACGGAATTCCTGCTCCCAGTCTGGACGGACTATGTTTGGGACTCCAGCCAGAGGAATTCTTCACTCTTCAGATTAACTTGGTAGCTTGAGGTTAATGCATGACAGGGACAGATGCCAGGCCAAAAGGGCAGCCTGAAGGTCAGCCGGGTAGCAGTGACAGCAGATGGGTAGAGAAGGTGGTGTCCTGCACAAGGCAGGAGAGTGCCAAGTAAGGCTGAGGCCACAGGCAAGCAGCCTAATTCCTGGAGGCTCCATGCCAGGAGGCCATGATGGCTGTGACTCGGCTGGGGCCCAGGAGTGGCCTGGGATGCCCGCTGACCAGGAGGAAGCTGTCTATTCTGGAATGGTTAGCTAATCGCCTACGATGCTGCTGAGCCAAGAGGGCAAAGGCAAGCAGGTTCTCCCCTCTGGACCAGGCAGTCCTCCCGCCTCCCCCCAGGAACGTGGCTGAGGTGGAAGAAAAGCGGCCAGTCTCAGAGCACTGAAGCGATTCAAACTGAATCAACTGGTGCTTTATTCAAAACAATGATGGCTTTGTCAGGAGACTGCAACAGGCCAACAAGAGCCAGCTGAAAAACCTGCCCTCCCCTCCTAATTTCTGCCCCCTAGTCCCCATGACTTTAAGACATCACACAAAAAAAGAGGGGAAAAAAGTACACACACAAACCAACAGCAGCCAACCCCTGTGATGCAACAGGGGCAGGCCAGCTGCCATTCAGAGATGACACATCACTGGAGCTGGCTGTTTTGCTGCCGTGGATCTCCTACCCAGGAGCCGGAACTCCTGGGACATAGCTGAGTCTCACTTACTGATATGTTTCCAGTGATCCCAGCCAACAGAGAACAAAGGGCTGAAACATCGTGTTTCTATAGTGCTGTTGGGTCAATGTTCCAGTCAATTTGGGAGGGCGGCATACCCAAGACCTCAGTTAGAGCTACCAGGCTCGAGTGGCTGCCCCTCGCGTTACAAGAGCCTGAAAGCTGCTACCCCAGGACCCTCTAGGGCAGGAAACAGAAAGAAATTCTCTCTGCAGGAAAGAACTTGGAGGGGGCTGGGGTGGAACCAGCAGATTATAGTATTTTTCGCACCACACCCAGCCCTGCTCACTTCATCCATATTTTACCAATCAGCAGCAATCATCTCAAGCATTGTACAAACACACCCATAGCTCCAAGGAGCCAGCCATAAGCACAAAAAAGAGATAAGCAAACAAAGTTATGGGGCAAAAAGCAGCTGGCTACATACTGGCCAAGCCAACTCAACTGTAATCAAGAGGTCTCTGGTAGGCTGCACTAAGAAGCAACTGTAGGAGTGAAGAGCCATGTCCTTTCTCCCTGGCTCCTATGGATTTTGCTAACGAGAGGATGTGTCCTATTTGGTGTTGAGCAAATCCTAGGAACTTCATCTAGCTGTCCTGCATTAACCTGTGAGCAGCTTTCAACTTACTGGAGGAAAAAAAAACTGCACAGAAATTTTGAGATACTTAAATATCATTTAGACCACTTTGACTTCTTTATTGTAATCAAATACTTGGTCTTGTCAAAAGGATTCTAATAAAATGCTTTAGAGAAAAAAAAAAAAAAAGAAGCAACTGCAGGAAGACACGCATGCCACAGGTGAGTTTCCCCAGCACCGCCTGCCTGCTGGTTCTCAGGTACCGCACAAGGACAACGTCAAGGACAAGAGAGAGGCTGAATTGATAACTGGGCCTTCTGCCAAGGTCTCTCATGAGGGAAAAAATTAAGAACTCCAAAGCTCAGGACTTGTCCAATGAATAGAGGACCAGCTTGAGGGAGTGCTAAGGAGGCTGGGGGCCAGGCCCTAGAGCTCTAAACCAGAACGTGGCGGGTGGATGCGGATGCCACAAGGGGCCGCTTCCCCTTTCCTCTGAAGGGAGGGAGTCTTATGACTGATTCAGTTTTTCAAACATAACTGAGGTCCTCATGTCTTCGACCAGCCCCTCCACCACACATTCAGCCAGCAGCACAGGGGTGGGCTAGATGGAACCACAGAAACCCCACAACCGATCAAACTGACATGTAAAGCTGCAGAGATCATCTCTGGACTTGATGTGAAAGTATTTCAATTGCTTTCCAGCGAGCTGAATCAGCTCTTCCTTCCATGAACCAAGTCATACCAGTATTTTCTTTTGTAATTCAAAGGAAATGCATCCACACAGCTCCCCGTCACATGTGGTGCAGACTCACAGTTGGAATTATAACCTTGCATAACACTCAATGCTCTCCTGGCGTCCGGATCGACAAAAAGCTAAGGGACCGCATTCACCTGCTCACATCACTGCAAAGCGTAGCCTCGGGGGTCTGTCAACCAGCAGGCACAGCACAGACAGGCAAGCTAGGGCCTCAGTTCAGGCGTGCACGCTGCCGATGGGTGTGTCAAACACCATCCACTGAGTTCCCTGCCCTTCTGCAGGCTGTAGGGACACACGTGAAAATGCAGGGAGCATTCCTATCAGCAGCCCAGGGCACAGAACAAAGGGTGCTTTTCAGCTGCGTACCTGCTCACCTCCTTCCTCCACACACCCCTTATCAAGGGTTGGCAGGGTGTGACAAAGAGGTGGGGTGCCTAATGTGGCAATCCCAATTGCCTCTTTTTTTCAAGAGTCCTGCTGAGAGATTCTCAGGGTTGATGGTTATTTCTGTCTGGAAGGAGAGGGAGAGGGAGCATTTTCAGAGAAAGCAGCCACCCTGCAGTATGGTAACAGAGATGAACAGAACAAGGGCACAGAAACACCTTAAAGTTACACAAAAAATACCATGAAATATTCTCAATAACCAAGAAAAAGGGATTAAATAAACAATAGTACATCCACACAATGAAACACCATTCAGCCACTAAAAAACATTGCAGATGAATATTTTGGGGCCTAAAAAGGTGTTCATAATCTATTAAATGAAAAAACATATATACTCATCATGACAAAAAAAAAAAAAAAGAAGAAGAAGAAAGAAAGAAAAACAAACAAAAAACCCACAAGGTCTGGAAGGATAAACACTAGGGAATTGACAGTGGTTATCTCTGGGTGTGGGATTTTTTTTCCTGGAAGGAGGCCTGGAAATACAGTCAAATTTTAAAAAGTGAGGTGTTAAGCCTAAAAGAATAACTCCCCAACTTTTCAGGGAATGTATCTCAGCAGAAGCACTACACCTCTAATAAATACAAATTCTATTTCAATCTGGCTTAGAAGCAGAAGTGACTGGCATTTAAGAACCATAAAGCTATTTGCCAACACCCTTATAGATCAGATCAAATATAGACGGAAATCTGAGAGCAGGAACAGGCTCAAGGGGGCAAGATGGCTGCCCAAGCCGTACCTTCATGTGTGAATGTGTGCGTTGGGGGAAGGTTCTAAAGGGGGTGCGTTTATTCTTTTCTTCACCACCTCAGATACACACATACACATGCACATATACACATTAATACTGGGGAAGGGAAGTAGGAGGCGTGTAATGTAAGGTCAAATGTGTAGGTCAGAAACTTTAAACAAAAGTACAGAGATAGGCCTCCTCAGTCTAACTTAAAGTTATAATTTTATTTCAACTATAACCAAATCAACTTATAGTTAAATTATCCCTTTCATCTGCTCCAGACTCCCCCTATGAAAACAGCCCCACCCCAACAAAGTATGGTGAATTTAAGGGGTGTAGTCTGAGATAGACTATAAAGCTAAGAATAACTTCTAGTCCAAGAATTTCACAAAATGGAGAATCGATCCTCTATCTCCCAGATAAGATCATTTAAAATAATTGCCCACGCTCCTCCTAACTCAAAGTGAACTGTCTCCCAGATGCATATGTACCTCTGGGGTTTAACAGGCAGTCTTAGATTTTATATTCATTTATATTTTTATGGTCCTGTGACTTTAAACACAGCACAGGGCAGAAAGTACACAGTAAGAGCTAGAACACTAAAAATACTTTCCTTGTGCCAGAAGCTGACCTGTGGCAAACAGCACAACACAATCCTTCATCCAAGACTCACTTTTAAACTAGATTTAACCTAGCCTAAACCCATCTCCCCAGAATAACTAATACTTGAACTCAGACATTAAACTATAAATTGAAGCAAAATTTAAAAGTGGAGCTCACATATTAGTTCAGATTTCTTCCAATTCTTCAGATATGCCCAATCTCGTTAACACTGGGCTCACATTCCCAAACACCAAGAATCACGTGAAGCTGAGTGACGGGTGCCCACCCTTAGACCCAGCAAACATTCCACCACTCCCTATGGCCTTTCCATCCATCACTCAGGCCACATCAACTGCAGTTTTATGTTTACATGGTTTTTCACAATAAAAAACATTTCTCTGGAACCATGACTTTATCAAAATGAGGAAAATACATGTTACAGATGCCTCATTCACTTCCTGGCCCTTGTGGACATTTGTGTTTGTAGTCCCTGACTCATACAACGTTAACAGGAAAAAAGGTCTTAACAGGATAATCTCAGAGACGGTGATCTGGCAAGCTAGAGGGCAAGCTGGAGAGGCAGGCCATTTTCCCAACCATTCTCTCATTTACTATATACAGAAGAGACAGAAGATAGCAAATTATGAAATTTCTAGACACTGACATATTTAGATCTTGAAGAGCATGTAGTCCAGTGCTTCCCAAGTCAGGCTTCCTAAAGAAAATGCTGAAAACCAGAAGCGTTTTAAGGACTTGTTTAAATGACAGCTCTATTGTGACATAATCTCCATGCCATGAAATTTTCCCTTTAAGAGTGTTCACGGGGGTAGCCAAAGATCCGGGGCCGCTTGGCCACAGGATGTAGCGCGGGGGACTGCGGGCCCCAGCAGAGCCCGTCCACAGGCCTGTTTACCATTACAGGGAGGTCTCTGCCCCCTGGGGCTGACACCCCCCCCAATCTTTCCCCAGGCTGAAGCTGCAGGGTATTGAGGTACCAGTCAGACGTCTTCTCACAAAGGTTCTGGGGTGGCACAGGGCAATGCAGCTCCTGCCAGTGACAGGGAAATGGACACACTGGAGCTGGCGCAACTGGGACCCCTGCTAGAAGAAAAGGCAAACGAGTAACTGTCAACCCAGCCGAGACTGAAGGAGAGCAAGCACACCCAGCACCCCAGGAGGAGGAGGAGGAGGAGGAGGAGGAGGAGGAGGAGCGGGTATAGACCCTTCCCCTGCAAGCCGACCACGCCATGGAGAAGATGCAGACGAGTTTGTGCAGAAGGTCTGGGAGGGATGCTAGAGGGTCATCCCATATGTCCCAGCCCGGCCTAGGACAGCGACTCCTTGCTACATGGCCATGGACCACCCGTGCCCTCCTGCCAGGTTTGCTTCAAGAGCATTTCCCACATCTGTATAGAAACTGGCAACATCTGGACCCATCTGCTTGGTTTTGTGCTGTTTTTCTTTTTGGGAATCTTGACCGTGCTCAGACCGAATATGTACTTCAGGGCCCCTCTGCCAGAGAAGGTGGTTTGTGGGATGTTCTTTTTGGGTGCGGTGCTCTGTCTCAGCTTCTCCTGGCCCTTTCACGCCGTCTATTGTCATTCAGAGAAAGTCTCTCAGACTTTTTCCAAACTGGGTTATTCAGGGATTGCTCTACTGATTATGGGCAGCTTTGTCCCCTGGCTCTATTACTCCTTCTACTGCTCCCCACAGCCACGGCTCACCCACCTCTCCATCATCTGTGTCCTGGTCATTCCTGCCATCACTGCGGCACAGCAGGACTGGTCGGCCACTCCTGAGCACTGGCAGACAACAGCGGGAGTGTTCCCGGGACTTGGTTTGAGCGGTGTTGTGGCCACCATGCACTTCACTATTGCTCAGGGCTTTGTCAAGGCCACCACAGCGGGCCAGATGGGCAGCTTCTTCTTCATGGCCGTGATGTATGTCACCGGAGCTGGCCTCTAGGCTGCTCAAATTCCTGAATGCTCCTTTCCTGGAAAATGTGACATATGGTTCCAGTCTCATCAGATTTTCCACGTCCTGGTGGTGGCAGCAGCCTCTGTCCACTTCTACGGGGTCTCCAACCTTCGAGAATTCCGTTATGGCCTAGAGGGGGGCTGTACTGATGACTCCTTTCTCTGAGCCTTCCCACCTGAGGGGTGGAGGAGGAACTTGCCAAGTGCTTTTAAAAATAACTTCTTTGGGGCGCCTGGGTGGCGCAGTCGGTTAAGCGTCCGACTTCAGCCAGGTCACGATCTTGCGGTCCGGGAGTTCGAGCCCCGCGTCAGGCTCTGGGCTGATGGCTCGGAGCCTGGAGCCTGTTTCCGATTCTGTGTCTCCCTCTCTCTCTGCCCCTCCCCCGTTCATGCTCTGTCTCTCTCTGTCCCAAAAAAATAAAAAAAAATTTAAAAAAAAAAAAATAACTTCTTTGTTGACACGAGAGGAAGAGTCTGAGTTGCCTGTTTCTAGAAGAAACCTCTTAGAGAATTTAGTACGAACCAAGCTTCAGCCCACTTCCATACCCACTGGGCGATAAACTACCCATTTCCCTAGCTGAGGAGGATGGGGAGGGTCCAAATCAGACATGCCCCGCCTCAGCAGTCCCCCTCGTTGGCGAGGGGGGACCGTCCCCTCACAGAGACAGCACTTCGAAGCTCATGTTCAGGTTTGACCCCTCCTCCAGCCATTTTGGGAAAAAATGATGGACTGAGACTCTTCAGAAATCCTGTTTCCAGAAGAAAATGTCTCTTCCTTACCCCCATCCTTACTTTGTTATCTGGCTTATAACAGGCCATCCATTTTTGTAGCACACTTCTCAAAAACAGTTAGAACCTGGTCCCATCTTTCTAGGGCCTGGATCTGCTTTTACAGCAGGAAGAACAAAGCCACCAACTTTTACATAGCCCGGCTAATCATGGAAGTGTGTTCAGGCTTCCATGACTTTTAATTTTCTTTTAACCTGACTTTTAATTTTCTTTTTGTTGGCACGGTCATGTAAAATTAAAATGGGGAAAGAGATTTAATACTTAATACTAAGCTTTAAAAAGAAACCTGCTATCATTGCTATGTATCTTGATGCAAAGACTATAATGATAATAAAAGAAAGTACAGAAGACACTTGGCATTCAAACAAAAAAATAAGCAAGTAAACAAACAAATAAAAATAAAAGTGTTCACTGGGGTGCCTGGCTGGCTGAGTTGGTGGAGTGTGAGACTCGTGATCTCGGGGTAGCGAGTTCAAGTCCTACGTTGGGTGTAGAGATTAGTTAAAAGTAAAATCTTAAAAATTAAAAAACAAAATACAATAAATGTGTTCATTGGTTTTTAGTACATGCACCGAGTTGATGATCACATCAGCATTCTCTAATTTGGGAACATGCTCATTACTCCTTCGAAAACCTTACACCCATTAGCTGTGAGGATCCATTCTTCCATCTCCATGGCAACAACTACTCCACTCCTCTGTTTTATGAATTTACCTGCACATTTCAGATAAATGGGATCGCAACAGGTGGTCCTTTGTGTCTTGCTTCCCAGGATAACGTTTTTAAGGCCCATGCATGTTGTAGCATACGTTGGAATTTCATTCCAAAAGTCGTCTTCAATATATTTTTAAAAGTATTTATTTGCCCATGAATAAAGTCATGGTGGTCATTCTTTAAATAAACACATTTTTTCTCATTTTGTAAACAACAGAAAAAAATTCAAATATATAGAAAAATTGAAAAGTTATGTGGTACACACCCATGAACCCACAACCTGGATGTGACAAATAACACTTCGGTATATTTACTTCAACACGAATTCATCCATTCATCCATCTATCTTACTTATTTTTAAGCAGTGGTTCTCAAAGTGAGCTGGAGAGCCTGGGAGTCTCTGAGGACCTTCTGGGGGTCTACGATGGCAAAACTATTTTCAAAATAATACTAAGGGGCTATTTTCCTTTTTCCATTTCCACTCTCTCAAGAGTGAATGGTGACATTCTGCAGACGTGTGACACCGCGGCCGAAGAAAGTAGAGGTGAACATCCAGCTGTCTTCCAACCAAACATCAGCTGAACAGTAGACAAGATTTGCAAGTGTGGAGAACAATGCCACTCTGCTCATTTCTGCAGAAAACAATCATTTTCTACAAAAATGTTATTTATGTTAACACCTAACGGGTTTATTATTTTTTTCAGTGCTTTAGCAAATATTTTTAAATTCTCTGTTTTCATTTCTAGCCTGGTAAACGTCAACAGATATAATCCACACAATCAAAAGCTCTCTGGGCTTTCCAATATTTAAGAGCACAAAGGGGTCCTGAGACCAAAAGGTTTGAGGGCCGCTATTTTCAAGCATTTCAGAGTAAGATGCAGACATCTATATACTTCGTCCCTAACACACCAGCATGCATAACACGTCAGCCAGAGTTCAACATTGGTCAATGGTTCCTTTTGGTTTTGGTAAGATTTACACATAATAAAACGCACAAATTTTAAGTGTACCGTTCTCGTTCAATGAGTTCTGACAAATGTATGTGCAATCCCCTATCCAGATTACCCCCATCGTGGAAAATTCTCTTGTGCCTCTTTCCAGTCAGTTCCCACTCCAACCTCCTTCAGAAGCAAGTAGTGGTGTGATTTTTTTTCACCTTAGTTTCACCTATTCTAGAACTTCATGTAAATGAAATCATATCTGTTCTTCAGAGGAAGGGTTATTTAATTCAACATAATGTTTCTGAGGTTCATCGTGTTTTTGCACATACCAGTAATTTGACCTTTTTTTATTGCTGAATGCAAATCGTTTCTACAACAATCTCTCTCAAAAACATAAGGGCCATTGAAAATAAATAAGGTTGGTAACCATGCCTCTAGTCTAAGCTCAATCCCAGCCCCTGCCTTCCCCCCCCCCCAGTTAGAGACACAGTGGCAGGGAGGAGCTAGCCAGCGGCACCACCGTCCCGGAGCGCCAGCCCAATCACCCTTCTACCACGGTTCCTGCCATTTCCTATTCTCACCTGAGAAGAAAGTTTCCATCTCAATCTGTAAGAGAAGTTTATTACAGGAAATGGAAAATCAATACCAGATGACGAAGGTACTAGGCTTCCCTCAAAAACACGTCGGTCAATGAACGGATACACAAACGTGGTATGTTAATACACGGGACACTATTCAGCAAGCGCGAGGAATAAAATACAGATAGATATATACTGCCACATGGATAAACCTTGGAAACAGGATTCTAAGTGAGAAAAACCAGACATAAAAGGCTGCACACAGTATGGTTCCATTTATATGAAATGTCTGGGAAAGGCAAATCTAGAGACACGGAAAGCAGATCCGTGCGTGTCTGAGGCTAAGGTGGAAACTGGGATCAAACGTAAAAGGACCGGAAAGACCTCAGCCGGGGGGGGGACGGAATCTAGTTCTGAAACTGGATTGGGATAATGACTGCACAACCAACAAATCGATAAACTGTATACTTAAGATGACTGCAATGTATGGTATATAAATTGTACTTCAGTAACGTTGCTAAAAAATAACAACAAAAACTTGTCTGTGCAAGTAGATAAGAGTCCTGCTCCAAGGCAGAGAAAGACCTGTTTAATAATTCAAAGAACAAAGGAGGCATTTTAAAAGACCCTGCTTGCTACTCAACTAGAAAAGAGTCATGTAAAATAGCAAAGTAATAAATCATATGTTGTTTTAAGAATTCATTGAAAGTCTTTCGTTTTAATAAATAAAAGGGATTTATAAATTAACTTCCTCTAAAAGGCTCCATATCAAGCTATGAGGACAGGTCCCAAAGGCTCATCAGGAGATGAGGTGGTCCACTGGCAAACGGGCCAGTTACCACATCAGCACGGGACAGAGTGCCTTAGGTTGCTCTTTTAGAAGCTCGAATATTGGGTAAATTTTAATCTACAAACTAAGTTAATTCCCCTACTTTCTTCGTAAGAAGCTATTTTTTGTCTTGATGGCCAAGTTTGTCTCATGGTGACAAACCAAAAGAGGGCACCTTCTTGCCTATGCCCACAAGCCACAGAGGGAAGGAACTGTAACAAGCGTTCAGAACGGATCCTCCTACTCCCAGAATTTTCCTCAACAGCAAAGCCATGCTACCTAAACCTCATGGTTTCCCTCTTCAGTGCAACTAAAACTCCCAAACCTCTGTTTCTACCTGTAGCCTGGTTCTCTCTGCTGTCTCTTTATGAGCTCTCACTGCTTAGCTCTCTACTCAGATTCTTTACGTCCACTTCTGAGACTCAAAAGCAAACAGAAAGGAATCCTGTTTCTGGAACTGTTTTTTCCAGATCTTGGACACCTTCCTGGAGCTACGCTTCTACACTGCCCCTTTCCAGAAGATTTTTCTGGTGATGCAGTCCAACCCCAAACACATGAAGAATGCTAGATTTGGAAAAGCTCCTTTAGGGCATGTAGATCAGGCAATATTCCTCTACCACAATCAGACCCAACTGAGCAAAAACATCTTTTGGGATACACGACAGCATGTATTTCGCAGGAAAAAACACTACCTTCCAAATGCCAGCTCAAAAGTCCAGAGTCTCCCCTCCACATCTGACCCCCTCGAGAGGCACGGTAGAGGTCTGGGAGGCGAGACGGAGCACAGTGTGGTCAAGGCTACGAGAGGACCTCGCCGGACAACTGCAGTGCCCCTTACACTGACAGTCCCCTCGCAGCCCCCTCTTGGGGAAGCTGCCCCTCCCACAGCTCCAGTCACAGGGTACCCACAGCAGACAAGTTTAGTGCACAGCACAGCGGTGTCCCCAGCACACCTGCCACTGCAGTTGACGGGGCCTTCCTCAGCTTCCTCATTTCAGTAACGGCCCCCGTGGTTCAGGCCAAAACCTCCCAGTCATTGCAGATCCTTGTCTTTCTTTAATCCTCCAGGCCCAGTCCACCGGCACGTCCAAAACCCACCCTGAATCCATCCGCTTCTCTCCACCTCCACTGCTGCCATTCTAGCCGGAGAAAGGCCCAACAGCCTCCCAAGTGGTACCCCAGCTTCTACTCTTGCCTGCTATCAACTAGTCTCCACAGAGCAGCCTCGACAAGCTATACTCCCCAGGGCGGCGAGCACAAGATCCCACCTTGTCACCAACAAGGCCCCTTGCCTCTTGAGTCTCACCTTCTACCACTCACCTTGCCCTCAACATTCTAGCCACACTGGCCTTCCTTCTAGCCCCGCAACGTGCCAAGTTCATTCCACCTTGGGCCTTTGCCTCGGGCTCTTCTGCAGCCCGAAATGCCTATCCCTGCCTGGCTCCCACTCACCACTCAGGTTTCAGCTCAACCTAAAATGTCACCTCCTCAGAAGACTTCTCTGACCAGCAAGATAAAGTACCTTCCTCCCATCCCCCTATCACTTTCCTTCTTTCATCCTGTTTTATGGTCTTCACTGCACCAACAATATAAATCTGATTTGCTTACCGATTCCCTTTGTTAGAATATAAACTCCATGCGGGGAGATGACTCATGTTCCTTGTTTACTACTGTATCTTCAAGCCTACAGCTGTGTCTGGCACCCAACAGAGGCCTGATTAATAACTTCTAGAAGGAAAGAGCCAGACTCATGCTCTGTGGCCTGTGAGGTTCTACTCAGAGAGGAAGGGGACAGCTAGTCTCCCCCCTACTCCCAAACATTTTAATTGGAGGCTATGGGGCTAACTTAGGCAACTGGCAAAGAGCACTGATGGTAGCAGGAAGCTCTAAGCAAGGTCTGAATGTGAAACACAGGCCGTGGGTGAGCTCTGGTCAGGCAGATGCAGAAGCTCCTCTAAGCAGAAGTTTTATTTTTTCATGTTTATTTATTTATTTATTTTTGAGAAAGAGAGAGGAAGAGGAAGAATCCCAAGCAGACTCCACACTGTCGGCACAGAGCCTGACCGGGGCTCAAACTCACAAACCATGAGGTCCTGAACTGAGCCGAAATCAAGAGTCAGACACTTCACCGACTGAGCCCCCTAGGCACCCCTAAGCAAAAGCTTTGCCACAGAGAAGAAACAGGGCTGCAGGTAAGCGAGCCAGCTGGCAGTGGGCTAAGCAAGACTGCAAGGAAACCAGGCTGAAAACAGGCTGAAAGAAGAGCCCAGTCACTTCACAGGGATGAAGCGAAGCGGGAAGGAAGGACAAGCCCCCGCCCTGGGGCGGAGGACCCAGGGCGGCCGGGAACCCAACTCTAGTCCGCACTAGTTCAGGCAATGCTAGGAACCCTGGGATCATCATGAGGTTACCAGCACCCTTCCCAATCCTTGCAATAAACCCGTATCACACAGGGAAGCACAAGAGGGTCCCTGATCCATGCAGCTGGAAGAGTTCTGCCTACATAAAACGCAAGTCCTGAGGCCTGGAATTCTAACCATGGACAGAATTCCAACAAAAGATGGAAAATATCATCTAAGATATTTGCTGTCTGCACTGCACATATTCTACCCAAGAAAATGGGAGCTCACACTGAATTCTTCCTCACTGTACGAATCCTTAAAAATAAGTAAAATCGGGGCACCTGGGTGGCTCAGTCAGTTGAGTCCAACTCTTGATTTCGGCTCAGGTAATGGTCCTAGGGTCATGGGATCGAGCCCTGTGTTGGGCTACATGCTGAGTGGAACCTGCTTAAGATTCTCTCCCTCTCTCTCTCTAATTAAAAAAAAAAAAAATGGGGCGCCTGGGTGGCGCAGTCGGTTAAGCATCCGACTTCAGCCAGGTCATGATCTCGCGGTCCGTGAGTTCGAGCCCCGCGTCGGGCTCTGGGCTGATGGCTCAGAGCCTGGAGCCTGTTTCCGATTCTGTGTCTCCCTCTCTCTCTGCCCCTCCCCCGTTCATGCTCTGTCTCTCTCTGTCCCAAAAATAAATAAACGTTGAAAAAAAAAATTAAAAAAAAAAAAAAGTAAAATTAGCTTTCTATAATATCCTATCCTATCAATTACAGTGGGGACTAAGGCTAAGACCCATTCTACAGACTTCTCCTTATATAACAAGGACCCTCCTATCACTAGATCCCCTGAACTGCCACCTACTACACCAGCATTAAATTGATAGAACTCGAGAATGGGCTGCTATGTGTTCCTGTGGTTAAGGAAGAGCTAAAAATGCCTTTTTATAGCTGAGTCATGTGTTTCAAAACATGACCTCAAGAAACACTTCAATCCAGGCTGTATGGCTGCTATAATAAATGACCACAAAAGTGAGTGGCTTAAAACACCACCTATTTAGGGGTGCCTGGGTGGCCCAGTCAGTTAGGCACCCAACTCTTGATTTCGGTCAGGTCATGATCACACAGTTCATGGGATCGAGCCCCACGTCAGGCTCTGTGCTGACAGCATGAAGCCTGCTTAGGATCCTCTCTTTCTCCTTCTCTTTCTCTTGTGCTCCTCCCCTGCACATATGTGTATGTGTCTGCATGTGTGCCCACGCTCTCTCTCTTTCTCTCTCTCTCTCAAAACGAACAACCAACCAACAACAACAAAAAAAGAACACCACCTATTTATTACCTTAGAGTTCTGGGGGTCAGAAGTCTGACGTGGGTCTCACTAGGCTAAAAATCAAGATGTCAGCAAGGCTGGGTTCCCTCTGAAGCTCTAGGGCAGAATGTATTTGCCCGCCTTTTCCAGCGTCTGGAGGCACCCACATTCCTTAGCACACTGCCCCTCCTCCATCTTCAGAGCCAGCAACATCAGGCCAGGATTTCTCCCGCTGATCTCTGTCTGCTTCTCTCTGATTTCCTCTCCTATTTTTATGGACCTCGGTGATTACTGTGGGCCCACCCAGAAAATCCAAAATAATCTCCTCATTTTAGAGGTAGGTGACTAGTGGGGTGCCTGGCTGGGTCAGTTTGTAGACCATGCCACTCTTGATCTCGGGGCCATGAGTCTGAGCCCCACATCGGGCGTGGAGCCTACTTTAAAAAATCAATCAATCCATCAATAATTTATAAACAAACAAACAAACAAATAAAGGTAGCTGATTAGCAACCTTGATTCCTCTTTGCCATGTAACCCAGCGTATTCACAGGTTCTGGGGATTAGGATATGGATCTTGGGGGAGGAGGGGGGAGGGAGAGGGGTCATTAATCTGCCACAACAGTCCAAATGAGTCACAATACAAATGCCATTCAATGAAAGCATTCACCCTATTGTCCCACTCCATACCAACATCCCCTAAAGCCCTGTTCCACAGAGTTTGTGTTTGTCTTTGCACAAGTGAAGATAAATAGGTTCACCAAGGACAAGTTTATGATGTTGGCTTCCAAGTACCTGAACTTCCCTTTTCAATCGCACATGTATTTCTTAATCACCCAGTATGTACCAGACACTGTTAGGATCTGTGGGAAAGTCAAAGATAGCACGAAGCGTGTCAAGTCAGGTCTATGTAATGATTTGAGGCAGAATCGATAAGGGTCATGGATTTACAAAGGAATGTGGCGTCCATTCCCTTTGGGAGGCCTTGCTAGGGCAACAGTGCTTGAGCTGGGTCTTGAAGGAAGGGCAGGACTTCATGGGTGATGAAAAGCGTGGAGCCTGGAAAGGCACGGAGCAGCCCAAGGCATTTCTTTTCCCCACCTTGGTTTCCCCAGGCCTTACTTTAGAAGGACTGGCACTTTCACCTCCTATAGAACCACAGGCTTTTGTGAACAGATGCGGGAGGCAACTTTTCAGCTCCAGAGTCACTGCCTTGGACAAGGTGCCTCAACTCAGCAACAGGACTAATTAACTCCCAAACTTGGGGTGGGGGGTGTTTTTTTTAAGATGAAACATGAGGATTCCACCCACACACACACACCCCTAAGAAGGGTATTGTGAGAGTTGCTTAAGATCATGTAAAGAGAATCCAGGACATAGTAGTGTGTGAATTCTCGTCTTCTTCCACCCTAGCAATCAACCTCGAACCTCGTTTCTCAGGCGTTTCCCAACTGTACAGCCTTTCTTCATCCTTCCATCAGGATGGCAATTAGCCAATCAGCCTCTACACGAAAAGGAAATATGCTCCTAGACTACTAATGGAAGAAGACAGAAAAGGAATATGGAGCTTCCTGCTGGGGAATACGGTCCATAACTGCTGACAGTTAACATGGGGAAGGGGAGGTAAGTATTAAACCCTGATGTCAGGGGAAAGTATCCACACTGATAGCAATTATATAAACTCTCAATCTCAGTGCCGCCATCAGAACTGGTTCACGTTTTTTACTGCAGACCTTGCTAATTATTCTACCACTGCCTGTTTTATCTGCCCCCCACCCCTAGTTCATGAGCTTGTCAAGGACAGACACTGCCTTTGTCATCTCTGTAGCCCTCATTCCCACCTCAATGCACGCCCCGCAGCGCACACTATATAATGATCAAAAACTGAAAAAAGTGCAAAAGAAGAAAACCTGTTTATCTTCGGCATGGTTGCAGAGTAGTAAATTTAGTCATTTGTGTGAACGGTTCTCATTACAACTGGTTACCACACCTAGCATTAGAAAGTACCTCTACTGAAAACTTAAAATTTGGAGGTCACCGTGCTCTAAACTTTTAATCCTTGCTACTCCTTAAATCTGGCAGAGATTGCCACTCTGGGTTAGGAACAGAGAATTTCTATACAGAGTACACATACACAGGGGTACGTTTTAGGAATTTGTATCCCAAGGCTATCTTACAGGTCCGCATTAAAGGTCTCTTCAGATATCCATTTAAGCAGAAACCCACTGTCCAGAAAGCTACTGCTTATCCCCAAATACATAAAGACAACATCTCTAACCCTTCAGAAACATTCACACCTAGGCTCCCCAATAAATAAAGAGTTACATAAAAAGGTAGAGAAGTGAAACCAAAACCAACCACAAAAAGCTATCTACTAGATGTGCTCAGAATCTGTGTGGGTGAGTTACATGTGTGACATTCCTTAAAATGCTAAGAGGGCAGGAACCATGAACTATGTTCTAGAGTACATAGCTCCATTGTGGAGCGTGGAAAGCATACGCAAAGCAAGAATGTGTCTATTTAGTATTTGTCAAGCAAGCATTTGAAAGCCACACTAAAATACCCCAGTGAGATACGTTAGTTCCTTCAGTTTACAGAGGAGGAATCTTGTCCTCAGCTGGGTGAGGACACAGAATTGGACTCAGCCTGCGAAGCCTTCTCTTGCCTCCTACTAGACACACTCACAGACATTATCTCAGTTATCCTCACCTCCGCCCTGCAGGGGAGTTTTACTCTCCCCATTTTATAGTGGCAGACAGGAAGGCTTTGAAAAGGTAAACCATGGGCGCTTTTCCCCCATCATCTATCACCTAAGTTTGCCTTGGGGAAAGGCAACTTCTTCCCCTCCAAAATGTCCCAGTAATTGAGCACACACCGTAGGGCCAAATCAAGATGCTCTGCTACAGGGCTAGCATCACAGAGCGGGAAGGACATGGATTCTAAGGCCAGATGCACGGAGCTGGAATCACCTCGGCACTGTTACTTGCCCAGGAGGGTCACTGGGCACACTCACACACAGTCCCCACTCCTCCAACACCCTATTCCCCCACCCAAAGTCAGTCTCGCCAAAGACTTTTTAAGGGTTCAAGACTTTGCATGTTCAGGAACAGATCATATTCAGAATCCCTGGACCACTTCACAGGACTGGGGAAAAAATAACCACCGCTTCCCCTGTGCTTAGTTCCTCCCCCAAAGAGCTGCTGAACCTCATCTGGAAACAGCTGGGAGACAGCAGTTAACAGGAAACCAAAAAAAAAAAAAAAAAAAAGGCAGCACAGAGTGTACCAGGGAGAGTTAGGCAGCTAGAACCAAGAGGCCAGGGAACAGACAGGAAGCTGAGGTTAGAAAGAGCCTAGGCCAGAAACAGTCTTGCAGGAGAGGAGGCCCCACTGTCCTTCCTCTAGGCCCAAGAAGGAAAAAACCCGGAAAACAGTGGCGAGGGCTGGAACCCCACAGAAAGGGAAGTCAGACCACCAGTGGTGAGATCAAGTGTGCTTCCCTCCCTACCCCCATCTCAACCCTCCTTCTCTGAGAGCCAGCTAGTGGTCATAATAGGACAGCTGAGGTCAGAAACTCACTTCTGTTCTGCTGCTTTCTGTGCCAGAGGCTACAGCCCAGACAACTGGTTTTGAGTCATTCCTCTGTCAATCTGTATCACGGTTCCACACTGCCAACTGAACTCAGGGGCAGTCGCATCAGCCTCACACGGAGAGACAAAGAGTATCTTCATGAGAAATTACTAGGCGGATACCCACTGGAGGCTTGCAGCGGCAGGACTTGAGCACAGAGAACTATAGCAAAGCGAGAGAGCCAGCGGGGCTGGAGGTCTTGAAGAGCAAGGTAAGGGTGCATTTGGCAATCAAGAAACTTAATTGAGCAATGGCTAGTTGCCAAAATATTTTTGAAAGAAGTGGGGGAAAAATGCCATTACTAAAATTCTTTGGTGTTATTTAATAATAAGCCTGTGGGTTATCCAAACTGAGGGCAAAGGGAAGTCTGGTTTATTTTTCCTTTAGCAGAGATTAGGTGAGATCTTTCTACCCCATGGCTCCTGCTACATAATCATCCCTTCTCTCCCTGTACACGAAGAAGTTTATATTAAAATAAAGAAAAGGATTAAGTTCTCTTAATAAAACACATTCCTGCCTTTCCCTTATAGTTTTGTTTGAAAAGGCTCTTGTGGTGTATGCTACAATCTAGGTGGGTTTGATTCCAATGAAGTGCTCAAATTTTAAGACTGAGTAAGCAGGGCTAAAAGAGGGCTACAATCTCAATTCCAATTCCAATTCCAAAAAAAAAAAAGAACATCTTCACGGGCTCAGTGCCAGCTCAAACTGGCAAGACCAGAGAATCAGAGCAGAGCCTAACCAATATGCCACGCAAGGGGGATGGGAGGAGAGCTATGGGTAATGTACTGCAGCCATGTGGCAAACAAACCACCAGGGAAACCTTCAAGAGAGGAAATGGGGGGGGGGGGGGTTGTTTCAGGAACATAACAAAGGAACAAGTTGACTAATCATTTATTCCAGTGGGGGAAAATGCCACCCGGAGCCATGTTTTGACTTCAGGTAAATGTGTAATGTTTTAACTTGGATATATCTGGGTTTAAAGGCTCTCCCAAACAACAACAACAACAACAACAACAAGTGGGGGGAATGTACCTATTTTTCTTTACGCTGTTTCTGGAGTCTCCAAGAAAACTTTTCCTGTGCCGCCTGCAGAGCAGACCTAAGACAGCCCAAGCCAGTCCAGTTACTAATGCGATCACCCCCACTCAGCAGAGATCCTATCATGAGCTTGGTGCAGGACTGACTGCTCTGCACTGCAGATGGCCCCGAGAAGTTCTGTCGCTGAGGCAGAAGTCGCTGGGCACAAATACCTAACATGCGCACCAAAGAAGGAGGAGAGAGTGGAAAGACAGTTTATCTCATGAGGGCCAGGTATATCTGTGACTTAGAAAAAAGGGATCTCTGCCCAGAGCTGGGTCCACATGTCAGGATGGTGTCTGGGATGCCTGCCCTCAACAATGCCATCTCCATATAGTGTTTCAGGGCTGACCACAGAACCTTCCAACTTGCCAGGAGGGCAGACTGCACCTCCAACAGCTGTGGCTCCAAAAGTCAACCTAGGAAGCACCCAGGCTGGCTGCTAAGGTGGGAGAGGGTGTCCCAATAAAGTGGATGTGAGAAGACCCAGCCTCCCTCTGCTGGGACAATAAGAAAAGTAAGCTAACATTTACGGAGCATCTACCTACGTGTCAGGCAGTGGGATAAAAGCACTACCTATCTCCTTCCATCCCTAAAATAGCCGATGGAGGCTGATATTACTGTCATCCTCTCTTCATAAAGGAGGAAGCAGGCTCCAGGATTTTATACAACCATTAAAGACTGGAACCAGCACTTAAGCCACCCCTGGACAGGTGCTCCGAACCACTACTCGATACTGCCGGAAGCACACAAAGCGTTTGGGGGAAAGGGTGGAGAGTCGAGTAACACAAGGTGCAGCCTGTATTTGCAGCTTTTTCGTGTCCAAAATCGGTGGCCTGGGGACACTGGAGGGGAGGGCCTGGATGGAGAACGTGAAGCCGGAAGAACGCAAGCCCTGCTGGCAGGGGAGGAGGCCAGGACACGGACCCCTCTCGCTACCACGGAGGATCCCAGACCCATTAACACTCCCAAAGGGACAAGAGCCAATAGGAATGCGTGCAGCCCCGGGGTCCTCGGGCGGTCGAGCCCTCCGCGCTGGTTTTGTCAAACTAGGAAGCTCCACTCGAGAGGTGGGGCCGGCCCGGGGTCGCCGGGTCCCTACCTGTAGGCCAGAGTCATGCACTCGAAGAGTTTGGTGAGCGAGGCGTCGATGGACAGGTGGCAGGAGCTGGTCTTGCCGAAGCTGTAGGTCTGGCACGTCTGCTTGTTGACCGTGTCGAAATCGTAGCCCTTCTTGGGCGGGTGCTCGCGGTGCGGCGACGACACCATGAAGTGGCCGCTGTGGATGATCTGCTGGCGGCGCGGAGGCTCCTCGCGGCCAGGCCCGGCCCTGGGCGGCGGCGGCGCGGCGCTCGCGTGGGCCCGGGCCGGGGTGGCCGAAGCGCAGGCGGGCGGCGGGGACGGCTCATCCGTGTCCGAGTCGTCGTCGTCCTCAGGCACCTGAGGCTTGAGCAGCACCGGGCGGCCCCGACTGCGGGGCCGGCGCGGGGAACACATGAAGACGTCGGCGGCCATGGGGGGTGCCGGCCGGGGGCATCCCCCGGGGCTCGGGGCGACGCGAACGAGCGAAGCAGACGGGGCGCCGGCCCGGCCCGCGCGCGGACTGTCCGCGAGCGCGCGGCGGGACTAGAGGGGGAGGGCGCGGGGCGGGCCGACTGGGCAGACTCGGCGCCGGCCCAGGCGTGACGTCACCGGCGCGTCTCGGCCAATCGGCTGCCCGCGTCGGCCTCTTAAAGGTGCAGGGGAACCTTTCCGTATCCAGGCGGACAAAAAAGCAAGGGGGTGGGGCGGGGAGGAAGGTTGCCGGAAGCCACGCCTTGATGCCCCGCCCCTCCCTGCCCCCACCCTCTCCGGGCTGCCTGAGATGCTGTGGGAAGCAGTGGCTAGGGGATGCCACTCGCAAGTGTCCTAGCCTTGGAGAGCGCGTTGGACAAGTGGTGCTGTGCCGACCCCGCCCCACGGTCCGGGGAATCGCGCTGTGGGCGGGGCCGGGGCTCCACGTGGTGGGTGGAGGTGGGGCCCCTTCCCCCTCCCCCTCGCTGGCCGGTTCGGCCGGGCCTGTAACTGAGTCCTGGCAGCAAATCCCTTGTGTTGCTGGGCGCGTTGGTTATTGTCCCCATTTTATTGATGAGAAGACTTGAGTCTCTGATACCAAAGGCATTTTTCTAAAGCAGAAACCAGATCAAGAACGCTTCTCACCTAAACCTCATACCCACAGAGGTGGAAACTGGCTCCGCCAAGTTAAGGTGCTTTCCAAAAAGGCATCACGGTTAGTACGAGGCAGAGCCACCAGCTCCTTTAACTAGGTCTCAAAATACTGTCGTTATTGTTAAGAGCTCAAATTTAGAGGCTGAACCAGCCCCCAAGCAATTCTAAAAGGGAAAATTGTGAACCTTAGTTTTCTTCTCTTTCAAATAGGGAACAACTCTATGCCTCAAAATTGCGACAGTTAAAAATGATTATAAATCACTTAACACAGTGCCTAGCACAGAATGAGCACTAAAGAAATGTACTACAGACTGAAGCAATGGAACCGACCTGACCAGAGGTACCTAGAAATTGCCAATACTCTGGACCCACAGAAATAGCAATTTCAAATGGTTCAACCTAATAGTTGACACTTCTGGAAAGCTGTCAAGGCTTCAGGGGCTCAAAGCCAGCCTGTGATGGCGGCCATGTTGGGAAGATGGGGTTTGACAGGGCATCAGGAGGGGGAAAGAGGCCCCTGGCCAAGAGCACCCACTCTAGCTCCAGCAGGGCCTTGAGCGTCCTCCATAGCTTCTCCTTTCAAACCAGTTTCACTTCCAGATTTGGGTGGGCACTGAGGGCCCTGCCCCACCCTCTTCCTGGCAAGGGCCTCCGGAAGAGGTGGGTGTTCAGAGAGAAAGTGACAAACAGCTTTTACCAAAGTGGCTGTGCATCCTCCTTCCCCGGTTGTCTTCAAGGACAGATAGGCCCAAGGGACTGGCAGCTTCAGGTGTGAGTTTGAGATCTTCCCCGTTGCCCAAACCACCCTTCCCAGTGCTGGTTGCAGATGTCTGAAAGGCCACCCTTTGACTTGTCTTCCTTCATCTGAAGACTTCTCCTTGGTGAACTCTTAAATGCCCAGCCACATTGTCTAACAAGAGGGAAATTGTTGAATATATTATGGCCCCGAATGTAACAGAACACTACATATTAAATGAAGCAAATATTATTGACATGGCAAGATGTCCATGATATACTGTTGGGTGAAAAAACAACTTTTAAAAAGTTATCAGTAGTTTGAGATCAACTTCAAAAAAAATACTTATAAAATCATATCTGTATGTGTGTGTGGGTGGGTGGGTGGGTGGGTGGAGAGAGAGAGAGAGAAGGTGAAACTTAGTGTTCACACTAGTTATCTCTGGGTGGGGTGATTCTTACTTTCTTCATGTTTATCTATTTTCTAATTTCTTAAAAGAAACAATTATTACTTGTATACCTTTTTTTTGGAGCGTACTCTATTTCTCTTTGGTTTCTTAGCACGAAAGACATCCATGTGGGAGGATGTATACTTTACTTTTTTAATTTAAAAAAGTAAACACTGGGGCGCCTGGATGGCTCAGTTGGTTGAGCATCCGACTCTTCATCTTGGCTCAGGGCTTGATCTCGCTAGATCAAGCCCTGAGTTGGGCTCCGTGCTGGGGGTGAAGCCTACTTCAAAAAAAAAAAAAAAAAAAAAAAAAAAAAAGAAAGAAACATCAATTCCCTGGGAGGACAGAACCTCTAAAGGCTGATGTTGTAAACTGCCCACCCATAGGCCATATGCAGTGCACAAACATGCTTTGTGTAATCCTCACCATAAATTCCTAAAGATTATATTAGAGAAAAAAACAAGACTGGAGGAAAGCACAGTTTAAAATGCAGGGAGAAAAGAACTACCAAGAGTGAGATCTGGAGGGGGGTGCAAGAAACAATCAGAGGCTAGCGGGAAAAGGTCTCAGGGACAGTGTACTGGGATATGTGGAAATGATGGCAGAGAATCTAGGCTGAGGGCCTCCACCTTCCTTCCTGCAGAGTATCAGGCAGCAACAGCCACGTGCACAGAGGGACATACAGGACAGTGCTCCAAGAGAGCTAACAACCCCCATGAAGGACAGAGAGCTCCCACACCCAGCAAACCACGAGAACACAGAACCTCATGGAACAGCCATCTCTTCTCAAAAAATTGGGAGCACTCCATTATAATCAAATCAGCAATCAGGCAAACAGGAATTCCCAAATACAGAGTATTGCAGACCAGCAAACGTCAGCAAACAGTTAAGGAAAGCCAGCCCTCTGGAAGAAAACTACCTAAGAACTAACAAGCAAGGGGGAAAGTTAACAGAACAAACAGAATACTTTAAAAATAATTAATAGCTCTAGAAAGAGTGTGGAAGATTCTGCACCCACCAAGCAACAACTCATTATAGCTTCTTTGTGAAAAGAAGCAAACAGAGGTCTTGGAAAATAAATAAATAAATAAATATATATATATATATATATAAAACATATCAAATATAAAAATAATGATTTTGAAAAGCTGAGTTGATAGCAGAATGGATAGGGCTAAAAGAGTAGCAAGCTAAAAGATTAAACTGAGAATTTCTCCTCAAAATTCTAAAAGGACGAAGAAAGTAAATGACCTGGAGGGATACATTCAAAAGTTCTAGCACCTGCCTAATAGTTCTAGAAAGAAAGAAGAAAGTGAATGAGGGAGGAAAGAAATAGAGGAAATAATTAAAGCAGAAGGAAAAGAGGGGCGCCTGGGTGGCTCAGTCGGTTAAGCGTCCGACTTCAGCTCAGGTCATGATCTCACAGCTTGTGAGTTGGAGCCCCACATCGGGCTCTGTGCCGACAGCTCGGAGCCTGGAGCCTGCTTCGGATTCTGTGTCTCCCTCTCTCTCTGCTCCTCCTCTGCTCATGCTCTGTCTCTCTCTCCTTCAAAAATAAATAAACATTAAAAAAAAAGAAGAAGAAGAAGAAGTAAAAGAAAATTTTCCAGTGCTTAAAATATAAGCATTCTGTATGGATCAATATAGGCTGATTGTGCTGTGATAGCAAACCACACCCAAATTTCAACACACAAAGGTGTGTTTTTTGGCTCAAGCTCCCTACGTATTTGCTGTGTGTCCATCACAGGTCGGCAATGGGCTCTGCTGGTTGTAGTCACTCCAAGACTCAGGCTGACATTGCAGCCACCATCTAGAATGTTGCCCATCGTGGTGGCAGAAAGGAAGAGAAAGCTCAATAGGTCTCACTTTGTCAGTGAAATGGTCCAGCCCAGAAGTGAGATGCACTCACAATTCATTGCCTGGAGCATGGCCTCACCCAAGTAGGAAGGAGCCAGGAAGTGCAATCCAATCACATGACTGTAAGTATTGGATGAATAGCACTGACGACTGATGATCAATTATACCTTTGGTTTCCAGAAATGCAATACTATGGATGCCTCTCAAAAGCATTATGCTTAGTAAAAGAATTCAGACTCAAAAGGCCATACATTATTTGATTCCATTTATATGACATCTGTAAAAGGCAAAATACATAGGGACAGAAAAACCAGATCAGTGGTTGCCAGGAGCTCGTGGGGAGGAAACTGACGACAAAAAGGAACCAGAGAACAATTTGTGGTGATGAAAATACTCTCTCTTGATTATGGTGGTGCTTATGTGACTGTGTAAGTTTCTCAAAAATCATAAAAATATATGCCTGAAAAGAGTGAGTTTTCCCTCAACAAATCTTGGAGGATAAAAGGTTAAATGACTTTTTCATCCATAGGCCATATTTGAAAGAGTTACTGGAGGTTGTTCTTCAGTAAACCAAGAATTAAATTCAAGTAAAATTAAGATAGGGAACGTAAGAAATTATGTTATTTGTTAGAAGGCTTATAATTAACCCACACCACCCATGCCATGCCCCTTACTACCTGACAGTCCTACCTATCTCCTCCAGAGACGTAACACTTTTCAAATTTTTAGTGATCACTTCTAGTATTTATCTCCAAATTAAAAAAAAAAAAAAAGCAAAACCTCTCTCCCTATATATATCCTAAAATCATCAATTTCAGACATCATTTATTGACTTACTATGTTAGAATGATTTTTTTTAATGTTTATTTATTTATTTTGAGAGAGAGAGAGAGCATGAGCAGGGGAGAGGCAGAGGAAGAGGTGGAGAGAGAGAATCCTAAGCAGGCTCCATGCTATCAGCTGATAGCATGGAACCTAATTCAGGGTTCAGACTCACAAACCATGAGATCATGACCTGAGCTGAAACCAAGAGTCAAACGTTTAACCAACTGAACCACCCAGGTGCCCCTGGAATGATTTTATTTTTTTATAGATGTCTTTCCTCTCCCATTTTACCAATATAGTTAAATTATATTTTGTTAAATTCATATTCAGTGTTTTCATATTTTGGCCACAAAAGTATTGTGCACTATGATTTCTTTTCCTTGTTGCTTTGAACAAAAAATTGTTCAAATTTTTGTTTTTCCTGGAGTTAACAACTGTGTCACTTTTCCCATTTTCTTAGTTTTCCTTGAACCTATGGTTTAAGTCTTCCTATAACATCCGATAGTTTTCTTAAATATCTCTCAGTACAATTTTGACAGAGTCAGCCCTGTCAGAGTCTATCAACCTCAAATTTTCCCACTGAAGTCTTTTGTCCTAGCAATCTGGATTGATTGTTGCGTAGGCTTAATGCATAGCTATTGTCCCGGGACCTCCCTTTATCATCCTGGACACTTACTTCCTTGATCTCGTGTCAGATGTACTATTTCCTAAGCTCTGTATGGTGGTTTGGATCCCCTTTCATCAGTTTTTACAATTGTTTGTCAGACCCCAGCCACCAAAAGGGTGAAGCAGATCGAGAGCAAGTACGCTTCTTAGGAAGGCTTGAACACTGCAGGAGATACGCTTGCAACAGTTGACTTCTCATCCACATGTTGTGGGCCTTGCAAAATGACCCATCCTTTCTCCATTCCCTCTCTAAAAAATGTTCCCACATGGTGTTCCTTGAAGCCGATGTGGATGACCGTCAGGATATTGCCTCGGAGTGAGTAAATGTGTGTGCAGTACTTCGAACAGTGCCTGACACCTAGTATGTGGGCTACGTTGGCTTATTATTATTATTATTATTTATTTGTTTTGTTTGGCTGGGGTGTAATTTGCATACAAGGAAGCTCTCTCTCTAGTGTACAGTTCCATGAATTTTAAAAAATATATACTGTCATGAAATCACCACCACAATCAAGATAGGGACTGTTTCTGATACCCCCTCACACACACACACATACACACACACACACAGAGGCTTCCCTTGTATCCCCCCCTCCTTCCACCCCAATCCCTGGCAACCACCGATCTGCTTCTCGTCCCTGCTGTTTTGCTCTTTCTAGAACACCATACAAATGGAATCTTTCAGTAAGTAGCCTTGAGTCTGGCTTCTTTCACTTAGCGTAATGCATCGGAGATCTCCTCTATCCTTCAGTGTCTCTGTAGTTCATTCCTGTTTACTTCTGAGTAGGATTTCATTTGAGGAATGTACCACAGTTTGTCGATCCACTCAGCCATTGAAGACCATTTCAGTCGCTTCCAGCTTGGGGTGATTATATAAACAAGGCCACTAGAAACTTTTATGCATAAGCTTTTGTACATTTTAATGTCTCTTAGATAAATATGTGTAGGCGTGGGATTTCTGGGTTGTATGGTAAGTTGACGCTTAACTGTACAAGAATCTGCCAAACTATTTTCCAAATGGCTGTGCCGTTTCACCACCCCACCAGCAGCATGGGGGGGGTCTGGTTTTGCTACATCCTCGCCGGTACTTGGTGTGGTCTCTCTTTTTAGCTATTCCAGTAGGAGTGTCCTGGGTCTCACTGGGCTTTTAATCTGCATTTCCCTAATAACTGATCATGTTCAGCGTCTTTTATGGGCTTAGTTGCTTCCCATATATTTTCTTTGATGAAATGGCTATGCCACTATTTTGCTAGGTTTCTGGGGGGGGGG
This sequence comes from Prionailurus bengalensis, assembly GCF_016509475.1. Lineage (NCBI taxonomy): Eukaryota > Metazoa > Chordata > Mammalia > Carnivora > Felidae > Prionailurus > Prionailurus bengalensis. The sequence goes on from NC_057356.1 coordinate 7,430,709, forward strand.
TTAGTGTTTGCTTTCTTCTTCTCAACTCTTGAGAGTTCTTTATATATTCTAGATACAAGTCCTTTATCAGTTATGTGTTCTGCCAAGATTATCTGCCAGTCTGTGTCTTTTCATCTCATAACAGTGTCTTTAGCAGAGCAGAAGTTTTGAATTTTGATGAAGTCCAATGTATTAGCTTTTCCTTGTATAGTTAGTATGTGATGCCATGTTTAAAAAAGCTCTGCCAGGCCACCTGTGTGGCTCAGTCGGTTGAGCGTCCGACTTCAGCCCAGGTCATGATCTCACAGTTCGCGAGTTCAAGCGCCATATTGGGCTCCATGCTGACAGTGTGGAGCCTGCTTGGGATTCTCTCTCTCTCCCTCTCCCTCTGCCCCTCCCCTACTCTCTCAAAAACAAATAAATAAACTTTACAAATAAGTAAATAAACTGGGGCACCTGGGTGGCTCAGTCGGTTGAGCGTCCGACTTCGGCTCAGGTCATGATCTTGTGGTTGGTAAGGTCGAGCCCTGCGTCAGGCTCTGTGCTGACAGCTCAGAGCCCGGAGCCTACTTCAGATTCTGTGTCTCCCTCTCTCTCTCTCTCTGCCCCTCCCCCATTCATGCTCTGTCTCTCTTTGTCTCAAAAATAGATAAATATTTTAAAATTTTTTTAAATAATAAACAAATAAAAATTTAAAAAGCTCTGCCTAACCCCAGTCACAAAGATTTTCTCTTCTGTTTTCTTCTAGAAGTTTTGGAGTTACATTTTGGTCTATGATCCATTTTGGGTGAATTTTGGTATAAGGGGCAAGGGACGGGCTGCGGTTCATTCCTTTTGCACGTGGATGTCCAATGGTTCCAGCCTCCGTTGTTAACTGTTTGCAATGAGCATTAACACTATCAGGATTCCCGGTGTTCTGGGGACTGGCAGTCAGCAAGGGGGCATCCTGGCCCCACGTGTCCCTCAAATCTAACAGCGGGGGCCCCGTGCCGTCCTTTGCTGGCAGAGGAATTGGTTTCAGGTCGCTTTACCTCCTCTCTCTCTTCCTGAAATCTCTTGCATAAAACAAACCATGAAAGGGCAGGGGTGGCTTAGTGGTCTGGCAACGTCCCTTTGAAAATAAACAAGTGCAGAAATTGAAAGCCAGCGGCCATCTCTGGGGACTACTCTGAGAAACAGTTTGGGGCCGGTGCATCCGCTGCGCGTGGCTCTCCTGCCCCCGCAGGCAGCAGGTCGGACGTGGCAAAGCCAAACAGGATCCTGATTGCTTCAGATGTCACTTCTGGCCAGGCAGACCACCCCCCAGCTCCAGGCCTCTGCAGAGAGAGACTGCACTGGTGGGGGGTGTCTAATCGTCGGGGAGGCCGGAAGAGGTCCATGGCTAAGCAGCCCTGCACAGTTTGTACAGTCGGCCTCCCTCGTCTAAGGGACGGTAAGCTCTGTTTTACAGATAGGGAAACTGAGGCAAGGGGAGACGCGTGCGCGCACGTGTGTGTGTGTGTGTGTGTGTGAAGTAGATGAGTGCAAATTTGGGATTTGGGAGGGACAACTTTATCGAGGTATTGAAGCATACAACTCAGCTTTAAAGAAATTCACACAGCTGTGGGATCCTGCTCACAGTCCAGTGTTAGAGCATGTTTCCATCACCTCCTGTCTTTTTGCAGTCCATCCCTGTTGCCACCTGTCCCGGATAACCCAGGCTTTTCCTTCCGTCACCACAGTGTTGCTTTTTCTAGAAATTTCACGCAAATGGAATCACGCAGTAGGCGGTCACAGCGAGATTTCAAGTCAGAATCTAATGAGGAAGCCAGAGAGCCAGGACAGCAGGCACACCTTCACCAAGGGTTTTCCCTGTCCCGCCTGCTGTGTCTCTGAACCCCAGTCTGCACGCCTTTTAAAGAGGCTACAAATTGGCTCCCCGCCTCAGGGTTGAAGCCAGGGTGAAATGAGATAATGGAGGTCCAATATCTTGCATATTCATAATCGATACTCCATGGAAACTGGAAATAGACCAAACAGCCAGCAGCAGGAGAATGCGTAAGTGCCTTGTCGTGTCTTCACCCCGTGGAATATTCTCTAGCAAGGAGAATGGACTCCAGTGATGTGCAGCCATCCGATGAATCTCACAAACATTGTGTTAAGTGAAACAAGACAGAGGTAAAAGGGCACATACTGTGATTCCATGAACAGAAAGCTCAAAACCGGGCAAAACACACCTGTGCAAAGAGGAATTGGGAGAGCAGCTGTCCTTTGAGGGGTGGTGACTGGAAAGGACAGCGGGGGGGGGGGGCACACAGGTGTATTCAGTGTGTGAAGTTTCATTGAGGTACACTCTCACAAGCTGAGAAATCAACGCAAAGTCCTGCATGGTGCCTGGCACATAGTAGGTAATCATTATTCTTATTCTTTCCTCTGCACGGTGTTTCCGTAGGAAAGTGTGGTTGACTGCAGAGGTTGGCAAACTTTTTCTATAAAGGGTTAGTTATTACATATTTTTGACTCTGCAAACCATATAGCCTCCATAGCAACTATTCACCTTTGCTGTTGCATCATGAAAGCATCCAGAGATTATATGTAAATGCACGAGCATGGCTGTGTTCCAGTAATACTTTTTTTTTTAATTTTTATTTTTTGAGAGAGAGAAAGTGTATGGGGGAGGGCCAGAGAGAGAGGGAAAGAGAGAATCCCAAGCAGGCTCCACACTGTCAGTCCAGAGCCCAATGCAGGGCTCAAAACTCACGAACTGTGAGATCGTGACCTGAGCCGAAATCAGGAGCCGGACACTTAACTGGCTGAGCCACCCAGGTGCCCCTCAATAATACTTTATTTACAAAAACAGGTCGTGGGCTGGATTTGCTGACTCCTCACCCACAGACAGATGGACCGGATTCCAAAGCCTCCTTCACAGAGTCACTGCAGGACTCTGTTCAGTCATGTCCCTGTCCCCAGTTTTCCTATCTGTATAATGGGGAGTTGGTCCCTGCTCTAAACTACCATTCCGGGTGGCTCGGAGGTCAAATGAGCTCATAACTGAGGGACCCAGAGGGAGGAAAGAGCAGGAATTAAGAGTCTCTTGAGATTCTTTGGTGCAAAGCAGATTGTTATTTCTGCCAAAGTCTGAAGAGAGAAAGCCATCGACCTCATTTCACCCAGTGCATCCATGGGCACCAGTGTCCCAGGGGTATCTTGGAGGGAGTCAGGACCCACAGGCCTGGCACCACAGCCTGGTCTTTGCCTTCTAGAGGCTTTTCTCTCAAGAGCCTGTGGAGGAAGAACGATGGTGAAGGAGGCTGTAAAATTGAGTCCCCAGTGGGCTGTTCCTCTGAGACCCAAGGCCCCAAAGCTCCCTGCCTGGGACTGCTTTACTGGACAGCCTGTGTCTGTGGCAGGGACGTACCCTCTAATCCCCAGCCTTTGCTCAAGCCTTGCCCTCAGCCAGGAGTGTCTTCCCTTCTGTTTCCTGGAGGGCTTCTACTCGTCCCACAAGACATGATTTAGGCTATGGATCATCTGGGATACTCTGGGTGGATAACCCCACTGTCAGTCATCTGGGGAAGAGGCCGGTCTTCAGAAAGCCAAGTATAACTCAGAGGCAAGCCCAGGGGCACCTGGGTGGTTCAGTCGGTAAGCCATCTGGTCAGCTCAGGTCATGATCTTGCCGTTCATGAGTTTGAGCCCCACATCGGGCTCTGAGCTGACCTCTCAGAGCCTGGAACCTGCTTTGGATTCTGTGTCTCCCTCTCTCTCTCTGCCCCTCCCCTGCTCACTCTCTCTCTCTCTCTCTCAAAAATAAATAAACATTTAAAAAATGGAAAAAAAAAAAAAAGAAGAAGGTAAGCCCAAAGCAGCGGGGAGTGGGCAATTCTTGCCTTTTCCTGCACCTCATTCTCTGGGAGCTGGGTTTCTGGGGTCTAAACATGATTGAAGATAGTAACTCTAATAGTAGTAACGGTAGCAGCCAACATTTATTGAGATTTACTCTGTGCCAGGACCTGTCACAAGCACTTCACATGTATTAATTCATCTAATCCTTGAGATGACCCGAGAGTAGGCACTGTTAGTCTTCCCCTCCTAGAGGAGGAAACTGGGGCCCAGAGAAGCTAAGATACTTACCTGAGGTGACATAGGTCTAACGTGCTGGAGCTCTGAAGACTGTAGAAGAGGTTGCTTCAGAAGTCCAAAATGGGTTCCTATCATCCTTGTTACATCTTTTTCTTCAGCTCTGAACCGTCTAAGTCTTTGTCACATGGGAGCGTTAAAAGGGGAAGTTGGAGGGGAGAGAAAGACTCCTTCCAAGAGAATGACACCCAATCAGCAGTCAGAGCTACCTTATGGGCAACCACCCCTCCTTCTGGATTCGTCCAGGAGAGACTCCAAGCCCTGGGACAGACGAGCGGGGACTCACGTGGGAAACGATCCAGGGAAAACTGACCTGAAGGGCCACAATGGACTCCCAACATTGAAAAGTTCAGGAGGAGAGCTGGCTTCAGGGCCGGCTGGGGCCAAGTGCTCAAATGCTGCCCTCGGGAAGCTCACATTCTCCATCGTTCAACTCTTTCTTGTGTTCAAGTCACTTGCAGGCAGGCCTCTCCCTACCGTGCTGGCCCTCTAGGGAATTCTCTAGTGACTACTTTAGTGGGACTCTTTTCTAGCAGTTCCCACGGAAATCTCAGGGCTGACTGTCACTGGGCCACAACGGCTTATGTGATCATCCTTGAACCAACTGTGGCCAGGGGGTGGGACCATGCGGGTGGTGCAGGCCTGGGTCACCTGGCTGTCCCTGGGACTGAGTGGACAAGGGTGACCTCTACTGGCAGAAGAGGGGAATGCAACTGGCAAAGAGCGTGTGTCTATTAGCCTCCGGAGAGAAATAAAAGATTCCTCACTCACAGGAGCGGGGATTGTTAGACTTGGCCTTTAAGGTCTGCACTCCCACCTCGGTCTTGACTGTGGCCCTCCATGGTCCTTGTTGGCTTAGTCTGGGCTAAGACCCAGACCTCAGCTTCCCTACCTGTCTCTCCCAGCCCACCTGACTCCACCAGCTGGGCTGCAGTACTGATTGCCTGGGAGCACACGGCCTTTTGCCAACTCCCGGCCTCCTGCTTGGCCCACTGCCCCAGTTCCCTGGTTGCTTTGCCCCCATCTCCAGCCTTGGCTTTTTCCAATCCATGCCATTCCCTGGAAATCCTGTCCCCAGTCCAGCAGAGCCCTGGTTCAGAAACCTCCAGCCTACTCCTTGGTGTCAACCAGGAAAACGAACTTCTCATCCCCATGCCTGGACTCCTTGCACCATCCCTGACCACGCCCCCTCATCAAAAGGCACCTTCCCTAGTTCCGAACGGTGTTGGCCATCCTGGCACACTGGCTCACTTATTTGCCTATAGCTGAAGGGACAAACTTGAGTCACTGCTGCCCCGGGCCCAGCATACACGTGGTGCTCACACGAATGCTTGCAAAGCTGCATTTTCCAGCTCTTGTGCATGACTGCTTCTCAACGGACAGGAGAGGAAGTCAGGCAGCTCCACAGACGGACAGGAAACGGCAAGAGACAGAGAAGCCAAGAGAGTCACAGAGAGAGTGAGCGTATGACTGAGAAACATCTGGGCGGGGAGAGGGGTGGAGAGAAGGGTGGCGGATCCACAGGGACAAGTCTGGAAGGGACGGAGCTTCATCCAGGACGGAGACGCGGACACGCGGGGAAGACAGAAAAGGAGACCGCAAAAGGGTGCCAACTGAAGCATATTTTTGGTTGAGCAAAGTCCCTATGATTTCTGTTTTGTCAAGCCGAACTTTATCAGGAGTTCAGGAGTCTCTTTCGCTGAGCAATCAATCCCGGGAAAAACACTAGAACACGGTAAAAAAGAAGGGGGTGGGAGGGAGAGGCAGACAAAACAGAGAACATTTGCCTCCAGGCGGGTTGGCACAGGCAGGCCTCACTAAAACAATAATCCCACCCCTGCCCTCCCTGCTGGCAGATCAGCCTCGGCCAGGTTTCAGGTGGAAGAGGAGATGGTGAGACAGGCCAGAGAAAAGGAAACCATGGAGGGAGACTCCAGGGAGGGAGTCTGAGCTGCCAGGGAGAGAAGCGCCCCAAACGCCAGGAGGGGAAAGAGCCCCGGGAAGGTTCTGCCTCTGGCCTGGCCGCGGGTCACTTAAGCCAAGACAAAGTTGCGATCCACGTCCGGGCCGACTCCTCAGAGTGCCTGCCACAGCCTCGCAAAGTCGAGGACCAGGGCCTTTCCGTGGGGGCCCTGCTTGGCTATGCGACTGTTTCTGTGTCCTCGCCTCAGCGAGGAGGTCTGTCACCCCCGTGTCCAGTGTCCAGCTGGTGCCTAACGGTGGCAGCTAACGTGACCCTGGGAGGCAACAGTCCCTGGGTGCAAGGAGCTTAGTGCTCTGCACAAAGTCAGGGCCACACGGTCGTGCACGAGAGGCCAGAGCAGCTGGCGAGGGGCCGTCTCGCCATCCATCAGATTTTACCCTTTACTACGATGCTAGAAAGCCACATGGTGTTCATGATTTGAATTTTTTTTTATTTTCTGAAATGGAACCATTGTACATTGTACAAACCATATCTACTGATGGAATAAATAAGTGAAAAATTATACTGCTGTACAACACGCCAAAAAGAAAGAAAAAAAAAAAGTAAGAGGAAAAAAAAAATTAGGTAACGGTGAAAAAAGGTCTTTATACCTCTAACCAGGTCCTTGGCGATAATGAACATTCCAAACCATGACATCGTTTGTAATGAGAGGTCACCACCCTATAGATCGGTCAACTGCCCTCCAGGTTCTGGGTGTAAAAGTGCCAGCACTTTGTGGAATGTGTAGCCGAAGCCTCCCCGACTTCGTGTGTGGCGGGGAGTAAGGTTGCCCTGGGAGCCCTTTAGGCCACAGGGCCTGGTGTCCGCGGAAGGCATCTGCTGAGGACCCCCGCCCCTGGCTCGGTCGGCTGAAAGGTCTTAGATTCTGTGGTGGGAGGAGGGCGAGGGGCGCAGGGTGGGTGGGCAACAGTGGCTCCGAGGAGCGGACCGCGTCGGGGAAGGAAGCACGTGTGGATTTTTGCAGTCTAACGATGCCGCGTGGGAGGCCTTCCCGGCCAGCGATGCGTGCGGGGCCACTGGCGCTTTGCCTGGCGTGGCCGCGGCGGGGCCGGGGGGGAGGGGGTCCCCGGCCACGGGCCCCTTCCTACCTTCATCAGGCACTTCAGAGAAAAACTAATGACAGCCTCGGTGTCGTGGATGTGGTCTCCGTCCTCAACCGCGCTGACTCCCCTCGCCCGTCCAGAGAGGGCACCGTAACCGGAAGGCGCCCAGGGGACCCCGGCCGACTCGCCGTTCCTGTGGATGCGTGTGTGGGTCTCCTTCGGCTGTCTTGCTCCTAACCTCTCATTTCCCAAAAAAGAAAGGAGATAAATCTCCAAATTCACCTTTCATCAAAATGGAGTTTTGCCGCAAAGAAAAAAAGTTAAGTTACTCTAGCTCTAGAGGATCTGGAGGTAAAGCCGCCTTGAGAGATGCTGAGAGGTAACGCAGAACACAGTTCTCCACAGAACTGACTGCCTGAGGGGCAAAATTGATAAGGATTTTTTTTTTTTTTTAAGACAGAAACTTTTCGGCATTGCAAACTTCAACATTAAGATTCTCAAAGTTTGTTGTGTGTTTTTTTTTGTTTTGTTTTGTTTTGTTTTTCCCTTATTTCAGGAGACATTTTTGCATGAGGTATTTGAAATTCAGGAACATTTTGATTCTTCTTGAAGTGCAGGAAATAGATTGGCTCCCTTAAAAAAAAAGTAAGAGCCTCACCCTCAGAAACTTAGAAACTGGAATCTGGCAGACACTTCCCATGGTGGTCAGGAGAGAGATCCACACGTCAAAGGTGGTACCTGAATATATGCACCAATCAGCAAAACAAAAACGAAAACAAAAAAACCACAAAACAACAACAAAATAACCCCCCCTCAACCCTCCCACCCCCTCACACAACTCAAAGGAAGTTGAACTCCAGTGCAGTAAAGAAAGCTCAGGAAAAGGGTTAAGGTCCGAGGAGTCCATCTAGGAATTAAGAGCAAACCAGGCCTCAGAACCAAACGATCAGGCGGGCTGTCCACGGGGGGCATCGCCATTTGAGGGAGAGGAAGCTGTCCCGGCACAGGCACAGGACGGAGGCCAGGGGATGGGGGCTCAATCACCCCTTTCTGGAGGAGTGTAGAGCTTTCTGCTCCCCGGTGCCTTGTTTCTGGCCTTTGAGGCCCAATCATCAGGGTCTGCTCCCCAGTGGGGACCATCAGCGCATCCTGGGAGCGAGAGGCGATGGACTGTTGTTGGCTCTGAAGAGTCAGGAACGCTTTGCCATCTCCCCTCCCCCCCCGGGGGGTGTGGGGGGAGAGCCCAGAGGAGCCGGGGAGGCGGAGGGCAGCAGGTTACTGTGGATTTGAAATCCAGGCAACACGCTAGGAGAGAAAGTTCAGCACCAGCTCTTCTTGCCATCTGCTCCCAGCCTCCTCAGCCCTTTCATCGTCCTAAGGAGACAATCCTGCAGTCAGCCACAGAAGCCATTTCGTCTTCGGAGGTGTGGGAGAAAGCGGTATGGTGGGGATAGAGGGTGGAAGTGCCAGAACAATCTAAGGGTTCCGTGTATCCGTCTGGGCCACGGTGGGCTTGGAAACACCGGCCTCAGATGCCCCGAGGAAGTGAGAGCACATCCAGTGGCCCGCCCTCGGGGACAGTGCCCCGACGACATCGAGACTCCTCGGACCTTGGACCCAGGCCCCAGGGCCCAGGGCTGCTCGACGCCCTCCCTCCGCACCTGCAAATCAGGTGGCCAAGGAGGTCCTGCTCTTCCGAGGCCTCAGTTTCCCCTCCTCCCTGCCTGCTCCGCTCCAGCTGAAGTCCCGGGTCAGGGAGGGGAGAGATGTTGAGGACGGTGGCACCGGCTGCCTGGACAAAACCGAGGGCACTTTGCAAAGGGAGATGCAAAACAACCGGGAAAACATGCCAGAGGTCACCTCAAGGGCACAAGGCACAAAAAAAGAAAGCAGAAGGAATCGGCTGAACAGTGAAATGCCCCGACGAAAACCGATTTCCTGATCGGCACCACCCTCAAATATAGCTTATATCGTTAAATAGAGAAGTGGGGGGTGGCGGAGAGGGGAACGAAACAATACAGCAGCAACACAAATGTAATCTTGGCTTCAGAGACAGTGTGCAGACCCTCCTGAGTGCTGTCGACTCCGCCTTCCCAAGGACGGTCCCTTCGAGACTCAAGTGTTTTGCTTCACAGCAGAAAGTTCTTCAGTGTCTGAGAAGTTACGCTGTTCTGGGTTTTCTTGGATTTGCACTTGGTAAACTTGGAAAGTTAGTAGTTCTGTCTGCACCCGAGAGGAATCGCTCGGGGGAAGTTGTTCTAGAATTCAGCCTGCAGATGGCTCTCCCGTGGAACGTGGACAGCAGGACTGAACGTAGTGTCTACATCTCTTCAGAGTTCTGTTGCGAGGCCTCCAGTTTCAGCTTCTTAGAGGGTGGGACTCCTTCCAAATCCTTGGGGAAGAAGAAGGGAGAACAGAGGTTAACAGCCAGGGGGGCAGTTTCGGCCAGCCGTGAGGTAGAAGGTCAGCCCAGGAGGAAACTGAGGCCCACCCCCTGTGGTTCCAGCCTGAGGTTCTGGCCCTGTGCTCTGTGCTCACCAAGCCCCGTGTCACCTGGGTCCCCCGTCCCTGCCACGGTGGCTTCCCTGTGGGTCTTCAAGCATACCGTCACCCACGACCGTTACCACACTGCCCCCTGGGCCTCTAAAGCTTCTCTGTCCCCTTCACCACACAGGCCGGGGGAGGGTTTCCCCATTATCAGCCCTCCAATCTGTAATTAATCGCTATGGTAATCATTTGTACACAAGTCCCAAGGGCACCTCTCCAAGCTCGAAGAAGGCCTGGTCCAACCTTGCCGTATGGACAATGGCTCCTCCAGAGCTCCGCACAGGTGCCTGGCCTGGGCACACACTCAGCGTTTGTTGAATGCACTTGTGCGTTTTTCTGGGGAAAAGGCCCATAGTTGTGACCGAACTCCTAGATCCCATGACCCAAAAAAGGTTCAGCACTCATTCTCCCACCCTGACTTTCCCATTCAGGCATCGCCAACCTGGCCCATCCCCCGAGACCAGCTGTTGACCTTATCCGCCTCGACTGCACCCCCGTGTCCGTCCAGGATACCACACCTGCCCGGGATAAAGCTGACGGTAGGCAGGAGGCCTCGTTTGCTCGCCCTGTGCCCATACCCCCCACGTACTAGCAAGTATCACCAACTCCATCTCCAAATACCCCTGGGCCTGCCCACCTCTCCCCGCTGCCTGCTGCCCCATCCATTGTCCTCACCACCATCACCTGCCCAGAGAAAGCAGCATCCTGTTCCGAGATCTCCCTGTGCAGCCTTCACCAACGTCTAACCAATCCCAAAATAGAAATCACACACAGAACATAAAACCTGCCGACGCTTTCCCACTGACTTCAGAGCAAAATCCCAACTCCTTACCAGGCTGAGAGGGCCCAGCGGCCAGCCCAGGCCTACCTCTGTGCCTCGCCTCACCGTGCTCTTCCTTGTCTGCTAGGCCCCGGCTCCCCTGGCCCCCCTTTTGTTCGTCAGGCTCGTTCCTGTCTTCAGGCCCAGGCACCTTTGGTTTCTCTGCCCAGAAAGCCTGCCCTATTTTCCCATCCTTCAAATTCCCACTCAAAGCCCCTTTCTCTGCCTATACCAGCCCGAAGAACCCTCCACTGTCAGGCCTCCTTGTTCTGGTTCTCCTGAAGCACGTGTTGGGACCTTGTATTCCTCCTGTGCCTGCTGTATTCCGGCTGTGTCTTCCTCCCCGACCCCATCGTGAGCCCCAAGAGGGCAGGAGGGACCCTGTCTCTGGCTCACCCTGGGTCTCTAGTATCTGGTCGAGAGCCTGGCCCACAGCAGGTGCCCAACAAATGTTCCATACAGGCCCTAGACCTTGATGCAGGCTGTGTATGAGTTTCTTTAAAAAAAATTTTTTTTTAATGTTTATTTTTGAGAGAGACAGAGCATGAGCAGGGGAGGGGCAGAGAGAGAGGGAGACACTGAACCCAAAGCAGGCTCCAGGCTCTGAGCGGTCAGCACAGAATCTGATGTGGGGCTGGAACCCATGAACCGTGAGATCATGACCTGAGCCAAGCTAGACACTTAAATGATTGAGCCACCCAGGCACCCCATCTTTTTTTTTTTTAGTATTTTTATTTTATTTTATTTTTTTATTTAAAAAAAAATTTTTTTTTCAACGTTTATTTATTTTTGGGACAGAGAGAGACAGAGCATGAACGGGGGAAGGGGCAGAGAGAGAGGGAGACACAGAATCGGAAACAGGCTCCAGGCTCCGAGCCATCAGCCCAGAGCCCGACGTGGGGCTCGAACTCACAGACCGTAAGATCGTGACCTGGCTCAAGTCGGACGCTTAACCGACTGCGCCACCCAGGCGCCCCTTTAGTATTTCTTTTTGAGAGAGAAAGAGTGCACAAGCAGGGGAGGGGCAGAGAGAGGGGGACAGAGGATCCAAAGCAGGTTCCATGCTGACAGCACAGAGCCCAACGTGGGGCTCAAACTTGTAAACTGTGAGATCATGACCTGAGCCGAAGTCGGACACTCGACCGACTGAGCCAGCCAGGAGACTGTGGGTGTGAGTTTCCTGTGGCAGACCCTGACAGCAGGTGTCGCAGGGAGGCAGAAAGAACCCCTCCATCTGTGTTCTCCCTTGTTCTCATTATGAAAGCGATAAACGCCCGATAAAGACAGAACAGCAGAAAGCAGGTACTGTGCCTTCCGAGGATCGTGGGTCCCGCTCGGGAGAAGGTCTTTGGTTCTGCAGAGCACCTGGGTGCGGGGGCAGCATGTGAGTTTGGGAGGGGAGCCTGGAGGGAGGTGAGCTGCTGTACAGGGCACAGGAGAGGAGAGAGGGAAGAGGGAGGGAGTGAAAGAGGAGCCACGAATTCAGGACAGTTGAGCCGGCAGAAGAGCCGAGTAAGTCTTCCTCATGGGGGAGGAAGGGAGGGTTTTTTGTTTGTTTTTGTTTTTGACACAGGAATGGCCACATTTCAACGTCAAGTTGTTTTGCTTAGCTGTGATGTATTCTGCACCTTGCTCACAAGCCTCGGAGCTCTGTGAGCGAGCGTCTGTCTGTGTGTGCGTGACAACAGCAGACGAGGCCCCGTTTCAGGTCTGGGTCCCCTGGAAACGGGAGTGGAGGTGGGGGGGGCATGTTAGAACAGGAGACCCCTGTACCATTCAGACATCTGCAGGGGAGGGGAGCACGAGATGCCCCCCAGGGTATGGATCAAAGTTTCAAGCTGGTCTTTCCTCCACTGAGTTCAGGAGGCCAGGAGATCCCAGCTGACATCCTGGTTCTACAAACTGTAACGGGGCTTTGATTTTTATTTTTAATCAAATGGGCTCATGCTATGCCTGAGGTTCTGTGTCTTGCTTTTCTCATTTCATGTTGTGAGGGTACTTCTTTATTGACGGTCTGTACCTGGGTCAACCACCTCTTTTTAACAGCTATGTACCAGTCTGTTCTATCCGTGACCCCAGGATTAATTTAACCAGTCCCCTTTGACAAACTTAGGTTGTGGCTGATTTCCTGCCACTGCAAACACATCTTCTATCAACACTCCCTCTGTTTCTGGGCAGAATACTCTGGAGGAGTATTCTGTAGGAGGAGGGGGCTGCAGATCCAAAGGGGCACTTCCTCTTGGGGGGACAGCCTGGCTTAAGGCTCTGCAAAGTGCAGACCATGTCCCGCACACCCTGCCTCTTCCAGTCTTTTGGCTACTGCTCCTAGTCAGTGTCTCCCAAGGTCCTGGAAAATAGTTTTATTCGTTGGCGTTTTGACACCCCTGAGTCCCCAACTCATCTTAGGTGAGCACAGTGGGCTGACGGTGAAAAGGCACAACGGTGGCTTCCGAGGCATTCCTGTGTCCAGTGTCACAATGAGTGTGTTAACCCACATTCTCTCATCTCATCTGCGCCCTGGTCCCAAGACAGTCCTGTGACTCCATTTTGGCAGCTGCAGACAATGAGGCTCAGTCATGCTAAGTGAAGGAGTTGGCGGATTTGAACCCAGGATGTTTGCTCCTATCCACCGGCCACCTGCTTCTGCACTGTCTGATTCACACCAGATGCGCACAAACGGCGATGACCCAGATCGGGGTCCAAGCCAGGTGGGGGAGGGGGTGTGGTCAGTTGCAAAATGCTAAAGGATGATTCATCTGGCATTTAGGATTCTGCAGACTTACCGTCCCAGCTCTCAAGGAAGCTAACTTTGGGTCACGAGAGCAGGCAGGGCCTTTGTGGACCCGAGTAAACAAAGTGATACGGCTAAGGCTGGGTTATAGGATGCTTCCTCCTTCTATACACCCTGTTCCCCGAGGACTGGGCCCACGTGTCTCTTTCTGCAAGACACCCAGGGTGCCCAGGGCGGATCACAGGATGCTCACGAATCCTGCTCAACGAATACAGGAAAGTTCCGATCTTCCAAGGAGAAAACAAAAAAACAAAATAACAAACACGCCTTTCGACGTACCCCCGACACCCCAACGGGCTCCCGGCCGATCTGGCTGCCCCTCCGAGGCCTCGATCGAGGTACCTGAGAGGTTGCGGACGCCTCTGCAGCTAGACCCGCGTCTCCAGATGGCTGCCGTTCTACTTTCTCTGAACTGTTCGTCGAGTTTTCCATTGAGGACTGTGAATTCTGCTCGTCAGAAGCATCTGAGGGAAAAGCAAAACGACAGAAGCTGTTTTCAGACACGTGAGATGCGGAGCCAGATGGACCAATTACTAAAAATACCTGGAACAGGGTAGTTTTGTGGCCAGGCGGTCTGTCAGTGCGGCAGTGAGCTGTGGGGGAGGGGGGCTGGGAAACCTCTTAGTTTTTTGGGGAGGTGGTTTTAACCTGCGAGGCCACAGGCTGGCCCTGGGGCCTCCAACCCTCGCCTGCACTCCCACCACCTGCCGCTTGCCCAGAGAGGACATCTTAGGGATGCTACAGGCTTTGTGCCGTGTGCACCTGGCGCCCTCTGGTGGGCACAATGCGCTGCAACCGTCATGGCTGCTGACTCCTCCCTCCTGCGTTACAGAGCCTGCGTTCTCCACCTGGGGAGCCCACGGAGGTAACTGTCTTTGCAGACATTTCTCTTAATCACATGGGTATTTTCCTGACCGTAAGAGCAAGGGCTGATCATTGCGAGAAACGGCAAATACAGAAAAAAATAAATAAATAAAGTTAAAATCAGTGATTATCTCACACCACCCACAACTACCAACCCACTAACATTTCAGAGGATTTATTTCCTAACATTTCAGAGGATTTATTTTCATCTCTCCAGATGTTTTCCCCCTACATGCATATAATTCTCTGCTCTCCCCAAATAGAGATCACACAGAATTTTAGAAAAAATGTTCACATCTTGAAAAATTCTCTAAATACAAGAGTGCACAAAATGGCCGCACAGCTTCTCCCAAGCCATCACTGATTTATAGATCCTGTTTTGCCAATTATTTGGGCTATTTCTTATGCATCAGTCTCCCTGCTCCCCACCCTCCCTGCCACGTTCCTTAAGCCGTAGCTGGCTGCATGTGGCAGTGCGGCTGTGGAAGAAGAGACAGCAGTGTTTGTACCTGAAGCTTATTTTGGGTGCCGAGCAGCCGAGCTCACGGGGGGAACAGCAACATCCTGCCCAGGGCCCCATTCTGCTTGCACTCAAGGCCCCAACAACATATGTCACCCTGATTTTTCTAAAGTGCACTAGAACACTCAAGAATGCTTGCTTTTTTGGGGTTTCTGAGGCAGAAAAGAAAAAAAATCCAGGCTTAAGTTTTTTGTTTTTTTTTTTAAGTTTATTTTGGGAGAGACAGAGAAAGCAAGGGGCAGAAAGAGAGGGAGAGAGAGAATCCCAAGCGGACTCCACATTGTCAGTACAGAGCCCGATGTGGGGCTCGAACTCACACACCGTGAGATCATGACGTGAGCCGAAACCAAGAGTCGGACGCTTAACCTACTGAGCCACCCAGGCGCCCCTAGGCCTAGGTTTTAAAGCGAGCCAGGCAATATGGAGACGTGGAGCAAAGTCGGCAGCTCTCCGTGGCCTGAAGCCGAAGGGGAGCAGAGGGCTGGGGCTGGGGCCGGAAGGAGGCGTAAGACCTTCTTCCCCAGGAGGCTGATCTCCCGGCACGTCCATCCCGGATGAGCTGTTGTTCACACGTTCTCTTACTCCCCAAACCAGCGGCCCTGATAGCTCGAGATCAGCACTGGGACACCAGCCGCCTGGCTGGGGCCACAGGGAGGCTCAGGGGTCCACTTCTCCAGGGCTGCATGCTGCCTACAAACTGGTGTGTGGGAGGACACAGCGTGGAGAGATAAGGCCTAAGTTCCAACAGCGCCTCTGCCACTTGATTCCTCTGGGCCCCATAAAAAGCACGGTTGGCAAGAGCCACCCTGTCGAGTCACTGTGAGGACTAAATGGAATGACAGAGAAAGCACTCAAGTAGCGAAATAACCCGGGGTGGAGGTGGGGTGTAACTGAGGGATTAGCTAGGGCATAGACCCAGACTCCCTGTAAACCTGACAGTTCTTTGATACTTTGCTCTACTTTTCTTTAAAAAAATGTTTACCGATCGGGGCACCTGGGTGGCTCGGTTGGCTGAGCATCCGACTCTTGATTTCTCACGGTTTGTGGGTTGGAGCCCCATGTCAGGCTCTGTGCTGACGGTGCAGAGATGGGATTCTCAGTCTCCCCCTCTTTCTGCCCCTCCCCTGCTCACGCTCACTCACTCTATCAAAATAAGTAAGTAAATAAATGACAAGAAAGAAAGCAAGAAAAAGAAAAGCAAGCAAGCAGATTGACAGGGGCACCTGGGTGGCTCAGTTGGTTGAACATCTGACTCTTGATTTTGGCTCAGGTCATGATCCCAGGGTCATGGGATCGAGCCCCATGTTGGGCTCCATGCTGAGCATGGAACCTGCTTGGGATTCTCATTCTCTCTCTCCCCCTCTGTCCCTCTCCCCCACTGGAGTTCTATCTGTCTCTTTCTCTCAAAAAAAGAAGAAGAGAAAGAAAAAGACAGACAGACAGACAGACAGACAGACAGAAAGAAAGAAAGAAAGAAAGAAAGAAAGAAAGAAAGAAAGACAGACAGACAAGAAAGGAAAAGAAAAAGAAAGCAGATTGGTAGTTGCCATGGGTTAGGGCCGGGGGGAAGGGGAAGTGAGTTTATGGGCACAGAGTTTCCTTTTGGGGTGACAGAAATGTTTGGAACTGGTCAGAGTTGAATTTTATCTCCATTTTTTAAAAAAGTAAAAAAGGTCTCTGCTGATGTTATATTCTATTTCATAATACGTGTTTGCTTTAGCAAATACCATCAATTGTTATTGTCCTCTAGCCTGCGGACCGGACAAGGAGGTTCAGAAATCATGGCCAGTCACCCAGTCATGCTGAGCCCCTGCCCGGCCTGAGAGCTCGCGGAGCACTCTAGGGCTCGGTGCAGCGCTGGTGCTGGAACTCACCCAGGGGAAATTATTTTCCTAGGGCCTAAATTTAGTCCAGTGAGTTTGGACATTATGTCATTCCCTGAGCTCACTCAGCAGTAAACAAGTTCAAAGCAAGGTCAACAGCTGGCGACCAACCTGCCCTGTCCTGCAGGCAGCGTGCACCCACCTGGGAGGCCTCCAGGCCTTTCCCATGGGGGCTCCCCCAGCTGTGGCGCCCCCCCACCCCGCCCCGGGCGATGCTGCGCAACTGTGCGTGCCCAGTGGCCCGGGGTCGCCAGAAGAGGACCCTGGTGTGGTTTCCTGGACCAGTAAGGCTTTTGGTGGTAGTGGGGGGAGGGGTGGGTAGTGGTAATAGTTACCAAAATGTGGCAACCGTGGAAGCAACAGCCCAAGAAGTGATTCCTGAAGTAGAGCTTTAACCCGCCTTCAGGGAAAGGAGCTGCAGATCCCAGACGTGGGAGGAACGCGGGAGAAAGCAGGCAGGACGGGGCGCACGTGGGCATCACCTCCCCTCGCTCACCAGGCCCCTCCTACACAGCGGGCTCCGACCCTTTGCTTCCCTTCCTGCCCCGTTCCCTTGCGGGGACCTGACAGGGGAGGCAAGTTTTACTGGTCTCCTGTCAGCCCAGCCGTGACCAGCGCGTCCCGTCCCAGGGCCCGGCCCCCTGGTTCCACCGCCCTCTGCCCGCAGAGCCACAGGGAGCCCAGGGAGGCACTGGGGGCCTCTGTAGGGACAAGGGGATGCCCACCCGAAAGGCCCGCGTCAAGCTTCCTACGATGGTGGCTCTCGACTGAAGACGATTTTGCCCCTCACGCGAGGGGGGGCGTTTGGCAGGGTCTGGAAACATCTTTGGTGTCACAACCAGGGGTGAGGGAAAGCCAGGGATGCTCCTCAACATCCCGCCACACACAGAACGGCCCCACAGCAAAGACTCATCTGGCCCCAAATGCCACCAGTGCCGAGGCTGAGAAACCCTGCCCAGCCACCGCCTCTCTGGAGGAAACTGTGGGATCCGGCCAAATTTTAAATGCCCGTACCTCCGACTGAATACACAGTCCACGATCCTTCAGCTCCATCACACCTGAGCACAGACACAAAGACGTGTGGACAAGACTCCACGCAGGACCGTGTACGGAAAACACAACACACCGCCCCCCCACCCCCACCCAAAACAACCCAAATGACCATCCATACGGGGACTATGTAAATGAATTAGGACACATGCACACCTCTGCATATGAAGCTGGCAAAGAGAATAAGACAAACCTGTACGTGCTGACACAGAACAATCTCCATGGTGATTGTTAAGGGAAGTAATCTTAAAAAAGGGAGGCTATAATCTCATATAGACTCTTCTAGGTGCACAGACTATTTATTTTGGAGGGCCACAACACAGGCTCAACGGGGGTCCTCCCTGACGAGGAGAATGCCAAAGGCTCCGGGTACGGGGCTGTCCAATCTGTGTCCTCACACTGAACTGTTTCGCTCAGTTACCTGCACCCCACCCTACCCTGCCCACGGGCCTACCTGGCACATGAGCACCTTCCTCACGCCTGGCTGGCCTGCCCCTTCCCCAACCCCTCCCCAGGCCCTCCCCTCGGCTTCTCCTGCTTGCACTGCTCATTCCCCCCCTATTCCCGCTCATCCTTCAAGCCTCACTCAGGGAGCACCTCCTCCAGGAAGCCTTTCCTGAACTCCTTAGGCTCCCTTTTCTTACCGTCTAGCACAGCAGGGGCCATGAACTCAAAAGCCCCCTTAAGGGCCAGGCAGTGCCATGAATGAGTCAGAGAAGCTGTTCAGTTCAGACACAAATAAGAAAAAAATCTAAAGGAATGCTCTTCTGTTCCTCTAAGAAACATATATTCGCCCAACCTCTCAGACTTTTACTTTTCTACTTTTGATAGTGAAGTTGGTTCAAAAAGCAACTTAGTTTTTCCTTTAAATGTGCAATAAGAAAAGTAACAGTGATCGTGGAGTGACACGGGCTACTACTCTTGGGCCTCAGTGTCAGGGAGACAATAGGGAGTGGTGGGGAGTGTGGTAACTGGCAAGGGTGGGTCCGCTCACCCTCCCCGGAAGGGCAGTCACATCTCTGTTTAACCAGTCGCTGCTCCACAGAAAAGCAGACCCAGTATTATCAGATCTTCTGATTTTTCAAGAGGTGGAAATCAATCTTATTTTAAGCAAAATTGTTTTAAGGTTAAATTTTTGACATCAGGTGCCTGGATGGCTCATCGGTTAAGTGTCGACTTCGGCTCAGGTCATGATCTCATGGTTCGTGAGTTGGAGCCTCACATCAGCTGTGCTGACAGCTCAGAGCCTGGAGCCTGTTTCAGATTCTGTGCATCCCTCTCTCTCTGACCCTCCCCCGCTCACACTCTGTGTATGTGTGTGTGTGTGTCTCTCTCTCTCAAAAACAAATAGACATTTAAAAAAAGTAGAATATGGAGGCACCTGCATGGCTCAGTTGGTTAAGCAACCGGCTTAGGCTCAGGTCATGATCTCGCGGTTCATGGGTTCGAGCCCTGCACTGGGCTCTGTGCTGACAGTTCAAACCGGGAGCCTGCTTTGGATTCTGTGTCTCCCTCTGGATTCTCTGCCCCTTCCTTGCCTGCTCTCTGTCTCCCTCTCTCTCTCTCAAAAATAAACATTAAAAATTAAAAAAAAATAGAATATGTTTGAAATAAAATTTTGACATCAAATTCAAATTAAAAATAAAAATACCACCAGGCCCATGACCACACCCACACACCACACGCTGGATCTAGTCTGTCTCTGACCTCTGGGTGGGTGGGGGAGGGGGGTCTCAGTCTCAGTTTTGGTGTCTGTCTCCCCTGCTTCCCTCTGAGTGCTTGTGGGGCAGGAAGCAGGGCTTAGCCGTGAGTGGCGCCGAGCCTCACACAGGGTGGGTGTGGGAAAGTGTGTCAAAGGGAATGGGGTTCGAATTGCCTCCATGGCCCAGAGAGGCCTTCCTCCTGAGAAGCCCCCCTCCCTCCCCAAGCACAGAGAAGCCTGGACTCCAGGCCGGCCGCCCTCCCTGTCAGGAAAGCTCAGCCGTGTGCAGGGGCTCCAGCCGCAGCTGGCCCTTCATGGATGCTGGCAGGGCCATCCCCCCAGGTGCTGGGGGTCACCCTCCGGTCCCCGCTCCGCCCAGGTACTCCCGCCTTGGACCTTCAAAATATACCTCAATTATCAGACAATCAAAACCTACGGACCTATCTTAGGTGCGATGATGGTACTTGTGATGAGGGAAGAAAAGATTCTTATTTTTGAGAGATGCGTGAAGTGTTCAGGGACGGAATGCCCTAAGATCTGTAACGACTTTCAAATGGCTCCCCCCCAAAATATTTATAGACAAAGCAAAACCAATTAAGAATTGCCGAATTCAGCTGACATATATGGGAGAGTACACTATTCATTCTTCTCGATGTTTGAAAATCTTCAAGAGTCGAGAGATCTCAAAATAGACAAAAATAAACCGACGTACACAGATTCGAGTACATATACGTCCTCTGTGACAAGACGGCTTCTTGCCACCCTCTTCCATCCGGATGACTGCAGTAGCCCTACCGTCTGTGCTCGATCACAGCTAACCAAAGTGTCCCTCTAGCCCACAGTGCTCAATCCCAGTGGCTCCTGCCTCACTTGGCACGGAAGCCAGGTCTGTTTAGTGGCCTACGAGACCCCCATACTCGAGGTCCTGCCTCCTCTCATCTCACTTTGTAAACCCCTCATCCGCACTTCCCCAGCCACTGAGCACACTCTTGCCTCAGGGCCTTTGCACTGCCCATTCCCTCCTGCCCAGAGTTCTTTTCTTCCACTTATCCACATGGTTTGCTCCCTTACCTAATTTTAGCCAAATTTGCTCTAATGTCACCTTCTCAGCGAGACCTTCCCTGGTCACCCTATTTAAAATTGAAACACTCCCCATAATTCATCAAGACTCTCCATTTCCCTTTCTTATAGTTTTCCACAGCTCCTATCTTCTAAAAACTAGACTGCCGCATTTTTAAATTGCCCCACAAGAATATGAGCTAGTCTAGGCATTACCCTTCCTCTACTTCTACTGTGACCTTCTAGGGGCTGGCACGTGGCAGGGCCTCCTAGAGACCATCAGCGAACTACAGGAAGGCTGGCTGAAGACAGGCCCCTCTGATCCCAGGCCCCAAGGGCACATACCTTCGGCCCCAGGGAGCTCCTTCCCATCTGCCTGGGTCTCATCTGCCTTGGTGTCAGTGCCTTCGCCGGGCACAGCCGAGGTGGGCTCGGGAGCAGGGCTTGAGTTACTGCTGTTCTCCTGTTTGATGGGGGAGGCATCTGCTATGGAGCTCTGGTTGCTGTTATCATCTGCACAGGGGGGAACAGAACCACAGGGTGAGATCCCGCAGCTGCTGGGGAAAGGTGGGTTGGGGGCTCAGCCTCCCCAGGTCTCAATGCCTGCAGCCCCACAGGACGCTCTCCCAGGGAAGGAGGCACTTGCCCCGCCCTCAAGACCTCTGAGATGACCCACCCAGAGCCGTCCCACATGTCCGAAGAGGAAAAGGCTTCTAGGAGCCTGCCTGAACTTCCCCTGCGGGCTCGGGCCCGTGTTTGGGGGCAGCCAGCTGCAGACAGCGGCCTCACACATTTTAAGTCTTTGAGGGACATTTAAGACCTCTCTCTTCTGGGTTGAAGAAGCCAGACTTGTGCACTTGGCTCTGTAGCAAGACAAAGGCTGAAGCATGGTTCGTGTGTGAGGCAACACTGCCAAAAAAAATGTTCTGTTGACCTAATCAAGTGTCTAGACCAACTTCCACTTGATACAAAGTAAAAGGGGGAGAGGAACATGTGAGCAGAAAGCAGGCTATTCCACAGGACAGTCAGACCAGGCTCAAGTCAAAACCATTGATTAAAAAAGAGACAGAGAGGGGCGCCTGGGTGGCGCAGTCGGTTAAGCGACCGACTTCAGCCAGGTCACGATCTCGCGGTCCGGGAGTTCGAGCCCCGCGTCGGGCTCTGGGCTGATGGCTCGGAGCCTGGAGCCTGTTTCCGATTCTGTGTCTCCCTCTCTCTCTGCCCCTCCCCCGTTCATGCTCTGTCTCTCTCTGTCCCAAAAATAAATAAACGTTGAAAAAAAAATTTTAAAAAAGAGACAGAGAGAGGGAGGGGGGGGAGGGAGAGGGAGAGGGAGAGGGGGGGGAGAGAGAGAGAGACAGAGAGGAGAGAGAGAAGTTAGGAAGATTATAAAAAGAAATTTAAGAGGGGCCCCTGGGTGGCTCAGTGAAGTCGACTCTTGACCTGGGCTCAGGTCATGATCTCACAGTCCATAAGATGAAGCCCCACTCTGACAGGACGGAGCCTGCTTAGGATTCTCTCTCTCCGTATCTCCCTGCCCCTCCCCTGCTCGGGCTTTTTCTCTCTCAAAATCAATAAATAAACATTTAAAAAAAAAAAAAAAAAGAAAGTTTAGAGGCTTAACAACTGGAGTGCCTGGGTGGCTCAGTCAGTTAAGCATCCGACTTCGGCTCAGGTCATGATCTCACGGTTGGTGAGTGGGAGCCCCAGGTCAGGCTCTGTGCTGACCAGCTTGGAGCCTGGAGCCTGAGTTGGATTCTGTGTCTCTCTTTCTGCCCCTCCCCATCTCATGCTCTGTCTTTCTCTCAAAAATAAACATCAAAACTTTTTTTTAAAAACAAATGAATAAACGTTAAAAAAAATTTATGAGATTTAACAACTAAATAGGACATGTGAAAATTAGATTCTGTTTTGAACGTGCCAGCTTGTAAGGGACATTTTGGAACAACTGGGGAATTTGAATATTTGAATATAGTCTGGGGTTTAGAAGATACTACTGTTACTTTTGTTAGGAGTAAACACGGCACACCGGGTGTATAGAAATGCCATTTATTAGTGACGGGTTCAGCCATGTACTTCAGACACAAGGTGGGGAAACTGATTTTAAAAGGCTTCAGTACAGGTTGCCTACAATTGTCAGAATTCCCTGAACTTAACACTCAAGAGCTGTGCAATTTTTATATGTAGATTACATTTCAATTAAAAAAAACTTAACACATCAGGGGCGCCTGGGTGGCTCAGTCGGTTAGGCGTCCGACTTCAGCTCAGGTCATGATCTCACAGTTCATGAGTTTGAGCTCTGCGTCGGGCCCTGTGCTGATAGCTCAGGGAGCCTGTTTCAGATTCTGTGTCTCCCTCTCTCTCTGACCCTACCTGGTTCACACTCTGTCTCTCTCTCAAAAATAGATAAATATTAAAAAAACAAAACAAAACAAAACCTTACACATTAAAGAAAGAGATGAGGCAAACATGGCATGTAAGGGAAAACCTAGATGGCAGGTGAATGAAGTTCATCAGGCGATTCCTCTTACTCTTCTCTGCTATGAAATTTTTCATGAAAGAAAAAGGAACAGTTATTTGGGCACATCCTGGGCACCCACCACGTGTAGGCGCTGGGCAAAAACATCTACAGTCACGTCGCCTATCCTCCCGACAACCTGCCAGGTAGGAGCTGTTACCTCCTTCACTTACAGAGGGGGAAACTGAGGCTCTGACGGGCAGAGCCCCTTCATCAGGCTGGTCTGCCCCACTCTAAACTCAACCTGCTGACGAAGCAGTTACACAGTCCCAGCCAGGTAAAGTGCATCTGACTCTTTTTTTTCTTTTAATCAATTTTTTATTTATTTAGTTTTTATTTCTTTATATTGAGAGAGGGAGCGAAAGAGAGCAAGCACCAGTGGGGTAGGGGTAGAGAGAGGAGAGAGAAACTCCAAGCAGGCTCCGTGCTGTCAGTGCAGAGCCCGACATGGGGGCTCGAACTCACTAACTATGAAATCATGACCTGAGCTGAGATCAGGAGTCGGACGCTTCACCGACGGGGCCCGGGCACCCCGCATCTGATTCTAAGTGTCCTTGTTACAGAGAAGTATTCTCTTGCGAATTCTGGGACTTAAAAAAAAAAAAAAAGTACACTCTCCTGATTTACCTTTCAAGAACATCTAAACCTCCTATGCCAAGCTATGTGTGCCTGTGTCTCAAGAGGCACAGAAGGCAAAGGCCTGACCCACGGGTCCCAGCATGAAGTTGTGGTAAGAATGACAACAAGCAGGAATGTTTAACAAGTTAGTTGCCCGAGCCTAGCCTGGTCACCTAGGAACTGCATGATGCTGACACTCAACACTGGTAGGATCTCTGACACTAAACAGGTGGCTGCAGGTGGCCACTGCCCCCACCTGGAACCTTCCAGATCATCCTGTCCAGGTGCACATGCTTCCTTGCCTTTGTACACATACATGTCCTGCGGCTGGACTTGGTCTTGGCTGCATACGTACTAAAATGGAAGGGATGCCAAGAAGGTGAGCGAGGCTCCTTCCATCAGGGATGCTTACTCAACAGTCCAGATTTTTCTGGAGAGGAAGCCTGGGCTGGTGTCCACACACTTGGATTCTGCCTCCAAAGGACCTCATAGGCCAGCACTGGCATTTATGACCTTCCCAACCCTGGGTGAGCTGCATCACCTGTCCAAGCCTTCGTTTCCTCATCGGCACAATGGGGCTTGTTTGCAGGATGAAATGAGGTAAGGCACGAAATAGGCTTAGCAAGATGCTTGGCACATTGTGACAGCTCCTTAAATGTCAGCTACGAACATGCCAAGGCTTTTAAGGGATTATCTTATAGAATACTTACAATGACCTTATTGACCTTATGAAGGAGGTGTTACCATTCCTATTGGATGGACTGAAAACAGACCTGAAAGGTTGTGTTCAGGATCTAGCCCAGGTTCACAAGCTACAAAGAGATCCCAGGAAGTCAGATGGGAACCCAGGTGGGATCTTGTCCTCTGCTGTAAAAGGCTCTCACCTGTGAACCAGGTTGAAGGGTGTGTGTGTGTGTGTGTGTGTGTGTGTGTGTGTGTGTGTGTGTTCTCAATCCCTAGAGAGTGGGGACCTAACCAGTGTCAGGGAGACAGGTTACGTCCCAGCTCAAATACCTAATTGTGAAAAGCAAAGGATTCAACTGTAATTGCATAGCCAGTAAGGGGCTTTCTTGACACACAGCCGTCAGCAAAACCCTTCTGTGCTTTTCTGAACCCAGTTCAGCAACAAGCAAGACTCCCTGCCCTCGGAGCTTGTGACTGTGTTTTCCAGACTGGTCGGTCAGTTTGGGAAAATGGGGAAGTTCAATGGCATTCTTTCCCTGGAGCAAAACGGCCCTGGAGCCAGAGGAGTAGAAACTCGATCAAACCAATATTCCGTGTTGATTTACTTATTTATCTAATGCCACGTCGGTGTACAAAAGGCTTGAGTAGTCAAAAAGACAAAGACATTGATATTGGGATCGAGAGGTGGGAAAGGGGTGCCTGGGTGGCTCGGTCTGGTGAAACGTCCAACTCTTGGTTTCAGCTCAGGTCACGATCTTGCAGTTCGTGAGTTTGGGCCCCTCGTTGGGTTCTGTGCTGACAGTGCGGAGCCTGCTTGGGATTCTGTCTCCCTCTCTCTGCCCCTCCCCGGCTCATGCAGACACGCATGTGTGTGCACACGCACGCGCACACACACACACACACACACACACACACACTCTCTCTCTCACTCTCTCTCTCTCAAAATAAATAAATAAAAACTTAAAAAAAAAAAAGAGGGAGAGATGGGAAAAGGCAAGTGGTACAAGCTCTTCTACTGGCCAGCCAGGCAGGTGGCCTCCCAAAGAAACAGCTGCTACCACCTCGGGGGAGCACACTGCTAGGGTTTCTGGGTCTGGCTTCTCACGGGATAGCAGAAATGCAGGTTTCCTGACTTATAAATAACAGAAACTCAATTTTTCAGACATTTCATGTTTGAATCTCTAAGGTCAGAAATCAGGCAGTGGTTTCCCTTGGAGGGGTGGGGACAATCAAGGAGGGACAGCGGGGGGACTGAGGGATGTTCTGGGCTTGATCTGGGCTGGTTACACAGATGGATGTGGTCTGTATACACATCGTGGGGCCATACACTTATGATCTGTGCCTTTCCTTTCAGTTAAAAAGGTAAAACAGGGGGCACCTGGGTGGCTCAGTCGGTTGGGTATCCGACTTCGGCTCAGGTCATGATCTCGCGGTCCATCGGTTCGAGCCCCGTGTCGGGCTCTGTGCTGATAGCTGGAGCCTGGAGCCTGCTTCAGATTCTGTTTCCCTCTCTCTCTCTGCCCCTCCCCTGCTCATGCTCTGTCTCTCTCTCAAAAAAAACAAACATTTTAAAAAAAAAAAAGTCAAAACAACTGCAGACTGGCTAAAGCAGGTCTCCAGCCTGGATTCAATCAGACAACTGGTTGGGTGTCACTTGTGAAATAAGACAGCAAAGGAAGTTAGGAGGATATCAATGTGGAAGGCAGGTCCCCGGGACCCAGAGTGATAACACGATGTCAAAAATCCAGTTTCCAGTTTCCCAGCAGCCAAAGCAAAATAGGAAATGGAAAATATAGTCATTTTTATGGTATGGCAGGCCTAGGAGGGGAAAAAGTACCCCCCAAAAAGTGCCTGAGCACACAGGGCTGAGAGGTCATCTCCTGTGAGGTCTGTGTCCCTGGGTGAGAAGGTCTCTGGCTTGTTGTATGTTTCTTGGCTCGCTGTGCTGGGAACAGAAGTTTCTTCTCCTCCACGGAGCCTTGTCCCAGGCACATAGAGGCCTCCTCGTACTGCCCAACCCTCCTACCTTGCCTGGAATGTGAACAAACCTGCTGTTGAGAACAAAACCTCAGTGCTCTGCCACAGCCCAGCGCCTGGCAGGGGAGCTCACCGTGCATGTCCATCATCCCTGGGGAGGAGCTGTTCTCCGGAGTGGTCACCTCTGAGCCACACTTCTCATCTTTGCCCTTTTTCTTGTTCTTGTTCTTCTAGAGGAGAAAATGGAGCAGAAACCAAGTCACCACATTGTGTGTGCATGCGTGAGCAAGCCCCCCGGGGGGTGATATGAATATTTTATTCAGCTGGTTCGTCCTGGAGCCTGCAAGCCTCTGGAGGGCTCTCCTTGGCCTGCATTTGAACATGTCCCATTAGAGGCCTCACCTGCAGAAGGGAGGATTCTGGGGCTGGACTTGGAGGCTGGGAATAAAAAAAAACCTGCCTTGTTTGTGGGGTCAGCACCGGCAGGCATGCAAACACCCTGGCTTATGGGAATTTCCTCCACTTGCCAGGAGAACATCTGGGGAAAAGGCCAGAGTCACCCTGCCCAGAGCAGGTACAGTGATGCCAGGTGAGGGATGGAGAAGACACAGGTCACACACTTTCACTATCTGCAGGCCCCGGGGCTGCCTTTCTCGAATAGTCAGCTGACTCCCAGAACCACATTGGAAGGCCAGGTGAGGAGGGAAATCCCCGAGAGGAAGGAGGGAGAAGAGGATGCTTTCTGTGTGCAGTTCTGTTTTGGTGTTTGCTATTGTTGTTGTTTTTCTTTACAGATGGAACAGAATCCTGTTAGAAATGACCTGTGTCCAGTGGTAAGAGACTCATTATATTATGGCATATTCTTTCAATGTAATGTAATGCAACATTTACAGAGAATAAGGCAGCTCTTTGTGTACTGACGTGGAATGATCTACAAAAATATCAGCATATTGGAATATCTCAGTACCTTCAAGATGTATACAAGGAAGGTTCCAGAACGTGGGAAGAGACCACTAGTAACGGAAAGGAAAGGACACACGAACATGTGTCCACACGTGTGTTTGCGTGCACTCTCTCTGGAAGGATAAACAAACGCTGGTCACCTCCAAGGAAAGGAGCTGGGTGGTGTGGGGGGGCCTGCGCGGGGATGGGAAGCAGATTTACGAAAAGATGTATTTGGGAAAGGTAGCATTTGAGGAACATGAATACCTATGGATAAAAAGTAGATTGGTGGACTCCAGGACCTTGGGGGGGGGGGGACAGGAGTGACTGCTAACAGGTGTCAGTTTTGTTTTTGGGGTAATGAACATATTCTGGATTTACAGCAGCGATGCTGCATGGATATATAGTAACACTGACTCGAATATCTTAGAAGAGTGAGTTTTATGGCATATGAATGGTCTTCGTTTAAAAAGCATTTTTAAAGTAATACTTGAACTTTGTAAAATGGTTTCCCTACTTAAAAGAAAACAACTTTCAAGAGTTCTGAAGTAAAAAAAAAAAGGGGGGGGGCAACCATGTCACAATTGGGTGTTTAAAAAAATAGAAAGCGAACCCTCCACCATACAGGTTTCTGGCCACAAGCACCAGAGATTCCAATTCAGCTATCTGGGGTGGGGCCCAGGATCCTGCATTTCTTCAAGATTCCCAAGGGATCAGATACTCAGCCAGGTGTGGGACCCATCGCCCTGGAGAGAAAGGGGGTAGGGGAAACATTGTACATCATGGCTCAGAGACAATAGCAAATTAGCATTGTTCGAGCTCGGTCTGCACAGCCGTGCTGGCTGGGTTAAGTTCTCTCGGTTTGATGTATTGCTTTTACACTGTAGCAGAAGCCTCAGGAGCTAGATATTGCTGCCCCACTGCACAAAAAAGGGAACTCGGGCCCAGCAAGTTGGGGTCACCTGTCTGACATCACAGGTTAATCGAGGGTAGCCTGTCCCAAACCTCTTTGCCCAGCCCGGAGCTGCCCTGTCCTTCCCGACAGCCCATATATTATACTTTCTCCTTGATCACTATCCATTTTGGCACTTCCCTGATGTCTGTTTCATGCTATTCTATAATTATCTTTCCCAACGAGATTATAAATTCCTTGAGAGCAGGGACCATGTCTTCTCAAATGCAACCGGCGTTTATATAAAACACCTAATGATGTGCAAGGCACAGACGTGGGCCAGAGCCAGGAGCTGCCTTCGAGGAGCTGGCTGCACCCTGCTCTCTCCTCCAGGACAGCCAGCACCAAAGGCCACAATGGGCTAGGTCTCAGGGCCTCTGGGGAAGGCGACCCTGGTGGCTCCATGAGCCCAGGCCAGAACCAGAAAGGGTGACAAATACCGGCGTTCTCGGCCCAGCACCAACCTACCCAGAGGTGAGCAGGTGATCACAGGGTCAAGAATGGAGCCTCAGCCCTGTCTGAAGACCCAAAACAGGTCATTGAAGATGGGAGAGGGAAGCTCAGCTCTGCCTTTAGGGCCCCCTAGAAACCCACCAATCACGACCACGTCACCCCAGAAGCAAAGGGGGCCATGCAGCCTACTGTGGGCCATCTTCCTGCAGGAGAAGACTGTGTGCGCAAATAGGGAAGGCGTTCCAAGCAGGAGGAACGGTCCATGCCAAGGGCTGTAGGTGGGGTCATTCTGGATGTTGACCGGAAGTAAGAGTAACTGATCTGGGGTCTAACTGGACTGGGAGCCACGAAGCTGAAACACTGTCTGTGATGTGGCAACACTGTCAGCAGTCCCTGGGTGAGATGAGGCACAGCCGCAGGGGCTCCCTCTAGTGGTTGGAGCCAGCCCCCCCCCCCCCCCCCGCCCAAAGCCCCCCAAGAGTGGCTGTGTTCCCCGTACCAAACCCTCTCACTCGGGCTCGCCAGCAGCTCCAACCACCAGAAGGCTCTCCGACAGCAAAGAGAGCATGTGCTTTGGTGTCACACAGCTCTGACGCTTGCTGTGTGATTCTGGGAAAGTGGCTTCACCTCTCTGAGGCTGTGTCCTTACTTGTACAAAAGGGATAAAGACAGCAACTCCACAGAACTGGCACGAGAAATACGAGGCAATGCCTGGCAGGTGGTTAGGTGCTCAGAAACAGCGGTGCTATGATGATGGGACAAGGCCTGCTTGTGTGTGGATATGCCATCTCCAAACCGTGGTGCCCAGGGCACTAAGGCACGTTCCCACCAGCAAACTGTGGAGCCCTCGGTCCAGAAGAGATGACTTGTGGGGGACACTCCCCACCTATGTGACGGCCAAACTCTGGGCTGGACCGTGAATGAGGAGCACACAGGTGCAGCATCCTTTCTAGCCCGAAGCTGGGTCCTTGTACCTCCCAGGTGGCCTTGGCCCCAAGTTGCACACTGGTGGGCAGTGGCAGGCAACGCCTTCTCCCTGTGGTGGGGAGAGCATGGACGGATGGACGGCCCGACCCCAGGGAGCCAACCCCACATACTCACATCATCCACCTTTGGCTCTGTCACAGGGACCCACTTGTAGATTCGCAGGGACGTGTCACCCACAGTCACCCACTTCTTCTCCCTGCAGAAGATGAGGAAGAGCCCATTACCAGGGGGTTTCCGGGGCAGGACCCCTGCTCACCCCTCGTGGGGGACACAGGCCGCACAGCCTTGGAGTAGCTGCGACAAAGGGGCTGGTCAACTTGGGGCTAAGGGAGTGCACTCCACATCACTCTAGATCTAGTAGCTAGGGGACCCCAGGCGAGTCACTTCACCAATTCAAGCCTCAGTTTTCCCATCTGTTGGACCACAGAGGGTCACTAATCTCTCCAGGCTGCCATAAGGATTGCCATGCTGCCATGCATGAGACAGCATGTGTTAACAGCTTCCCCTCTGCCTTGAAGGATGCGCCTGGTTGACGCTGGGGTGCTGAGGGGCTGACATTTAGGAGGACTCCTGTGGATGAAGGGAATTGGGCCCCGGGGTCCTCCAGCTTTGCCCCACACCACGGCCCACTCCAGGGAGCCAGTGAACTGGGCCACCCCAACCCCTGGGCAGCAGAGAGAGCATCAGGCCAACAGGGCATTTCCTTCTGGGTGGGGGCGCATATCTTCACCAAGGGCACCGGGGGCTTACCCTGTCCTCCCGGCAATGCCTGTCAGGTCAGGGGAAGGGAGGCAGGAGCGGACAGTGTGAGTGACCAGCCAGGGCTCTTTGGGCAAACGCCATCTGGAGCAGCCAAGGGGGAACAGTGGAGCAAGGGCAACCCACATGGCCATGCCCTTGGCCCAAGGGTGATCCCCGGGCCTCGGCAGGTTGGCACGGCCCATACTGTGGGGCAGCAGGCAGCCAGAAGGATGCTCTGAGACCCCACTCTCCGGTTCTAAGACAGGCACATGTTTCTGGGTCTCCCCTCCTAATACCCACCTCTGCACACTGCCCCCACCCCACCCCTGCCACATCCTGAACTCCTGGGGGACCGCGTCCAGGGTGGAGAGCAGCTACTAAAAGCAGGTTTATGGGTAAGGAGAAAATCACAAGCCATGAGAAGAACATGGGGTGACTGGTTTTCATTAAGGATAATAATTAACACCCTCTCCTCCACACCACTCTGCCTAAGCTACCATCACTCCCCAGGCGCCTGCCATAGCCTCCAAACTTTGGTCCCTGACCCCTGCAGTCAACACATGAGGTCATGTCACTTCCTGCCCCTAACACTGGCCATGGCCATGCACCTGATACTGAGGCTCAGAGGAAACTCCTGGAAGGAAAACTGGGACTCCTGAACCGAGCAGTTTGGGCTCTAGGGTGCGCATTCCTGGCACCAGCCTCTGCCATCTAAGAAGTGGGAGGTCACAAAGGATCTCTCAACTGCTTCACAAGGACCTGAGTTGACTCAAGGAACCTGCCATGGAATGAGAGGGACAGATGCACACCAGGTACAGGCAGCACAGCAGCCAGGAGCCCTCGGCAATTTTAGGGACAAGGGTTCCACCAGAATGGAGATTTATGTGTGATGTGAGCACCTCCGTCTGGGAGCCACCAGGTACCTGCCCAGCCTCCCCTCCCTGGGTGGGTGGCCCTCACGTGCTGGAGTGACACAGTACAGCCACCTGGCACCCCTTTACCACACTCTGGGCACCTGGCGCACTCAAAACCAGCGAACCCAAACCACAGACATCTCCATTCCCCAAGCTGTGCCTGTTTGGGTCCTACACACTTCCTGCTGGAAGAAGCCACAGTCAGGCTTTTATTTATTCTAGGATTATTTCTAGTGCTTTCTATGAGCTAAACCCCATACACACTCTAATCTTCCGATAACCTTGAATGGCAGGAACAGTCACCTTCCCCATTCGACAGATAGAGAAACTGAGGCAGGAGGAGGTGAGATTGTTCTCTCCCCGGGGCTGGTGTTCAAAGCCTCCATGTGGCACTGCCTTTAGGAGAAGCTTCTCTGGCTTCTCTGGTTTTCATCCCTGCCCTTTTCAGCCCAGAAAGAATTAAGTAAAAACACATATCTACGTCACCACCCACCCATCTCCTACGTCCTGGAAGCAGGATGGACGACTCATAATCCCCGTCTTTCCCCACGTCCATACTGAAAAATCAGAAGGTACCCGGAAGGGACAGGGGCGTTCCAAAGAACAACCTTGGTGACAAAGCAACAATCCTAACAGACACTGTGTGCTGAAGGCTTACTTCTGCCAAGTGCTTTATTTACAATAAAGCCCTCTCCCCCAAAGACTGCCAACAAGCCTGCGAGAGGGGAACCAGTCTCACTCCATTTTATGGATGGGAAACAAGATGCCCAGAGAGGTTACTAACTGCTTCATGGTCACACAGCTAGTCTGAGGCAGAACCTGGACCGGACACAGGCTCTGACCTTAGAGCCCACTCTCTGCTGTTCTGTCTCCTGTGGAAAACTAAGAAATCATTCCACCGAGCACATGGGGACAGAAGCCGGATAAAGAAACACAAATTGCTAGAATCCCAAGCAAATGGCCAAAGGCACTACTACCCGCAATCCCTGTCAACTGGCTTCCTCGGCCTGGGCCCCACTAGGTCAGCAAATCCAAGGTTTGGTTGTCTTAAAAACAAAAACAAGAACAAAAGTAACTGACTTGCAAAACCTAGGCCATATCTCAAGGCAGAAAGTGGGCCAGCTCTGGGCCCTGCAGCCTGCACACGAGCCAAGACAAAGGTCCAGAGTCGCGCGTGTTTCCCTGAGCGGTTGAGGGCCCTGAAGCTTCCAAGCTGACAACAGCCAGGTTCTCGTGCCTCCCTCTGCCCCAGCTGGTGACCCCTTGGCTTGAGTCCCCTAACTCACCCCAAAGATGAGAATCTTTTCTTCAGGAGTGCCTGGGTGGCTCAGTCGCTTCAAAGTCCGACTCTCGGTTTTGGCTCAGGTTGTGATCTCACGGTTTGTGAGTTCGAGCCCGGCATCGGGCTCTGCGCTGACAGCACGAGCCTGCCTGCCTGGGATTCTCTCTCTCTCCCTCTCTCTCTGCCCCTCCTCCACTCTCTCTGTCTCTCAAAATAAATAAACTAAAAAAAAAAAAAAAAAAAAGAAAGGAACCTTTCTTCAGTTGCATTTCTACTGGACGCTGAGGGGCCACGGGACCCAGAGACAAGCACTAAGAACCCTCGCTCAGGAATGGACCTCGAAGGACTGCCCTTTGCTCAGCGGGCCAAGCAGGGACACCAGGCCCGGAACTCAGGGAGTCAGTCACTGAGCACGTAGCAGGGAGGACAAGAAGGGATTTCGCAGACACGACCCACAGGCTCTGGGCGTCCCCACCAGCCGGCAGCACCCCGGGAAACAACACACGGGCTCGGGGAGAAGGAGTCCCTATCAGTCCCCTAAACCCATCATCCCAGAACGCGCTGCCCCGATCCTCCACGGGAGAATGAAGCTGTGCTTACTACTTCATGTCTAGGGTGGCAAACGAGCACCCCCAGGTAGGTTTTGTCTGGTCTGCATGTGGATTTACAAATGTGAATCACTGGCCAAACTCTAAGAAGAAAAAAGTCAGACTCCACACAAAAATCCAGATTCCTGACTACTCTCACACACACAGTGACCTGGCCACGAGGGGCCCACGTGCCTCAGGAGCAAGGGCTCTCTCAGATCCCCAGTGCTCACCTCAGCCTACAGGCATGGGCCCAGATTCACCAGTGGGCTGCACCCCCCACCTTGCCACAGAACTGCCCATGGGCACACCCTGAGCACCCGTGCCCTGCCGGGCCCTGGTTAACCAGCCAGGTAAGTACCTCTCAATTCCTCTCCGGACTTGGGCTCCTGGACAAAAGGGCAAATAGGGTCCCAGCTGTAGCAATAAAGCTCTAAACACGCCCCTGCCCCCCCTGCACAAGCTCCCATATAAATCGCAAGCACCCATCACAGCTTTTCTAGGCCAAGATCAATTTCTAATGTTTTCCTGGGTGAAGGTCCAAGAGCTAGCCCAGGAGACCATCTTGGAGTCACTGCCCATGGGGGCCCTGATGACTCCCTCAAAGAGACTGAATCCCTCATTTTGTATTCACTTCCCAAGGCTAGTCCTCGATACCATTAGGAGAATGGTGTCGTCCTAACTAGGCCCGAGATGGCTTGACCTGCCCTGTACCTGGCAGGAGGGCACCCCCTAAGGTAATGAGATGAGGCCCTAAACACGGTCAAACTTCCTCCTCCCCCAGGGACCGGTGGGAAGTCTCCGGGGAACAGGCCTATCTCCTTCTTCGGTAAGTCACTGAGGGACCCTTCAGACCAAGGGCCCAGGGGTCGGAAGCCCCAGCCTACTCTGTGGTTCAAGCTTTTGTCTCCTGTCCAACGACCCCACTCCCCTGCTCTTCTGCACCCACACTGGGCCTCCTAACCCTGGCCCAGTTTCCCAAAAAGGGGCCTGCCATTTTGTTCTTCTTCCAGCCATCTTGTGGCTGCCTCCTAGCCTACCAGCCTGCCTTGCTGGGACCCCAGACAGGGGAGGAAAAAAGGCTGGCAGCTAGGGACAGGGTGGTCACGGCTGGCTGCTGTCTTTTTCTGGGGACAAGAGAAGGAAAGGGTTGGCAGAGGCGGGATTTTTAGGGGTCACCAGGGCTGAGAAGAAATACTACCCTAGGCTTCCAGGCTAAATGATACGACAGACACCTCTGTTCTCTGGATAAAATACAGGATGCTGCATTAAATTTGAATTTCAGATCTATAACAGTTTAATATAAGTAGGTCCCACATATTGCATGGGACACACTTAAACTAAAAACTATACACATATATCATTTATTTTTTCAAACTAATTTCATTGTTTATCTAAAATTCAAATTTAACTGTGTGTCCTGTAATTTTATTTGCTAAATCTGGCAACCTGATGTTCCAGCCACTAGTTAAATGCATGGTTGGTGGCCACGCAGTTAATAAACAACCCAACATCTCAAGGACTGACTGGAAGACCTATTCTAAAGGTGCAGTGGAGGTGAGATTCGGCTTCTCCGGGCTGGGGAAACCGTGGAAATAAGGCGAAGTCTTTTTGCTTAAAAGGCGCAGGGGGAAAAAAAAATCAGCAAAACACCTATTTTATGGAGTCCACCTTACAATAAGGGCACAGTAGTGACTGATCCTGTACGCAGGGCTAAGTGCTTTTGGAGACAAGAGCTTGTTCTAGGAGAGGGAAAGCAGCAAGGGACCCCTTGCTGCCGCGGTTAAAGGAGTTGCACAGTTTGCCCAAGGTCACGGCAAGGAAGTAAACTGGAGACGCAGCCCTGAGATCCTTTACCATGACCTGTTTCCCAAAACACGGGCAGGGAGGGAAACACCTTCTTCTCCCCTTCCCCCAAACACAGGCCAGGTCCCAAAGTGGGCTCAGCAGCGTGGACGGCCTCCAGGCTGGCTGTTCCAGCGCCCACGGGGCAGAAAACCCCACAGCTCCATCTGCCCTCCCCGTGGAGCAGCTGGCAGACCCGGCCCTGCAGGAGCAGCTGGCAGGGTGCCTGAGCCCCTGCCCTGCTGGAAACCTGGAGCAGAAGGCCCCACCACGCCTCTTTGGAACAGAGAAAGGCGCCTTGCCCCCAGCCCCTCTCTCACCTCCAAGCCCTGACAGAAGGGACTCAGGCCCAGACACTGGTTCTTTCTGTGCACAGGCACTAAGGCGGGGGGCCGACTCCAGCCTTCCCTCTGGGAATCCCACAGGAGAGGGAATTGTGGGCTTGTTTTCCTGTGTGTGTTTTGGCCTGCAGCTGTTTCTGCCATTTTTAAATGGCTCCAGTTGGGCAATGGGCACCCTGCGTGCCCTGGGAGCTCCCACAGTGTGGAAGACTTGGATCTCAACTTTGGAAGGGCTCCCCTTCTCACGGTTCTGAAAATTCTTTGTCCCATTGGAGCCAAACCCAGCCCTTGGCCGGGCATCCGGCCATCCGCAGGCAGCCCTTTCCATAGGAGGCCCGGGAGCACGTGGACTTTATTGATTTTCCTCTCGCCTTTTTTTGTTGGGTTTGACTCAGAAAGGACAGCTAACTTGTGACACGGCTAGGCTGCAGGCTCGCCCCCGGTGGTTTTTAGAGACCAAGGCGTTACTCGAGAAATGACACCCCTAAACATAAACATACTCCACCGGGGGCCTGCCCCGTTTTTAGTCTTTAAATAAAGGGTCAGGACGAGCCCGCGGGGGCTGACACTCGAGAACCTCGCGGCTGCTCCTCTCCCTCCCTGACCCTGGTGAAGCCGTGGGAAAAAAATAATAAAGTTGAAATCAAGGAGCCAGGAGTTTTCAACAAGTCTGCCCCAACCTGGCGATGTGCTTGCGCCTGGGGCCTGGCCCGCGGGCCGATTCCGAGCCAGATCCCGATGAGGCCGCGAACACGTTCGGTCCCCCATTAATTACAGCAAGGCCACGCCGGACAGACTCCAACGTGAGCTCGAAGAACACGCACGGCCAACACCGAATCTCCTCTCCCCCGCGCGGAGAACAAAAACAACGGCTCTCTCGGCAAAACAAACACGAGCCGCCGCTTTGGGAGAGGCAGACGCGGCCGAGGACCGATTTCTGGCCAAAAAGATCCGCCCGCCGACCCCCCGAGCGCGGGCGCCAGCCGGGCAGGCCGGGCAGGGCGGGCGGCGCGGGCAGGGCGGGGGTGCCGGGCGCCCCGGGCCCGCGGCCGCCCCGGCGCTTCCTCCTCGCGCTCGCCCCCATCTTTCTTCCTCGCCGAGAGCCCTCGCTCCAGGCAGCCCAAAGCGCTAAATTTAAACGGCTCGCGCTCTGCAAACTCCGCAGACTCGAGGGCGCCGGGCCTGGGAGGCGGGGAGCGAGCCAGCCAGCCAGCCGGGGAGGGAGGCGGGAGGGAGGCCCGGCGCGGGCTGGGGCGCGGGGGCCGGCGCTGCGCCGCCCGGGGCGCGCGGGGAGGAGACGGAGACGGCGGCGCCCCGCTCGGTGCCTGCACAATGGAGCTCGCGCTCTCCCCTCCGCCGCCGGCATCGCGGCCCCGGCGCGCGGGAAGCCGCTTTCATGTGACTTGCACAAAACGAAATGGCTTCTGGGGCCGGCCCCGAGCCCCCCTCCCGGGAGCCGAGCGCCGCGGCGGGGCCGGCCCGCCGCTCCACCGCCCGGCCCGGGGCGCCCCGCCGCCTCCAGGCTGCCGCCGCCACCGCGCCAGGTGGGCGACAGGCGCGAGCGCACCTGGGCAGCGGCCGCGGCCCCCGCCTCGCGCAGGTGACCCGGCTCGCGCGCCGCCCGCCGCTCCAACTCCCGGGCCCGCGGCCGGCCCGCAGCGAGGCGCCCGCCGGCTTTTTGTATGTGCTCCGGGGGTCTGGGGCGGCCGCGGCGCCGGGCGGGCGGGCGGGCGAGCGAGCAGGCGCCTCCGCTTACCATTTGCGCACTTTCTCGATAGCCGCCATGACCCTCTTGATATCATCTTTGGCGCGGCTCCTGGTCTCGGCTCGAACCGACCTGCCCGACATGGTTCTGGCGGGGAGAGAGAGGCTGGGGGAGCGCGCCCGCCGGGTCCTGCTCGCGCTCCGCGGCGGCCACACTCGCGCCCGCCCGCTCACTCACTCACACACTCACACACACACTCTCTCACACACTCACACACACTCACACACATACACACAAAGCCGGAGCCGCCGCGCGCGCCCGGGGCCCAGTGCGCAAGCGCCGGGCGCCAGCTGCACCGAGCAGGGGGAGCAGCGCCGCCGCGGCCGCCAGCAGTGCGGCCTCCGGGCGCCGCCGCCGCCGCCGGCCAGCGCCGCGAGCCTCCCCGGCCCGCCCGGGGAGGCGCCCGCGACCCCCCGCTCCCCGGGGAGGCGGCCGGGGGCGCCCGGCGACCCCCGGCCCTGGGCGCGCGGAGTGGGGGGGGGGGGGCGGCCGGAGGCAGAGACACTCACTCGGAGGCCGCAGGTGCCGCGGGGTCCCCCGGGGAGGGCGCGCCGGCGGGGCGGCGGGCCGTGGAGGGGGCGCATTCCTTGGGAGCCAGCTCGGCGGCGGGTCCGCTGCCCCGGGTGTGTGGCAGCGGGTGCAATAACGCAAGTTTCCTGTGGGACTCCTGACTTCTCAGAGTTGAAGGCGGCGATTCGGGACGCGAGGTGCTCTCGGAAAGAGTTGGGAAACACGGATCTCTGCTGGTCCTCTGCCCTGTGCAAATACGCGAGCTAGGACGTCGCTTCCCTTTCCCTCGTCCTTTTGGAAAACTAGAGTCGGAGGAAAGGTGTCAGGGGCGAGGCGATGGCGGGACATTCGACCCTGCCTATTAAATAGCTTTCCGTGCAGGAAAAGCTCAATGATTATCAGCATTTCAACAGGGCTTCTTCCTTTCCTTCTGGGGTTGCTCTCAGAGAGCGAGTCACGATTTAAATCGAAGCCACTCCTCACTGAAGTCCCAGGCTCAGACCAGGTGCTACCGCACAAGTGCAAATGACCCTAGCAGGTGTAATGGGCTGGCCGGCCTACAGGGAGGATTTTGAGGTAGCTTCTTCCCCATCATGCCTCAGGACAGCTCTTGGAAGAATCCCGGATAACCCAGGTGCCACATCTTTGTGTTCAGTTGCCCATAAACCGACTTGACCAGAGCTAGTCCGTGCCCGGATGAATGCTAGGAAAAACGAGAGTGACCCTGTTAGCAAACCCAGACCCTTGGAGATAAACTAGCCCGACACAAGTCATTTTACCTGTGGGGAAACTGAGTCCCAGGAAAGCTCAAGGTCGCAGCCATAAACTGGATCCCAGACTCCTCACTCATTCTAGAACCAAGCAGTTACCCCTGAGAGTTTGGTTTTGGGGAGAAAAGCCACAGGGGAAATGGGTGCCTGATATGAAAAATAAGACAACACTTACCTTAGTGAATCATTCTGAGCATTATATCTAGGAAAGAAAGACACAGCAGGTCATAAAACAGAGATTTCTACTGTTGGCCCTCAGATGGCTTAGAACCAAAAAGAACTTCCGAATATGTATATTTGAAAAATAGGAAGATTTCTGGGGCGCCTGGCTGGCTCAGTCTGAGGAGCATGGTACTCTTGATCTCTGGGTAGTGAGTTCAAGCCCCATGTTGGGTGTAGAGATTAATAAATAAAACTTGAAAAAGTGAAATGGCAAGATGTCAAGAATTCAAATATCAACTAATAAATGGATGTGTGTATATTCACCCAATAAAGTATTATTCAGCCATTGGGAAGGAATGAGATCAACTTTGAAAACATAGTAAGTACAAGAAGCCAGTCACAAAAGAACAAATATTGTATAGTTCCACTTCCATGAGATACCTACACTGGGGAAATCCATAGAGACAAAGCAGGTTGGTGGTTGCCAGGGGGTGGGAGTGGGGGTGGGGGAATAGAGAGTGACTTCCAAGGGGTTTGGGATTTCTTTTTGGGGTGATGAGAAAGTTCTGGAACTAGATAATGTTTCCTGTACACCATTGTGAATATACACTTAAGCATACTGAATTGTACACCTTCAAATGGTTACAGTGGTCAGTTTTATGTGTATTTCACCACAATAAAAAGAAATCAAAATATCCAGCTTCTCCAGAAATAGCAGAAGGTCTGCAAACTGGTCCCCCAGTGCTACATGGTAACAATCAACTGGAACTGAGGAGCCCTGTGCCTCTCAAAGCTCTTCAGGTCACCAATGTGTCACCAGGTCACTTTACTCATTGGCATTATCAGATGGCCCCTGAAGGTATTTGTGTTCTTGATCTCTGATTAAACTATAAAGCTTTCTACAAATGTTCTTTATAAATCTAGTATGTCACTTTTTATAGTTCCCTGTCCCCTGCAGATATTTTTAACCTTTCTTTCAACAAAGCACAGTTGTGGTGTAGTCTGTGGTAATTCTAACATTTGAAGTACCCGAGGGTCTGTTTCGCCTAGTTCTTGCTCATGGTGTCCTATTTCCTTGTGATCTGTCTGGTTCTCTTTGACCATGCTGAACACTGTATTTTAAAATTTATTTAGAGGAATAATTTGAGGCCTAGGATGAAGTTACCTTCCTCCACAGATGATTTACATTTCCTCCTGCCAGGCTCCCGAGGGCACTGCTATTCCAGGACTATCTAAGTTCAGGGCTCATGGGTCCCTGGACCACCCTGATGATGCAAATATATGCTGCCCTATTGAGCAAGTCTGGTTTGCTTATTGTACCCTGGGGGGGTGGGGGGGGGGGGTTGGGTGTCAGTGACATAAGCAGCTGGCTAACAGATCTGCACTTCCCAACTCTGAGTTCAGTGACCCCGTGTTGATGGTTTGAAATCAACTGTGGCAGGAGTATTTACACTTATGGAAGTTGGCAAATTCTGTATATAAGGATCCTTTCCTCAACCCCACCCAGAGCCGGTTAGTGAACATTTACCAGAATACCACTGGCGGAGCCCAGTAGGGTCTCAAATTATTGTGGGGGAAAGTCTCGTCTCCCACCCGGACTTTTATTTTTGGCCTCTTGCCTCAAAAAGCCACTCACACTGGAGTTCAAATATGCTAGACTTGACAAATCTCTGCAGGGTTAAATGGCTTCTTTGCTGGGTTCTCCTCCAGGGTTCTCTTCTTCCTTCCATTTCAGCTACTCCTTACTATTTAGACTATTCCTTATTTTTAGATTGAGAGTTCATCTGAATACCTACCTAGTTACCAGAAACTGGATGTCGGGCTGTCTCTGAATATTAGTTATTATTCTAGAGATGTTAAAAAAGAGATCATACGGTTACAGAAGTGAGTTATTTAGTTATGGCTTGTGTCTTAGCCTCTCTTTGCCTCATCTGTAAAATGGGATGAAAATAACACCACCTGCCTCACGGAGCTGTCATGAGAATTAAACGCAGTATCTGTCAAGCACATAGAACAGTGCTTGGCACATAGTAAGTGCTAGAGACCGGAGAGTATTTGTTAAATAAAGGACCTGGGTGATCCTTTGCACCTTTATGACCTATACTAGGAACTGAAGTCCAACTACCCCTCTTTCTGGGCTGCCAAATTCAACCCTTAATCCACTGTTGCACAGGGAGGAGGTTTGAGGAGGTTTCCACCTCTGGAGGGTGATATGAAATTGTGAGTGCAGGCCCGGCTCTTGCTTCTTGGCAGCTTTGGTCCTCACCTAGCAACTTGCAGGAGCAAGTTGTTTTCATAAACAGAGGTGCTTTGGTGTTTGGGGAGCAGGCCATTAGCAAAGCCCAGCAAAGGGGGAGAACTGAAGAGAATGCTCCAACCACAGAATGGTTCCTCAGAGACAGGAGCCAAAGGGTGTGCTGCAGGGTATGAAACCTCCCTCCTATTATAGAAAAGGACACGAAAACTCAGAAGCCACACAGCCAGTTAGCAAGCAGGGTTCTGGCCAGAACCCTGCTCTCGTATTGTGGTCTCTGGGGTTCCCCACTCCACATCCATCATAAAGTTGGTAGCTGGAAATCAACATGGCAGGAATGTTGACACGATGGAAACTGGCAAGTGCTTTTCGTCAGGACCCTCCTGTCCCTCCTCTTTCCAGAGCTGGTTGGTGAACATTTACCAGCCTACCACTGGTAGAGCCTAATGGGGTCTCAAATGATCGTGGGGGAGATCTCCCCTATAGTGTGGGCCTTATGATAGACTGGGGAGACCTTGGAAAAAAAATTTGTTTTGACAAACCAGATGCTGCAATCTGCCTCTCCGTGTCTTTCTTCCCTAAAACTACAACTGTAAAAATTGTCACCAGCTCAGACACTAGTGAATCGGCAGTTTGCATATCCATCCATGCAGCCATTGGCTTGCCCAGAAGCTGAGTCACTTGAGATCGCATAAAAATAAAGAGATAGTGGACATGAAGTGCTTTGAAACATTCATGTGTTCAAAGGTGAGTCAGTGTAGGCCAGACGCTCTTCTAACAACAAGTGATTAAACACAGGATGTCTGCTGAGGACCCAGTGACTGGGAACAAAGTTAGAGATCTGTCCACAAACAGGCTTGGTGAGTTCTCAGGTCAGGAATCTAGAAGGCTGCCCAGATGCCTTTTGCCTCCTTCCTGCATGCTGCCCAGCTTCTGAATATCCTTCCCAGTTTTGGGTGAGCCTTTGGGGGTGAAGGCCAACCCCTCCCCAGAAGCTGTCTGCCTCTTCTCCCAAGGCGTTAGGTCCTGGGCATGGGTTGCAACCTTAGACTGGTGGATGGTTTAGCCAGTTGGTGTTTTTTTTTTTCTCTTTTTTTTCCCTATGTTTGTTTGTTTGTTTACTTTGAAAGAGAAATAGTGTGGGCAGGGGAGGGGCAGAAAGAGAGAGAGAATCCGAAGCGGGCTCTGCACTGACAGCAGAGAGCCTGATGCAGGGCCTTGAACCCATGAACCCATGAGATCATGACCTGAGCCAAAGTTGGACGCTCAACCGACTGAGCCACCCAGCTGCGCCTAGCCAGTTGGTTTTTTAAAATATTAGTTTTATTGAAATGTAATTAGCATGCCATAAAATTCACCCTTTTAAAGTGTTTTTTGGTATGTTTGTACAGAGTTGTGAAACCATCACCACAGTTATTTTTAGAACATTTTTGTCATCCGAAAAAGAGATCCTCTCTCCACCCAAGGTTAGAGGCAGTTACAGAAAGCCACAAATCTGCTTCTTGCCCCCGTGGATTTGCCTATTCTGGGCATTTCACACAAATGGAACATGCGATGCGTCCTTTTGTGTTTGGTGTCTTAGCGTATTTTCAAGGTTCATTCGTGTTGTAGCGTATGTACTAATATACTTCATTCCT
Organism: Prionailurus bengalensis; assembly: GCF_016509475.1. Taxonomy (NCBI): domain Eukaryota; kingdom Metazoa; phylum Chordata; class Mammalia; order Carnivora; family Felidae; genus Prionailurus; species Prionailurus bengalensis. The sequence goes on from NC_057356.1 coordinate 7,473,009, forward strand.
TTTTATGGATCAATAATATTCCATTGCATGTGTGGATTTACCACATTTTGGTTATCTAGGCATTCACCGATGAACGCTGGGATGTTTCTTCCACTGTTTGGCTCTTGCAAACACGGTTACTATGAAAATTACCATACAGGTCTTTGTACAGATGTGTCTCTCGCCTGTGTATACGGAGGAGTAGAACTGCACGGCCATATGGTAACTCTGTGTTTAACATTTTGAGCAGCTGGCAGACTGTTTTCCACAGCAGCCGTGCCGTTTTATGTTCCCACCAGCAGTAGACTAAGGTTCCAACTTCTCCACATCCTTGCCAACACTTGTTTTTTTCTTTTTTCTTTTAGCCATCCTAGTGGGTGTGGAGTGGATCTCACTGTGGTTTTTTTTTTTTTTATTTTCATTTTTATTTTGATTGTTGAGGGAGTGTGGGGGCCGTGGAAAAATGACTTACAGCAAAAGTGGCCCCTGCAGAGCCCCAGAGGATTGGAGGCACTGAGCTCACGCATCTGGCCTTTTTTTCGTTCTTAAAAAATATATATATTACTTTTTAATTTTTTTAATGTTTATTTTTAAGAGAGACTGAGCATGAGTGGGGGAGGGGCAGAGAGCGAGGGAGACACAGAATCTGAAGCAGGCTGCAGGCTCTGAGCTGTCAGCACAGAGCCGGACTCGGGGCTCGAACTCACAAACCAGCTAAGTCGGCCGCTTAACCGACTGAGCCACCCAGGTGCCCCTGGCCTTCTTTGGTTCTTGCTCATTTCAGAACTTGCTCATCTTCCACGAAAGCTAACCAGCTTCTGATATGCTGCAAATCAAAGATCACGACTGATACCATACTGAGGTTGCCCCTTAGTCTTTACACTTCTTTATACTTCTGAATTGCATCTTGTTGCAATCCTTTCCTTCTCCCCCAAATACCAGAATACTCTCCTGGCTGTTGTCCCTTTGCCCAGCCATCCCCTCCTGCCCATCACCCAGTCCTACCTCTCTAACATGCAAATGTAATCCATTTCTCCTCCTTTACTTTAATCTTCAAGTTTAACCTCCTTAGTGCACAAGGCCATCCCTAATGTAACCATTGCTTTCTCTGGGTTGCTCCCCTGCCCCCACCCCCAGAGACCCCTCAGATTGGCTTAGAGTGCCTCATTTATGTAATTTCTCCTCTACCTACCCTGATCTCCTCCTCCTTCCCACCCCATCTGCTCCAGATGCCCCTATATCACATCACAAAATACTGTCATTATCATTGGCATGTCTGTTTCCCTCACTACAATGTAACCTTCTTAAGGGCAAGAACCACGCTTTGTGCTACAGTGTATCCAGGGCTTAGCATGCTGCGTTGACCCGGGGGTCGCTTAGTGAGGATCTGCAGGCTGCAAGTTATTGCCATCCCAGAATTTAGTCTACAAAAGTGGAAAAGGTAGAGGTGGCCAACAGGACACAGGAAGGGGTAAGTGGCATGCATTTGCTGACACTTTACTGCATAGCTGGCTGCCTTCGGGCAGTTGCCAGCGACTAGAGTAAGATCTAAAGAGTAAGATTTAGAGGGGCGTCTGGGTGGCTCAGTTGGTGGAGCGTCCGACTTGGGCTCAGGTCATGATCTCAGGGTTTGTGGGTTCGAGCCCCACGTCGGGCTCTGTGCTGACAGCTCAGAGCCTGGAGCTTGCTTTGGATTCTGTGTCCCCCTCTCTCTCTCTGCCCCTCCCCTGCTCACTCTCTCTCTCTCTTTCAAAAATGAATAAACTTAAAAAAAAAAGTAATCTCTTCCCCCAGTGTGGGGCTCAAACTCATGACCCCAAGATCAAGAGTCACAGGCTCTACTGACTGAGCCAGCCAGGCGTCCCAGAGTGTTTGGTTGTTATTGTTGTTGTTTTGTTTGTTTTCCTTTAAGCTAAGCTAGCAGAGGGTAGTTCTTTTTTTTTTTAATTTTTTTAACTTTTTATTTTTTGAGAGTCAGAGAGAGACAGAGCATGAGCGGGGGAGGGGCAGAGAGAGAGAGGGAGACACAGAATCCGAATCAGGCTCCAGGCTCTGAGCTGTCAGCACAGAGCGCGATGCGGGGCTGGAACCCACAAACCGTGATATCGTGACCTGAGCCGAAGTTGGACTCTCAACCGACTGAGCCACCCAGGTGCCCCAGGACACAGATCTTTTCAAAAAGACCCTTCTTGTCTGTAGTGCCTGGAAGCACAGCAGAGGTTCATGGCGACAGAGGACGGACAGCAAGTGAGGTAACACAAAAGCAACCAGCCCTGACTGGCTTCGGGAGTGTTTGCTTGGGAACAGAGAGGCGTAGGGCAGAGCACGGAAACCATTCCGGGGCGACTGACTCAGAGAGGTGGTGTGTGTGTGTGTGTGTGTGTGTGTGTGTGTGTATACACACATATATTTAACTTTTAATTTTGAGATAATTTTAGATTTACAGGGGAGTTGCAAAGGTAGGACAGAGAGTTCCCACGAGCCCTTTGCCAGCTTCCCAGGTGTGTACCCCCGTGTAACCACCATATAGTGATCAAAACGAAGACATTAACATTGCTGCAATGCCGTTAACTCATCTACAGACCTCACCTGGAGTGCACGGTTTCCCCGTGTCGCCTCCTGTCCCGGACATCCCTTCCGAGGTCCCATTTTGCACTTCTCCACCATGTCTCCTTAGTCTCCTCCTATTGGAGGAGACTTGCTCGTCTTGACCTTGACGGTCAAGAGCATGTCGGTTTGGTCTGGTCGTTTGTATGGATGCACTGTATTTGTAAAACTCTGTTGGGATGAGGGATCCTGGCCTAGGGGGTACGGCGGATGCAGTTTTCACTGCAGGTTAAGAATGGTTTTCACATTTTTAAATGGTTGAAAAAAAAAATCAAAAGAAGGTGATTTTGTGATAGGTGGAGATGATCGTAAAATCCAAATTTCAGTGTCCATTAAGTAAACTTGGTTGGAACACAGCCACAATCATTCTTTTCTGGATGGTCTGTCATTGCCTTTGTATTTCGATGGGCAAGTCAAGGAGTTGTGACAGAGCCATAAGGCCTGCAGAGCCTTGACATTTACCCTCTGGCCCTTTACAGAGAAAGACCCCAGTGGAGAGAGCCTGGCAGGACCTGGAGCTCACCTTTGCTCTAAAGCAAAGCCAGCTATTATTAAAGAGCTGTGAGTTCATCCATCCAGTCATTCCACGGATACTTACCGAGGGCCCATTGTCAAAACCAGCAGAAACCCCTATTCAGGCAGGTGCTAACAAAGCTAAAACTTCGGAACCGGAGGAGGTTAATGCTCATCAATCATCTGCCCAGGTCTCAGGTGCAGGTGTCCTGTAATAATAACAAGTCACTGCCCCATTTTGAGCTCTGCCTTATGCTGGTAACACTTTCCTTGTACCCTCTCCTTTAATCCTCTCAACCACCCAGGAGAATTCCAGGAGGAACCTGAGGTTTAAGAGATTAGATTAGCCACACCCAAGGGTGCATAGGGAGCCACTAAATGGCAGGAGCAGCAAATGAGCCCAGTCAAGCCCCTGGGCTTCCAGAGCAGATGGTGTCCGAACAAAACCCTCACCATGCTTGAGAAGAGCCTCGGGGTCTGGAGCAGAGGGAGTGGGGTGGGGAGGCTGCTGGTGGTTCCTGAACTCTAGAAGCAACAAACCAGGATGGTTTGGTTGGTCAGTAGCCAGACACCCCACCTGAAATAGCGTTCTTCCAAAAGAGCATCACAATCTTCAGCCTTGATGTTCAAGCCCAACGATTATCCTTCTTTGGTCTTTTCCTCGCTCCTCTTCTGGCGTCGCTGCTCTGCCATGCACGCCGCGGGAGAGTCTGGGTGCTCTGCTCACTTGGCAGGGAGGCTGTCCTCCACTCCCTCCCCTGAGTGGGGACACTGATGTCCTACATCCCATGTGGCCAGCAGGTGGGGCCTGCCAGGAATGGGAGGCAAAGGGCCTCCTGGTGCTGAAAGGCGCACAGGTCCTCTCCGTGTGGGTCAAACGGGTTGAGAGACACCCAAACAAAAGCACTTGCAGAAAGGGGCCCTGACGGTGAGAAGGGCGCCCCCTGGCCAAGCTGGGCTGGGAGCGGTTGGGAACACTATTGACATGAATGCTGCTGTCCCCTGGGGTTCTGGCCTTCCTGGGTGAACGTCAGAGCCAGGGCCTCACCCCCCCACCCCGCCCCCCGTACTGACCTGGAGACGCAGGAAGTCGGATTGACACAGCGTGACAGTGGTTCCAGCTCACGGGTCCAGCCACAGTGGGTCCTCCTGGTCACTGGCCAGTTCTGCTCCAGACAGTGATTCCAGTACATGTAGTCGATCAGAACGAAATCAGTGTGCCGGATTTAATGAAAGAAGCCCTGGCTGGTGTCCGGACAGCATCCCATTCTGAGTAATTTTTTTGAAGAGAACAGTCATCTGAGAGTTTCCTGTTTCCTAAAATGTCCCCAGGAACTTTTTAACTGGCTTGGTAATATGTCTCCTAAGCCCTTAGCAGCTGCAAAATTGATTCATAAAGCATGTTTGGTTTTTTCTTCTGTCTTGTTTTATTTCGCCTTTTTTTTTTTTTTTTTTTTTTAAAAAAGAACAAAATGTAAACCAGGTTGCAAAGCCCTGGCCACACAACCTGATGAGAAGGCGCCTGTGGGACCCTGGCCCACGCTGCCTGTCCCAAGGTCACGGTGACGCAGCCGGGTTTGGGGTAGATGGTTCTGTTCTATGTTCCCAGGCGTTCCAAAGACTCACTGAGGCCACGTCTCCAAGAGGACCCCACGCAGCAGGGAGGGCCCAGTGCATGAAGGATGAAGCTACTGCCATTTACTTCTCTTGCATACACTGTGGTCCTTAGCAAGAAGGGCCTTTAGGGGGTCAGAGATGTTATCTCACGTGCCAGCGCCTCTGGGGAAGGGCCCGGTTTGGGTGGGAGGGTGCGATGGGCTCAGCGTGCGTACAGAATAACACCTGGCACTTGTGTCTGAATGAGAACTCATAGCTGATAACAAATCTCTAAAATCAGACCATAACTTTCATCTGTTTGCACAATGATGATACTCTAGTCTCAAGGTCAGAACACTGCTGAAAACTTAGCAGCGTGTCCTAAATGTCCCCCGAGCTGGGGAGCTGGGCCCCGTTTGTGCCCACTACGTGCTTGGGAGCCCTGTGGAGGGGGCATAAGGCGGCGGCCGATCACCCAGGCCTGTGGGAGGGGTGCGGGGGGGGAGGGGAGGCTCACAGACTCCAGGTGGCAAGTTCTGCCCCCACCCCGCAGGCCTGGCCGGTGGTTTCTGGTCCAGGTGCTGCACACACACCGGGCCCCAGGGGTGCTTTTTTGCATTCTCTCTGGCAGTTGCCACCGGGGTTAGGCATGGCCGGTGAAGCTCTCCATAACGGCCGCACACAACTGCCTAGTTGTTTTGCTGATGAGAAGGCACGAGCGGGGACTCTCAGGAGCCCAGGACGCCCAGCAACCCCCCGCCGGTCAAACAGCAGGCAGGGGCGATCCCCATTAGACCGTATGATGCCAAGGGTCCGGGGAGGGGGAGGGAATAAGGCCGCACGTGTCCCTAGGAAGGCCTACGGCAGCTGGAACCCTTCTCTGCGCCCCAGGGACCAGCCACCTGCCTGTCCTGTTCAACCCCTCTCAGGCAGCACTGCCTTGGACAGAGCAGAGAGCCATCATTCTCCAGCCACCATTCACATCCAGCTGCCAGTGTGTTTTTTGCCTCCACCCACTCTTCTGTTTGAGAAACAGTGGAATGTCCAACTTCGTGAATTCCATTGCTTAACCGAAATTTCCTTTTAATGTCTAAATGTTCCAAAGATTAGGGTGGGGGCAGGGAAATACAGGGAAGCAGTGCCTCTGGGGGGGGGGGGGGAGAACCCGCACACACAAAGTCCTTTGTGCCTCAAACATTCCTCACAACTTCACTGACCAGAGGATCTTGTGTGAAATCTTGTGAAATGGTTAGGCCAAGAATGTCAGTCGTGAATATTTCTGCAGTGATTTCGTCTGGAAGTTGTTCTTCAAAGCAGATTTCTGAACCTAGCCAAACAAGAAAACAAAACAAATGCCTTCATAATGATGAGGTTTCTAACTCAGAAGCACGTTCCAAAAATACAAGGAACCGATACTGAACAAAAGTGAGAGGCGCTTTGTGCCCCGGTTTGTCTGGGAGTCCTTCAAAAGCCCCGGGTCGGTTTGGAGCACTCTCACCGAATCTCTGCAAACTTCATGGGAAAGCCTTAAACCACACGGTGTGGTTGATTTACTGTTTGGAGACACCGAGGAACACAGCGAAAGTTACAGTCTGATGTCCTGAGAACACAGGGAATGGGGGAGGGGAGCTTGGAGGCTCGAAACGACCCCCTGGATACTGGAGTCTAGACCTGTCTGAGATCAGGAACTCTGTTTAATGTGACACTGGGATGGGCAATAACAGGAGAGGGAGAAGGAAGCCTCGGTGGGGGGGGTCTTTGCTCGTGACCCCAGTCTCGGTACCGGTGACGGGCTTTGACCACCGAGGGGCTTCGGGCAGCGTCCTGGGAGACACCCCCGTGGGCCCGGGAGAGCTGTTTAGACTGGTTCCTCCAGAGCTTAAATTCCCAGCCTAACTTTGGGTCCATTTTCCTCCCTCCGGGGGACTAGAGAAGGAGGTGAGCAATCCTTAGGCAGGAAAGGAGGACGAGCTTTAAAAACTTCCAAGCACTAGCAGCTCGAAGCCGGGCTCGTGCCTGTTTGTAGCCCTGTCCTTCTCCAAGTCTCTGACAACACGTCTCCTGAAACACCTTCCTAGCTGTATCTTCTCCCAGCGGCCAGTAGGCACGCACCCAAGCCGAAAAGATGCAGACCGGTCGGGGGAATAAAGGGCGGAAGTAAGGCCAGAAGACACAGGATGGACAGCGCACGGCAAACAAACGTGACCGCGCTCACTGGTCTTTCCTTGCTCGCGCTGGGGCCCCGGCAGACTTGCTTCGTTGTGGGCACAGTATGAAGGAGGATGGTTTGCACCAGTCAGGAGAGAGAAATACGCTTAAGTCTACGACAAATTAGTGAGCTCCGGCTGCAAGCCCGGGCAGGGTCAGGAACGGTACCTTTGATGGAGGAGGCTGCGGGCTCGGATTTCCACCCCTCGGGATTCAGTCCAAACAGCGTAGCAAAGCAGTCACACATCTCCTCCTCAGTCATGTGCTCACCTGAGTATCGTAAAACGAAAGAGCGTCCGCTCCCACCCTTGGGGCTCCGCATAATGTCAGAGCTTAGCATCGTCATTCTGAGGTCTTAAAAGAGAATTATTCCACGATTTCCTTTCCTTGAGACACAAAAACAATCTACAGAGTCCCGTGTTAGACATATCCTTCCTTACACGGTGTTAAGACTGGTGTTGCTCATACAGAGAATAAGACAACTCTCTTTTTATTTTTAAGTTTATTTATTTATTTTGAGAGAGACAAGACAGCATGAGTGGGGGAGGGGCAGAGAGAGAGAGAGAGAGAGAGAGAGAGAGAGAGAGAGATTCCTAAGCAGGCTCCACATTGCCAACACAGAGCCCAATGCAGGACTCGAACTCATGAAACCACAAGATCATGACCTGAGCCGAAACCAAGAGTCAGACACTTAACCGAAACCGACTGAGCCACCCAGGCGCCCCAAAGACAACTTTATGATCAAGACTGTGCTCTGCTTCGTTCCATGTTCCCTCACACTAGAACCACCAGTTTGATGAAGAGGAAACTGTCACCCGAAGAGAAAGCCTACTTGACTTCCTCACATGAAATATTGAGGAAAACAGCAGGTAACGAGGAAAAATCTTACACTGGTGTGGTTTTTATCTCACGATCACATCCCAGTGTCATAATAGCCCTGTGACATTGGTGGCTAGCACTTTCATTCATAAGTGAGGACACCGACTCAAGAGGTTCAGCAAGTTGGAACACAAGTCAGAGTCTTAGGGGACCCAGGATGGCGCCCTTCCCATCACCCCGCGTTTGCCAGCTCTGTGGGTCAGCAGGTGGCATCCCTCATGGTTGAAGCCCCCGTCCGATTAAAGATGCCAGGGGGTCCAGGCACCTGGGTGGCTCAGACAGTTAAGCATCGGACTTCAGCTCAGGTCATGATCTCACGGCCCGTGGGTTCGAGCCCCACGTGGGGCTCTGTGCTGACAGCTCAGAGCCTGGAGCCTGCTTCAGATTCCATGTCTCCCTCACTCTCTACACCTCCCCCACTCACACACTGTCTCTCTCTCTCTCTCTTAAAAATAAATAAACATTAAAAAAAAAAAAAAGAGGGGCACCTGGGTGGCGCAGTCAGTTAAGCATCTGACTTCAGCTCAGGTCATGATCTCACAGTTCATGGGTGCGAGCCCCACATCGGGCTCTGTGTTGACAGCTCAGAGCCTGGAGCCTGCTTCAGATTCTGTGTATCCCTCTCTCTCTGCCCCTCCCCAACTAGTGCTCTGTCTCTGTCTCTAAAAATAAACAAATAAATAAATAAATAAATAAACGTTAAAAAAAAAAAAAAAAGATGCCAGGGGTCTGCCTCCCCAAACACAGTTCTCTCCAGTGGAAATGGCCCAAGAATGTGACAAGATATTCCCTATTTATGGATTTACCTTTCGTTAGAAGCAGTTTTAGGAAATCTTCTCTTCGTATAACCTTCTCTCCTTTTGAATTGGTAAAACCAAGGATGTCAAAGCTATGCTGAATGCCACGCATGGTGTTCCCAAAAGGTGGTCTGTGATTAAGGTAAACTTTGAAGAAATCTGGTAAGTTGATTTTGTCAATTAGCTTTCCAGTGTCCACATACTCACTAAATCTGATTTCGTTAAACATATCTTCAATCTAGGGAAGAGATTGGAAAAAAAAAAAAAAAGACCATGGTTAGCAGAAAAGACACTTTGACATACTTCTAAAAATTGAACAGTAACAGACAAATGTTTACAGTTAGCTGAAAACATATCTGTTAAGGGTTGATTATACCCCCAAGAAAGAGATGTTGAAGTCCTAACTCCCAGGACCTCAGACTGTGACCTCATTTAGAAAAAGGGCCGTGGCAGATGCAGTTAGTTAAGATGAGATCATACTGGAGTGGGACGGGTCTTTAGTCCATTGTGAATGGTGTCCTTATAAGAAGAGGAGAGAGACACACAGGGAGGGGATGGCCATGTGATGATGGAAACAGAGAGTGGAAAGATGTGGTTCAAGCCCAGGGCTGCTGGTAACCACCAGAAGCCAGAAGAAGTGAGGGAGGAAGGGTTCTCCCCTAAAGGTTTCACAGAGAATGTGGCCCTGCTGACAGCTGGCTTTATTCTGTGGGAGAATAAATTTCTGTTGGTTTAAGCCACCCAGTTGGTGATGTTTTGTTGCAGCAACACTAATACAGTGGTCAGTTTTTCAATACTATTAGCACAGCTACATTATTATCACCTCTTTCTCGCTTTGTGAGACAGATGTTAGTTTCGTTTAGAAGGTAGAATCCTCACAGATTTGGAAATTAGCTCATAAGAATAAACAGGGGCGCCTGGGTGGCTCAGTTAGTTAAGCGTACGACTCCTGATTTTGGCTCAGGTCATGATCTCAGTTTGCGGGATTGAGCCCAGCCTGGGGCTCCACGCTGACAGCACACAGCCTGCTTGGGATTTTCGGTCTCTCTCTCTCTCTGCCCCTCCCCAGCTTTCTCTCTCTCTCTCTCTCTCTCTCTCTCTCTCTCTCTCTCAAAATACATAAACCTTAAAAAAAGGAATAAGCAAATAATTCAACATGAAACTCAAATATAGGACCAATGGCCCTAATAAATTTCTTAAGACAAGTAGCTGCACCATGATTTCAGTTTTTCACCATGTTTTTCCTTTTTCTCTTTTCCATTTTTATATATACAAAAGATTGTATGTAACTTATGGGGTATAATTAAAAAGTGAATACCTAACAAGCAACCATTCATTGAAAAGATCAACAAAACTGATCAATCTTTAGCTAGAATAACCAAGAAAAAAAGAGAAAAGACTCAAGTTACTAATATCAGAACTGAGAGAACACTAGTACCAACCTCTCAGAAATAAAAAGTATGAACAGCATGTTCAATTATAGTGCATTTCTATATATCTGTAACTGATGATGTTATAATGAGATAACTTAGATGAAATGAACACATTTGTAGAAAGACACAAATGACCAAAACTGACTCAAGAGGAAATAGAAACTCTGAACAGACCTATAACAAGTAAAGAGATTTAAAACTTCCACAAAGAAAAATCAAGGACCAGAAGGCTTCCCTGGTGAATTCTACCAAATATTTTTTTTTAAATACCAATTTTCCACAAACTCTCCCCCCCCAAAAAAAAACAGGAGAAAAGGAAACACGTCCCAATTCATTCTATGAGGACTGCTTTCTGATTTGGAAATTCATTGTGTTTTTTCCAAATTTTCTAGGATGACAAAGAGTGCTGTCATGTCTGTGGATTCAAACAGAAATGTGGTGACCATTAATGTGGTCTCCACATGGGTCTCCTTATGTAACTGCCAGAACAAAAGACAGGGAGAAATATAAAAACAAATAAAACCACTCCTCACTGCCATCCATCTCTCTCTGTGCAGTATTTTTGTACCATGCACATTGCAGGTGGCTGAAATTCAGAAACCCAAATTATACCTGACAAAGGGCTAGAAATGAGTAATTTATTTTAATATCTACATTAAAAAAATTTTTAACGTTTATTTATTTTTGAGAGAGACAGAGACAGAGCACGAGCAGAGGAGGGGCAGAGAGAAAGAGGGAGACACAGAATCCAAAGCAGGCTCCAGGCTCTGAGTTGTCAGCACAGAGCGTGACTTGGGGCTTGAGCCCATGGACTTCGAGATCATGACCTGAGCTGAAGTTGGATGCTTAACCAACTGAGCCACACAGGTGCCCCTTTAATATCTACATTTTATTAAAAAAAATTTTTTTAACGTTTATTTATTTTTGAGACAGAGACAGACAGAGCATGAACAGGGGAGGGGCAGAGAGAGAGGGAGACACAGAATCTGAAATGGGCACCAGGCTCCAAGCTGTCAGCACAGAGCCCGACGCGGGGCTCGAATTCACAGACTGTGAGATCATGACCTGAGCCAAAGTCGGACGCTTAACCGACTGAGCCACCCAGGTGCCCCTATCTACATTTTAAACTACTAATATGTATCCTAACAAGTTGTAGGGCTTGGAATTTTACAAAGAGAGAGAATAAGAGCCACAGAAAAGTAGGAAATAATTTTTTTTTCCAGAACATGAACTCTGCTTTCGTCTGTAGGAATGAATCAGGAATTAAATCTATACTTGTACACAATATTTATCAATAGGTAACCAATTTCTCCCTGTCCAATAAATTACATAGAAAAAAATCAGAAGAGCACCAGTTTGAAGAAACACCAAATATCAGACTGTCTGGGGCACCCTCATGTCTTGGTCTGGCCCCAACTATCAATAAGAAAATAAAAATCTTTTGCAGTCCAACCATCCAACCATAATTTCTGTGAAAGATCTGAGGCACTTTCCATTTTTCCCCCATGGGTATAAAATATATATGTATATGTTTTGCAAAATTCTTATCATATATGTATATAATTTTGTATCCTGCTTTTTCCCCCCCTTTAACACTGTATCTGAGTAATCACCTAGTATTTCCAAAGAAGCCATATATTTTCAATGCAACATTCCAGGAATGATCCTTAGACATAATATCATTGGTTACAGATACACATGAATTACAATCGATACTATGTAAGTAGCTTTAAATTGTAACATCTTTCTATGGAATATTTATTGAGTTTATATTACGTACAGTTGCAAGTTAAATTATGTATAATTTTAGTTATAAATAAAACATTATCCACTATCATATTATTTATACTTTGTACTATGTAATTTTAGTAGTATTATTATAAACATGTGCTACTATTTACTATGAGTCTCTACTATGAGTAGAGACTAGGGCTAGAAGTATGACCTTTGATGATAGACCTAGGTTCCTAAATTCTGGTGCTCCCATTTTCTATGTGACCTTCTCAACTTCCTTATCTTGGAAAAGGGGGTAATGGAGTTTTGAAGTTTATTGCAACAATATATTTAAGGTGCTAAACATAATGCCTAATACACAGTAAGCTCTCAACAGGCAGTAACTATTCTTATGATTATTATACTTTCTATGCCTTTGCTAATTACAATACATATAATTATAATATAAATTATAATTTATAGCTATAAATTATAAATTATATGTATACTTTATAATCACATAAATAATATAAACGATATATACAAATTATAAACGTAACATAATGATTTAACTCAATTCAGAACTATAAGGCTAACCCAAAGATACCAAAAAGGAACTCAAAAGTGGGAGTTACTCATACCCAGAGCGTTCCAAAGATCTCAGGGAACATTCTCAGCACAAACCATTGAGTAGGTGATTCACTTCTTACTCTCTTTTCCCATATGACTGATCAAGAATCATAGCTCGATGGGGCGCCTGGGTGGCTCAGTCAGTTGGGCACCTGACTGTGGCTCAGGTCATGGTCTTACAGTTCGTGGGTTCAAACCCCCCGTCGGGCTCTGTGCTGCCAGCTCAGAGCCTGGAGCCTGCTTCGGATTCTGTGTCTCCCTCTCTCTCTGCCCCTCCCGCACTCTCTCTCTCTCCCTCTCAAAAATAAACATTGAAAAGAAGAAGAAGAAGAAAGAAAGAATCACAACTCGAAAAACAAAGTTGGCAGCTTCGGCATGATTGACATTTCTTTCCTGAGCCTCCTTTGCAAGTGTTGGTTGAAAAGGCATGTCTAAACGAAGTTCACGCTTGGGAGAGGAGCCTTGGAGATGGACTAGAACGCCGAGAGCCTTCCCTACGCTCCAGTGTGAAGCCGACCCCGCTGCCCTGCCTCTGCTTGGCTTCAGCCAGCCCTTTGTTGGCATTCTCACGCCGGCCCTCCCTCCACTGAGGCAGTGTTTCATTTGGGTCACTCGGGGACCTTTAAACATTCTGAGCCCCAGGCCCTGTTCCCAGAGATCCTAAATGAATTCGTCTGGGGTAGAGTATGAGCAGTCATATTTTATAAAAGCTCCTCAGGGGATCTGAATGTATGGCCAGGGTTGAGAAGCATGGCTTTAAGGCGGGGGTTCTCAACTTTGTCAGGGGTCAAAATGACCAGGAGGGCTTATTAAAACAGATGGCTGGTCCCGCCCCCAGACTGATTCAGTGGGTCTGGGATGGAGGGGGAGGGGGGCAGCTGAGAACGTGCATTTCTTATAGGTCTCCAGGTGATGCCAATGCCCCTGGTCTGGGGGCCACATCATGGAGAACCACTGCTCTTAGACCACATCGCTTCTGCAGAGGTGATACTCGTGCCAAAAAGCCTTGTGATTTTCACTGGAGAGGAGTGGTGGCGGGTAGCTGTGAACTTGTTCTTGCTTTGGGCCCACACCTGTCTCCTCCATTAAGCTGTAGCGATCACTTTCGTGTCTATTTCCTCAGCAGCTTCAGAGCCTGCCAGTTGTAGGGACCAGAGAAATAAGAAAGAAAACAAAACAAAACAAACAAAACAAACAATGCAGGCACAAGTGAGATCATGGGAAAATTTTTCTTAAAATATACCAAAGGCTGGGGCGCCTGGGTGGCTCAGTCGGTTCAGCGTCTTGACTTCAACTCAGGTCATGATCTCTTGCGGTTTGTAAGTTCGAGCCCCACGCTGGGCTCTGTGCTGACAGCTCAGAGCCTGGAGCCTGCTTCGGATTCCGTCTCCCTCTCTCTCTCTCTCTGCCCTTCCCCTGCTTGCATGCTTGCTCTCCCTCTCTCTGTCTCTCTCAAAAATAAACATTAAAAAAATTAAAATATACAAAAGGCTTATTTAGAATAACCACTTAGTTACTGCTCTTGTTAGTGCAATTTACTAGAAGTTACCAAGCATTTGGTTTAGTGCTAGGTGAATGAAAGCAAGACACTTAGTGATTCCAGGATAGCCCTACACTCTAGGACTTTATGGTCAGCAAATATCTATTAAGCACCTGCTAGGTGCCAAGCACCGGTCTGGGCCCTGTGAAGAGACACGCAAGAGATCTTAGAATCTTGTTTCAGCATCGTGCTTTATAAATTATGCTTTCTAACCTCCCTGTTAGGCGGTGAGGAACATAAGACATTAGAACCGAGGCCTTCCTCACTGTACAAGCGGGCTCCCGGTGTGGGTCAGTGTCTTTTGTGCTGGTTTTATAGGCTCGCAGGCTGGGAGGACTCTCCCTGCTCCACGCGCCTGCCTCCCGACGCAGGGTGCTCTCTAGAACCTCCTCTGCAGGTGAGGAGCCTGTCTCATCACAGCGCACGTCTTCTCCTCTCCCGGGACCCCTTCGAGTGCTTCCACACTGCCCTGGGCAGGGAAGGAGGGGCGCAGAGGAGTAGGGTTCAGGGCTGGGCAGCCTCACTGCACAGTCACATCTGGAGACACTCCTGCTATTTATGAATTGCTCCGTGACTCACAGCTGCCCCCCGCTTCCTCCAGGAACTATATTTGGACGACAGCTGCCTTTCTCCAGGAGTAGGACATGCCACACCCACTGGATGCAGTCCCAGGCCAGCCCTTGGTGCGCGGCCACCACGCTTTCTCCCTGCTGTCTGGGGTGAGGTGACCCAGAAATGAGAACACCACCCATTCCAGGGCCCTTTATGGTGGTGACCTTCACTCAGCCCCTCATCGGAGCCCAGGTGTCAAACACTTCCAGGCACTGACTCCAGGAAATGGTTTTAAAGGCTTTCCAATCTAGATGACACTTTCTCCAGCTCATCCCAAACCTACAGTGAGGGCTTGTCAGTTAAGCGCTCACAGCTCTTCAAAGTCCTGCTTCCTTGTAGCTGTGCCCAGAAACAGGGGATAGGTCCTGGTTCCAGTCAAGAAATAGCATAGATGGAAACCAACCTGGCAGTCCTCAAACATAGGGTTATTGGCACAGCAATTCTACTCCTAGGGACGTACGCGAGAGAAAATAAAACAGCTCTACACAAAACCTTGTGCACAAATATTCACAGCAGTATTATGCGTAACAGCCAAAATGTGGAAACAACCAAATGCCCATCATTTGATGAGTGCAAAAATAAAATGTGGCACATCCATACGAACGAACAGAATATTAATCAGTTATAAAAAGGAGTGAAATGTGGACACCTGTTACCACATGGGTGAACCCTGAAAACATGATGCTCGGTGAAAGAAGCCAGTCACAGAAGACCACATAGTATGATTCCACTGATATGAAACATCCAGAACAGACAAACCCATAGAGACAGGAAGGAGATTGGTGGGTGCCAGGAGCTGAGGATGGGTGGGGGGGTGGGGGCGGAGTGACTATTCACGGGTCACTGCATTAAGTGTGCTGATGGGTATGAGGTTTCTTTTTAGGGTGATAACAATGCTGTGGGATTAGATGGTGGTGATGGTTGCACAACTCTGTGAACAAACGAAAAGCCCCTGAACTGTACACTTTAAATGCATGAATTGTATGGTATGTGATATATCTCAATAAAGTTGTTAAAAGGAAAGAAAAATACGGGCGCCTAGGTGGCTCAGTTGGTTGGGTGTCTGACTCTTGATTTCAGCTCGTACCATGATCTCACAGTCTGTGGGACCGAGCCCCATGTTGGGCTCTGAGCTGATGGTGCAGAGCCTGCTTGGGATTCCTCTTCTCCTCTCTCTGCCCCTCCCCTACTCTCTCTCTCTCTCTCAAAATAAATAAACATTTTTAAAAATCTTAAAAACAAAGAAAGAAAAATAATACGAGGTGAAGCCATGGCAAAGGCAAGTAACAAAGTAAGTATTTTTTTTAAATATATTTTCTACCATCACTATGTTCTAACCTGTTCTAATCAGAAAACCAGTAAAGATAGAATATGCTTGTTATAAAAAATTTAAGCAATGGAGATAGGGAAACGAAGTGCCCTATAATTCCCCATCTCTCAGCAATAGCCAGTGTTTGATGTCCCAGCTTTTAGGGTTTCTTCCTTGTTTGCACTACAGCACATGTGTAGAAACAGAACATGGGGTCTGGGCCCGGCCAGCTGGGGCGCAGACGCAGCTCTACCCTCAGGGGCTGTGACTGGGAAAGCTTCCTCACCTCCCTAAGCCTCACTTCCCCATCTGTGACACTGAGACAATAAAAGCATCTCCCTGCTGTGGGAGGGAGGACTGAAGGAGGATGGGGTTAGCCCAGAACCTGGCACAGGGTGAGAGCCCCAGAGAGAAGAGCCTGGTTGGTGCTGTTGCTGGTGTTATTACGGTATTATGGTCACCTCCATTCTTTCTTGGTGGCTGCGTGGCATTTCAGGATTTCTTTAAGTGCATTAAAGTGTGAACAATAGAAATCATTTTGTCTTGCCCTCATCTCTCTGAAGGGGAGACACCCTGCTCACTGGTGTAGGGACTCAGCTGACCGGGAAGGCCTCCCCACAACAGTGGGCCACGGGAAACAGCTCCTGACATTCCGGCTTCAGAGCAAATCCAATACAGTGACGGCTTCTTTTCAAAGTGCAAATCACCAAATTCCCACTGGGGTCTTTATCAGAGCAGAAATTGTGCCTATGACCACTGGCTCAGATTTCTCCTCCTTGTATGGGGAAGGCTGTGCTGCTTGGCCACAGTCCCTCCATCCCAGCTGGGACCATGGTTTAGCCACAAGATTAGCACAAACGGCTTTGGGAGGATTTGTTTGTTTATCTTTCTGGGTTTTGTTCTAGATACAAAAGCAACACAAGCTACATGCTTGCAGCTAAGAAAAATTAGAATAAATTAGAATACTACAGAAGTGTATGTATGAGTCCCCGCCCCCACCCCATATATAACCACAACTGTCTTCTGAGGAGGATACAAGCCACTAAATGGGAAATTTCTTCATTTATAGACCCTTGAGATGGGCTTATATTGCAGGTTTGGAAACCAGCTAAGAGCCCAACTGCCACGGCTGGCAGAGGGAGAACGTGGAGTTCCTGGGGGCGCACCAGGAAAGAGGGGGAACAGAGCATGGAATTCAGCATGGGGTAAAGGCCAGCAAGGAAGCCCCTGTCCGGGTCCTCGTCAGGACTGGGAAGAAGGTCTCAAAGCAGTTTCAGGTAAATTGCTGTGAAATGTGCTTACGTGTGACTCTTTCTGACGATGCCCAAATTTGCAAGAAAGTTGTCTTGTGTGTGTGGGCTTTGTGTTTTTGTGGAAACCAAGGAAAGAGCTGAGAGTATCAGGTCTGGAATGATGTGGGCTATACAGAGTCCGCACACACACACGTGGACGCCCCCCCACCCCCAGGGTAGCCCCAAAACTCTGGAACCAGAGCCAGGTTCCAGCTGGTACCAGGGGCCTCTGTGGACATGGGGTTACATGTACAGAGTGGAAAGTAAAAGTTCTCCCAGATCCCTGCCCTCAGAAATCAATGTCATTGAGCGTTTGGAGCATGTTCTTTCAGAGTTTTGCTAGGAGTGTACGAATATATAAATTATCATTAATGAGATGAGATTATGCTTTACATACTGTTTTGCCCTTTTCCGTTTAAAATTTTTTAATGTTTATTTATTTTTGAGAGAGAGAGACAGAGAGAGAGAGAAAGTGTGTGTACATGAGCGGGGGAGGGGCAGAGAGAGAGGGAGACACAGACTCAGAAGCAGGGTCCAGGCCCTGAAACGTCAGCACAGATCCCGACGCGGGGCTCGAACCCACAGACCATGAGATCATGACCTGAGCCAAAGTCAGACGCTTAATGCTTAACAAGGCCACCCCAGTGCCGCTGCCCTTTTCCATTTAAATAACAAAACCTGAACATTCTTTGAGTCAAGAAATGTAGGTCAGTTTCACTTTTTAAGGACTGCTAAGCGTAGGTCTGCCTAGTTTATTTATCCCATCTCTTATCAAGGGACATTAGGGTTGTTTTAACGTTTCATCGTCAGGAAAATAAACGACAATTGTCCTTTCATATGCACATCACTCACATTTGTGTGAGTTTTTCTGGAGGACACGCTCGTAAGAGTAGATTAGGTGGGTCCAAAGACACGTAAAAAGTTAAACAATTGTCGGGGCGCCTGGATGGCTCAGTCGGTTAAGCGTCCGACTCTTGGTTTCGGCTCAGGTCATGGTCTCGCGGTTCGTGGGTTCGGGCTCCACATCGGGCTCTGTGCTGACAGTGTGGAGCCTGCTTGGGGTTCTCTCTCTTTCCTTCTCTCTCTGCCCCTCCCCTACTCATACTATCTCTGTCTCTCTCAAAATAAATAAATTAAAACTTTAAAAAAGGAAATAAAAAATCAAAAGTTAAACGATTATTTATTTCTTCTCTAGACACTCCTAAACAACACTTAAGTGCTGTTGTTGAATATACCGAATACTTCAGGGCTACTATTAACTACTCTGAGATCAAATAATAATGGCCAGGATTCTATTTTCCTTGTTGTCTTTGCAGCCACGTATGACCAAAGAGCGTCCGTCACTCATTCATTCATTCACTCACTCATCTGACCAATATTCTCTGAGTGTCTATTTATCATGTCAGCACTTGCCAGTCACAAACAGACGTCTCTGCCAGGGTTGGCCTTACATTTATCGAACTAAGTGGTTACACTACTGTTAATTCACTGCGAAAACCCACCGGGGTTAAACACCGCTCTGCAAGCTAAATAGAAACGTAGCCACCAGTAACCAGGGAACACATGTGACAAGTGAGCACCTGCCCCAACATGATACTCCAAAGTCCTGGAGGAAAAGAAAACTTCTACAGATAGAAGATGAAACTCTGTCTTATGTGAGCTCAACTATAGGAAACAATGACACGTAAGTTTTGGTTCCTTCTGTAACACTATGAACAGTGTAAATCTTTCATTTAAAAAATGAAGATGTGTGGGGCTCCTGGGCGGCTTAGTCGGTTGGGTGTCCGACTTCGGCTCAGATCACGATCTCACGGTTTGTGGGTTCGAGCCCCGGAGCTTGCTTCAGATTCTGTGTCTCCCTCTCTGTCTGCCCCTCCCCCACTTGTGCTCTGTCTGTCTCTCTCTGTCTCTCTCAAAAAAAAAAAAAAAAAAAAAAATCTGTAAGAGCAGCCCAGCCCAATGACTTTGGCTGTGTTATGCCCAGGTACAGTGATCTGCAAAGGATGGGAGTGGTTAGGGATTCTTTGGGGAGGGTTATATTCTTGTGTAATTTGGCTTCAATTTACCACACTGACTAGAGTGAAATCCCCAAGCCAGTTAAAATGACGTAAGAAAAATATAAATAATGTATAGCTTTGGTTGGGGCGGGAAGGCTGAATCTCTGTGACTGAGTCTTTTATGTAACCAAGTTTAGCCGGGCAGACTTCTTCTTCCTGCAACTTCTCGGGGGAGGGGGAGCAGCTGCATCTCAATAGGAAATGTTTCATTAACCACGACAAAGCCTGGATTTAAAAGTTTCAAAGCCCTGAAAACATTTTTATTAAAACCGCTATAAATCCAATGTGAAAACAAGAGACCAAAAAGCTCTCCCTGTGCAGCTTCAGACATGAACTGACTCATCAGCTAGCAAAGTTTGCACACTCACATGGCCACATCTGGATCGGGGGTCTTCAGAGAACATCGCCAAAGAGTGAGTGTATTTTTCTTTTAGGTGGATTAAAAACCCTGGAGTCCAAGGGATTAATGAAGGCATTCGAGCGGGGCACTGAAAGCCTCCTTTTTAACAGCGGGAGAGATGTATACAACAGCCATTGAAAACCTTGCAATCACCATTTTTATTTCTATTTATGTTTGTAACTAATGCTCGATGTCACTTTATGACATTTGTTGAAGACTGACATTTTTTTTCTGGGTACCTTTTGCTCATCAACGAGACATGGAGAGGCTGTTAGGCTCTATTACATCTTGCCAATGACCGGGTAACTGAGTATACCTTAGTGACTGCCCGTCCTTGCTTCTGCAGGAAGCAGGGAGAGGCTGGTCACTCTGTGTCCACCCTCCGTCTGTAGCAGTTCATGTGGCCGGTGAGTGATGGTCACTAAGGCTAAACGCCCAGAATTCCCTCACTAACCAGGCACGACTGCAGAGGAGGAGGACACGCTTATATAAGCTCAGGGCTGAAAATCGAGAATCCTGAAAGGAGTGCCTGGCTGGTTCAGTCGGTAGAGCCTGCAACTCTTGATCTCAGGGTCGTGAGTTCAAGCCCCACACTGGGTGAAGAGGAAAGCAAGAAAGCAAGAAAGAAAGAAAGCAAGGAGGGAGGGAGGGAGGGAGGGAGGGAGGGAGGAAGGAAGGAAGGAAGGAAGGAAGGAAGGAAGGAAGGAAAGAAAGAAAGAAAGAAAGAAAGAAAGAAAGAAAGAAAGAAAGAAAGAAAAAGAAGGAAAGAAAAGAAAAAGAAAGCCCTTAAAAAAAAAAAGAAAAGAAAAAGAAAGTCCTGAATGAGAAGCCTGCCATCAGTTTGATGACTTTCAGTCACTTAGCAAAGTGCCCTTACCAGATGAGTCAAGGAAACAATGAACTGGTTTCAGAAAGGAAATTGCGAGCAAAGAACCACACGGTCGGAGGAGTGTTCGTCTACAGGCCTTTCACAATCACACATCCAGAGATGAGGACTTGAGGATGAAGACAGTAATACTGGATGGTATTTTCCGAAGACTTAACACGTGCCACGTCCTGCGCTACATAGATGCTCATTTAATCGTCCGTCATTCTGGGAGGTGGGCGCCACTACTATCCCAGTTTTACACTCGAGACAGAGACTCGGGAGAGATCCAGGAACTCGAACCAACGCTTTGCCCCAGAGCCCCTGACATGGGAGCCTGGGCTCCCAGCAGCTATCGGGTGCTACGTCCCAAGTAGGAAGGTTTGGATCTGCGACCTTCAGAGAGGCACCGGAATGCTTGCCCACAGGACATAAGTGACCGTGAGCTGGAGACACCCACTGGGGGTGGGGGAGTGGGAGAGGAAGGACCCTCTCCCCAGCTGGACGACTGAGTAAGGGGCACCTCAGTTCCAGAGGCCTCTCTGTGAGGTAGGAGTGCCTGGAACCTGCTTCAGAATAGGCCACGGGTGGAGAGGAAGTTGGGGGGTCTGAATGTAATAGGAGTTGATAATTGTTGAAGGTGACTGATGGGTACACAACAGTTTATTACACTATTTTGTCTGCTTTTGTCCATGCTTGGAATTTTCCAAAATAAAGAGTTAAAAATAAGTAAAGAGGGGGCAATCACATCAACCTCTTAAAAAGAGCACACCGTTTCAGGGCGCCCAGCTCAGTTGAGCGTCTGACTTCCGCTCGGGTCATGATCTCACAGTTTGTGAGTTGGAGCCCCGAGTCGGGCTCTGTGCTGACAGCTCGGAGCCTGGAGCCTGCTTCAGATTCTGTGACTCCCTCTCTCTGTCCTTCCCCTGCTCATGCTCTGTCTCTCTCTCAAGAATAAACATTAAAAAAAAAAAAAAAAGAACACACCATTTTGACAGGAAATACTGAAGTAAGAAGAGGGTCTGAGCAAGCACCTATTCTGTGTCACACTGGATTGGGGGGGGGGGGGCGCTCCTTGGACTCCTGTCCTCAGGTCCTCGTGATGACATACGAGGTCAGAGCTGCTTCCAGCCTCATCTGACAGATGGGGACGCAGGAACTCAGACTATAGTGGAAATGACTTGCCAAGGGAGCCAGTAGGTCAGCCAGGTTCTGCGTCCCTGCCCTTCCTGCAACATGTGCTTTTCCCTCCTCCTCAGTCTGGAAGTACTAGGCATTATGCCAGCCAATCCCTCGAGAAGATGGGTATTAGCTTAAGATAAATGTTTGGCTAAAAAAAGAAGATGAACCATAGATACAATAGAGAAGATGAAACGCAGAGGGAGTAGAGCCTGAGTGAGAAGTCAAAGGCAATATTTCCAGACTGAACTGAGACAGGTTTCCACAATCAGTCCATTTGGGGGGTGCTATCCTGCATGTATACACCTCACTTCAAGACTCCCAATGTCCAATAAACTTTTATTTTTTATTGTCCTTTAAAGTTTATTTATTTATTTTGAGAGAGAGAGAGAGAGCCAGCTCACGCACAAGTGGGGGAGGGACAGAGAGGAGGAGAGAGACAATCCAAAGCAGGCTCCACGCTGTCAGCACGGAGCCCAATATGGGGCTCTAACTCGTGAACCGTGAGATCTCAACCTGAGCCAAGATCAAGAGTCGGACGCTTAACTGACTGAGCCACCCAGGTGCCCCTTCAGTAAACTTTTAGCGCCTCAGAATAATGGACCCATTTTTTTTTTTTCTATGCAGAATTCCATTTGGAGACCACTCCTCTGCCCCAGAATCCTCATGCTCAAGGTGGCTGACCCTGCCTCTGATTCCAGGTGCAGGAAGTATACAGGTCTGGCCAACCTGAGCAGCACCTGCCCAAGGACAGTGGCCAGGAGGCTGGGAGTAGCCACCAGGGCTCTGGGTTTGTGCATGCTGAACATGGGCCAAGGGACTGCCTGAGAAGAAAGGCAACACGGAGGCAAGTGAGGCCCCGGAAGAAGGACACCCTCTGGAGGCAGTGTGAGTGCCCGGATGAGGTTACACTGGGTGTTACCGCTGCCTCTAGAGTCGGAGTGTGGCAACCCAAAAACTAGTTCGCCTTAGGTTTCTATAACCCGTAACCAAAGGAGAGTCCTGACCAATAATCTTGTTTCACTGTGCTGAATCGTCCTTCCTCCAGCGTAAGTGGCCTCGGTAAACACCTCAGGGGCCAGTGTGCTAAGGCAGGGGTTTGAAACCTGGTGGGGGGCGGGGGGAATGCAGATTGCCAGGCCGCATACCTGGAGATTCTGATTGGCTAGACCCAGGATGGGCCCAGGAATCTGTCTCCTTAGCAAGTGCTCCATGTAATTCTGATGCAGCCTGCCAGTTTGGGAACCAATAGTCCAAGGAGCGTGCTTTGGAGCTACAGCTCCCAGGAACACTTTCATGTGGGTCGCGTCAGCCTCAACTTTCTCCCTACCTGCTTCCATTTCCGGGCATGTACTTTTACCAAAACGTACATTGGTCAAAAGACCTTTTGATGGGGCGCCTGGGTGGCTCAGTCGGTTGAGCTTCCGACTTCAGCTCAGGTCACGATCTCACCGTCTGTGAGTTCAAGCCCTGCGTCCGGCTCTGTGCTGACGGCTCAGAGCCTGGAGCCTGCTTCGGATTCTGTGTCTCCCTCTCTCTCTAACCCTCCCCCGCTCATGCTGTGTCTCTCTCTGTCTCAAAAATAAAATAAAACATTAAAAAAAAAAAAAGACCTTTTGAGGAGCTTGTTAGAATACCTGTTGAGCTTAAGGTGCTCTCCCTGGTCTCTGCATGGGTCTGTGGGCTCGCAAAGCTCATCTTTCCAGATGCCATCTGGAGAATGAAGGTCATCTTCCCGTCACACCCAGAGCACACAAAACAGGTGGTTCTAGGTGGGCCACCAAAGCTAGGAGAAATACCAGGGACCACAGCTTACACCCCTAAAACGCACCAAGCCACCAGGGTGGGCACCACATCTCAGCTGGGTCTCAGGCCTTCTGTATGCCTGATGGCGGGCCATGAAATGCTACATTTTTGGAAAGCTGTTTGGCAGCACAGCCTTGAAGTTCCTATTCTCTGACCCAGTGATTCCATTTCTAGGACGCTGAGACTGGAAAATAATCAGAGGAGTATGCAAAAACTGCACACAGAGATGCTCATCACAACCACGTCTCTTGACAGCCAAACACTTCAAGACAATCTACATGGCTGTCAGCTGGGGACCGGCTCAACCAAGTACCCAGCCTGTAAAAAGCATGTTGTCTACATCAAATGAAAAAGCTCCTGCCCGGTGGGGTGTCTGGGTGGCTCAGTTGATTGAGTGAGCACCCAACTCTTGATTTGGGCTCAGGTCATGATCTCATAGTTCAGGGGATCGAGCCCAACACTGGGCTCCGTGCGGGCAGCATGGAGCCTGCTTGGGATTCCCTCTCCCCCCCCCCCGCCCCTCCCTTGCTTGTGTGTGTACACATGTTCTTTCTTGCTCTTGCTCTCTAAATAAATAAATATTTCTTTTTAAATTATTTTTTAACGTTTTATTTATTTTTGAGACAGAGAGAGACAGAGCATGAACGGGGGAGGGGCAGAGAGAGAGAGGGAGACACAGAATCGGAAGCAGGCTCCAGGCTCTGGGCCATCAGCCCAGAGCCCGACGCGGGGCTCGAACTCACGGACCGTGAGATCGTGACCTGAGCTGAAGTCGGACGCTTAACCGACTGAGCCACCCAGGCGCCCCAAATAAACATTTTTAAAAAGCTTCTGGGGGCGCCTGGGTCGCTCAGGTGCCTGAGTGTCCAACTTCAGCTCAGGTCACGATCTCACAGTTTGTGGGGTTGGGCTCTGTGCTGACAGCTCAGAGCCTGGAGCCTGCTTGGGATTCTGTGTTTCCCTCTCTCTTTGCCCCTCCCCTGCTCGCGCTCTCTTTCTCTCTCTCTCTCTCTCTCTCTCTCTCTCTCTCTCAAAAATAAATAAACATTAAAAAAATTAGGGGTGCCTGGGTGGCGCAGTCGGTTAAGCGTCCGACTTCAGCCAGGTCACGATCTCGCGGTCCGTGAATTCGAGCCCCGCGTCGGGCTCTGGGCTGATGGCTCAGAGCCTGGAGCCTGTTTCCGATTCTGTGTCTCCCTCTCTCTCTGCCCCTCCCCCGTTCATGCTCTGTCTCTCTCTGTCCCAAAAATAAATAAACGTTGAAAAAAAAAATTAAACAGAACATTAAAAAAAAAACTTCTGCACAACAAAAAGAAATTAGTAAAATGAAAAGGTGACCTATGGAATGAGAGAAAATATTTGCAAACCACATATCTGATAAGAGGCTACTCTCTAAAACATATAAGGAAAACATATAACCCAATAGCAAAAAAATAAATAACCCAATTTAAAAATGGGCCAAAGAGAGGCGCCTGGGTGGCGCAGTCAGTTAAGCGTCCGACTTCAGCCAGGTCACGATCTCGCGGTCCGTGAGTTCGAGCCCCGCGTCAGGCTCTGGGCTGATGGCTCGGAGCCGGGAGCCTGTTTCCGATTCTGTGTCTCCCTCTCTATCTGCCCCTACCCCATTCATGCTCTGTCTCTCTCTGTCCCAAAAATAAATAAACATTAAAAAAAAAAAAAAGGGCCAAAGACCTGAACAACCATTTTTCCAAAAAAGATATTCAAACGTGAAAAGGTGCACAATGTCACTAATCATCAGGAAAACACAGATCAAAGCCATAATGAGCTGTCACTTCACACCTGTTAGAATGGCAAAAGGTAACTGGTGACAAGGATGTGGAGAAAAGGGATCCCTTATGCACTGTTGGTGGGAATAAAGAAAGAAAATGTGATTTCTGTATACATCGTGGAACACTATTCAACCATAAAAAAGAAGGAAATCCTGCCATTTACGACAACATGGATGAAACTTGAGAGCTTTATGCTAAGTGAAATAAGTCAAAGAAAGACAAATGCATGTATGTGGAATCTAAAAAAACAAAACAAAAAAACCACAACACCAAACTCATAGAAATAGAAAATAGAGAGTGGTTGCCAGGGTACAAACTTCCAGTTATAAGATGAAAAAGTCCCAGGGAGGTAACGTACAGCATGACGACTATAGATTTTGAAAGTTCTCACCACACCAAAAAATTGTAGCTACACGAGGCGGTGGATCTGTTAACTGACCTTACTGTGGTGATCGTTTTTGCAACAATACATATATAAAATTACTAAACTGTATGCCTTAAACTATATAGGTTGTATGTCAATTTTGTCTCAATAAAGCTGGGGGGAAAAGTATATTGTCAAGGAATTTTTGCCACCATGCTTACAAAACAACAGTTACTGAGAATGTTGATACACGGGTGCCTGGGTGGCTCAGTCGGTTAAGCATCCGACTTCGGCTCAGGTCATCATCTCGCGGTTCGTGAGTTCGAGCCCCGTGTCGGGCTCTGTGCTGACAGTTCAGAGCCCGAAGCCTGCTTCAGATTCTGTGTCTCCCCCTCTCTCTGCCCCGTCTCTGTCCGTCTCTCAATAATAAAGTAACGTTAAAAAAAATGTAAAAGAATGTTGATACAAATATATACATATATATACACATACACAGATATGCCTATATACTCATACAAATGTGTACATGTGTACATGTATATGCACACATCCTCTGTAAACTGTTGATATATATTGTCACAGACACATATAAGCCATATAATGCCAATTCCTTATTTAAAAATATAGATGTATCTATATCCATGCATAAAACAATAGAAGGAAGTCCACTGAAATGTTAACAGTGATTATCTCTGAGTAATTTCTATTTTCTTCTTTATAGTTCTATTTTCTAAATCAGGGTAAGTTACAAAATTAAGGCATATCCTTTAAAAATCATGTTTTCAGAGAATTACTAATACATGGAAAATGCTTGTGAAATGACATCAAGAGGAAATATAGGATAAAAATATATATTCAACACAATACCAATTAGGTTTTTAAATTATATATATATATATATCATATATATATATATATATATATATATGATATATATATATACAAAATTTTATATAGATATCCCGGAAAATACTAAAAACTGTTAAGTCTGTGTAGTGGGATTATTAGTATTTTCTTCATTTCATTTGTGTACCGTTCCCAAGCTTTCTTTCCTTTTTTTTTTTTAAGATTTTTTTTTTTTTAATGTTTATTTACTTTAGAGAGAGAGAAGGGGGGAGGATCCAAAGCTGGCTCTGTGCAGGGCTCGAATTCACAAACTGCGAGATCATGACCTGACCCGGGGTCGGAGGCTTAACCGACTGAGCCGCCCAGGTGCCCCAAACTTTCTACAATGAGAATGTGTTAATACCTCAAGTCTGAGAGAAAACCCAGTCAGTTGCATCGTCACCACGGTTTCTAAGGGGAGCACTCTCCCTCGAGAGCTTCTGGTCCCCTGCGGCCGGGCGTGTTGTGTGAGGTCATGAGGAATGACTGTGTCTCCTGAGCCCACAGCACAGGATGAGCACCCACCTCCCAGAGGCGCCCCATTCACACAGGCCAGGTTAACAGCAACTACAAAGTGAAGGTCATCCCAATAACGACCATTTACGGAGCTTTTCCTATGCGCCTGGCCCTGTGCTGAGTGCTTTGTGGGCATTTCTCGGGCATCATCTCCTTGAACTCATCAGGGGCCAGTCTAATTCCAAACCCAGGCTCTTACTGGCATCAAACTCTGGTAAGGAAGAAGTCTTTAAGGAATATCTTTATGGTAAGTCTGTTTCTAAGGAGAGTGTCTGGGATGCCCACAACCTTCTTTTTGATCCATTTACGTAAGAATAATGTTAAATTTTTACTTTTGACCTATAATTGTTGCTCCCAGAGGTCGTTTTCATGAATAACATGTCCCACTGCTGCTCTTGTTTTCGTTCCGCCTACCTTTTCTTCCGAGGGGTAAAAGCCAACTGCTCTCATGACAAAAGGAAGCTCCGACAGGCAAATGTGTTCCGACACCTTTCTGGTCTCCATTGTATCAATTCCTTGACTACGGAGCTGAGAGTAGTAAAAATAGTCTTCCAGCTCCTATGTGCAAATACAATGAAACACAACACACATTTTGGCTCAAGTCTGCAGCATCCATTAGGACTTCAAGGGCATTTTCTAGAAAGTACGTTCTGAGCTCAGTGGGGAAAAGAGCTTTGGGAAAAAGGCAAGAAGGTTCATCCCGGGCTCATTTGTTTCACAAACTTAACTAGATGTTACCAGGAAGTGTTTACTCTGAGGACAATTACCCTGTAGAATTTTCCTTCCCTGCCACCAGCCACCAGACCGTAGAATGGGGTCAAGTCTTCGCCCCCGAGAGAAACTGCAGCCTCCAGAGCACTAGAACGGTGACAGAAACATCGCTGTTAGGGAGCGCTCGCGCCTGAGCACTGGCCAGCCCCGAGTCCCGCTGGCACTGCGGCCCTCGGCAGGGTGTCACGATGCCCATACATGTAGGGTCTCCGTAAACTTGTCGGGAAAATTCCTTCTGAAATGAAGCCAAAAACGGAAAATTCAATTTCAATGTGGAACCTGGTGGTACAGGGTACCTGCCTTAACGGTAGTGATATTCTCTCGCCGATGACAGGGCAGGCGCTTGGCAATCTGTGGGCAATCTTCGGGGAGCATGGCTCCTCCCCTGAGGGAGGCGGGAGGGGGGGAGGGAGGGAGGGAGGACCCCTGTGCACTGAAACCACAGTGCTCCCCAGTGGAGCCGCGTCCCTCGTGAGATCTGCGTGTGACCAGAGCCAAAAACCGGGGTAAGTGCAGGTACACTGCCAACACTAATTGCTTCCATAAAAACTCGGGAGGCCACAAGGGACCCATGCCAGTCAGATAAAAATAACCCTCTGCTCTCTAACATGGGGTCAGGTTTTCTAAAAATAGGCACCGTAAATGGTAAGAAAACCTACTTTTTTGTATGAGACTGACTCTGCCTCGCACGAAATACACGTAATAGGAAATCATTGTAATAGTCCACTAACTGGATTTCTGCTAATCAGGCCATTAGCCTCTTTGTGGAGTTATTAAAACACACTTCGGTGCAGACCACAGCAGGGAAGTGGTTAAGTATCCAGAATCTGGAGTCAGAGGGACACACGTTGAGTCCTGGCTCTGCCACTCGCAAGCAGTGTGGTCACGGGTCAGCGACAGCCTCCCTGGGCCCCAGTTTCCTCATCTATGAAATGGGAATAGTCACAGGTCTGCCTCACAGGGTTGTTTCGAAAATAAAGTGAAGGCACATAAAAGGTTTGACACGAAGCCCTTTGTTTTCCTCCGTGATGAGTGTTTGTTAGGTGTGGTGTTGAATCAGAAAGACTGGATGTGAATCCCAGCCCCACCACTTACTCCAGTGCTTGGGGGGGGGGGGAGGGGGGGCGGTCATTTAGCACCCTGGAGCTAGTTTCCAGATATATGGGGGTACCACCGTGGGGACACTGCCAGTCCCTGCCTCCCAGGATGGCTGTGAGCATGAAATCAGACAATGGGTGGAGAGCAGTCAGCACAGGGCCCGGCCCAGCGAAGGCTCAGTACGAGGAGCGATTATTACTGTTGAACTGGGCATCACTATACACCTGCATGGCTCTCCTCTTCAAAGAGTCAGCCACAAAAGCGTGCTGGTCCTCTGTCGGGGGAGCCCGCATAAGCAGGCTGCCTTCGGGTCTGGGGGAGCTGGTGTATTCTCCAGGGGGCCTGAGGCCCCTCTCCGGCAGGGCCCAGGCTTCACCCAGCTCTCAGCTCTGGTATTAGCCATCGAGGCAGGTATCCAGCAGACAGGGCTCCTTCTCTGTGGCCTCCAGGCCTTGTCCAGGCCCAATCCCGACAGGCTCTGTGGGAGACCACTTTTAGCCATGTGGCTCTGGAACAGGGCCAGGTAAAGGCCAGAGGCGACACAGAGGAGCCTGTCACTACCAGGAGTATCTGGGAAAGGCTCACAAGAGCTCCGGATTCTCTGGAAACAGCACTCTGGTGGTCAGGACCATACTATGCACCCTACTTCCTGCCCGCCGCTGACTGACCGCAGAGAGCGAGAGGGACAGGACTGGCCTGTCCAAGCAGAGCTGGAGAAGGAAACCCACTCCCTCTGCGGTGAGAGCTCCAGTTTGTGAAATCTGAGGACTGTCAGTGGCCATGTTCACTCCGGGTGACAAAATCCACTTGTGCAGAGAATGAAGCCAGTAGCAGAGCCCCACAGAGAGCAAGTGGCGAGGGCACCGCGTGCACACACAGTCCCTGCACCTCGTGCAGCATGGTTACCTGAGATGCCCATGACCTTCTCATTAATTCCCCTTTGTGCTTCAGTTGGGTTTCGAATACTTGCAATAAAAAAGGGGGGTCATTAGGGCACAAAGGGCAAGGATGCTTATTGCAAACCTACTGTGTGCCGAGCCATACTTCTGGGACATGAGCTCAGTGAGGAGAAGCAG
This sequence comes from Prionailurus bengalensis, assembly GCF_016509475.1. NCBI lineage: Eukaryota > Metazoa > Chordata > Mammalia > Carnivora > Felidae > Prionailurus > Prionailurus bengalensis. The sequence goes on from NC_057356.1 coordinate 7,502,924, forward strand.
TGAACACTGTAATCAGCACATGGTAAGTTTCAGCAAATGCTCCCTAGGGGAGGAGGCAGGAGAGGAACAGCAGCTGTGGTAATCTCTACCCTCAAAACACTGATGGTATTCCCATTTAACAGATGGAGAAACTGAGACTCAGAAGTTAAGGGACTAGCCTGAGGTCATACAGCAAGCAGGCAGGAAAAGTGGTATGTGAATCTGGGTCTTTCTGCTCTTGTCTGAGCACAGCAGCAGGACCCCAGGTGGCTATGAGGTGAAGCAGAAAAGAGCAATGGGGGATTTAAAAACGGGTGCCAGGGGCGCCTGGGTGGCTCAGTCAGTTGAGCGTCCCACTCTTGATTTTGGCTCAGCTCATGATCCCAGGGTCGTGGGATCGAGCTCTGAGTCAGGCTCCACACTGAACATGGAGCCTGGCTTAAGTCTCTCTCTCTCTCCCTCTGCCCCACTTCTCCGCTCGCTCTATCTAAACAAACAAACAAACAAAACCATAAAAACCAAATAGGTGCCAAACAAGGGGAGGAAAAAGGCAGCATGCCGGCAAAGTCGGGGCAAAGGCACAGCACAGTACGCGTGGAATGAACCCTAGGAGAAGATGAAGGGAAGGGGTCTGCCCAGGAGAAGGTCAATGTGCTGCAGAGATCGTATTTGGGCCCAGAAGCACCCTGATTACAATCATGGGAACGTGAGCGGACTTAACATCTGTACTTCACCCTACGACTCACCGTGGTTAGACCAGCAGGGAATTTTGTTTGTTTATTTGTTTAGGGTTGTTACATTTCTTCCCATTAGTGGAGCACTGAACATATTAAGACACCAGAAACAGCAATGAAGTGCTAATTAGCTTATAATGATCCTTTGTCCCCACAACAGATTAAATTGAAATTCTCGGAAGCCTGGACTCTGGCCAGGCACCGGGAAGCCATTGGAAAGCGGGTGCCGTTTTTCACCCTTTAATCTCTACCATGATTATCGAGAAGAAGACAAAAATGAAAAGGTGTGGGGGGGGGGGGATTCTGTTCTCTCAGCAGGGTGTGGCTCGCCTCCACTGTTCCAGGGACTGGCCACACACTCAGGAAGTGCTTTTCAATGTGAGAGCTCACCTCTAGCTTCGGAATTCCCAAATTCCCACCATCTGCTCTTAGGTGAAGGCAGAGGTGAAGGTCAGAGTGACAACCGCAGTCTGAAGCCAGCGAGGATCCAGAGCAGACTTACCTGGCGAGTTTTGCTTATATTCAGGTTAAGGGAAGAAGCTTCGATGTCTGCCATAAAAGAAAGGTGTACGCTTGGCAGATGACAGGGGGTACACTTTCACTGAGAGCCAGGAATCGAAGGAAGGTAGGATTCTTTAAGAGGGAAGGTGCCGCTGAGCTGTCTATACCCAGCTCTTCAATGGGACGCTGCCGGGCAGGAGGCCATCTGAGAGGCAGGGGCTGGGAGAAGGTGTTGAGGGACGGGCACTGGCTCTGCCCTGTGGCAGCTCAGTGAATCGGGGTAGATGAGAGGGTTACTGTAGTACTTGCCCCCCTTTTCGGGAAAGCTCTTTAATAAGACCTTCGCAAGGAAGAACAGAGGAGAGGAAATAATGTACCGAGCCCTTAGCTCTGTGCTAGATGCCTTCCCTATATTAACCTACTCAATCCTTCTTACAAGGATCCTATTAAAGTCCCTATCATTACCCTTCTTCCCCCCACCGTTTCACAGACAAGGAATCCGAAGATCAGAGATGGTAAGAAGCGTGCCCTGGGTGTCACAGCCAGCAGAAAGGAGGCTCCACATCCAAACCCATGTCTCTTGGGCCTCCAGGTGCGGGTACTGTCTGATCCTCAACCCGGACTTTTCCAGCCTCGCCCAAGGTAGAGCGTCTCAGCTCAGGGCAGGCGGGTGGGAAGAGCAGAGTGGACACACATGTTTCAAATAAGACTCCTACTATTTCTGTTACACGCGCTTGGGAGATTTGGGCAAGATCTTTGTAGCTGGTGCGAGTTTGCAGATGACAGAGTGGGAAGTATTTCAGGGGCCGCACCGAACAAAGTGGAATCACGCTGCCTTCGCTGCAAATAGTAGTGAATAGTAACCTTTTATCCGCACATCGGTATGGACAGATGTCATGGGGAGGAACCTGAACGCCAGGCTGTAGGGGGTTAACACCCGTCTGCCGTTACTAGTTAAGAAAAGAGGGTCTGGGGGCACCTGGGTGGCTCAGTCGGTTGAGTATCCGACTTCGGCTCAGGTCGTGATCTCGTGGTTCATGAGTTCGAGCCCTGCGTCAGGCTCTGTGCTAACAGATCCTGGAGGCTGCTTCAGATTGTGTGTCTCCCTCTCTCTCTCTGTCCCTCCCATGCTCTCTCTCTCTCTCTCTCTCTCTCTCAAAAATAATAAACATTAAGGAAAAGGCGTCTACACTTGACACCTTCTTTGTGGGGGTAGGGTTCTTGCCTCAACACATACCTTAAGTTGATTTCCCATTGCACCACCGATCGATCACGTCCTCCTGCCGTGAAGGCATAGCAGCCGTCATAGGAAACGGTCATTCCAGCCACCCCGCTTGGGTGGCATATAATAGCAGATGTCTTATGTGGATTGCCATCAACAGGTAAGATCTGAAGTCCAACCTAGGGAGGAATATGTAATTGGAAATTCAGATTCAGACAACTGCGGCCTGGGCTAGGACCTCGCACATTCATGTGTTACCTCCGGTTCTGTTTACTGGAAGGACGTGTGCATCTGGAGCTACCCCACACATTTCACGTGGCCAGGAGCTCACATACACTGACCCCTGTGGGGCGTTCCCTTAGGAGAGAGATGCCAGGTCCCGGTAGAGACACAGGAAGGATTTCACTGGTCTTCAGAGTCAGATATCCAAGGTTTTCCAGAATAATTCTGGAATCCCATGATTTTACGCTTTTCAATAGATTATTTAAGAAAAATTTTTTGAAATATTTATTTATTTCTGAGAGAGACAGAGACAGAATGCGAGTGGGTTAGGGGCAGAGAGAGGGAGACACAGAATCCGAAGCAGGCTCCTGGCCCTGAGCTGTCAGCACAGAGCCCGACGCGGGGCTCAAACCCACAGGCCGTGAGATCATGACCTGAGCCGAAGCCAGACGCTCAACTGACTGAGCTACCCAGGCACCCCTAGATTATTTATTAAATGTAGGACTGAGTGCAACGAGTTTGCATGTCTTTATAAGTTTTTTTCCATGTAAATAAATCAGAGAGAAAACATCCTTTGGTGACAATGTGTCTTCACGCGAGTACAGAAAATATAGTTAACTCCGCTCAAAAATGCCTCCTAAGACCCATTTCCACTCATTTATGGCAAATTTCAGTATCGCTGTGGACAGGGACAGAAGTCAGGGGCTGGGCCATGATACCCAGCATCCTAGAGTCTGATCCTACTTGGGGCTGACTGCCACTCAAAACCCACAGAGTCATCTCACAGAGGCAGAGAGCAGAGGCTCATACCTTGTCTCTGTTAATAAACACCATGTAGCGTTTCTGCAGTTCCCAGGTGCTCTTCACTGGGAGGATTTGTACCTGTTCAATGGAAGAACCGTAAACTGGCCCAAGAAGCGTCTTTCTGCATGAGAAAAAAAAAAAAAAGAAACATTTTTAATTCCACAAATCTGAATGCAGTTTTCCTGACTAGCTACGTTTCATGATGCTGTATACATTTTAAATTCTGAATTTCCTGACCTGTCACTTGGCTAAGAACCTCGCTCTCAACTGCGGCTAACAGCTGCCATAAATAAGGGGCACAGCCTCAAACGGTAAATGCTCCAGGAAAGTCAGACTGTGAAGGATGCTTTCTGCGTGGAGGTTCTGACTTTCCTTCCTGACGGCTGAGTGAAGGGAACATTATGCCTCGAGGATGTGTACGGGAACAGGGGATGTGAAAAAGGCGGTGAACAAGAGGCACGCGTGGGCAGGAAGCAGGAAAACACCCCTTCCTCAGTGGTCGGCCAAGAGATTAGATGACGTGATACCTGTTGCTACAGACGCCTGATGCGCGGGTCCAAGTGCAACACACAGACTTCCGAAAAAACTGTCTGTGACTCAGACTGTAATGAATTGTACCTCCACAATGGTCAGACTTCTTTAACTCAGACTCTGTTAGGAATCTGATCTGAGGCGAGGAATTGACGGGATGTTACCCTGAGCCCGGAGCAGGACATTTCCTGAAGCTGGAAAATGGTAGCTTCAGGACTCTGGCTCACAGAGGCATCTTCTGAGGCCTAGGAGGAGTCCTGGTGTGTTTTAGTCTCAATTATATACCCCCTTTTTTTTTTTTAACAGTGCCCACAAATCCGAACACACTTCATACCCCACAAAACCTGGATCTGTCCCTGTGAGGCAAGTAGCTATTACAATCTTATTATAAGTCCCTTGTTGTTTGGATGTGTTTTCTCCCTGTGTCCCCTGTCCCCACCCCATGTCTAGTGGGGACAGTACATACTCCATGTATGTGCACTGAACAAAGTACAAATCCATTAAACGGCCTTTTTTTTTTTTTTTAATTTTTTTTTCAACGTTTATTTATTTTTGGGACAGAGAGAGACAGAGCATGAACGGGGGAGGGGCAGAGAGAGAGGGAGACACAGAATCGGAAACAGGCTCCAGGCTCTGAGCCATCAGCCCAGAGCCCGACGCGGGGCTCGAACTCACGGACCACGAGATCGTGACCTGGCTGAAGTCGGACGCTCAACCGACTGTGCCACCCAGGCGCCCCTAAACGGCCTTTTTTAAGGGCCTTCTGTGCCAGGCACTGTGCGAGGTGCTCGGACCCAGACGTGAGCTCACAGCCTGGCAGGGACGACAGGCACGGGAGCACCGTGAGGGCAGAGGCATGGGAACAGGCAGGTTCAGGGCTCAGAGACAGCTCTGAGGAAGGAGACCTGTGAGCTGGGTGTGCAATGGTGAGTTGGAAAGGTGGAGAAGAATATGGAGGTGACAGAACAGGCAGTGAAAACAGGGGGTGCAAGTGCATGGAAGATGGACTGTTGGTGGAAAACTGCGGAAGGAAAATTTAAGGGGGAAGGAGTGGGAGGTGGAGGGCGGTGAGCTGAGCAGGGGAGCAGGGCCCAGTTGTGAGGGCAGATGCTGGCCGGGCTGCAGGATGCTGCAGGGGGCCGGGGGCGGAGGGGATCAGGTTGGATGATCCATGGTCAGGTTCATACACATGGAGACTTAGGTGAAATGTCAGAAATGCTAAACAGCCACCTGAGGGACCACACGTTGGCTAGCCACAAGTCACCCTGTGTGGGGATGTCCGAGGACCTTCCCCAAGTATCCCTGAGTGGACAGAGGCGGGGAGACCATGGCTAAGAGACGACTGATTTGAATCCCACGTGGAGGACGTGGGGCTGTCACACACCGCTGGTGGGAACGTGAGCGGGTGGCACTGTTTGGTAACCAGTCTGGCAGCTCCTCATCATGGTTAAACAGTTACTATGTGATCTGGTAATTCTACTCCCAGGTCTCTACCCAAGAGAAACGGGACATGTATCTGCATGGAAACCTACACACAAATGTTCATAAGAGCCCAACACAGAGACAACACCAATGTCCACCAACAGGTGAATGAATAGATGAGGTAGACGTTTTTTTTTATGTTTATTTATTTTTGAAAGAGAGACAGAGTGTGAGCAGGGGAGGGTCAGAGAGAGATGGAGACAGAATTGGAAACAGGCTCCAGGCTCTGAGCTGTCAGCACAGAGCCCAATGCAGGGCTCGAGCTCACGAACTAACTGTGAGATCATGACCTGAGCCGGAGTCAGGCACTTAACCGACTGAGCCACCCAGGTGCCCCCAAATGGGATACATCTATAAAATGGAGTATCATTCAGTCATAAAAATGAACACTGAAACATGCCACACCACAGATGAACCCTGAAAACAGGATGCTGAGTGAAAGAAGCCAGACACAAAACGTCACACAGGCATAATTCCATACACACGAAATATCCATAATAGATAAATGCACAGAGACAGATGCAGATTGGTGGCTGTCAGGAGTGGGGCAGGAGTTGGGGAAGGAAGGAAGGAGGGTATGGGGGGTGGCTGCTAATGGGTGCAGGGTTTGTTTTTGGGGTGATGAAAATGCTCTTGGATTAGACAGTGGTGATGATTGCACAACTTTGTAAATACAGTAAAAACCACTGAAAAGGGGTAAATTTTATGATATGTAAAACGTATCTTGATTTAAATTATAAGTAAGCAAAAAAAAAAAAAAAAAAAGGTCGAACTATTCAGCCTCCCGATGCTTCCACTTCCTCAACAGTAAATGGGGACAATGACAATGACAGCACCTGCCCCAGGAGTCGGTGGTAAACATTAAGTAGGTTAATATACATAAAGCACTTGGAACAATTTCTGGCACATAGTAGGAGCCAGACAATGTAACTGTCACCATTGTTAAGCATATCTGACAATTTCATAAAGTTAGCATCTTTTGCTTCTAATTAAAAAAGTATTACATATTCATTGTAAACAATTTCACACACTTAGACATGCATAAGATAGACAGTCTACCTAGACCCCCACACTGCTGCACTCTTTCATCCCGAGATAATTGTGGGTAACAGTCTGGTGTCTGAGACTTGAGAATTTCTTTTATGTATTCTAACCTATGTAATTATAATTTTATGTGAAAATTATATAAATTATGGAAACAGCATTGTATATGAAAATATAGTATGTCATAGGGATAGTTGCATGATACTATACAGAAAGCTGATTTTTTTTCTTTCTTTTTTTTAAGTAGGCTTCATACCTAGCACAGAGCTCAGTGTGGGGCTTGAACTCACGACCCTGAGCTCAAGACCTGAGCTGATCAAGACAAATGCTTAACCCAGCCACCCAGATGCCCCTCTTTTTTTCTTTTCTACAAGCAGTATCATGTTTCAGCGTAGTAACAAGCCATCATTTAACCAATCCCCTATTAATGGACATCTGGATTGTTTCCACTTTTGAAAATATTTTCAAACAAGACATCCTTTTACTTATGTCTTGGCACACTGGGTGAGGACGTCTGTGGGCTACATTCCTAGACATCAGACAACATGATGCAAATTAACAGCGGGCAACAATTGCTCTCCCAAAGGATGCCCAGTTTCCACATCTCCCCAGCAGGCAGAGAGTGCCCACCCCCCTACACCTTTGCCAACACTGTGCACTGTTGGTCAACTTTATCTTTGCTAATCTGGTTCATGAAAAATGATGTCTTGCTTTCATTTACATCTTTGATACACTAGTGAACATCTGCTCATAGGTTTATTGGCCTTTTTCTGCGAACTGCCTTTTTAAGGTCTAGATATTTTTTAATGCATTTTAACATTGTTTTGGATATATCATGAAAAGGCACTTCTTACCCAAGTAAGTGTGGTTATGAGGCCTTATTATTCCTACAACTTAAAAGATGCTTTATGCAAAGGGCTTTACTTTGGAGTGATGGAGATGTTTTGGAATTAGATACAGGTGGTTGTTGCATGACATTGTGAATGCATTAAATGCCAGTGAATTGTTCACATTAAAATGGTTAGTTTTGGGGTGCCTAGGTGGCTCAGTCAGTTAAGCATCTGACTTTGGCTCATGCCATGATCTCACAGTTCGTGAGTTCAAGCCCCATGTTGGGCTCCGCGTTGATGGCTCGGAACCTGGAGTCTGCTTTGGATTCTCTGTCTCCCTTTCTCTCTCTGCCCCTCCCCGGCTTGTGCTCACTCTCTCTCTCTCTCTCTCTCTTTCAAAAATAAACAAACATTAACAAAATTAAAAAATAAAATGGTTAGTTTTTATGTTTTTTTAAATGTTTATTTTTTTGAGAGAGACAGAGCTGAAGTCAGACACTTAACTGATTGAGCCACCCAGGTGACCCTAGTTTTTATGTTTTGTGTTATTGAATTTCACTTCGATAAATTATTTTTTAAGGGACACCTGGGTGGCTCAGTTGGTTAAATGTCCAACTCTTGATTTCAGGTCAGGTCGTGGTCTTGGGGTCATGAGATCAAGCCCCACTTTGGACTCCACGCTCAGCATGGAGCCTGCCTGACATTCTCTCTCTCTCTCCTCTCCCCCTCCCCTGCTCAGGCTGTCCTCTGAAAAAAATAGTAAAAGATGTTTTATGAAAAGAAATTTTTAAATAAAAATAAAAAGATCCCTTATGCTAATTTCCAATTGATTATCAAAGGCAGAAACTCCTCTAACTGTGTGGCTCTAAGTCTCTGCTTAGTAACTGTTAGCAGGAACTTCGAGCCTGGAGGCCCTCCATGCCCAATCTATCTGCTTGGCAAAGTCAGATTTTCTCAGGACTTGCATATCTATGGGATAGTCCATGTCCAAAAGGTTTGTTTCCATTAAAGATGATGGACGAAGATTCCAGGATCGCCTAAAATTCTTTTGCCATGTATCTGTCAAATGTCTCCTTCCCAGTGTTTTAACATTAAAAAAAAGTTGTGCTGGATTTCTCTCCTATTCATGCCACATGACATAGCATTTCTCAGTCATTTTTCCTTGTACCCTTCTGGAAACAAATGTTTAAAAAAGGAAGAAGAAGAAGAATATTATGATGGTGATCCTTTGAGGACCTATCTTACTGAGAAACATTTCAAAACGATGATCTTCCTCAAGCATAGGACCAGCTGCTATTGGCCAGTTTTCTCACTTCTTTCTCCCAGGTGAGGTCACTAATGACTTCTCACCTCTGTGTTTCTCCAGCCTCCACGCCTCTGATCTTGCCAGCCATACCACAAGGCAGCCAAACCACAGGCAGAGAGGGGATGCACCCAAAGCAAGGGCTGCACCGGCACTCAGTGGTGTGAAGTAGAGGACAGAGTCAGAACTAGGTTCAAGGATTAAGTCTCATCCTTTCCTGAGCAGCAATTTCTGTTGCATGTCAGAACCTCAGTGGGATAATACTTGGGAGCGTTGTTGAAGAAGAGTGCAGAGCCCTGGTGCAGGGACGGTGCACCATAATCTGTATCTATCAGGAGGAGCAAACCCTGGGGGCCGGGCCTAGCAGCACAAGCGCCAAGCACAGATGTAGACCTACTTCAGGATGGAGAGGCTGCTGCTCTGAAAGGCTCAGCTTTGAAGATGCCCTGGGCTTGGTCCTTTGGCCGCTCCTCTATACACTTTTCCCTTCTGGAATCTTCTCTCATCTCATGGCTTTAAAGCACCATGTGCTCCTGACCTCAAACATGGACCCGGCCCAGAACTCCCATGAACTCCACTCCCCCTCCAAGATGCAAATTCCATGGTGGCAGGAACAATGCTGTTTGCATCTCCACCTTCAGCACCTCGGACAGAACCTGGCTCAGGTAGGGGCTGGGTGAATACTGCGGGAACACACGAATGCCTTCAGGTAAACTGAAAAACTCCTTTAGGAACCAAGAGTAAGAAAAATTGCACAATTAGGGGCATCTGGCTGGCTCAGTCGGTAGAACATGTGATTCTCGATCTCGGGGTTGTGAGTTTGAGCCCTACGTTGGGTGCAGAGATTACTTAAAAAATAACAATAAAATCTTTTTTTAAAAATCACACAATTGGTAGTATTCAAGTGAAAATATCTGTTGTTATCCACGAGGGAAGGATAGGAGAGTTTATAAAGCATCAGCAACTTCTCGGGTTCCTTCACAGGGTCTCAGGCACTGAGCTCTGGGTCCCTCATCTCTGTGCAGGGCTGGGCTCAGAAGAGGGCTCTGGATTTGCATCCTGCCTCTGGCAACTTCCCAGCCACGTGACCCTGAATGAGAATGTCTCAACTTTTCCATGCCTTTCTTTCCTCCTCTGCAAAGTGAGCGTGAGTAAAGGTAGCCAAGCTGCTCATGGGTCCATGAGCTGAGACGTGAAATAAGCTGGGGGCTGAGGAACTGATTTCTGCATCAGTGGGAGGCTCCTGCTGCTTACCTGCACATTTTCGTGGTGGAATTAAAAAGTTTCACTTTGTAGCCACTGTTGCAAATGAGCAGGAAGAGTTCCCTGGTGAGTGGTGGGTACCAGACCATACAGGTAGGGTAGTTGCCCTGATCGGTTCGGTGAATGTCCAGGACTTCCAGGTGGTCTTTGGAGCTCTTAAGAAGATTATACTCGATCTGCAGAGGAGCCCAGATGTTCACACATGAGGACTGAGCCAAATGAAGTCAACTCACAGTCTTATTCTGGGGGAAACAACGTTGGGCCTCTTAAGAGAAGACTTGCTTAGACCCTTGCTCCTAATAAGCTGCCATTATGGAGCATTCCTTATGAGCAAAGACAGTGAGCTAAGCACCTTAAAAACATGTTGCCATTTAACACTCATGACTCCCCTGTCAAGTCGTACCATTGTGCCCATTTTACAGATTAGAAAACCTGTTCAGAGTGGTTCAGTGGCTTGCCCAAGGTCACACAGCTAAGAACTGGTAGGGTGAGAATTCAAATTTAGGTTCCAACTGACTCCAAAACCTGAACTCTCACAGTTATGTTACACTGTCTCCCTTAACATTATCTTGGGAACTCTTTGAGGGTGGGAACTAATTCATATCTAAATCTCAGCACTTGACCATGATAAATTAGCAGCTTGCTGAATTTCACCCATAGGTAGATTTTGGTGGCCAGGCCAGGATGAATGAATGGATGGGCGGCCATAATAAAGGAGACAAAGGGATGGAGGAAAGGGAGGGAGCGCGGAAGGAAGTTACGATGGATAGAAACAGAACTTCTTTGACTCACGATGGGGTTACATCCCAATAAACCTATCGTAAGTCAAAAATGCATTTAACACACCTACCCTAGGGAACACCGCAGCCTAGCCTGGCCCGCCTTAGACGTGCTCAGAACACGGACATGAGCCTCCATTTGGGCACAGTCATCCACCACAAAGCCTGTTTTATAATGAGGTGTTGACTATTGCATGTAATTTTCTGAATCCTGTACTAAAAGTGACAAATGTAACAGCCGTGTGGGTGCAGGTGGCTGTCCGTGTACCACCCGTTGACCCTCCCGACCGTGTGGCTGCCTGGGAGCTGCTGCGGCCTCTGTCCAGCATCTCGGGAGAGGGTGGGGCCACAGGTCGCTAGCCTGGGACAGGATCCAGATTCAACCTTTCCAACACAGCTTCTACTGAAGGAGCATTGCTTTTGCACATCCTTGAGACCAAGCATCGACCCAGAGATGTTTATGCTACTATGTTATGCTATACACTCATTTTCTCCAACATGCACTGTGGGCCCAGTGCTATACCAGATGCCAGGGACACAACAAGACTGAAATACACACAGTCCCAGTGGTGAGATAAACGGACACTGAACGGCTTACCAAGAGCCTGTCTTTCCCGAGGCTCAGCAGTCTCGGCTCATTGCTGTCCAGATGAACCCCAAACAGGAGACTGCAAATGCTCTTGCGATGAGAACGAAGTCTTGCCAGATATTCCCAGACCCTGTGTCCATTTCTGACTACCACCACATAAACAGACACGGTAAAACGTACATCCTGAATAGGAGCAAAAAGTACAAGTCATTCCTTGCTAGGTTTTGTAACTTGAAAATCATCATCATGTTTTTCATACTAATGTTGCCGTTAGAATATTTTATCCAAGAGGCACCCGGGTGGCTCAGTCGGTTGAGCATTCAACTCTTGATTTGAGCTCAGGTCATGATCGTAGGGTTGTGAGATCAAGCCCTATGTCAGGCTCTGTGATGACAGCATGGAACCTGCTTGAGATTCTCTCTTTCTCTCTCCCTCTGCCCACCCCCCACTCTTGTCTGTGCTGTATCTCTAAAACAATAAAAAGAATAATAAAGAAGACTATTTTATCCAAAAATAAATTTTAGTCTATCAGAGCAAGTAATAAAATAACACCCATTTGGGGCGCCTGGGTGGCTCAGTCAGTTGAGCGTCCAACTTCAGCTCAGGTCATGATCTCTCAGTTCGTGAGTTCAAGCCCCGTGTCGGGCTCTGTGCTGACAGCTCGGAGCCTGGAGCCTGCTTCGGATTCTGTGTCTCCCTCTCTCTGCCCCTTCCCCACTCATGCTCTGTCCCTCTCTATCTCTCAAAAATGAATAAACGTTAAATTAAAAAAAATACCCATTTTACAGAGGAACATATTAAGGTTAACAGTAGATAACCCACGAAGGTAATTGTCGGGGGAGAGAGACACTGACACTGTGGCCTTACCCTTCTTTCTGGTCCCCACCTCTTTCTGTGTGGAAAAATGAAGCCCTGACTCTTTTGCCTTTGTCCTCCCTTCTCTGTATCCAGCTACACAAAACTTAAAACACGTAAGTTCTAAATAGTATCATGGCTGAGAGTGAACTGGGTAGGAGAGTGTGTGAGAGCAGCCTGAGGGAAGGGGGCGCCAAAGTCAGGTACTGCAGGGGTGCGGAGGCTCAGCTTTGGGCCCCTACAGGCAGGACCAGAGGAGGGGCCGGGCACAGAGGCAGGGGTGGGAGAGCATCGGGGACATGGTGGCTCTTACTCCTCACCCCACATCAAGGCAAGACTTGCGCACTGCAGACCAGGAGAGCTGGCAGGAAGGGAGAGGTTAAAGGTCTCGGAAAATCTTTACTGAGCTTAAGAGCCCTATTCACAGAGGGAAGGAACAGAATCCAAAACACCAGGGAAGACTGTGCTTTGAGATGAATGAGAATGTCATCTTGTCAAAAATCAAAGAGAAAGATGAAAGGATGGATGCCAAGAAAGGGGTCCAGAAACCAACACACCAAAATGAGCTGTCAGGATGGCCAAATCCCAGTCCGCAGGTCCTGAGGCCTGGTCTCGTTTTCGAGCGAGAGTCTCCCCCACCCCCTTTACAGCGGCTTTGTGGAGATACAGTTCACACTCCACACAATTCACACCTTTAAAGAGTGCAACTCCATGGTTTTTAGTGTACTCACAGAGCTCTGCCCCATGCCACAATTTTAGAGCATTTACATGACCCTTCAAAGAACCCCGAACCCATCAGCAGTCACTCGCCAGCGATCCCCACCCCACCCCCCAGTCCTCTCTCCCTTTTGGTCGTAAACAAGGCTGCTAGACCACTGGATGGCACACAGTGGAAACACTTACAGCAGTTGCCATGTACTGGGAGTCATGCGAGAAGCTGACGTGAGTCACGCTGGTTCTGGAATATTTGAAAGGCTCCGGGATTTGGTTTTCTAAGGACATTGCATCGAGGATGTAAACTGTCCCTTCGGTGAAGCCGGCTCCAAGAAGGACTCCTGAAATCACAGGCCAGAGAACAATGCTGGAAAAGGACTTCATTCATTGAAGAAACATAGACTCCGGGCCAGGCCTTGTTCTAGGTGCTGAGGAGACAGCAATGAACATGACGGACAAGGACCCTGGATGGAGAAATAGACTGAAAAGCAGGAGTCTCTGGGATGAGTGCTCAGAGACTACTAGGCACCGAACGCTGCAGGGTCCAGAGGGACAAGGTGCGTCCTCTGGCCTGCTGGGGGGAGTGCGGTCAAGGTGAACGTCCTGGAGCTGTTACAGCCAAGGGCTGCAGCCATTTGGGTCTGTTTTTGATTTGGAGACTAAGACAGGCTGATGAAATGAAAATACCTTCAGGGTTATAGGTTAGACTCTGGATGCCGAGCCCCTTCTCAAAGACCCTGCTGAAAAGGTACTTTTTCTTTTCATAATCCCACACTTTGATCATCCCACAGAGACTCCCAATGGCGAGGAGGGGTTGATACGGGTGGCAGGAGATGGCACAAATGGCATCCTTGGGCTCCACGAATAACTTCTCAAGTTTGGTCCCGTCTGTCGTTAAGTGGTACACTGTAGCGTCAGATGTTCCGATGATAAGATTCCTGTTTGCCAGGGAGAGACCAGACACTATCAGCGTTTGCAGGGAACGGGGCACGCCAGCTATTCTGCTTCTAATTGCACATGAAACGCCTCTGTCGTCTGTAATTTAGTGACATTATTAACCCACCATCTCCAAAAATATACTACCAATACCCAACAGCTTCCATTTGCAAGTGAAAAAGCCCACATTTCTACATGTAAATTGAGTCATTAAGTATGCAGATGGACAGTCAGTTGTACAATTAGCTAATCTGCACATGCAAATATTCATTTGTGTATGCAAATATGGAGTTTGGTGCACACATACAGATGTGCCTGCAAATACGGCAAGGGTAATTAAGCAGACTCGCACATAATTCAGTCTCGAAATGTTATGGCTATTAATTATCAAATGCCTTTAACCGCAGCGCTAGGGCAAACTCGGCCTGGAGAAGAGACACCAAGCTACAGCGAGGGACTCCACACACAACAGAGATTAGAACTCAGGGATAAGCCCTTTCCAGCTTCCGGTCGCTGAAGAGTCTTAATACGAAAATAATGCCTCATTTAAAAAAATGAATAAATAGGGATGATGATCCATCTTCGAGCCCTGCAAAGGACTGAGCCATCCTGTTCTATCACATATGCTAGGAACAAGGTGAACATTCCACCGCATGCCAACTCTAAGACATCGATCATTTTTTTGGCCACTCAAATGACTGGATTCATTAACAACTTACCTTACGATAAAAAGGTCACCTTTTAAAGTGCAGTCTGGAGGATAGTTTGATTTTTCGGTAGGCGGAGCTGCTGGGGTCTTTGAAAAGGACAGGGTCCTTATGGAGCTCAGTTTGAAGTGGCTGTACCAGTTAACAATGGACAGGGTGCGATCGTAGAACTTAATGTTACCTCTAATATCACCTGTGACAATATAGCTGAAATGGAGAAAAACATGAGTTTGTTAGCTAACTGTAGTAAGGACCAGATATCTATTGAACAGCTAATCATATGTCAGGCTCTAGACTCTGGGAATTGTCAAAACTTGACTTCATTCTACCATCCAAGGCTGATTTTACTGTCATTCCACTTTACATCTAGGAAACTCAGGCTCAGAGAAGTTGAGAAATTTGCTCAAGGCCTGGGTTTGCCAGATTTAGCAAACAGAAATGGAGGTTGCCCAATTAAATTTGAATTTCAGTTAAACAATGAGTAATCTTCTAGCTTAAGTATGTCCCAAATAACGTACGGGATATACTTATACAAGGCAACCCTATCAGGCCCTGTGGCTAGACTATGCAGGTGTACCTAATGCAAAATCTGTGCTCTTGCTTTGCTCTCCCTGCCTTCCCAGATCAGCCACGTGCAGTGGCAATGGGCAGTGATTTACATTCTCTGCTGTGAAACCGTCTACCAGCCCTCCGATATCACCCAGCCTGGCAATAGGACACAAGCTGCTTTACAAGAAGGCACTGTTGTTAGAGCCATCGTAAAACCCTGTCCAGTCATCACAGCCAAAGGCAATGCCGCGTGACAAGATGGCTTTTATTTCCAGTCCTCAGACCCATTCCAAATGGGCTTTTTTTAAAAAAAAAGCCTCTAACGTAATTCTAATTGTGTGTGTGGGGGGGGGGGAGAGGGCAGGGGGATGAATTTCCTCTCATATATGCAAAGTGATTAAATGAGGTTTCTGATTAATAAGCGAGGCAGGTGGGCAGAGTAATTGGCTAGAACACCTTTCACTGCCCTCTGCTGGACAGAAAAGGCAAAACAAGCCAAGTATTTTCAAGACCTTTCCCTTCATGGGCTCCCTGGTCCCGTCTGGGTTTTATTTAACACGGAGAGAGGGGAACAGAGGGCTGGTCTTCACTGGCCCTAACCCCCAAGTAATTAAAGGTTGGTTCATCAGCAGCAGCAATTCCATCACTGTCTTCTCCACACCACTACGTGAAGACGGCAATTCACATTTCTCTTTGAAAAGCCATGCCAGACCCTCGCTGCTCCCTTTATTAAAAGAAATGAAAATGAAAGCAGGGCTTTTGGAAAGCAGATGGCACAGTGGCTCCAATTAGATGGTCATGGTCCTTGTCATTTGGCAATTTTCTCCACCACTTTTGGGAACTTCTCTAGCATACTAACTTTTTCACCTAGGGCTCCCTTGTGCCAGACGATGTGTTACAAGTTTTACATGCCTTGTCTCACAAAATCCTCATAAAATCACTCTGAGAGAGATTTTACAGATGGAAAAATGGAGGCTCAGCAAAGTCCCTTGCCCAGGGTCCCTCAGCAGGGAACAGATGCACCTAGAATGTGAACCCCTTTCTATCTGAGACTAAGGCTTTTAATGATCCTCTCTGAGCCCCCACAACCTCTCAAGTCAGTGAACTTCATAAAGGTTTGTTGTATTTCATCTTTTCATAATGGGTAAGTGTTATTTATTTATTTATTTACTTACTTACTTATTTACTTATTTATTTATTCTGAGAGGGGTGGGGGCAAGAGAACCAGTGGGGAAGGGGCAGAAAGAGGGAGACAGAGGATCTGAAGCAGGCTCTGTGTTGACAAGAGAGAGCCATACACGGGACTTGAATTCACAGACCGTGAGATCATGACCTGAGTCAAAGTCAGGGTCCCTGAGTGGCTCAACCAACTGAGCCACTCAGGGACCCTGGTAAGTGTTACTTTGTAATCAGAAAAAAAACCCCAACATAGTTATTCACGTTATTTTCTTAAAATTAAAGTATGTAAAATTTAGGGTGCAAAATAAAGTCTAATTAGTGTGGAAGAAAAAACAAGTTACTTTTTGTTTCACCAACACAAAGGGATTTTTAAAAGTAATATATGCCCATGATTAAAAAAAAATAATAAAAGCAAACCAATTAGTACAAATGAGACTATAAAAAGAGGTGAATCTAACCCCCACCCTGACCCTACTTCTCCATTCTTTTCCTCAGAGGCAACAAACATTCCCAGTTAATAACGAATTTCCCCAGAAATATTCTATGCATATACAAAATACATGTATACATCCAAAAGGGTTTTAAGATACTTTTGTAATCCTTGATAGCTACTTTTTAATTAAGTTAATTACCTATCAACTGTAGTAAGCACAGTGATGCCCTCTTTCTGCAAATGAACCAATTTACAAGGTTTGATATGAGGAAAGTCCAGAGAGGCGGAGGCAGACGATGGGGGGCGGTATATGTCCCAGACAACCAGCTTCCCTTCCATTGTTGCTGAGAGTATTTGTGTTAAATTCAAATGAAAGACTGACTGGGTTAATTTTCCCACGAGCTTGTTGAACGTCTGCATTTCAAAAGACAGATTACAAGTTACCGTTGGTAATAAATATAAAACAAAACATTTATCAATATGACATTTTATAATATTACACTGAAATACAGCAGGAAAAAGATAAAATTTAAACAAAACAATCACTAACAAATCTCTCCCTCGTGGATTGCCGGGGTGCAGGCAGTTCTGAGCCTCTGAAGGTTTGCTCAGAGCCAAGTGAAGGGTTATGTACTGTGCTAATTAAACTGTTTGCTTAAATCAAATGAAAGAGTGGTTAATCACTTGTTTATACCTGTTCAACTTCTCTTACTTTCAGAGTAAGGGGTTTCAGAGACTGATAAAGAGACTAATGTCTGTCGTGAGCATGCTCCAGTTGTAAGGTATCATAAAGTAATTATCCCAGTCTCATAATTATAGCCTTTTTTCCCATCAGTAGAAATTAAGTACCATACAGTACAGAAATGCCCCTGACTCCTTATGAAATGTGTGCTACAAAAAATAAGGCACTAGGCCATCTCTCTTAGGCAACATCTTAGAGATGAAGTATAGAAAGAACCCAGAGCAGTGAGTGGAGCCCCACAGTGAATATTTAACAAATGAGTAAATCAAAGAAACTCCACATTTTGTCATGCAAGACAGCATGTCTGCTGCCCAATTCTCCCAACTACACAGACAAGACTCTACGGTTTACCTCTATTGCCCTGAACACAAGAGGGTCAGGAAAACAATAGCTGGTTAAGCAAGGGCGTCAAGTTCTTTCTAAGAGCAGCTCTGATTCAATACAAGGCATTTTCATCATTTCAAACTACAGACAATCCTCATTGTGGGTTCTGTATCTGCAAATTCACCTCCTCGCTGAAATTTATTTATAACCCAAATCAATCCTTGTGGGACCTTCAATGATCATTTGCGGACGTGCACATGTGCAGAGAGGCAAAAAAACTGGACTCTCCCTAGGCGCACGTTCTTAGCTGAGGTCAAGCAAGGATGCGCTCTGCCTTACTTCAGCTCTCAAATTGTAAACAAGTGTCCTTTTCGGGGTCTGTTTAGTGCCATGTTGTTTGCAGTTATGAGGTGCTTTTTGTTGGCAATTTCAGTACTTAAACTGGCCTCAAACAAGATACTGAAATGCTGTGTAGCGTTCCTGAGTGCAGGAAGGCTACGATGTGCCTTCCAGGGGACAGACCTGAGTTAGATAAACTTCATTCAGGCATATGTTCCAGAGTTGTTGGTTGTGAGTCAAAGTTAATGAATCAACATTACATATTAAATATGGTGTCTTTAAACAAAAACATACATAAAATGAGGTTATGCATCTATCTGTTGATGAAAATGTTAATGACCAGAAGCCAGCAGGAACCTAATCCTGTATTTCACCTAGGAGCAATGACTTCGTATTCACTATCTGAGGTCTGCAGAGACTTGATCCAATGTAACTGCCACGAACAATGAGAACTGACTTTATTTTGCGAAAACTTTGATTTATGAAAAAGAGCTTGCAGACAGAATATTCTCTCCTTGTATTCATCCATCTCCTATTTTTTTTTTTTTTGGCATGCCCTCTTAAAAAATAAGTTCCTATAAATCATAACAAGAGTGAAGAATGAAAGAAGAAACATCATAAGATGCTCGCTGGGGGCAGGTGACATGGGTGTCAAATGCAGAAAATGCTGTAGGAGACAGGACCCCAGTTCCACCTTGGACGGGACAGCTGGAGGTGAGCAGGCAAGACTAACAGTTTCCTCCAACCCCTGCTGCACTGCCTTCCCCCTGGTTCTTAAACCTCCCAATACCCCACATCAGGTTTTATTGCTCTGAAAACTGGGTGGATTAAAAAGGATCCACTCATGTTCAACTATTATATCACTCCAAATTAATTTTCATTCTGTGTCTCACACACACACACACACACACACACACACTCACATTAGTAAATCTATCACTCTTTTGGATATTTTCTCAGGGTAGTCAACTATCATTTCCATAATATTTTATTTTGAACAAAAGTCCATTATTTTCAGCTGGCAATTCAATATGGTGAAGGACCCAAGTAAAAAATTCAAATGATTTCCCAGTGGTTTAATATCAAGACACCAAGAGTAGCCCAAAGCGACTAAGCTCACACATACATATTTACTCTGCACAAACTCTGACATATAAAAGTGGAACAGGCATACTCACTTTTTCTGTTAAATGTGGGGCACTGTGAGCAAGTATATCTCTCTCTTCACACTGTTAAGTACAGAAAAAATAATCACTACTAAAAAAAAAAGACCTGGTTTCCAAAAGAAGAATAGAACCACAAAATCAAAACAAATGCATCTAAACAGGCCCAGAGATTTGCAATCTCTATAGATAAGGGAGCCTGCTGCCTCCAGGAACATCTGAAAACATTCTGAAAGAAAGGCAAATACATAAAAAAAAAAATGCCACAAATGGTTGTGACTTTAAATGGGAATGAATGCAAATCTGAATTCTACATTTGTAAGGCATCAAAGCTACAATAAATACTGGAAGTAATGACTACCACTGAAAAATCAGTGATTCATTCAATCAGTGTTTTCGTTTTGCATTTTTAACTGAGGTAAAACCCACATAACATAAAATTAACCATTTACCATTTTAAAGTGTGTAATCCAGTGACATTTAGTACATTAATAATGCTGTGCAGCCATCACCTCTCCTAGTCCCAGAACACTTTTATCACCCCGAAAGAAAGCCCCCTCTCCATGAAGCAGCCCCACGTGCGGCTCCCGGAGCCCCCAACAACCACCATTCTGCACTTTGTCCCCTGGATTCTCCAGGTCTGGACATTTCATATCAGTGCAATCATACAGCATGTGGTTTGCTGTGTCTGGCTTCCTTCATTTAGCACCATCACCATGCTTTCGAGAGTCACCCACATTGCAGCAGGTGTCAGTGCCTCGTTCTTTTTTTATCGCTGAGTCATATTCCATTGTATGGATCTGCCACATTGTGTCTGCATTCATGAGCTGATGGACAGTTGGCTTGCTTCTACCTCTTGGTTATTGCAAATCATGCTGCCCTATGAACATCTGTATGTGAGTATTTGTTGGCTTGCCTGTTTTACATTCTCTTGCATTTAGGAATTCCTGAGTCCTGTGGTAAGTTTATATTTAACTTTCGATGTTTTTTTAATCTCATGATTCCACCGTGTATCAGTATACATATTGCTGATCTGTTTGCTAATTCCTATCTATAAAAACCAAGGTCTTGAAAAACCCTGCATTTTAAACCTGTTAAGTACGTTTAAATAAATATTTGACACATTACTTTAAAAAATTAAATGAGGGGCGCCTGGGTGGCTCAGTCGGTTGGGCGTCCGACTTCGGCTCAGGTCGTGATCTCGCGGTTCGTGGGTTCGAGCCCCGCGTCAGGCTCTGTGCTGACAGCTCAGAGCCTGGAGCCTATTTCGGATTCTGTGTCTCTCTCTCTCTGCCCCTTCTCCGCTCATGCTCTGTCTCTGTCTCTCAAAGATGAATAAACGTTAAAAAAAAAAAATTTTTTTTAATTAATTAAATTAAATTTAAATTATCTGCTTCTGACTTAATACACTAATTTCCAGTGGGGCTAAAATAAAAACTGTAATTACATAAAAAACATTTCAATACATATTTATTGCTTCCTAAGTAGATACTATATTGTTACATTACCAATATATCTGTACTCAGAGAATGAACACATACTTGTCCCCATATTTAAGACAAACAAAAATATTTCTACTTACCCACAAATAATATATTGCCTGTGTTTTACTATTGCTCACCAATTCTTTATTATTTGTTGGATTAAAAATAAGGTAGTTCTGAAATATAAAGTATGGAAATATATTACATTACAATAAATTTTCTGTTTCTCTCTGGCTAAACTGTTAAAATTAAATAATATTTTTATTATAATAAATAGCTGGATAGGAATATAAAACAGAAAAGACATGGCATTTTGTAAACAACAGGAATACAATCTAAACATCGAGTGTTAAAATTAATGGTCCCAAATGTGTTCCCTTTCTCATTTAGTCTTATTTATTATAACTCATCATCTGTAAATTGGAACGAGCAAAAGTCGAACAATATTCACTAATAACCTTTACTCTGTGTCCTTTTGGACAGAAACTGCTGCATACACATTTCTAAATTTGACAAGGCCACAAGGTAACTTGGAATGAATGCCAAATACTGGAAGGAGTTTCTGATTCCTGCCAAGGCAGCGAATAGCACGGGTTGCCTGGCTCTCTTCCCAAAGAGCCCTGCAGCAACTATGGAAGCGAGGAAACCATGAAATGCAGGAACTAAATCAAACAGCAACAACACGGCAGAAATCCCCCGGGAGACTTAGGCACACGTCCTGCCAGGGTATGTATGTGGAGGGGGGAGGGGCTGGCTGCAACCTGGGGTGAAGGGCTGCAGCCTGTAGCCCTGGAAAACAGGTTCCAGAAACACATCTTAGGGGCACCTGAGCGGGCGGCTCAGTCGGTTGAGCGTCCGACTTCGGCTGAGGTCATGATCTTGCGGTCCGTGAGTTCAAGCCCCACGTTGGGCTCTGTGCTGACAGCTCAGAGCCTGGAGCCTGCTTTGGATTCTGTCTCCCTCTCTGTCTGCCCTTCCCCCCTCACTCACACACACTCTCTCTCTCTCTCTTTCTCTCTGTCTTAAAAATAAACATTAAAAATTTTTTTAATATATTTTCTAAAAATGACAAAAAACAAAAAAAAAGCCAACTGTTGAAAACTAACAGAAAATCAAAAAAGCATCCAGAGTGGGGCAGGAGGGGAAGGAAAGACACGTAACTTTCAAAAGAAGGAACAATAAGATTGATAGCTGACTTCTCAACAGAAATGGTGTAAGTCTGAAGACAGTGGAATAATATCCTGAAAGTGTTGAAAGAAGATAACTACCAACCTAAAATCCTATAGTTAGGGAGAACAACCTTCAAAAACAAAGATAATTACCAGAAGAAACGGAAGCATATATCCCTACAAAGATTCGTGCATGAAAGTTCATGCAGCTTTGTTTTCAACAGCCAGAGATAGAAAACAATGCAAGTGTCTTTCAACAGTGAATAGATAAACAAATTGTGTCATATCCACTCAATACACGACTACCATTCAGCATTAACTCAATAAAGGACACAAAGAATAATATAAAGGAATAAACATGTAACAACATGGATGAATCTCAAAAATTAAATTGAGTGAAAGAAGCCAGAGTCCTCCACAAAGAGTCCATTCCTGTACAATTCTAGGGTATGGAAACTAATAAAACATTAATAAACAGGAGGATAGATGTTGGGAGACAGGTGGAGGGGGAGTTTAAGTTTATTCCCATGCCAATGGGAAGTCACTGAAAGATTTTAAGAGAGGGATATAATTTGTTTGGCTTAAGAACTACTGCTCTGGGGGCGCCTGGATGGCTCAGTGGGCTAAGTGTCTGGCTTTGGCTCAGGTCATGATCTCAGGGTTGGTGAGTTCAAGCCCCTCATCAGGCTCTGTGCTGACAGCTCAGAGCCCGGAGCCTGCTTCAGATTCTGTATCTCCCTCTCTCTGCCCCTTCCCGCTCGTGCTCTGTCTCTGTCTCTCAAAAACAAGTAAATGGAAAAGAAAAGAAAAGAAGAGAAAAGAAAAGAAAAGAAAAGAAAAGAAAAGAAAAGAAAAGAAAAGAAAAGAAAAGAAAAGAAAAACAAAAACTGCCTGCTCTGGCTGCCACAGGAAGGCTGGTAGGAGTGCGTCAAAACCGAACTCAGATCAGATGGGAGGATGTTGTAGTCATGCAGGTGGATGTGATGGCTGTAGAAACAGAGAAGGGAAGCAGGATTTCGGGGTGTACCTGGGGGGTACACAGTACTTAAAAGCCATGGCAATGGATGAGAACAGCCAGGAAGAAGGTGTAGCAAGAGGAGGAGCTCCCACAACTAAACCCTGATGACCGCCAACACGTAGAAGGTAGGCAGTGAACGAGGAAGAGCCCACAGAAGAGCCTGGGAAAGAAGGCCAGTGAGAGAGCCGGAAATGCCCACAGGCAGGGATGCACCTGAGGACTTAATAGTGCTCATCTGACTTGGAAGTACCAGCGACTGTGATAAGGACAGTTTCGGTAGATCCGTGGGTGGGCGGAAGACAGATGAAAAACAGCAAAATCTTCATCGACTGTACGATAAATGAGCTGTATTGTACTCAAACGAGGAGAAACTACACAGCAGTGAGAACTGATGAATTACAGCTCAATAATCAACATGGATGAATCTCAGAAACAAGGCGGAGAGAATGAAGCAGTTATGAACTCCAAATACGTACAGATTAAAACAGGTGAAACAAAATAGGATAGTACGGAGGGCTACGTACATTGCTGGGGAAAAGTGTAAAGGCAAGCAAGGGAATGTGTAACACAAAACCTGGGACACTGGTTAAGTTGGGAAGCAAGGCTGGAGATGAGATTGGGGAAGGGGGACAAAGGGACTCAGGGTTTGGATGATGTCCTCTTACTTGACCCATCAGTGAGCACACAGGTACATTTCGTTCTCTTCCTTAAAATGTACACATTTTACACGGACACCTTATTTAGCAATGAAAACATAAAGAGACCAAATGTTTGGGGCACAAAAAAGATGAAGGAAGAAAGCAAGTGCGGACAGTCATTCTCAGACGCTTTACTGTGAAGAGGCGCAGCGGGCGAGAGCTGGAGGGACATGAACCGTCAGAGGCGGCTTCTTCTCCAAAGAAGAGTGACACTGAAGCCCGTGCGTTTGTGGAGGGGGTAACCACCCAGCAGAGGGACAGCTGATCACTGCAGGCGAGGGCCGCGTGAGTGGGGAGGGATCCAGTGCAGCCGGCTCTCAAGCAGAGAGACGGATAAGAGAAGGTGGTAGGTTGAAGGCAGGTTGTAGGCCTGGGGGTGAGAGCAGGCCAGTGTTTGTATCCAATGGCTCTCAGTTTCTCAATGAAAAACGAGAGAAACCATCAGCTGAGAGTAAAGAGAAAGGACCGAAGAGGAAGGAGGAGACGATGTGAGACTGTTGTCTCTAGAAACCAAAAAGACAGCCTACTAGAATGGCCAGGCAGTGCTGAGAGCTCCCTCCACATTCGTGACTCGATGCCAAGTAAAAGGAATCGGCTTAGTTGGGTGGTTCTCTCCAGCCACGTCCAGCCTGCTCAGTCGGGACGCAGAGCAGGCTGTCGGGGGAGTCCATCCAGGCCTAGGGCTATCTGCAATGCTGTCCGATAGCACTTTACCTTAAAATGGAGACGTTCGATAATCTTCGCCGTCGAAAGCGGCGGCCACTAGCCACATGTGGCTAATGAGTACTTGGAATGTAGTGACACTGAGGAAATGAATTTGTAGTTTTCTTTCATTTCATTTGACTTAAACTTAAGTAGCCGCACGTATTCAGCAAAGTTTCAGGACACAAAATAAGCTGAGTTTCTATACACAGGACTAGCAATGAGGAATCCGAGAAGGAGATTAAGAAAATAAATGGATCCACGTGGGCGCCCGGCGGGGGCTAAGTCAGCTGAGCATCCAACTTCAGCTCTGGTCACAATCTCACGGTTCGTGGGTTCAAACCCCACATCAGGCTCTGTGCCGACAGCTCAGAGCCTCGAGCCTGCTTCGGGTTCTGTGTCTCACTCTCTCTCTGCCCCTCCCCTGCTCATGTTCTACCTCTCAAAAATAAATAAACATTAAAAAAATTTTTTTTTAAAGAAAAAGAAAATGGACCCACTTACAATAGCATAAAAATACTCCGGAATAAATTGAGGTGAAAGATTTGTACACTGCAAACTATAAAACACTGCTGAAGGAAATTCAAGAAGACGTAAGTAAATGGAAACACATCTCGTGCCCGTGGATTGTTCCAAGAACAGTAACTACCCAAAGCGATCTACAGATTCCCTGCAGTCTCTATCAAAATCTCAGAGGCATTTTTTGCCCCAATTGAGAAACCCACATAGGGGTGGCGGTTACCCTATCAGCTCAGCTTAGAAAACATGTAAGGAAGTTTTTTCACATAAGGGAAGGGAATCAAAAATAATATAAAAACAGGGAGGGGGAAAAACCAGAAGAGACTGGTAACTATGGAGAACAAACTGAGGGTTGCTGGAAGGGGTGTCGGAGGGGGGATGGGCAGAATGGGGAAGGGGCATTAAGGAACCTACTCCTGAAGTCATTGTTGCACTATATGCTATATGCTAACTAATTTGGACGTAAATTTTAAAAATTAAAAAATAAAAAATAAATTTAAAAAAAAAGGAAGTTTTTTCCAGGGAAGCGGAGGAAAGTTGGGGGGGTGGGCAGAAGGAGAGAAATGGACATAAGGCTGCGGTATGGTGTGTGCCTGGCTGAGCCTAGTCACCCAGACCCTCTGACTGGGTTCCAGGTCCTGCAAGCCAGGTAGGCGGCTTGCACGGTGTCTGGTGCATAGTAGGCCCTCAGCAAGCATGCAATGAATGAAGGATGCAACGTGAGTAAGACAATGCAGCACAGCAGGGTAAACTTTGTGGGTGCCCTTGGCAAGTGACTTCAAGCAAACCGAGATTAATAACAACTCCCGGATATGAAGAGCAGCTAAGAGCATGCCTCTAGAGTAAGAACGGCTGCTAGCTGGTGACTTCAGACAAATTATCTAACAATAGTAGCATTCCACAGGCGTTACTAAAGTAACAACTCCGACCCAGCACGTTTGCATGGATTGTATGTAAAGAACTTGGCAGAATCTGGCACGTAACAAGTGCTCAGAAAAATACCGCCACTAGCCTCAAAAATAAAACGAGATCATGGAGATGAAAGTGTTTTGTTTTGTTTCTTTACGACCTCTAGTGCATCGTAACAAAACTAGTAAAACAGAAAGTAGGGTTTTGACCTGGGCTCAGCGTCGCTGCGGGCAGAGCTTTACAGACTTTGATTGAGCTCACCTGAAACCCATACTCTTTGGGAAGGTCAAGAGTACACGCTGGCGTTTCCACTGCTAACGTCCACCTCCAGATGCAAACTTTCTGTAACAGCAGATAGAGGAGAATGAGAAAGGTCCGGAAGGCTGCTGAAGTACTCCACACCTGCCGTGGTAACCCTGTAACTTCGGTGAACTGAGGACGGCACTGTGGGCCGAGCCACAGGCAGAGAGCCCCTGACAAGGGGCCACGGAGTCCAGTCACGAGAGCATCACACACGGCGTGTGGCCTGAGCAGAGCTGCCCACCGGGACGCACGACAGGCCAGCCAGCCCTCCGAGGCCGACCGGAAGGGCCTTGTACCTGGATTTCAGCATCTGAGATGGTTGCCAGGTACTTGGCGTCCCGGGTGATGGCTATGGCCCCGATGCCGTTGCCTTCCGGGCAGCTGTCAAATATCGTGTGCACAGGAATGCTGCAAAACAGGACCGGGGAACGAGCATTTGCTGAGGTCTGCCGTGCTTCCCAGACGGACTCATTTCAAGAGCATAACAGCTATGGAGAAACGAAATGTGGTCCAGGCATACAATGGACGGTGACTCGGCCCTAAAAAGGCCTGGTGCACTGACACAAGTGTACCATGAGTGAGCCCCGAAAGCATCCTGCGACGTGAGAGAAGCCGGTCACAAAGACCATATATTGTATGAGTCCATTAGTATGAAATGTCCACAATTAGAAAATCCATAGGGACAGAAAGCAGATCGGTGGCTGCTGGGGCGTGGGGAGGGGGGAACGGGCTTCCCTTTGTTGGGGGATGGAAATATTTTGCAGCCAGATACAGGTGGTGGTAGCACAACACTGTAAATGTGCTAAGTGCCAGTGGATTGCACACTTAAAATTTTTTTTTAATGTTTGTTTATTTTTGAGAGAGAGAGAGAGACAGAGAGAGACGGAGAGAGAGAGTGAGCAAAGGAGGGGCAGAGAGAGAGGGAGACACAGAATCCAAAGCAGGCTCCGGGCTCTGAGCTGTCAGCACAGAGCCGGACGCGGGGCTCAAACTCATAAGCTGTGAGATCATGACCTGAGCTGAAGTCAGACACTTAACTGACTGCGCCACCCAGGCGCCCCTGGATTTGCACTTTAAAATGGTTAATTTTAGGTGTGCCTAAGTGACTCAGTTGAGCATTCAACTCTTGATTTTGGCTCAAGTCATGATCCTAGGGTTGTGGGATCGAGCCCCGTATCGGGCTCCAAGCTGAGCATGGAGCCTGCTCAAGATTCTCTCTCTCTCTCTCTCTCTCTCTCTCTCTCTCTCTCTGCCCCTCCCCCCTGCATGTGCATTCTCTCTCTAAAATAAAATAATAAAAAATAACAAAATAAAATGGCTAATTTTACATTATGTGAATTTTACCTCAAGTAAAAAAAATGAAGAAATAAAACTAACTCATCATCACGTAAATGTGCTATTTGCTGTTTTCATGAAGTTATTGAGCGCTGATTCTGTGCCAGGCACAAAGGATGAAAATATGGGGAAAGATGCCTATGACAATCCCAGGCTCCCAGGAAAACGCGTGTCCTCCTACCTAAGTGGGAATGTAAATCAGCAAGCTTTTGGGATGGCAGTTTCACTGCATCTATCAAAATTTTAAATGTATATGCACTAGGACCCAACAATTTCCCTGCTATGGCTTTTTCCCAGAAAAATAATAAGCAAAAGTAAACAGAGATAAATATACACTCATGTTCACTGTGGCATGGCTTTAATGGCAAAAAAAAAAAAAAAAAAAAATCTGGAAACAACACCAATATCCATGGATGTAGAAATTGTTTAAAAATATTATGACAGGTGGGGCAGGGGGCGCCTGGGTGACTCAGTCGGTTAAGCTTCTGACTCTTGATTTTGGCTCCGGTCATGATCTCACTCTACGTGAGCTAGAGCCCCGCATCGGGCTCTGCACTGACAGTGCGGAGCCTGCCTGGGATTCTCTCTCTCTGCTTCTCTGCCCTTCCCCTGCTCGTGCTCTCTCTCTCTTTCAAAATAAGTAAATAAATAAAATACAAAAATAAAATAAATTAAAAAGTATATTATGACATAACCGCATAATGAAAAACTATGCTACTTTTAAAAAGAATGAGGTAGGGGCGCCTGGGTGGCTCAGTCGGTTAAGCGTCCGACTTCAGCCAGGTCACGATCTCGCGGTCTGTGAGTTTGAGCCCCGCGTCGGGCTCTGGGCTGATGGCTCGGAGCCTGGAGCCTGTTTCCGATTCTGTGTCTCCCTCTCTCTCTGCCCCTCCCCCGTTCATGCTCTGTCTCTCTCTGTCCCAAAAATAAATAAAAACGTTGAAAAAAAATTTTTTTAATAAATAAATAAATAAATAAATAAATAAATAAATAAATAAAAAGAATGAGGTAGATGTGGGAAGGTGTCCAGGTTTTGCAAAAAAAAAAAAAAAAGCTAATTGTGAAACAGCATACGGAGCATCATCCTAAGTGAGGGAGGGAGAGTGTGTGTGCATTTATGTGCACAGAAAAGTCTGGAGGAATGGACTCCCAACTACACATGGGTGACTCTGAAGGTGTGTTTGGGTGAGGAGGGACTTCGTCTGTTTTTCCTCACTCACTTCCGCACTGTGTCACTGGCAAGACCGCAGAAGTGTAGGCAGTAGGCAAAGGCCTGTCACAAGCGGAATTTAATTAGATACTTAAATATGAGAGAGAGCCAAAGAAATGCAGGAGACAGCAGAAGCAAGGATGGGAGTGATGTAAGTGAGGGGCAGTCGGGGGGGGGGGGGGGTCCCTGACTTGCCCTAGAGGTGAAGAGCAGGCGGTAGGGACAGGGACTGATGGTTCCCCATTGTTTTTCATTATAGAGCCCTTGTCACCCAACTGGCTGGGACCAAGCGTCTGCCCCCGCTGAGGACCTGGCCGCTTCCCTGTCACTCAAGAAGATTTCCTCACCCTGGGAAGTACCCCCCAAATTCACTTGGGAGGCAGCCCTGTTATTACTACAAATGGCACGGCGGTGCCCTTAGTGGGGAAAAGCGTCTTGTCCCTGTGGATATTCAGAGTTCACCCTAGGGACGATGATGTCGGTCGGGCCTGTACCACAAACGTATCGGTGGTAAGAGAGTTTGGTCATTTTGTTTAGGAATGGGTGATGTTTAGGAGAACTTAACATCTCAGAGTCTCTGATGGATTAGATTTGTGATTCTAATTTAAGGTCTGTAGTTGATTTAGACTTACGATTTCAAATTCAAATCGCACTGGGTTTATAAACAATATTAGACTACTTATGAGAACTTAAAATTTGCCATAGTTACGTCTAATTTATTAGACTTATAAGAATTACTTAAGTACGGGTGAAGGGTTTATTTTTTAGTCAGACTACTAAAGAACTTAAAGATAAAACCAAATATATTCAATTTCTAAGTGCAGTTTAAAAATGCTTAAAAGGAGTTAATAATCAAATTTGTGAGTGGGGCCAAACATTAATCAAAACCCCCTTAAAGGCAATTGCAAAAATGTGCTAGATTTATAAAAAGAGTGAGATTTATAAGTTGAGCAAAAGGCTTAAGGAAAAACTGTGGTTTTTAGTTTATAACTTTAATAAAGTGAACATTAACTCTAAAACCAAATCATCTTTTCTGGGCCCCAAAGTCATCATTTCCTATATCATAAACTCATATCGACATACTGAATTGCTAAGCACAGACGCACTTTACTTTGTAACTGGGAAAAAATATCGCTGCCAGAGCCGCCCCCAGTCTGGTGGGGGAGACAGCTTTACAAGCAAGAGAGAAGCAAAGAATAAACACTGTCTAAGGGGCCAGCGGTGCCTGGGGAAGGGGAGCCGTGAGCAACGGCTTCAGAGAAGAGACACACACGAGGGGCCCCCCTCCTACCTGCGGACTCTCTCTCACGGGTTATAATAACGCTCCCTCGTGTGTTAAGGCAGATGTCCCAGTACTTGCAGCTGAAAGTATGTGACAGCCACAGATGACAGCCAATCATATAGACGGGGAATTTCACTTTCTGGGGGACCTGTTCCCATGGCTATGAATCAAGGTGCGTATTCCCTGTGACACAGGCTGGGCCGGCGATGGCCGACCTCTGAATGGTTTTAAGCAGGCGAGAAACACAATCAGATTCTGTGTTTGGGAAAAGATCACACTCAAAATGCTATGGAGCCGGGGCACCTGGGTGGCTCAGTTGGTTGAGCATCCGACTCTTGATTTTGGCTCGGATATGACCCCAGGGTCGTGGGATTGAGCCCCACATCAGGCTCCACACTGAGCTTAGAGCCTGCTTAAGACTCTCTCTCTCTCTTTCTTTCTCTCTCTCTCTCCCTCTGCCATTCTCCCCAGCTCATGCTCTCTCTTTAAAAAAAAAAAAAAAAAAAAAAAAAAAGGAGGAGGTGCCTGGGAGGCTCAGTGGGTTAAGCATCTGACTCTTGACTTTGGCTCGGTCATGATCTTGCGGTTCATGAGTTCAAGCCCCGTGTCAGACTCTGTGCTGACAGCACAGAGCCTGCTTGTGATTCTGTCTCCTCATTTTCTGCCCCTCCCCCACTCGTGTTTGCTCTCTCTCTCTCAAAATAAATAAACAAACAAACTTTTTTTAAAAAAGGAAAAAAAAAAGGGGTGCCTGGGTGGCTCAGTCGGTTAAGCGTCCGACTTTGGCTCAGGTCATGATCTCACAGCTCGTGAGTTCGAGCCCCGTGTCGGGCTCTGTGCTGACAGCTCAGAGTCTGCAGCCTGCTTCACATTCTGTGTCTCCCTCTCTCTCTGCCCCTTCCCTGCTCATGCTGTGTCTCTCTCTGTCTCAAAAATAAATAAACATTAAAAAAAATTAAAAATAAATAAATAAAATAAAAAAATAAAAAAGGAAAAAAATGCTGTGAAGAAAAACCACATGATGATACATGATGATATCTGTATATGTGTATTTAAGACAACGGCAAATGTTCTGGAAGGAAACACACCAAACTGACTACCTCTAAGAAGAGGACTAAGATTGGAGATGTAGCCAAAGGAGATGTTAGCTTTCAATTAAAATGATTTTTAGGGGGGTGCCTGGGTGGCTTAGTTGGGTGTCTGACTTCAGCTCAGATCATGATCTCGTCGTTCGTGAGTTTGAGCCCCACATCGGGCTGTGTGCTGACAGCTCAGAGCCTGGAGCCTGCTTCACATTCTGTGTCTCCCTCTCTCTCCTCCACTCCTCCACTCCACTCCTCCTCCACTCATGCTCTGTCTCTGTCTCTGTCTCTGTCTCTCTCAAAAATAAATAAACATTAAAAAATGTTTTTTTTTAATAAAATGATTTTTAAGAGTGCCAGGGTAGCTCAGTCACTGGCTGTGTCTGACTCTTGATTTGGGCTCAGGTCATGACCTCATGGTCCACGAGCTCCAGCCTCGCATTGGGCTCTGTGCTGACAGTGTGGAGCCTGCTTGAGATTCTCTTGCTCTTTCTCTTTCTGCCCCTCCCCTGCTCACTCTCTC
Source organism: Prionailurus bengalensis (assembly GCF_016509475.1). Lineage (NCBI taxonomy): Eukaryota > Metazoa > Chordata > Mammalia > Carnivora > Felidae > Prionailurus > Prionailurus bengalensis. The sequence goes on from NC_057356.1 coordinate 7,534,382, forward strand.
TCTAAAAAATAAATAAATAAACATCTAAAAAATATAAATAAAGTGATTTTTAAAAATCAACAGGTGAACAAATAAACAAAACTGGTAGGTCCATGCAACAGAATCTTGAGCAGCTAGAAAAAGAAAGGAAGCATTGGGTCAAGCTACCACACAGCAGAACTCTGGAAACATGCTGAGAGAGAGAAGGCAGATGCAAAAAGCCACGGACAAGTCCACTGACACGAACTAGCAACAGGCAAATCTATGGAGACAGGAAGCAGATCAGGGGCTGTTGGGAGGGAGAAGGGGGAGCTCACTGGCACAGAGTTTCTGTTTGCGGGGGGTGATGAAAATGTTCTGGAAATGGTGGTGATGGGTGCATAACACTGTGAATGCAATTAATGTCACTGAATTATACATTTAAAAATCATTAAGATGGTCAATGTTATGTTATGTATTTTTACTACAATAAGACAAAATCAGTGTCCCGGAGGCTGGACTGCAGAGTGAAGCTGGAGAGAAGGAGGCCGGCCAGGCCAGAGAGGGTGGGCAGGGGCACCCGGGGAAGAGATACAACAGGGCTTGGGGACATTCTAGCAGGAGATACCCATGGGACATCCAGGTGGAATGTTCTCCGGCAGCTTCCTCATCAGTGAAAACAGGAAGTATTGAGGTGGTTATTTTTTAATGCTTATTCATTTTTGAGAGAGAGAGGTGGTGGGGGAAGTTCAGAGAGAAAGGGGTACAGAGGATCTGAAGTGGGCTCTGCGTGGATAGCAGACAGCCCGACGCGAGGCTCGAACTCACGAATCCTGAGATCATGACATGAGCCGAAGTCAGACGCTTATCTGACGGAGCCACCCAGGTGCCCCAATATTGAGGTGGCATTGAGATGAAGACAGTGTGGTTTCAAGTCCCAGGTCTGCTGCTTCCTGGCTAGGGAACAATACCAAAGCATCCTCAGGCCGTGGCCAAGGAAAGGCCAGAGGAAGTGAGACTCAGAAGAGTCTGAGAAGGAAGAGGCAGTAAGTCGGATGAGAACCAGAGGACGTGGTATCAGAGAAGCCAAGGAAATGAAGAGTGTCAAATGCCACTGAGATGTCCAGTAAGATGAGGACCAGGGTTAGGTAACATGGCCCTATCCAGGTCACCAGTCACCTGGGGACCTGTGTCTTAGAAGATCCAATATAACTTTCCAGAACACTCCAGAGCATTAAACACACCTTCTTCCTAATCTAGCCCAACTGGACTCGTCCACTCCCAACCAGAGCCTTACAATCTTGTCAACCAATCCCACACTGCTCTCTGCCTCTAGGACCAGGAATTAAGAAAGAAAACTCACATATAAGCATCCGTCATGGGCCAGGTACCGTGGCTCTACTGGTCTCTATGACAGTCCTGTAAGGTAAGTGTAGTGGGTTGAAGGGCCCCCTTCAAAAGTCATGTCCAGGGGCGCCTGGGTGGCTCAGTCGGTTGGGCGGCCGACTTCGGCTCAGGTCATGATCTCGCGGTCCGTGAGTTCGAGCCCCGCGTCGGGCTCTGTGCTGACAGCTCAGAGCCTGGAGCCTGTTTCCGATTCTGTGTCTCCCTCTCTCTGACCCTCCCCTGTTCATGCTCTGTCTCTCTCTGTCTCAAAAATAAATAAACGTTAAAAAAAATAATAATAATTTAAAAAAAAAAACAAAAACAAAAGTCATGTCCACCCAGAACCTCAGAATGTGAGCGTTATGTGGGATAGGGTCTTAGCAGGGGTAGTTTGTTAAGATGAAGTCCTACTGGATTAGGATGAGCCCTAAATTCAATGACTGCTGAACTCACAGAAGAGAAGACACAAAGAGATACACCAGGGAAAATGCCATGTGAAGACAGAGGCAGAGACTAGAGGGATCAGTCTACCAGCCAAGGACTGCCAAGGGCTGCCAGCCACCACCAGCAGCTGGGAGAGAGGCCTGGAACAGATTCTCCTTCGGAGGCCCAGAAGGGACCACCCTTGCAGGCACCCTGGTTTCAGACTTCCAGCCTCATGAACTGTGAGGGAGTAACTTGCTGTTATTTTAGGCCCCTCAGTGTGTGGTAATTTCTTAGAGCATCCCAAGAAAACTAAAACAGTAGGTATGATTAGCCTCTTCCTTTTGCAGGTGGGGAAAGTCACTTCACTTCTCTGGGCCTCCAAGCTGGGTTTGTGTGAGTTAACCTCCCTCAGCCCCGTCTACTCTGGGACACCACCAAACCAAGTTTCTGGGCCTTGGGAGCCAAGAATCGTAAACGGGAAATTCACCAAGGTAATGTCACTCAAGGCAACAAGATGGCCAGCCTCCCCCAGGTCCCCTAGCCCCTCACCCTGCATCCCATCACTGGTTTCTGCACGCCCAGGCCGGATTGCTCGTCTGTCCTGCCCACAGTGGCAGACACAGGACACTAAGTAGGAGAAAGCATGGTGGCACCAAGCCTACCCTGTGAAGGAGTCCCATATAATTATCAGGCAGTTGGGCCCTTTGTCGGCCGTGGCAATCCACCGCCTATCTTCACTGATGCAGAGGCAGGAGATCACATTGGGGTGGCCCTGCAGAAATGGAGAGAAAATGTTTTGAAACCTCAAGGACACGGCCCAGGCTTGGCACTGGTAGGAGTGACTGGGGCCCCAGAGAGAACGGAGCTCCCCTTCCAGGTTCATCTGGCTGAAAATTCCATGCCCACTGGCTTTCCCTGGCATTTCTCCATAGCCAGCGGTGTTCAAATTTGCTCCCCCTCAAAACACCTGGATAAGCCCCACTGCCCACAAGAACAGGGGTGTCCTACAGGTATAGGCATGTCCCCCACTCTGAACCCAGGTTGAGAATAAATGTTGGGGTTCTGCCTAGTCCCCTGGAAGCTCCCTGCCGGCCTCATCGCCCTAAAACAGTGTCCACATCAGGTCACTGAGCAGCTCTGGAGCAAAAGGTTCCTCGCTGGTCTATCTGCTTTCATTCCCAGCCCCCTATAATCCTTTCCCAGTAACTCAGGAATCTTCTGGAAACACAGAAAAAACGGTAGTGCTCCCTGCCAGGAAATAGCCTCTTTCCACCCTTCTTCATCTTCCCTCGCTCACTCTGCACCAGCCATACTGGCCTCCTTTCTGGGCCCCACGCACAGGCCTGCAAACTCAGTCTAGAATGCTCCTCCCCAACCTCTCCCTGGTTGATTCATTTTCATCAGTCAGATCTCGGCATGAAGGGCATGTCTGCATTCCCAGGCAACCCAATCTGAGGTCCGGCTCTCACTCTTGACCTCTCCCCTATAGCATTCCCACATTTCCTTTGGAGTGCTTGTTATAATTCATAGTTATGTATTTACGAGACTATAAGCTCCATGAGGTAGGGGGGACCGGATCTGTTTTGTTCATGACTACAGACCCAGAATCTGCAACAGATGTTATGAGAAATATCTGTGAAATGAATGAATGAATGAATGAATGGTCAAGGCCTTTCCCAGCCAGCTCACTCTGACCTGCCTGGCATTGTCCCCATTTCTCAGCCCCTCTGCCCACTCCTGCTTCTTCCTGACTCTGCAGACACCAGCTCTCCCTTCTCCCTGTGCCATTACCACTGGGCACAGTCCCACACACTCAACTGAGCTCCACAGAGTGGTGCTGGCTGGTTTCGTGTGTATTCCTGGCCTTCTAGAGAGCAACTTTTTCCAGCTGCACCCACATGGCTTGGATCCCTGGCACAATGGAATACGGGAAAATCTTTTGTGATGTTTTTGACCTAGGTATTGATTAAAGAAGGTCCTTATTAAAATATATGTCCATTGAAAAGGGTGACATGGAACTGTTCATCGGGTTAACGAGTGGAAAGTTAGAGAAGTCCAAGAAAGGAGGACATTTGGTCAGGTAAATGATGAAAATGTCAGGAACGGAGGAAGCAGAGTGGTGTGGGGAAGGCAGGCATGTGGGACACTTGGGGAGGCACAGAGGGCTCTGAAAACAAATAAAGGTGTTCGGGGGGGGGGGGGACAGGATAGGACAAAACCAACCTACTCAATACTTTCAAGTCAGGGGACCTGGATTCAAGACCTGGCTTCATGTGCAGGCTCAGGCAAGTCAGTTAACCTGCTCTGAGCCTTTGTTTTTTCTTCTGTACAATGGGAATATTAACACCCACTTCTCAGCATGATTATAAGGATCAACGAATGCCCTTTTAAACCTGCAAAGGGTTCGAATCCCTGCTGAAGCCTTTTGTGTCCCCCCCCCCCCATGTGTGGAGACAACATGATCTATCCTGACCACATTTTTAGGGAAATGCAGAAAAAAAAATACAAATGCTTTAAATTCTTGTTGCTATAAAATTAAAATCAATTGCTATTTGTTAATTGATTCTGATTAGGATCAGACAGACAGTGAGTAATAAAATGGGTTTCTAAAGACAAGATTTGCTATAGTTCAGAAGAGAGGTAGGAAAACACGATGGTGATATAATGAAGTCAGCCCTTGCAACAAAAAACAAAATGCTGTAGTCTAGTGAAAAACAACCTCTTTTACTTGTGGTAAAAACAAAACAAAACGAAAAACAAAAAACGAAAACCTTGCGTACCTGAAGATGGTGCTGATTATTATTGAAAACGTTGTAGATGACCGCGGTGTGAGCGCAGACATACAGAAGAACTCTCTGGTTTTCATCTCGAATATAGTAAACAGGAAGAGAACTGTTCCAGCCGAAAGACCAGGTCAAGGTCTGGAAGACAAAGGTAAAACCAGCAAGACACTAAGTGTGCCGAGGCCAGAGCTAGGATGCTAGGCGCTCCTGGCACAGTTTCTGGAGGAGAAAGATTTCACATCATCAGTCCAAAGAGGAAAAAGCACTTCAAGAAAGTCCTCAGCCACGTGCTACAGTGTGGATGACCCTTGAAGCCATGACTCTGAAAGAGGCCAGACACACAGGTCCGCAGAGTGTGTGACTCCATCCACAGAGACAGAAGGTAGATGAGCGGCTGCGGGGCGGCTGGAAGAGGGGGTGGGGAGTGACTGCTAAGGGGGATGGATTTCTCTTGGGGGGGATGAAAACGTTCTGGAATTGCATAGTGGTAATGGTTGCACACCCTTGTGAACAGGCTAAAGACCAACGAACTGTATACGTAAAAGGTGAATTCTGGGGTGCCTGAGTGGCTCAGTCGGTTAAGCATCCGACTCTTGGTTTTGGCTCAAGTCATGATCTCACAGCTCGTGGGTTTGAGCGCTGATGGTGCAAAGCCTGCTTGGGATTCTCTCTCTCTCTAACCCTACCCTGCTTGTTCTCTCTCTCAAAATAAATAAAAAAAAAACTTAACAAAAAATGCTTGAGGGTAAATTTCATGAGGATGTAGAGGAATCGGAACCATGGTGCACTCCTGGTGGGAACGTGAAATGGTGCAGCTGCTATGGACACACCAAGGGGACTCCTCAAAAACTTGAAAACAGAATTACCACATAATGCAGCAATCACACTTCTGGGCATGCACCTAAAAGAACTGAAAGCAGGGTCTCAAAGAGACATTCATACACCCAGGTTCATAGCAGCATCTTTCACAAAAGCCAACAGGTAGGGCTGCCTGGGTGGCTCAGTTGGTTAAGCAACCGACTTTGGCTCAGGTCATGATCTCATGGTTTGTGGGATTGAGCCCCGGGTCCGGCTCTGCGCTGACAGCTCGGAGTCTTTGGGATTCTCTCTCTCTGTCTCTCTCTCTGCCCCTCCCCAGCTCACATGCGCTCTCTCAAAATAAGTAAGCTTAAAAAAAATTAACTAAGGCCAATTAATCGAATGTGGTGTCATCTAAAGCGATGGCTAAGTGATTAGAGATTTTTAGTAACTCGTTCATTCGGTATTAACAGAACTTCCTTGTCAAGCAGTGATCACATTAATTGAAACCACACAATATTCACTGCATTTTGCACTCATGGTGACCAACCACGCAGATAGCCATCTCTCATGGCAATCTTTTCCTGTAAAACATGAAAACAAAACGTTATTGTCAAAACCAGATTTCACTACATTTGACAGTCACAAGATCCCCTCTCATAAATGCAGGATACCCTTCTTTCTTGGCTGGAGACAGTGTCCATGAGCCCCATGAGCCACTCCAGGCCTTTGGCATGAGGCAGGGGACCCCAAAGGAAACGGAGGGTGCCACGGGCACAGAGAGAGATTCAGAAGCACGCTCACTGAAGCACCTCTAGTGAGAACACGAAATCAGAAGGAACATAAATGGCCATCAATAATAGGGAAATGCCTGAATTTAAAATGAAGAAATGGGGGCAGGAACCTGGGTGGCTCAGTTGGTTAAGCGTTCAACTTCGGCTCAGGACATGATCTCACATTTCTTGAGTTCCAGCCTCTGTGCTGACAGCTCAGAGCCTGGAGCCTGCTTCGGATTCTGTGTCTCCCTCTCAATCTGTCCCTCACCCAATCACGCTCTGTCTCTCTCTCTCTCTCTCAAAAATAAATAGACATTAAAAAACATTTTTTTAGGGGCACCTGGGTGGCTCAGTCGGTGGAGTGTCCGACTTCAGCTCAGGTCATGATCTCACCATTCATGAGTTCAAGCCCTGTGTCTGGCTCTGTGCTGACAGCTCGGAGCCTGGGGCCTGTTTCAGATTCTGTGTCTCCCTCTCTCCCTGCCCTTCACCCACTGTCTCTCCCTGTCTCTCAAAAATGAATAAACATTTAAAAAAATTAAAACAAATTTTTAACGAGGAAATGGATCTACACTCACTGATATAAAACAAAATCCTCCAAGATATATGAAGTAGAAAAATACTCTGCAGACATGCAGAATCTGTCACTGGTAAAGAGAACAAAAACTAATGGGTGTCACGGTGTGTGTGTGCACACACTTATGGGAGTACACAGCTAACAGGTCTGTAGATGCACAGAACAAGGTCTGGAAAGATCTACAGTTATACCAAACCGTAACAGTGGTCACCCCAGGGAACTGGGATGGGCGTGGTCAGTGTAAGAAGGGGAATCTGCTTTGTTTAATTTTTTTTTTTTTTTTTACTATATGGAGCACCTAGTAATTTTAACAGAAAGGAAAAACAATACAGGAACGGGAAAAGAAAGAAGGTATACTCAAAGCGCTAAACAAGTTTGTAGAGAGAGGTCTGGTTCTGCGGTGAGCCCAAGGTTAACAGGAGACCCAAACCCCTGGCACAAAGGTCACCTGGTCTCATTAGTGATATTACATGATGTCTTATTAGCTGGCTAAACAAGACAAAAGTCTTCAAGGGCTCTAAAACTTACTTATTCTTTCTTTTGGACAGAATAATCGCAAGCTTTGACCTTGAACTCCACTGCTCAAAGTAAGCCAAACGTACAGAAAGGAGGCTGTCAGTTGTCTGCCCTTCTCACTAGACATTTTCCATCATCCTCATCGGCATTATCACCACCACTGCCATCTAGCTGTTGACGCTCAAGTGCGCCCTATATGTTCTGAACTACATTAAACGCTTTATATACATTCAGTTGCTTACAAATCTTCCAAAGGCCAACTCTGCAGGGAAAAAAGAAAAACAGGAGATGAATCCTAGGAGGCAATTGTCAGAAGCAGATGGAGGAAGAAGGGGGAAAAAAAACTTTCCTCTCCCTTCTCTTGTTAAATGATAATATTTTTATTCCTCGCAGATGGTGCCTCCCTGGAATACTGTCAGTGGCAGCAAAGGCAGATTCCTTTGGACTGCCTGGTGCTTTTCACAGTGGCTTTCACTTTTTTTCCATACCTTTCACTTTTTCTTAATTTTTTTTAACGTTTATTTTTGAGAGAGAGAGAGAGAAGAAGGGCAGAGAGAGAGGGAGACACAGAATCTGAAGTAGGATCCAGGCTCCGAGCTGTCAGCACAGAGCCTGACGCGGGGCTTAGACTCACAGACCTGGAGATCGAGACCTGAGGCCACCCAGGTGCCCCAGTCCACACCCTTCACTTTCTGACCCATCTTGGTAATGGATAGTTTTAGGAGCCTGTAATGGTTTTAGGAGCTTGTAAAGCTATCAAGCAAGCTAAGGCAGAAGAGGTGGGGAGAGGGGAGAGAGGGGGAAGGGATGGAGAAGGAGGAGCACAAAGTGAGAAAATGGAGAGGGGAAGGGGAGGGGGAGGGAGGAGGAGAGATGGAGCTTGAGTCTCCCACCAAAACCAGCACCCTATGCAACAGACAAACCACGTCCGGAATTTCCTGCCTGCGGAGCAACACTATTGGACCCAGATGCGGCGTTCCTGTCCGTAGTCTGTCATGCGTGTCCAGCTGGAGCGCTGAACTGAACTTTAAAACACACAAGTCTATTGTTAGTTTCAAAAGGATATTTCTGGTGGTATTTTTTTTTCCATGTGCATAAAACTCCCCTGTTTCACAATGCTCTCCGAGCGTTGGAGGAAATCAAAAAGCACATGACACTCACCAAAGGGTACACATTGGCTCTGTCATCCTTTTGAAACAAAATGTCCTCACTGGTGGCCACCAGTGAATCCTCTGGGATCTCTGTTTTGGGCTGGAATTCTTTGCCTTTTTCTTCACTTAAGTTTGATAGTCTTTTGTCTTGTATCCTTTCTCCCTTTTCTGCTTCCAAATCTGTCCCTTCTTGTCCCGATTCATCTTGGGGCATCTGGTGGGTTTTCTGCCCAAGCTTGCTAGAGGGCTGTGAGTCAGGGGAACTAATCTGTAGTTCCTCAGAACTGATTTGCTCCAAATCAAGAAATCTTCGTTGTGAGCTCAAGTCTCTAAAAAGCTCATTTGTTTCTGAATGCTCTGATGCACGCTTTGACTCATCACCACTATGGGTTTTCTTAAAAAAGAAAGAAAAGAAGATTGTGATTCCAGTTACAGTATGTGCTGCCGTATTCCCTCATAAATTTTCCTTTCTATTCCTAATCAGCCAGTCAGCGTTAGCCTCACATGGGAACCATGAAGCACTTTAAAAAGGAGCCTGGGACGTTTTGTACTTAAATGAGTCATGGGTGTGCCGGGTTTATTCCTGGCCTACCAGCAGAACCACACAGCAGAACCATTCTTCTAAGTGGCACTGGTCCTCTCCGAGGACAGACTCGGCACAGAGTCACTTCTCCTTGGACCACAGCTGAGTTCTCTTCCAGGATGAGTCTGTGGAAAGCCTCCATTACTATAATCACACTGACTCTGTTCTAAAACAAGCACACTCCAGCTAATCCATACCCCTCTTTACATCAGCTCTGGTGCACACCTCCTCCAGGAAGCTTCCCCTGACCATCCTCCTAGCTGGGTTAAGTGTCCCTGTTTTTCTTGTTTTGTTTTTTAAATGTCTCCCTTGCATCTTTCAATCACTGCATTTAGCATATTGGTTTATAGAGTTCAGGTCTGCCTCCTGATACTCCCTAGAATTCCTTAAGAGAATGGATTGTATCTTATTTGTATCTCCATAGCCTGGTATATAGTAAGCAGTCATTTAATGATTATGAATGAATGAATGAATGAATGATTTACAATTACTACTTACTAGAAAAGTTCCCGACATGATTGACTGGGAATCAGTCACTGTAAGTTTCTCCAAACTGATCTTGGACTTGGTGATTTCTTGGGGCTTCACTGTGGTTTCTTCCTGTACTCCTGCAGCTACCTCCTCCCGTGCTGCTGCAGCCTTTTCCTCCGTTTTTTCTCTCACAGCCTCCTCCTTCCCACCTTCTCCCCCTTCTTCCTCTTCCTCCCCTTTCTCCTCCACTCCTTCCTCCTTCTCCCATTCTTTCTCCCCCTCCTCTCCTTTCTTCTCTTTCTCTCCCACTCCTCCCCCCTCCTCCCCCTGCTCCTCTTCCTCTTCCTCCACTCTTTCCTCCTCCTCCCAGTCCTTTCCCCCTTCCTCCCCCTTCTCCCATTTCTCCTCCACCCCGTCCTTCTCTTCCCCTTCCTCCTCTCCTTCCTCTTCCTCCTCCTCCTGCTCCCCCTCCTCCTGAGGCTGTCTCCATACTAATATATCATCTTCCTTCAATTTCTGTGGCATACTTTCTACCTCTCTATAATATGAATTATAATCTTCTTCTTCTTCTTCCATTTCTGTTTCTCCATCTTCTTCTGCTTCTTCTAGTGGGTCTTCCCCTGCGTCTGACATTCCTCTTTGTGGAGTTTTCTCTAGAGAAATTTTGACCATAACAATCAGCAGTTCCCATTTTAATTTCCTGGTGCACTAACCTATCGATGAAATGTGCAATGCTGGCCCTGGTTCCTTTCCACGGCAATAAAAATAATTTCATACTCCTGGGAAAGCCTGTCCCAAATCTTCAACATATTGATCCCAGGGCCTCTCGGCTTTCTAGGAATAACTTTAGAGCCCTTTAGCTCACTTTATATATATTCATATTCCCTCAGGCAGCAAAATGATAACCCCGACATTAACGAAAATACTAATAATGTAAATAAGGGCAGAAGCAATGTGCTTAGTGGTTAAAAGCCGGCTTTGCAACCGGCCTCTCCTAGCACTGAACCCTACCTGGTTCCACCACTCACTTGCTCTGTGACCTTGGGCAAGTCCCTATACCCCTCAGAGTCCAAATTTGCTCACAGGCAAAATAAAAATGAGAGCCCTAAATTCTGGGGTTGAGATGCCATGTCAAATGCTCAACGCAGCTGCAGCAGAGTGGCTGAGAAAGGTGGCAACTGTTTACAAAGTTTAAACGCTTTCTAGCATAGTCTCTGGTTTATTCCTTCCGCCAAACTTGAGTGTGAGGCTCTGGGAATTGAAGGGACTTACTTACTCAGATCACACCGCTAGAAAGAGGCAGACCTCCCTGACGCTTGGTTCCTGCATCTCAAAAATCATTACTATGATTTCCAGCAAGGGGCCCTCAGCACGAGGCCTGCGCCCACTGCAAACTTTGCCAGCGCATCTTGATGCGCGGCTTCGGGGGAGGGGCGGAAGGAAGGTGTGGGGGCCTGTTGGGGGCACAACGCGCAGCTCAGGTCTCTCCGAGGCCGCCCCAGGCCCGGCCGGGGTGCGGCGAGCGCCCCCCGCGGGGCACCGGGCCCTCCCGCGCCAGGGCCCCCGCCCCCGACTCACAGAGCGCGCCCTCCGTGGGCCTCAGTGGCCGGGCCGTCCCGCCGCCTGGACCCCTCTGTCACCTCCCCGCCTCCAGCGGCCCTGGCTTTCTCCACCGCGAGCTCCTTAGTTACCGTTGCCACGCAAGCCCCGTCCCCAAGGTAACCGCCGCCTCGGCGACGGGCCGTAAAGCGGGAGGGCTGGACGGTGGTCACGTGCCCAAGGCTCTGCCGTAAGCGGGCCGGCACGCCCCCTGGCGGTCCCCGGGGAACGGGCGCGGCCGCCACTCGGGCCGCGAAATTGGCCTCCTTCCTGGCCGCTTCTTTCCTCCTGTTCCTCCCCCACGTTTTTCCCCCAGGCGCCGAAGTCTAAGAAGCTGCAGCGGTGGATGCTTGCACTTTTGACTTTCTGAAGGCTTGACGAGATGAAGTGAAGAAGTATGAGCTGTTTGGCAAAATTCTCTTTGCCAAAAGCAAACTAAATTTCCCGGTTTCACAGACGCAGCACACAGATCTGCCCTCCACACTTTCTCTACGTGTTGTGTGCAGTGTTTTAGCTGGCTGGGATTACACGTTATATAGGTTACATGATCTTGCTGTTCTGATCACAAAATGTTTCTGCAAAACCAGCTTCATTGAATCTACTGGGATCACTTCAAAGTGACTCTCAGAATCTCAAAGAGACGGCACACGTGGCCATCCTGAGGTTTCTAAAGGGAGACTTGGCAGGAAACCAGCCAAAGGCACTGAGGCAGAAAACTCTTTGGTCCTCTCATTTTAGGACAGTGTGAATGATGCTCCCTATCCCCCACCCCCAGGCCCCACCCAATGCTGGTTGATTAATAATCATACATATCAAAAAAAAAAAAAAAAAAGGATCAAACTGATGGTACAAGCTGTGTTTATTATAAACTAGGATTTATAAAAAAGAGATTGGAAAACACACTTGAAACCAGAACACACAATTTAAACAGTAAACACTGGTAAGCGTGGCATGTTCTATGCCTACAAGGGGGGAACACATGTGGAGGTACAGCTAGAATACAGTTTGGGGCAAGAACTCAACAGGAAGGCTTTCCAGTTGAGCGATGAGAATCCATGCCTCGAAGTACTGCCCCAGTACTGACTCCTGTCAAGGCAAGCTGGTTTCTGTATCCAATCCAAGCAAATCCACTCCCAAGGAACACAGGCATGCCAACAGAATGGGCCACACCTGACCTCTGAAACAAAGTGGTCTGCAAGAACTATGGAGATAAACGTGGTGATAAGGCGAAGAAAGAAAGACACAGGGTCACTAAGAATCACCGAAACCCGTGCTGTCACGTGGAAGAGAGAAAATAAAAGGAAGGAGGCTGATTCAAGAAGTCAGATTGGCACACACTGCTGGTTCCCCTTAGCCATCGAGCACACCTTGGCAGTTTACAAGCTACTCTTGATCTGAGCGGATGACCAGGAGGTTCAATTATAAAAAGTCAAATCAGAAGACAATTTGCAAGGTTTTTTTTATTCAAGAAACAAAGGGAGCTTGCTGCCCTCTGGTGGGATACAGAAAAGGAAGCCGACACCATGGTGGGCTACCTGGGGAGCCTCCTGGCTTTCCCTGCTCTTCCAGGGAGCAATTTTGGCCCTGGATGTCCAACTGCTGGTCCATCTGCCAAGGATGCAATTTCTGTATCCAGAGCAGCAATGCCACAATGCAAATGCAGATGGTGCAGCCTGAGTGTTTGGAAACCTCAGTCACTAAGGATGACATTGCTGAAGTACTGTTGGCCTAATCTTGACTTCAGCACCACTGTTGGTTTGTTTTGTCCAACCCCGGTTTTTGTTTTGTTTTAAAGCAAGCCGTGTGCCCTATGTGGGGCTTAAACTCAGAACCCCAAGATCAAGAGTCGCATGTTCTACCGACCTAGCCAGCCACATGCCCCTGTTCTGTCCACTTTTTTTTTTTTTTTAAGTAATCTCTATACCCAACGTGGGGCTTGAACCTACAACCCTGCGATCAAGAACTGCAAGCTCCACTGACTGAGCCAGCCAAGCGCTCCTGCCTGACTTTCTAAAATAATGTTCTAATTTCTGTCTGAGCTTTGGTTTGGGAGGTTCATAAGAAATTCAGTTAGGGTGATAACATGGGTCATATCAGCACTGTAAACCTGTGTTTATTTGGGGGAAAAAATCCTAAAAGAATAAAGACATATTGGCACCTGCCAGAATAATTCCAGCCCACTTGCCCACAATCCAGATGGCTCCCACTTAGGGCCATGGCCTAATATGCAAAAGATGCCAACTACAAACCAAGTTAACAATGTCTTAATCCCAAGAGATTACACTGGGAGGCCATAGTATTTCCACTACCCAGAAGTTCAGGCTTCCAGCCTCTTCCAGATGCTTAAGCTTCAGGGAGAGAAAAGAAGGAAGAAATCCCCACCAGACCCACGTCCAGGGCAAGGGAAGATGTTTTCTTATTACGGTTCCCCAGAGGCAATCATCTTTGCAAAGGAATAATGTTGCAGCTGGAAGAAAAGAAAAAGGAACAACGTAAGTTTGGCAACTCCATTTAGCAAGACCAGAAAGTGAGCCGTCTGAGTGTTTCATCCACATTCTTTAATTCTTTTATTTAAAAAAAAATTTTTTTTTAAATGCTTATTTATTTTTGAGACAGAGGGAGACAGAACATGAATTGGGGAGGGGCATAGAGAGAGGGAGACACAGAATCTGAAACAGGCTCCGGGCTCTGAGCTGTTAGCACAGAGCCCGATGCGGGGCTCGAACCCACGAACTGTGAGATCATGACCTGAGCCAAAGTCGGACGCTTAACCGACTGAGCCACCCAGGCGCCCCTCTTTAATTCTTTTAAAGCACATGCCCAGTTCTCTGCACCGACAGCACAGAGCCTGCTTCAGAGTCTCTGTCTCCCCCCTCTCTGCCCCTCACCTCCTCACACTCTCTCTCTCAAAAATAAATACATAAATATTTAAAAAATAAAATAAAGCAAATGCCCAGTTAATGAAAGAACCAGAGAGACCAGGGTTCCCTCTGCCTCCAGATCTGCAATCTCATTCCTGCCACAAGCATTTATCAAGAGCTTCTGCAGGCAATCTGGGGAATGCCATCATTTCCCAGTGGCCCCCACCTCCTCCCCACAGCTTTATATCCAGCAAACACCCAGGTGACAACCGACAGTTGCCTTATGAATAAATAGAAATGATACTTTACCCCAGCAGTCCTTTTCCTGCCCAGCGGGTTGGGACAAGTCTAAGCTGGTGTTTCTCCCCTCTGCGGACCACGGTCACATTCAGGGGCTTCTGAAAGGACAATAAGCTCATATATTCAACCTGTTCAGAATCCAAAGAGATTCAGACTAAAATGCCGAGATACTGATTCTTGCACATCAGGCTGGTACGGTGCTTATATGAAGTATAACCCGGCAGTTGTCAAGAGTGTGGGGGACGTGGCACTCTTGGGGCGGCTAATGGGGCTGCAGATTGGCACCATCTTCCTGGACAAACACGTCTCCCCACGAAAAAAAAAAAAACCTTTAAAAGGTGCCTACAAGATACATTTTGCAAAAGTACGAGATGATATATGAACAAAGTGTTCATTCTAGGACTGTTTATAAATTCAAAAACTGAAAACACCCAAAATATCCCTCAATAAGGTATTATTCAAATACAGCAGAGTGAATTAAGCAGTTTTGGTAAAAACAAAACAAAACGAGCAAAACACGAACCCATGTGAATACATGTTTTTTATTTTTTTACTTTTATTTTTTTTTTTGTAATTTTTTTTTTCAACGTTTATTTATTTTTGGGACAGAGAGAGACAGAGCATGAACAGGGGAGGGGCAGAGAGAGAGGGAGACAAAGAATCGGAAGCAGGCTCCAGGCTCTGAGCCATCAGCCCAGAGCCTGACGCGGGGCTTGAACTCACGGACCACGAGATCGTGACCTGGCTGAAGTCGGACGTTTAACCGACTGCGCCACCCAGGCGCCCTGATTACTTTTATTTTTTTCAAGGAGGCTCCATTCCCAATGTGGGGCTCGAACTCACGACCCTGAGATCAAGAGTCACATGCTTTACGGACTGAGCCAGCCAGGCGCCCCTCAATATACGTTCTAAAAGGACATAAAGATTGCTTCATGCATACAAAGGTTTCTGGAAGATATACGAAAAAACTGTTAACAGTAATTACTTGCAGAAGAAGCACTAGGAGTTTGGAGTGAAAGATGACATTTGCTTTTATATCTTTCCATTCAATTAATTTGTTTTTACTATGTGTATGTATTACTTTAGTGTGAAAAATTAAAATAGCATACCAAGGAAACTTATGAATTACAACAAAGTGCATCAAAATCTAGAACTTTTGTGCATCAAAGGACACTACTGACAGAGTCAAAAGTAACTCACAGAATGGGAGAAAATACTGGCACATCATATATCTGATAAGGGATTAATATCCAGAATAAACAAAGGACTCCTACAACTCACAATAACAGCAAACAGCCTGATTAAAAATTAAGCAAAAAACCTGAGTAGACATTTCTCCAAAAAAAGATAAACAAATGGCCAAAAAGCACATGAAAAGATGCTCCACGTCACTAATCATTAAACAAATGCAAATCAAAACCACAATGAGGTGTCACTGCACCTCCGTTAGGATGGCTACTATCCAAAACCAGAAAATGACAAGAGTTGGTGAGGATGTGGAAAAATTGAAACCCGTGTGCACAGCTGCAAGAGAATGCAAAATGGTGTCGCTGCCGTGGAAAACAGGGTGACTGTTCCTCAGAAAACTGAAAGCAGAATTACTACATCCTGGGAATGCAAGCTGGTGCAGCCACTCAGGAAAAAACAGTATGGAGGTTCCTCAAAAAACTAAAAATAGAACTACCCTACGACCCAGCCATTGCACTACTAGGCATTTGCTTTTGTGCATCAAAGCACCACGAGATACAGGTGTTGAAGGAATAAAGAAAACGTGGTCTATCCATACAATGGAGTATCATTCAGCCTTAAAGAGTAAGGAAACTCTGACACACACAACAATACGGGTGGACCATGAAGACATGATGCTAAGTGAAATCCACCAGCCACAAAAGAAGAAATACTGTCTGATTCCACTGATAGCAGAGGCATAGAGACAGAAAGCAGATTAGTGATCACCAGAGGCTTGGGGAGAGGAGAATGCAAAGTTAGTGTTTAACAGGTATAGAGTTTCAGTTTGGAAAGATGAAAAAGTTCTGGAGATGGATGGAGGGGATGGTTGCAGAACAACACGGATGTACTTAAATGCCAGAGAGCTGCGCACTTAGAAATGGTTAAAATGGGTTGAGTGTCCGACTTCGGCTCAGGTCATGATCTCACGGTTCCTGAGTTAGAGCCCCACATCAGGCTCACTGCTGTCAGCCTGTCAGCACAGAGTCTGCTTCAGATCCTCTGTCCCCCTCCCTCTGTCTCTCCCCCGCTTGCACTCTCCCCAAAAATAATATTAAAAAAAAAAAAAAAGAAATGGTTAAAATGGTAAATTTTATGGTATGTATATTTTACCACAATTTTTTTTAATTAGGGCAGATCTATCAATGTAATCTCTGAAATGTGACAAAATAGAGCATGAAGACAAAAACCAAAAAGATGCCATTTTTCACTCAGATGGTCAAAGAATGAGACTGCCAATAAATAACACAGGGGAGAGGGGTCAAGAAGCAAGCCCTCACATACACTATTACAAGAAAATGTGAACTAATCCAAGCTTTTTGGAGGACACTGTGACATCTATGAAATCTATAAATGGGCATTGCCTTCGACCCAGTAATTCCACTTCTAGAAATCTCTCGGACAGAAACCCTCCCACAAGACAAGAATATTCACGACACCATTGTTGCTGATGGTCAAACCCTGGGAACAACCTAAATGTTCTGTGTGGAGGGATGGTCAAATAAAAGGTGGTAGACCAAGCAATGGAATATGGTGAAGGTAGGTACGTACCCACACGGAAATCCCCTCAAAGGGTAGGGGGAAATCCAGAACAGTATGTACGGTAGGTCTTGTTTGTCTTCTTTTTCTAAATCTTTTTTTCATGTTTATTTTTGAGAGGGGAGGGGAAGGAGAGGGGCAGAGAGAGGGAGACACAGAATCCAAAGCAGGCTCCAGGCTCCAAGCTGTCAGCACAAAGCCCGACACAGGGCTCAAACCCATGAGCCGCCAGATCATGACCCGAGCCGAAGTCGGACACGTAACCGACTGAGCCACCCAGGTGCCCGTCTTCTTTTTCAAAAAGCAATCACTATGGACATATTCATTCGCACTTAGGAAATATATGAAAGATACACTGAGTGCTTTGTTTCTAGAAACAATACCCTTAGACAAACTAGAAACCCAGAGGTCATCCTTGACATGGGCTAGGTGTCATATTAAAGCCTATGTACTTCCATCCTAAAAGTCTCCTAGATTTATCCACTTCCTTCCACCTCCAGCCCATTCACCAAAGCCACCATCACCTCTTGACCAGGCTGCTAAGACTGTCAGCCCTCCAATCAGCTCTCTACCTACCATCTGGAGAAATCTTTCCAAGACACAAAGCTGCTTACATCTGTTCCTCTCAGCTTGCAAATGTACGTATGGCTCTCTACTGCTCCTCAGGAAAAAAGAACTACATCTTGACTAGGGACCACAGGGCCTCATGCATTCTGGCCCCTGCCATCCTCCCGGACCTGCCTCCTCCTCCCTTCCTCTCTCCCCCTTGCTCTGGTCTCCAACCATCTCCTCCAGTCCTCCCACCTCAGGGCCATGACCCTGCTGGAAAACTCCTCTCCCCGCCAGTCTCCAGCCTTGAACAACTTCTAACACTCACAGGTCACGTCCTCGGGAACCTTATCCTAACCCCCATCGTTGCTCTCCTAGCCTCCTCAATCTTTTCCTTCATAATACTCATGACAGTATAGAATTACCTTGGATTAATGCTGGTCTCTCCCACCAAAGCATCCCCGAGGCAAGGGCCTTCTGTTTACCTTTGTTGTTCCCACTTTAGCACCCACACCTTGTCCAGCACTCAAACAGAGCAGGGAGGGTCCTCGGGAGGGAGAGACTCAGGACTTTTATCCTTTCCTCAAAACCTTTTGCATTAAAAGTGCATTATTTTTGGGGCGCCTGGGTGGCTCAGTCGGTTAAGCGTCCGACTTTGGCCCAGGTCATGATCTCACGGTTCGTGGGTTCGGGCCCCACGTCGGGCTCTGTGCTGACAGTTTGACGCCTGGAGCCTGCTTCAGATTCGTGTCTCCCTCTCTCTCCGCCCCTTCCTAGCTCACACTCGCTCTCTCTGTCAAAAATAAATAAACTTAAAAAAAAAAATTTTTTTTAAGTGCATTATTTTTATTTATGTGAGATATAATTCACATACCATAAAATGCATTTCAAAGTATACAATACAGTGCATTTTAGTATATTCAGAGATTCGTACAACCACTCCCACTATCAATTCCAAGACATTTTCATCCCTCAAAAGGACCCCAGTACCTATTAGCAGTCACTCCCGATGCCCTCCTCCACTCAGCCTCTGGCAACTACCAACCGGCTTCCTGTCTCCGTCCATCTGTCTGTTCTGGACACTTCACATAAATGGAATTCTCAGATATGCAGCCCTCTGTGCCTGGCTTCTTTCACTTACCACAAATCCTTTCAAGGTTCATCCATATTACAGCAGGCCAGCACTCCATTCCTTTCCACAGCTCAATAAAATAAACGTTGTTTATACTAAAGATGACTTTTTTTAAAATTTCAGATTTGTTTTCCTTTGAAAATACATGCATTTGACCCAGAAAGGCAGCTTTAGGAAGTTATCAAAAGAAACACAGATAGAGATTGGTCTACAAGAGTGTTCATTTCCAGGGGCGCCTGGGTGGCGCAGTCGGTTAAGTGTCCGACTTCAGCCAGGTCACGATCTCGCGGTCCGTGAGTTTGAGCCCCGCGTCGGGCTCTGGGCTGATGGCTCAGAGCCTGGAGCCTGTTTCCAATTCTGTGTCTCCCTCTCTCTGCCCCTCCCTCATTCATGCTCTGTCTCTCTCTGTCCCAAAAATGAATAAACGTTAAAAAAAAAATTTAAAAAAAAAAAAAAAAAAAGAGTGTTCATTTCCAGGTTTCCCTAAAATTGGAAACCACCTAAATGTCTAATAACAGAATATAGTGTTTTTTTGGTTTCTTCATCATTTTTCTTTTTTTTTTTAATTTTTTTTTCAACGTTTTTATTTTTTATTTTTGGGACAGAGAGAGACAGAGCATGAACGGGGTAGGGGCAGAGAGAGAGGGAGACACAGAATCGGAAACAGGCTCCCGGCTCTGAGCCATCAGCCCAGAGCCTGACGCGGGGCTCGAACTCACGGACCGTGAGATCGTGACCTGGCTAAGTCGGACGCTTAACCGACTGCGCCACCCAGGCGCCCCCTCTTCATCATTTTTCTACGGACACAGAGTGGACCCTTGATTCTCAAGTCGGGATTCTGGTTCCAGGAGGATCCAGGGCCCTGAGGGGGGTGAGGTGTTCCAACCCCAGCAGCTCAGCTTTTTTTATCTATTTGATATATTGGAATTCCCCGAGAAATTTCATTTGAAGAAAAGGTTCTGTCGCTTAAAAATGTTCAATGACTACTTTTGTAAGGAAGGATTTATAGCGTTATTAACTATAGTCACCATGCTGTGCATTACAGTATATAGTAATGTTGTACAGCATATTTGAAAGTTGCTATGAGAGTAAATCTTAAAGGTTCTCATCACAAGAAAAAAATATATAACCATGGTGATGGATGTTAACTAGACTTATGATGATCATTTTGAAACATATACAAAAATGGAATCATTACGCTGTATACCCAAAACTAATATAATGTTATATGTCGATTATACCTCAGTAAAGAAGAAAAAAGGGGGGGGGGGCTCACAGATCTATGAAGAGCTTAAGAATATATTTAACTAGAAAAGACAGACTCAAAACCAGTAGCTGTTATCACTAATCACCAAAACTGGAAACAACCTAAATGTCCCTCACTGGTAAATGGGTAGGCAATCTGGCGTTCACCTACACGGTGCAGCACTACTGAGCAACAAACAGGAGTGACTACACGCACGCACGACGTATGAATGAATGAATCGCAGACGCATGATGCAGAGTGAAAAGAAGCCAGACTTAAAGGGCCCTATGTACTGGGCAGTTCCATTGACAAGCCATTCTAGAAAGGGTGAAATTACAGGGCTGGAGCACAGCTGAGCGGTTGCGTGGGGTGGGGGCTGGGGGAGGGGTTCGCCACCAAAGGGCATGGGGCCGTTTCGGGGAGGATGACAGAATTGCTCTGTATCTTCATTACGGCGGCAGTTACCAAACTAGGTACGTGTGTCAAAACTCACAGCACCGCACAATAAAAAGGGTAAATTTGGCTGTAGGTAAATTACACCTTAATCAAGATAACCAGGAGCTCTATATGCTGGTATATGAACAGACTGACCCTGGAAGGACACACAGCTGGAAAGTGGCTACTTCCGGAGGAGAGGGAGATTCTCCATCATGTGTTCTTTGGTTCTGCCTTAAACTCAGGTTATGTATTATCTCTTCGAGAAAAAAAAAGTCATATTTACAAAACGAACCAGTAACAATGATCCCAGACACCTGCAAGTTTTGAAGTACGTGCACCAAGGTGTGCAAGAGACATGAGTAAACCATAACACGAGGAAACTCCAGGGAAAAGGAGTGAAAGATCAAGAGAGACGCTGGGTAAACATAACAGAATGAAACTACACCTGCACCACTTCCAGGAGCCTCACTGGCAAGACAGGACAACAAAGGGACAGCAGAGGGACACGACCACAGGACAAATAGAACGGAAGGAGACGGTACGGAAAGAGACGGCACCAAAATGAAAAGCTAACAAACTAGACAAGTGGTCACTGAGCAAGTACAGAAAACACAAACCCTGTTTAATTTACCCCTATAAATTAAAGAAAAAAAAACACTTCCCAGTAATCAAAATCACCATAAACTAAGTTAAAAGACCAGGAGCTAACAGGAGAAACATATGTAATGTGAAAACAGGCAAAGGTTTAATATCTGTTATGTTAAAAAAATTCCTGGGGCGCCTGGGTGGCTCAGTCGGTTAAGCATCCGACTTCGGCTCAGGTCACGATCTCACTGTCCATGAGTTCGAGCCCCACGTCGGGCTCTGTGCTGACTGCTCAGAGCCCGGAGCCTGTTTCAGATTCTGTGTCCCCCTCTCTCTCTGACCCTCCCCGTTCATGCTCTGTCTCTCTCTATCTCAAAAATAAATAAACGTTAAAAAAAAAAATTAAAAAAAAAAAAATTCCTACAAATCACTTTTTTAAAAGGACGAATACCCCAGTGAGAAAAAAATATATAAACAATCCACAGAAATCAAAATATGACCATTAATGCACGTAAAAAATAAGGACACTCAACCTCACTGGTAACCAGGAAATTACAAATGAAAATAAGATGCCACTTTCGCAAAAACGTTAAAAGTAATAGAGAGTTCTGTTGATGACGTGATGCTCTCAGGCACTGCTGGTCAGGGTACAAATTAGTAAAGCTTCTTCAGATTATCTACTGTAACTGTGTATAATACACTGAGAGCCTGTAAGTACTTTCTGGTATCAATGTCAAGAAACAGCACATGAACAAGAATGTATGACCGTTCGTGCTGGTAAAAAACCGGCAATCACCAAAACGTCCACTGATAAGGCAGGGGATGGACAAACTGGGGTCCACTCACACAACGGACTGCTGTGCAACAGTGTAAAACAGCAAGGTGTGTGGAAATGAAAAGACTTCCAAGAAACACTGCTGAATGAAAGCAGGGATAGGAAGGAGGAAGGGGTATTTACATAGGGTGGCTGCAAAGGTCTTATACAGGTGTCATCTGTACAAGATGAGGGATGGGCCTAAGGGAGAAAAAAAACACTCCAGCAGGTGCAAAGGTGCTGGGCCTGAGCAACATCTCTCTGAAGGCAGTAAAGACCCCAGCGACGATTCCTGGCCCTAGCGATTCCGGGTTACTGACCGGATGTGACTTCCAACTCACCCCCTCGCTGTGTTGCACCACGTTGCCAATGTTATGCAGAGACTGGAAGTTTTGGGTGTTCACAGAGCCAAACTCCACAATCTCATCATCCACTTGCAGACCCTAGACAGAGAAGAGAAAATAGAAAACGAGGGTAGAGGTTAAATGTGCTTCTGGTTTCTTTACCCTTCCACATCCAACTTTAACACCCAGGCCAAGAACGTGTTTTCTACAGGGGAGAATGGCAGGCACAAAGCAAAGAGGTCAGAGGTTTAGCGACTGCACATGGGAGAGGGTGGTGGATAACTGGGCCACCTCCCCCTGCAGGTTCCTTCTGGGACAGATCTAGTGAAAGGGGGCCACATCTGCCCAATGTCTGATAAAAGCTGGGGTTGTACAGGCCTTCAAGAATGAGGGGAAAAACCAAATGCTGCCTTCTGGGGTCCCGACCCAGGTTCAGGGGCAAGAAGAGGCAGAGCAATCTGAGCTTATTTTGTTCAGGGGTCAGAATTTAGACCAGTTTGTCCTAAAGGTCCCCAGACAAGCAGCCACAGGCACAAGGCTGACCCAGGGCTAGTGTGACCCTTTCATTCCAAGAACACAGACCAGGATTCATTCACTCCTTCAACTTATATTTGTCGCGGGCCAACTACAGCCTGTGCTCGATGCTGTAGAAGTTAACGAGTAACGAGTACAACGAAGCTTCTGTGTAACTTAACGTCTTGTGACCATTAAAGATGGTTGGCAGGCCCTGGCTCCAGGACCCGGTTCCATAACTGAGGAGCAATGTGTCCTGGCACAAGTTACTTCAGAGCTCAGGGGCTTTTTTTCATGGGCAAAATGGGGGTAGAGATTACTGCCTATCCCAGAAGGTGGCTGTGGGATTAAAGATTAAATATGCAACCACATAAAAACTTGAACATGATGTTCAGAGTAGCATTCTTAATAATTGCCAAAAAAAAAAAAGGAAAAAAACCAAATGTTAACTGGTGAATGGATAAAAACAATGTGATGCAGCCATACAATAGAATATTAATCAGCCATAAAAAGGAAAGAAGGGGGTCCCCGGGGGGCTCAGTTGGTTGAACATCCGACTTTGCTCAGGTCGTGATCTCAGTTTGTGGGTTCGAGCCCACATCGGGGTCTGTGCTGGCAGCTCAGAGCCTGGAACCTGCTTCGGAGTCTGTGTCTCCCTCTCTCTCTGCCCCTCCCCTGCTCATGCTGTCTCTCTCAAAAACAAATAAACATTAAAAAAATTTTAATAAATAAATAAAAAAGGAAACAAATAGGGATACATGTCCCATCAGGGATGAACCTTGAAAACATGATACTAAGTGGACAAAGCCAGTCATAAAGCATCATACATTATATGATTCCATTTACATAAAGTATTCAAAATAGGCAAATTCATAGAGACAGAAAGCAGACTTGTGGTTCCAAGGGGCTAGGGGAGATGGGGCTAGGGGGTACAGGGTTTCTTTCTAGAATAATGAAAATATTCTAAAATTGATTGCAGTGATAGATACATAGCTCTGTGAATACGCTAAAAGCCATGGAATTGCATACTTTTTTTTTTGTTTTTTAGTTTATTTATTTTTGAAAGAGAATACAAGCGGAGGAGGGGCATGGAGAGAGGGAGACACAGAATGTGAAGCAGGATCCAGGCTCTGAGCTGTCATCACAGAGCCTGATGTGGGGCTTGAACTCAACAAAGTGCAAAATCATGAGCTAAGCCACAGTCGGACGTTTAACCGACTAAGCCACCCAGGTGCCCCGGGAAATCATATACTTTAAGTGAGTAAATTTTACAGTGTGTGAACTGTATCCCAGTAAAGCTATTTAAAACTTTTAAAAATACACCAGGTAAGATCTGTAACTCATTCGGCAGGACAGCCAGTGCCCAGCAAGGATTCAGTAAATGGTGGCTACCGTTGCCATTCTCGTGTCTATTACTCACAGCCCAGCTAAAATACGCACAACAAGAGATCCTCTTTCCCTCTCTAGCAATATTTATCACCTTCTGCCTTGTGTCCCAGGCCTCTCCCTGACCAGTCAGTCTGGTGGGAAGCTGGGACTGACTCCTCTCGAAACCCTGGCCCCAGCACAGGGCCGGGCCCCCAGGCCTTGGCCAGTGCTTGCCAAGTGAGTGGGTAAAGTGAAGCCGCAGCATGGAGAGATGACAAGTCTGTGTCCACAGTCCCACCCGGCCCGCACCCCACCCTAAGGCTACCTGACCCACGGCGCTCTCTGGCTATGGATTTCCGTGGCCAGGTTCTGGCTTACCGCGATGCTGGCCGGGGAGCCAGGGCTGATGCTGTTCACTTTGGCGAAGGCCTGAGGGGGGCTGAGGCCCTCGCTCTGGTCCAGGTTGCGGCTCATGGCCTCTTTGTGGGCCTCAGCCATGTCCCGGGCCTGCTTCTCCTTGTCCCGAGCATGCAGCTGGTGCAGGGCTTCCTCCACCTGCTTCATGACCGCCTTGTGATCATTCTGCAGGCCTGGGAGGAGAATGCCGTATCAGGGGACAAGGAAGACAGCGGAGGACATGAGACTCCCACATTCATTCCCTGAATATTCAACAAGCACCTCCTACATGCCAGACACTGGACTAGGGGCTGAGGACAAACGTGTGGCCGAGACAGGGGACTACCCTCACGAAGCTCAGTCTAGCAAGGGAGGCAGCCACAGAACAAGTAAATTACAGTCACATCTGATGACTGTGATGAGGGCTGGCCAGCCAGGACCTGACCTTTTTAGTCTGGGAGATGAGGGGAGACTTCCCCAAGGCAGCACCGTTTCAACTGAGACTTGAAAGGTGAGCAGAGGAATCGTCCCGCTTTACTTCTCACCTAATTCCTCCGGAACGAAAAATGATGCCTAAGTCTACTCATACACGGCAAGTGATGTTCGGTCTGAGACCTAACAGGACAAAAGCTGGAAATGAGGAACCGTGGGGTAAAACCCTCTGATTTTTTTCAGTACTGATGGGTAATTCAAAATGTTGCAAAATAGGGCGCCTGGCTGGTTCAGCCAGAAGAGGCTCTTGATCTCTGGGGTTGTGAATTCAAGCCCCACGTTGGATGTAGAGATTACCAAAAAAAAAAAGATGTTGTGAACCACGATGCCAGTGAGTAAGTCACCGCAGCAGGCCAGTGCAGCACTGGCCTGGTTGGCAGCATTTTGATAACTTTCTAAACCTAAAAACAATTTCCTCTATTTCCTTCATTCAAGCCAGGTCACTCCCAAGGTTCCCTTTGAGGAGTTTCAGAGGCCAGAGCCGCCAACCAGCACTGCCCACCAATCCACGTCCAGCATCTGCGGGGTCACGGACTTTCAGGCTTTCCAGATGCCCTCGACTGGAAGCACACATGGCCACCTGACCTGGTTCCTCTGCCTCTGTCACTTCGAGGGAAGGGGAGGCCCTCAGGCATAATGGGACTCTGGGACCCAACCCACAGGAGCAGACACAAGAAAAGAACCCAGATTTGAGTAAGTAGAGACATATGCGTGGGCAGGAAGACTTAAAACGGTGTCAACATATAATATGTGGTCACTGTCTGACTAGAAAAGACCCCCTGGACAGTAAGCTCCACAAGGACCCCCAGAACCTTCAGCAGCGCCTGGCACATGGTAAGTACTCCATATATAGCTGCCGGGTGATGGAATGGATAACTTCACTTATAATCTATTGCAATTCTAATCAGAATTCCAAAAAAAGTTATTCTCTTGGACAAAATGTTTCCAAGGCCTAGTTCAAAAAAATAAATTTGCAACTATAACAAATTCAGTATAGTAAGATGTTAATAATAGGGAAAGCTGGGGACTGCATGGGACCTCTGTTAATATGTTTCCAATCTTTCTGTAAATCTAAAACTGTTCTAAAAAATAGAATCCATTTTTATTTTTTCTTTTTTTTAATGTTCATTTAGAGAAAGAGAGAGAGGGCAAGCATGCATGAGCAGGGAAGGTGCAGAGAGAGTGTGAAAGGGAGAATCCCAAGCAGGCTCCACGCTGTCAGGGCAGAGCCCTTCTCGGGACTTTATCTCACAAACCATGAGATCATGACTTGAGCCAAAGTCAAGAGTCCGACACTTAACCGACTAAGCCGTACATACAGCCCCCACCTCCCCTCCCCAAATCCATTTTTAAAAATACAAGAGGAGCACATGACTGGTTCAGTTGGTGGAGCATGTGACCTGATCTCAGGGTTGTGAGTTCAAGCCCCATGTTGGGTATAGAGTTTAGAGTTTACACACACACACACACACACACACACACACACACACAAAACAAGAAACTTCTGAGAATAATTTTTCAAAAGATTGATCAGCACTGCTCAACTAGATTCCTTTTTTTTTTTTTTTTAATGTTTATTCAGTTTTTGAGAGACAGAGTGCAAGCAAGGGAGGGACAGAGAAAGAGGGAGACACAGAATCTGAAGCAGGCTCCAGGCTCTGAGCTGTCAGCACAGAGCCCAACACGGGGTTTGAACTCATGAACTGCAAGATCATGACCTGAGCCGAAGTCTGACGCTTAACCAACTGAGCCACCCAGGCGCCCCACAACCAGATTCTTAAATACAATAAAGTCATTAAGACGGTGTGACACCGGGGTGCTTGGCTGGCTCAGTCAGAAGAGCATGTGACTCTTGATCTCAGAGTCATGAGTTCAAGCCCCAAGTTGGGTGTAGAGATTACTAAAGAAATAAACTTAAAAAGACAGTGTGATATTAGCAAAGAGATATATCAACAGAACAGTGCAAAAAACTTGAGACCTAAATATGTCTAAAAATTCTCTATGTAATACTGCTAGCATTTCAAATGAATGGAGAAAGAATAGGCTATTTAATAAGTGGTGTTGGAACATCCGGGTAACCACCCGGAAACAAGTAAGTCAGTGCCCTCTCTCACACCGTAGACTCCGCTTCTCAAATTTCCCCCAGAATCCTAAGTGCCGAGGAAAGCAGGCCACATCCCTGGGGAGTCTGAGGGTTTAGCCAAAAGCCCCAAATTTCCCTCAGTCTGATCGTCTTAATATGGCTTTTCCCTACCCTGTATCTTCCCTTTGTTTCAATACAAAGATGGCGTGCTTCTTTCCCCCAAATCTTCGAGGCAAAGTGACACTCTAAGAAGCTGTTCTGGGATCACACTGCAGCTTTGAGGAATGGTCGGCACCTTGAGCGGTGTCTCCTGCGGTTACTCGCGACCCCAGTGAGCAGCTCAGCTTTATACCACGACGTGCTGAGGACGGAGTTGAGGTTCACGCACATAAAACGGAGGTCCCTGAGTGAAAAATGTGCACGACAAGTTCCCCTCTAACAGGACTTTGTGGCAGAGGCTGCTGGTTGCCCGCCTGTGACGGGGTGAATAATGGCCCCCAAAGGTGCTCTCATCCTTGTCCCCAGAAGCTGCCCAATGTTACTTTCCGTGCCCAAGGGGGCTTTTTCCAGAGGTGGTTAAGTTCAGGACACTGAATGGGGAGATCATCCTGGATTACCCAGATGGGGGGCCCAGTGTGACCACGAGGGTCATAAGTGAAAGAGGAAGGCAGAGAGTGACAGGAGGAGGTGGGACGGTGGGACCAGAAGCTGGGGGATGACCTTGCTGGCTTTGACGATGGAAGGAGCTATGAGCCACAGGACACAGGCACCTCCAGAAGCTGGAGAAGATAAGGAAATGGGCTCTTCCCAAGAGCCTCCAGAAGGAACACAGCCCTGCCAACACCTCCACCTTAGACCAGTGACACCCATTTGGACACCTTATTATTGTAAGAGTAAATCTGTGCCATTTGAAGCCACTAAGTCTGAGAATTTATTCCAGCAGAAAACAGAGAACTGATACGCTGTCCAAACACTTCTCTCCACTTGTTCCTCAACCACGAACAAATACATGATTTTATTTAGGATCGTGAGATGCCCACCGCGGGGTACATCCCCCAACATGTCTTGCCGGCAGAGGGGCCTAGGAGGCGAAACGGAAGTCACTGCAGCAAGGCGGGGGTGGGCCCCCAGGACAGATCTTTGAGGGGAGGGTGCTGGCTGGCTAAGGACCTTTCGTCCTCCTTACTTTCTTCCTTCCCTCCCTTCCTGCTTGGCGCACAGACACGGTGACCCTAAAGCTAGACATGTCCTAAGGATGGCAGAACCAGGGACGTGGCGGCCAGCCCTGCATTGCCGACCTCCAAACGTCCGTTCCGAGGGACTGAGCGCTTCTGTGTGAGTGACCACAGCCAGGTCACTATCCTTACCAGCTCATACATAACTGCTTTGATTAGGATGGTGAGCAATATTTGACTTGGGCTTCTATTATCATTTCAAAAAAGTTTCCAGAGTGAAGCAAAGTCCTTAAAAACGAAATGAAAAACGAAACCATAAATTTAGAACCCTAGAGGCCAAACCATTTCCTCCGTTCTGAGTCCCTCGATTGGGGGGGGGGGGGAACGGTAAGAGAATCGCATCAGGGCAGAAGAGGGGGAAGCAGATTACTATGGAAGAAGATTTCACTTGTGTGCCTTCAGCCTCGGGAAGGGCCCTGCATGCGCACCACTCACAGACGATGTTGTGCCTTGCGGTCCGGACTTGGTACAGGTCCACATCTGAGCGGGGGTACCCCTCGCAGTCCACCAGCGGCTCACTCATGCCAACGCCTTTTTGCTGGAGGGAAGACACATGGTTAAGGTTTCACAGGTGTGAAGTCCTCCAGACCTCCTTCCCTGTGCAGCCATCATAAAGGCGACAGTAACAGAAGCCGCCACACGCTGATTGCTTAGCACAGGCCACGTACTTTCCCCACATGCTCCCTCAACCACCCTCAAAGTGGGGGGGGCAGGGGAGGGGGCACTATATTTTTTATTGATTTCTAGTAACACAAGAAATGCAGGAATCCAGTCTCCTCTTTTGAAGTCAGAACAGTGCAGATTAAAGCTTTGCAGCTCATCCCCAAGGCCAGCCTCTTGGACTCCTCCAAACACTCCTTCCTACAGCAGCTGATACCTGGCTGGTGGCCTTGGAAGCTGGAGGGGAGTGAAAACCCCAAAGGACATCCAGCTGTGGCAGGCCCTTGGTTCTTTCTGAAAGTAAAAAGAGATCTGAAAGGGATTTCAAAAGGTTTTTCATCCCTCAAGGACACACTGACATCAATTGCCTCTGGGGAAAGGAATTGGGTGGGTGGCTGGGGGACAGGGAGGGAAGAGGGACTTTTCATTTTATACCCTTTGGTAGACTCTGAGTTTTGACCATGGACGTATATTCCCTATTCAAAACAATACATTTTAACATTTTAAAGACTTTTCCTGCGTAAATCAGAGCATAGCGCACAAAGGCAATGCAAAGTGTCGTGTTGTGTGATAGAGGGTAGAGATTTTGCAGTCAGACTTTGATTTTTTTTACGTTTTTTTTTTTAATGTTTATTTATTTTTGAGAGAGACAGAGACAGAGTGTGAGTCGGGGAGGGGCAGAGAGAGAGGGAGACACAGAATCCAAAGCAGGCTCCAGGCTCTGAGCTGTCAGCACAGAGCCTGATGTGGGGCTCGAACCCACAAACCGTGAAAGCATGACCTGAGCTGAAGTCAGATGCTTAAACGACTGAGCCACTCAGGTGTCCCAGTCAGACTTTGATCTGAATCCCAGTTTTGCCTCGTACAATCTGGGTGCCCTTGGTTAAGACTCCTCTCCAAGCCTCAGCCTCCTCGATTATCAAATGGGAATAATGGCACTCACCTCCCTTCCCACTCGCGATGAGAATTAATGAGTTGACCTGTGTGGACAGCTTAGCACAGTGCTAGGCGCACCCGCAGTGGGGTGAACAGTGGCCCCCAAAAGATATGCCCCAAGTCCTAAACCCCCAGAACCTGTATATGTGACTTTATTTGGAAAAAGGATTTGGAGATGTAATTAAGGCTCTTGAGATGAGACTCTCTTAGATTCAAGGTGGGCTCCAAATCCAATGACAGGTATCCTTGTAGAAATGGAAGGGAGATCCAGGACAGGGGATCGTGTGACCAGGGGCAGAGACTGGCGTTATCCAACTGTAAGCCGGGGATGGCTGGCAGCCACCAGGAAGCAGGACAGGGACATGACATGGAACAGATCCTCCCTCCGAGCCCCCAGAAGAAACCAACCCTGCTGACATCTTGACTTTAGACTTCTGGCCTCCACAACTGTGAAAGACTAAATGTGTCATTTTAAGTCACCCTGTTTGTGGTAATTTGTTACTGCAGCCCTAGGAAATTACTACGCATAAAAGTAACAAGTGTCACGGCTGTAATTATGGCAGCAGCAGAAAAGGTGCCCAGGATACATATATGCAGGACGAAAGATTCCATTCACTTCTCTATCTGGAAGCCACTGAGTTACACCTACTGTTTCTTGTTATTAACTGAAGTCCATAGTTTACCTCAGCCTTCACTCCTAGTGTCTTACATTCTATGAGTTTGGACCAATGTTTAATGAATGTACCCATCATCACAGTGTTACACAGGGTATTTTCACTGCCCTAAAAATCCTCTGTCCTCCACCTATTCATCCCCACCACTACCCCTGATCCCTGGCAACCCCTGATCTTTTTACTGTCTCCACAGTTTTGCTTTTTCCAGATTCTGGTTGGAATCCTACAGATGTAGTCTTTTCAGACCGGCTTCTTCCAGTCGGTAATATGCAATTAGGGCTCCTACACATCTTTTCAGAGCTTGCTAGCTTATTTAGTTTTAGCACTGAGTAACATTCCATTGTTTTGAGATACCACAATTTATTTATCTATTCACCTACTTAAAGACCTCTTGGTTGGGACTCCTGGGTGGCTCAGTCGGTGAAGCATCCGACTCTTGGTTTTGGCTCAGGTCATGATCTTGAGGTTGGTGGGATCAAACCCTGCGTCAGGCTCTGTGCTGACAGCATGGAGCCTGCTTGGGATTCTCTCTCTTTCTCTATGTTCTCTGCCCCTCCTCCACTTGTGCTCACTCGCTCTCTCTCTCAAAATAAATAAATAAACTTAAAAAACAACAACACCTCTTGGTTGCTTCAAGTTTTGGCAACGGTGAAAAAAGCAGCTATGAACATCAGGAAGGTTTTCGTGTCAACATGTCTTCAACCCCTTTGGGCAAACAGCATGGAGCACAACTGCTGGATGGGTGGTAAGAGAATGTGGAGCTTTGTAAGAAACTGCCCTACTTTTGCATCCCTATCAGCACGGGATGAGAGTTCCTCCACACCCTCACCAGCATCTGAAGGTGGAAATTCTGACACATACATAGTACATAGTAGCACCTCGCGGGTGTTTTAATTTGTATTCTCTGATGACTTAGGACGTGATGCATCTTTCTATATGCTTCTTTGCCATCTGTAGATCTTCTGTGGTGAGGAGTCTGTTAAGGTCTTTGGCCAATTTTTTTTTTTTAATGTTTTTTACTTATTTTCCAGAGACAGAGAGACAGAGCACGAGCTAGGGCGGAGCAGAGAGAGAGAGAGACAGACAGACAGACAGACAGACCGAATCCAAAGCAGGCTCCAGGCTCTGAGCTGTCAGCACAGAGCCCGATATGGGGCTCGAAACCACAAACTGTGAGACCATGACCTGAGCCAAAGTTGGATGCTTAACCGACTGAGCCATCCAGGTGCCCCCTTTGGCTGATTTTTTAATCAAGTTATTGTCTTTTTAGTATTGAGTTGGAAGAGTTCTTCATATTTTCTGGATCCCTTGTTAGGTAACTGCAAATATTTTCTCCCATTTGGTGAACTGCCTTTTCCCCTTCTTGACTGTGTCTTTGGAAACACACATTTTAAATCCTGATAAAGTCCAATTTATCTACTTTTTCTTTTGTTGCTGGTGCTTTTGGCATCACATCTGAGAAAGCTTTGCCTGATCCAAGGTCACAAAAGTTTATTCCTAGGCTTTATTCTAAGAGATTTATAGTTTCTGCTGTCCCCTCTTTTTGAAAACAAACATAGAGCAGGGCTTCAAGCTTCAAGCTTTTAGCCAGTGATGGTAGCTAATGACAAGGAACGAACATATTATAGCACCCTGATACGTATTTTTATTTTATATTAAAGGGAAGAAAATCCCATTTTTCCCCATATGCTGTAGAGCTATAAAATTTTCATTTAGGGGCGCCTGGGTGGCGCAGTCGGTTAAGCGTCCGACTTCAGCCAGGTCACGATCTCGCGGTCCGGGAGTTCGAGCCCCGCGTCCGGCTCTGGGCTGATGGCTCAGAGCCTGGAGCCTGTTTCCGATTCAGTGTCTCCCTCTCTCTCTGCCCCTCCCCCGTTCATGCTCTGTCTCTCTCTGTCCCAAAAATAAATAAAAAACGTTGAAAAAAAATTTTTTTTAATTTTCATTTAAACTAAATCAAGTAAAAAAGTGGATCAACTTAAAGAAAAATACCAAGGGAACAACAGTACAGGAGGTATATGGAGACAGCATCTGCTTGAGGTAGAAAGTAACTAAAGTTTGGGAAACTGTTAGCATAATGTTGAAAACACAAGTTCTGGATTGAACAGGCTTGATATCTGAATCTCACTTTGAGACTTTAAGTAAGTGACTTCCCCTTTCTGAGCTTCAGGGTAACATCCTAACTTCACAGGGTGGTTGTGTGGATTTCATGATCTAACACACAAGTAAACCAACACTCTTCAGGCATACAATCAGCACCAATAAAATGGTACCCTGGCCTCCGTATGATGCCTCTATCTTACTCCCATCACCTAAAATGCATTCCATCCACCCTACATAAGATGTCTTTTATTCTTCCTCTGCAAATTGATTTGTGGCTTTACACTAAGTGACATAAGAAAAACTATCAGTTTGGTAGCCAGACGACCAGGGAACTAGACCCACCACTGCCACTTCCCAGCTACATGACCCTAGACTAGGGTTCGCCTCACCCTAGGCCTCAGTTCCCTCCCTATACAATAATGATAAAGAGCCTTACCTGTCACTCAAAGCTCGGTCTTTAGACCAGCAGCATCAGCAGCGCTGGGAATTTGCTAGAAACACAGCATCTGCACCTGCGCTCCCGAGCTCATCAGAAACTGAAATTTTAACAAGATCCCCAGTGCTTGCCAAACACACGAAAGCTTAGGAAGCTCTGACGTGAGCGGGTTAGCAAAGCACAGATCTTCGGTACACGGTCAACAAGGATTGACGATGCTGGTGACATCTGAAAATTTATTAGCTCTGTGACCCAAGGCACGTTTAAGTAACGCCTCTGTTTCCTCATCGCTAAAATGGGGAGAGTAACAGCCTCAAAAGGTTACTGTGACGGTTAAATGAGCTCATCAACGTAAAGCAATTAAAACAGCGCCCGGCACACGGTAAGCGCTCCATAAACCCATGCTACAGCACCAACACCGATTATTCTTAATTGCTAATATTACTTGCCTCCTGCCGACAGAGGCCGCAGTTGCCGCGCCTTGGGCTTCCCAGGGAGGGAGAGACACACAGTTGAGAGCTCAAGCACAGGCCTCCCCTGCCTCCCAGTCCTCCCAGAACCGGGTGCCAGGTCAAGAGGCCCCGGGCTCCTCCTACTCCCGCCAGGGAACCCCGAGCCCACACTCACGCTCTCCAGCACGTCATAATTGGCTTTGATCTGCGCCTCGATCTCCTCCTTGCGCCGTATCAGCTCCTGGATGTCGCTGACAGTCACTCCACCAGCCTGAGAGGAGCCTTCGCTCTGCCCGGTTTGCTCCTCCGACATCCTGGATCTCCGCGAGGTATCCTGGACTCCAGGCTTCCCGGCTTCCTGACTGCGGACGCCTGAGGGGACTACGGCTACGGATCCGCCCGCGGGCCAAACTTCCTCGGACATCAGCAAGCGCGAGGATGGGCAAGGGGCGTGGTTTGCGGGCGGGCGGGGTCGCCGGAAGCCACACCCCTCTGGAAAAAAAATTGGTCTGGTGACTAGCAAGGACCACTACGGGGAGAAAAGGATTCCAGGTCATTCACACGCGATGTCACCAGCCGGAACAGGATGATCTCTTTCTAGGTGACTCATTTGCTTTCTACATTCATTCAACAGACATCTATTGAGCGCCTACCACGTGTTTGTGCTAGAGCACTGGACAAAGCTATCTTCAGTTCAGCTCTTCACATCTACCCAGCCCTGAGCTTTTGCAAAACACCTTCAAGCTTTATCCCCCATTTAAAAAAAAGATTTTATTTTGGGGGTGCCTGGGTGGCTCAATCGGTTTAGCGTCTGACTCTTGATTTCGGTTCAGGGCATTATCTCACTGAGTTCAAGCCCCACGTGGGGCTCTGCAATGACAGCATGGAACCTGCTTGGGAATCTCTCCCTCCCTCTGCCCCGCCCCCGGTGGTGCACATGCGCTCTCTGTCTCAAAAGAAGCTTTTTAAATTTTTTTTTTTTTTTTTTTTTTTTTTTTTTTTTGAGACAGAGAAGGACAGAGCATAAGCAGGGGAGGGGCAGAGAGAGAGGGAGACACAGAATCTGAAGCAGGTTCCAGGCTCTGAGCTGTCAGCACAGAGCCCAGTGGCGGGGCTCAAACTCACAGACTGTGAGATCATGACCTGAGCTGAAGTCAGTCGCCCAACCCACTGAGCCACCTAGGCGCCCCTCTCAAAATAAACTTTAATAAAAAAAAAAAAAAAGGAAAAAAGATTTTATTTTTAAGTAATCTCTACACCCAATGTAGGGCTCAAATTTGCCACCCCGAGATCAAGAGTTGCACACTCCACCAGCTGAGCCAGCCAACTGTTCCCCACCTTATCCCACATTTTACAAACCCTACAAGCTTAGGTTCACATCCGGTTCTTGCCACTCACTGTAATGTGCATGACCTTAGGTAAATTACTTCACTGCTCTGAGCCTGTTTGCTCATCTCTAAAATGGTTGCATAGTGACAGTAATATATCTCAGAGAGCTGCCATTTGCCAACAAATATTTATTAAATGTCATCTATATGTCATACACTGTCCCAGGAGCTAGAAAAGTAAAGAATTGAGTTACAACTCAGTACCTCTTACATATTAAGGCCTCTATTGGGGTGCATGGGTGGCTCAGTCAGTTAAGCCTCTGACTTCGGCTCAGATCATGATCTCACAGTTTGAGTTTGAGCCCCGCGTTGGGCTCTGTGCTGGCAGCTCAAAGCCTGGAGCCTGCTTCCGATTCTGTGTTTACCTCTCTCCCTCTGCCCCTCCCCCATTCATGCACGCACGCGCGCGCGCGCGCGCGCTCTGTCTCTCAAAAATACACATTTTTTTCAGAATTTTAAAAAGGCCTCTATAAACTTTGATAAAAATAGTGATGATAATAATAATTTATCAAATACTTACAATGTGCCAGGCACTGTTCTAAGTGCTTTACATGTATCAATTCAACAACCTTGTGAAACCTGGGTCGTTATTGTCCTCATTTGACAACTGAGAAAACCCTTTCAATAACCAACTTGTCCAAACAGCAGAATAAATTTCCAAATTTTCAACCTGGTTTAACCAAATGATAAAACTTAACATCTAAACATGTGCCCCCTAATATTTTGCACTCAAAAGGCCATACCATTACTTATGTAGCATTCAAACATTTTCCCCTGAATCTAATCCTGGCGAATAAACACAAATCCAAATTAAAGAACATTCTTCAAAACAAGTGGCCTGAACTCTTCAAAAAAGGTCAATGTTGTGAAATACACATACACAAGCTAAGCAATGTTGGAGCTTAAACAGACACAATAATTAAATTCAATGTGTGATCCTGGATTGGATCCCAGTTCTCTTTAAAAAAAAAAACAAAAAACTATAAAGGGCATTCTTGCAACAATTAGAGAAGTTTAAATATGGATAGTATAGTATCAATGTGAAATTTCCTGATTTTGGTACTAGTACTGTGGTTACATAAGACAATGTCCTTAGAAATTGTACCCCGTGGTATTTAGGGGCAAGAGAGGCAATTTACTTTCAAATTGTTCACAAAAAAAGTACAAACATATATTTGTAGACAAGAGAATGGTAAGGTAAATGTGATAAAGTAAATAATTGGTGATTCTGAGTAAAACACATACTAACAGTCTTCTTACCATCTTTGCAACTTTTCTGTAAGTTTGAAATTCTTTCAAAATAAAAAGTTACAAAAATAATCTTTATAGAGAAAAAAGTAGGATTGATTGCATTCGGACTCCTTTATTTTGTTCAATTATCTTCTTTAAATAAACTAACACTTCGGGGCACCTGGGTGGCTCAATCGGTTAAGTGTCCGACTTCAGCTCAGGTCAGGATCTCGGTGGTTCGTGAGTTTGAGCCCACGTGGGGCTCTGTGCTGACAGCTCGGAGCCTGGAGCCTGCTTCGGATTCTGTGTCTCCCTCTCTCTTTGTCCCTCCCCTGCTCATGTTCTGTCTCTCTCTCTCCTTCAAAAATAAACATTTAAATAAATAAATAAGTAAACTAACATTTCTAACCCTGACCCCTCCCACCAAAAAAAAAGAAAAAAAGAAGAAGAAGAAGAAAAGAAAGAAAAAAAAAACAAAGGAAGGAAGAAAAGAGAGACCTGATAACTAAATACAATGCATAATCTCCAATTGGATATGAGATTTTTTTTTTTAAATACTAAGCAGCAGCTTTAAAAGATATTATTGGGAAAACTTGAAAATTTTAATATGAACTTTATATTAGATTATAGTATTGCATCAATGTTCTATTTCTCTTGCTAAAATACTGGTGTTCTAGGGGCACCTGGGTGGCTCAGTTGGTTAAGCGTCTTGAGTTCATCTCAGGTCATGATCTCCCAGTTCATGGGTTTGAGCCCTGTGTTGGGCTCTGTGCTGATGGCTCAGAGCCTGGAGCCTGCTTCGGATTCTGTGTCTCCCTCTCTCTCTCTGCCCTTCTCCCGCTGCTGCTCTGTCTCTGTCTCTCTCAAAAATGAATAAACATTTTTTAAAAAATTTTTTAAAGGGGCACCTGGGTGGTTCAGTCGGTTAAGCATCTGACTTCGGCTCAGGTCATGATTTCTTTCTTTCTTTTTTTTTTTTTTTTTTTAAACGTTTATTTATTTTTGAGACAGAGAGAGACAGAGCATGAACAGGGGAGGGGCAGAGAGAGAGGGAGACACAGAATCCGAAACAGGCTCCAGGCTCTGAGCTGTCAGCACAGAGCCCGACGCGGGGCTTGAACTCATGGACCGCGAGATCATGACCTGAGCCAAAGTCGGCCGCTTAACCAACTGAGCCACCCAGGCGCCCCCGATAGGTCATGATTTCATGGTTTGAGCCCCGGATCAAGCTCTGTGCTGACAGCTCAGAGCCTGGAAGCTGATTCAGATTCTGTGTCTCCCTCTCTCTTTGCCCCTCCCTCCTTTGCTCTCTTTCTCAAATACTAAACATTAAAATTTTTTTTTAATTTTTTTAAAGGTATTGGTATTCTAATTATCTAAGAGAATCCTCTTATTCAAGGAGGTGAGTGCTGAAGTATTTAGAGATATGGTATCATAATTTCTACAACTAACTTGTAAGTGGTTTAGGAAAAAAGCTGTACATAAACATGCCTAAATATTAAAGGCATGGTGGGGGGGCGTTGGAGAATAGAGAGGGAGAGAGAGAGATTAAGGGAAAGGCAAAATGTAACAACAGGTAAGTGAAGGATATATGGGTGTTGGCAGAAACTATCTTGGAATTCCTGAGGTTTGAAATTTTTTCAAATAAAAAGGGCAGAGTGGAGATTCCTACCCATGCCTCTTGTGCTGCCTGTGTGGGAAGATTTCCACTCATCTGAAACCAGAGCTATTTTTTTTGTTGTTGTCGAAACCAGAGCTATTGTTTAAGTCACTGTATGATGTTATTGTCCATATTATCATTATAATAAACCTAGATCCAGTACCTTCCACTGCCTCCATAGCTCTCAAATCCATCCGTTAACTCCTCCTTCACCCACATCCCAATACCCCAATCTTTTTCCGGATCACAGCGGCTTCTGACCTGCTCTCAGCTTCTAGGTTGCCCCTTCCATCCATTCTCCACGTAACAGCCAAAAGAACCCTACCCTAAGAATAACACTGTCATTCAGCTGCTTAAAAGCTTTCAATGGCTTTCCAGTGCTCTTCTCTCGGCTTTCATGACCCTTCTAACCCCTGCTTGCCTTTGGATACACACACACACACACACACACACCCCACTTATTTTCCAGCCACACTGAACATCTAGCAGTTTCTGGCACATTCATTGCTCAGTCTCTCTCAGCACTGGGCGTTAGCACCCTCCTCTGGAACACCATGTCAGGCCAGGCTGATTCCAACTCCTCCTTCAAGATCCAACTCAAACACTACCTCCCTTGGAAATCCTTCTGTGACCCACCCCAAAGCTAGGGTTGATGTTTACTGTACTTTCCACATGTATTATAAATGCATATTTACCTGTGTGTCCCATGCACTAAGGATTCTTAGAGGATGTGGGCTGAAGCTTGTTTGTCTTCAAATGTTTGTAAGTGAGTGTTTAATAGAGGACGCAAAGGAGACAGGCTGAGAGAACAGTCTGCTCCTCCCCCATTCCTGTTGTTCTGGTTCTTCTTACCTGCAGTGGCCTCGGACAGCCAGCAGATCCTTTGTTTTAGAAAGCTGCCACGATCTAGGAGAACCTAAACCGGTTACCTCTTTTTATTCCACAACAAGAAGGAAGCCAAGAGATAAGGAATGGGGAAACGGAGGCAGGAAGCTAGAGCCACACCAGGAAGACATGGTCGGACATACTTCATATGGCCTGGCTGCAAATTTTCCTTGTTTTCCCTCCTGCCCCCAGGAGTCAGACCTACTGGCAAGACAATTACCTTTAGTCCTGTGGCTATAAACCAAGGGGCTGGCCTCCAAGGCCCAAATAGTGTGAGTTGGTTCACTAAGTGTTTGAGAGAGAGAGAGAGAGAGAGAGAGAGAGAGAATATATATATACATATATATATATATATATGTATATATATATACATTCCACACGTAATATAATCTCCACACATAATGTAGGACTTGAACTCACAACTCCAAGATCAAGAGCCACGTACACTATTGACTGGGCCAGCCAGACACCCCGGTACACTAAGAGTTGTAAAGAATTTTATTTTATTTTATTTGTTAAAGTTTATTTATTTATTTGGAAAGAGATAGAGAGAGAGTAAGCGTTCAAGGGGCAGAGATGGGGGGTGGAGTGGGGTTGGACAGAGGATCTGATCCCAAGCGGGCTCTGTGCTGACAGCAGAGAGATAGGGGGCTCGAACTCACAAACCGTGAGATCATGACCTGAGCCAGAAACCAAGAGTCGGACGCTGAGGATTTTAAGTTAGTTACTGGAACAGCTGCCATACTCAGAAGGCTATTTAAGAGGCATTTAATGGAAGGCCTACTTACAGAGTCACGGACAAACTCAAGGGAGCAAATAAGGGATAATGAAACTCTCTGGGACCAGCAACATGGGGTCAGTTACCACCCCAGACCCGAAGGGGCAAGGAGAGGGAACAGTTTCCAAAGCTAGAGAGGGTGTAGCCACCCAGCGGCAGTGTGGTGGTCAGCAGAACACAGCTGCACTAGAACATCTAGGGTAAATACGTCTCCTCTCCCTCCTGCTGCCTCCTGCAGGAGCCTCTGGGAAGCTGAGGACAAAGGGGTTAGGGATAAAGAATTACGGAGGGAAGAGACTTAGAGGGGCAAAGGAGTATCCAGCACAATTGCCAAATTTTAAACATTTGGGAAAGAAAGATGCAGAGCCCCACATAGTGTACGATCCTAGTTTTACACAACAAAGTCAACTCTCCCATATATGTGTATATAATTGCTTATGATTGCATGAGAAGGGAGAAAGGTGTGGGATTATACCTGTGAGCGTGTTAGGATTTAGTACCTGGACAGGGTTGGGGCAGGGGAGAAGACAATAGAAAAAATAGGATATTTATTAATATGAATTCAGAGTCATTTAACAAAGAAAATCATTGCTAAAGAAACTGCACATTCAAGTAAGATAGATCATTGTAGATGCTGTTTCTAATGACAAGATTTTGTTTGTTTCTAGGGGTTGGGTAAAGTAATTATGATACAGCCTTTCAGTGAAACACACACACACACACACACACACACACACACAATGAACATAGGTGTTTACAATCATGAAAAGTGTTTACAAAGCATATATTCAAGAAATCGTTACAGGGGTGCCTGGGTGGCTCAGTCGGTTGAGCTTCCGACTTCGGCTCAGGTCATGATCTCATGGTCTGTGAGTTCAAGCCCCATGTCGGGCTCTTTGCTGACAGCTTGGAGCCTGGAGCCTGCTTCCGATTCTGTGTCTTCCTCTCTCTCTGCCCCTCCCCCGTTCATGCTCTGTCTCTCTCTGTCTCAAAAATAAACATTAAAAATAAATTAAAAATAAATAAATAAAGGGGCGCCTGGGTGGTTCAGTCGGTTAAGCGGCCGACTTCAGCTCAGGTCATGATCTCACGGTCCGTGAGTTCGAGCCCCGCGTCGGGCTCTGTGCTGACAGCTCAGAGCCTGGAGCCTGTTTCGGATTCTGTGTCTCCCTCTCTCTGACCCTCCCCCGTTCATGCTCTGCCTCTCTCTGTCTCAAAAATAAATAAACGTTAAAAAAAATTAAAATAAAAAACTAAAAATAAATAAAAATAAAAATTGTTACAGGAAAGTATATCCATACTCATATCCACACCTATCTATGTATCTATGTATATTTCAGTGGTTGTGTCTAAATCAGTCATGGTGGTTGTGTATTGTCTATAGATGAAGGAGGATAACTGGTGGGTTTGTCTTCTGTATTTCTTTCTCTCTCTCTCTTTTTTTCTTCTTCTTTGAGAGAACAAGTGGAGAGAGTGGAAGAAGGGCAGAGAAAGAGAAGGAATCTCAAGCAGGCTCCATGCTCAGCATGGAGCCTGACACAGGGCTCGATCCCACAACCCTGGATCATGACCTGAGTCAAAATCAAGAGTTGGATGCTCAACTGACTGAGCCACCCAGGCGCCCCTTTCTTTACTTTTAATTAGATGTATTTTCTCCTTTTTTCCCTAAATTAACTTGCATTAATTCTGTTATAAAGAATAAAATACGTGGTGCCTGGGTGGCTCAGTCAGTTAAGCGTCTGACTTCAGCTCAGGTCATGATCTCACCGTTCATGAGTTCGAGCTCAGCATCAGGCTCTGGGTTGACAGCTCAGAGCCTGGAGCCTGCTTTGGATGCTGTGCCTCCCTTTCTCTCTGCCCCACCTCTCTCTCTCTCTCTCTCTCTCTCTCTCTCAAATAAACATTAAAAATTTTTTTAAGAATAAAATAAAACACACCTCTGAGCCGGTTAAACATGTATTCAGTTTGTGAAAATTCAGAGAGCTTTATACTTTTTCACTTTTCCATGTATATTAGTCTTCAATAAAAATACTACTTTTCAGTATCAAAACAATGCACAAAATCAAAAAGAAAATTCGAGAACCACCACAATGTTTTAATTGAGGTGAGAGTCACATAACAAAATTTTGGAGGTGAACAGTTCAGTGGCATTTAGAACATTTAGGATGTTGCGTAACCACTCCCTAACAGAATACTAGACACAGAATCACGCCTATCCCTGTAGGTATTAGAGACTCATAACACCTCTTCCTACCATTCAGAAATGGGAAAAGAGGGTTCAAAGAGGTTAAGCAGCAACTCGTAAGCCAAAGCTGACTCACCCATCGCCCCTGTGAAGAATGAGAGTCTATAATAGTCTGAACCGAAGGGTGGGCCATGTTCAAAAGCTTGGGGACTTTGGATGATGAGGACACAGGTTCAGTATGGAAGGGACCAATGGTTGACCTTGAGTAATCGGGACCTCCGATTATGCAATGATCAAGCTA
Organism: Prionailurus bengalensis; assembly: GCF_016509475.1. Taxonomy (NCBI): domain Eukaryota; kingdom Metazoa; phylum Chordata; class Mammalia; order Carnivora; family Felidae; genus Prionailurus; species Prionailurus bengalensis. Next base: position 7,576,216 of record NC_057356.1, read on the forward strand.
CTGACGTGATGGCGGTTTCACCTGAGAGGAAAGAGAAACCCCCCCCCCCTTTGACGTGCCCTTGGCCTCAATCCCATACATAGCAGATGCTCCCTGTGCAGGCCAAGGCTCTCTTTGCCACTCCCCAGTCGTGACCTCTGGCAATCAGAGCAGTGGAGGAACTCCTACAGGCTCAGGAAACCCATTTGTGGACCCTTCAGGAAGTTTGCAAACCATTTTTTTTTAAACACCAGCATCACTTAAATTGTACTAAAAATTAAATTTTAAAACTGCAAACATTTAGGGGCGCCTGGGTGGTTCATTCGGTTAAGCGTCCGACTTTGGCTCAGGTCATGATCTCACAGTTCGTGGGTTCGAGCCCCGCGTCGGGCTCTGTGCTGACAGCTCGGAGCCTGAAGCCTGTTTCGGATTCTGTGTGTGTCTCTCTCTCTCCGCTCCTCCCCTGTTCACGCTCTGTCTCAAAAATAAACATTAAAAAAAAATTTTTTTTTTAATTTTTTTTTTCAACGTTTATTTTTATTTTTGGGACAGAGAGAGACAGAGCATGAACGGGGGAGGGGCAGAGAGAGAGGGAGACACAGAATCGGAAACAGGCTCCAGGCTCTGAGCCATCAGCCCAGAGCCCGACGCGGGGCTCGAACTCACGGACCGCGAGATCGTGACCTGGCTGAAGTCGGACGCTTAACCGACTGCGCCACCCAGGCGCCCCAACATTAAAAAAATTTTTAAAAAACCCTGCAAACATTTAAATAATAAACTTACAACTAAAGCTGCATTTAAAACAAAGGTAACAAAAGCTCAGTTGTCACTACTTCCTAAATCTTTTACTATGTTTTAGTTTTACCTGTGCTTTTGAGGCTCTATTACAGCTGTGTGATGTGTTGTTGCACCTGCCCATTCTCAATTCCAGGTGTCTGTGACCTCACACTGGTAGTTTGAAATTGGCCACAGGACGTATATACGCCACAGAATGCAGCAACTGCTACAAATTAGGACTTGCTTTATTGTTTTATTGATTGGCAGGGCAGGAGTGAACAATCTACAGCCCCTGGTCCAAATCTGGACCACTGTTTTTTTTTTCCCCTCACTGCCTGTTTTTGTAATAAAGTTTCACTGGCACACAGAGGTACCAATTCATTTACAAACCATCTATGGCTGCTTTCACGTACAACAGCAGAGTTAAATAGCTACGGCAGAGGCCATATGGCCTGCAAAGCCTGAAATATATACTATCTAGCTGTTTACAGAAAATGCTTGCCAGGATCTACTCTAGACTTTTAAAAGAGCAAAAGAGGGGCGCCTGGGTGGCTCAGTCGGTTAAGTGTCCGACTTCGGCTCAGGTCATGATCTCAGGGTCCGTGAGTTTTGAGCCCCGCATCGGGCTCTGTGCTGACAGCTCAGAGCCTGGAGCCTGTTTCAGATTCTGTGTCTCCCTCTTTCTCTGACCCTCCCCCGTTCATGCTCTCTCTCTGTCTCAAAAATAAATAAATGTTAAAAAAAATTTTTTTTAAAAAAGAGCAAAAGACTATTGCATATTTGAAAGTTGCTAAATGAGTAGATCATAAAAGTCCTCATCACAAGAAAGAAAATTATTTTTTTAATTTTTTAAAGTTTACCTATTTATTTTGAGAGAGAGACGGAGGGAAAGAGAGAATCCCAAGCAGGCTCTGCACTGTCAGATGTGGGGCCCAGATGTGCGGCCTGAGCTGAAATCAAGAGCTAAATGCCCAACCAACTAACTGAGCCACCCAGGTGCCCCAAGAAAGAAAATTCTGTTAACTATCTATGTATGGTACAGATGTTAACTTGACTTAGTGTGGTGATCATTTCACATTGTATACACATATTGAGTTCGTTACATTGTACACCTGAAACTAATATAATGTTATTTGTCAATTATACCTCAATAAAAAGAATTTTTTATTGTTATTAAAAAATGTTTTAATGTTTATTTATTTTTGAGAGAGAGAAAGACTGAGCAGGGGAGGGGCAGAAAGAGAGAGAGAGACATGGAATCCTAGGCAGGCTCCAGGCTCTGAGCTGTCAGCACAGAGCCCGATGCGGGACTCGAACCCACAAACCCTAAGATCACGACCTGAGCTGAAGTCAGACACTTTAACTGACTGAGCCACTCAGGTGCCCCAATAAAAACAAATTTTTCTTTTCTTTTTTTTTTTTTAAGATTTTTTTTAATGTTTATTTTATTTTTGAGACAGAGACAGAGAGAGTGTGTGCAGGCTGGGGAGGGGCAGAGAGAGGAAGACAGAGGATCTGAAGTGGGTTCCACAATGGCAGCACAGAGTCTGATGTGGGGCTTGAACTCATGAACCGTGAAATCATGACCTGAGCCGAAGTCAGATGCTTAACCAACTGAACCACCCAGGTGCCCCAAAATTTTTTGAAAGAAATCTCTGCTCCCAATGTGGGACTCAAACTCATGCCCTTGAGACCAAGAGTGGCATACTCTACCCACTGAGCCAGCCAGAAGTCCCCTGGCTTGGCATTTTCTTTCTTTCTTCTTTCTTTCTTTCTTTCTTTCTTTCTTTCTTTCTTTCTTTCTTTCTTTCAATTTCTTTAAGGTTTATTTATTCTCGAGACAGAGACAGAGTTCGAGCAGGGGAGAGGCAGAGAGAGAGGGAGACACAGAAACCGAAGCAGGCTCCAGGCTCTGAGACATCAGCACAGAGCCCGACGGGGGGCTCGAACCCACGAACTGTGAGATCGTGTCCTGAGCTGAAGTCAGACGCTCAACCGACTGAGCTACCCAGGCGCCCCTTGGCATTTTCTAACCGAAGCAGACAAGTGATTTGTGCCAGTCTTCATCTTCCTGAGTCTCGATTTCCTTATCTGTAACACAGAAGAAATAACACCGAGAGGACAAGACAGGTACAATGCCCAGAAGCGCACACCAGGTGCGGTAGAGGGGCCGGTACAGTGAGGGCGTCACGGGATGGGTTCTCCAAAAGCAGGGGCTGAGACAGAGCTTGGGGTGCAAGAAGTTTTTAGGGCTCCACCTTGCTGAAAGGAGGGGGGAAACGAGATTGAGAAGAAGGAGTGGTCGGTGGGGGAGGAGTCCACAAGGCCTTGGCCAACCCCACCGGGGGCTCCGGAGATAGACTTACCCATCAGTTTTCCCCATTGGGCTGAAATGACCTGACCTTTCAACCGCTACTGTGCTCAGTCGCAGCCGCTTTGGGAAAAGTCTCTGCAGCAGCAGATCCTGTGGGAGTGTCCAGCCTGCCAGTGTCCCTGCACCTGGGCAGCAATTACTGCCTCGAAGGCAGATGGGGCAGCAGGTCGTTGTCCCTACCACAGCGGTGCACTGTCTTTAAAGCATTTAAAAATAATATGGGGCACCTGCATGGCTCAGTTGGTTAAGCATCCGACTTCAGCTCAGGTCACCATCTCACAGCCCATGGGTTCGAGCCCCAGGTCGGGCTCTGGGCTGACAGCTTGGAGCCTGGAGCCTGCTTCGGATTCTGTGTCTCCCTCTCTCTCTGCCCCCCTCTCACTCGCTTGTGCACATGCGCACTCTCTCTCTCTCTCAAAAATAAGTAAACATGAAAATAATTTTTAAAAAGAATTTAAAAAAATAATAAAAACCGCTGAAGTCCGTCAACGTTATTTTATCATTTTGTGCCAGCAACTTGAAACAACATCAATGCCAGTTGCTACAGCAGACAAGCCCCGCCCCCCCCCCTCCACCACCACCTTGGCGCCTGACGTTGGATAAGTGCTCCTGGACAGCGTTGTTGCTGCTATGATTACGATTGTTCTCCTAGTGTGCCAGAATCAATGGTCGTAAAGGCCAGAAACCCATCTCAAACTAGCTGAAGCAGAAGAGGGAGAATTCGGGCTCACCCAGAAGCATGCCTGGAACAAGATGCTCAGATATTAGGAATCTGTTTCTTTCCCGTCCCTGCTTTCCCTGTGCTGGCTTCATACACAGGCACATTTACCCCGCATGGAAGCAGACGTGGCCAGCAAAGCACCGTGCGGTCAGCTGAACAAATACAGAGCTCAGAGAGACGCTCTTTCTCAAGCAAAAGTCCCAGGGCAAACCCACATTGGCTGGCTCTGGGCCAGGCTCCCATCCCTGAAGCAATCACAGGGTTTTCTCACTGGCTGGTCCCGGCTCGCCTGCCCTTAAAACCACGTGGACAGGGAGGGGAAGGGATGGTTTCGCAAAGGAAAAGAGATGCTGTAACAACAGGGTAGGAGTGGATGCTGGCAGCAAGTATCCAGGACATTCCTCTGTGCTCCCAGCAAATATCCAGGACATTCCTTAGTGCTCCCAGAGCCAAGCCGGGAGGACATCCTTCAGAACACATCAGAGGCAGGGCACTCATTGCTTGCACAGTTTGAAACACTGAGACTCAGAGAGGAGCTGGGAGTAGCCCAAGTTCACAGTCTCCAGAGCCCAGGGATCCTGTATCCCAGGCCGACAACTCTCTTGACCCTCCAGGCCATCACTGATGCCTGGTGATATGGTTGCCTGTCCCCTCAAAGCTCAGGCCTGTGGGCTCTGTGCCGGGAGAGATACAGAATAGCCACGCCCCACTGGCCCCGCCCCACTGCACTACCCTGATAACAGCCCAGCCCCCTGGCCAGCCCACACCTTCTCCCTAACTTCGGTGTGCCCTTGTGGGGAAGGCTGTGGGGCGCAGGGCAGGGTGGGGGAAATTCTATCCCTGGGCTGGTGCCTTTGAATCCTCATCCCTTCTTTTTGGGGCTCTGTAGCTGTAGATTCTAGGAAGCAGAACACAAGACTGTTTGGCTGTTTTTAGGTCCAATTCTAAAATGTAACTAAAGCCTTTGGTTTATTTATGTTCTCTGAATATAATGAAGAATCACAAATAGGCCACTGGGCCACTCCAGTCCCAGCACAGCACCTATGAACAGCTGGGTTTTCTGCTCAGCTCTCTTTCCTACGACCTTGAAGGGAGGAGCCTTTAAAGTCATGATGATGTTGCACTTATAAAACTCTGAACAGCCCCCACTGCCTCAGAGATAAAACCCAAGTACCATAGCCCAATATTCGAGACCCTCCCACATTCCTTATAACAATCGACATAATTGGTAACCATTAACTGAGTCTTACTAAGGGCCAGACTTCAAGCAAAGCATCCTACCTTCATTAGATCAGATGACCCTCAGACGACCCTATGAAGGAGGTGCTATGATAAGTCCCCATTTACAGAAGAGGAAACTGTAGAGGCTGCTTTTAGGGAACAGGCTTAAGCAATGGAAACTTGACCAAGGCGTGGGGCGCCTGGGTGTCTCAGTTGGTTAAGCGTCCGACTTTGGCTCAGGTCATGATCTCACGGTTCGTGGGTTCGAGCCCCGTGTTGGACTCTGTGCTGCCAGTTCAGAGCCTAGAGCCTGCTTTGGATTCTGTGACTCCTTCTCTCTCTGATCCCGCTCATGCTCTGTCTCTGTCAAAAAAATAAATAAATAAAAGAAGCTTGAGCAAAGCAGTGACCACCTGGCTGAATGCAAGCGGGCTCATTAAGCAACCCCCCTTTGAAATAGCCATAGGCCTTAATTAATCAATAGGCTACTTACAAACAGCCCGTTACCAAAAAAAGGAAAATTGCGTACGTTCCCATACCTCCTCAACCACCCTACGCGTGTGGCCCCTCACCACCACTTTGTGGCAGACAGTCTGTGCTTTGCTGTCCTGCCCGCCGCCCCCTTGCAATGTATTCACTAATCTTCTGTGTTCTGCCTTGGGTGAGCTCTTGCACTGCCACGACCACTGCCCCCACCCCGGGACACCCCACATTTGGTGGCCCATGTGGGGAACCTCTGCTGGCCTGGGACGCTCCCTGGATTGCCGGGGAATTTCTCAGGACTTTCCCTTGGTGGACAGACTCTAGTTATTTCTTGCGGAGCTGATGACCTCCAGTTCAGGTTAGTCCTCAGCAAGGATCCAGAGCCCCGCAGGGAACCTGCTAGATGGCCCTTGCCTGAAAGGGTGAGGAATTTACCCTCTTGCCCATCAGAGGGATCCTCTCCTCCCTCTCCTCTCTCTTTTTGGCCCTTTGGTGGCCTAACCTTGGTGTTGCTCAGACAGCTGAAGGTCTCTGGCCAGGGTGGCTGCCCAGTGTGGTCTGAAGGTCTGAGGGCGAACAGGTCAGACCGTCCGCTCCTGTGAGGGCGAAGGACCCCTTCCTCTCCTTTCCCATTCCCTCTGCAGCTCATCCAGGGTAAATTTGCATGATACAGACTCAGTCGGGACCCTTTACTGACGCTGGCTGACTGTCAGCTGCTTTTAGGAACCCCCTCCTTTTCCTTTGTTTCCGAGGAAACAGCCACCATCTTGATCTATAGGCAAAACACATTCCCATGCATCTGAGTGGTGACCCCCCCACCTCCTTCTTCTGACCTGGTTTGGTCACCCGCTGTCTGGCTTTCCTGTCGTAGGGGATGCCCCAATAGGGATTGCTAGTGCCATTTGCCATGACCCTCTCCTTGGGGGGGCACATCCCAGTACACTCAGTCACCCCATATAAGGTCTGGCCCTTTTTTAGACCAGCGATGATGTGGGGCCGCGAGTAAATGGTCAAGGAGGAATTCTTGAGATGTTTTCGGTGCAAAAAGGTCCTTTTATTATAGCATGGGGACAGGACCCATGGGTAGAAAGAGCTGCCCTGGGATTATGAGGAGTGACTGATGATAGACTTTTTAGTGAATGGGGGTTAGGGATAGTGTAAATCTCTAAGGAATCTGTGCATGTTAAAAGCAAGGTCCCCAGGTTCTTGGAGGGCTGCTATTGTTAAAATAAAGTTGCTTTAATTGTTTAGTAAAACATTAGTCACGAAACCCTTCAAATGTATATCAGTGGGCCATACTGTTTGAAAGGCGATTGCTAAAGTATATCTTGGTGTGGAGGGGTTACCATTATCGGAAGAAAGCAACACTAACCAGAGCAAACATTAAAGAAGTCCTTGAGGGAGCCGTAGGAGTATTACGATCCGTATGCCTCAGGAATCCTGCTTAAAGACTAGGAGCTACAGCAAAGTTCTTTTTCTCTGATCGGGTGGGGCGCTTTGACTAAAATCAAGACAACTAGGCAAAGCTCCATTCCCCTTAGTGGGACGCCCCTTTGGAAACCAGCAGCCGGTCTTTATAATCCCCTCTATGCCTCCGGACTCACCCTGGGGCTGTTTTTTTTTTTGTTTTTTTTTTTTAATGGAACAAACGTGGGAGCGCCTGCGTGGCTCAGTTGGTTGAGGTCCGACTTCGGCTCAGGTCATGATCTCACAGCTTGTGGGTTCGAGACCCGCGTCGGGCTCTGTGCTGACAGCTCGGAGCCTGGAGTCTGCTTCAGATTTTGTGTCTCCCTCTCTCTCTACCCCTAACCCACTCGAATTCTGTCTCAAAAATAAATAAACATTAAAAAATAGCAATAATTTAAAAATGGAACAAACATGATCCCCAAGGCCTGAGGAAAAACTTCTCATCTTTTTATGTAATGTTTCCCAGCCTCGGTACAAATTCCCAAATCAAGAGGTATGACCTCTCCATGGAACTCTTTCTTATAATACTATTTTCCAGCTTGACCTCTTTTGCCAGAACTCCAAATGGTCAGAGGTCTCATGTGCAAGCCTTCATGGCACTGTCCCCAAGGTCCCAAGCTCCACAAAAACTGTAGAATCTGTCTTGCTGGGTCTCATGGCCCATCTGACCTTGTGGACATTCTAGATGACTGCTCTTTTGTTCCAGCCCATCGTCTTTCCCTTTCCCCTGAAGGCCCGGGGGCTCCCTAGATTGAAATTCTGCTTTACCCTCTGTTAAAAAGACAAAGTTTTCTTGCATTGTTGGTCTGCTCTTGATAAGAAAGTGCAAATCAAGAGTCGGATGTTTAACTGACTGAGCCACCGAGGCATCCCTTTAAAACTTTCTAAGTCTAGGGGCGCCTGGGTGGCTCAGTCAGTTGAGTGTCTAACTCTTGATTTTGGCTCAGGTCACGGTCTCACGGTTTGAGCCCCACATCTGGCTCTGCGCTGTGCGTGAGCCTGCTTGGGATTCTCGCCACATACACACGCCCCGGCCGCCCTCAAAAAAAACGAATAAGTTTTGAAAAAAAATGTAAAAAACCCAAAACTTTCTGAAGCTAAAACTGCCCACTTTAGATTTTCCCACAGGTACCTCAGATAAAAATTGACAATGGGGAACACACTGATTGACTTTTAATGGACATAGGTGGAATATACTCAGTATTAAAGCTAATTTAAGTTTGTTGGTTTAATTACATATATCTTCAGAGTTATCAGCATTAAGTATAAAACTCTTATTCTACCAAGGTTTACTAAAGTCGAATAAGCTCACATTATATCTGTGGCAATTGGTCAGCAAAAGGATGGCTTAAAATGATGGTTACTTTTATAAATAAATAAATAAACTTAAAAAGGGGGGTGACGCCTGGCTGGCTCAGTCAGTGGAGCCTGTGACCCTCGATCTTGGGGTCGTGAGTTCCAGCCCCATATTGAGGGTCAAGATTACTGAAAATAAATAAACAAATAAACTTTAAAAAATTGTGGTCAATTATGTCTGTCTCATAAAGTTCTCAAGGGTAATTCTTAAAATAGCTTTCAAAATCTTCACTAACCTGAAACTTTAAAGTTTTGCTAAGCCAAATTCTAAATTAAGTTGAATTCATTAGCTATCTAAGTCTTTTCCAAATAAGATAAAATACTTCGACATTAATTACTAAACACAAGGTTTACCAGCTTTTGGCTTCTTTGCAGAGAAATTAAAGCTATTTGGGTCTGTTGGAAAACATGGCTTTGTGCCTTACTGAAAGATTATACAATGAAAAACTATGACATGTATTTATAAATTTGCCAACCTAAAGAATCCTGCTGTAATAGAGTTCACAATTGGTTACTAGTTTTCCCTAGAGACTAAGGTTTCTAAGAGTTAAAATTCTGCTAAATGTAATTAAGACTGATAGAAATGATAAGGAAAGCAACTCTGTATGTAGGACAGTAGGAGATGTGTAAGAAGAATATAAGAGGTGAGAATATATTTTGTTGAGGGAAAAAGAAAGTAACATTGTCCTAAAGTGAGACTAGCTATTTAGAGAAAAGGCGTAGGACAAAATCTGAATGCAAAAGAAAGCTGTAGGTTTGTGAAGGGAAAGCTTAGAGAAGAATTTTATGTGTGGTCAGGCCAGACTAAGCTTGAAACTAATGGATTTTAAAAGTACACCTGGGGGCTGCCTGGGTGGCCCAGTCAGTTAAGCGTCAGACTTTGGCTTAGGTCATGATGTCACAGTTCCTGAGTTCAAGCCCAGTGTTGGGCTCTGTGCTGACAGCTCAGAGCCTGGAGCCTGCTTCGGATTCTGTCCCCCTCTCTCTGCCCCTCCCCCACTCACACTCTGTCTCCCTGTCTCTCTCTCTCAAAAATAAATAAACATATAAATAAATAAAGTATACCTAGTATAAGGTTGAAATTCTACCATACTCTGTTAAAAAGACAAAGTTTTCTTGGATTGTTGGTCTGCTCTTGATAAGAAAGTGTAAACAAAGGTGTTTTTTTTTTTTTTTTTATCTGCCCAGAAAACAAAAGTTTCTATGTTTTGTCTTTATCAGGTCTTTGACTAAAGTTAAAACTTCTCAAAATTTATAATGATCTGTAATCCTATTTAGATAGGTGTTTTAAAACTTTCTAAGGTTTCTAACAAACGTCCCTGAGATTTGAATTGTCAATGAAGCCTTTTTGACTCATTCTGCTTGTTGATTTGGTCTGTTAAATTACTTGGGAAGCACCATCAAACTCATAGTAATTAGCCTTAGGTTGTATTGTATGGGTAAATGCTATAACTGCTTTAGAAATTACATACAGTCCCTAGGGTTTTAATATGTTTTGATATAAGGTCATCACTTGACATTCTAATCATTAAAATGCTAGGTGTTGGGGCACCTGGGTGGCTCTGTGTTGACAACTCGGAGCCTGGAGCCTGTTTCGATTCTGTGTCTCCCTCTCTCTCTGCCCCTCCCCCGCTCACACTGTCTGTCTGTCTGTCTCTCTCTCTCAAAATAAAATTAAAAAAAAAAACACATAAAATTTTAAAAAATAAAATAAAATGCTAGGTGTCACAGAAATAACTGGATTTCCTTGTCAGCTACATTATAATGAACTTTACTATCAGATCTTTAACCATGTCCATTTCTGAGGGTTTTTTTTTTTTTTTTTTGTCATTTATAGTTACTGTTCCGATGCTCTTGCAAAACGAGTTTTGTCTTCAAGGAGATTCATGAAAAGGACGGGTTTTTTTGTTTTTGTTTTTGTTTTTGTTTTTGACAAATAAGGGTAATTGGTATCTTTAAGATCATAAAACTGAACTGGGTAAGAATTTCCAGAACTAATGGGAAAGCTTCGTTCAAACAGAACAAAAATTAATAATGTAGAACTGAATGAATTAAAGAAGATGACTATAGTTTTATGACTCTGGTTTGAAACATTGCTGGTTCTCTAATGTTTGCTTTTTCAGATTAAGGAAACTTTCTCTTAAGATATCCATGACTTACAGAAATATGATAAAGTATTCTTTTATGAGCAAATTGAAACATTTAACTTTTCTCCCTACCTGAACCCTCTAAAATTCAGAAAATCTCAGTGAGTATTCTTTCTTCCTTGGCAATTACAATTATTTGCATAAGTTCAACAAGAATCTGTCCTTGTTTTTTTTTTTTAAGTTTATATATTTATTTTGAGGCGTGGAGGGGTAGAGAGAGAGGAGAGAGAATCCCAAGCCAGCTCCACAGTCAGCACAGAGCCCGACTCGTGGCTCGAACCCATGAACCATGAGACCATGCCCTAAGCCAAAATCAAGAGTCGGACACCCAACCAAATGAGCCACCCAGGCACCCCGAGAATCTGTTCTCCTTGTAACAGGACCCATTAGAAACTTTCATTACTTTACCAAGGCTTTGACTGGAACATCCTATTTGAGAGAGACGTGCATAGACTCAGATGGGACCAGACAGCTCTAAGGAACTAAGGTTGACTTTATGGAGCCAATGAAGCTCCTTGGAAATGTTGGCCTGATACCTTGCTTACAGAGTTTCCAGCAGCCTTACCTGGTGAGTAAAGAACATCACTTCCTGGCAGGTGCAGAAACCTCAGGATATTTTGGGGATCCCGAGAAGAGAAATTCACCCGCATCTACAGGTATTGCAGGCAGGTCTAATGGCAGGTATTTGGATTGGCTTCTGGCCTCAAGAGGCTATTAAAAGTTCAATCTAGGAGGCACCTGGGTGGCTCCAGTGGCTGGGCATCTGACTCTTGAATTGGCTCAGGTCATGATCTCACAGTTCGTGAGTCGGAGCCGCCCCGCATCGGGCTCTGTGCTGATAGCGTGGAGCCTGCTTGAAATTATTGCCCTCTCTCTGCCTCTGCCCCTGCCGCTGCTCACGCTCTCTCCCTCTCTCTCAAAATAAACATAAACAAAGAAACATTAAAAAAGAATGAGTTAGTCTTGATTTGACTATCTCTGGAAGTTGAATTTAGAGAAAAATTATGTTTCAATAACACACCTTCGTGGATGTTAAATTCTAGTTCTGATTGTCTTTGAATGTTTGTTGTTTGCTTAGCTAGACAACTTGGAAACCAGAGAAATTGCCACAGTGGCTCATATGTAGACAATCTCTGTGCTTGTTACTCTGTGGAGAGAATAAGCGGACCCCATGGGCATATGATTATTTGAACAGCTGGAAAACAGGACGGACTCAACAATTGTATAACTCAACTATCACCTTGACCAATTCTGTGTGGCTGGGATGACACAGTCATTCCTAAAAGCCAGAGCCTACCCTCCTCCACAGGGTCAACTCTGGACTTGTGGAGATCATAGATGGCCCCACTTTCCTTCTGACTGCATAGAGGATGCCCTTGGGATGGCCCTATCCCCCAGAGGAGTCTTCCCCCATTTGCCAGCAATTTCTCATAATTAGGATAGTGTTAAGGCTTGATACCAAACAAAGAGGGCTTCCTGATGGTTTTACCTCTTAACGGTATTTGTCCCAGGAGCTGCATCATTGATGTCAAATTGCAAGTAGAGGCTTTACCCAAGCATGTAGCCGCCATCTTTAATCAGGCCCAGCATGCAGTCACCCACAAATTTAAAGGGAGCCCTCCAAAACTCAATGGCCCCTGATATCCCGACTGCAGCTCAAGAAGGAAACTACGCTTTATTAAAATAGAATGTTACAGGGCTACTGGGTGGCCCAGTCTGTTAAGCCTCTGACTCTTGATTTCGGCTCAAGTCATGCATGATCTCATGGTTTGTGAGTTCGAGTCCTACATCAGGCTCTGCGCTGACAGCATGGAGCCTACTTGGGATTCTCTCTCTCTCTCTCTCTCTCTCTCTGTCCCTCCCCCCCTCCACTGTGCTCTCACTCTCTCAAAATAATAATAAGCAAACTTAAAAAAAAAAAACCCAGAGTGCTATATATATACTCCAGATAACCACAAAAATTACTGAGATGAATACTACCCAAATTGGCATGTTAAAGTCTCCCTCCCACTCCATTCATGATTGGTTAAACTCCTGGACTGGAGGAGGATTTGGGTCAAAAAGTCGTTTAATTAAGGCTTCTCTTTTTCATCCTAATAATCATCATCTTATTTTCCAGATCTCTCTCTGCCCGGTGCCGAGATTCCTTCACGGCCACATGTTTGAGCTGACAGATGATCCTTTCCACTCGGGAAAATCCACATGTGCTATCTGCCTTGGATACAGCCGCCTCTGCCTTTCATAATCCCAACAAATAAATTCCCAACCGACCAATGTTGATCCATACGTAGGGACATCTCTACACCCCTCATTCAGCAGGAAGAAGCCGTTGAAGATGAGACTTCCACTCAAATGCCAAGGATTTGTCATTGCCGACCTGTCGGGGTGGGGGGATGATCAGGGCCACTTCTAGGCAACAGGCTTGAGCAGTGGAAACCTGAGTGAGGTAAATTAGCCCACAGCCACCCCCCTCCCCCCAATGAAGTAGGCTCATTAGGCAACTCTTCTTAAAATAGCCACAGGCCTTAACTAACCAATGGGCCATTTACACAGTTACCAAAAAAAAAAAAAAAAAGTTCCCATATGTTCCCATATGTTCCCATATCTCCTCCTCCCACCCTGTAACTGTGGCCCCACAATACCGCCTGGTGGCAGACCAGGCAGACAGTCTCTCCTTTGCTGTCCTGCCCACTGCTCTCTTGCAGTGTATTCAATAAATCTCCATCTCCTTTGTTCTGACTTGGGTGAATTCTTTCACCACCCATGCCAGCCCCCACTCCATCGGGACGCCACGGAAACTGAGGTTCAGAGAGAAGTGACTTACCGAAGGTTGCTCAGTGACCAGGCACCCACCTCTGCCTGAACAAAGCCTTCCTCTCCAGCCCGCCAACGAGCCCCTGCGCATGCCCACAGGTCTCCTGGCTCCCCCCTGGGCCCACCCTGGCCTCCTGCCACGCCTGCCCTTCCCACTCTGCCAGAGGCCAAATGAAGAGGAACTTCTCCAGGTCTTAATGAGTACAACCAGGAGACTGGATTTTTGTTTGTTTGTTTGTTTGTTTTTCCTGCTGCTTGAAAATGGGCTCAGAGGTCATTCCCAAAGCATTTCCCAAAATATCTGAGTAATGACAGCATGGCTGGAAGTGGCTAGCTTGTAGGCTTTGGAGAGAGTCAGGCCTGGTTCATTTCTCAGTTCTGTCACTTTTTTGCTGTGCTCAGACACCTCTCTGAGCCTCTGTTTTCTAATCTGTAAAATGGGGATGTTGATAGCACTTACCTCTGAGGGTTATTTGGGGATTTAATGAGTAAAGAGCACAGCATATGATGTGCTTAGCACGGTGCCCGGCACATAAATCAGTGACCAGAAAATCGGACTTTTGTTCTTCTTCTTATTATTTTAAGGTGCTCTGCCTTCCAAGGTGACAACTTGGAGACAGATCCCATTCCCTCAGCTAAAGATCTTTTCTTAAGTTAAAAACTCAGTCTCAGGGTGCCCGGGTATCTCAAGCAGTTAAGCATCAGACTTCAGTTCAGGTCATGATCTCACAGTTCGCGAGTTCGAGCCCCGTGTCGGGCTCTCTGCTGTCAGCACACAGCCTGAAAAATAAAATCTTAAAAAAAAAAAAAGAAACAAGTCAGTGTCTCTTCTGCGATACACACAAAATACACAGATGACTAATAAAAAGTAGATAAACTGGGCTTCATCAAAATTACAACTTTTGTGTTGCAAATGACACCATCAAGAAAGTGAAAAGAACCCACAGGATGGGAACAATTATTGCAAATCATATATCTGAGAAGGGACTCTATTCTAGAATATAGGAGGAACTCTTACAATTCAATAATTAAAAGGCAAGTAATATAATTTAAAAATAGGCAAAGAGGGGCACTGGTAGCTCAGTCGGTTAAGTGTCTGATTCTTGATTTCAGCTCAGGGCATGATCTCTAGGTTCGTGAGATCGAGCCCTGCTTGGGGCTCTGAGCTGACAACACGGAGCCTGCTAGGGATTCTCTCCCTCTCTCTGCCCTTCCCCCACTCACCCACACACCTGCACACACACACACACTCTCTCTCTAAATAAACTTTAAAAAATAAAAATAGGCAAAGGATATGCATAGAGATTTCTCCAAAGAGGATATGCAAATTGGCAATAAGCACATAAAAATCAACGTTACTAGTCATTAGGGAAATGCAAATCAAAACCACAATGAAGCATCACTTCAAGGAAAGATGAAATCTCTAGAATCAAAACGGATGGCCAACAACTGTTAGCGAGGATGGGGAGGAATTGGAACCCTCCTGCATTTCTGGTGAGAATGTAAACGGCTCAGCCACCATGGAAAAGAGTTTGGCAGTGCTCTAAATTTTTTAAAACTGTTTATTTTTGAGAGACAGAGACAGAGAGAGACAGAGACAGAGAAAGCACAAGTGGGGGAGAGGCAGAAAAAGAGGGAGACACAGAATCCGAAGCAGGCTTCAGGCTCTGAGCTGTCCACACAGAGCCCGACGCAGGGCTCGAACCCACGAACCCCAAGATCATGACCTGAGCTGAAGTCGGCTGCTTAACTGACTGAGCCACCCAAGCATCCCTATGTTCTGTCTTGTAACCAAGACTCCCACTTTGATTTGTCAATAAGTGGATTATAGAGGTTAATGAGAAATGCTAACAAACCCCGGTGCACCCATTCAAAGAAACTGGAACCCTCCCCAAATCCACATTTTCAGATGCCAGCCAAGGGCCAACCTTATAAGCACGCCTTTCTAGAACTGCTAGGTTAACTCTTTTCTGCACATGCCCTTTGTCTTGGGCCAAGGCATCTTGAGAACAAAACATATCAGTAGGACCCCACGCAGCTGGGTGAGACCAGCATACACCACTGAACTTGGTTATGCCATACAGAGATCTTGGACCCAGGTGAAATGAAACCCACGAATCACAAAGGTTTATCTTAGACAAGGAAATGGCTTCTTAACATTTCTGTACGAGCCTTTCTTTACCTGAGCAGAGGCGCAAGGATTCAGCACAGCACAACTGTGGCAAGTTGAAGCTGCTTTGAACACCTTCCGGGGCACAGGCAATGAATATCATGATGTCCAGGGGACTCACAGAAGAAGTACAGTCCCAGAGGCCAAACCTGCCCCCCCACCTGAAACAGAGTTTACAGTGTCAGGGCCCCCCTAGGAGGGCGTGTATTTGTCTGAAAGTCTAGGTATCAGGACTCCCCAGATGGGACCTCCTATCCTAGGGTTCTGGCTGCGGTCCAAATAATTCCCTTGAGTTATTAGCTTAAGAGGGACTACTTGAGGCCATCAGTTCCAAGCCAGAACAGTTCTGAAAAGCCAAGATCAGTGATGCTCTCTCCTCTTATCCCCTGAGCCTCCCAGGTACTGGGATTTTGTTTTTCTCTGTTGTTAAAAAGTCACTATGTCCCACTCAGTAATTAAAACTTTAATTCTTGGGGTCCTGGGTGGCTCAGTTGGTTAAGTGTCCGACTTCAGCTTAGATCATGATCTCATGGTCTGTGAGTTCAAACCCCGCGTTGGGCTCTATGCTGATAGCACAGAGCCTGCTTTGGATCCTCTCTCTCTCTCTCTCTCTCTCTCTCTCTCTCTCTCTCTCTCTTCTTTCTTCCTTCTTCTCTCTCTCTCTCTCAAAACCAGAGAATCAGACTGTCAGTCAGTTCATTGATGGAAACTACAACTAGTGGAAAAGTCAAATGCAACAATCCATAGCCATGAGATGTCTCCCATCTGCCAGGAGTGGGTGGGAGGGTCACGGTCCTTGTGACGTGCCCTCGCCCAACCTGCTGCTTTGGGCAGGAATCACAGTTAGGAAGGCAACGAGTCTGCACCAGAAATAGCTGATCAGCAGCTGAGTTTTAACTTGTGCCATCAGAAAGCAAACCCTTCATCGTGGACATCTGCACAACCAGACGGTCCGGCAGCACCCGTAATGTTTTCACAGCGGCCGCTCCACAGAGGGGTGTCCCAAATCTGGCCAGCTCATCGAGTGGAGTGATTTCACCTGATTTTCATTCCACACAGCTCGTGATGGGGCTGAAATGGCTCGCAGCAGACAACAGCAGGTGTCAGCCCAGAGTTGGAGCCAGGCAACCAGGCTCTGTGAATTCAGGATTCCAAAAGTCAGTGGCAAAAAAATAAAAAAGGTAACTATGTAATCTGATGGATAAGTTCATTAGCTTCATCGTGGTAAATATTTCACAATGTACGCATATTTCGTATTTCGTACATTGCATAGCAGGAAACCACATTGTAGACCTTAATTATGGGAATTTTTTCTAGGGAATTTTTATTTGCCAGTTACACTTCAATAAAGCTGAGGGGGAAATGGCACTGGGTTTTCTTTTGCTGCAGCCAAGCCAGACAGCTTTCCTAACTCTTTCTGTCATGTTGGTCTTAGAGCCCAGGTGGGTGACCTCAAAAGTATACACGTCATCTGGAGTATCATCAGCCTCTAACGGTCAGACAGGCAATTTCACAAGAACTCATTAGCAACCTCAAACTGCTTTTTAAAAAAATTTTTTTAAATGTTTATTTAAAGAGAGAGAGAGAGACAGATTGCAAATGAGGGAGGGACAGAGAGAGAGGGAGACACAGAATCCGAAGCAGGCTCCAGGCTCTGAGCTGTCTGCACAGAGCCTGATGCAGGGCTCGAACTCACCAACCATGATATCACGACCTGAGCTGAAGTCAGGCATTCAACCAACTGAGCCACTC
Organism: Prionailurus bengalensis; assembly: GCF_016509475.1. Taxonomy (NCBI): domain Eukaryota; kingdom Metazoa; phylum Chordata; class Mammalia; order Carnivora; family Felidae; genus Prionailurus; species Prionailurus bengalensis. The sequence continues at coordinate 7,593,477 of NC_057356.1, forward strand.
AGGTGCCCCTGAAACTGCTTTTTATAAACCTCAAAAGTGTATCTCCATTTAGAGATTGCTTCTCTTTTTCAGTTCTCGCTCTCTTTTTTTTTTCCCTTAGAATTTCCAAAGGGCGAAAATCATAGTAAGAATCATCAGTTACAGATGATTGTTCTGTTTCCAATACTCTTAAGATTTCAAATTCCAGGCCACCCACATGGCAAAATACAAGAAAGTTGCATCCCAGTGACTTTTATTTTTTTGCAACTCTCTCTAATTGGGATGATCCCTCTGGCACTTATGAAATTACAGGCATATAACAGTTTACATCAATTTTAACCATACATCCAGATGCAATAGCTGTAAAATACAAAGGCATTTTAAAAGTTCCTTCTCCTTTATTTTCATTGCAAATTTACTTAAACCCCTAGCAGTAAATTCAGTATTTATGGGGGGGTTGTGGCAGCAGCACCAGCTGGAGCCCCCCCTCTTTTCCTTCCCCCCTGATTTGCCTGAAGCTTTGCTCCAGCTCTGAGAACTGATTTAACTTTTTCCTTCCCGCTCGGAGGAGAGAATAATATAAACTTCCAACATTTTTGGTCCAACCAAAGGCCACCATTGGAAATGTTTGGGCTCTTTCTCCTCCTGCCTTGAGGAGGGAACAAAAACCAAAGACATCACCCCCTGAGATTTCCCCCTCTCATTTTAGCCAGCGCACCCAAAAGAGGCCAAGGGATCCGGCTCCTCAACTCTCCTGGGCTCCTTCTATCACTGTCAGATCCCAGAGGTAATCTGTACTTCTTACAGCAGATTCGGCTGCGGCTCAAACCGCTCTTGCGAAAACCACGGGTAACTGCAGAGCCACCCACCCACGCACCAAAGGATGGCTGACCATTCCGGGAGGCCACGCAGGCCACCCCAGGGCCCCTGGGCAGGTACCGAGCACTCAGCAAGGGCTTCAGAAAAGAGCTCGGGGCCAAGGCCGCCTGGGTCACGGTCACAAAGAAGAAGACAGCCAGTGCTTATACAGCTAGGAATCTCATACTCATATCTTAGCAAGGATGTCCCTTTTCCCTCACCCTTCCTTTCCCCAGACAAGGCTTATACCGCATTCCACTTGAGTCAGGATCCATCGAGCACGTCCTATCGCCGCCAGCACGGGCTGGGGGTTCCCAAGGCCACCACCAGGTTTGTCAACGTGCTAGGAAGAATACAGGCCCCAGCCTATGGCCATACCCACGCCTCATGTATTACAGCCAAAGGACACAGGGCCAACAGCCCAGGGAAAAGGCACGTAGTTGGAGTCCAGAGGAAACCAGGTACAAGCTGCCAAGGGCCTTCTCCCAGGGGGGGTGGGGGTGTCCCATGGGATGCACTGCTTTCCTCCAGCAAGGGGTTTGTGAAATGTTGTCTACAAAGGAACCTTGCCTGAGCCTCAGATACCAGGGTTTTTACTGGGGGCCAGTCATACGGGCACCCCGCTCCACAGCACGAACCAAAATCCCGGACTCCCAGAAAGAAAGCAGGTGTTTGCTGTAAAGCACATGGCTTATGCAAACAGTTTACACACAAGGAACTACTCTGATCATTTCTGGGGATGGTGGGGACCTTCCTGAAATTCAAGTTTCTCAGTGCCAACCAAGGCTCAACCGGGAAAGCCGGCCTCTCTCTCCTCAAGCCTGCTGGGTTTACTCTTTTCTGCACACCAGGGCATAGCGGAAGATGAGCCTTCATAGTCCCTCTGGAGAGAAGACTCCATGAGCGAGGCTTCTAGAACCCAGCTCCCAGCTCATATTGGGCAGGAGGAGACAACTCAGAAACAAAGAGCAGACGGCCATAACCCAGCCACTGCTGATGCGTTATCCAACTGGGCCCAGCCTGCGAAGGAGAGTCTGGGAGGGAACGTGGGGGCTACAGAAACTGAGCCCTGTGGGCTCTCCCTCCCCAGCCCCGGCATGCAGCTGAAAGAGGCACCTAGTAGTATATCCAGAGTGTGACTGAGATCCAGTGTTTCTGGAAGCAAAGTCCAGAGGGTAGGACAAAGCCACCAGCCCTGGCCAGCTGAGCCAGACATCTGCCTCCAGCCCTCTGCTGCCGATAATCTGCTCCCTTGATCTGGTAAACATTGACTTGTGCCTAGGACACCAGTCAGGCCAAGCTCCAGGAGTAGAGGTTCCAGTTGGCCACTCTGCGCACGGGGACAGGATGTTCTGCCTCGGCTGGGGGGCCGAGAGGGCTGCACTGAGGCCCTTCTCCCTTGGTGGAAACTTCTGGCCTGTGAGCTCCACTCTGGGCTCCCTCCACACCATTTTTCTCAGTTAGAAACCTAGACCCAGAGGGCTGAGGTAGACACTGGGGGCAGGCTGGCAAGGCACCCCCAGGAGGGGCAGAACAAGGAGGTAGGATCACCTTGCCAGTCTCCAGACTTGCCCAGAAAACAGAAGAGAGAAGTTGGGAAACGATGTCTGGACTGGTGGAATGAGATCCAATCCCGGAAGCAAATGGGCCAGGGTTTGGATCTCTATTCTTTTTTTTTTTTTTTTTTAATTGTTTAAGTGTTTATTTTATTTTTGAAGAGAGTGAGAGAGAGCACAATAGGGGGGCGGGGCAGGGAGAGAAGGGGACAGAGGATCCATAGCAGGCTCCGTGTTGACAGCAGGGAACCCCATGCGGGTCTTGACCTCACAAACCGCGAGATCATGTCCTGAGCAGAAGTCGGACGCTTAACCGACTGAGCCACCCAGGCGCCCTAATCCCTACTCCTACCAGCTCTGAGACCTTGCGGACACATGTTCCTTCTCTGGGCTTCAGTTTCCCCATCCTTCTAGTGGGAATACCAACATCTCCTATTTGCATAGAAGGCAATGCAGGAATTAAAAGTGCAGGCCGCGAGGGCCCCCTGGGTGGCTCAGTCGGTTAAGCGTCTGACTTCAGCTCAGGTCACGATTCGGCAGTCTGTGGGTTCAAGCCCCGCGTCAGGCTCTATGTTGACAGCTCGGAGCCCAGAGCCTGCTTCGGATTCTGTGTCTCCCTCTCTCTCTGCTCCTCCCCCACTCATGCTCTGTCTGTCTGTCTCTCTCTCAAAAATAAATAAACATTGAAACATTTTTTTTAATTAAAAGAAAAAAGTGTAGGCTGTGGCGTCAGAATAACCCATTTCATATTCCAGCTGTACCGTGCCCCTTGCTAACTGCATGACTTGGAAAAGTTCTCTAATTGTCCTGGACCCCACCTCAGGGCTGCTGGCTAAGGCTGACCCGTGGCAGGGCTTAGCTAAACCTCAGACCTGGGTCTGGTGAGTTCTTAGAGGGCTTCCTGGAGAAGGTGGCAACTTGAGAACAGCCCGTTGGGAGGGGGGAGCTGATAGGGTTTGCTGAGGAAGGCGGAAGGGGGGCTCCTCCCTGGCACAAGCCGCTCTCTGCTCCCAGGTGAGGAGAGAAAGGCATGGGAGGGAAGAAGGAAAGAGGAGAGTAGCCTCCAGCACTTTCTTACTGTTAGTTTGTCTCACCTGAAATACGGTAATGTTGGATCAAATGATCCTTAAAGGCATTACCACTCACGCTGATTTGTTTTTACATACTGAAAAGAAAAAGAGGGGGGCTCCTGGGTGGCTCAGTTGGTTGAGCGTCGGACTTCGGCTCAAGTCACGATCTTGCGGTCCATGAGTTCGAGCCCCACATCGGGCTCTGTGCTGATAGCTCAGAGCCTGGAGCCTGTTTCAGATTCTGTGTCTCCCTCTCTCTCTCTGCCCCTCCCCCACGCATGCTCTGTCTCTCTCTCTCTCTCTCTCTCTCTGTCAAAAATAAACTTAAAAAAAGAAAACAAAAGAAAGAGGGGAAAAAAGGCTTGATGCAGGACATTTGGGGAGCCCAAATGCAAGAGGGTAGGGGGTCATAACACAGTCATGAGCCAAGACCGTAAGCATGAGAGACTAGAAAAAGTTTCCAGGCAATGAGGATAGTTGAAAAGTAAGTTCCCCGAGAAAAGGGAAGGATGGCTCAGCAACAGAGGTTCTGGGGACTGGGGTGGAACGAGAGGCGGCAGGCTGTCCTGGGACCCTCAGGTGAATGCCATGGCTGGCCAGCAGCCACCATTCCATCTTTCAGGAAAGTGAGACCTGAGACCTGAGGACCCGGGCGTGGGGCTGCTTAGAGGGTCCTGGCATTCCTCCTCCGAGAGCCATTAGCTCCACCTTCCCACCAGTCTGCAGATATTGCGCACCTGGGGCAGGGGGCAGGGCCATAACCTCTTTCCCAATACTCAGGCTGTGGCAACGCCAAGGCCCCCTATTCTCCATCAGTTGCCGAGAGCCCTAAAGGAACATAAGTAATCATGACCAGCGTTAACAAGTGACCTTTCCGAACGCCAGGCGCTATTTCAAAAACTTATGCTTTATCTCACTTAATCCCAACCACGCTATTATGGCTTCCATTTTACACATGGGGAGACTGAGGCTCAGAGGGGTTCCGTGACTTTCCCCAGTCACATAGTTTGTAGCAGGGCCAGGATCCAAACCCCATACCCATGCCTCTAACCACCATGGAGTATGACCCTTTTACCTAATTGTAAACCATGTACTCGCTATGCATTCAGGGCTTCAAGACCAGCCCCTATCCCCCCTCAAATTCTCCCTAAACAAGAATTCTGGAGCGACCACTGCACTCCATCTGGCCTTGACTTCTGAGCTTTCTATTCTGATGGACAGAGAACAGTCCCAGCCTGCAGTACTGGAGTGTCCCCTTGGCTCTTTGCTGTGGCCCTGCGCTGCTGGCTATTGGCCTTGGGGGTCACACCCCTTCTCTGGGCCCGACGGCATCACCCTGTCCAATGAGGCTGCGGCTAGATCAGAGGCTCCCAGGCCTAGGTGCTTCCAGCACTGGGATCAGCTCCCGCCCACCCCTAGGAAGGCCAGGAGCCCAGGGGCGGGACATGTTCGGAGTTAAATACTTGTGAACAGCACTCCACTGGCCTCTTGTCTCAGTCTTAGAGCAGGAAGTTTGACCTCGATTAATCATGGTAAGTGCCTGCCGGCGGCCATGGCAGCCTCCCCCTGGTGACATCCTCGGTGAGACTTCCAGACACGTGCCTTGTATCTGAGCCTCCGAGTCTTACTGTCCTTTTCTTTCTCCTCAGACGACTTACAGCAACAAAGGAGAGAAGGTAAGCAGGAGGGGAGATGTGGGGTCAGGGCCCCGGGAGACTGGGATGTCAGCAAAGAGCAGGAAGGGAACTTCGGTGGGTGTGTGACGTCCAAGATGCTTGCTCAGGTTCATCTCTGCCCGTCCCTGTCCCCCAAAGACTTAGCAGGACTCAGCCTGGCCTTGCTAAGAAAAATTTTACCTCTTCTTCTTAAATTTCTACCAATCTATTAATCCTGTCTAGAAGTTCTTTCTAGATTTTTTTTTTTCAAATATAATCTCTCCCCCGACATGAGACTCAAACTTATGACCCTGAGATCAAGAGTCATATGCTTTTCCGACTGAGCCAGCCAGCCAGCCCTGGAAGTTCTTTCTAAGGTCTAACTTAAATCCGTGTGGCTGTAGCAAACGGCAGCTCCCATCTGGGAGACCTGGGCAGGCCTCCTGTGAGGGCTTTCTGATCCTAACCCCCAGGAGCTCAATCTCTGCCAGTCTCTACGTGAGAAATGTCTCTTGAGGCTTGGCAAGGCCGCAGGGTGTTTGGTTTCTCGGTTCTGGAATTAAGGCCGGCACAAGGAAAGTGATTAGACGGCACCTCTCCATCCGCACTTTTCTAGACCCACCTCCAGAGACTTAGCCTCTCCCCTTCTCTCCTTCTGCAGCCTGCGAGGGGCCGATTCCTCCATTTCCACTCCGTGACCTTCTGGGTTGGCAATGCCAAGCAGGTAAAAGCTGGGGCTGGGAACTGGAGAGGGCAGAGGGCAGGCAAGAGAGCCTCCTGGACAAGGGCGGGCCTCCAGTAGGGCCTGTGATTGGCCCCTGGGTGGGGAGGATCAGGGCCAGTGTTGGGACCATCCCAGGAAAGACAGACACTCTTTGGATCCTAATTACACAATCAGGGCCTCAGACCCCAGCAGGATACTTATCTGACATCAGAATGGGCCAGGCAGTGGCCTTTCTTCGCAGAACGGACTCTGTGCCTGGGGCAACAGGGCAGACAGTCCTAGGGGGACTGGAGGCTCTCAGCTGGGGGCCCCCCAGGCTGGCCCTCAGGAACCCGGTTGTAACTCTGTGATTTAGGCTGCGTCATTCTACTGTAACAAGATGGGCTTTGAACCTCTGGCCTACAAGGGCCTGGAAACGGGTTCCCGGGAGGTGGTCAGCCACGTGATCAAGCAAGGCAAGGTGAGTCGCCACCCCAGGACGCCACTCACCCAGGAGGCTCCCACTTGCCTTCTCTGCCCCTGCTGGTCTCTGAGTCTCCTTAGGGCTCTGGTGCCTCTGGGTGAAGTAGACCAGGAGGCCCTTTCCCCAGGCCGACCCGGTTCTCTCCCAGGACGTCTGGTGGGGCTAAGGGAACATGGGCTGAGAGCCCCCACTCTCCCCTCCACGGGCACCTTTGTACAACTTGCAACACGGACGTTAGTTTCATCTCCTTGGCCTGGCCCAACGCTGGCCTCACAGATGTTCCCGATAAGTTGGCGGAGGCCTCAGACATCAGAACTGAAAGTCCGAGCAGTGCCCTGGTCCCTGGGACCCCTGGGGATTCCCTCCCCTGGGGGGGCCAGAGCCAAGAGCTCAGCTCAGGGAGAAGCTAAGGCAGAGACGGAGCCGGAACCCAGGGTTAAGGAATCCTGCCCGGCTGGGAGGGGTGATGTGGTCCTGGGGTGTCTCCCAGGTGGGCAGGGAGGAGGGGATGGTAATACATCGCCAGGTGCTCTCCTGAGCCACCAGCTACCCCTCCTTTCTCCTCTGTGTTCTTAGATCGTGTTTGTCTTCTCCTCCGCCCTCAACCCCTGGAACAAAGGTGAGGAGGCCCCGGGGGCTCAGGGTACCAGGGGGTGAAGACAAGCTATTGTGGGGGAAGGGTAAGGAACAAAGGAGTGGGTCCAGTTCAGGGAGGGTTCCCCAGCCTAGGAGGAGATGGAACCCCGGGACTGACAGTAGAGGGGAGGGGGGAGGGGGCCATGGCTCTAGCGCCATGACCTCCCCTACCGGCCACAGAGATGGGCGACCACCTGGTAAAACACGGCGATGGAGTGAAGGACATTGCATTTGAGGTGGAAGACTGTGACTACATCGTGCAGGTGAGACGGCTTCTGGGCTGCCCTCGGTCTGTCACAGGGTTCCCTGTAGGTCAGGGCCGGAGGACCTGCCGTGTTGGGGTGACAACCCCAGACACTGCTGTGGTGCACACCTGAGCTCCACCTTGCCAGCTGCATGTCGTCTCTCCGAGCCTCAGTTTCCACATCTGTAAAATGCGGACAATCAGAGCACCTACCTCACTGAGGTTTACCCCGAGGAAATGAGATCATAATTACGACTTCTCGGGCGCGACTCTGAACCAAACACCCCATTCGAGAAGCAGCTTGGAGGTTCAGAGCATAGACTCCAGAGCCAGACTGCCCAGGTCTGAATCTCATTATCTGTGAGACTTTGGGCAAGTGACTTAACTTCTCTGCGCCTCTGTTTCCTCAACCATAAAATGGAGACAATCACAGTACCTTTCCTGTAATGTTGCTGTGAGGGTGGAAGAGGTTACTACCTTCGCTGATGCCTGACATGTGATAAGCACAGCTATGCAGTCAGGTTTTGCTAAATAAATGCAGGAGTCATGCATGTAAGGGTGCCTGGCAAGGGTCTGACACAGGTGCTCGATAAATGCCCGTCGGATTCTTCCTATCCAATCACCTGTTTTACAGAGGGGGAAGCTGAGGACTGGAGAGGGGGAAGGGCCACAGAGTGGGTTGGCGGAGGTGGGACACGCCCCCACCCCCACCTGGTTTGTCTCTCGAAGCCCCAACCCTGGGCCTGGGTCTCAGTTTCCCTATTTGCCAGACGGGCACAAGGCATGGGTGTCAGGGGCGGTAGCTGAAGCTGGCTGTAGTTCCCGCCCGGGGCTGGAAAAACCGGAGGAGCCCGTGGCAGGACGAGGTGGGGAAGTCCCGCAGAGGCTGGACCCCGGGGGAGCCGGCAAGGGCTCTGGGAGGGTCCAGCACTTAACCGCCTCCCTGACCCATCTCCTCTGCAGAAAGCCCGGGAACGGGGCGCCAAAATCGTGCGGGAGCCCTGGATAGAGCAAGATAAATTCGGGAAGGTGAAATTGGCTGTGCTGCAGACGGTGAGTTAACTTCGGTGCCCCTACCCCTCCTGCTGTCCGCTCCCCTGAGATGCCAGGATTCCCCACACCATCCTCGCCCCCCCCACCCCACTCCATCCTACCTTCCCACCCTTGTGCCTCGATGCAGACGTTCTCCCTCAAGTCTGACTGCCTGCAAGGCTTGGCCAGGGTGCAGCGGCTCATGGGAGCAACTGGTGCCCGCCCCCCCCCAGCTTCCCTTCCTCCCCTGCGGGGTAGGGAGGGGGATGGCAGTGATGACAACAATGAAATGTAAATGAAAGGCAGGGGCTCTGCAGAAGGGAGTGAGTGGGGTCTGGGGAAGCCCCGCCCTCTTCCAGCTGTGTGACTTTGGACAAAGCACACCACCTCTCTGTGACTCGGTCTGCAGGGCCTACAGCTGGACCGCGTGTGTGACGCGAGACAGGCTACTTAACTCTTCTGTGCCTCCAGTGTCTTCAACTATAACCCCGGCCAGGGTCATTGCGAGGCTCAGATGAGCTCATTTGTGCACAGCATTTCGAACAACAGTGCCTGGCATGTCGCAGACACTCAGCAAAGATTTCCAAGGCTGTGTTACTGTCGTACAGAGACAATCACAGGTCCCATCACCTCAAGGTTAAATGCAGCTTAAAGATTGTTAAGATGACTGAAAGAACCCTTGGGTACAATTTGATCCAATGCCCTCATCATTCTCACTTAGCCAACACATTTTTCTTGAGCCCCCACTACTTGCCAGGCACTGCCCTAGGTGCCGAGGATACCATGATGAGCCAAACTGCGGCCTTGCCCTCACAGATCCTGGGCCCAGGGGGCGGGGAGGTGGGGGGGTGGGGCAGGCAGACCGTTAAAGTCCCGAACACATGGCAGGTGGCAATTCGTTTCAGAAAGGGGGAGGTGACCATATTGAGCTGGGGTCAGACCCGGGCGGGAGCTGTGTTGGCATCGTGACACGTGGCCCAGCCTCAGTGGGGATGAGGGCTCAGGGGCCAAGCTGTGCTGTTTTCCACCCATAGTACGGGGACACGACACACACCCTGGTGGAAAAGATGAACTATACCGGCCGGTTCTTGCCTGGATTCGAGGCCCCAGCATTCGTGGACCCCCTACTTTCCAAGCTGTGCGTACACCTCAGGCCCGGGAGAGGGGAGTAGAAAAGTGGGGGTGGTTGAAAGCACTTCCCTGATCCTGCATGCGGACGGGGCTTCTCTGAGGGGACAGAGCATCTGGGAGCCTGCCGGGGAACTCCCGAGGGTCCCCAAGGGTGGCTTGAAGGGGTAGCACAGAGGCTAAGAACATAGGCTCTGGACGTAACTGCCTGGGTTCAAACCCTGGCTCTGTCATTTTATAGCCATTTAACCTCAGCAGTTACTTCGTTTCCCTCTGCCTCAGTTCCCCATTTGTCAAATGGGGCTACTAAGAGTGTGTGAGCTGACACGAACGGCTGCCTCTGGTAGTCCTATGTCACAGCGAGCTATTACAGTGGGAACGGGGAGACTGAGGAAATAGCCCCATCCTCACCGCCTAACGGCTTCCTTCCCCCAGGCCCAGCTGCAGTCTGGAGATTATCGACCACATTGTGGGAAACCAGCCTGATCAGGAGATGGAGTCTGCCTCAGACTGGTGAGTCCCGGCCCAACCCCTCCGCGCAAAGGAGTCAGGCCCGCCCCCCAGTTCTCGCCTCAAGACACTAAAGTGGGAAATGGGGCCACAAGGGCGCGGGAGCCTAGCCTTATGTCACCGAGGCATCTTCTCCCTGTAAAGCCATCACCGTGGAGTCCAGGGGCTTTGAGGCTCAAAGTGATGGAAAGGTCTTCTCTCTGACGAACCTTGGGGAACCTCGGCACAGAGGGGGTCACGGTCCTGGGAGACCTGGAGGCAGTCTGCCACTCCCCAAACAGTGCCCTTGTGCAAATTAGGAGCAAGTGCCCTTCCCAAAGCACTTCTATCTGTTCGACCTTTGCCATACTACACGGGTGTTGTTACAAGACACTTCACTTCCATCCGAAAGAAAATTGTCATAATAAAGGTACAGGTCTATGATGTATATGATGTAAGTGAACGGTGGTTCCTTTTTGGAGCCTGCTCGGGGTGGGGCGGGGGGTATTCTGGAAGGTGGAAATAGAGACAGGGAGCCAGTCCCCGGCTGGCGCTCAGAGCCAGTGGGTCCTTATGCCACCCCGCAGGTACCTGAAGAATCTGCAGTTCCATCGTTTCTGGTCTGTGGACGACACACAGGTGCACACAGAATACAGCTCTCTGCGCTCAATCGTGGTGGCCAATTATGAGGAGTCCATCAAGATGCCCATTAATGAGCCAGCACCGGGCAAGAAGAAGTCCCAGATCCAGGTGGGGCCTTCCCTGGACCCCGGGGGCCTGGTTGGGGAAAAAGAAAGCAAGAAAGAGGTTTCAAGGCTCTTGCAGGGGCTGGGGTGTGGGTGACAGGGGCCAATGACAGTGTTTTCCTTGTTTCCTCCCACAGGAATATGTGGACTATAATGGGGGCCCTGGGGTCCAGCACATTGCTCTCAAGACCCAAGACATCATCACAGCGGTTAGAAGCTCATTCCTGGTCCTAATTCAGCTCCAGAGCCAATCTCTGCAAAATGGAGGAGAGCATGGGGGGCGGGTAGTAGCAGTCCTAGGGCGTCTTCACCGGCCCAGATGGCTGGCCCGGCTCCCTGACTGATTGCTGCCACTCCCGTGCAGGCACATTCCCACCCCAGAGAGTTCAGGTTCTCTGCAGAACAGTTTCTCTTCTGGCTTTAAAAGTAGCAGGTGCCAGAGAAAGAGGAAGCCTGGATTCTAGTCTTAGTTCTGCAAGTGACTTGCTGTGTGTCCCTGGGGGATTCAACCCCCTCTCTGGGCTTCAGTTGCCTCACCTTGAAAATGAAGATATTAGGCTACAAGGTGGATCAGGTCCTTTGAGCCAAATTAAATGTGCTGAGTCTGTGGAACCAGCCCTTGGAGAGACCGGGTCCTACCTATTCCCTACGTGGCAGTACGTCAGAGTGGACAGGAGCCTGAACTGCCCCATTCCATCCTGGCCTAACCAGGAATTCACTGTATGACCTTGGCAACTTTGTTCATTTGTTCATTCATTCACCCATCCAATAGATGTGTACTGGGCACCTATTATATGCCAAGCACCCTTTTAGGTACTTAGGATACATCAGTCAACAAAACAATAGTCTCTGCCCTTTTGGAGGCAACAAGTAAAATACATATATTAGATGGTGAGAGTGCTGTGGAGAACAAAGCAGGGTAATAGGGGAGGGAGGGGGAAGGACACTGCACACTTGATAGGGCGGTCGTGAAAGGCCACATTGAGAAGGAGGCATCTGAGAACACAGGCTCGTAAGAAGGGAGGCCTGTGGACACCTGGGAAAAGTGCCCCAAGCAGAAGGGACAAGCAGGGCAGAGGAAGGTTGAAGGCACAGCCAGGAGATCAGTGCGGCTAGAACAGAATGAGCAAGGGAGAGGAGGTAGGAGATGAGGTCAGAAGGTGGAATTGAGGGCAGATGGTGAGGGCTTTGAACTTGACTCTGAGGACATCACTGTGAGGTAAGCAGAGAAGTGACATGATTTCACCCGTATTTTTAATTTATTTTTTTTTATTTTTTAAAGTTATTTATTTATTTATTTTGAGAGAGAGAGAGAGAGCATGAGCAGAAAAGGGACAGAGACAGAGAGAGAATCCCAAGCAGGGAATCCCAGGCCCCGATGTGGGGCTTGATCTCATGAACCGTGAGAGCATGACCTGAGATGAAATCAAGAGTTGGACGTTTAACCGACAGCCACCTAGGCACCCCTAACTTGTACTTTTTAATTTTTTTAAAGTTTACTTTATTTTATTTTATTTTATTTTATTTTATTTTATTTTATTTTATTTTATTTTTGAGAAAGAGAGACAGAGTGTGAGCAGGGGAAGGTCAGAGAGAGAGGGAGACACAGAATCCAAAGCAGGCTCCAGGCGCTGAGCTGTCAGCACAGAGCCTGACACGGGGCTCAAACTCATCATCATCCGTGAGATCATGACCTGAGCCGAAGTCGGATGCTCAACCAACTAAGCCACCCAAGCACTTCCTAACTTGTATTTTTTAATAAAATCACTCTGACTACTATGTTGAGAATAGATATTTAATCTCTCAATGCCTCAGTGTCCCCAGCTATGAAATAGGGATAATTGTTTGGATACCTCAAAAACTTACTGCATGGACATAATGAGGCAACACACAGAAAGTGCTTGAGATAGATACATAATGAGAATTCCATAATTGTTAGTGATTGCTGTTCTTTTTTAACAAGTTTTTTTAATGTTTATTTATTTTTGAGAGAGAGAAAGAAACAGAGTGTGAGCAGGGGAGGGGCAGAGAGAGAGGGAGACAGAGAATCCGAAGCAGGCTCCAGCTCTGAGCTGTCAGCACAGAGCCCAACGCGGGGCTCGAACCCACAAACCGTGAGATCATGACAGGGGCTGAAGTCGGGCTCTCAACTGACTGAGTCACCCAGGTGCCCTGCGATTGCTGTGGTTCTAATGGGGCCCACAAGGTCCAGAAGAGGAGGGGCATGAGGTCACAGGGATGCATCCTGGCAGGTAGGGGAAGCTAGGATAGGGACTCTGCCTCCTCCTGGCTAGGGGTGTTGAGCATGGAGAGAGGAGACTGACCTTGACCCTACTCTGAGACAGATTCGCCACTTGAGAGAGAGAGGCATGGAGTTCTTGGGTGTTCCATCAACATACTACAAACAACTGCGGGAGAAGCTCAAGTCTGCCAAGATCCGAGTGAAGGAGAACATTGATGTCCTGGAGGTGAGGCGAGTGCAGGATCCTTGAGTTTGAGATGGGGAGAATGAGCCCTGAGTTTCATCTTGCCTCACAAATATTGTCTAAGCCTCTACCCTGCATCAGGCACTGGGACACAAGAGGAAAACCAGACTGGGTCCCTGCCACCATGGGACTTGCAGTCTAGCGGGGAGACAGATAACAAACAAGTAATAACACAAACACCATCAGAGAGAGAGTTGGTGATGTGTAGAAAGTTAAAACAGGCTACGACAGAGAATGATCTGGGGCTACTGCACCAGAGGTGATCTAGGAGGGCCTCTCTGAGGAGGTGACATTTCAGTGAACTCGAAACAATAAGCAGGAGATGGCTGTGTGAAGGGCTAGGGGAAGAGCAAGCACAAAGGTCGTGAGTCAGGAGCAAGTTCCAAGTGTCTGAGGAATGGAAATAAGGCAAGAACGGATGAAAGGAAGTGTTTGAGGACTGGCCTAGGTCATAGAGGTAGGCTGGGGCTGATTCCTCTTGTAGATTCTTTAGGAGTTTGGATCTTGTTCTTCTATGGCCAGAAACCAATGGAGGGTTTGGGGGTTTTGTTTGTTTGTTTGTTTGTTTGTGTGTTTGTTTGTTTGGTTGGTTTGTTTTTAACAGCCTTATCCATATATAGGTCACATAACATATAAGGCACTCTTTAAAAGTATACAATTCAGTGGTTTTTTAACTACCCACTATGTTGTGTAGCTATCATCAAAATCAATTTCAGGGCGTTTTTCATCACCCAAAAAAGAAACCTCACACCCCTCATCACCTTCCTCCCTGCAGCCCTAGGCAAGCACTCACCCATCTTCTGTCTCACTGGATTTGCCTCTTCTGGACATGTCATATAAATGGCATCGTACAATATGTGATGTTTTGTGTCTGGCTTCTTTCACTCAGCATTATGTTTTCAGGGTTCATCTGTGTGGTAACAGGTGTCAGTGCTTCTGCCTTTTCGTGGCTGAATCG